>NC_091802.1:9685000-10935000 GCF_041296235.1 Equus asinus | reverse complement strand
ATACTTTCCTTTAAAATTCTCCTTCCCTCCCTCTTTTTTTTAATGCAGGGTAGAATGCAGATTATTATAAAGAAGAACATAAAAATCACTGCCAATCCCTTTATCTTGAGAGAACCCACTAACAGTTTGGTGTGTTGTTTTCCAATGACTATACATAAACATACCTGTATAGTTTTTTCCTTTATATGATTGGGACCACACTATATATACACACATATATTTTTTCTATTCTCCTTTTCTTCGCTCCTTAATATAGTGAATATAATTCATGCCATTAAAAAATCTTGTAAAACAGATTTTAAAAAATATATAATATGCTATTATATAAATTTGATGGATCCTTTATTATTGGTGGTTAACTTTTTGCTATAAATAGTGCTGTGAATAGGATCCTCGTACATAATTATTTAGGAGTATCTTAGATGATTTCCGTAGAATAGATTCTTAGAAGTGGCAAAGGATATAGATGTTTTTAATGGTCATAATAGACACTGCTAAATTACTTTTTAGATAAGTCAGTACCTTTACACTCCCTCTGGTAGTGATTGAGAGTGTCCCTCTCATACTGTTTACTAGTATTGTGAGTAATAAAAATAGATTTAAAAATTATTAAAAATCTATTTGAAAGTTTGAAATTGGTATCTCGTTTTTTAACTTGTAGTTCTTTGATTACTACTTGTGAAACTTTTTGTCCATTGTTTATTGGCTCTTTTAAAAACTGTTTTTTTCATGCCTTTTCCTTTTTTTAGGGGGAGGTTCTTTATCTGAACAACTTCTTATAATTTATATAATAGATGAAATAGTAACTCTGTATCCTATTTATTTACTTACAATTGTGGTAAAAAAACATAAAATTTACCATCGTAACCATTGTTTTTCTTTTTTTTATTGATTTGTAATAGTTTACAACATTGTGAAATTTCAGTTGTATGTTATTACTTGTCTGTCACCATATAGGTGCTCCCTCTCACCCCCTGTGCTCTCCTCCAGCCCCCTCCCCCTGGTAACCACTGAACTGTTCTCTTTGTGTGTTTATCTTCCACATATGAGTGATATCATCTGGTGTTTGTCTTTCTCTGTCTGGCTTATTTTGCTGAACATAATACCTTCCAGGTCTATCCATGTTGTTGCGAATGGGACGATTTTGTCTTATTTTTATGGCTGAGTAGTATTCTGTTGTATATATATACACCACATCTTTATCCAGTCATTGGTACATCGGCACTGGAGTTGCTTCCATGTCTTGGCTATTGTGAATAATGCTGCAATGACCATAGGGGTGCATAAGTCATTTTTGACTTGTTGATTTTATGTTCTTTGGATAGATACCCAGTAGTGGGATAGCTGGGTCATATGGTATTTCTATTTTTAGTTTTTTAAGAAATCTCCATACTGTTTTCCATAGTGGCTGCACCTGTTTGCATTCCCACCAGCAGTGAAGGAGGGTTCCCTTTTCTTCACAAACTCTCCAACATTTGTTATTTTCTGTTTTAGTGATTATAGCCATTTTAACAGGTGTAAGGTAGTATCTTTGGGTAGTTTTGATTTGCATTTCTCTGATGATCAGTGATGTTGAGCAACTTTTCATGTAGCTATTGGCCATCTGTATATCTTCTTTGGAAAAATGTCTGTTGATATCCTCTGCCCATTTTTTGATGGGGTTGTTTGAATTTTTGTTGTTCAGTTGTGTGACTCCTTTATATATAATGGAGATTAACCGCTTGTCAGATAATATGGTTTGCAGTTATTTTCTCCCAGTTGATGGGTTATCTTTTTGTTTTGATCCTGGTTTCCTTTGCCTTGCAGAAGCTCCTTAGTCTACCATCTTAACCATTTTTAAGTGTAGAATTCAGTAGCGTTTAATTGTATTCAAATTGTTGTGGAATAGATGGCTAGAACTTTTTCCTCTTGCAAAATTGAAATTATGCCTATTGAACATCAACTCCCCATTTCCCCTTTCCCCTAGCCCCCGGCAACCACAGTTCTACTTTCTTGTTGCTATGAGTGTGACTACTTTAGATACCTCATACAGGTGAAATCATACAGTATTTGTCGTTTTGTGACTGACTTATTTCACTTAGCATAATGTCCTCAAGGTTCATCCATGTTGTAGCATGTGTCAGAGTTTCCTTCCTTTTTAATTATGTGTATACCGTATTTTCTTTATTCATTTATCCATGGAGGGACATTTGGGTTGTGTCCACCTCTTGGCTATTGTGACTAATGCTGCAGTGAACTTCAATGTGCAAATATCTGTTTGAGATCCTACTTTGAGTTTTTTTGGATATATACCCAGAAGTGGGATAACTTTGTATCCTTTTTTAACATAAGCAAGTATTCTGTAGGTTAGTCGCATAACTGGAAAAGAAAAGATTAATTTTGTGTTAAAAATTCAGTATGTGAAAGCAAGAAAAAAATTTGCAACTATTCTGTTTCCTTTCTAAAACAAAATATTTCATAGTGATTATTTATGAAAAATACCAACACATTTAAAGTTAGAAAAATGCACTTCACTGATTTTGCGCTAATCCCCAAACTACATAATTTCAAAATAAAAGCAAGTGAGTTGGTAAAGAATATTTATTTTGTGTCATAGAGGTTCACTGTGAGTTCTGCTTTGGACTCTGCCCTGTTTCTTTTTGCGTATGGGCATGGGTAACTGTTTTCTTAGGTTATTTTTTTTTTTTGGTTAAACCATTTTTAAATTCTAAAAGATCATTTAGACAGTAGAGTTGTCATTTTTATTCCCCTAGAACTAAAAATTGTTGAATAGGAAATTTATTTTTGAGAAACCATAATTTAGGAAGAGTATCTCTATGGCATTTCAGATGTGGCTGCTTGTTTTATTTGCTTCCTCTAGTGACTGTTACTACCTTTGCAACATTTTGCAGATTTAAGACAAGAACTAGCAGTTCGGGAAAGACAACAGGAAGTAACCAGAAAGTCGGCTCCCAGTTCTCCAACTCTAGACTGTGAAAAGATGGATTCTGCTGTCCAAGCATCACTTTCTTTGCCAGCTACTCCTGTTGGCAAAGGAACAGAGAACAGTTTTCCTTCACCAAAAGGTTTGTAATGTCTTTTCTTTTTGAACCTGTGGTAAATTATCAATTTGAGAGGCTTTAAGCAATAATTCCAGTTTAAAAGTTGGTTAAATCTAGCACTGTGTTCAATGAAGCAGAAGGAATTGTTTTCCTAGGCCACTCACACAAAGGAAACAATGAAACGATGGCTACATTTAAGACAAGAGCAGCTTAATAAATTGAGATTTTAAAAAGTTAAAGGTTTTTTAAAAAAGTTAATTTTTTGATTAGAGCAGTTATACACAGAATGTACAGAGACTCATCGAGTTAGCATTCACACGCATGTAAGATTGGCTTGGATTGACATGTCCATTCTATTACACGTTCCAATAGCTGCCATTTTCAGAGGTACATGCAGAGTAACTGATGAGTAGTACATAGAGAATATTCCTTTTGCCATCAGCCAGTGTGTTTTTTAATCCGGATAGGCAGAAAACCCATTTAGTAGCTACTAGACAGAACCTTAGAATGGAACCTTGAAGAACTTAATTCAGATTATTTAGTTTTTGCAGCTTGCAGATTGTATTTCAGCTACTTCCTCTCCCCTATACTTTTTTCTCCCCAAGTGGAAGCTATCTTTCTTCCTGCCTCTTTTTAAAATAGTCATGTGTCACTTAACAGTGGCGATGTGTTCTGAGAAATGTGTTGTTAGACGATTTTGTTGTGTGAACGTCATAGAGTGTACTCACGAAACCTAGATGGTATAGCCTACTACACACCTAGACTATGTAGTACCAATCTTGTGGGACCACTGTTGTATATGTGGTCCATTGTTGACCGACACGTTGTTATGTGGCACATGACCATATAAGATTTTATCTTCCAGAGTGATATGAGGAGGTTTTATGTCTGGGCAATTAGCACAGTAAGCTCTCTGTATGATGCTGCCCAATAGAGTAGCCAGTAGCCACATGTGACTATTTAAATTTACATTTTTATCAATTTAAATGAATTACATTTGAAATTCTGTTTCTCAGTTGCATTAGCCACATTTTAAGTGATCAATAGCCCTTGAATAGATAATTCACCCTATCTTCACCTTGTTAGGAGGTGAGATTAGTTAAGGCAAGTGGAAATGCTATATGGTTGTAAGATGTTACTAATTGTACTAGTATGTGCTGAGTTTGCTGCTGAGCACATAGAGCAGGCAGTACATAGATTATAGCAGTCGTCAGAATCCTTTGCTGTCCATTTTTCAGAATGCCTGCTTGTATATTTGAGGACCTCAGAATTACTAACATTTGAGAATGAACAAAATTTTGCTTTTATGTTACTAATTAGAGTATGCAGAGGAGTTCTGAAAATTCTTTAGTTGAGCACTAATCAGAATAGTCAGGAGCCTCAGTCGAGGTAACACCCAGAGGAGGTGAACATTGGTTGAGCTCCTTAGAGTTTTCATTCAGGGACTTGGTGGGGAGGGCATCAACAGGACATAGAGCTCAATTCTGGCACAGAATTAAGGATGTCAACCCTAAGGCAGTAATATTTGTCCAAAGAGACACAATTTTAGACTGGAACTGATAGCATGAGCTTTCACCAACCTAAAAGCTGCTACGTCCTGGATCACTGCAGTTTCATGACAAGGAAGTCAGCACAGACGTAGCAAGAAGCAGGAGTTTAGAGAAATCAGTGGCAAGATCTGAAGAGCCGATCTCTAAGAAGTGGTCTGTCTTTATTGCGTTTTATTGATATGATGCCTATTTTCAAAAAGCGTTTAAGACAACTTACTGTAAAAGCACAGATTTAATAATATCTAAAGTATACAATTTAAGGAGAATAGAAAGAAATGAGATCTAGAATCTCCTGCCAAGAAAAGTACAGCAGTTTATTCATATCACACTGAGCAGCTGATACACGCCATGCATTATTCTAGATGCTGGGCATACGTAGTAGTGAATAAGACAAAGCCCCTACCTTCAATGAGATGATGTGCTAGAGGACAAGGACAATAAATAAAAACAGCAACAGCAGCAACAAAAGCATTTTATGTGCTGGTTAGCACTCTGTAGAAAATAGATAAAAAATCATAAGCTAACATTTATCGAGCACTTACTATGTGCTAGGCATTTAAAAAATATATTAACTAATTTAAACTTCATAACTTTATGAGACAAATGCTGTGATTAGCCCCCTTTTACATATGAGTAACTTACTCAAGGTCACACAGTTGCTAAGTGGCAGAGATGGATTTGTATCTAGCAGTTTAGCTCAAGAGCTCTTAAGCACTGTGCCATATTACCTCAAAAATAGATTGAAGAAATATGCACGATTGAAAACCTTTACTGAGGGGTGTGAAAGAAGAGGTGAATAAATATGCTGAATTCCATGATTCTGAATGGAAAGATTTAATTTTGTTGCAGTATCCATTCTCTCCAAATTAACCAATAATTTAAATTTCTAATAAAAATCCTAACAGGATTTTTTAAGTTGGCAAGTTGATTTTGAAGTTACTCTGGAAGAGTAATGTGCAAGAATAGCCAAGAGAAGTTTGATATAGGTTAATAACAAGAAAAAACTTTGCCCTTCTAGATACCAAAATATATTTTAACACTATAATAATGAAAGCAGCATATTTCTAGTGGAAAAGAATAATAATTTAATGGAACCGAAATATTTAGGGAATTCAGTATATGATTTTACTGTCATTTCAGATGAGATGAGTCTTTACTAACTGGTATTAGGACAATTGGATATCCATTTGGAGGAAAAAAATTTAGATATTTGATGAGTTAAATGATCTGAGTGTAAAAAAAAATTTTAGGAAAACATTAGAAGAAAATATGGGGAATATTTTTATAATATTGAGGTGATGATGCCTAAGGCTTCCTCCCCAAGACACCAAGTTTAGAAGATGTGTCATACTGAGAAATTCAACGTGTAAGAGAAAGGGTGGATATCTGTAATGTATAGTGCCCTTGCAAATTGATAAAGGAAAGGCAACCCAGTAGAAAGAAGTGCAGACGATAAACAGATGCTTTCCAAAAGAGGAGATTCAAATGACTAGTCATTAAGGAAACAAAAATGAAAACAATATGACTATCAAATTGGCAAAAACAAACAAAAAAGATAATGTCTAATATTGAGGGCAGCAACATATAGACTGCTGATATTGGCACAATCTCTTTAGAGAGCATTTTGTCGTTATCTATTAGGATGAAAAAAACGGGCACATCTTCTGACCCAGCAGTTTTATTTTTAGGAATCTCTTCTCCAGTAATAGTTGTCTAAATGTTTTAAGGGTATAGGTCCTTTTAGCGTTATTTGTAATGATGAAAAATTGGATATAATCTCAATATCTATCCATCAGTTGGAGAACTGGTAAATGTTAAACGTTTATATAAGGTATAAAGTGGAATGGTATCTCCACTTTATGGTTTGGAATACTATATTGATTTTTCATTGAGTGTATACCGCTTTGTAATATCAACAACAAAACCCAAATGTAAAGGGAACTGCAAGGGTAATCACTTGCCTTTTGTTTTTCTCTAGCTATACCAAATGGTTTTGGTACCAGTCCACTAACTCCTTCAGCGAGGATATCAGCACTAAATATCGTGGGGGATCTCTTACGGAAAGTAGGGGTAAGCATTCAATTATTCATCACTAGGTGTTTCAACTGCCAAGGTGTTGAATTATTTCTTAATTTGAAATAAGGGAAGAAAAAAGGATACCTTCCTGTGGTAAAGGCTATAATTAAGCCGAGAAGCAAAAGCATCCAGTGACTAGCTGAGACTGGTCCAGATAAACACGTCTCGGGCTTGGGCTTGCTGGAGCCTCTGCAGAAGGCCCTGTGTGCCCAGCTCTTGAGTTCCCACTGCACATTCTTTGTGTTCCCCCTGGCTGTTTCTACATCATGACTCCTCCATTTTTGTCTAAAGTACTTCCTCTAAGGCCTGCTGTTTGTCTTATACCACTCTCTAATCCTGTTCTTTGCTGCTGTCTGCCATCCTCCTGGTCATCCCTTGAGCTTTCACTTTGTGGGACTTTAGCACTGATGGGGGGCATGGCTTCCTGCTCTCAGTCGTGCCTGTCTTACCTCAACTTCAGCGTTGTCTCCTTGTCTCTAATCTTGTATTCCAGAACAGTTGGGCGTTTGAAATAGTATACTTGTTTTCTGCTTATTCATTTTTTTACTTTGTGTAATACCTGCTCTTTGATCTTATCAAGAATAGCACTCTGTTTTTTTAGCCATTTCTTGCTTTCACTTTGTTTCCTACTCATCCCTGACCCCAGAGATCACTTATTCTGTCACTGTCGACTCATAGTCTCTTGGCCATGGAGGAGACCTGCAGTCTGGATCAGTCAAGCAATTGGACTTCTCCTTCCCTGCATCCAGATCACTGGAAACAGTCATAGCCACGCAGATTTAAGCCTCGATGACAGTTAGCATTTCTAGTCTTAGTCGGTTCCCTTTCCTATTTCCCTCAGGGACTTTTTACCTCTCTTTTCAGTAATCTACCCTTGAAACTTCCCACTATCCACCACCCCTTCACTTATTTTTTTGTGTGGGGCACTTTCTGAAAAAAGTAGAAACTGCATTATACTTTATATGAAGAAGAAATGGAAGGCTAAGATACGAGGTCCTATGTTTACCTTTTCTGGCTTATAAAATTATTTTTGAACCGTCAGATTAACTCTAAATCTGCATTTTAAAGTTAGTATAAAAAGTAATGTGCATAAGTCATTCACACAGTACACAGAGTAATTTTTCTTCACTCCTAAGATAGGCATTTTTTATCTCATTTGTTGTAAGAGTTGTATTTACCTCTGTAATTTGTAAAAATGTGCTTATCTTTCTGTATCTTGACTTACCGTCTTTAAACGAAAAGATGAGAAATTTAACTCACATCTTTCCAATTTGTTAAATTTTTACTTTTCATTCTTGTGTTGGTTATTTTTGTAATTTTATTTATTATTGTTATTTTTAAAGATTGGCACCTGAGCTAACATCAGTTGCCAGTCTTCGCTTTTTTACTTTTTTGCTTCCTCTTCTCCCCACTACATAGTTGTATATTCTAGCTGTGGGTCCTTCTGGTTGTGCTATATGGGATGCCGCCTCAGCATGGCCTGATGAGTGGTGCTGTGTCTGTGCCCAGGATCCAAACCAGCAAAACCCTGGGCCGCCAAAGTGGAGTTTGGGAACTTAATCACTTGGCCATGGAGCCAGCCCCTTTAATTTTAAATAACACGCTTAAACCTCTGTTTCTGAATTTATTAGATTAGATCTCCATTCCCTGTGTGTATGTCTTTCTCTGTCCCTTCTTGAACTCTCCATTGGTTGGTTATGAAAATTAGTCATTTGCATGTGCAATATTATGCCCATGTATATATTATTTTCTGCATAATCTTAGAGGAGGAGCTGGGATCTTGGGTTGTTTTATTTGTGCCGTTCACCAGATATTTCAAGCATTTTGTTTTTTATCATTTATTCAAAATCATCTTAGGTTTTTTCATATTTGTGTCATAGCTGACTTATATGCCTTTTTCTTAGTGTTTCTAATTACTTTTTTTTCTTGTGCCTAGAAGAAACATACCCTTTCTTTGCTATATGTCTTACATCTTCCAACTTCTTATTCACCCTTTTTGCCAAATGCTCTGATATGCTTGCTTCTAGGGCTGGTGCACTGGTCACACTTGAATTTCTCTTCATTATACTCTTAGGTTAGTTCTGCCTATTCGTGGACCCCATGTCGTGACATCTTTCTTTGTTCCTTGTTTGTTTTACTTTGGCACCTTAAGTAGTGTATTCAGAAATGGTGCATGAAAGTTGAACTTGGAGTCCTTGCATGGTTCACCTATTCAGCTGACAGTCTGTTTTCTAAGATGCCATCAAAATTTTTGGTCTGCTGTTATCTGCCAGCTCCTGCAGGCTTTTATGAATATTTCATTTTCTGCTTCTTTGTACTACTTTGTCTACTGACTTGACCTGGAAGCCCTATCCCCACTCTTGCATCCTTTTCCACTGAGAGATCAAGGCCATCTGATTTAAACTTATTTGCTCTCCTCTCTTACCTTCTTTTATTACTCTCCTATTATTAGTTCTGCTTGTGGCCATTCTTTCTTTTTTTTCACTGGTAAAAGTATCCAGTTCCTGCCCATGGCTAATTTTGTTCCCCTGTGCTTTGGGTTTCATTCCTTCCAGCCTTCTCATCCTTATTTCTCCTGTATCATCAGCCTTTTACTATGTATTTGTAATATTTATATGTAATATTTATGTATGACACATGTGTTATATGCATATATACTTTATATGTAATATTTATGTATTACATATTATATACACAATTTTTTAATCTTAAAAAGCAAAACTAAAAGCAGCTATTCTTTCCTTTTACCCTACATCTCTCTTTAATTATCCTATTTCTCTCTTCCCTTCACAGCCTAGCTTTTTGAAAGCATGTCTCCATTTATTATTAGTGTTTTTGACTGCATTCGCGCTCCCCAGACATACCAATCTGGGCTCTGTTTCCTGCTCACTCCACTAAAATTGCTCATTGATCTCATTGCTGTCAAAACCAATGGATGCTGTTCTGTCCTAATTTTACTTGAAACATTAAACACTGACCTTTTTGTTGAAATGCCTTCTTTTCTCTGCTTCTCTGATGCTGTGTCATGTCTGCTTTCCACCTTCCTGTACATTTCTCCTTGTCATCTTGTTGGGTTACATCTGTTCACCCTTTCAGTGTTGATTTTACTCAGAGTTCTGCCCTTGATTTTCTGATCTTATTCACAACCGTGATTTCTTCTACTATCTGGTGTGCCTATCTTCTAAATCTTGATTTCTAGACCACCCTTTTCCCGAGTGCCAGACCAGTATTATACTTGGATGTCTCACTGACGCCTCAAACACAATTTGTAGTCTGCTGTATGATAGATGCTCAACAAATATTTAAGTGAAAGAATGAGTGTCTTAAATATAGGAAATTAATGGCTCTCAATTTTTACTGTGTATGTGTATATTTAACAAGTTGCTGAAATAATGTTTATTCAGAGCTTATCCTATAAGGTCATTACCTCTCCTCCTTCTTCCTGTTGTTATTTTGCTAGGTCATTGTACTTTTGTTATAGGGAAGGAGAAGAGAAAAGTTTCAGTCTGTTTTTTTTTTTGCTGTTTTTTAACAGCTCTTATTGAAATTATGGGGGGAGGATTCTCAAAGTGAAATACATGTTATCCGTGAATTTAATTTATCCACCCTCCCAATCCCTCAGTGTCATGGATAATAGGAATGGACTGTTTTTTTTTCATGGATTATATTCCCTCCTCCCCCGCTTTTTTTAATTCTGGGGAGAGGGGTTTGATTTAGTCGAAGTGTTTCTGGGAAAGGGGGAGTTGATGATATCTGTGTGTGATAGAAATAGATGAGAAACTCCTGTTCTCTTCTTGTTATCTGTTTTTTTGTAGAGCCTGGCACTGGCCAGGTGTTGTGGTGACAGGTGCTAAGAAGGGCACCCAATTTAGAGGTAAATGCTAAGGGGCCAGTGTCATTTTCAGGTGAATTATTTAATTATATACAATGGGTATCAGTTAGACATTTTAAAGTGTGCTCGCAGAAATAGAATAGCTTTTAACTTCATATGAGGTGTTGTGAATGCACTGAATCCATTATGGTGCAGTAGAAACAACTAAACTGAAGCCCGACACAAAGAGTTGGCTACATTAAAAAAATCCTCAAGTGATGCTTTTTCATTCTTTATAGTGCTTGCTCCTAACACACGCACACACCCCCAACCAGCCAAGTAACAAACAGTGCACAACTCAGAAAGAAACAATAGATAGGGCTGGGACACCTGGGGTCCGTCTCTGTCTACTGTGCCACATTTTTCTTAGTTGTGAGGTGAGGACTATATCTGTATCCCTGTGATACTGAGAGGAATAAATAAAATATTCTGAGCTCTTTAGAAAGGGAGTCAGCACGAACATTCCCTCTTTCTCTTAGAGCAGTGATTGATTATGGCTTAAATAGCCACCATTATCAACCGAGGGAGTAAGTTTTGAGTCTTGAAATAGAAATGGTTTGAAATGCAAATTTTTATGTGTAGCTACTGTTTTGACAACCAAATCATTCCTTTTTCATTTTATAGGCTCTAGAATCCAAATTAGCAGCTTGCAGGAATTTTGCAAAGGACCAAGCATCACGAAAATCCTATATTTCAGGGAACGTTAACTGTGGGGTGATGAATAGCAACGGCACAAAGTTCTCTCGATCAGGGCATACGTCTTTCTTTGACAAAGGGTAAGTCTTGGAAATTTTACATGATAATTTTTTGAGTAGTAAAGTTGCACATTATTAAGTGAGCTTATTAAAGCTATGAAAAGGTAAACTCAGTTTGATTAACCCTCCTGAAGCCTGTTCTATCATTCATATCTCAGGGGACATGAAATCCGTTGTTGTCTTCTAGTCCCCATGGAGTCTATTGCTCTGGGAACCCTGACTCTGAAGCTTCTGTCCTGGGAAGCAGACTCTTGAAAGGCAGCAGTGCTAGGCTCTAGGGCTTAAAGGTGACTGTGATGTGGTCCTTGTTCTCAAGGTGCTTAGAGGCTTCGTACACTTTCTTAGCAAATACTTGTTAAAGGTAGAAGAGAACCATTATCATGTATATGCAACCTCTGAAACAAAGCCCCTGACAGAAGATTTAAAAAAATAGGAAATCACTGGATCAAATACAGTTTGGGAGACACAACTTTTGTGTAATGTGAAGATTTTTTTGGGGAATTGAGAATTAAAAAGAAATTGTCTTAAGGTTGAAGCAGCAATACGTCCTTAATGCAAAAAAATTTCAGTTGGTACAGAGGTATATAAAGTTAAAAGTAAATGTGTTCTGTTTTCACACTATTTTTGCATCCTTGCAGTTATTCCTGGGCATATGAAATCATATTTTAATGCATCTGCTATACGCTTTTAAATATTTATGGGATTATGCTTTAAATACTGCTCTGCAACATACCTATCATGACTTATACTGCCAATATCTTTTCATGTCATACGTATTATTCTACCTTAATTTAAAAAAGAAAAAACACTCCATGGTTACATTCTTGTATAGGTATGCCTTAGTTTAGGTAACTAGGACCTGTGGTCTGGGGATGCTGACCATGTTACCCAAGGTAGCTGTTACTGAACAGCAGCTGAAGCACCATGATCCCTTGCCACTGTCTCTTCTTTGAGTTGTAGAGCCCGTTCTTTCTTATTGTCCTGCGAAAGCAATGCAGATACCACTCTAGAAATTTTCAGTTTCTTAAAGGAGCTTGTGTTCTCTGTTTCCCTCAAGAACTGTGGCGCATTTGTGGAGGACCTGATTTGGTACATAGTCCACTCTAAAAAGCTTATTGTCCATCCTTGTGGAGTGGAGTGTTCTGCTTTCTCTCTCTCTCGCTTAAGAGAATTCTACCTTGAAGTATTAAGGAGCGCATTCTAAAATACCAATATGTAAATCAGAACTTTATTTATAGACATTTCATTAAAAGCACAATCTAAAATATCAATGTATAAATCAGAACTTTATTCTAACTATTGGGGCTCCTCAAGGGGAGTAAGAATAAAATTAATTTTCCTCAGGTTTAGAAGTTTCAGGCAAACTTGAGGAGTTCTCCTTTTTATACTATAACAGTAAATGAAATAAGTAGATATTTTTACGTTAGAGATACCATTTCCCCCAAACAATACAGGGAAAGTTTAGAGGTAGTTTTCATCAGTGTTGGAAACAGTGCCCAGTATTTTTCCCTACAACTTGTAATTACCTCCAGTAGAGTAGTTGCTAGTCTCTATCTGGAATCCTATTTCTTGGTGGGTCTTGGGCACCTTATGACATGAGAACAGGTGTGAACTGTAAGTGGATAGGTCGGACAGATGCCTTTGCATGTGGAAAGTCCTAGAAGAGCCCTGCTGCAGGCGAGATAACATTGTCAGGTCAAGCTCACTGCTGCTCTCTTCCTTAGAGACCCCTGGTACAGACCACTAGAGTAGTGACTGCCCAGAGATGAACCCAGTCTTAGGTAGATGCAGAGGATTCAGTGTAAGCTAAACCAGGAGTGGGCTTTGGACACTGTGATGGAGTCCCTGTCCCCTGAGGAGCATTCTAGATGCAGGTGCTTATTCCTGCACTGAAGCTGGAAATGTGCTTCCTGATAGAAGCAGTTACAGATGATATTTAGTTTTGGTTTACATAGAGCAAACTTTTAATTGTACTGTTTCTATTAGGAATTAAATATACTTTTGTGGTCTGGCCTTTGTGCAAGGGTTTCGTTTATAGGATAAATGGATTGTATATACACACTCACATATTATGTTTGTTTGGTCACCATATACCTGAGGGTAACTCTTGTGGGTTTTACTTCCTTGCTGCTTTGCTTTGGCTCTGGCCTGCCTGGCTTTTTACCTCTGGCCTTTCTTCCTGCTGATCTATTGACTAATAAAACCAAGATGGTATGTACCAGCTGCAAAAGGAAGGGGGGAAATATCCCACTCCCAGCTCCATTATTAAATCTGGCAGGTTAAAACAAAAAATGTCAGCTCTTATGGAAGTGTAGCTTGTAGTTTCAGCGTGAGAAGAAGCATTCCATTTTAAAAAGCATTCTGCTCTAGAACTTGCCTGCCCTGCCCCTCACTCCTAAGGAGTCTGTCTGTAGGTAGCACTGTCTCTATAGTTTTACTAGTGCTCCTATGGGAGCATGGTTTGGGGGAAAGAGTTAAAGTAGTTTGTGCGCGTGTGCATGTATATGAATGTATGTGTATGCACCCCACCCTCACACCTCCCTCAAAATCTTCAGATGCCGTGAGGCCTTACCGCACAGAACAAATTGTCTTATTGTTATATGTTGCTTTATGGGATTTGAAATATTCTGTAGGTTCTGGTTATTTGAGGGCTCCTTGGAATCAGGATTTTATCTAGTCTGTGGTCACTTCTGCCAGTCCACCTAAAATATGGCCTGCTGGGCCTGCTTCCCAGGTGTTCTGTTTCCTCCAACCACTAATAGCCCTTCATATCATCATCTGAAAGGACACAAATTCATGTGTAGTACAGTCACTTGAATTCTCTCAAAAACATTTTTTCTCCCCATAGCTTTTATTTAGTTTCTTATCTATCACTTACCCTAATTTTGCAAGCCAGTCTAGTTTCTTTGGGGCTGGGTAGGTAGACATAGACTAATTTTAGGGCACAGTGTGAAAATAGTATTTGTATTACTGTTTAATGTTTTTTCCTTTTTTTTATTAGGCAAGAAAAAGTCATATTTCCCACGTTGTTCATGGGTAACTGAATTTGTTTGCTGTGCTCTTTTTCATTCTTTCTCAATCATGGTGTGTGATGGAAGACACATTAACAAGCTGGTTTTACTAACTGCATGGGGCTGATTCTGCTTTAACCAACTCCTGGCCCATGAGTGAGCTTTCGAGTTCCTCTGTAACTTGACTATATACCATTGTTATTGGTTCAGCTGTGCAAAACAAAAACAAATTAGTTGTAGTGGTCCTGGGGCGATTGTGAATAGAGGCCTGATGGCACTCTTGTTATGGAGTAGGGTACTGTAGTGATGATGCCAGGAATCTGAGGGTGGGGGTCTAGGGCTGCTGTCAGGTCCTGGGACCACATTGGACTGGCCTTTGTGGGATTGAGTTCTTGCTGTTACCCAGGTCTTGTTTTCTCACAGCAGGCACTAATGATAATGGACCCTTCCTCTGTGGGGACTCTCCCTCTGCTCTCACTCTTGTATTCCCGAGGTACATTGGAATGGTAGTTGGGGATGTGTATAAGATCTCCCTTACTTTGCAGGAATGTACATTTCAGTTTGCAGAGCCTGGGCTGGACACTAGCTGGCTGGAGCTGCACTGAGCTTCCGTTTATCCATCTCACTAGGGAGGCCCAGGGTCTGGAGTGTGTCTACCTGTTCTCCAGAATTAGCCCCAGCCCTCTCTCGTCCTTCTCTCTACCGCCCTCTCAGGTGTACTTGTCCTTGCTTCTTTGATGGATTTAGTCTCCATGCTTTATCTCTGTTGTGTTAGATTTATTGTCCTCCTGACTGACTACCTTTAAACATTCGGTGGTTCTTTTCCCCTTTTCGCTTCTGCTGCTGCCATTTTACAATTGACCTTGGTACCTTTTCTTAGCCAGATTCTCTATTTTCCAGACTCTTTCACTAGATTTTGATGGTTAAGACCATGAAATTTCATACCTTCTGGAACCTTTTTTGCATAGATGATTCCCAGATCTGGGTCTCCATCCCTGCCCGTTCTCTCTCCACTCAGCCCTGGGTTGTCCACTGGGACATTTCCCTTTGGCTCTTTTGCTGCTCCCTGAAACCAAATGTGGTGAGTATGGAGGTGTTTCTTCTCTTGGAAACCTCTCCCCACTGCGCACCTTTGCAGTTCCCTGAAGGGACGTCACCAGACTGATAATTCCACCTATAGGGTCAGCTTTCCTCTCCCTCTGGTCTTTTATTTCCCACTTCTCAACTCACAGGAGAGGTGCTAGGTGAGACCCTGGCAGGTTGTGACTCTCTTTCACTCCATTCAACCTTCAGATCAAGAATTCCCATTTCCATCCACACAGAGAAATTGCTTATCTGGTTTCTTGTTCTCCCTTTATATTCTGGATTGCACTGCTTATTTTTCCCATGAGAGCTGACCTGCATTGGGAGCACCAAAGTGGTTGCTTGCTGAGGGCTGTCAGGTGTCCTCTGACCAGAGGAGACTGGGAAAGGATAATGGCCTAGGCACCTGGAGGCAGGTTGTGGGCCCTGCTGCCCCATTGACAGGCTCATGGGGTGAGCTCGGGTGAATGGCTGGACCTTATCTTGCTTTGGTTCCTTAGCTGTATAACAATGGGGATGAACTTGACTTTCTTTAAAGATCCATCTAGCCTGAAAATGCTGGAATCTCAGTTCTAAACTTGTGTGTGGAGCCATCTTCACAGTTGCTGCTTTTGCACACCCCTGTAGAACAGGTGCCAAGTCCTTGTTGGCACCCAACAGTATTCCCTTTCTGCTGAGTTTTGGGGGCTGTCTGTAGTACAGCTTGCCCTGCCTGCTGCCATGCTCTGTGAGGCTGGGAATCTGATGTTCACATGTTCAAAGCTGAGGCCATTTCTGAGGCCTGCCTAGTTTTCCCTGAGGTTCTAGGAGAGGCAGAACTTGGACTAGCCAGACAAATGACAGATGGGGCTTATTTTATGAGGGTGGCGCTGGCGTAGAGGATATGGCTTCTGCCCCCAGCTGAGGCACAGGCATATAGCCTTGGGAGAATGGGGAGGGATGATTGAAAGTTTTCAAATGTGGTGAAGCTTAAATGTCAGACCTCCCTCAGCCCAGAAAGAAAAGGGGAGATCCCGGGTGTGCATCACTGAGGCAGGAGGAGGTACAGCAGGGAGAAGTTACTTTTGTCAGAGCCTCTCCTGTTGCTCTTGGCCTGTGGGTGGACAGCTTGCTTTGAAACTCAAAATCTACGCTCCGAGGTGAGTTTCTTCAGACACTCACTCTGTTTCTTCAGAGTAGTCAAGGGTCATTTGTCAAATCTCTCTGCATGCCTGTTGCTCTGAGAGGCTATACTCACCTCTTCAGTCAACAGTCATCGTTGTGGGGAGAGTGTCTGCATTTTTTTAAAGAACTTCTCTCCATTAGTCTATATTCAACTCCCTGGACCCCTGTGATGAGTAAGTTAGGGGGGCAGTGGTGGGCATGCGTGGTGCAGTGAGGCCCCTTGCAATTGGCTGTATCTCCCAAGTTGCTGGTGGGACACATTTTCTTAGGAAGTTTGTCGGGATGGGAGGGCTGATGTGGCTTCCTGAGAGAGGTTCCAGGCTTTGCTCTCCCTCCCTCACGGCTTCCTCGGCTGCGCTGCCAGGTGGATGGTGCTGGGTGGGGTGCTCTGCATTGCTGGGCCTGGGTGCTGGGTCCTGGCTGCAGGTGCTTGTGTTGGGCTGGGCTGGTTGCTCATGAGTCTGCAGAGATGCCTACCCATCCAGCTTTACTTGCTAAATAATTTTTAAAAGTTATTTTTCTTGCCCTTATTAAGATATTCATATATATTGTAGGAGATTTGGAAAACCATAAAAAAGTATAGTCAACAAAACTTTCCCATGTCCCAGAGGGAAAAAAATGTAATTATTGTTAAATTTTTCTTCTACAACATATATGATTTTATGTACATATATATGTGTGTGTATATGTATTCATGTGTGTAGCCCCACACATTCTAGATTTAGCTACATAGATAGCAATGTCTATATAAGGAGCAATAGTCTAGAATCTAGAATATATACCACTTTTTTTTCTTCACATCATTGAACATATACAGTTTGGTGACCTACTTCTTTTTCCATCTAGCATTAATTACATTGTGAATATTTTCCCATGTTGTTAAAGAACTCTGTGGGATATGTTTTTAATGGCTGTATATTTCATCACTTAGTTGTAGCATTATTTAGTTAGCTAGTTCCATACTGGCAGATATTTAGACCTGTTCTATGGGGAAAAAAGTCAGGGCTGTGGCTGCAGTGGCTTGTGTGCTGAAGTTGCCAAGAAGGAAGCACATAGTCTCATTAGCCCAGGACCACTGAATTCTCAGGTCTCTAACCAACTGATGCTTTCTAGGCAGCCACTCTCCCTTGGGCCGTCAGGATTCTACTGTGGGCCAGGAAGAGGAATAGTTCAGAGAGGAAATGAATTTCTTGCTGTGTGTTGAGTGATTTTAAATGACAGTCTCTCTTTCTCTCCCCCTCCCCTCCCCTTCTCTTCTCTGCTCTGGTCACCCCCACAGGGCAGTAAACGGCTTTGACCCAGCTCCTCCTCCTCCTGGTCTGGGCTCCTCGCGCCCGTCGTCGGCACCGGGTATGCTGCCTCTCAGTGTGTGAGTGCCCGGCCTCCAGGTGGGGGCTCCTGCCCCCTCCGACAACCCAGGACACCCACGCCTCACCCCTCGGTGCCTGGGCCCAGGCTGTGCCCCTCCGCCTGCCTCCCCATGGCTGGCAGAGGGCAGGCTGCATGCAGTGGCGGCTGCTGGGCCCTGCCCAGTCCCAGGACTCTGCGCGATATCAATACTGGCTATTTTCTCTTCTCGCCGTAGTGCCGTTGGTTTCACATGATTGCACTTTTGTGGGTCACAAGGTGATACATACATGTATTACTTGGTCAGTGGATGCAGAAGTACCCATTCATCGCACCTGCCTCATCGCTCCCACCCTGCTGTACTGATAGGATTTAGTTGTGTTTAGGACATTGCAGATCTTCTAGAAGTTCTCCCCCAAATCAGGTCGACGTGTGCCCTCCTCCTGAGCTTCCACTCAAGCATCTTCAGTGCTCATGATCATGTGTCCCCCCAGCCCATCCCCCACAGTTTGGGCCTGTTGCTGGTAAAGAGTCAGGAAGGTCATTGAATTAGGGAACAGTTTCTGCACCTTCTGATTTTACTTTAGCAGTTATCATTCCATAGACTTTCCTCTGAGAGCAGCGAAATGCCCGTCTGAGCCCCAAATGGCAGGAGCCTCCAGGGCCTGGGCACACACAGGGCTGGGCCTCTGTGCTGTCTCCTCCTCCTCCATGTGCCTCAGACTCGGGATGGGGGGTGGTGGCAACCTCCTCGCCAGCTTTCTGGTCCTTCAGTTAAATGACATCTTCAGAGCATTTTTGTTTTGTCTTCTGAGGGCCTGTCCAGTTGTGTTAGGAAGGGTTGAGTGGCCTGATTCCAGGAGCTGGCTGGTGCCAGCTCCTGGGGGGCAGACTGACCATAAGTGGTTGTCCCTGTGCATCCTTTGATTACTCTCATGCTGCATTTACTGTTTACATTTGTTTTATTGTACATAGGTTTGTAAACATTATTGCCTAAGATATTTGTATATAACTTGGGCTTTGTAGCTTTTATTTATTCAGAACTCATATGGCATGTTAATGACTTAAGATGGTGTCCTACTCTGGGCAGCTGTATAGGATCATCATGTGGTTAAAAAAAAGAAAATACTTCCCCTCAAAAAAATCTTTTAATGTGGAAACAATAAATTTCACAGAAAAAAAGGATTGCGATTGCTTTATTGAATTTCTGCCATCCTGTGAGAGAAGAGCTGGAGTTACAAAGCCAGGTTCAAATGTCGCTTCTGTTCTGACATGGGACATGCAGATGGACAGCAGCTGTCAAATGGGGCAATGAAAATTCAGGCAGCCTCAGGAGATGTCTGCTGCACTGAGCGAGCATTCTCATGCTGATTTTTGGTGCTGGTTTCTCCTCTTAGTGGTGATTTCCAGGAACAGCATGAGACTGGCCCAGGCCCCACTTGCGAATCTGGGAGGGAGGACCTGGACTCGGAGGGAGGCAGCTTGCGAAGTCACGGAGTGACCGCAGTGGATCCAGGAGCTGCTTCTCCAGCTGTGCTGCCTTTCTTGACATGTTGGTGTTCTGAGATTACAGGTTACGTGGGTCTGGGCTTCTCTCCTCATCCCAGGTTGATGCTAGCAAGTGATGTTTGGTAGCAAGACACAAGTGACTGGGCTTGAGGAACGTGTAAACTGGGGTCTGTACAAGCGTCTTGGCTTCTGAGCACTGATTGTGACCAAGAGCATGAATAGTGCAGTTAGTAGTTTTAAAACCGTGAGTAAATGAAAAGTAAGTGAATCAAATTCCTAAGTGAGAAACTTTAAGTAGAATACATTTTCAAAAATTCCTTTCGTCTGTTAATATGTGGGCAGTGATGTTTTCTACTTGAGGGTCCTGGAGGTTTTGTTGTAAGCTGATTCCCCGAGGGACACTGACAGTGGTATGGGTGCAGTGCTGGCCGTGCAGTTGAAAAGAAAACGCGTCTCTGACAGATGGGCAGCAACACCCGGCTTCTTTCCCAGCCATCATCGGAAGGACTGGATTAGATCGGGCCTTTAAACATTTAGCAGACCTCTTTGTTTAGGCAGGACTCCCAAAGCTAAAACATGACAAGCAGAGCTACTCTATTTAGAGCAAGGATGCGTTCTGGAGTCTTGAATCCTGTTGCTGGCTCCCCAGTGATTTCTCAGTACCTTTCCAGCTGAATACTCCTGGGATCATTTCATCCAGACAGTTCTGTCAATTGTTGTTCCATCAGTTGATGGCTGGGGAAGGGGCCCTGGTACAGGGGACCACTTGTCATTCACTGGGTGTCACCACTCCTTTGGGTCCAGGAGAGGACTGGCCAGGCCCATGAAAGGGCAGCAATATGCTGCTGGGCTTGTTTCCAGTCCCTTCAGGAGGAGAGCTCCACATAGTTTTGGTGTTTGATAGCTGCAGCAGCCCTTGGCATATGACCCCATGAAGAAGCTCATTGACTTCCCTGGCCTCATTTTCAGCTTTCTGTTTGAATCATTTGGTTCAAAATGATACTTTGTACGTGTTGAGTGGAGCCTTTGCTACCTGGCGTGAAGGTTGCTATTGTTTGTCTGTCTAGCTCAAGATTGCCTGTCAGCCGCCTGCCTCTGAGCGGGTTCTCTTCCTAGGCTGCCTGATGCCCAGGTTTGCCCGGCTCTCACGGAAACCTTCAGGAATGAGCCCTCGCCTGAACTGGGTCCCTGCATGGACGGGGCTGATCTTCCAGGTGGTGGAGGACAGCCTCTTGCCTCCAGATATTTTCATCTCACCATCCATTCCTATCTCTGGCTCCTGAAACATCTTCCTGCATGAGAGTAGGAGCCAGTGCTCCACTTTCAGTCTAGAGTGGCCAGAAACTACTCCACCAGCTAAGAGCCAGAAGCCAAAGCTGGGATTGTTGAGTCACAAGTGAGGCGTGTGAGAACTAGACATAGATGACCTGAGAGCAGGGTGAGCTGGTTTCGCCTCAGTTTACAGAAGAGAAAGTGGGCTCAGAGTTTAAGCCACTGGCCTGAGCTCACACAGCCAGTTCATAGAAGAGCCGGGATTGGAAATGAGCTTGTGTCTTTCTCTCTACTCTCCAGCTTTCCAAACTTGAGGCCTCACAGGCTTTGACTCTGTCTTGTGCCCCAGGAGGTGAGCCGACTTTGAGCGCATGGCAGTGGTGAGCTGTGGGGGCTGGCACAGCCTTTGCAGCAGGAATATGGTTCATCCACCCTTCCTCCTCTCGCAATCCTGCACTCGTTGAGTGTTGACTCTGCTTCTCTCAGAAGTTGTCCCAGAGACGCCATTGGCATCTCCTGAGAGTCAAGGTGGCGGCTGGCCCCTCCGAGGAAGGGAGGTATCCTGCGGTGGAGCCACAGCTGTAGGGAGCCCCTATAGCCAGATCTGTCCCGCCTGGCTGAAGCTGAGAGCAGCCAGCCTGGCTGCTAGTGGGACGGCCAGAAAGAGGATGGGTCCAAGCACTCAGTTGTTTTCACTGTTTGCCTAGAAGATGCTAAGAGAAGCCTTTTCTACATTCCAGCTTGTACTTTATGGATTATTTTTCTCTGTGTATTTGCCCCAAATGTTGAAACAAACTGAGAACACTAGCTTGGCCTTTAAAATATAGGTGTTAGTTGATTCTTTCCTAAAAATGGGGGCGGGGGGAGGCATCTTTGTAAATGATTTCCTAAAACTTAAAACATCTTATCTGAAAACTGGTCCCATGATTATTAAAAATATATATGGGAATATAGTAGCCCTTTTTTAATTTTAAGGGAAAACAAGAATTTGAGTAAATATTAATATAATAGACTTCCTTTGTAAGACAGTGTATGTGAAGAGGCAAACAACAAAGCTTACAGTGCTGGTTTTGGGGGACCAAGTGGGGTTTGTGCCATGTCCCTGGGGTTATGATTTGGAGTCATGCTTTGTCCTGCTGTCCATCTGCAGCCACAGGAGTTATGTTAGTGTTTCCTGCCAGCTCTGAAGCCTTTACCAAGGGAAACAGCATGCAAACTGAGCAGAAATTTAACTTGTTTACTTGTGGGTGTTTGTAATCAGGTGCCACATTTGACTGCTGCCCCCATAAAGTACGGAGATCCTGCCTGGGTCATGATTTGCAGGTGGAGGCCTGGAGGAGGGTGCTGGGCCAGCAGGCCTGGGCAGTGGGTTTTCTGGCACATGTTTGGATAAACAGTCAGATGAACGATGTCCAAATTAGCTCAGAGCCCTATTGCTCCCTGTCAGGAGATGATGGAGCTAAGAACCACTGTTTTTTGGTTCAAAAAAAGTGTTTTAACTAGGAAAAAGAATCACCAAATCACACTGTCACCTAGAATTTAGGGGACTAGGTACAATTTTACAATTATTGGTGTCACTAAATTATTCTCTTGTAAGTCTTGAATCTAACAACATGATAAACTATAAAAACTCTTCACTTTTCACTATGTTGGTAAGAACAAATAAAGTCAATTTCAATAGCAATAATATAAATGTCTGATGGTAGAGGAATGGTCAGGATGACTTATCAGCTGAACAAGATATCCTAGAGCCATTGAAACATAAGTGTGCAGCTGTGCTAATATATGGGAATGGAAATGACCAATTGAAAAAGGACACAAAGTAGATGAACATGCTAATTACAGCTTTATAAAAAAAAAATCAGAAGTGAAATTAAAAAGATACAAATAGTTTACTATTTGTGGGTTCTAAATTTTTCTGTAAAGTTGCCCAAATTCTTTTTTTTTTTTTTCCAGGGAAGATTTTCCCTGAGCTAACATCCATGCCAGTCTTCCTCTATTTTGTATGTGGGTCACCCCCACAGCATGGCCGCCAATGAATGGTGTAGGTCTGTGCCTAGGAACTGAACCCAGGCTGCCAAAGTGGAATGTGCCAAGCTCAACCACTAGGCCATAGGGCTGGCCCCCCAAATTCATTTTTTAAAAGTTGAAGCAATGAGACTGAGTTTCTTTCACTACCCAAGTTGGCATGAAGACCTGTGCCGAGAAGTCCCAAGATTTGAGCGAGTAGCACAAGGCAGGGGCTCCCTGACCTGCCAGATGACCGTGGGTCACACTTGGGAAATTTAAAATACAGATTCCCCAGAGCTCTACCCCAGCACCAGCCTAGTGGAGACAGTACTGCATTATAAGACACATTTATTTTGTGAACCATTAAGAACAATGTGCCCGTTAGAACTATGAAAATGCTTCCCATTTAGACTTTTTATATTTATTGAAAGAGCTCTTTTAGACTTCTTTAGACAGATTTTCATATCACACTTAATTCATATACAAAAAGGAAAATGTGAGTCCTAAAACATCACATTTTGATTCTGACGTTCTGAACCACGTTTTGACCCAAAGTTGTCCGTGTTTTCCCAAGCGATGTCGTCCTCTGTGCCGTGGTGAGCATTGGAGATGCAGCATTTCTGAAAAGCATATTCCATTGTTGGCTCCAGAATTTTCTTCTAAGCTGCTGATACCCAATCTGCAAGATCTGCTGCTGGGCTTTATTGACCTTACCAGGAAGAGTCAGGCAATGACAACCACACCACAGCTGCCACCTGCTGACAGCAGTTGTGAGATGCACGAGTTTACACGTGTGAGCACATGGGCGTCTTAGTGTCGGGGCAGTATGGTACTTGGAAGGAGGCAGCGCTCTGCTTGGATGTTTCAGTCAGACCCAGTGTTTAATCATCTCCTTATGTCAGATTACATCTTGAATAAGCTTCGTGACATCCAGTCAGTGGGGATGGAGTCCATTATTGGGCTACTTTGAAAAAATAAACAGACCTCTCTGCCATAATGAATCAATGTTAATTTCTTGTCTCAGTAAGGGTGAAGGACGTGGTCACACTTTCTGCATATGGTACATAGGTACTGAAATTACAGTTAACATTGTCTTTGAAAATTGGCATCATCCTCTCAATATACCCTTATCGATAGTTTCATATTAGATTTCCAACAAGAATCATATGAGACGCCTCACGTGGTTTGCTAGATTCCCGAATGACAGGTGGCTACACAAGGAACTGGACTGCCCTGTATGGTCCTGACAGCTGGCACAGGACATAGCATTCTAGCAAACACCCTGAATTTGGGAAAGCTCTTGGTGTCCCTCTGGGAGGGACAACAACTAGGAAGCCTTTGTGGATGGGGACTCCCTTTGGGTCTCAGCCACAGGCTTCACTCTCAGACCTGCCTGGAACCAGGAGGAGAGGAGCCATCTTCTCTACTTTCTTAAGATTCCAACCTATGGCCTTTTCTGGCTTGATTTTTTTTTTTGAGGCGGTGGGGGTGGGGCAGGAAGTGATGCTTCCTGGAATTTGACAACTGTGACCTCTTTTCTTCCCCAGTCTCCACACAGACAGCTCTGTGTCCTGGCAACATTGGCTTTAGGAGGAAGGGGCCATGGGTCATTTATACCCAGAGGCATAGGGAGAGCTGGCTGTGAGAACAGTTACGTCTTTCAGCTCATGCTTCATCTTAGTTGAGGTTTCCAGGGATGGGGAAAATTGGTGACAGAAAGGAAATGTGACAGAGCTCTAGTCTTTCTGATGTCAGGGTTTCAGGAGTATGTCCTCAAGCCAGTCAGGCCTAATAGGTGTGTTACCCTTACCCAAGCAATTTAAAATAATTCTTTGGAATGTCTGCATTAAAAGGAGTGCCTATCATATACCAAGGCCAGACTGAGCATTTAAAGTATACATGTCAGCTCCGAGTTAAAACCCAACAGAGCCTCATCTCATCTAAACTTCATTTCAACGAAGGACAAGGCTTCCCCAAGTCTGGCCTGAATTCCTCCTCACGATGGACCACACTCCTGCTGGGTGGAAGCTAGCTGGCTTGAGTCTTTGACACACTCAAAGCCCATAAACCATCTTCCTGGTGCTTTAAATACCCAAGAAAGGTTTTATGAAGTACCTTGCCTTAGGCTACAGAAGTGGTGGTTTGTTTCCTGGAGGAGGGTTCCTTCTAGTTAGCATCTTTGTGGAATCATGTAGATTATATGATTCTCCTGATAGGCTGAGTTGTTGGGAAACTGACATTAACACCAGTTAAACCAGCCAGCAGAGAAGAATTCTTTTTGAGAAAAACGAGCCTCTGAATTCCACAAATACCTGGACTAAGATATTGAGAACAAGGATGAGGACACAGGTGAAACACCGTGACTACGACTTGCCATCTCCTGGGTAGTGACTCTGGAGAAAGGGAGCATGGTTGCCCATCTTTTGCGTCCCCACCACTGCCGAACAGCTTGGGTATATACCTTATACCACCGGAACCAGCCTAACCTGAGACTCACGGAATAAAAACCCTCAGCGTTCTTTACGTGATTTTGTGTTCCCTTAAGTATTTCTCTGCAGCCCATTCTAGTTGGTCTCACCACTGAATCCTTCCCACAGCCTTTTCAATGCACATCCTGCCCGAAAATGTAGTCAGCAACTTCTTGGACCTCTTAACATGCTCTAATCCGGTAAGGACCTTCATTGGTTGGTGACCAAAAACCTCCTAAAAGCTTTATCCTGTGGCTCTAAATTGCTCCCTTCTTCCAGTAACAGTTGAGTCTCCAGCCCCAGTCCAGTGGCCCTTTCCTTCCAGATACTTCTACACACCGTGAGGCCACTGGTGAGAACAGGACTTGTAGCCAAGACTGCCCAGAGAATTAGCCCATCATCTGACAGTTTCTGGGAGCGCAGCACCCTCAGAAGAGGTGGGCCTGGCTGCCTGCATTTGCAGTCTGTGTAGCTCCCAACCTCCAATCAGATCACAGATGGGGAATCGAGAACAGAAGCTGAGAAAACAGATTCCATGTTTACATGATTATTCTTGTTTATTGAGGTCTGTTTATTCTCAACGGGTGCTTTTTCCTCCAAGTAAATAGAGCAGGCGTAAATATCTATAATGAATAAATTTATTGTCTTACAAAAATCATTGTCTAGAAATATGGGAATACAAGAAAAGATATTTGCAGTCAGGTGTCTGGTGGTCAACAGCCAGTACAATTCATAAGGGGGAAAAAAATCAAAGATTCCAAACCCACATGACAAATTCTTCCTAACAGATGTTAAAGCTTTTAACCCAAAAGGTTTGTGTTTTCAAGCACGTTGCAGAGGATCAAGGATTTATAATTAACACTGATTCATTGTCACTGAATGTTTATAATACCACTTTGACTAGAGAGGTACATGATATGAAGCACAGTCAAAACTTAATACATTAAATTGTTACAGAGGCAAATAATATATTGAACATTGTCTTAGTACTGTAGTGTCTAAGGCACTTTCTGTAATGTCAGTTTGCTTAACTATCAACCAAAAACAGAATGCTAAATGTTCACTGTAATACTGTCCAAAGGGAAGGGAAAAAGAGAAATGAAAAAGGATTCACATCCACTGGCATGTCAACATTCAGGCAGATGGCATCCATTCTTGAGGTGCGGTAAACCTCACTGACAAACTTGGAACAAGTCTCGGACACAAAACCAATATTCCCATTTTGGGCTCAAAGCAGCGGCTGAATTTGCAAGGTCAGCATGAAAGCCTGGCTGGCGTGGGAGGGCCTTCCACTAACTCCTGCTTAGGGGCCTGCAGCTGCTTGCTCCTGAAGCGAGGAGGAGTACACTGGCAAAGCCAGAGGGTTCAGGAGACCATCCAGAAGTCAACATGACGGCTGCCACCCGGGGCAGGAGGGGCCTCAGCTGCATCATGGCCACTATCCATCCTAGGCGCAGACCAGCCCTGGCCAAGGACAGTTCATTGAAGAGATGTGGGGACATCACCAACTTAAGGGAGATGGGCGTGGTAACCCCAAATGGATGCTGCTTCCCCCAATCCAACCCACCCCTCCTAATCTTTCCAAAGTCCCTTTCACAGTTTGCTCACTGAAATAGTGTTGATCATTATTAGAAGGAAATGAGAGATACAAGTGCAGTTTAGGTTCCACAATGTTCTAGGAGACTTGATGTGGCTGAGGAGTCAGGGGCCACATGAACACAGAACTAAGTTACCTGTCTGTATGACAGAGAGCATGCAGAGCAACTGAGCAACAACCACAGGGCTGCCCCAATAACCCAGCGACTGGCAACGAGGGTCTGGAGTTTGTTTGAAAAAGGGTTCTCTTCTTAACATGTATTATAAAATGGTCTCTTGATGAATATATGGAAAATAGATGCAATGATGAGGCAATCTGTTTAATATGTGTGTTTTGTGTATGTATATATATAAAAAGGGGAGCAATTGTACCTAAATCTGAAGCAGGATACAGTATGTGTAGGCTGGAAAGCCTTAAGACACAGTTGATCTTTCAGTAAGGAATCCCGAAGCTTGCCAATTTCCTAAATCTGTAGGAGGCCTCCAGGCAGGCTGGCGCGGCGTGAGTTCCTGCATGTCCCACTGTATCGCCTCCACTGGCCTCCCATGACGTTACTCTGACTGGGGCGGTTGCGTCTCATTGACGTCACTGGTTTTACTTTCTGTGTCATCATCTGACAGCTCCAGGGAGGCCCCCTCAATGTGCAGCTGGCGCCGGCCAGATCGGCTTGAAGAGAAGCTGATTGGGCCACCTCGCCTGGAGGGAACAGAAAGTAGATGTGTTGGTAAATACACAAAAACGTGGCTGTCAAGTTGTTCAACCACCTGATATGACTCCAGACTTCCAGATCTGCCCCTTCCCCAGGACACATGACCTTGGGTGGGTGCGCGGTCAGGAAAGGCCCTGCGCTTCATCCACCTCAAGTGGATGGCTTGACTCAACTTACAGCTGTGAGAGAGAAACGGTCAGTAAGACGGATTACGGTGAAGCTCTCCCTGCTAACCAAGGGCCAGCACTGCTGTGAGGGCAGACAGGCGCTTGGGCCATGTAAGGTCTCTGTTGCACATTTGTACTTTTTTTTTACAACCCTTAATGCTGTACAAAAGCAGTGCACAGACAGCATTTGGCCCGTGGGGCACAGTTTGCCGACCCTTGTGCTAACCTGTCCTGGGGAGAAACTTGAGCTTTAGCTCTCACGTGTTCTGCCCTCTCCCTGGCGCACGTCAGATCCAGCATGGAGCTGAGGACTGGAGGAGGGCTGGTGGCGTCAGGTCCCGTGAGGAGCTCCTGATCCTGACCTCTCCTCACTGTGGACATCGGAACATGCACAGACACTTGACCTGGCTCTCTAGCCTCGTGCTATGTATTCGCATAGTCCACTAGTGAATGGCAAAGAAAATGAGTGGGCCCATTCCTCTTCTCTTCTCCTCAAGATCTACTAAAGGTCAGAAATCCTGAACGGATACACAGGAGAGGTGATTCAAGAGCAGAAACGAGAAGCTGTACATGAATCTAAGTAAACAACTTCAGAAAAAGTCAAACTTAAGCCTACAAATGTGGCTGTCTTTGCAAGCTTTGGGTGTGGACTCTGTGAGACCCTGCGCCTCTCACAGAAGTCCGTGGGGTCACTCACCTCAGCCGGTTCTTCAGAGTGCTGACCTCACGGCTCAGGCCCTCGTTGGCCTCAGTGGCATCATCCAGTTCCCGCTGGAGTTTACGGCGAGATGCGTTGGCACGTGTAGCTTCTTCTTCTGCTTCCTCCAGCTGCCGTTTAAGCTGCTTCATCCTGGCGTTGGCCTTCTCCATCTTGGGCAAGTTACACGAACCAAGTCAAAACCAAACTGGTGAATCCAGATTCAGCACCACCGCGCCCTGAGAGTGTCAGCACAGCTCTCTGCCCCATCAGCCATGTGAGCACACGCATGTGTGTACACACACAGGCACATGTATACATGTGTGTGCATTTAAACACAAAGACTAGGCGCTAGTCTAAGGCCTTTTTGGTCGGCCTGCCATTCTCAGCAAAGCCCGTGTCTACAGAGCAAAGGAAATTTTTTAAAAACTTTAAACCCGTATTTTCACCCATGAGCTTTGCAGAAAAATGATAGTTTAGTATCTTCACATGAGTGACCTATGGGATTGTGAAAGGGAATTGCTATTTCTACCAAATACAGAAGAGCCAACGATGTGGACAATCTCTAGCCCCAGGAGATGGACATTCACTTGTACAAGTCCTTTCAGTATGTGTGTTTCAGACGTTATATTTTGATTCAAGTACAAAGCCACTCTGGAAGACCGTGGGAAGTCAGCCTCCCCACTGGTTCATTCACTCCTGAGCCATACAGAGACTGGCCAGCGCCTGCAGGTCCAGCTCACGTCCACCCAGAACTGCCCTCAGTGCTGCTAGGCCCTCAGGGTGGGGGTTGGGAGAGAAGGCCGAGGTGTCTGAATGGAGCAGGGGAAGAAAGGGGAAGAGTGTGGGCTGAAGGCAGGGGAATCCCCAGCTCTGTCCACCTTCCCTCTCAGCGTCTGCAGCAGCAAATCTCATCATGGCCGAGGGGAGAGAGCGGTGGGAGAGCACAGCCACCCAGGCTGCGGTCACTGCAGACCTGACCACAGGTCAGAGTCCTGTTAAGACAGTCCCTTGATACTTAGAAGAATGCCTGGGTGCTGACAAGGAAGGCCACTCGGGTCCTGCAGGCAGTACATTTGTTTTCTAGTCAACATCTCCTGCCCTCACCCCTCCATCCAGCCAACAGTCAGTGACTGCCAACTATGCCCAGGAAGTGTTCTAGGCATTCAAGAGATGACAGTGAAACAGGAAGAAATCTGTGCACTCGTGCAGCGTACGTTCCAGTGGAGGAAACAGATGATAACGTTAAGGCTAAGTTCAGGCCGCATACTTCAAAGCCCTCCTGATGTGCTCTTGCCCACCCCTCCTCTCTGTGTGTCTGGCACACTGGGAGAACCCTGTGGGCCGGGGCCGTGTCCTAATCACGAGTGCCTGGCGGGAACAAGGAACAGCATGTCTGCTGAAATATCAGAATTAAGAGTTTCAAATAGTGTTTTCTTAATTTAGCTCGTCAAATGGTAACACTTGGCTTACTTGGCGTCACTCTCCTTGCTAAAGCATTTCTGAAGTGGAAGACACGTTCATCCTGCCCTGTTTTCTTCCCTTACCTGTTCTTTATACTGATCTGCATGTCGACGTTCATCTTCAACCTGCATGAAGATTTCCTTCAGCTTCTTCTCGGTACGACGGACTAGTTTGTTGGCAGCTGCTCGTTCCCTGTGAAAATGATCAATACACTAGTTTTTGCAGTTCTTGAAATGGTAGTTTGAATGGGGAATGTATTTTTTAAAGTCCTTTTCTCTGGAAGATAACATATGTTGGGGGGCTTTCAAGGACCTCTCCGACCAGAAAAACGTCATCATTAATATGGCCCAGAAACTTCTCCCTTCTGGTCAAAATATGGATTGCCTTCAATGCATTCTAATGCTGATGGGTACAGAAAGCACATTATTCCTTTGCATGTAGATATTAATCACTTTATTCAATGCTCCTCTGAAGATTAAATGTTCCATACAAGTTACCTGTCACTCATATTGAGTGCAGACTTTTTTTGAAGACAAAAACTTTAGCTGATTATTCTAATCACTTAAACTTTTAGCCTGGAAAACAAAACAAAACAAAGACCCAATTTATTAAGTGACTGTTTCAATTCAGAATTACTGACTACCTACTATGATGCTAGGGGCTATAGCAGCTAACATTGAAAAACAAATTAAAAATCCACCCACATTCTTGAGTTAGAAGTCAAACAAATCACCATGTTTCTAGACAGGCCTATATTGTCCCATAAGGAGGAGAGGTAACTTATTTGGAGAGCTCCATGGAAAATAGAAAAAGTTCTTTTGTTCCTCAACAAATGTTATGTAAAAATGGATAGCTGATGGAGTCAGATGGAGTCAGCTGAAAGGGCGAGTGATGTTAATTACAATAACAGCAAACAAGCCCTTCATTGTTTCATGTGAGTGTAGTGGAGCCCAAAGAGCGGAGTGGGAGGTGCAGGAGGCTGCGCAGGGAGGATGTGCTCTGTGCATGGGCTCTGCAGTTCTGGGCCCCAAGCTCCCCAACAAGTGGGTGAATGTGAGGGTCTGCTCTCTGGCAGTCTATGAGTCTGTGACTCTGATTGCTTTGTAAATGCCTGCCAAGAGATGTACCGTATTGTGCAGTTCCTCATTAATTTCAGAATGGTTTACTACAACAGAATGGAAACTCTTAAGCAATCTGCCTATGGGAGAAGGAAAGCTTTTATTTTTGTCATTGCTTTTCTTCTCTGCCAACAAATTGTAGCATTTCACATGCTGCCACCAACTTGGGAAATCAACTTTGGGTAGAGATATAAACTATGGCACCTAGGAAGTCATGGGGCTCAGTATGATTAGCCCTCAGCTGAGTCCAGGAAGAGCTGACCAGTGAGCCCAGGCTTCCCTGAGGGTTCACACCACCTTCTGTCTTCCACTCTGGTTACGGGTGTCCTTGTCACCTCTTCCCAGGCCATGGGAGCTCCCACAGGGCGAGGGGAGTGTGTCTTGTCTCTGACTCACAGGCCGAGCCTGGACCTGGGCTGTAGCAGAGACAATAAGTTTTGGTTTACGGCCGCAAAAACCTTACTTGGCTTCCTGCTCAAGCTGCTCCTCCAGCTGCCCAATCTTGGCTTCCAGGGCCGAGATGGTGGCCTTGAACTTGGACTTGACGGCACCCTCTAGCTCCTGCAGCTTGGCCTTCAGCTCCTTGTTCTGCCGCTCCAGCTGCTGGCGCGAATTGTCGCTCTTCTGGGCTGCACTGCGCTCGGCTGCTAGTTCTGCATTCAGTGTGTCCACCTGGGGAGGAGAGACAAGTTTAGTCACTCGTGCCAGAGGGGCCGCACAGCCCTTCCCAGGTCGGGGCTGCTGCGTGGGCCACCTGCAGTGTGGTCTTGCGGAAGCGGTCGTTGAGCAGCTCCATGTTGCTCTGCTCCTCTTCAAGCTCCTCCTCCAGCTGTGCGATTCGTGCCTCCAGACGCCGCTTCTCATCCAGCAGAGCAGACCTGGCCAGGGCGAGGAGGAGACAGCTCAATACGAGGCCTACACAACAGGGGGAAACTCAGGGGGGGCTCCTCCACCCACCCTGCTGCTAGAAACTGAGCATCCGTCTTGATTTTTCTCCTTCCCCTGTACCCATCCCCCAGTCTGTCAACCAATCCTAGTGATTACACTTCTAAACATGCCACCCACTTCTCTCCAACCCCACGCCTGCACCCAAGTCCAGGTCTCATCATCTCTCGCCTGGACCACTGTGGCAGCCTTCCACTGATGTCCCTGCTGCCTCTCCATCTGTTCTCCACACACGCAGCCAGCGTCAGCTTTCAGAAGTGCAAAAAGATCCTGACTTGCCAGGATCGTTCCCTAGCTTAAACTATAAAGGTGTTTCAGTGCGTTGAGAGAAAAGCCCCACTCCTTATCATGGCATGCTAGAAGATGACCATGAGGAATCTTCAGTATGCTAATTAAATGGGGAAAGCAACTTCTTAACTGGAAAAAAGATGACTTTTAATGAAAAATGCATTCAGAGAAAGGTAGGTCTAAGGAATCTGCTTGCCAAACCTAATGAATTTGAAAGTGAAGATGTGCACTGCAAGGCTGTGCAGTCTTCGGAAACCAGGTTAGTTACAAATGTATTTCCTTCACACCTATAGTGGCCATTGACTGGCACAGTGGTGTGTGACCTGCCTGGGTCGCCCAACCAGCCAGTGGCCGAGGCAGTGTGGAGGGTCAGCATCTTGTGCTTATCTCTCCAGACTTTGAACAGATGAGCGAACTGACTACTGACTCCTAGATGCCAGATGACTCAATGGCCTTCTCAGTGTAGTGAGTGTGCCCAAGGGGAATGAACCACAGGTGCCTGAGAGGACCAGTGGGGCCACCACTGATTTCGAGATGCCTGCCCCTTCCCACCTGCTGCCAGGAGACTCACTTGCCAGAAGCGCTGTTGGCGATCTCATCAGCCAGCTCATCTCTCTCCTGCTCAGCGTGTCGGCGGGCTCGCTCAGATGAGGCCAGTTCCTAAATAAATTTAGACTGTGATTTAAGCTCTGGATATTAACAGTTTCCTCAAGTGTGAAATCTAACAATGCCTGTAGGCTGCAGCCACCATGCTCCAGGCACCCCGTGTGTGCTTCAAGTTGCAATCAGAGTTGGGGAACTAAGCTGGCAAGTTTGCTGAAGAGAATCTGTTTGGGTGCAGGTCAGCCAAGTGCTGTGCTATGTCAACGTCTTTATACAAAAATGTCCACGGAGGGAAGTCCTAGTCTTTGTAAGGGCTTTTACTGTCACTTTCAATGTAAGAGGCAGCTCCATGCCTTAGAAAGTTGCTGTTTCTTAACCATAACCTGAACACAAACTTTATGCAAACCGAGCACTACAGCAATTCGTGGTCTTGAAGTATCTTTCACGTATACATACAAGGGCTATAGTTTGGAGATCAAGTGTGCACCAGCTGGACAAACACTGAGTATCAAGGCACCAGAAAACAAGGCAGTTGTGCAGTGCAACAAGGACCCAGCTCAGAGGGGAGAGGGTGGGTGAGGGCGGCCTCGGGAGCTCAGTGCTTCGGAGAGCTGGGCCTCTGCAGTGAGCAGAGACGATGGGAGCCCCGGCTGACCAGGCTGCTGCGGTTCTGTAGAGGACGCTCGGAGAACTGGGCAGGGCAGGGGGATGGCCCTGTGCCCACCAGCTCTCTGGATGAAGACCTGCCTGATGGCTGCTTTTCTACAAATTTCCTTTGAAAGAAGATTTGCCACAGGAAAGATTCAGGGCACATTTCTCACCCCAACGGAGTAAAGACTGAGATCATATTCTCACAAGTTGAGAGCAGCATGACCTCCCTTATTTTATGGATGAGGAAACTGAGGCCCACTTGGAATAGTGACTTGCCCAACGTCCCAAGGTTTGTCAGCAACAGAAACTCAGGGTTCTGTCTGTCCGGGGCCTCTTCCCACCAGCTGCCCCTGCCGAAAGATGCCACATTTGGCAAGAACACAACGTGCAGACGCCTGAGGAGCTGGCTACCTAACAGGACTTCGCGTGCGCACTCTGCATGCGCACCTGCCTCTTATGTGCGCGTGCAGGGTGCAGGTCCTCTGGAAGGCACACAGAATCCTAACATGGGAACAGGGTGAGAGTCCAGCATGGGACGGTGGCAGGCACAATACTCTGGGCCTGACCCAAGGGCCTCTGACTAACAAATGCAGCGTAAGCATCAGCTCTACCATCTGGCCTCTGGTATTCCATCCTCTTGGGCCCAGCAAGGGCTCCTGTCCAGTGGCTGAGTGTGCTGCAGGCAGGCTGAGGGCCTGAGGGGAGAAAGGAGAGGACTCTGGGGCCTATAATAAGCCAGATGAACAAAGGCGTCTGAGGGAAGGAAAAACAGAGAAGAGAAGAAAGGGCAGGGCTAGCGTTCCAGATCAGTCTCTCCTCCTCAATGCAATGATCCCTCCCCTGAAGGTCTGAAATTAATACTTTCAGCTTTCTGAAAAAACAGAGCGCCCAGCTGCAGGGAGTACGTGGTACTTAGGCAACATCCCAGGAGCACTCCAGGAGGCAGGCTTCCAGGGCCTCATCACCTGTGGGGATGTCACTGATCAACTCTATGATGAACTACATAGATCTTGGACATTCTGCTCCACTGATGAACACAGATTCTTTTTAAGCATGCATGGAACATTTATAAAGACTGACCACGTTCTAGGCCCTAGAGCTGCTCTGCTCTCCACATTCTTCAACCACAATGCAATAAAACTAGAAATCAATTAAATAAAATAAACAAATGTACATTTGGAAATTTAAACATTTTAAAATCACTCATGAGATAAAGAAGAAACCATGACAGAAATTAGAAAAATTTAGAATTAAATAGCAAAAGCATGCCATATCAAATTTTGTGGGATACAGTAAAAAGAGTACTTAGGAATTTATAGTGTTCTATGAATATATTAGACAAGAGGAAAGCCTGAAAATTAATGAGTTAAGTGTCTAACTCAAGAAATCCAAAAAAAAAAATCCAAGTGAAACGAAGACAAGCAAAAATCAGTGAGAGAGAAAACAAGGATGAAACCCAAAAGCTGGCTCTCAGGGTCATCTCAGGATCTGCTCAGTGGTTACTGATCTGGTTTTTAGCTCCTTCTTTATTCCTGACACCTAAAGTTTCCTTTTCTTTCTTGTAAGCTCAACTTCGCGTTCGTCATTGTCTTTGGTAACATTTTATCCAGCGTTTCTAGGTGTTTCTATTGGGGGTTTGTTCATTTTAACTGATATTAACATTTCAAGTTAAGTTGCTCTTATCTTTCCAAGTTTGAATAAACTTTTGATCATCCTTTATTAATACAGAAGTTTATGTACACATTAAATATGTGCAGTTCTTTCTATTTCAATTATACCTAATAAAGCGGTTTAGGAAGAAAAAAAGAAATACATGTATTCCAGTGTGCCTTGCACTGATACAATTCCATGCTGCACGTAACCCTTCGTGAGTCCCTCTCCATGAGAACTTGTGAAAGAGGTGAGCGAAAGAATAATTGATTACAACATGATTCCCTTAGGAATTCAATGAAACATACTTCTCTCCCTTTAAGTATCAGATAGTGCCTCTGTGTAAAACAAGGCAATCTTAGATCACTAAGGTCAGAGTTAAATGATCCTGATGCTTACCAGCAGTGAATAAACATCACTCCCTTTTCCTACACATGAGAAAAAGGCCTGGAAAGTGGCTTGAAAAGTTACTCATCAGCTCCTCTGCCTTTTGCCAGGAGGAGGAACACAGATGAGTGGTGTAAGAGTGTGGCCGCTTTGCTTGATGAACTGAAGCAGTAAGATGGTCCAATACCATATTAAAAATGAAGAGTACAATTACACTAGGATACAAAGATATTATACTTATCTGATCTTGGAGAAATTTGAAGGGTAAATAATTGTTGAACAAACAGATGAAAAAGTAAACAAACCTCCTGCAACTGAAGGATTTCTGCTTCCAGACTCTTCAGCTTCTTTTCACTCTCCTTAGACTGAGCGAAAATCTCATCCCGGGATGCACGGGCTTCTTCCAACTCGCGCTGGTAATCCTTCATCTGAGCCTGAGATTAAACAGGGAGAAGGTGTGGGGGTAGTTTTCATTCTTAGTTTTTAAACATGTTATTTTTTCCAGATTATAAAAGTAATATACATTCATCGTAGATACAAAAGTATGTGGAAATGACAAAGATAGCACAAGGAAAGAAAACATTCAGACCAACATATAGATGCAGAAATCCTCAACAAAATAGTAGCAAACTGAATCCAGCAACATATAGAAAGTATTACACACCAGAACAAGTGAGATTTATCTGAGAAATGCAAGGTTGGTCTAGCATCCAAAATTGAATTAATATAACCATATGATCATTTCAATAAACACAGAAGCAGAATTTGACAAAATCAAACACCTTTTCAGTATAATAATACTCAATAAACCATGAATAGAAGGAAACTTCTTCAACCCTGATAAAGGGCATCAATGAAAAATTGACAGCTAATATTAATGGTTAAATACCAAATGCTTCCCCAAGATCAGCAACAAGACAAGGATGTCTGATCTTGCCACTTCTATTGAACATTGTAACGGAGATTCTAGTCAAGGCAATTAGGCCAAGACAAAGAAATAAAAGATATCTAGATTGGAAAGGAAGAAGTAAAACTAGCTTGATTTGCAGATGATATGACCTAATATATATACAAAATCTTAAGGAATCTACTAAAAAGCCATTAGGACTAATAAACGAGTTCAGCAAGGTTGCAGGATACAAGATCAAAATATATAAAAACCAACTGTATTTCTGTATACTTTGAAGAGTCTAAAAATTAAGAACACAACTACATTTATAGTAGCATGAAAAATAAAATAGGCATAAATTTAACAAAACATGTGCAAGATTTATATACTAAAAACTACAAAACATCATTGAAAAAAATTAAAGAATATCTGAATAAATGGAAAGATAACCATGTTCACGGATCAGGAAGACTTAATATTGTTAAGAGGCAACACTCCCACAATTGATCTACGGAGTCAACACAGTATCAAAACCCAAGCTGGCTTTTTGTTGCTGCTGTTGCAGAAATTGACAAATTGATCCTAAAGTTCATATGGAATTACAAGGAACACAGAATATCCAGAAAAACTGAAAAATAAGAAGAAAGTTGGAGAAGTTCCACTTCTCAATTTCAAAACTTACTACAAAGCTACAGTAATCAAGACTGTGTGGTACTGGCATACGGACAGACATAGATCAAGGGAATAGAACTGAAAGTTCAGAAATAAACACATAAGTCTATGGTGAGTTGATTTTAGACAAAGTTGCCAAGACAATTCAAGGGGGGGAAGAATAGTCTTTTCAACAAATGTTTTGGGACAACTAGATATCCATATCCAAAAAAATGGAGCTGGATCTATACCTCAAACCATATAACAAAAATAACTCAAAATGGATAAAAAACTTAAAAGTAAGAGCTAAAAGTACAAAACACTTAGGAGAAAACAACGGAGTAAATCTCTGTGACCTCAGATTAGGCAGTGCTTCCATATATGAGATAACAAAAAGTACAACAAACAAAAGAAAAAATAAACTAGATTCCATCAAAATGAAAAACATTTGTGCTGCAAACAATACCATCAAGTAAGTGAACAGACAACCTAGAAAATGGAAGAAAATATCTGGAGATCATGTATCTCATAAGAAACTCATATCCAGAATATATACAGAACTGGTGCAATTCAATAAAAAGTTGTTCATAGACAACTCAATTAAAAAGATGAGCAGAGGAATGAAAGACACTTTTTCCAAACAAGATAATGGCCAATAACCACGTGAAAAGATGTTCGATATCCTTAGTCATTAGGGAAATGCAAATCAAAACTACAATGAGATACCACTTCATACCCACTGGGATGGCTCTAATTAAAAGATGGACAATAGCAAGTGCTGGGGAGGATGTAGACAAATTGGAACCCTCATGCATAGCTGGTGGGAATGTAAACAGTACAGTTGCTGTGCAAAGGTTGGGCAGTTCCACAAAGTTAAACAGTTATCATATAACCTAGCAATTCTATTGATAGGTATATACGCAAGAAAATTGGAAAGCACATGTCTACACAAATATATGTGAATGTTTATAGCAACATTATTCATAGTAGTCAAAAAGAGGAAATAACCCAAATGTTCATCAACATGGATTAATAAATCCATGGTGCATGGATTAATAAAATGTGCTATAGCCATAAAATGGAATAGTATTTGCTAATAAAAAGGAATGAAGTACTTATTCATGCTACACCATGAATGAATCTTGAAAACATTATGTTAAGTGAAAAAAGCCAGTCACAAAAGACCATATATTGTATTAATCCATTTATATGAAATGTCCAGCATAGGCAACTCCACGGAGACACAAGTTAGTGGTTGATTGGTGCTAGATGTGGCAGAGATAGCGGGGAATGGGGAGTGACAGCTAATGGGGACAGGGTTTCTTTTAGGGGGAACCAAAGTGTCCAAAGTTAGTTAGTGGTGATGGTTGTACAACCCTACGAATATACAAAAACACTGAAAACACTTTAAATAGATGAACTGTATTGTCTATGAATTACATTTCAAGAAAGCTGTTAAATAAAATCATAGTAATGTAATCTATATTCTTTGTAATTAGCTTAATAACCCTTGCAATTAGCTAGTCAAAACAAAAATCTTTGTATTTAGTTTTTTAAACTGACTTTATGGAAGCAAATAAGTTACTCATAAATCTATTATCCATAGATGACTTTTCCTTCTAAACTTTTTTCTAAGTATGCACGTCTACATGTCTGTATACAAAAATCTGTGCACAGACGTGTACAGTTACAAACCGAGTTGCCCTACACTGTACTTTCCTTTATTCATTCAAGCCCTGCTGTCACTGCATAATCCCCATCATGTAAATGGCTGGCAGTCCACTTACATTTAGGTTGTTTCCGTGTTTGCTCGCATAAATAACACTTAAGTTATGATCTCTGTATACAACTATTTCTTCTCATCTTTATATTGTTAGAATAAAGTCTCAAGATGTGGAATCACCAAAGTCAAAGGAATGGAAATTTCCTAAAGCTTTTGTCATAACTGACAAACGTCCCCCCAGAGAAGCTGTGCCTATTTATGCTCCCATCAGTAGTATATGAGAGGGCCCACTACCTGCCCTCTCTGTGGTGATTAAATCAGCAAATGTGATGATTAAATCAGACTCACAGAACTAAAGGAGGTGCCACGTTCCTCTCAGGTGACCCAGAGGTGGCTGCATGTTTAGTTAAGCATCACCAGAGGCTGTTCAGAGCCTCAAGAGCATGCTCCCTGGTGGATGCTCCACCCGGGTGACCCCACCCCAGCTCTGTCGAGGTTTCGCTAAGTGGAGCCAAGCGCATCCTGTAGACAGTGGAGGTACACGTGCTGTCTTTATGGCCTGCTGCCCCAACCCACAGCCAAAGGGACAGCCCCACTGTGCTCTCTGGTGTGGTGGTGGCTCAGCCCTGAGATCGGTGGTAGGATGACAGGCTGGGCCCTGCACAGAGCTTTTCTCCCCAGTTTCACCAGTCACATCGTGCTTGATCTCAGTAGGGCCAGATGACACCAGCAGAGACTGATGTCTGGCTGCACATACCTGAAGTTTGCGAAGCTGCTTGATCACCTCATCCCTAGCTTTGTTTGCAGCCTCAATTTGAGCTTCCAGGTCCTTCAGGTCTATTTCCATTTTCTTCTTTGAAGCAACAGCAAGTGCCCGCTGTTTCCGCTCGTCCTCCAGCTCCGCCTCGAGTTCCCGCACCTGATGGATGGTACTAGGTTATGCCTGGTCATACCCTAGTATGTTCTCTCTCCTCCCAGAGAACAGACAGCCTGTCATGAGGGCTCTGGCTACTCTGTAGAGGTGCTCTCTGTTACTGCGCAGTTGTTAACAGAAAACCACAGTAGCTGAATTTTGTTCAAAGAGATCTTTAAACACCACCACGTGGCACAAACCACTTCCACTGACCGCTACGAGGGAATGTAGAGGGAGAGTCCCTGATCGCAAGCTCATAGTCTAGGTGGTACAACAAAACTCAAAGACATGAGACAGCTTCTTGGGGAAGTTTCCTCTGGGGACACTCAAGCAGCCTGTGGAGAGGCCCACAGGGAGGTGCTGAGGTCTCGGGCCAGCACCATCTGGGGGAGGCAGCTTGGATGTGGATCCTCCAGCCCCAGTCAGGCCTTCAGATGGTGCAGCCGCTGAGCCAAGTCAGCAGTTCGACCCACAGGAACTGTGAGCTTTTAGTGTTGTTTTAAGTCACTAAGTTTGAGGTAATCTGCTCTCTAGCAATAAGTGACTAATATAATATATACTAGTGGAATAAAAGTAAGGAAATAAAACAAAATTAAATATATCCCAGATCTAAGACTTGATACTATGAACTCCAAGGAACTGTGAAAACACCCATAATTAATTTTTAAAGCAAACTTTTAAATTACAAGTTTAACACACATCCATAAAAGTATACAAATCATAAGTGCCTAGCAATTTTTTAAAATAAAAAAATGTAAATATCTGTTTATTTTCCTTTAAAGAAAGGTTTAATGAGGACATGTGATGTGAACTTCAGAAATATGCTGAATCACCTTGTCAGGTGCACACTGATTCTTTCCTGTACCCACAGTTTTAAGACTCACAGAACTTGAACCTAACTACATATTCCTTTGAGATTCCACTGAGGGATTTTTAATTGATGGTAAGTCTCCTGGCTGTAAGCAGCAATCATATTGTCTGCGAAATAGGAAATCAAAACCAATTATATTAAATTTTCAAGAATAAAATTATCAACTGACCAAATAAATTAATTTTACTCCAGATAATGTGTTCTAATGTGAACGAAAAGGATATTGACTCAAAGCTGAGCTTTCAGAACGAGCAAGTTCTTGTTCCGGAGGCCACACTTCCTTCGACCTACCTGTTTAACCAGCAGCCGCTTCTTTTCCTCATTCTGCTCATCTCTGGTTTGCAGGTCCCTCTCAAACTGGGCCTTCATGGCCTGCATGTTGACCTCCAGGCGAAGCTTGGCATCTTCTGTAGCCTGGAGTTCATCTTCCAGCTCCTCCAGCTGGGTCCTCATTTCCTCCACTTGCTGCTCTAGGGCTCGTTTGGATTTTTCAAGTTCATGAACCTAAACCACAGGAAGCATCAGGAAAGAGTTGACCTTTGGCAGAGGCACGAGCAAGAACAGCAGTCTTCCTGTTTCATAGGCCTGCACACAGCATACTGGCCCCTCTGGTCAGCCCTGGGCCAGCCTCCTGACACATCACACACATCCTTCCCTTCCCCTCTATGGCCGCTGCTGGTCCTCATTCTGAGTATGCCATTTAAATGACAGTATTGATTTCCTTACTCACATGTGCTCTGCAATCATTAAGAACAATGAAAAGAGCATGGAGTCAGAGGAACTTGTCTGTTGATTGGCCATTTGCCTGCCGTCTGTGTGTAATAGGTACTACAGTACATCCTTTCTTGCTGTGGAAAAGAAGGTTCGTACTGAAAACGCACATGTGTAAATTTGTAAACATTAAGGTGTGTTAGGCCTGCAGGGTGCAGCTAAAAGGAGGCCAGGCCTTTGTCTGGACAAAGATCCCCACCAGAAACATTTACCCAGTTCTCTGTGCCAAGCACTGTGCTGAGCACTTCCACCTCAAGTCTCATTTGATCTCCATGGCAACCCTCAGGCAGGCATGTGTGGGTGCTATTAGGTACCCTCTTTGGGGTTCATGGCCATGTCAGTTCTCTCAGGTGAGCAGGAGGAGACGTATGACACAGGAGGACCTGTGTTTGTTAGCAATGTCTGGTACTTCATAGGCACAAAGAAATGTTCATGGAATGAATGTGTGACTTGATTATTCTAGAGAAAACTAATATAGGAACAAGAAAATGGAATCACCTGTGGAGTTCTCCGCTCTGCATTTTACTATGCAACCAGGGCCGTTTCTCCTCTAGGTGGCCCCTTCTTGTCCATGAAGCTGTTCCCCTGGGCACTAGGTTGTAGGAGACCCAGCAGGAAGGTAGGACAGACCTCCTTCCCTAATGATGTGGCCAGAGGGCCTACAGTCTATGAAAATGAGACTTTATGCTTTTCAAAGCGCATCTGCAGTAGCTTTATGCAAATATAATGTCCATACGACAGGTGAGGAAACAGGCTTGGAGAGGTGAGGTGGCTTCCCCTGGGCAGAATGGAAGCTGGTGGAAGAGCCCAGCCCCGAACCTCATCTTTGACTCCAGGCCTGGGCTTGTTTCACTACCCTCAACATCTCAATATACTAAAGGAGAGGCATAGGGTAATGAAAGTCATTGCAGGCCTTGTGGAAGATGTGTGCAGTGGAAGGATGAACAGTGTCACAGAAACTTCCAGACTGTGAATAAGCCCCCAAAGTGCTTGAAGCCTTCAGAGAAAACAATGAGGCCTCAGTGGGAAGACCCAGGTCAGACAGAGCTGCAGCCCCCACCTAGCTCCTCTCCAGGTTCCCCACTCCGTGCTGGAGACAGATCCCACGACCCCTCATCTGAGGGGACCTTGTGGTACTTGTGTTTGCTAACTACGTGTGACTCAGGAACAACGAAATCTTTTCTTTAAAGGTCCCTTGCCAGGATGCAGGTTAGGACAGAGCGGACCCGTGAAAGTGACAAGAATAAACAAAGCTTCACCACTGTCAGTGCTGCTACAAGAACTCCAAGCCCAGCTCCGGCACAGATAGCCGAGAACAGACCGCGGAAAACCTGACAGCTTGTCCCAGAAGACTTTAATCCCCCATTTACACACAAGCCAAGACACTCCTAGACTACTTCGCTGGTGGGCTAGGCATCCCCAGGTCCTTCAGGCACTCCTGAGGAGCCGCCTGCTCCCCTTCTGAAGGCACCCGTCCCCAGGGACACGCACATTCTTCCCCACGTCATCCTTGGAGCTCATCAAGTCCTCCATGTCTGCCCGCAGCTGCTTGTTCTGCCTCTCAAACTCTTCTTTGGCCTCCAGGGCCTCCTCCAGGGCCCGGGCCAGGGACAAGGCCTTGGTTTCCTTCTCTCTGGCCTCTGCTTCAGCACGGTCTCGTTCTTCCGCATAGCGAGCAGAGATGTTCTTTTCTTCTGCTAACAGCTATATGGAATGGCAGCAGGAAATATTAAAAACGATTTTTAGCAACATAAACTTGTCTCATTCACTACGTGTCTGACTTATTGCTAAGAATACTACTATGAGATTATGGGTGTTCTTTAATTCCTTTTAGCTTTTCGACTTTTTACAATTTTGCTATAAATATGTACTACTTTTAAATAAGGAAAGATTATTTTAAATCAAAACAACAAAAGCGAGAGCTTTGCCAGAAGGAAACAACGTGTGGCACTGGTCCTGGAGTCTGGGAGACAGGAATGTTGAGAACCCACCTGATCGAACTTCTTCTGCTTCTTCTCCAAGTTGGAGACGATCTGGCGCTGATGGTCCAGGTCGACCATCAGGTCGTCCAGCTCCTGCTGGAGGCGGTTCTTGGTCTTCTCCAGCTTGTCATAGGCCAAAGCCTTTTCCTCCAGGCGCTGGCTCAAGGCCTCCACGTCTTTAAGAAGCTTCTTTTTGGCTTCCTCCAAACTTTCAATTGTTCCCAAGTCATCATCTACTTTCTTCTTGGTATCGGTCAACTAGGTTTTATGTAAAGAAAAAAAAGATCAGTATTAAAGAACCCAGTTGGCTTTTACATTTAAAGAATAAAGAAAAAACTTGTATTTAATTATTTTGAGAGAAGAAATAGTATTATAAATCAATACTATGTGATTTTAAACAAATGAATCTTAGATTGTAACAATTTCTTAGTTAATAATCTATAACATGATGATTGGGTTGAACCCTTACATAGGTGACACAGTCCTATATCTTCGTTTTAAATGCGTCCGACATTAGGACCAGCATAGTATCAGCTTTTGGCTGGGTCAAGGGAAAAATACTTAACGGGCTTAATTTAGTACAACCTAATTAACTGTCCCAAATGGACTGAAACAATCCAGCGGAGCAGGGACATTAGCTGCTAAATACACCCATCTAGGCCACCACAGCTTCCTAAGAGGACACACACACCTGGGACTGCAGGGCCAACACTTGTTTTTCCAAGTTCTTCCTGGCCTCCTCCTCCTCTTCCTGCTGCTCCTGCAGACTGTTCTTCTCCTCTTCTAGCTGCCGAATCCGACCGCTCAGGTTCAGTTTCTGGCGTGTCTCCTCCTGAAGAAGCTCCTGTTTATTTTTATAAAAGGTCATTACATTAATCACCAAAACAGGAATGCCTCTATTAAAAACAAGTTCATGTCATAAAAAAGAGAGCCTCACTATATGAGAAATACCCACTGACATTAATAGACAGAAATGATTTAAAAACACACATGATAATTTCTTTTTTTGAGGAAGATTAGCCCTGAGCTAACATCTGCCGCCAATCTTCCTCTTTTTGCTGAGGAAGACTGGCCCTGAGCTAACATCCGTGCCCATCTGTCTCTACTTTATATGTGGGACGCCCACCACAGCATAGCTTGCCAAGTGGTGCCATGTCTGCACCCAGGATCTGAACTGGTGAACCCTGGGCTGCCGAAGCTGCGCCACCGGGCTGGCCCCATCATACATGATAATTTTATAAAAGCTCTTAACACAAATACTGATTTAAACTCGGTCATGGAAGATGGAGGTATGGCAGCACCAGCCACTATCCACCCAGGGGCCCGGGCCAGGGACCTGCGAGTGGTTCGAGCGCCTCTCCTTTTTTTTTTTAAAAGATTTTATTTTTCCTTTTTCTCCCCAAAGCCCCCTGGTACATAGTTGTGTATTTTTAGTTGTGGGTCGTTCCAGCTGTGGCATGTGGGATGCCGCTTCAACGTGGCCTGATGAGCGGTGCCATGTCCGCGGCCAGGACCCAAACCAGCAAAACCCTGGGCCGCAGAAGCGGAGCGTGCGAACTTAACCACTCGGCCCCAGGGCCGGCCCCTTGCCGCTCCTTCTTATATCTCCTACATCTCACCACTTCTAGCATCCCTTCCTCTCCACTCCTCTGGCCCTCGGCACTTGGCATTTCTCACTAGGATCACCTCCAGTATTGGGCACTCTCAATTGTTTGTCCTTTATACTATCTGCCAGATTGATTTTTCTAAATGCTTTGAGACTCCCTTGCTTTGAGACTTGACAATTTTCAAAGGCACATATAGAGCTTTCTGTGGTCTGCCCCGTCTCTTTCTTTAGTCTTACTAACTAGGATGTGCTCACAGTGTGAGCCCCAATTACACTGAACTTGTGCCCAACTGCCTCATTATTCCACTTTCTTTTTGTCTGAGAATTTTACCCCTGTATCCCCAGCACCTAGCCCACAACCTGGCAAATAAACAAATACTTATATAAAGTTTGCAAATTTAATAAAAAAGATGTAAAACTGCAAGAAAAAAGTGCTACATTATTTTCATATCATCAAAGTCATTAACCTAACTTCTGACTTAACAACATCCCTAAGAAATGATTTGACACAAGTCTGGACAGTATGATAAGCAATCTTCAACCCACTCTTTCATGAAATGGACTGTTTCTTTTATGACAGTGTAATGACCTTTCCACCACAACAAAACAATCTTATTTAAAATGGCCAGAAGCACACGAGAGCAATAGGACCGCCGCTTGGTGAACGACCTCCCAGGCAGCGCCTGTCAGTTCCAGCAAGAGCAGCTCCCAGGCCGCCCACACGCCTGCCCGCCACAGGACCCAGGGACTCTGCATAGAGATACCGAGTCAGAGGAGACTTCCTGAGGACGGAGACCAGTCGTAGAGCAAGATGGTTCCAAAAAAGAGTACAGCACAGAATCAGAAAGAGGTGATAAGAAGGCGCTTCTGGGACTGCATGTTTCACCAACTTACAGATTATAGAAATGGCAGAGTTACTATTAAAGGCCCCTCACTTGCGCCCCCCCATACCTGTGTGTCCTGTAGTTGAGACTCAAGACCAGCTGCATCCTTAGCAAATTTAATACCCTTCTTCTCTGCTTCTTCCAGAAGAGTTGAAACATTATCCAATTCATTCTGCAAGAAGTAAAAGATTAAATTCAACAGTAAGCAGATAAAAAGGGTCCAGAATCACCAGTCTTAAATGCCCACAGATAGAGCAGTATTTGGGGAGGAGGGGGTGAACGTGAAACTGCCTTAAACTCAGTTAAGAAGCTTCTCCAAGAGTCCATTGCCTCCCAAGAGCGCCCCAGCGAGCAGGCTCAGACAACTGAGCAGTCTCTGCCTAGAGAGGGCCGGGAGGCTCGTCAGGCAGAGCCCACACGCAGAGGGGGCTTCTCCTAACTTTGGTTTACTGTCTTATTTCTCATCATGAAGAGACAAAAATTATACCAAATCCTCTGGAAGACTGACAGCGAGCCCACACGAACAGGCTTCCTGATCAGCAGGTGTTTTGTTTTGATCCTTTTCCACACTAAAATGCATTGACCATATGCTTTGAGGGGACAAGTATCATTCATATTCTTACAGAACTTGCAAACTTTATTACACACATTCAAAGAAGTTTAAATCCTAGTATTCATAGTTCTAGCTTTAAAAAATCTGGTATTACATATTCATCATGAATATTAAACTATTTCTTATGGTCAGATTTTATGAATAATGTGGTAAAAATACTTTTTTCTTCTTCCTCCTCAATTAATGATGGCTCTAAAATATCTTCCTTCCCCCAAATCCCCACGGCATAAAACCTTTTGCAATTTCTTGTGAGCACAGTGGGTACTAGAAAGAAGTGGAGGGACTCCGGAGGGACAGTAGGGCACCCTTCATTCTTGTTTGTCCTCTAGTCACGTTAGCAAAGGCATAAGGAGGACGTATCTAGACATGTGACACAAGTTAATGACATTTTTACTTTTACTCGTTTTAGCAACATCCTTCAGAGAGCCCACACTTCATCAGTCTTGGCAACAGTGTGGTGGAGAAGGGCTCCGGACTCAAGAGGGACGTCCTGCCTTCGACCCTGGCTCGGTAAACTGCCAGGTAAGTTGCCAGATGGAGGCAAGCTACCTTTTAGCTTCTTGGAGCCTCGCATTCCTCATCCACCAGACTCACCCGGGTGGGTGTGAAGATTACATGGGAGAACATACCCAAGGAGCCTGACGTACGCCCGGGGCAGCACAGGTGCTTCGTGAATGTCACCTACCTCCCCTCCCCACCACACACAGTTAATAACGCTGTTCCTAACATCTCCTTTAGGAATATCTTTCTGGATTTGTGAGAGCATGCATGTGCACGTGCCTACACACACACACACACACTATTTCAGTACACACATGTGCAGAAAAGAGTTAAGAGAGGAGGCCTGAGACTGCTCTCCTTAGAAAGGATGTTGGCCCTTGGCTGGTGTCTGGGAACTTAGATCTCAGGAGGGCTCCTACCATTCCCTAGATAATAAAATGACTCACTGTGCTGAAACTGTGTACACACTAGTTTCTGCTCAACACCTGCTTTCCTTCTGGGAATGTGGAATGTCGGTACCTGTGAGGCAGGGGGTGCCTACGTGACCAGCCCCCAGCGAAATCCCTGGGCACTGAGTCTGTGAGCTTCCCCGGCAGACAGCACTTCCCACTGCTGTCACTGCCCACTGCGGAGGAATCAAGTGCACCCCGTGGGGCTGCCCTGGGACAGGACTGCTGGGAGCTTGTGCCCATCTCCTCAGGGCCTCCCGCAGGCACCCTTTCCCTTTACTGACTTTTCCTGTATCCTCTCACTGCGACAGGTTGTGGCCGTGAGCAGGACTACATGCTGAGACCTGGGAGTCTTCCTAGGGGAGCCCTGAACCATGGGGTGGTCTCAGGTCTCTGACGTAACACAGTCCTCTAATTTTTTTCAGCACAGCAATACACAATGTACATCTCTTCTCACAAATACTCATCTACTGTATTGTTTTACTGGTTGCATGGAAGTCTATTCTTGGACATTAAAGTTATTTCCAATTATATTCTTTTATACACACTTATGCAACGAACATTCTTAAAGTTGAATCTGTGTGTACACATCCTTAATTATTTCCCTAAGATAAATTACTAGACATGAATTTACTGGGTCCAAGGGTATTCTTATTTTTGAGGCTTGTGATGTCAAAATGTCCTCTAGAAAAGGCAGTATTAATTTATACTTCAACCAGCAGTGTATAAAAAAATCTAGTTTTCACAAATCTTCACCAATACTAGGTGTAATTTTTTTTGCTCATTGTTCCTGTTCTCTTATTGTCTAGACTGATGGAGAAATTGAAGTTGTGCTTAAAATCATTCAAAGAACTATACCCACAATTCATTGTGGAATTTATTAGGTTTAAGGCCAATTCATGTTGTAATATTCTTAAAATAAATACTATTTGACTTAATCAAAGTAATATACACTAGGGACCTGAGATTGGACATACTTACTTGTGATGGTAATTGTCAGGTAATTAACAGCACATTAGGCCTGAGTCTCTTACGGCCACAGAAGGATAACATGGGTAAACCATGGGCATGCCACTGCGGGATCTGTCCAGAGTAAAGGTTTCCAGGCTTACCTGTAACTTATTGGCTTTCTCGGCCAGCTCCACCCTGAGTCTGTCTCCTTCCGAGACCTTGGCGTGCAGCTCCTGGACCTGGGCATCGAGTTTCTTCCTCTTGTGCTCAGACTCCGCCTTGACCTGCTGCAGCACCTTCACCTCACATGCCAGCTCCTTGTTGTCTGTCTCCAGGCCCTGCTTGTTCTTCTCCAGGTTTGCTTTGAACTAGGAGATGGAAGGGAAGAATTTACTAGGATTTTTATAATACTCCATAAAAGGCACTGCTTTTTCTATCTGTAGAATTGTGCCCGACACTTGGAGCAGGAAGTTGTTGTTCTTTGAGCAGGAAGATTTCTACAGAAGGAACACAGCTGTACACACTGCTGGGGGCAGTGGGTGTGGATATCGAGGCACTCACTGCACCGTGCGCTTTTTTATCCTTGTCAGTGCAGGGTGAGGGCGAGGAACCAAGTGCACCCTGTCCAAAGGGAATCGTGCATTCATGTCACCCTTTGTACAAAACACGTTTTGTTTTTAAAAAAGTGTGCTTTTTTTAAAAATAAGGAGCTGAAAATCTGGTTGCTGGGAAGGATGAACACAGGGACACATCTGAATAACAGAGAGGCAGTACGTAACATGAGTAAGCATGGTATGTTGGTGCCAGGGTGAGCACATCAGGATGGAGCTCTGCAGGCACCGCCTCGGGGATGACATGGGACTCAGGATGGGCTTTCCAGGCAGTGCAATCGGGTTACATGCGGCTCTGGGGCCAGACTGCGGGGCGTCCACCTGCCTTTCCACTTACTAGCTGTGTGACCCTGGCTTAATTTCCTCACGCTGCTGGGCCTCAGTTTGCTCATTCTTGTAATGAGAATGATAGAGAATAACCGATAGGGTTGTAATAAAGGTTAAAGAAGGCACTGCCTCTAGAGAACTTAGCACAGTGACTGACACATACTAGTGTAAATGTACAACAAATGTTAATGCTGTTGTATAAATTAAAATGTGGCATATGGACAGGCAGACAGAGAGGAGAAAGATGGGGAAATCAGAACAAGAGCAAAACGCATGAAGGAAGAGATGACTATGGGAAATAATGAGGAAAAGACTTGTCTGCCGAGGAAGATGGTTTGAATGAGAGGGTGTATGAAATTGAGTTTTATCAGGATGGAAAGGCGAGATATACGAGATACAGGAGAGAGAACAATGAAATGAATGGCAATAATGTGCATGGTGGCTTGAGACAGATCAGAGGCAGGGAGGGATGAGAAGCAGAGAGGAGGATAAGGAATATTTGAGAGGGACCATCAGCAGGACCTGGTGACTTACGGGCAGCAGACAAGTGAGAGAATGACTTCAAACTATTCTAGTTTTTGAGTTAAGTCATCAGGAGAAAGATGACAGTGCAAGGAGACACTGGGAGGAATATGTCATTTGAGATGGTAGCTGGATCCACCCAGTTCTTTAAAAAAAAAAAAAAAGTCAAGGGCCTACGGCTCTTTTAGGCGAGCCGTGTGCTTTAGAAAGCAGCCACCTGTGAGTTATGCGTCCCCATCAGTCCACCAGTGTTGCACAAAGGCTAGGAATTAATCAGCACTGACTGGACAGAAGGGTGGAGTAGGATGGAAGTCTGTCTGATGGCTGATTTCCTCCAAGACATGGACGAGCGGCAGGGCTTCCCTTACCCTCTTGGCCTGTTCCAGTTGCTCCGAGAGCTCTTCCAGGGCTGTTGCATGTCTTTGTCTCATGTCCTGGATTTGAGCTTCATGGTTCTTAGTTTCTTCCTCGAGAGCCTTCTTCAGCTCTGCCACTTCCTGTTCACGTTTTGTCCTAGAGAAAGATATTTTTAGAGAAAGCAGCTCAGAATTAGTCGACTGATTAAATTAAGAGCACTTTTTTTAAGTGCTGCTTTTGTTTTAAATATTACATCAACTCCTTTGATAATTATGAGATGTGCTACTATCCAATAGGCTAGTGCATCCATTATTGTGATATGGGGAATCCTTCCAGAACCAGCGTTAACTCCCATTCCACATCGACTTCTAATCGAGACACAGTGTAACATCCCTTAGGGTCTTCAAACCTTTCTGGGCAGTCTGGTTGTACCGTAGGTCAGGAACTGGTTAACACAAGATGCCAAACCGCCTACTACAGCACCAGCAGACATTTCAATAAAACTGGAAAAGGGTAAATCCTGAAGATGCTTTCGAAAGCTAAGGGGCCGTAAAGGCCAAACAAATTAGGACACTGCACCTGACAAAAGCAGGACTCTTTCTCGTCACTCATGTGAAACAGTTGCAATCAACTAACATCCTCCCCAAACTCTATCAGAAAATGGTTTAAGCTTGGGAGGAGGAGCAGGAAAATGAGAAGGCAGGCTGAAGGGTGGCATTCCTGGTTCAGAAAGGGTTTCTAGAGTTAGATATGAGAACACAGCAGGTATAAGACCATACACTTTGAACGTCCTGAGGCAAGCTGAGGTTTTATCTAACCTACATTTAGGGTATGAAGATCACATTAGTATTAAATATCTTTACATGGCTTTCAAATATTTTTATAATTTGCTATGACATATATAGGGTAACTTGAAAAACCAAAGTTATTTTACCAACTAGAAGAGACTTCACCCCCACGACAAGTCACTCTAAATTTGTCGATCTGAGCCATCTTTAATTTAAGCATATAGCTTGATAAAGACTGAAACCAGTAGGGTAAATACCACACCTGCTAAGAGCAGTAGTGACCTCAAGAGTTTAAGTAGCTATAACTTTACAATAATCCTGAAGCATAACTCTGGCAAGCTTGTTTTATACTTTAAAACACATAACCAGTTAGAACAGTGACCTATATGCTTATTCCTGTGTGGGCACGCTTTCCTCTCTACCAGTGGAGTGGTGAGATCTGGAGGGCTGAGACCAGCTTTGCCAGGAGAAGAGGGGCTGCTCGCTCTGCGGTTGCGGGTAGCCAGACATAAGGAATCACTAACGATTCTTTCTGGCCCAGCCTACCCAGCCCCAAGTTCACTAGAGATGAAAGACACGCACTGGTCTGGCCTGTGCTCTGCAATCTTCCTTGCAGAGGAAGGGCTAGATGGTGGAGGTGGTTGAGGATGCCGGGATCCCAGCGTCAGCCCAACGAGACTGAGGAACTCCCTCGAGATTCTTTCAGTTCGCCCTGGGGGTCAGCGCTTTATCAGACAGCAACGACATTTCTCCTGCTGTTGATGCACTGTCTTTTGGGTGAATAGTTTTGTTCCTAATCTCTGCTTGAAACCAACAGTCAGCAGAGCCCTTCACCTTTCCTCCTCCAGGCTAAACCACCCAATTTCCTTTAGTCTTTTACCATAAGTCCTGAAGAGAGTTCAAGTGCCAAGTCTGCTGGAGAGTATTTGATTTGCTGAGGACAGTTACTTTTATACCAATCACGTGATACACAACTAGGGAAGACCCAGTGGAGAAGGCTAACACATCTGAGCTGCAGGCAATTGAAATTCTTCACAAAACAGAATCAATAGGGCTATATTTGAGCATAGCCATGGCTTTAATAAATATGCACATATCATTTGTACTTTGTTTTTTTTGCAAGAATTGAGTGGAGGAAATGATCAGAGCCCTTTTCCCTATTGTAGTCAAAAGACCAGCTGAGAATGGGTATTTCAACAAAGTCTACTTTAATAGTTTCCAGATTTTTAAAAAGCACATCTTCCAAAGAGAACGCCAGGACTTTAAACTGCTAAAAGCAGAGTTCCTCTGCTGCAGTGGAGTGGGAAGCCTCCAACCCTGCCTGGCTGGGACGGGCTCTCTCTGGGGACACACCCCCGTACTGCTGCTGTGACCTTACATATTCATGGGCAAAGTCCTGGCCACAATATTAGGCTCATTACCTCCGTTTCTTCACCACTGAGCGCTCCCCTGACACCCACAATCTGACCTCAGTCTCACGGCTCAGAGGGCCTGCTCTGCAGACTGGGTGATGTCATTCTCTCCAGGTCCAGGCACCCAGATGAGCACACCCTTGTCCTCCAGGCAAGAGCACCACTGGCTTTCACCACAACACACTTCCCTCCTGGTTGCTCCAGGTCCTTTCCTACCTCTCTGGCCACATCTGTCTTCATAAATGATTCCTTCTATCCTGGTTTTATTTTAGGCCTTATCTTAGCCGCCTTCCCAGAGTGATGGGTACTCTTCCCATCACGCACATGGTGGAACAGCTGGCAGGGCGCTGTGTGTGTGCGTGTGTGTGTGTGTGCACGCATGCATGCAGCCAGTCAAATCTACCAGCCAAGGCAGCCTGGGGATTCCTGGGGCAGGCCTCATGTGCCTGGCAACTTGAGTCTTGAGGAGGGAGAAGATGGTCAGGAAGAGGCCAAGACAGCAATCTGGGAGATCACAACTCAGCGACTTATATGACAAGTATATCTATATGCCAGCAGGAGCCGCAGGTCAGCCCGTCTGCCCACCGGCTCGTTCCTATAGCTCTCCTGTGACTTCTGTGGGCTGACATGCTAAGGTTTCAACATGTGGATCTTCTCTGGCTGTGCTCACCTGTGCTTGTCACTTTCTTTTTGCCTACCCTTGGCTGCTGGTTCATCTGTGACAGCATATGACTCTGCCCAACACACACCTTTGTCTGAGTACCTGTATTCACCTTTCTCTTCATCTCTGTGAATGTGTACCTCCCTTCTCATGTTTGCCTACCATGTTCATACCAATTGGTGCTACCAGCAGATGCCTGACCACCAGATATCTCCCCCTATTTCTGTGCCTGTCCCATCTATCCCTCTGGTCCTCTCTATCTCTCTTACATAGTCTCTGTATAAATCTTTCCAGCCCTCTCTATGTGTGTATCTGTCCTCTGTCTTTCCCTTAGACATCCATCACTGACTGTGGCTTTTCTAAAAGATCACATCTCACCCTGCACCTCAGTCTGTTGGTCCATCCCCCCGCCCGTGCGCTTTCTACCTGTAAGCTGGTTTGTTTCTATAAGAAACAAACTACTATTTTGTTATCGTTTCACCTGCTATTAATTCCAGGAGAGAGAGGATACTCAGAAGGACAACATAAAGAAAAACATACCATCTCACAAAGAGAGCAAGCACATCCACAGCATTCCCGCCAGACCTCGTGGGAGAGCTCAGCAGACACCAGGTGATGCGCTGCCTCCCTCACTCACCGGAGTTCCTGCTGAGCTGCGGTGGTGTCCAGAGTGTCCTCCAGCTCTGTTTTCAGAGCTTCCAGTTCCTCACTCAAGTCCCTTTTCTGCTTTTCTGCCTTGTTCCGGGAAGCCTTCTCAGATTCAAAGTCTTCCTGGAGTTCAGCGATTTGGGCTTGTAGCTCTCGCACAACTTTAAGTGCATTATTCTTATGGAGTGTCTCGTCATCACCCCTGTTAAAAGACCCAGGTGCAAGAAGCACTGAGATCTGGCGCACAGATGCACTGTTTCCCAGGTGAACCAGCCCCTGCGGACCTATCCACAGGAGACCCCAGTTACACATCCCTCTGCTCGTGGCACGAGGCTGGAGCGGCTGCCCAGGGCCTGCTGGGCAGGCAGGGATGGACACAGGAAACTGACGTGCAGGCCCCAAAGCTGGCAGCAGCAGAGCTAGAATCAGAATCCAGCCCATTGTGAAGGGCTAAAATTCTCCGTTAAAAGGTAGGACAATCTCACTTTAACGATTAGAATATTAAAAAATTCCCTCAAGTAAAATGTTATTATAATTAGGAAACTGCTCAAGGTGGCAGTCTAGTCTATCAAATTGGTATCAGCCTACAGTGAAGCAGCAAATTCAAAGTTCTCAGAACACAGTAGAAAAAAGAGACCTGCCACCTTCACACCTTCTACTTTACACGTCATCTTTCCTCTAGCGCATCTTTCTGCTCATGTGCATGGTTTAATGTTGGTAGATTCTTCTGACTGGGAATAGTTGGGATGTTTGAGGTGAGGGAAGGAAAGCTGATAGACATGATAGCAAGTGGTGGAGAACCTTAATTCTAGATTCTAGCTCTCCTCTACAAGTGAAAAAGCAGAAAATCTGGCTGAAGTAAGACTAACAGTGAGAGAGGACAGAGAAACATTTCTGTTACAAGATTTTCTTGATTGTAATCAATTATAAATTAAACTCTAAGTCCTAAGACCATGTTAAAGTGATTTTCTCTAAACTTCTAAAATATACTGAAATTAATCTGTAATGTACAAACATTTGATATGGTAAAATAATTTGCTCTGGTGTGAATTTCCAAGGATCTCATGATACGACTAATGATTTTAAGCATAAATACTGAGAACGGTGTATGAGATTTTCTTGCAACCCTAACATAAATTTTGTACTTCTGGGTTTTTCAGGTTCTTATGTTAGACCTAACAACAAGTAAACTACGTGTCACTCTCCTGGGGTTTTTGTCTGCTCCTAGACATGAGACATTCTGTTGAAAATAAACCCCACAGTAACTTCAGTCCAAAGGCCTTTGCAGTGATGGCAGACCTGGCCAGAGCGCCCTGCAGCTCCTCCTCCTTCTTGGCCAACTGGATCTTGAGCTCGTCGATCTGTGCCTGGAGCTCAGCGATCTGGTCCTGCAGGTCAGTTGTTTCACCATCAAGTTTTCTTTTGGCTTTTTCCAGTTCCTGACGAGTCTTCTCTTCCTTCTTTAAGCGTTCTTTAAGGCAAGATACAAGAAGCTCTTCAACACGGTGAATGACACCATGTGAATAAATTCAAAATATAAATTGATTAAAGTTGAAAATAAGCCATTTTATTCAAAAGCATGTCACTGCCTTGATAACACTGTGCCAACAGCTCAGTCATTTGAAACCATTAAGACCAAACTGAAGGTGAGATAAATTAGTGGGAAGATGGATTTTAAGGAAGAAATTGGGTGGGTTCTAAGGATGTCCTTTCATAAGAAGTGAGCCCACGCTGTTAGAGTTGAAGTGACCTGGAACCCTCTCATGCCACCCCCATCGCTGTGCCCAGGTTTGGAGAGGGGCTCAGCAGAGGCTAGGGCAGTGTTTGTAACTGCCCATCCCCCACCCCTTCACTGGGAATCCCTGGTTTGACAGAGGGCGGGCAGAAGGTCATGCATCTTCTCCGCCCTCCCCTCTAAAATTCTGCAGTCACCCCTTAATTAACGCCATGATCCTTTCCATTCAAATGCTTTCCTCACAACACCACGACCTGTGTGCCGTTGTGTTCTCCAGCGGGAACCAATATGCTGAGAAGATGAGACTGAGTAGCACAGCCCGATCAAAAAGGGAGAAAAAACAGCCACGTCGACACCTGCTGTCTGCCACCTCCCGCACAGCAGTGTACACTGGTACAAATGGTTTGTGAAACAGTTTCATACTGGCATCCCCTCTTTTGTTTATACTAAACAACAACAACAAGGACAACAAAACCCTAAAGATTTGCGTAAAACCACTCATTTTCTCCCCATTACAGAAGCAACGCATTAGGAAAGGTGGTCATGCCCCGCAGGTGCTGTTCACACTTTCTCGAGACCAGGGCATCCTGAGCCATGCTCTTCCTTCCTCAGTGTCAACACCAGTCTCTAGCGGCTGGACAGAGGAGAGGTTTTATATGCTCTTCCCAACTCCTACTCTCCTTTCCTATTTCTTTTGGAGAAAGTGGTGATTCATTTTGCAAAAATCCTAGGATTTCCCGACATTACTTTTGCCATCATGTGAGACATGGTCTCCTCAGCAGCTTCTCCTGTCCCTGCAGTTATGTCAGAGGCGGTCCCTCTGTGAAGTGAGACCTGGGCAACTTAATGCAGTTTCAGATTAAACACACACCAAGTCCAATGGCCTGTACGACTCAAACTTAAATTAGATTCTATGTCCACCAAAGGGCAATGGATTTCTACCACAGGCCCAACTTGAAAAAGTAAAAGTTTAAAAGATAATTTAGCGCCACTCCATCATAAATACTTGGTGACTAGACAAGTATTATAACTTGTAATAATAAGTTATGATAATAACTTATAATAGACATTTTAATAATGGAACCCAAACTGATTAGTAATCACCATGTACATTTTCTATTATTGCACGTTGTGATTTCAGTTCAATCTGAACACTCGCATGTCCTAGTCCTAAATTTCTCTAACCCGAGACACTAACCTTCTAAATCAGAGATCATCACTTCTTGCTTATTCCTGATTTTGGCCAAGTTTTTTGCCTTTTCTTCCTCTTCAGCCAGCTGAGAGGAACACTCAGCAATGCGATCTTCCATGAGTTTCTTTTCCTGAAAGGACAAAGTTGATTGCTTCAGAAAAGGTATTCAAAATAACAACTGGGGTTTGGTACTACTTAGAAAACAAGTAACACTGGCACTGCCTCCCCCAACAGACGGTGTGCTCCAAAAAGGCCAGAAGGCTCCCTGATCCTGGGGCCGACCTCCAGAGCGTGGCCCAGCCATCAGGGTCCCACAAGAGGCTGAAGGAACTGATGCACAGATGGGAACAAGGCATCAATGAGTGATCAACGTGTACAAAATGTGCGGGGTAAATACCTAAAGGATTATAAGGCTATTTGGTGGAGTTAAAAAATTACATAGTTTCCGTCTTTAGAAATCTATACAGGCAGAGACAGAGAGAAAATGACGTAAATGAACCTGAGCTTTTCCCGTTTGAAGCCACCTTCAGTGAGTGCATCCACGAAAGTATTGTTCATAGTCTATCATCAACCTTTGAATAGAAATATTCTCTTACTTTGATAAATTTGGAATTTTGGTCCTCGAGAAGCAGAATCTCCTCTTCCATCTTCTTGATTTTAGCCTCTGCTGTCACCTTTTCCAGCTGCAGTTTCTGGCGAGCTCCTTCTTCCTCATCCAGTTGCTCTTCAAGGTCCTTGTGAAGAAGATCACAGAGTCAATCTCCTCACTTTCTCCACAAAATTCCACCACATGTTAATAATCAAAGGAGTGCATATTAAAATGAAATACCAAGTTTTAAGTTTCAAAATGGCAAGGATCTTTTTTAAAATATGAAATGCAGTTATGTGAAACAGACATTCGTATCAGACTTCAGGTTAAAGTACAAACTGGATTAATCCTTCTGGAATCCAACGTAGCAAAGTGCAGTAAGCTTTGAAAACAAGCATTTCTTTTAAACCAGCAATTTCAGGAAATAATCACAGATGTGATTTATGTTAAAAAAAGTAATAGTAAAGTGTTATTTATAATATTGAGGAACTATGAACATGGAAAAGTCTTGGTAATTAAAAGTTGGTATTTTTAAAAATAGAATAACTAATTAAAATTCATATTTTGGAATAATAATTACTAACACAAGGAAATATGAGTAATATAGAACTACATCAAACACGCACTTAATTTACCCCACCTTCTCCCTCCTCCCCTTGTGTTATTTTGAAGCAAATCCCAAATATCACATTTCATCTGTAAAACCTTCAGGCTGCATCCCTAAAAGATAAAGTCCACTTAAAAATACATTTGTTTGTTCCAATCGGAATCTAAATCAGGTTCACACACAGTGACTGACTGATAAGCCTCTTAAGACTCCCAGACTTTAATCTCTAGATTCCTCTCTATTTCTTTCTCCTCCCTCTCTCACCATTTGTTTGTCAAAAAAAAAAAAAAAACAAAAACCAACACAGGTCATTTGCCCTAGAGTTTCCCACAGTCTGTATTTTGTTAATTGCATCCCTGTACTGCACATGCCTAAGGTGACAAAAGCAGTGGACATGACCGTATGTTCAGTATAATTTCAATTAATAAATGAATCCATATGTGTCTGTTTAGAAATATAGGCAAGAAACAATAACAGAGGTAATGGAGTTGACAGGTGGGAGAGACTATAAATGCTATTTTGCATTCTCTAGGTTTTCTATAATATTCATTCATTAATACCGTAATCAGAAAATTACCCTTAAAAGCAAAACAAAACCAAAAACAGCTCTAGTAGTTTTGGTTGAAAGGGGTACAGACAAGAAATCCCTCAAAGCCTCACAGGCAAAAAAAAAAAAAAAAGATAAAGACCAACGAGGATGACTTCCCAAGGGCCACAGTTAATACGGACTCTCTGATACTCCACAAGAGGAAAAAAAACCAATACTGAATATTACCATAAATACTTTCAGAATGTGTTTGAACGAATTTACATGTCACAAAAAGGAGAAAGTAAATTAGATAAAACAGTGCAAAAAACGAGAAGTTTAAAAGAGTCTAGTAAAGAATGAGAAGAGAAAAAGTATTGAAAAAGCAAAACAAAACAAACCAACCCTGTCCCTCCAGGACAGATTTGCTTTCAAAGTAGAGGAGAGAAAGGCGCGCATTGATTGTGAAGCTGTGAAAATTTGGAGCATAAAGAAAATAGGTTGGGGAGACTAGAGATGACTTTGGGTGTCCTTCCCCTACCTGAGTGAAACGTTATACTGAAGTACACACATGCTCTTAACCAAAGAGAAAACACAATCAAGACTGTTGATAATACCGGCAGGGAGAACTCACTGTCACTGGTGAATATTACTCTGGATCTTCTAAATACTCCCATATAAAATCACACAGCTAAATTTATAAGTTACATAAATATATGTATATTTTTAATCCTTTTTGGTGAAGAAGATTGGCCCAGGGCTAACATCTGTTGCCAATCTTCCTCTTTTTCTTAGCTCCCCAATATTCTAGTGTAAGTTGTGTATTCTAGTTGTAAGTCCTTCTAGTTCTTCTATGTGGGATGCTGCCAGAGCATGGCTTGCTGAGCGGTGTGTAGGTCCGTGCCCAGGATCTGAAGCAGTGAAGCCCAGGCCACCAAAGTGGAGTGCGCAAACTTAAACCACTATGCCACTGGGCTGGCTCCCATAAATATTTTTAATTAGATCTTATTGTGTATACTCTTTTGCAACTGTCTTTATTAATATATTCTGAATACCCATGAAAATAAGTAGCTTTTTGTTTGTAATTGTATAGTATTACCATGGTTTAACAATCCCCTATTGTGAGATAATTAAATGGCTTCCATGGATCTATGCTTAGAAAAAAGTCCTAGAACTAGAACTGCTGGATTACAGCGCACTTTTTACAGCTTTCGTAAACCCATCTGCAAACCTACCCTGCTAACCTGTTACAGGATACTGGAAAGCTGTTTGTGTGGAAGAATGGAAAGTGTCCGGATGATTTATCATACGGGGTGTTTTCCAAGGAAATAATATGACATCTTTTGTGGTTTTAAGAAATATCTGAATTGTCTGTGCTTTGCAAGGATAAGCTATCGGGTGAGAAAAAATTAAGGGAGAGACATGGAAGAAAGGAAGTTTGGTAGTGGTATAAAGCAATGGTGGCAGATACAGAAGCCCTGAGCACTCAAGAGCACGTTAGATAGGCTGTGGCTGGGAGACAAGGGGAAAAGGAGGTGTCCTGGGGTACAGACCGAATAACCACCATCAGTTTCATGTGTCTGTGTATGCAACCGCGTAAACAGCCGTGCTTCATGTGAGGACAGCTTGTATCTCAATAAGAAAGTGACTACCAGGAAGGGCTGAGTGTTCCGTTCTGATTCCTGGCCACCTCCTGTGTCAGTGCTGAGCATTTCTTATGAACCAAACCACCTAGTAGATGCCTATCTAATGAATGGAGCAGAATTATAATGACAACACAAAGAACAAATTAGGTCCCTTACAGAGTGCCACAGATCCTGGGATGTGATTCTACTTTGAATCACTTTGCATACTGTAAAATGCCACATCAGAACATAAAAAAGATTCCTATTCAAAATAACAAACACATGTTCGAAGAAAATCTATTACATGTGTGCTTCGAATGATGGTCATCTTTTAAGGGTAGGTACTTATAACTTAGATTCCTTTTGTTCCTCAATGAACACAAGAATCCAAACCCATAGCTTCTATGTCTTCAACAGATCTACTTGGAAAATCCAAAATATAATTTTTTTTTTGAGGAAGATTAGCCCTGAGCTAACTGCTGCCAATCCTCCTCTTTTCGCTGAGGAAGACTGGCCCTGGGCTAACATCCGTGCCCATCTTCCTCTACTTTGTATGTGGGATGCCTACCACAGCATGGCGTGCCAAGCGGTGCCATGTCTGCACCCGGGATCCAAACCAGCGAACCCCAGGCTGCTAAAGAGGAACGTGCGCACTTAACCACTACGCCACCGGGCTGGCCCCCCAAAATATACTTTTAAATAAAAACTATCATGGATACCTGAATATGTGCTTGCATTTTTTTCTTTTCATTTTGGAGAATTTGGTTTCTTTCTTCTTCTTCTTCAACTCTAGACTCCAAGTCATGGAGAATCTCTTCTAATTCCTGCTTTTTAGCAGCAAGTCTTGCTCTCATCTCTTCTGCTTCAGCAAAGAGCTCAGTCTCTGCTTGTAGTTGCTCTGCAAGGATATTCTTCTCCTCTAAAAGCTGCAATCATAATAAAGTGTCTAGTACTGGGAATTGCCCTCAGTGTATCCACAAGATAGAGTCACCGTGATTTCAACAGTCAGTGCACATCACCGAAGAAACTGAGAGTTAAAGACATAACATCCCTGGCAACACTTTTAAATATGTCTTCAGCTAGAGCAAAATAAGCTAGATGAAAACATTTTGGTTGTTTCTGTTGTCTCAAGTCATCCTGAATAACACATATTAATTCCTGCTATTTTAAGAACTCCCATGCCTCTATTAAGGTAATTTACAAAGAGACAGAAAAATAGGAGAGGGAAAATATTCAAAGGTTATAAAGTTCACGGTGACACCAAAGTTGTCCGGTATCAAGTGATATTCTTAGCCTTTATTGTTAATATTTTTGGCTTTGACCACTACAACTCTATTTTTCTCCTAAACAAATACTTCCTGAGCCTCTGCTTTGCCTGGGAAGCAGAACCGCCTAGGAAAGGGACACTGATTCAGGACCCCTGCTGCTGGAGAAGAGGCAGGTCGTGGCCTTGTACTATCTCATCCTTCTTTTTTTCTGTTTTCCTCATGAGCAGTCACAAGAAGGTGATAATATTGGGAGTGTGATCGAAAACAGCTGTTAAACACGTGCCTGATAGCAAAAATGGTCACCTGCGTGTCCAAAGGATGACAAAGGCAAAAATGCAAGAGGGAAGATTGACTTTAGTTCACATAAAAGCAAACGCGTGGCCTAATGTATCTGCCACCTCTATTCTCAAACGTCTATGCTTTGGAAACGAGTGAAACATACACATAAAATCGATGATGTGGTAAGTATGCTCATTTCTTCATAATTAAACGTGTGAGTCCCTGTCAACGGGAGCGCTCACACTGATTCAGGACCAGGTGAGACTTTACGAAGCCAGCGCACGTACCTGCTGGTGCTTCCTCTCCATCTCCTCGAGCTCCCCTTCCACCTTTGTCTGCTTCTCCTTCACCTTCAACAGCTCTTCATCTTTGGCCTGAAGTTCTTCCTCTTGGCGAGTGACTTGTAGGAGTGGCTTCACCTATGACAAAACCAAACAGTTTACCTTCACGTCTCCTTCCTGTGGCTTCTCACCGATCCACAGCGCTATTCCCGAGGAAGCACAGGAAGCCCACCTTGGTGAAGACTCGCCACCACTGCCAGTGCCGTAGCTTCAGATACGCAGCACAGTTCCGCTGCAAGACCTTTAAGGCACTGAGTTGTTGCTGCTTCTTGGCAAAGGCCCTGAAAAACAGTAAGAAAAACTTACTATTTAAAGAAAAACATGTTTTAATAGCTGTTGTCATAAGAAGACTTTCTGAAGGCAGACACCCATCAAGTGCTCGGGACAAATGCTCGAGGAAGTGGGACTGCCTGCTTGAGTCCACACCAGCTCCTGGGCCTGCTCAGCCGACCTCAAGCATCTGTCACAGATACCCGTACTTTCTTCGGAGGTGCTGCCCTAAACATTCTCCTGCCATTTACCCATGTGCACGTAAGTGCATGCACGCTCGGGTAGGAATAAACCTCCTGCTTTCAGTGTGAAAGAAGGTGCTTCATCTTCTCTTTGCTGGTGTTCGTTATGGCTCCTTTAGTAGCTTTGATCTGTCACAGAAGCAGCATTCCTCCCCGTTTCTAAGTTAATTTTTCTCCTCCCTCCCCCCACTTTGCCTAACACTGTGCAGCACTCTGAAGCTGGAACAGGCCTGGAGATGATCATGTCAATGCCTCTCGTTTACAGATGACAGCTCAGAGAAGCCAAGAGACTTTCCTCCAGGACATGGAGATACTTCGTGAACCCTGGTCTCCTCATTACCGTGTCTGGGCTTTTCCCACTACACCATGCTGCCTTCTCAGTCCCTCCACGTGGCTCAAGGCCCACTTCCTGAATATCTTTACTCTAATATTTTCAATTTCTCACTCTCCTTCAGGAACAGGGCTCCTTTTCTGAAATCCTTACCACCTCTCTTGCCCAAAATGACCCCAAAACCCAAAGTTCACTGACCTACCATTCCTTTTAGTATACAATTTATCTTTTTCTACTCACTACCACACTTTCAGGATCCACAGCAAATGTTCCCATTACCTCACTCCCTGATGTCTAGCAATCTGGTTCCTACCTTATCACTACTGAAACTGCATTTTAGATATTGATAAAGGGTTCCGTGGACTCTGAAGTTAGCAGCTTTTTCCTCAGCCAAATCCATTTTGCCTTCTCTATCGCACACCTCTGTGGACCACCCACTATTGGAACATTCTGATCCCCTGGATTTCAGAACAATGAAATCCTCCAGAATGACCTTGGAGTCTCCTTTGTATCTCTCTGTCATTGGACTTATGCTCCACTCTAATTATCTACTTAGGCGGCAATATTCCCAACTAGACTCTGAGCTCCTTAGGAGCAGTTATTTTTGTGGTGCCAGTATACAATCAAGTGAACAATACACTCAAGCCCTCCCCAAAATGTTTGCTGAGTGAATGAATGAGTGAACACCTGGGCACTTCCATCTCTGAGATCATTTCTCTTGATCTTTTGTAACTGTTTGCAGGAGTACCCATGTGATTCTCTTGGGAAAGAGAAGCAACTGAAGGAGATGGAAAAGATAGTAAAAATATAGATATTTTATTCCTTAGATAGATAGATATTCCTTCATTCCAGCAAAGACTGGTATCAGAATTCATGTGGTAGTGTCTTAAGAAAAGACCTGAAAGAGGTAGTTTTAGAACACAAATGACTGTTTTTCACCCTTCTGCTTCTTTGACTATACACTTCCTTGCAGGAATCCTAGAACTTGCGTCTCGCCAACTAATTCCTGCTTGCTGGTTAGAAATTTCCTGGAGCCCACTGCTTTGTAACTGGCTTTATTTTTGCTTCCTACCAAGCCTTCTTCCTTCTAATTTATTCCTACCAGGCAAGAAAGTTTGGCAAGTGTTAATTTTAATAGTTTCTACTACAAATACAACAGTTTCAAATATGCTTTTGAAACTGTAAAGAAGCTGCCTTCCAATTCTTACAACCTCTTTCAAGAATGCTGTAAAAGTTCTCCCAATCTTCTCATTAAAAACCGTTGCTCTAGTTGCATCCTTGGCCCGCTGGGAGATAAGGCTGTCAGAACGATGAGTCAAGAACATGCCAGTAACTCTGTTTAGTTGAACGAGGCAGCTGGTCTTCTTTCCTCACAACAGTCAACTGATTATAAATCAACTGATATTTCCTGAGTCCCTATTATGCATCAGGCACATCCTGGCTGCCTTCACTGGGCACTTCAGTGACCCGCATCGGAAGCACACCATCCTGTCTTCAAGTGTCTAGGAGGCACAAGTGTTTAAAGTCACTTCTGTTTCTTACCTCTTTTTATGCGCATCCCAATGTCTTCCAGGGCGCTTCAAGCACAAGGTCATGGATTTCCACAGAGATCTCTATCTTTTGGACTATTGTAAGCACTCCTCTGCCTTTTTTCCGTGTTATAATCCGGTTCTTTTGAATAGGATGTCTTCTTTTATTGATGTATCCTACTTTTAAGTCCCATCCCACCATATACAAAGTGTGATGAAAATACTGAGGTGAAGGGGCCCCAAATGGCATAGCCAGGGTGACTCATAGAGCAGATTACACAGCTGTGTTAGTTTCAAGTCCTTAAGATGAGAAAACGTGAGTGTAATATCTTTGGGTTTGGTTATCAGTCTTGATGAAAAATCTGCAGGGTTTAGACATCACTAAAAAAGCTGCACACCCTCACAAATTTATATACTTCATTTCATGCACTTCTGACCTTGTAGGTTTCTGGCAGTTGTAAAATTTTTACGATCTCTGGGAAGTTAGGAAGGCACACGGCTGTGCTCACTCTTTATGCTCCCTCAGGCACTCTGTGATCTGATGGATATGGTGACAATGGTGTTTGTTATAGCAGCTTCACTTTATTATTTCCACATGCTTTAAGCAATAAGATATAAAAACCCAAGTCTTTTGCTCCTTCTTGCTAAATGTTTCCTAATATGAATCACTGAGGATGTCATCCATTCTTCAACTTTCCTTGCTACCCTTTTTACTCAGTATTCATTTAATGGGCAAAGACACAAACATTGCTTCCACCTCATTCAGTCTGCAACCTTCTTGACTGATGTCTGGGCAAGCAGACTGCGCATGACCACAGCTCTCCCACCCAAGTCTAGAGGACACGATTGCAGAACGTTAACCTTCAGGGCAAGCGTTCACACTGTTTGTCAAAACTGTCTAGATGGCCATTATTCATCTCTCTCAACTTCTCTCACTTCCAAAGCCTACGTCTTCTATAGGAAGAAGTAAAGAAAACACCATTATTATCTCTAGATCCAAACCTGTTCTAAGTCCTTTTTGTCCGGTCTCAAATCCAGCACCCATTCTCTCAAGCTCCATCAGCACTGTGGGTCCTGCCACTTGGGTACTGCCATCTTCTACTGAGTCATGGCAACAGCTTCCCAACTGGCCCACCCAATTCCACTATTGCCCACCTCCAATCCATTCTGCACAAGGCAGCAGGTGACCCTGAAAGTATAAATCACCCCTCAATGTTGTTCTACTGCACTTCCAACACCTACAAGTGCCCACTGCTCAAGCCTCTTCTCCCACCTTGCTCCTGCTCACTCGCCATGCTCCAGATGCACTGTACTATTTCACCTTCTCAAATGACACCATACTCCTTCCAGAACTGCTGCTACGGTTCCTTCACTGGAAAGCTTCTCTTTCCCTTTTCATAGGGCTAGCAGCTTCTAATTCTTCAGGTTTCAGCCTCAGTTCCCGGACGACCCACGCTGAAGCAGCACCCCAACCCCTTTATTGTCTATCTCGGCCCCTCGTTTATTACCTTATTGCAACATCTTCTTATTTAGAATGTTTATCTGCTTACTTGGCCACCTCTCCCACTAGAATACAATTTCCATAGACAGGGACCGTATGTCTCACAGAGTCTTATATTTCTAGTATGAAATTCAATGCTCTGCACAAGCACACGCATAAGCACATACTTAGTAAGCATTTAATTCATGATTACCCACTTACTTTCTGGCTAGGTAACCTCTGCAAACAGCCTGGAAGAAGATAATGATATCGGTAATTTTTAAATCTCTTTCTTCCTCTAAGTGTGCCAAAACTCCAGCTCTGAAAAATATCTTGCTTTGTCCAATTCTATACAAGTTTGGGTCCAGTTCTAAAGCACGGATCTAAGAGAGAAAAAGTCTGTTTACTATTTTTGCTACAGGAAAGATTCTATCAATAGTCCACAAATCAGAAAAATCAAGAAAAGCTTACCATTCGTTCACAAGCCTGTTTGCCATCCATAAAACCTTTAGGAATAGCATTTGGAGTTAGGATCTCATATCTGTAAGAAAAGCAGCCAAAAAACCTTTTGTAAAAATTTGTGAAACTATTTACCTACTATGAGTTTTGCTTGCTCTAGAAAGCAGTAATATGATAGGTAATGATGTCAAATTAAGAGGAAGGAAATGACCAAGTGATTTTCTGATTTTCTGCAGATCTAGTTTCTGTTTCTTAAAAGAAGCAGCAAAATAAAAATGAGGTGAATTCTTCCAGGTCAAAGACTAGGTTTAAGAAGTTGTGGCAGAGAAGAATCAAGAACAGTGTTTTTAAAAACCTTTTGTTTTTCTTTATTTCCACAAAATGTTCACATCCTTAAGATGCAAGGAGAATCTGGCTCTTAGAGTGTTAAGTCACTGTCAATTTGCAGACATTTATTAGATAACATAAAAGGCTGGAGGAGCAATGCTCAGAGGCCTCTATTTAGAACATCAGACAGTATCAGGGTGACATCCAAAACAGCATTGCTCTGTTCGAAAACTGAAACTATGGAGGGAACAAGGAAAAATTTTTCCTTGTTATCTCATTGCTTGATTCACATCCAGATAAGCTTTGATACATACAGCATAAAAAAGGTAAAAGTTAGCCATACCTCTGTCTGAATTCCTGGAAAACTATCCGGTTGGGGAACCCCTGGCGACAGATTCTGATCCCTTCCAGGACACCATTACAGCGGAGCTGATCTAGCACGAGATGCGGATCCAGTTTTCCAGCCTAATCAAGCAAATGATAGTTTTACACTTTAATCTTTGTAACCTGACCTAGACCGATTTTAAATACCAGCCTATGTTTTGCTTAACACATACCCGCTTCTCGTGATTTGGAATGATGCAGCGAACGAAGTTAGGATTGGTGTTTCGGAGAGTTGCCATCAACTTGGTGAGAGATTCTTTGTAAAGTTGCCCAACAGTACGAAACATGCCCTTTTTGGTTTTATATGCAGAGCCAAAAGCTGTCTCAGTCATACCAGTGACTTGATCCAGACCCACAATACGGTCCACTGGTGGAAATAAAAAAGAAAAGGAAATAAGCCAAACCTAGGTCTTCAGCAGGGAAAGAGAAGACAAAGTGACAGTGCAGCAGCACAAGCTTCGTGGGGCAAATGACAGAGATGCCGTGGAGGTAAGGCAGTCAGCATATCTAGACACCGCACAAGCCGTGGAGCTAACAGCCACACACTCTATGGCAGGTACTGGAGTGCTTGACAGCTTCATACCACAGACCAGCAGATGCCTCCCGCTGCGCTAGTTTCAGGAATTCACTGCATCTGATAACATTTTGCCTGTTACATATACAATTATTTGGTAAATGAAAGATCATTGGCTGGCATTATTGATACACAAACTGATACTGTGTCAAGTCTCAAAATAGGAAATGGCTTATAAAAACACAGGATTGTACAAAGCAAATCCACTGAATGAATGTGCTCACGGATTAGGGACCAGAGCCATCTCTTATTAGTCATTAGGTTTTCAATAAGAAAAGTCACTCAACTTTCAGGAACAAACGCAGGAAGATTAGATTAAATCAGTTCAGCTTCTCTGCTCAAAGCATGAATAACACTTGTTAAAGGGCAAGAACACAAAATAGGCAGAAGTCTCCCGCAAAGAATCAGTGCCCAAGCTCAGTTTAGCGATGGTGAAACTTCTCAGCCCTTACAATCTTATCAAAGGAGCTGACACTGTCTGTTCTCCACACAGACCTAACACTGCTAACGACAGGATTGCAAACAGGAGTCCAGCACAGTGCACCAGCCACCAGCAAAACATCTGGTGCCTAAGATGCTCTCATTTAAAAAAAAAAGTTAAATGAAATGAAACACATTACTGAAATATTTTGAAAACAATCAAAATATCAGTTGAACTACCCCTATTAAGGCCCTCTTCAACTCTAAGAGCTACCTCTATTTCTTTCATTTGTTCCCCAGGACAGAAAGCACGTGGGGACCTGGCACTGTGTGAAGTGCTTTATCAGCAAGATCTCATTCAATTCTCAATTTCCAGGGAGGTTTTTACAGAAGAGGAAACCGTGACCCAGGAAGTAAGGTAACTGTTAAGGTATGCAGGCCTTGAGTGGAAGCTGGGGGAAGGGTGGCTAAAATCGGATGACTTTCCAGGCTCATGCATGAACCTACACTAGGATTTCTCCTAAGCAAAGCCACCAGACTCAAGGGTTTAGGTCAAAGTTCTCCTTCTCCTTGTGCTCTAGAGTCCAGCTGCCATCCATCTGAGAGACCGCCCTTCCTTCCTGTGCCTTCAACCTGTCCCCCTTCACTTACTCCAGCAGAAAACAGCACCAAACCCCGCCCCGCATGCACCACGAAACAATGAACTTCCCTTCATCCTGCGTCTGCCCACTTCTCCGTCTCCTCTGTCTCCTCGGAGCCAACCTCCTTTCTAGAGTAGTCCACACATTTGCCACTCCTTATCCTTTCTCACTAATTTCCCACCGTGTAGCCAACTGGCTTCTAGGCTGCCCTTCTCCCCCTGCCTGATACTACTCAGGCAATGACAGGTAACTGCTCATAGCAGATGCCATCCAGTGCGTATCTCACTTGACCCTGGCACATTTACCTGTTGACCATCACGGCAGCATTCTGAAAGCTCTCCACTCCTGCCTTCTTTTATGAACCCCACCTTCTCCCGGACCTCCATCTACCTTTCTAGCTTCCACTCTCCTTGATGACTTCTCTTCTGCTTTTCCTATACATCACGGCCCTCACTAGGGGTCCAAATTCAACTCACCTGAAATCCTCTCTAGAATAAAGCAAGATACAAGTCCAGGCAGACATTACTTGACTTTCTGCTTTTCCCAAGCCATATTCTCATCCTGAGTGATCTCACTGATGACTTTAACTAGCTATACCTGACTACCCAGCACTAGTCACCAAACACCTATATTCTCCTCTCCACCCACAAGTCACAAACGTGCCTCTGCCTTCCACAAATTCTCGCTAAGTGCCTATTATGTCTGCTTTTACTCCACACTACATCCCTTGAACCTAGCATGATGTCTGGCATAACATGCTTGATACATATATGTTAGCAAATAAATGAAGTAAAAACCAAATACATTTACAACTACAAATAGTGAGAAATGCATTGAAAGAACAAAATGCTATGAGAAAGATGGGTGGTTAGAGATCTCTCTGGAGAAATTACATTTAATGCCCAAAGGATAAGAATGAGCCAGTGGAGAGAAGACCATTCCAGACTGAGAATGGCATATGTGAAGGACCAGGGGCAGGAATAAGTGACAGAAGTTAGTGCCAGTGAAGCATTATGAGTAAGGAGATGACAGACCCTCATGATGCTGCTACATGTAGAATGGATTGGACAAGGGATCGGGGAGAGCAGATAGGTGACTGATTTAGTATTTCAGGCTCTAAGAGAGATGATGGCAGCCTGAACTTGGGAGATTATAAAGGAGATGGATAGAGAAAGAAGATTCCAGACATATTTTGCTGGGAGAATCAACTTGCTTTAATGATTAACTTGATACAGAAAATAAGGCAGAGGGACATGTCAAGAATAACTCCTAGGATTTTGGTATGAACAATTGAATGGCTGGTGGTGCCACTGGGAAGATGGGGAGAGAAGTGTGTTTTGTGGGTAAGAAGACAGGATCCAAACTCTTGTAAGTATGGGGTGCCTGTGAGACACTGAGGTGGAGATGATATGTCACGTGAACAGGTGAACATTCTAGTCTGGTGCTAAGAGACGTCTGAACTAGAAAGGTAAATTTTGGAGTTGTCGACTTAACGGGTAGTATTTAAAGTTATGGGACTGGATGAGCCACCTAAAGGGTTCATGAAAAGAGATGAGGGCCGGGGACCAAGCCCCAAGGAGCTGGGGAGAGGAGGAAGAGCTAGGTAAGGAAGACGAGGAGAAGTGGCCAAAAGTACAGAAGGGCAAGATCCTAAACTGGAGCACATTCTCTACCCCACCCTCTATCCTGTTCCTCCTTCTCTATGCCCTCTGCAGACGTGACCACTGGTTACTCAAGCCAGAAACCAGGGCTCGGCCTCGATTCCTCTTTCACACCCAGCTGCTCACTAAAACTGGTCAAGCCAGGCTTCCACATGTCTTCAATCCATCCCCTCTGTCCTCTGTACTGCCCTAGTCTGGGCTCTAACTTGTCACCTGGATTCTGCAATCACCCCCTAAACGGTCCCTTCCTCCAGCCTCACTCTCCCATTCCATCCCCTCCCCCTGCCGCCACACTGTTCTTTCCATTTATTTCTCTGGTCCCAGTGTAATGATTAACAGCTATTTCTAAAAGATAAAACTAAACAAGTTATCTATTCCTATATTTAAAACCCTTCAGTTTCTTCTAAAGCTTGTAACATATGGTCCAAATAACTTAGCCCAGTAGAACAGCACCGTGACGAAGAACTCAATCCAGAGTCAGAAACACTTGCCACTCATGAGCTGTGTGATCTTGGGTCAAGTTACTCAACTTCTCCAAGCTTCAGTTTCTTCCTCCATGAAATGGAGCTACCTTACAGAATTGTGAGGTGCCTGGAAAACACTCAAGTGCTCAATGAAGGTACCTCACTTTCCTACACACACCTAAGGTCCCATTGTACAAACCAGCTGCATTTTCTCAAAGACACAAGGCCTTCAAATCTCCATCCTTTTCTCTCTGCCTGGAATGCACACCCTCTTCCAGCCATCTTGACAAATTCTTAATGGCTTTTAAATCTTTATTCCTTTACCCAACTACCTCTTCTTGGGCTCTGGTTTCCATCCTACCTCCAGTCTAAATAGGCCACTCCCTCCTCAAGGCCTCAAATCACCCATGCCAGATCCCTGGGACAACACTTCCACTCTGTCCTGTGTGTATTCCCACTGGACTGGGCTTCCCCGGGGACGTTTCTCCAGCATCTAACACGCAGGGCCCTGAGAGGCAAGCCCTGGTGTCTCTGGGATCACCAGCTCAGATGATTTCTTCCGCCTTTCCCCACCTCCCAATGTTGGCCTGAGCATGGTCCCCGGCACACAGCAGCTATTTAATAAACATCTGCTGAATGAACACGAAATTAACCACAAGAACAAGTCACCCCACAACAAAAGAGAAGGAGCACTGGGTTTACTTTGCGGGGATTCAGCCACATTGGTTTCAAGTTTTTCAGCCTGCAAGGGCACACGACAGGACGGCGGTGTCTAACAATAAGTCCCAAAAAAGGACTGCTTTTTAAAACAATATGGAACCTGATTTTCAAATTTACTTTTAATATGCTAAACTTAAAAAAGCCAAAGTTAAATATTTAGGTTTTTAAAAAATTCATGCTTTAGACTTTCAGTTCTTCTTTTTATTCAAAAGTTTAAACTCAGGGTTAGCTTTTACCAGTGAGCCAAATTATCTTGTGGGTAAGAGAGAAACACTTTGGGAACTTCATTAAATGATTTGGATCACACTAATAATATGTGCTTTCACTCAAAAATCAAGACCTAGAAAAACCTCTCTTTAAAAAAAAGATTTTCTTGTTGAGAACGATTATAGCAGGAATTGGAGAAAGGCAGAAAATGCAGGCAAGATTCTAGCAGCTCCTTAAATGAGCAGCACTCCTCCTTCTAAGACCTAACATCGCTAACACCTCAAAGTGTCTACAGCCCCTGGTTCCAGGGTGGGAAATGGCTTGTCTATCCTCCTGCTACACACTGTTCTCTCAGAGGCGTCAGAAAAGCCTGGGTAGGGTGGCTGGTAGGCACTGTAATTCACTATTTGGTTGCCCAGTAGCCTGAAAAGAATTCAAAGTATTTTACACTAACAATTTATTAATCTATAAGACTTACTTGGACAGTCAGAAATTAGATGAGCTCCACAAACTTGTAATCTCTAAGGGCACACTCACAGCTTAAGAGAAAAAAATGTAACATGTAATCATCTATCTCATAAAACTGCCATCCACAGTTTTATACAAAGAATGGTATCATCTAGTGCCAGAATGCTTAACTGGCCCTTCTTCTAGGGGATGATCTCAGGAAAGGAGAGGTATGTGAGATTTTTATGTTCTTTAGATCTGTGCATGGGCCAAAATACTAGTGCTACAAATTTAATTTGAAGTATTTAAGTGAGCTCTTTGGAAACTCACTCTAGTTAATATGTCTGGAAACCAAAAATGGGGGAGAGACTTATTTTAATGTTAATTTTACTATCCAGACCGGATCATTAGGAACTACATCACACACTCCCACAGAAGGCCTCCAGGACCCGGGGCTGCGCTGGGCACGCAGCGGATCCTCAATACTCAAATAAACGAAGACAGCGCGACTCTAAGGTGCACTAAAACGTTACTAACGGTTAAAAATGATTCAGAAATATTTAACTGCTGAATTCCTAGAAGAAATCCTAACATCAAATAGTATATCTCCATAATATCCCTGTTACACAGTAATGTCAAATTTATAACAGTTACATAACTGGTTAGTAGAACCAACCTGTTCATTGTTCTAGAGTATTTGTAAAGTTTTAGAAAAATCCCAGGAAATCCAGACATTGACAGGTAGCATGTGATTTAAGGAGAAAGCAATCTTTCTTCTCCTAAGCACTAGTGTTAAGCTGAACTCGAATTTGTCTCCTTTCTCTCCCTCACGTGTCCACCCTCTGCAGAAGCCGAAGTCGTGTGGGCAAATGGGAAGCCCAGTCACCCCTGCAGTTTCTCCTGCACTCCTGCCCCTGCTGTCCCCTCGGCAGGGCCCGTGTGTTTAATCCATGCTGACATGGGCAGCACAGAATGACTGCCTATCAGCTTGGCTTTGGGGCATTATGAATAAAAGTGGACTTGAATTAAGTAACAGTCAAGGAAGTAAACACTTATTGGTTTTCTGTTTTTCATAATTACAGCAGCAGCAGCAACAAGGGGGCAACAGCAACTAGAGCAGCTGTGGAGGTGGCCACGGGAAGACCAGCGCCAGACATCATGGATTTGGGCGCTGCCCACCTGCAGGCTCACGGTGCCTTGTCTGATACTCTCTATGACCCTGAGAACTAAGTGTCTTGTCTCCACGCGACCTCAGGAACTCCAGCTGCAGGACCCAAAATCTGCTCCTCCTGGAGCTCCCAACTCTTGTTAAGACTCAAAAATACACGAAGGAGTGGAATATACTGCAGCAACAACAAAAACCTTCATCCACTGAAAATGATGACAGTTTAACAAAGCACATACACTGTGTCAGACCTAAACCATAGATTCTAAAGTGGCACTAAAAACAGAGATCACTACCGCTGGACATAACCTATAAGGAGACTGAAGGGGTGCCACGTGTTAGACTGCCAAGCAGCAGTTGATTCTAAGAGCCGCCTCCAGTGAAACTTACCGAAACCAAAAAAGACTCATTCAGAGTTTCCAAAATCAAAGCATCATCGTTTCTACATTTGAAGCATGACTAAGGTAAAAAGTTTTCCCCTAAATTATGACAAGAAGGTGGATAAGAATTCAGTGGCTTTTGGGAGACGAGGGGTGACCCCAAAGAGCTTGTGACAAATGGGGAAGCCCTCCTACAGCGTAACCAACCTCTCCTTAGTGACTCTCAGGCTCAGGTTAATGGCTGCTACGTTTCAAGTGCTACTTCTATGAAAGACTGAACAGGGGGTGGGGGGCTTTATCAACAATTACAACTTGCTCCACGTACTTCTCACATTTTCTCTGGCGGTCCCTTCCAGGTCTGTCAGCTGCCATCCAGCAGTTGTGCAAGTTGAAAGAAGCTAAATGGTGCTGCTCTGGGAGGGAGACTGCAGGTTTAAACTATTGTAGGGCCAATTACACACAACTGTCCCTCCACACAGTCTGGACCAGGACTAAAGCCACAGACAGCCCCTATTATCACAGACTCTTTTATAAAAGTCTAAAGACTCTGCCCCTAACGTTGAGGTTACAGTCCCTCTTTGCTGGCTCACTGTGCTTGCATCTTCCGTTACTAGTTTATCTCAGAGGTCTAAACTTTCAAAATACATTTTTGGAAGAAAACAGTCCTTTGGTTTATAGCAGAAACTTGTATGACCTCCTTATTCTGCCTCTAGGAAATCTATTCTTTTTTCTTCCGCACTTCTCCTTTGATGCTTTTGGAAACCTCTCTTTACCGTTACCTCATCTCTCATGTTTATCCTCGAAAGCCTGCATGCTCTTCATAATGCTATTTTACTGATATTATAAACATACCTAGAAGCAAAACGTCCATTAACTTTGTGTTATCTCATTTAGAGATGCACTACATGTTAGCATGTTGAACGCAATCTCAATTTGGATCCCTAGAAACTGCTTCATCTACTGTCTTCTGAGAAATCACTGAAAATACTAAAGCCCCTACTTTCATTTAAAAGCTGTTACTCCTCCCCGGGGTTTGAATCCAGAAACACACGTTGAAGAGACAAACATTGTGCTGTAGTAATACTACACACACTTCAAAGACCGTATTTACCCACGGTGGATGGAAGGTCCCTAAGGAAAAGGAGAGAATGAGACCCCTGACACTTGGTTTAGCTGAGTAACTCAACCAAAGGACATCTCACTAAGAGAGACAGGAACGGGCACATTTTCAGTGCCAACATGAGAATACGGCGAGGTGAATGAGCTTACTCCCTGTTGGAATGATGTCATCTAGGAGTGGCTCTGTACTTGATTCTGCTGGTACAGAAAAACACGTGGTCCATACACCCCCAAGATCATGGTGCCGCAGGAAAGAGCACCCACGCTGTAGGAGAGGGAAAGGCCACAGCTGGAGTGTTAGGCGAAGCTGCTGCACCTGAAAACTGGGTGAGGAATGTCCACCCACCATCAATGCCCTCACTCAATGACTTATTTACAGTGTGCCTACGTTGTGCCAGGGGCTGAGGAAATTGACAGCAGACAAAAACAGGCACTGTCGCTACTCTCAAAGAGCTCAGTCTGGAACTCTCTTAAAAGATTAGAAATCCAAGAGTTAAAGGGAATTAATTAAAGAGGGCACTCTACTTTGGGAGAAAGTCCAAAAGATCAATCACTAATCTTTTAGAGAAGCACAAGTCCCAGGCAGACCATAAGCTCAAAGCCACCTCCTAGCTCTTTCTTTTTCTCTCCACTTTCTCAACTTTGTTAGTGCTCCCCAAGGCCAAAGGCGACTGAGTTCGAAGATTTCTTCTTTTGGAGTTCTTCTGTGGAATATTCATTCCAGCTCACGGAATAATCTTTGGCATAATCCATGCCCTCCCTCTTCCCACCCCAATGCTTGCAGTCTGCTTCTTCAGAGTATGTGAGATAGAAATGATGTTAGGGATCTTGGATTAAAATGGGAATGTTCCTTTAACATATTTTCAAAAAACTTTTGAGATGGATTTGGGTCTCAGCATTATTGTGTTCCAAAAATTATAAAGGAAATTTTATGAGTTCGACTTTATCTTTGAATTTCACTAAATAATTGGAAGGCTGGGTGATCTTCATTATATTGGGCTTTTGGGGGCCTCTAGGCCATGGTTAGGCTGTATTTTAAACAGGGCTAAGGATTCAGACCACAAGGCCCAAATGTTTGGAGCTGAATCTCAGGTTCAATGTACAAATTTCAACACTCCACTCTATCTTAGTCTCAGTTGCATATATCAACACTTGTAGATAATTTCAGTCTTCAGTTCAAAAGAAAAAGCCATGTAGGCAGATATGCACATAAATTACAAACAAAAGATATAATGATGAGACCAACACATGTAAGATAAATATGTAGCTATTTGTTCACAAAATGTTAATGACAAAAAAAAAATTTCTCCTTGGAATTCCTTAGAGTTGAAAATTTAAAGGTAGTTGAAAGACAAAGCAGACGTTATTTAGCAGATCAATTCCCAACAATTCCCTGAGAGGACTGTGTATCAAAATGGCACTACTGGAAAAGGTAGTGACATACCTTTTAATATGCAGTGCTGTAGGTGCTATGCATAAAATAAGAAGCAATGTGTAGGCAGTAGCAGTTGAATTGTTGATGCACTCAAACAGTTGCCTTGAAGAATAATAAAACTGAGCATGAAATGAAAGGTTCATGCAGGTCTATGAGCAAAACAAAAACAGAAACCCAGAAACCAGCCCCACTCCCCAGTCTACCCTGCCCTCCCGACCCCCCTGCCAGCCCCCCGTAAGTTCTTCCTGTGGGCTTAAAACCCTTCTGTTTTTGGAAGACCTACAGGCTTTATACATTCACCTGGTGGCTCATGAAGACCAGAAACACTGTCATAGAAAGAAGCTCTCTGAATATTCTGAATCTCTAAAGCAGAGAAACAGCAAAAACAGGAGGATAGAAGAGCAAATACACAAACACTTCAGTTAGTGTGAGAGACATTTGACATCACAAGTAAACTTTGAAATTGGGCTACAAAAAGTAGCTAGTCCCGGGCAGATCCCATGCAAACTTTACTGTTTAGAGAATTTGCACATTTGGACAAAATTCTTTATAAAATAAATTTAACCTGAATCAAAAGAACACAGATGTGAGCAGTGTATCATATCAAAATTAAATGATTATCCCCATGGAAATGCAGGATGAGATTGAAGAGTAATACTGTACTATTTGAGTTGTCTTTCATAAAATTATCTTGCAATTAGCAAATTAGGACAAGACTGCAGTAAGTTAGAGCATTCTGGTAAATGTAAATATTAGTGGCTTTTACTGTAAAAAATTCACACTGCTGTGTAATTTTACTTCCAATAGACTTTGGAAATATAATTTGCCTCAAATACAAATAACTGACAGGTAAGTACCATTAAGGAAAACAAAATTCAAGTTCTGTTGTAGCAAAATGTTAAAATAACTTCAAATCATAAGTAAGACGATACTTATTGATCATACCATTACTCATGAAAACATCCTAGGAAGCACATTTATACGAAAATGCAATCTTTAGTTTTTTCCATATATTAGCCCCAAGAAGTGGCAAGAAATCCTGTGCAGCTGGTAGAGAGATCTCAAAACATCTTTTAGCAAAAAGTAGGGCCCTATGAATCTCTAGGGCAGGGCTGCCACCAATAAGTCTTATTTCTTCTGGTTTGGCCTTGAGAAAACTCCATAAAACCCTAACGCAAAGTCTATTTTAACACAAAATGTTTTATACTCCAGGTATTGCACCTTCACAGGCAAACTATATTCATACATCATATATTCATACATTACAGTCAACTTGTCATTTTCTGCCTTTGCATTTATGTGGCTATAAAGAGAGAAAAATTATTGCGTTTTTCTAGGGCTATTTTCTTTTCCTAGGGGAAAAGCTCCCCTTATGCCAAGAGATCTCTACATGCAGAGTGGGCAGTGATGAATTCTCCACTTTAGAAACCTCTTCAAACTTCTGTGCCTGCCACTGACTGTATATACGAAACACAGTTCTCAAAATTGGGCAAACGTGGTCCTGCTGCCCCACCTGCCCCTCCCCTGCCAGTGAGTGACCGCTGAGAGCCTGTCTCTCAGACTAAACTGAGTAACTGTCCACCTAAGCTGACGGCTGACAGGACCTCCTGCTAAGAGTAACATCATCAGGAGGGCACACATGTGGGGTTATTCCAGAGCAGATGCTGGCAGAGCTCAACCAAACTTGGGGTAGATAAGATTGCTCTTAGCCTGTTGTGACAGAAAGTGGCCAAACACGCTCCCAAGCTGTCTTCTCTACAGAGGCCAGGGCCACAACAGGGCTGTGCAAGCCGTACAGCCCGGGAGGCCCGAGCTTGGGCTCAGCACAGACGCACAGGGCTCGGGCCAGGACTGAAGGAGCTCTGCAGGGCGGCAAGTGTTTCCTCTCCAAGTTTCTATAATCAAAGAAATAACTTCTCTGTATTTATTCAATGGAAATGAATAAATGGTCCAGGCGTGGTCCTACCTATAAGATACATGATCTATGAAATGGAATTGCACTGAGTGTTGCAGCCCCCACCTCCACCTTTGCCCACCAAATCTTATGTTCCTAAAACTTCTGACCCACTGCTGCCAAAGGCTTTCTGATGCTGGGGATGGTGAGATGTGGAGTTAAAGGGGAAAGGAAGGAGGAAGCTGAGGAAGCTGGGAGCTAAGATGGAGGCTCGCTTGGTCCTATTATTGCATCTGTGTATATCCTGAGTTTTCAACAAGACAAGCTCTTGGAGGCAGTGGACATGTCTTTCATTGCTCCCAAATCTACCTCACTGATTATAACCAGGGTAAACATATGGTTAGACATGTGGTATTATATGAATGAGGCAGGTGCTCAATAGGTGTTTCCCACAATATCATTTTTTGATAAAGATATTAAAAAATAAGAGTCAAAAGTGATTCACAACGTCAGAACCAGTATGTAAGCCGAGAACCTAATTTCTTTTATTATACTGTCATTAGTCCCCAAATATCTGTTTCTCTTCTTATTCAAAATCAAGAGAGAAAATCAGTTTTTAAGGCTTTAATAGTAAAAATGCTGGTTTCCTCTGTGCCTTTTTTCCTAGGCATTCCTTCCATGCCCCCTGCTTTCATCCTCAGTCACCTGAATTCAGGAAGCACCTGAATCCTGCTTCTAAGTTTTTTTACCCCAAACCAACCATCCAACAAACCACTGCCTGCTTTACTTCTCCAAGTTCACACTGTGTTACTTCCTTGGCTCACAAACCTATTGATGTTATTTATTCAATAAAGTCAAAGCCACCTGAGACTGGCCATCGGGGTTCTCTGTGGTCTGGTCTCCACCTGTCACCCAGCCTCGTTTCCTGCTGGCTCCCTTTCTGCCCCAGCCCTACTGTAAAGCCCAATGGGACACTGATCCTGAGCTGTGACTTTCCACTCCCACACCATGATCATTCAACGTGCTCGACTCTCACCCCTTCTTCTCCCATGCCAACTTCACTTCTAAAAATACTACCCATCCCTAGATGAGTCAGTTCATGTAAAACTACTCAGCCTTAAATGTTTAAGGAATGATCACATCGTGAAGACTCATGAATTAGTGCTGAAAAACTGCCTGGCACTTAGTAAGTGCTCAGTGAATGTTAACTTTATTTCTTTATTCAACAAATTATTATCCTTCAAGGACAAGGAAAATTGCCTCCTCCTCATGACGTTTTACCTTAGCACCTCAGGAAAAAAGCAGTCCCTCCCTCCGTTGTACATCACTAAAAACTGATTTTGTACCATTCTCATGGCATTCATCGCAGACATCTTTGGCACTCAACAGTTTGTCTACATATCTCACTCCCTTGCCTTTGCTCTAAGATCTCAGAAGAGGCCAGGAGACGGGAGTGAGCATGGTGTCACTCTGTAACCTACATCGTTCCCGATATAGTCACAACTGAATTGATTCCTAATAGAATGCAAGTATTTAAGATTGGCAGCATTACTCCTTTCTCTTCTTTCTGTGACATTTCCCATGCACATTTCCAACTCAGCAGCGCTGGTCTTTCTAGCACTGTGGACCCTGTGACAACTGGAGCTCAGTCGTTTTTCGGGCTCTCATTCCCATTTTTCATATCCCATTCTAACATTTCCCAGCAACAGGCTCAAGAGGCCCTCATCTATTAAGGTACTGCAAATTCCACATCAGGGTCCTACTTCTCTTCTTTTTCCTCATGCAGCAACCCTCGACTGCCCGGGTCATTGCAACTCAGCAGCCAGCAGAAGAATTTCATCTAAAGGTGCAAAGATTAAAAGCTTCCGTTAAACTTACTGGGAACCTAAGCTGTTCCCCAAATCCCTCCTTTTATTCAGTCTCAGGCACACGATCTCTTCCCAGGACTCATGCATGGCTCCCTCACACTTGCTTGAGTTGATGTACACAATCTTGACTAGATTATCTTTGATACTGTCATCTTTCCCCTACTAACGTTTTCTGTGTTCATTCTTCTCTATCTCCTTTTGCTCCAACTGCCTTAACCCCTTCTTAACTGCTTTCTGTGTTTCTTTCTCTTTACCTCTGAGAAGACAGTTAGATGACAAGGTCTTGAGATGCTTGAGAAAAAGCATAAGTGAGGCAGGTTACTGAGTAGTTGTGGCCTCAGGGTCAAGGCCTGGGCAGGGGCAGATCCAGGGCTAAGGTCTTGCAGGGCCTGAGGCCAAGCAAAGAGGTGGGACAGAACCAGGACGAAATGCAGTAGCGAGAGCCAAGCTATAGAAGATGCTGGTTCCCACTATGCATATATCGACATAGATGTTTTGTTTTTCTGGTACTAGTAAAACCTCTGGTCTGATAAAATCACCAAATCTTCACCTAATATTCATGTAACAAAAGAACCATGGACTGATGGAAATAAAGACATCTGATCTACACGCAAGGTGTCTGAATTATTCCCCAGCCACTTTGTGTGTTGAGGGGGCTGGCAGTGGTGGAGGACGCAGCTCAGCTGACCTGTGTACACAACACAGAGAAAATGCACAGGGCTTCTCGGGTTTCATGTCCCAATACCCTTGGATTTTAACTAAATTGGGACCAGAGTGGCTTGAAACACATGTGTAGTTCTTTATGGCTCTGGGCCTAGAATGTTCCCACACTCTCCTAGCATCTGACCAATAAGGCAGACGTCTTGTTCTCCAAGTATTCTTAAAATGGGTAAATTCGAAATCACGGCAGCCCTGCTCTAGGGACAGAACGAGTTTTAAAGTAAAATATATACACATAAATATATGTAAAAGAACCATACATAAGCCTTAACTGTAAAAGATTCCGGCCAAGCTCATTACAAACGTCAGCACACTCTTACCATCCTTCCAAAGCTCCGCAACAAATCTGTCCGACGACTGGTGCAGGAGGGTGGCCACGTTGTCGTTCAGAGGATCCATGTTCTTCATCAGCCACTCATCTGCTTTGTAGTCCACCTGGCCCATACCAGAGGCAAACACGGTGAGATGGAAAAACAAAAACAAGGACAAAAGGAAAAAACGCTGTAAGCCTTAACCAAAATCTTCACAGAGCAATCCAAATAGTGGGTTGTCTCAAAGGCAGAGCATTTGTACTGCACACTATAATTAAGGGTTTACAAATGTTTATCAGCACATTTGTTACAACCTTCAACAGATCCAGCAATATTTCAAACAGTGCTTTTAATTGGGTTGTTCAACTCTTACCTTCCCTGCATAATGGATAATGCAGAAGTCAGCTTTGTCTTTCAGTTGCCGAGGCTTCTGAAACTTGGAGTGGGAACCTTGCTCTTGAACCAGTTTTTCAACAAAGGTTTTATCTGTGGCTTTAGGGAACCAGCACTCTTCATCCAAAAGGGCCAGCACACCAGGGGGGTTAGCCTGACGACAAGAGGCAACAAGATGGACATGGTTTGCACTTCACTTTAAACACCAGGATTTTTCCATTGGGTTTAGCAGTTAAACTTTCAAAACAAGTAGAGTTTTACAAAGATCTATGGAAACCAAGTTGCTAGGATAGAATGTAATGTCCAAACCATATCTATCGTTCAAACACTGAGATCTCAAACTTCTAAAGAAGTACCAGTAAGAAAATGGATGAGAATTTTATCTCGAAAACTTATAAATAGATGTATTGTAAATAAACTAATTCTAAGTAGATGGCCCCCCAATCACAGCAAATAAAAGGCACCAGGAAGAAAGTGGGAGGTGGGGAGATGAAACTGAATATTTATATTCAATGACTGGCTGGATAAATGACTATAAAACCTCCACTAGATGGAATGCTTCAGACATTTTATATCCTAATCAACTTAAGTTTCTATTTAAATGACGATTAAATAAAATATACCACTTCATGAAGTATTTAAAACTATTATTAAGTAGAGTATATGGAAGGTGATGAAATAGTTTATCAATCACTTTATATATTTGTTTCAACAAACATTTGAGAGCCTATTTTATTTCGCTCAACTAGTTCACTGACAAAAGGCCTAGAGTCATAAGGACATGGAGACCTGCGGTAATCAGTGCAGGCAGGGCCTGGGGAGGACAGCGGGAGTGACTGCCAATGGGAACGAAGTTTCTTTCTGGGGTGATGAAAATGTTGTGGAATTAGACAGTGGTAATGGTTGCACAACTTTGTGAATATATTAAAAACCAATGAATTGCATACTTTAAAACAGTGAACTTTAGGGTATGTGAATTATGTCTCAAAAAAAAAAATGCCTAGAGCTTGCTATTGTCTGGGAGCTCAAAATCAGTGGAAAGACTACTTTTTTGGGAGGAAACTGGGGTATACACATGAAAGCTAATGGTCTATTTTATAGTGCTTCTTGGTTATCATTTATTGCCATACGGCAAAGATGCTAAGTTTGTGATGTAAGACTGAATGTACCGATTCTAGGGCATAACTACGAAATCAGCTTTTTGAATAATTCTCTAGGATCAGTTTTCTTCAACTCACAAGGCCTTTATATTCACTGGGGAAGAGCTGGATCTATATAAACACTGCTTAAAAAGTAACCAGAGGTTATAGTTAAATATAAACGAAACACGTAATAATATGGTCAGAGGAAGGAGGTGGTGAAGCAGAATGCCAGCAGGTAGAAGCTGAGACGCTGCTGCAGTGAACTCCAGCACTGAGACCTTACTCCACGGCTATCTAGTTTGCGGTTCCTCCACCTAAAAGGACATACAAGGTTCAGAACAGCTAAAAGACGACTATAATCAAAGGCAACGAGGCTTAGGTAACCTTAGAGAAGCAGAGGGTCAGAGTGGCAGATAACTCAATTTACCACATTCATCTGACAACTTTGAGAAATGAAGTTCCATAGTAAGATAAGCGAAACATCCATCTTTCTACCTTAATTTTTACATTTTTAATCCCTTTAATGAAAATATTTCTAAATTCTGAAATAGGATCCCAAATATACTTTCATCTTTTCTAAATGACTCAGTGACAGCGTGATTATGAATACCCATTATTGTGTCTCCTTTTTATTTTTCCTGCTTCATCCTTCAATGTCAAGATCTCTGTTATCACTTCACCTTTTAATTGGGGATTTCTAAAGAGCTGTCGGTTTGGGAGACTAGGTTTCTGCCTAATGGTCAGAGACAACGTCAGGGGTTTGTAAGCAGCTTTCTGAGCTCAGAGGCTTGCCTACTGCCGCTCCACCCCGAGGGAGGCAGGGGCTGGGTTTGTGAGAGATGAGGTTAAGACTAGCCCAGGACGGGCAGGTGCCACCACAGAGCAGTTTGTTAGGTATTTTCCTTCTGGAAAATATTGTCCTCACTCTCCATTTTGAAAGGACCATCAATGGAATCATTATCCCCTCTCATTCTACATGCTACAGTTAATTTGCTACTATTATAAATTCTTAAAGGGTTTAGAAAAATTTGTTTTTTTTAAATCAGATTTTATGTTTCTATGGATAAGTAGAATAAGGTAATCCTAAAGAAGAACAGTTGAGGTAACGAGGGAGTCAGCATTAAATCTTGAATTCCCTCCCTCCCTCTCTGAGTTGTCTCAGGCAGGGAATAAAAGAGTACTTTCTAACATTTTTGGAGAAGAGCCTAGAAGTGCCAGTATAAGAAGTATAGGAAGGAAGGAAGGAGTAAAGGAGAGGGAGAGGCGGGTGGAGAGATGGAGGAAAAAAAGGAAAGAACTCATTCTGTTCATTGACCCTGAGCATCTAGGCATAACTAGTTACTGTGAATCATATCTGCCCCATTCCAATACTTTCTGAACACCCTGGCAAAATAATTTTCCTAAAATACCACTTTCAATGTATTGCTCACCTGCTAATTTCTGTCCGTAAAATGTGGCCCTGGAATGCTCCCTTACTCCTTTCACAACATCCACATTGTGAAACCTTCCGTGACGCTCTCAGCCTACTGTGGACTTTGCCCCTCCCTGATTCAGAGCATCACTTAGACCGGTACCATGTCACCAACGAACTAACCATATATTTGGTTCCATCTTCTGGCTTCAAGATCAGGTCCCTGAGGACCAGGGCCACGCTAACGCTTCCTATTTCCCCATGGCACCCCAATCTTTGCATTTCCAGGCTGTAACTAAGGATTTAATAAATCCTTACTGCCTTGATCTTACACTAATCCAATGATATTTATACTTAACATTTGCAAACAACTGAAAATATAAACATCAAACTCTTTCTGCTTCACCTATTTTTGCTGTGAGCTAATCATTAAGGTTGAAATGTTTACTTTCCCCTGTCAGTCTCACTTTTAGAGTAAAAGCATCAAGTGAGAGTGAAGAATAACTGGTATATAAAGTATTTTGTTCAAGAGGACAAAGCAAAAGAAATGCAACTGAGTAACAGTGAGCAGAATGTATATTTCTAAGATTCATTTAAGGGTCACAAAACCACCATATTTTAAAACATTCTAAAAATTTTTTTTTGAGGAAGATTAGCCCTGAGCTAACATCTGCTGCCAATGCTCTTCTTTTCGCTGAGGAAGACTGGCCCTGAGCTGACATCATGCCCATCTTCCTCTGCTTTATATGTGGGACACCTGCCACAGCATGGCTTGACAAGCAGTGCATAGGTCTGCAACTGGGATCCGAACTGGGGAACCCTGGGCCACTGAAGTAGAATGCGCAAACTTAACCGCTGCACAACTGGGCCAGCCCCCTAAAAATATTTTTTAAAAAATAGGGCCGATAATTTTCAACTTGCAAGAGTTTAATAATACAATTATTTTATAACACAATTATTACCACAGACAAAGAGATTGACTTAGCAACTCTTATGGTTTCTCTTCCATCTTAAATTATAAGTACAGGGGGCTGGCCCCGTGGCCGAGTGGTTAAGTTCACGCGCTCTGCTGCAGGCGGCCCAGTGTTTTGTTGGTTCGAATCCTGGGCACGGACATGGCACTGCTCATCAAACCACGCTGAGGTAGCGTACCACATGCCACAACTAGAAGGACCCACAACGAAGAATATACAACTATGTACTGGGGGGCTTTGGGGAGAAAGAGGAAAAAATAAAATCTTAAAAAAAAAAAAACTATAAGTACAGATACGTAGTCAATACATTCTTAAAACACAGGACTTCCAATGCCATATGGATACATATAAATGAGCATCTCAAACAACAAGTCACGTGGTCATCACCAGTACTGACATGAATATCCATTCCCTTATTTATATAAATTCCCAAACACCTTTTTGGGGCAACAAAGCAGCTAGGAAATATATTCATGTGTTTGCGTATGCCCAAGAGCCAACTGGAAGTTACTCCTTGTATGCCTTGAATGTTACTTCTAAATAACGCCGCAAGGGACAGAGGAGCAGATTCCTCCCAACTACAGGTAATCCGAGAGTTCTGCTCTCAACAAGCAGCTCCAGTGCCGTGAAAGGTAAAATGATCTCTTATGTATGAGCTGAATGAATCTATTACTTCCCTTAAACCCAAATTTGTACTGTGCCAGAACCACATCTCTAATGGGGTGATGTCCTCTAGGTTTCTCCTCTTCCTGATTTGCCACCACTCCTCTGACCGCAGGTGCTGTACCATCCGGGTTCTCTAGACATTAGCCCTCAAACCCCTCCCCACATGGAGAGCACAGGTGGCAGCCAGAGACGGAGGAGCAAGAGAAGGAACTGCTCACAGCCCAGCGCACCCACAGGAGAAACCTCTGACCTGTCGTTAAACCACACCTACTCATGCAGGAGCAGAACTTCGCGAACATGACCAATAGCGATGCTCACTTGTGCTTTCGTTTTCCTATATTTTGGTAGTTAGCAAAATAAAATAAGTGAAGCCACCCTCTTGTTGAGCAAGCCAACTGCCAGGGAATACATGGCCAATCATCAACACTTGCTTGAGATCATATGGAGGAGAGTTTCGTAAGTGAATGAGGTATCCATGGTTCTATGTATTTCTACATAATACTAAACCAAAAGAAAATAATCTCTCATGCTTTCTAAGATTGCTGTTAAAAATGCATCTGACAGAAAAAAAAACTCTGAAACTTCAAGTTTAAAAAAAATTTGCTGAAATAAAAACATCTTTGTACTTATGAGGATAAACTTCAGTTATGTGAAAAATGGGTTTACGTGGCATGTCTTATTATCAGTTAAATGCGCTGTCCCTCTGTTGCCTAGGAGTACGCCAGGTGGAGCCCTACACCCTTTGACAGGTGCTGAGGGCCGAAGGTGACTGCAGCTGTCACTGCTACCGCAGGGTCGCAGTCTGAGAGGAACCAGGGTGCGTTAGCCAACATACTAACATATGCAAGGACAGGAATAACACTGCAAGAGAAGCGAGCTCAAGAAGGGTCTTAATGGGACGTGACTTACTTTTTAAGTAAGTATCTTATCAAAGTATCACCTTCCCAGAAAATTTAGATTAGAAAATTATCTTAACACTGATTAGACAGGATGACTTCTGTCTCAGATTATGCCAATAAAAAACTCAGCACACTGCTTGAAGATGAACTGAAAGCCAAACAGCAAGTCAACACTCTTACGGGTCTCTCTATGAGGTCGATGCAGGGCTGCAGGTCCAGCCCAAAGTCAATGAAGTTCCACTCGATGCCCTCGCGCTGGTACTCCTCCTGCTCCAGGATGAACATGGTGTGGTTGAACAGCTGCTGCAGCTTCTCATTCGTATAGTTGATGCAAAGTTGTTCAAAAGAGTTCAGCTACAAACATTGAAATCAAAAGAATGAGGTTCCAAACACAGGGAGGGGAGAGAAAACGGGAAGAATTAGTCATCTAGTTATCAAAAAATTCACCAAAAATGATTAATTAGGTATCAACTACATTGTTTTGATTCCATCGAACGACTGTGACTAAACTGAGAGGTCTCCATCAATCTGTCTTTCCCTCTGTCTCACACACACACACACACACACACACACACACACACACAATATATATGGCCACATCACATTACCGAGCTGCTAAAATGAGAAAAGAATAAACTTACTATGCTAATTGAATCATCTACCAATAAAAGAATTCAATTCTTATTAGTGAATGGTTAGTGAGTAGAAATGAAGAAATAAATGAGAGAGGAAAAGAAGAAAAACAGAGACTTGGAAAGGCTGGAAGCAAAGTGGAGCCGGCGCATCTCTGTCAGCTTTGAGGGGTCTGGGGAAGAGATGGGTACTGCCCCATTCTGCTCTCTACTTAGGTTCCAGGCTCCAGAGCAAGCTAAGAGAAAAATAAAACATCTTTACTTCATAGGGTTGTTGTTGAGATCCCAGCCAGGCCTGATACACAAAATGCACTTAATAAGTGGGAGGCTCCAGGTTGCTCTTCAATGCATTTCCTTTTCTTATCAAATTTCAATATCCAAAGTGCTAACCTTTGCCAATATCAAAAGTGCTATTATTGCATTGCTGTCATGAAGTGAACTTGAGCATCTTTTCATATGTTACAGACATTTGTGTCCTTCTCTGTGAATTCTGCCCATTTTTCTATTGTGCTGTTGATGGGATAAATGATGGATGAAGAGGTACAATTTTCTTAAAGCAATCACCTTATATATTTGAAGTACTCAATCTTTTTTCCTGCCACACAAGTAGCATGTGCCCATAAATAACCTCTTTCATTATAAAAAGTGATCTTCAATTAGGGAAGATGTAATCAATCTCCAAGGAATAGAGTTATAGTCTGAAAAAGCCATTCCAATCTTCCACCCCCATGGAGGGGTTATACTCACTCAGCACGAGGTCATACTAGGAGGGCAGGGGCCATCTTTGCCTTGCTCAACACTGTCTTTCTTTCTTTCTTTTGCTTGAGGAAGATTGTTGCTGAGTTAACATTTGTGTCAATCTTCCTCTACTTTGTATGTGGGATGCCTCCATGGCATGGCTTGATGCATAGTGTACAGGTCCACGCCCGGGATCTGAACCCACGAACCCTGGGCTGCGGAAGCAGGGTGTGCAAACTTAACCTACGCCAATGGGCCGGCCCCTCAACACTGTGCTTCTAGTGAACCATTAAAGCATTAGCAGACTGCCTCATTGTGCTTATTCATATTTATGTAGACGGATTTTGCTCTGCTTTAGGATTATGAGATCTTATTCTCTATTTAGGCTGGGTTATTATGTGTGATGGCATTTTTTTAAAAGATAGATTTCTACTTGTCTTCCATATTTAAGTTACAAATGACTGATTTTTAAATTAGTAGTGAATGATATAAAATTAAAAATGTACACAGTTGCACTGAGAAGTCTCACTCCAATTCCCTACTTGTTCTCCCTATAGTCAACTGTCACCTGTTTCTTGTGATCCTTCCAGAAATATTCTGTGCACTCATAAATGTGTGTGTTATCTTGATTTTTTGTGAGGAAGACTGGCCCTGAGCTAACATCTGTTGCCAATCTTCCTCTTTTTGCTTGAGGAAGATTGTCACTGAGCTAACATCTGTGTCAGTCTTCCTCTATTTTATGTGGGGTGCTGCCACAGCATGGCCTGATGAGCAGTGCTAGGTCTGCCCCTGGGATCCAAACCTGCGAACCCTGGGCCGCCGAAGTGGAGCATGTGAACTTAACCACTACACCACTGGGCCGACCCCTTGGTATTTTTTTTTAGCTTAACAACGTATCTTGGAGTCTTTCCATATCAGTATATAAAGCCACCTCATTGTTTACAATAGGTGCACAGTACTACTGCATGGATATATCATAATTAATTGAACCAATTTCATAACAGTAGACAACATCAATCTCCTAATGGTGGGCATTTAGGCTTTTTCCATTCTTTTCCCATGACAAATAATGCTCAAATAAACGACCTTGCATTTTTAGCATTTACATTTTTCTACTGTCTGTGTCTTCATATATCAAAATCATACTTCTTGAAGATCTGTTTTACAACTTTTTACATTTTTCTACTCTCTGTGTATTCATATGTCAAAATTATACTTCTTTAAGTTATGTTTTATATCTTTTTATTTTTTTTGCTGAGGAAGACTTGCCCTGAGCTAATATCTGTGACAATCTTCCTCTACTTTTTATATGTGGGACACCGCCACAGCATGGCTGGTGAGTGGAGTAGGTCCATGCCAGGAATCTGAACCTGTGGGCCTGGGCCACCAAAGCAGAGTGTGTGGAACTTTAACCACTTGGCCATGGGGCTGGGCCCATGTTTTATATCTTTTAACACTCTCTTTCATTTTTTTTCAGAATTTTACTGTCAATTCTTTTTTTTTTTTTTTTTTCTTGGTGAGGAGGATTCACCCTGAGCTAACATCCATGCACCAATCTTCTTCTATTTTTTTGTATGTGGGACACGTCCACAGCAAGGCTGATGAGTTCCATGCATGGGATCCAAACCCGCAAACTCAGGCCACTGAAGGACAGTGTGTGGAATTTTAACCACTCGGCCATGGGGCCAGCCCCTATTCGTTATTTCTTATTAATTTATTTTTCAAATTAAATTTCAGAAGAAGATTACCCTAGCCTTCCCCTATCCCTTAAAATTCCTATTCATAGGCTTTAAACAAGTATGTTTAATTTAGAGATAAATTTGGGGAAGATTCACACCTTTATGATGCTGAATTTTCCTGTCCAAGAACAAGGTATGTTTTTTCATTTGTTCAAGTTTTCTCTTGTTTTTCATAGCAGCATTGTAAAGTTGTCTTCAGCTAAATCTTGCCCATTTCTTCTTAAATTTATTCTTAGGCATTTCATCTGTTTTTGTTGCAGTTGGAAACGGGGAGCTTTTCTTTCATTATATCTTCTGATTATTTATAGGAAGGTGACAAATTTTTTGTTCAATGCAATTTGTACCCAGATACTTTTCATGATTTCTCAAGTTATTTACAAATCAATACATATTAAAGCAATCTCTTATAGTGGCAGTGGCCGTTTAGTGGATCAAATTGCTTATACTGGTTAGTTCAGATTTTATGAGGACAGACATAATTCTAAAGGAGTTCATTTTAAAACAAGACAATTCAATAGTCACTAGCAGCCAAAGTAGCACACTGATCCCAAGAAGTATTTAATTTAGTATTTGTGCCTTACTATATAGTCAGTCTATCAAAAGAGATAGATATAAATTTTTAGGGGACCAAAATTTTTTGCAAAACTATAGCAGATGTGTGCCTACAAACCTCTGATGGATTGATGGTGTTTGGAGAAATCTAGTCAGATTAATAATAAAATAAATTGAAATCTGTCACCAAACCCTGTGGTTATATCTTCAGAACACAGATCATGATCTTTCTGCATTTCTCCATCTCCCACTGCTACTCCTGACTCTGGAGCCAAGCCACCACCGTCTGGCCCCTGGTCCACTACAATGGCCAGTGCCATCCTCAATGTCTCCCTCCTTCTGCTTTGGCTCCATATCACACTTCATGTCTCCATCTCCCCTCTCCCTTGGTTCAGCTCCATATAGTAACACTGGCTTTCTAACAGTTTCTAACATTTGACAAATTCTCCCCCATATGGGACCACTGGACTTACTCTCATTATGCTGGGCAAACTTAGTGAGGCTGGGGCTTCTCAACCTTCAAATATACTTACCTGTCACTGCGGCAGTGATACCTTCCCTGACTAGGCTGTTCAAAGTTGGCCTCCCCAAGTTTTTCTATCCGAGCACCTCTTTCACTTCATTATTCACAAATTTGAAAACTTAGTGGTTATTCACCACTTACTGTTTGACTCTCTACCGGAACGGCAGGGACTGTGCCTGCCTGTCTACTGTGACACCCTGGTGCCTGGCACTGCAGCGGGTAAGTGGTGAGCCTTAATTATATTTGCTAAAAGAATAAACCCAAGGAAGGAAGAGCAGGAGGGAGAGAGACATACCTCAAAAATTTCAAATCCAGCAATATCCAGGATTCCAATGAAAGAAGCTCCTTGACGTTTGGTCCTATCCAAAGCTTTATTGATACGGTGAACGAGCCAGCGAAAGAGCCGCTCATAGGTAGCTTTTGCCAATGCTTCTACTGCAAAGTCTGCCTATAATTAGACAACATCAACCTTTTATTCTGGAAATAATCTCAACAAAGCATTAATAGCTATTATGTGGAGTTTAATGCTCTACAATACTCAAAAAACCTAAAACAGCATTTACTGCTTAATCATGTCTCAATTATACACATCAACAGAGGGTGGTAGTACAATTAAATGAAAACTGGAGATATTCAATTTAAGCGAGGGGTGAAGATGCCCAGTAAAAATAAACTCCTCCTCATGCGCCTGGGCTTCTGTGCAGCATACCCTCCCAGAGTCTTAAAGGCATCCACCATGAAACGGGTGAGCCTGACGCCCCTATTCTTGGCACTGTGCAGCCCAGACAGGGACAGGGGACAGTGCGCCCCGCTGCTGGGCAGGCTCCCAAAGCACACAGCTTTGTCCTCCTGGGTGATCTATCTGCCTGGGGAAAACTCAAGGTGACATTTCAAATTTCCTTTTTAGAAAAAGCTACCTTTAAACATTTCCTGAAAAAGAAAAACTATATACTAAGCTATATTAAGAGGAAAAAGTACTCATTTATTGATTCAGTTTGTTACATGCCAATCAGAAGGTCTTAGGACCACGATTTATCATTGAAACAAACGTGTAATGACAATTAATGTTAAACTTACTTGTTCCTTGGTCTGGGCTTTCTGCACGTAGTCTCGGCCGACCTTGATGCGGGGGGTGAGTATAGCCCGAGTAAACTCCATCACATTCATCCCAAGAAGATGGCAGAGCTTCTGCGCAACTAGAGTGTAAAAGTCTCCTAAATACGCGACTTCTACCTATGCTCTAGTCACAATGTATTCAACAAACACTTGAAAAACCTTAGCAATCATTAAATTACATTAAGTAATAAATGAAATAAAATTCTACAAGTTTTAGGTCTGATGAAAAATACCTTCAAGTTTTCAAATTAATAACACTCATCCTCAGGCTACAAGAGACAGGTTAGTCAGCAATTACTTATTCTGGGTAGTTTAATGCAAGTTACTGAGTCTTAGAACCCAAAGATAATGCACAGAATGAGAAAAATGGTACTTAAAATAGCTTAAATCATCATGTTACCAAGATAACTGCTTGGGCTCATGTAATGATCCTAATTATGTTTTAGTAAGCAAGAAATCTAAAGATTTTTAAAAAGCAATTATTTGATTACTTGGCTAACATAAAGCACTCAATAAATAGCTGCTAATTTTATTATTGTTGATTCCCATGTGCATGAGGGCACCTATTTCACGAGACGTTCATTGTCTAATATCAGTAAGGTCCAACAAGGATACAAATTATCATATTCATTTTTGATTGTTAAAATAACCATACAACTCTATAAGGGTAAGCGCATTTTGAATTACAATAGAATTAAAACCTACTCAAGTTCTTATTTCAGAGACCTGCATCCTACCACCCTGATCCGTCCGGCTCATCCCTGGCCATCTCCCCAGAGCCCTGTGCGGGCAGGGCGGGCCGGCCCCAGGGAGCAAGCGCTTCCTTTGGTTTGTGACTCTTCTCACTGTCTTCTGCCAACTGCTCTGCCTCAACCGCTGGGTCCTGGCTCCTTTCAGTTGATGTATGTATGTACTCATGTGTGTTATGTATTGGATGAAAAGTTGAAAAATAAGTACAAAAAGCAAATTGCCCATATTCCTTTGCTTTGTATCATGATCCACATCATTTTAGCAGCTAAAAAAATATACTTCATAGTGTGGTTATATCGTGGTTTACTTCATTGCATTGGATATTTTAAGGTGGCTCCCATTTTTTTGCCATTAAATTGTTGAGGCATACATCTTTTTCCACGATGCATGTTCTGCCTGCCTCTTACTCCCCTTCCCGAGAATCTCCATCTACTTCAAAGGGCCAGGCTTAGTTAAAAAGTTCCAGGAGTAAAACGAAACACAATCATTAATTAAAGTCTAGGAAACAGAAAACTTGCTGCCCAGCTAGGCCAGGGCAAGCACAATTTTGGCTTTATGATGCTATTATAAAGAAATGTGGCTCCATGTTTAAACAGACGTATCAGAACTTATTTATCTTATGGGAAGCTGGCCCCTTGGGTGGCTGAACACTCACTGCAGGGCTGAAAAGTGCTGCTCAAGGAAGGATAAACAGAAACCAACAAGACTGAGCTCATAGAAGGTGTGGGTGGAAACAGGTCAGAAAGAAAGGAGGAATGGGAACTGGGCAGAAGAGATGGGGTGAGTGGAACAAAATGGAAGAGAAGTATACATTTTTCTGTAGTTCTGACTTTTAGAATCATGTATATTTTTCATATACGTAAAAAATAAACAAACAAAATAAAAAAGGATGGCGGTGGAGGGAGGACCCAAAATGCAACACAAACAGAAATAAATGAAGCCACCTGCATTACAAATGAATAACACAGCCACATGAAGGCAGGAGGAGGTAAGAGTAACACAGTATTTTGACCATATACTCTAAGGCCAAAGAACCATTCACAGATGCTATACACTAATCAGCAGCTCTGTTTTCCAGAGGGCTATGGATTAGTAACTCTGAAGCTATTCTAGGGTATTCTAGGATTGAACAAATAAGCAAATATACTGCAGATAACGAGAGCTCGATTTCTCACTGTCAGAGAAAGGAGTTTCAAATGGAGAAAAGGAGATGGCTACAATGAACCAAAGAGTGTTGGATCAAAATTGGAGGTATCAGTAGAAATCCACAGTTTTTAATATATATACACAGAAATAGAAATAGGAGTGTGTGAGTACCTGTGTGTGTGTATGCACATGTTTCCTTGCTCTGTCCTCTGAGAGGAGTTAGAGACAATGAGACCCTAGTACCACTGAGCACAAGCAGCACCCAGATATTGGTTTCTGAATACCATTCTTCAATACGAAGAAACTCCAGAGAATAGGCCAATTCCAGGGCTGGGGCAGAGAAAATACAAAATGACTCTGGAACATTTTATGGTGCCACAAAGTAAGAAATTTCTGGGGCCGGCTTGGTGGTAAAGCGGTTAAGGTCAGGTGCTCTGCTTCGGCAGCCCGGGGTTTGTGGGTTTGGATCCCGGGCATGGACGTACACAACACTCATCAAGCCATGCTGTGGTGTCATCCCACAGCCAAAATAGAGGAAGATTGGCACAGATGTTAGCTTAGGGCCAATCTTCCTCACCAAAAAAAGAACAAAAAAGGTAAGAAATTGCTAGGGGGGAAAAAAGTGATGGAGTCATGTCAAAATAACCCAGGAGCTAACCTGAAGGGTTTCCCAGCATCTAATAGCCAAATCAAGGACAAAAACAAATAATGAAAGAATGGATTACAAACCCATAGAATAAATAAGAGTCCATGTGTCTGCACTGATATAAATAATAATTGAATGAATGAAAAAGTGAAAGCTCTTCCCTACAGGAGAATTCCAGGGAATAAATACAAGAAGTGATGTAAATAGAAAATCAACACTTGACGAACACCACAAGCAACACTTGTTTCAGGTAAGAATCATCAATGGACACTGAAACTAGTAACTGAAAGAGTCTGATGAGAAACGGGATATTTCCTTAGTCTTAAAGTGCTTCCCTCCCTCCCCCAAATACTTATTACAAAGGGAAAAACAGGGATCTGACAGAGGAGTAATCTGGCAGACACCACCTCAACCAAGTGATTGGAGTAACATCCCCAATAATGAGACAAATTGACACGATAAGCCTCCTGATAGGATGTACCAAGGACACATCATTTCTGTGATATTCTTACGAAAATGCATAATCTGAATTCAATGAGAGGGAAACTTCAGACAAACCCAACTGAGGGGCATTTTCCAAAATAACTAGTCAGTATTGTTCAAAAATGTCAAGGCCATGAAAGACAAAGAAAGAGTTGAGGCACTGTTCCAGATTAAAGGAAACTAAGGAGCCATCAAAATCAAATGCAATGTGTGACCCTTGATCAGAAAAGTGGGAGAAAGTGGGAGAGTTGACAACATTTGAACAGGACTGTAGAAGAGACAGCAGCTCACAGTGTCTATGCAGAAGAGAGAACAGCATCCATGTTAACTTCCTGCTTTTGACCATCAGATCAAGCGGTTAAGCAAGTATTAGCAGCTAGGGGATGTGAATGAAGGATACATGGGAATTTCTGTACTACTTCTTGCAATTTTTTTTGAACTTCGGAAAAAGTTTTGATACCAATTTTTAAAAACATCATGCTCACAAGACATTGGGAGTTCATCTTTAGCAACTGCCTCATAATAACTTTAAAAGCTACCAGGAAAATGAATTCCCTTACTTTATAATTCTGTCACATTTTCCACTTCTAAGCCTTATTACCCTCTTGTTTGCCATTTATGTTTGGGGGAAAAAAGTAAAATTCAATATAAAAGAGAATAATCTGTCAATTTATCTCTGAAGACAATTCTGCAAGTCCTCTAAAGGAGGAGTGTTTAAATGTCTCAGCATTACTGGAAAACTGGCCCACTCATCCTGCTGAGTCTGACTGCACCCCGTGGTCATTTACGTCTGTCCTCTGATTGCCTGCACATTGGTGGTTAGATCTGGCAGTCTGTTTGTTGGTTTTTATTTTTGTTTTTGAAGCAGGAATAATGACCCTAATCTCTCAATTCTCATTTGGTGTGTTTGTGATTTCTCTTAGGATTTTATCAAGTTTCAAACTGTCTTATGTCCGAAAGCGCAATAACTAAAATGTGCTCTTCCTTAGTTTCACTATTGTGTGTGAGAAATTTCTGTGACCAGACATAATTTTCTCTTCAGAATTTGTGGTGCCTCTGGTACTACCAGTTAACAGCTGTTTGCTATGTTTATCTCATTATTTCATCTCCACGGGGGAAAAATGGAGTGTGCAGGGATCAATATGTTAACAAAGGTAATTTGTTTCAAACTATAGTAGTATGGGCCAAATCTCTGTTTTAAAATGCCATTTTGGCACCAACATGTAAAAATGCATGGAAAAATTATTGTATAATAAAATATTAATAACCTGATGAAATAAGCCAGTCACAAAATAAATACTGTATTGATTCCACTTACATGAGGTACCTAGAGTGGTCAAACTCATAGAAACAAAGAAGAATGGTGGTTGTCAGGGGCTAGAAGAGGGTGATATGGGGAGTAGATTAACGGGTACAGAGTTTCAGTTTGCAAGATGAAGCGTTCTAGAGACTGGGTGCATGATAATATGAACATACGTTACTGAACTGTACACTTACAATGGTTAAAATGGTAAATTTTATGTTATGTGCATTTTACCACAATTGAAAAACTTTTAAAATATTAATAACCTGAAAAACTCAGGTAAGAGACAGAAAGTTGTAATATGACTAATACTAAAAAAACTCCAAATGTATATGCCCACTTCAAGCCCTTATCTTGATCCTGAGTCAAGCATCAGACTGAAATATATTCAAATGAAACGTCTGAGATTTGCTTCAAAATAATCCAGAGAAAGGGAAGTGGGAGGTGGTATAAATGAAACAAGACAGGCCGTGAGCTGGTGCTTGTCTCAGCCAGGTGACAAGAATGAGGGAGTTCCCTTCACTCTTCTTTCTCGTATATGTTTAAATTTTACTGTAATTAAAAAGTAAAAACCCTTACACACTACAACATGAACAAACGTTAACTACTATTACCTAATAAAGGTAATAATATGAGAAAAATCATTTATAGACAGTTGTAATTTTTTAAACCCTCTCAGAAAGATTTATTTTACTTCTGTTATTGTTGATGAAATGAATAGGAATTTTAATCGTTTTTTTAAAAATTGTTTTGTAAATGGACTAGGAAGGAAGGAAAAAAAAGAGAAAGAAAGGAAAGAAGGAAAGAAAGGAAGAAAAGAAAGAAGGAAAAGAATAGAGAAAGAAAAAGGGGGGACCCCTCGGCACTATAAGGTATTTTCAGACTTTCAGGAAATTTTTCAAATGGCATATTCTATAAAATCACATGAAAAAGTAATAAATCAAGGGCATAAAAAAAGAAGGAAAAACAAAACCAACCATTATAAGCTAAGAGTTACTTTTAAAATAACAATTAGAAAACATCATATTATAGTTCTAAAAGCGGAAGCACATTTGCCTGCCTTGGCTTTCAGAAGAGCGACTTGATCCTCTGCTACCTAGGGGTCATTTTAAGATTTTGAAGCAAAGCTATACACTAATCCACGCCTTGCTCTAAATCTTAAATTGATTGATTTTAAGTCTTATTTAACCACGCCTTGCTCTAAATCTTAAATTGATTGACTTTAAGTCTTATTTAACCATGTGAAAGCTACATGGAGTAAGTAGACCCAAATGTCAATTAAACTGCTTTGACTAAATGAAACATGTAACTGTCCTGGAAATCCAAAACTCTAAGATGCAAAGGCTCGGTTGGAAATGGTGACGACGAGGCATCAGGAGAGGGACAGTCCTTAAAAGGGTTCCATAGAACTGACTGGTTAAGAAGCCTCAAATTTTTCATACAAGGACTCTTTCCAGGGCAGATAATGTGATTTACGTCAGCCTTCACTGTCCATGGTGGATGTGGATGCTCACGGGAAGCAAGACAACATAGTCAGTAACCGAGCATCCTAGTCAATATGCAGATTTCCCAATTTTCTTTTTATCTCTAGACCATCAGACGCAGACTTCACAAGGCCTGCAAATACATTTTTTTGGTTCACAAACTTTTGTTCCTGACCAGTGTAAATTTAACTCCATTTTCAACATTTAAAAGCTGGAAGATTTCATACTAAAATCTAGATTTCTTTGAAAAATCAATTATATTTGGCAACAGTGGGCCTATATTCCTGGCAAGGTAAAAACCGACTGGAACTCAGCAGGTGCAGCTCCCTTTCCGAGGAGCTGTGTGGTCTCTGCAGCTTGTGTCCCCATCGTCCCCCAAGACCTAACATCTCCCAAAGCTACGGCAGAGTCTCCACCGCCACTGTCCGTCCCACCCCTCGCTCTCTTCCCTCACTGATGGAACAGACTGGCCCTATGCAGGCACACAGGGCTGCCACCCTGCTCCGCAGAGTCTCGCGGACACATGCCAGCAGTGCTTCTACGCCTGCACAGGAACATGTTCCTGGGGAACACTGCAACAAACTGTCTAAATAGAAATAAAACCAACGTTCATCATTTTACCTGTATTTTCTGGCATGGAAGCTTGATCGGTATTTCGCTCCTTTTTGAAAGAAATATTTCCAAACTGCAGCACTGAAGACACTACTTTAAGCATTGCTTTATATTGTAATAAAAAGAAAAAATTGATTAAAATATTGCATTAAAATGTAGCAGAGACAAATTCTGATTTATTTTGTGCCAAATTTTAGTTAAACAAAACTTTTCAGTAGGATATGTTTCAAGATTTCATAAAATTACAGGCAGTTCTCATCCGTTCCTCAATCATTTTCTAGTTTAGGTTATTTACCCCCAATTTATGTGTCTTATGAAAGTATCAGAATCTTAGAGAAATCACACATACACAGAATCTCTTCGTGAGAGAAGCCCATTATATGCATCGCTTCCATTGTCTCCTGAAAGTTATCTTTGTCTTGCTGTCCCGGAATAGGAATATAGCCATTGGAGAGAAATCTGTAGTTATTAAATCCTTCAAGGAGCAAATCAGCTAAAAGAAAATATAACGGAATACAATTTAATGAAAAGCACATCCACATTCAAATTGGACTGATATCGCAGAAGAGCAGCAGCTCATCATCCAATCCATCACCACTACACACTTTTTCTTTATATATTCATGCTAAATATACAAACATATAGTTTCCCATTATCTGTATCAATGAAGGAAAATGATGACGTAAACCACAAAAATCTCAACAGGAGTTTTTCGGCACAGTGGTTTGCACAATATTATATTTGAAATTAGATAGCTGGAAAATCATGTTAATCTTCCAGATAACTAAACTTCATTGTTTTCACATTTAAATACTTTAGCCATCTTTTGAGGGAAAGCTTTTAAACTCATATTCTATATTCCTATCTTGGCAAGTACTTTATAGCAAACACTACAAAGTTGATATGAAGACTAAATGGACACAGACAAAGACCCAGACGTAGAAAGTGTAGTGTAGGGATCAGGCAAGTCCTGAGCCTAGCCAGTGCCCGGAAACCCTCTCTCCAAGCCAGTTTGTTTAGCGGTAAATTTGCCTTTGAGAGTGACGTGCGACACATAATAGCATGGCAGAATGTTACAATGGACACGCCCATTGACTACTCGTACTTTAGGGGCCATGAGTTAGAACAGAACTTACTCTTTCGAGAAATGTGCTCCTGAGAGCAGAAGGATGTTTTTCAGGAGTGATCAAAACTGATAAGGTTTTTATCCCTGCAAGAGACATCCTCACGTGCTGCCAGCTTTCTCTGTCACTGGCTCTCCTGCAGAGAAGTTTTGCTGAGCACCCCATCCCTTAATTCTCAACTACATCTCATGTTATTTCGACTGGGAATTGCCCGCTTTCTTTTCCCATCTCCTTCTTTTAACACTTTTATTTATTTATTTTTGATTCATCACTACTTCAGTGATTGCCGGTCTGAAAGCCTGAGAGTTTTCTTCTCTTCACATTACCTACTGTATAATCTTGAATTATAGTCTCTCATTGGCAATTACTCTATTTATTTGTTGCTTATTTCTTTTCCCTGCAGGTCTTTCTCTAATTAATTCAACGCTGTCAGAGATGTCTGTGGTTAGCAAAAGTCTAGACCCCAGATGAAAACAAATATTACTGTGTTTTGTGTGTCTATTGTGCTATCTAGATAATATATATACTAATTACACAGAAGCAGCATTGACTTTGAGATGCAGAAGAAATCAGAAAGTTGTGCATTTTCTCCTCTCCCTCATGTATTCTGACCTAGCAGATTCTGACTCAGAACAGAGGTACTTTTCACCCTGTCCAAGTCTCAATTTCCAGTCTTTGTGATTCATGACCAAATAAATAAACAAAATCCACATACACTGTTTCTAGTACTAGTGCAAGCATAACATATATTCAGTTGTAAATCTAGGAATAAACATATTTATTCAGCTTAATTTTATCAAGTAAATTTATTTTTTATTACTTTGATGTTTATAAACATTGAAACAATTTGTATAAAAATGTGTCACTTGTCTTCTAATTTAAAATTATTTTAAAAGAAAAGAAATAAAAGTACAAAAGATAACACTACTCAAATACCTGCTACTTAAAATAAAGTAGTTATTGTACATAGAGCAACTATTAACAAATCTAAAAGGAGATATTAACAGCAACACAATAATAGTAGGAGACCTGAACACCCAATTTACATCAATGGATAGATCATCCAGACAGAAAGTCAACAAAGAAATAGTAGAATTAAACAAAAAACTAGACCAGTTGTACTTAACAGATATATATATAGAACGCTCCATCCAAAAACAACAGAAAACACATTCTTCTCAAGTACACATGGAACATTCTCAAAGATAGACAATATGCTGGGAAACAAGGCAAGCCTCAATAAATTTAAGAAGCTTGAAATCATATCAAGCATCTTTTCCAAACATAATGCTATGAAACTAGAAATTGACTACAAGAAAAAAGCTGGGAAAGTGACAAATATGTGGAGACAAACAACATGCTACTGAACAATGAATGGGTCATTGAAGAAATTAAACAAGTAATCAAAAAATATCCGGAGATGGGCTGGCTGGGTGGGGTTGTGGTTAAGTTCGCATGCTCTGCTTTGGCAGCCCAGGATTAGTGGGTTTGATCCTGGGCACGGATCTACACACTGCTCATCAAGCCATGCTGTGGCAGCATCCCATATACAGAATAGAGGAAGACTGGCACAGACGTTACCTCAGGGACAATCTTCCTCAAGCAAAAACAGGAAGATTGGCAACGGATGTTAGCTCAAGGTCAATTTTCCTCACAAAAAATTTTTTTTTAAAAGTTAATTTAAAAAAAATCTGGAGACAAATGAAAATGAAAATACACCATACCAACTCATATGGGATGCAGCAAAAGTGGTCCTAAAAGGGAAATTCAGAGCAATACAGGCCCACGTTAAAGAACAAGAAAAATCTCAAATAAGCAGTCTTAAACCACACCTAACAAGAACTAGAAAAAGAAGAAAAAACAGCCCAAAGTCAGCAGAAGGAGGGAAATAATAAAAATTAGAGCAGAAATAAATGAAATAGAAACCAAAATAAACAGTAGAAAGGATCAATGAAACTAAGAGCTGGTTTTTTGAGAAGATAAAATTGACAAATCCCTAGCCAGACTCACTAAGAAAAAAAGAAAGAAGGCTCAAATAAATAAAATTAGAAATGAAAGAGGAGAAATTACAACAGATACCACAGAAATACAAAGGATTATAAGAAAATACTATGAAAAACTATATGCCAACAAATTGGACAACCTAGAAGAAATGGATAAATTCTTAGACTCCTACAACCTCCCCAAACTGAATCAAGAAGAAATAGAGAGTCTGAACAGACCAATCACAAGTAAAGAGATTGAAACCACAAAGAAGAATCTCCTAAAAAATAAAAGTCCAGGACCAGATGGCTTCTCTGGAGAATTCTACCAAACATTCAAAGATTTAATACCTATCCTTCTCAAACTACTCCAAAAAAATCAAAGAAGATGGAACACTTCCTAACACATTTCACATGGCCAACATCACCCTGATCCCAAAGCCAGACAAGGAGAACACAAAGAAGGAAAATTATAGGCCAATATTGCTGATGAACATAGACGCAAAAATCCTCAACAAAATATTGGCAAACCGAATATAGCAGTACATTAAAAGGATCGTACACCATGATCAAGTGGGATTTCTACCAGGGATGCAGGGATGGTTCAACATCCGCAAATTAATCAATGTGATACACACCACATTAACAAAATGAGGAATAAAAACCACATGATTATCTCAATAGATGCAGAGAAAGCATTTGACAAGCTCCAACATCGCTTATGATAAAAATTCTCAATAAAATGGGTATAGAAGGAAAGTACCTCAATATAATGAAGGCCTTACATGACAAACCCACATCATACTCAACAGGGAAAAGCTGAAAGCCATCCCTCTAGGAACAGGAACAAGACAAGGATGCCCACTCTCACCACTTTTTTTTTTGAGGAAGATTAGCCCTAAGCTAACATCTGCTGCCAATCCTCCTCTTTTTGCTGAGGAAGACTGGCCCTGAGCTAACATCCATGCCCATTTTCCTCTACTTTATATGTGGGACATCTACGACAGCATGGCTTGACAAGCGGTGCCATGTCTGCACCCAGGATCTGAACCGGTGAACCCCGGGCCACTGAAGCAGAACATGTGCACTTAATTGCTAAGTCACTGGGCCAGCCCCTCAACACTCTTATTCAACATAGTACTGGAGGTTTTGGCCAGAGCAATTAGGCAAGAAAAAGAAATAAAGGGTACCCAAATTGGCAATAAAGAAGTGAAACTCTCACTGTTTGCAGATGACATGATTTTATATATAGAAAACCCTAAAGAATCCATTGGAAAACTATTAGAACTACAGCAAAGTTACAGGGTACAAAATCAACTTACAAAAATCCGTGGCATTTCTATACTCTAATAATGAAATAACAGAAAGAGAACTCAAGAATACAATTCCATTTACAATCACAAAAAAAGAATAAAATATCTATGAATAAATTTAAGCAAGGAGATGGAGGAAGACCTATACAATGAAAACTTATAAGATATTACTGAAAGAAATCGGTGATGACACAAAGAAATGGAAAGATATTCCATGCACATGGATTGGAAGAATAAACAAGTTAAAATATCCATACTACCTAGAGCTAGCTACAGATCCAATGCAATCCCAATCAGAATCCCAATGAGATTCTTCACAAAAAGAGAACAAAGAATCCTAAAATTCATATGGGGCAGTGAAAGGCCCTGAATAGCCAAAGCAATCCTGAGAAAAAGGAACAAAGCTGGAGGCATCACAGTTCCTGACTGCAAAATATACTACAAAGCTATAGTAATCAAAACAGCATGGTCCTGGTACAAAAACAGACACACAGATTAACAGAACAAAATTGAAAGCTGAGAAATAAAACCACATATCTATGGACAGCTAATCTTCAACAAAGGAGCCAAGAACATACAATGGAGAAAGCAAAGTCTCTTCAGTAAATGGTGTTGGGAAAACTGGACAGCCACATGCAAGAGAATGAAAGTAGACCATTATCTTCCACCATACACAAAAATTAACTCAAAATGGATTAAAGACTTGAAGCTAAGACGTGAAAACATAAAACTCCTAGAAGAATATATAGGCAGTACACTCTTTGACATCTTAGAAGGTTCTTTTTGAATATCATGTCTACTAAGGCAAGGGAAGCAAAAGAAAAAATAAACAAATAGGACTTCATCACACTACAGAGCTTCTGCAAGGCAAAGGAAATCAGCAACAAAACAAAAAGATAACCCACCAACTAGGAGAAAATATTTGCAAATCATATATCTGACAAGGGGTTAATCTCCAAAATATATAAACAACTCACACAACTCAACAACAAAAAAACAAACAATCTGATCAAAAAATGGGCAGAGGATCTGAACAGGCATTTTTCAAAAGAAGATATACAGATGGCCAATAGGGACATGAAAAGATGTTCAACATCACTAATCATCAGGGAAATGCAAATCAAACTACACTGAGATATCACCTTATATCCATTACAATGGCTATAATCACCAAGACAAAAAAGAACAAATGTTGGAGAGGATGTGGAGAAAAGGGAACCCTTATACACTGCTGGTGGGAATGCAAACTGGTGCAGCCACTATGGAAAACAGTATGGAGATTTCTCAAAAAATTAAAAATAGAACTACCATATGACCCAGCTATGCCACTACTGGGTATTTATCCAAAGAACTTGAAATCAATAATTCAAAGAGACTTATGCACCCCTATGTTCACTGCAGCATTATTCACAATAGCCAAGACGTGGAAGCAACCCAAGAGCCCATCGACTGATGAATGGATAAAGATGTGGTGTATACATATACAATGGAATAGTACTCAGGCATAAAAAAGGCAAAATTGTCCCATTCACAACAACATGGATGGACCTTGAGGGTGTTATGTCAGGTGAAATAAGCTAGATAGAGAAAGATAAACACCATATGATTTCACTCATATGTGGAAGATAAACTAACACATGGACAATGAAAACAGATTAGTGGTTACCAGAGAGGAAGGGGGTTGAGGGGTGGGCATAAGGGGTAAAGAGGCACATTTATATGGTGACTGACAAATAATAATGCACAACTGAAATTTCACAATGTTATAAACTATTATGACCTCAACAAAATAAAATAAAATAAATAATAAAAACAAAGTCCTTATTCCATGGCTTAGAAGTTCATTTTCATTTTCTCGATTTAACCAGCTAGAATTTTGGTTTGTGTGTATAAAACCACTGTTTCCCAAAACTGTTATCTCTGTTTCTCAAAATAAATTTAATATTAAAAAAGATATTCAAATGAATATAAAACAGTAAAAATCTTTGTAACTTACACTTTAGATGTTCTCCTGCTCCAGATAACAACTGGTAGAAGATATGAAAAGTACGCTCATCTTTTGCTTGACGCACAGCACGAGATTTTTCCAGAAGGTCTGAGCAAAGGGTTAAGGGTTAAATTGAAAAGGTGGTCCTCTTGCAGTGTCTATACAAACAATTCATAAACCGTTTTCTGTCTCTGATATATATCAACTATCCTGCAATGAACCATTCTAAATGACTGAACTTTGTAAGTGGAAAAAGAAAATACATGCAATTTATGTTTCTCACTAATCTTCTAGAATCTCTAGACTGGGAGGGAACTTAAAGATCAGAGTGTGGGGCTGGCCTGGTGGCCCAGCGGTTAAGTTTGCATGTTCTGCTTCTCAGTGGCCCGGGGTTCGCTGGTTCAGACCCCGGGTACGGACACGGCACACCGCTTGGCAAAAGCCATGCTGTGGTAGGCGTCACACATATAAAGTAGAGGAAGATGGGCACGGATGTGAGCTCAGGGCCAGTCTTCCTCAGCAAAAAGAGGATTGGCATTAGTTAGCTCAGGGCTAATCTTCCTCAGAAAAAAAATAGATCAGAGTGCTTCCCTCACCCCACTCCACTTCACCCTACCCCTAATTTGGCTTACATTCAAAGAACACAGCTCTCTATACAAAGAACTGTAAGAAGCTATAAAAAATGAAGCAGCATTGTTTAAGGCAGGAAAAGCCTTATACTATCAGAACTGTTATTACAATTTTACAAATAAGGAAACCAACGCACAAAGAATTAGTCAAAATGGTATGGGTAATAAGTGGCAAAGCTAGGAATCCAAACTTGGTTGGACTCCAAAATGTACATGCTTAGTCACTGTACTACCCATGAGGGCCTCCCTCTCTTGAAAGCCGCCTTCTCTTGCTAGCCACCTTACATTCATCACTTCACACAAAATTTCCAAATAATGCCTTGAGATAGCTACTACCAGATTCACCACCGGCCTTTCCTTCCCTGCTCTGGAGAACCGCTGCCGCCGGTACCTAGACCCTGCTGCCACCTACCCCGCCTGCGCTTCCCACAGAGCAAGCAGCCCGGCCTCCAATCAGCTCCTGCATTTCAGAGCAATGCACATCCGCCCATGTACTCAGGGTGCGGATCTCAGGCCTATTTGAGTTCTCCGTCCCCCGTGCCTTGATGCTCCTGCTGTGTCTCTGGGTCGACAGTCACACTGGGCTCTCACAGAATCTCAGATTCACTGCTGTGGAAGATGATCGCCTCTTCTGCAGCAAACCCTCCCTGGGGCCGCCAAAGTGAATTAATTCTGTGCCATATAGCCTCCATTTTAAATCGGACTATCTCAAACATATCCTCCACATTTGGAGAAAAACACATTCATATGAATTATGCTGTAACAGACCAATATGAAGAAACTCTACATCCAGTCCCCTGCCATTTTTAAGCACTTCTTGTGTTGTCTGGCTCTGAGTATAATTAGAAACACAGAATGCAGTTCTGAATGAACAGGAAAATTTTGATCTATCCCTCACCTGAGGGATAGAAACAATGTATTTCTATCACTGGAGATTATTCTAGCAAGTAATCAGAGCATTGCCAATTGTATCCTTCCTATTCAGGATCATTTCTATTTTATTATCTCCTTAATCAAATTAATTATATACCTATCATTTCTTAAGGCCATTCTATGCATGTAACACTTCTTAAGACTATTCTATGTATTTGACTTCTTTTTTCTCTAGTTTTATTCTGCTTAACACTAACTGAAATTACTTTAACTCTGTACTTTTAGAAGGCTTGTTTCAATGGGTACATGCTCACCCCACCAATATCAGAAGTGAATGGTAAAAAACGGGCTAACAAAAACTGAAGAGCAGTTCAACATGACAGTTTTCACTTAAACGTCCTTACAGCACACACCCATTTCCTGGGTTGACGTACAGGTAGGCAATCTTCACCTCCGTAGGACTCTCCATTTCCCCAGCCATGTCAATAGGTTATGACTTGGTGTTAAAAACAACAACAGAACACCACTTTGGAGTTAATATTCAGTAGTTGAAAGTATCTGAACAAGTCACCATCTCTCTGGGCTTAAGTTTTATCATCTGGATAATGGGAGAGATACCATAGAGCACTGACATGAGGCTGCAGGAAGATGAAATCATTCTTCATTTTGGATTATGCGATTATGAAAAAGGATACATGTTTCAATGTTGGCCCCAACGATATAGCCAGTTACATCAAAGTTGATCCGAATAAACTTGCCCTGAAAATAAATTACAAAGAGAAAATTGAAAATAAATAAAGACATAGAGGATTTAAACACTATAATAAAACACTAAGCTAATGCGCCCTGCCAAGTATCCATGAACTAGTTACAAAAATGGATTTTAGATATTGCTCCGAATAAAAAGAAAAAGCTTCAACAAATTTCAAGAAAGTAGCAATAGGACCGGATACCTTCTCGGGCTATAACATAATAAAAACGAAACCCTAATCATTTAGAACTTTTTAAAAGCTCTCCTAAATAATCTGAGATATGAGAGATTTTAATAGCTTTAAAGGAGCATTATATTCAGTCCTATAATGATAGGTTTGAAAAACTGAATAACATAGACGATTTCCTAGGAAAACAGAAATCCAATCAAGAAAAAAACAAGAGAAAACTTGAATAGACCATAATCACAAAAATAATGAAATGTAATTTCTTCTTTAAAAATGATAAGTTGGTCTTATGAAACCATTTTGCAAATTCCTAAGGAATATTTAATTGAGTTACTACATAACCGTTTTAGGGAAAGAGAAAATAGTGATTATTTCATAATTCTTTTATAAAGTTATCATAACGCTGAATACCCAAACTGGTAGAGATATAAAAAAGGGAAAGCAAAATAAAAGCTAATATCTTACTTACAAATATAGATACAAAAGACCAAACTAAAAACTCTGTAAAACAAAGAAACGTAACAATGACCAAGAATGGCTTCCTCCAGGACTGCCAAGGACTGACACCAGGAGAACAGCAAAGAGACTGGGGGGCTTTCTTTGTGGAAACGGACAAGCTGATTCTAAAATTCATAGGGAAATGAAAAGGACCCGGAAAAATCACAATAATTTTGAGAAAGAAGACCAGAGCTCGAGGACTCACACTTTTCTATTTCAAAAAGCTATAAATTTATTAAGTCAGTGTGGAATCAGTGTAAGGATAGCGATACAGATCAATGGAAAAGAATAGAGTCCAGAAATAGACCCCGCACGTACAGTGAATTCATCATTAACAAAGTTGCCACATATGGTGAATTCATCATTAACAAAGTTGCCAAGGTAATTTAACATGGAAAGGACCAATCTTTTCCAACAAATGGTGCTTGAAAAACATGCAAAATGAAACGAAAAGAAACTAGACCTTTACATCACACCATATACAAAAGTAAACTCAAAACAGAACATAGACCTAAGCCTATTGTATGAGCTAAAACTATAAAACTTCTAAAAGAAAACAGGAGAAAATCTCTATGACCTTAAGTTAGCCAAAGATTTCTTAGATAGAATGCAAAAAGCATGAACCATAAAGTAAAAAATTGATAAACTAGATTTCATTAATTAAAACTTCTGTTCTTCAAAAGATACTGTAAAGAAAATGAAAAGAGGGACCGGCCCCGTTGCCAAGTGGTTAAGGTCACGCGCTCCGCTACAGCAGCCCAGGGTTTCGCTGGTTCGGGTCCTGGGCGAGGACATGGCACTGCTCATCAGGCTATGTTGAGGCAGCGTCCCAAGTGCCGCAGCTAGCAGGACCCACAACTAAAATATACAACTATGTACTGGGGGGATTTGGGGAGAAAAAGCAGAAAGAAAAAAAAAGAAAAAAAAGAAAATGAAAAGAGAAAGCACAGACTGGCAGAAAATATTTGCAAAACACATATCTGATAAAGGACTTGTTCCAAGAATATATAAAGCACTCTTAGACCTCATTAACAAGACAAACACCCCAATAAAAAAATTGGATGAGAGATTTAAACAGATATTTCGTCAAAAAAGACATGTAAATGGTCAATAAATATATGAAAAGAGGGGCCGGCCCTGTGGCCAACTGGTTAAGTTTGCGCGCTCTGCTTTGGCAGCCCAGGGTTTTGCCAGTTTGGATCCTGGGCGCCAACCTAGCACTGCTCATCAGGCCATGCCGAGGTGGCGTCTCATATAGCAGAACTAGAAGGACCCACAATTAGAATATACAACTATCTAACTCGGGGGCTTTGGGGAGAAGAAGGAAAAAAAAAAGATAGGCAACAGATGTGTTAGTTCAGGGCCAATCTTTAAAAAAAAAAAAAAATATATATATATATATATAAAAAGATGCTCAATATCAACAGTGATTAGGGAAATACAAATTAAAATGGCACAATGAGATAAGACTACATACCCACTAGAATGGCTAAAATTTTTAACAAAGACCAGCAAGGATACGGAACAACTAGAACTCTTATACAACCCCAGGAAGAATGTAAAATGGTATAGTCACTTTGGAAAATGGTTTGCCAGTTTCTTATAAAGTTACATATAAATTACCATATGACCCAGCAACTCCACTCCTAGGTAGTTACCCAAGAGAAATGAAAGCATGTGTCCACACAAAGACTTGCACACGAATGTTCAGAGCCACTTTATTCTTAATAGCCCCCAAATCGAAATAACCCAAATGTCCATCAAGTGGTAGATGGATAAAGAAACTGTGGTATATTCATACATGGAATACTACTGAGCAATAAAAAGGAACAAACCAAGAATACACCAAACAACGTGAATGGATCTAAAAAGCATTATGCTGTGTGAAAGAAGCTAGACATAAAACACTACACACTATATGACTCCATCTACTTGACACTCTAAAGAAAACAACACTATAGGGACAGACAATAGACCAGTGGTTGTCGGGATTAGGGGCAGGAGGAGGGAACTGACTACATAAAGGCCAAAGGAAACTTTCTGGAGTAATAGAAATATTCCCTCTCTGGAGCATGGTGCTGACTACACCACCATAAACATTTGTACAAACCCATCAAACTGCACACTTAAAAAGGGTGAAGTTTACTGTATGCAAAATATAACTCAAACCTATTTTAAAAAATAACCATGGGAAATATCTTAGGACTCCTTATAAATGCCAATTTAAAAAATAGAATTAAACATCTATTCCTCATATTTACCATAAACTTATTAAATTAAACATGTGACTTCCTCACTAAAGTGAAAAATCTTGCTTTACAGTCTTCTCCTTACATCTCCGCCCAACCTGCCCGTTCTCTCACCCACTACTTTAGGACACTTCTCACCTTCCCAATGTTATTTTTTCAGTGTACAAAAATGAGTAGAAAAAATGAGTAGTCAGCATTGGGATGCTACCACAGAAATTTTCAAACTATATTTTATTGTATGTAAATTATATCTCAACAATGTTGATTTTCAAAAATGAAAAAGAGAGGATAATTTTCTAAAATCAATAATCTATCATATTTTTTTGCTCAATATTAAGGAAGATAAGGTGAAGAGAGAATGCATATGAGGAACTTGGGGGAAAAATTCCTATTACTAATTTCCTGCTTGAGGAGGAAGAACCTGTGATCAGCTTACACGAATAAATTCTACCTCAGGTACACAATGAGCAGCTCCTTTCTCACTCCTCTTGGTTCTCTCCTTCACCATTTCCAAAGTGTCCTTTTAACTCTGCCCCACCCAAATGTAAATACTCAATTTCACGTTATCTAAAAGGCTTGCTCTGCACAGGAAATGCACGGCTAGTCTGACACACCAACAGATGTGCACTCCACTTCAGGTGCCACTGAACCCTAAAGTGCTTAAGAGGGAGGTGATGAGCACGATTCCTGTTAGAAGCAAAGGGATTTTGTGACAAATAGCCTCTTACCACCTCTGAAACAGTCATGTATAAAAAGCTACTCACTACACAATGAATTATCAAAACACTGGCTAAACCAAGAACCCTCTGGACATGGGTCTAACAGATATAACTGAGTGTATGTGGACAACAGAACAGAATATACGAAACTGGAGTGTCCCTGGGAAATTAGGATGGTGTAAGTCACCAACGCCTGGATGCCCTTAGCCTGAAAGCTGATCTTCTATCACCAAACTTAACAAGGCAATTTAAATTCCACCAGAGACTACAGTGCAAATCCATCTCTCAGAGGCTGCCTGACTGCCAGTGGTGGGCATTTAGCATTTTTATTTTATGGAGAATTTGTTAATTAAGAGTCACATAAAAACAACAGTTTGTTTGCTTGTTTGGCTGGTTTTGTTTTACAGAGAGGAGACTTTTGTATGAATGTTTTTTTTTTTAAATGAGAGAAAAATTTTCTCTCCTCTTGAGACAGGCTCTCGTGATATCACGTAAGTACTACTTTTGTATGAATAACAATTTTACGTAAATAATATGATTATGGTAGTGAGAGATACTAATCGAATGCCCTCAAACTAAAGTAGAACCGTGAGGCTGTGCTCTTCAATCAGCTGAGGAAGAACGTGGTGGGGGCACTTCCAAAGGACTGCGGGGCACTGTGGGAACAGCGGAAGGCGTCACGGAAACAGAGCTGTTGGAGCTGAGGCATCTACCAAGTGTATTAGTTTGCTTCAAGCTAAAGGGTAATTTAAAAGGACGTTCGATGCTTGTTTACTTTCAAGCTCTTTTAAAATAAAACTACTACAAGGAGTAGTAGTCCTTGATACATTGCAGTCTGCTTTCCACCTCTAAGGAAGACTCTCCATTATTTTCAAGAGATACAATGTTCTGGGCTAATAGCAATTCAAAGCAGCAAGTACAGGCACCCTTATTCTCTTCTGCCAATAGGTTCTCACTTATTATTGCCCTTGCATTGCCAGAATGCGATTCTTGAAGAATATTTAAAAGCTTTGACAGCTCATAATTTTGTTACAGAGAAAAAGACCTTATTTTGCTGCATCATTTCCATTCTTAGGTTTACAAGCACCAATTAGAATGGTTAATACATTGAATTTCTCCATTTCTACATCATCTATTTCTTTCCAATAATTTTTGTATATGCATCTGCCTTCAGCATTTGTCCAATTAAGAAACCACACCAGATAAATTTTTGTACACAAACATGACACAAGATGAAAGAAAACTGTCACATGTCCGTTTATCAAAACAGACAGTCCAGGTTCTTGTTGCAAAATACTAAGTAAGGAAGTCCTTCCTATTGAATGAGTAGCTGGATGCTAATGCCATATTTCCTGCCTGTCATTAGAAATATATTGTTCTGGGCGGCCCAGTGGTGCAGGATTTAAGTTTGTGTGCTCCACTTTGGCGACCTGGGGTTTGCAGGTTCAGATCCTGGGCGCAGACCTGGCACTGCTCAAGCCATGCTGTGGCAGCATCCCACATAAAATAGAGGAAAATTGGCACAGATGTCAGCTCAGGGACAATCTTCCTCACACACAAAAAAAAGAAAGAAATATACTGTTATGGAGTTTGAGAAAATTCTAGGCTATCATCTGAAGACTCAACCTGAGACTTCACTTATAGAATCGATTTCATTGTCATCATTAGTCTATAGCACTAGCTGTCTCTTTGTATTCATCTTCTGATTCATCTAATACTTGTGAAATGCTTTCCTCTATCAATTTTCTTCTCTTTGCAATTATGGGTAGAAAATGAAAACTTCTGACTTTTCACTGAAAGCTAAAAGTAGACTATGAAGATGCTATCTCTAGTCTTCTTTCATACCTTCTTGAAAGATCAGCAATACTTTGGACAATACAATAAGCAAACCAAAGGATGGCACAATAGTCACTATTGTAGGTAGCATCCTTCTAGGCAATTCCATTATTCTTATTATTTTAATCTTTTTAAAAATCATTGGGAATAACTGATGAGTAATGATGAATCAATTCCAAGGATGATGAAATAGCAAAATGTTTTAAGATATAAAAAAAATAAGATCACTAATACCCCAGAATGTATCTTAGATTTATAAGGTGGTCCAATGGATTCATATGGTAATTACAAGAGAGAATGAGTTTTATTCTGTTTTAAAAACAAGTCAATTATGTCTTTCTTCTTTGGAAGATCCCTGACAAAGAATAAAATTCAAAAACTATCAGTCCTCATAAGTAAAACTGCTCAAAAAAGTAACTCAAAAACTAAAATCAGTTCTTGGTCTTATATTGAGTGTTAAAATTCTCTATGAATTTTTAGTAGCCACATTACCTATACAAAACCTTACTGAATTAATAAAAAATTGCTATTTTAAGAGACAGTAGTCAGGGCCGGCCCAGTGGTGCAGCAGTTAAGTGTGCACGTTCCGCTTCAGCGGCCTGGGGTTCGCCAGTTCGGATCCTGGGTGCGAATATGGCACTGCTTGGCAAGCCATGCCGTGGTAGGTATCCCACATATAAAGCAGAGGAAGATGGGCATGGATGTTAGCTCAGGGCCAGTCTTCCTCAGCAAAAAGAGGAGGATTGGCAGATGTTAGCTCAGGGTTAATCTTCCTCAAAAAAAAAAAAAAGAGAGAGAGAGAGACAGTAGTCAAAAGACAATGTTACCACTTCAAAGCTGCAAAGAATACACTGCCAACATAACTGCTCAAGCAAGTACTTTCTCAAACTTCATATCAAAATCATATGGTATCATCTAATTCTTACTGAAGAAAATATTTCACTTTAAAAAGTTTGTTATATCCAGTAATACAAACTTTCAGCTTTCAACAACATGCCTAACTTCTTTATTATGTACATATTAACGTGCTGTTTAAGATTTTAACTTCTTAGACTATTTCCTATTCCTTTTCTTTACCACCCTAAATTACAAGTTCAAAATTCATTAAACAAAAAAAATTCTTGGGCAATAAGACAAAGTTATTATACTGATAACTTTGAACTCTAATAACTTTAAAATCTAAAAGGTAACACTATTCACTTTATACTTAGTGAATTTATTTTTGCCTTACTTCCTGGGAAAGTATAAAATAAGAAAGGAAGTTAGATTCAAAGGAGAAATGGAAGAAAACTAAGGCTTTGGCCTTCTAAACAGGTAACCTAAAAAGCAATGTCCCAAAATAGTTTAGACGTGGGATCACTTAACTTGGCTAAACAAGCAAAGCCACCAACATACAACATCTAATTTCCTCATCAGTTCCCCAGCCAAAGCAGGTCCCTTTCCTTTCCATAGCCAGTGTCCATAGTTGCTCCAGCCACTATGGCTAGTGGCAGAGAAATGTCTTTTGGCTACATGAAAACGGCCAGGGAGAGAAATATAAGGGGACAGAATGAGGGAAGGGACGGGCTGTAGAAGCCTGCGGTGTGGGGAGGAGGTAGAGTGGACTGGGGTGTCCCTCCAACCCTCCTCCCACCCCAGCTGCTCTATACATACCCAAAAGAAACTAGCATCTCTGAAAACAACACATGTAGTCACTAATAACTCTTGGTTATAAGCCAGAGCTCTAAACTTGATTCTGTTTTGAAATACTTTAACAAAACAAAAAACCTTATAAAGTTGAAAATTATCAACCCTCTATGCTAAGCGACACTCACATTCGGCTCTTTTATGAGATATACACAAACACTCTGACAACAACATGACAAAGTGAAATTTCAGAACCAAAAAGAAATACTTTACTGAATATCCCTGAACAATCTAAGATTTAAGTATTCCCCTTAATGTTGGAGCCAGCCCTGGTGGCCTTGTGGTTAAAATTCAGCACTCTCACTGACACCAGGTTCATTTCCCAGTCGGGGAACCACACTACCTTCCCTCAGTTGTCACATTGTGGCAGCTGTGTGTGGCTGTGATACTGAAAGCTATGCCATCAGTATTTCAAATACCAGCAGGGTCACCCACAGAGGACAGGTTTCAGTGGAGCTTCCAGACTAAGACAGACTAGGAGAAAGGACCTGATCACCCATGTCCAAAACATTGGCCATGAAAACGCTGTGAACAGCAGTGGAGCACTGCCTGATGTAACGTGGAAGGTGAGAGGATGGTGCAGAAAGACTGGGCAGGGCTCCGCTCCGCTGTTCCCCTCTGGGCTCCCCTTTGACACAGGTTGCTAGGAGTTGGAACTGACTCAATGGTACTAATAGCAATAACTTAAAGTTGGACGCCCTGGCAAATTAGGTAAGAAGTAGACCATGGGATATGAAGTCACTTCAGTATTAGACAGCCTTAGGGGTCAGGGAAGGGGAGGGAATAAAATCTTTAAGTTGAAAAGCTTTTTCCTCACATATATAATAAATACTCTTCCAGAATTAACATTTTTATTAAAATACAAATCTAGATTAAAATGGATAAGTAAAGAGTTCACTTTTACGTGAGTCCTCTAATCTTTTAAACATTATGTGAAGAGATTTATGGTGGAAATGCCTTCTCTATGTTTGATTTCCATATAGGTCAGATTATGGTACTCAGAATATTCAACCAGAATTTCACCAATGAAACAAAGAAAAAGAAAAAGAAAAATAGGATAAGACTATTATGCATTAATTATAGAATATGCATCTTGACGTCACACACACGATGTGTACCAATCTAAGAGCTGAGACGCTTACTACAAGAGTTCTGACTGGCAAAGACAGCTAGAGTCCTCTCTCTTATGTAAAACAGAAATTAAGAATTTCACTTAAAAGATGCAATAGGAAAACCTGGAAATTTTGATACTAACAAGAAAATAAGAGGATAATTACCTTATTTAAAGATTCTTGTTCTTTCTGAATCAATATTGATTTTCTGGAACTTTTCCTGGGGTGGTTACAAAGTATCTGTAGTAAGTAAATCTAGATTGATTGTTAGCGACTTACTCCAGGGGCAATGCAGGTTTGATTCATGCTCTGAAAATATTTCTCCCCTTCCTACTTGGTAAAGTTGTTACAAGATCTGTCACTTACTTTAAAACATCCAAGCATAGACAGTATGCTATGTGTGTGTGTTAGTTTATTCCACTAAAAATCTCCACTCTGGAGGCCGCTATTTGCCCGAAGTGGGAAAACCCATCCTAGAAGTAATTAGATAGGATTTAATCCAAAGGCCCAATGGCTGTTTTATTTATTCATTTTTAATTTTTTTTTTTTTAGTGAGGAAGATTGTTGCTGGCCAGTCTTTCTCTGTTTTGTGTGTGGGATACCACCACAGCATGGGTTGATGATAGGTGTGTAGGTCTGTGCCCGAGATCCGAAACTGCGAACCCCAGGCCGCTGAAGCAGAGCACACAAACTTAACCACGAGGCCAGCCCCCGAGATGGCTATTTTAAATGCTTCAGATATCTTAATCTCCAACTACACCAGAAGCCTTGTTAATTAGTAAAATGAGTTTTCATGTGAACTAGGTGGCCTCGTTAATTAGTATAACGGATATTAGAAATTCCTGGGGTAAAATGAGTGGCATGAAGAGACATAGACTGATTGGAAACACAGACACCCCTACTCTGGTGTGAACAAGGTATTAAGACCCCAGAAAGCGCAGAGGCTGCAGTGTTTTGGGAAGGCTGCCTAAGGCTCAATTCTAAAATGGTTCTGTGTGCAGCCACTGATTTGCAAGCTGCTGGTTGCCTGGTGCGGATCAAATTCTGTCTCTGACGCTGTCACATCTGCCTCAGTAAATCTTTGGGGAAAGGTTAGGTGAGAGAACTTCAGACAGACAGAGCAGGGACCACATTCAGTCTACTTTAAAAACCGTTTTTAGGGCATGCTTGCTAATACATCTATGTGAGGGCAGAATTCTAACTTGCTTTCACTGTAACCTGGGAGCCAGGCGGCAGCGAGGACACCTGGAGCCTTTACTGAGCTCTAACCATTGGAGGCTAATCACTACCAAAAGGTACATAATAACTGGGAACTGCCCAATCGGCTTAAACCAGTTTGCAAAAAGGAAAAAAAAAGGATTTGAGCAAATATAAAAAGTGATTCTTACTAAAACTTTCTGAGGGAAGATGTATCTGCTGATACAATCATTTTGAAATTGAAGGCCCTGTTTTTAAAGTTTCATTACAAGAGATTCATTTTACACAATCTCCTCCATCTGGAATGCATTTGACTTCTCCATAAACAGAGAACTGGACTAACTGTGAACGATTATTTTCATAAGGGTAATGCTCTCCTAAAGAATCCCCTTTAATACAAACCATACGCTAGCATCTTTGAAAGAAAAGCTCTTCTCAGGAAATTACTCCTCTATATCAGATCAAAGAAATGGAAACAAATGGATTCTAAAGCTTATGGAGTTTATAGTTTCAAATATTTTCACTGCAAGCATGTGGTTTGTAAATAATGACTACATGAAACTTCACTGTACACACAAAGTGAACAGTATCATGTACAACACCAATCCCAACCCAAGGCCTGGCCTGTTCATGGAGCCACCGCCTCCCACATATCTCCTACCCATGCTTCTAAAACTGGGGCATGCATACGCTCAGAGGGTCCACCATATGGAACACACTTCCTGGGCTCAACTGTACACTATGGTGTGAGGTTGGAAATATATTAAAGCTACAACCCAAATGAAGGCAAGCTCTATGAGGCTAGGGCCTCTGGTGTGTCCACTGATATATTCTCAGGGCCTAGAAGAGTGCCCAGCACTCAGCAGGCAACCGCATTTTAACTAAATGGAGTCCATAAATACACCTGCTACGTACTTACACATGTGCAAGGCGGAGTGTCAAGAACTAGGTAGGACCCAGAGAACAAGATAGATTAGGTCTCTACTGTCAGAGATCCTACATTCTAGCAGGAGAGAGAGGGCATAAATAAGCAGAGGAATTAATTACAGATTGTGAAAAGTACTATGAGGGAAATCACAGGACAGGGCGATAGAGAACAGTAGAGGAAACCTCCTCAGATGGGGTTTTAGATTAGGTGTTTAGGAGAGGGAGTAGGAGAAATGTGGACAGATTTGAAATACATTCTGGAAGCGTAACCAACAGGACTCACTCCTGGCTGAGCCATGGGCCAGGAAAAAGAGACTGAATTGAGGAAGATTCCTAGGTATTTTATTTTTCTGGGTTTTCGTTGTTTTTATATTTTGTTTTGAGCTTAAGCAACTACGTGATCTGATGGCACCATTTACTGATATAAGACTTAAAGGAACAAACTGTGAACAGAAAAGAGAAAGTTCCATTTGGAATATGTTAACTTTGAGCAATTTGTTAGACATCCAGATGGAGATAACAAGTAAGCAGCACAGTGCCTGACGACGAAAAGGTGCTTAATAGTTAACTCAACTGCACACGAATAAGAACATCGCCTTAATCAAAACTTTTTTCTAAAAAGACTAACTTTTAATATATTATGCTGAGCATACTTAAAGATTATTATACAGTTGTACAGGCACTTTGGAAGGTGGAAGCTCATCTGAAACAGGTTTTGTTGTGAATTTAGATTGGATGGGTATTCGTGCCAAAATCAATCTTGCTGAAAAACAATCTAAGAAATTCCTCCTACCAGTAGAATGTAAAACAAGCTCCTACCAGAATTATTTATGTCAACCTTTGGAATAGGAGGTGTAAATAACAAGCATTAAGGAGACTCACGTATAGTAACTACTTTGCAAATAAATTTCAAAAAGAGATTACCTTAATTTAGACTATAATTTAAAGAAACAAGCTAGAGCAGGGTTTCTCAACCTTGACATAACTGACATTTTGGGGTGGGTAATTCTTTGTTGTGAGGCCTGTTCTGTACATCATAGGATGTTCTGCAGCATCCTTGGCCTCTACCCACTGGATGCCAGATGTATACTACTACCCATCCCCCCAGCTGCACAATCAAAACTGTCTCCAGACACTACCACATGTCTCCTGGGGGGCCCTCAATAGAGAACACTGATCCAGAGTAATGAAAATTACAGATTATAATCTACGTATGTCAATCTGGAAATCTCTCTAATGATTTGTGGTGGCCAACTTCCAAGATGGCCTCAATAACAGCTACCTTCTGGTATTCATGTCATCGTGTAGTCTCTTCCCACATGTATCTGGGTTGGTCTGTGTGACCAACACAGTACACCAAAGGGATGGTATGTCACTTCCGAGATGGGGCCAAAAAACCACTATGTGGCTTCTGTCTTGCTCTCTCTTGGATCACTTGCTTTGGGGGACACCAGATGCCGTGTCATGAGCAAACATCCTGCAGAGAAGACTTTGAGGTGAGGAACTGAGGCCTCCTGCCAACAGCTACCTGGGTAAGCTTGGAAGGAGATCTTCCAGCTTCATCAAGCCTTCAGAAGACTGCAGCTCTAGCCAACAACATCTTAACGACAACCTCATGAGAGACCCTGAGCCAGAACCACCCACCACACAGAACTCTGCGATAATAAATGCTTTAAGTCACTAGGTTTTAGAGTAATTTGTTACACAGCAATAGATAACTAATGCAGAATTATACTTCTTTCTGTCCCAAACACAAAAACCCTGGCAGGCAGATGAATTCTTACCACTTAGTAACAGAATCACTACATTCTTTACCAAAGGACACAAATGACTGGTTAGTAGCAATTTATCTTTTCCAGGCAAAAATGAGACAAATGAGCACAAAACTGCTTCTCCTGAGTTTAAAGTGTGGTTTTGGGGGGGGGGGGGGGGGCGGAAATCAGAACAGACTGGTAACTTGATTTATGTGGTAAAATAAAACATTTTCCACTAAGAAGTCCTTGAAAATCTTCACAGGGATTCACATACCAAAGCTGGTAGCTCACTGTGTCTTCTATCCCATGATACAGCCACTAAACATAGGGCTTCCAGTAGGAAGAATTTAAGATTTAATTGTGGCTCAGGCTCAATGCTGACGATCCACAGAATGACAGACAGTCCATAACCAAAGCTAAGTCTCCCCAGATCTTTTAGAAATCCAAAAGTCACAGCCAAGCTTCCTACTGACACAGGCACATTTGTTATCCCACTTTGTAGATAAAAAGCTAAAATAATTACTAAACAAACTTAGACTAAGTGACTCTTAATTTTATCATACTAGGAAGAAACAATGCTCCAAGCCAATAGATCCCTATTTCCCACAGAACTTGGAAAGCCTCTTGCACTTAAACTATCTCTATGGGTGTTATGGGCTGAACTGTGTTCCCCCCGCTCCAATGCATACATTGAAGTCCTAACCTCTGGGACCTCAGAACACAACTGTATTTGGAGATAGGGTCTTTAAAGAGGTAATTAAGTTAAAATGAGGTCACTAGGGAGGGCCCCAAACCAATATGACCAGTGTCCTTTAAGAAGAGAAGAAGAGAACACAAACACACACAGGGGGAAGACCATGTGAAGACATAGGGAGACGGCCGTCTGCAAGCCAAGGACAGAGGCCTCAGAAGAAACCAATATTCTGCCAATACCTTCATCTCAGACTTCTAACCTCCAACTGTGAGAAAATAAATGTCTGTTGTTTAAGCCCCCCGGTCTGTGGGCCCCTGTTTGCTGTAGCAGGCCCAGCCCACTCAAACAGAGGGTCATCCAGCCACCTGTGTGTTTACTGGGTCCTCTGGGATCCCAAATCTGGTTGCTTCCAAAGAAACCATGCCACCAGAAACTACCATGAAGACTATGACGGTACATTCCCAGAGTAAACGAGTATGTCACAATGATACCAGATCCCCAAAAATTATCCATCAAGGAATCATTAGAATTGAAGTCTCTTTTATTTTGGCCTTCTTAACTTTTACAAATACTTCTAATATAGGAGGAAGGGGGAGAAACATTGAATTAACTCAAACAATGTTAAGTAGAAACAACTGAAATTAAAGAACCTCTGTCCAATCTGACTGTGGAAAGGGTTACTGAATCCTAATGACTATAATCCAGGGCAAGAGTTACTGAAGGAAAGCCCATTTTGCTAAATGTGGGTTTAGAGATGTTTTGCCATTAAAGTGTCAATTCTGAGCAGCTGGAATGGGAAGGCAGTGTCCTTAAAGTAATTTTGATCTGGCTACCACTTAGGATAATATTCACAGGCAAACTGTTAGAGCTGGTCAAACTGAGGGAGAAGGTAAAGCTTTCAATGAATTAAGATAGTTGAACAGCTGAGAAGAATTTTTAAAGAGACGTAATAGTAGTTAAAAATTATTCTGAAGTCCATATCCCACAGAAACAGCAAGGTATGAAAAGTACAATTTACTACACTGAATCCCAAATTCATTTGTTGAGTATTCACTATGGCCAGTGCTGTGTCAAGTGCTCAACATGCATCTCGTTCCCACGCCAACCTCGTAACAAGTATTATACATCATCCCCCAGCAAAGGTGAAGAAGTAAGTTCAGAGAGGTTCTATAATTACGTATCCAGACAATAATATATAGTTATATACTTATACATAATAAATATATGATTAAATTATTTTCACATCTTCTTCTCTTTTTTTTTTTTTGCTTTTTAAAATGTGGCTACTAGAAACTTAAAAATTACATGTGATTTGCATTACATTTCTGTTGGACAGTACTGTCCTACACTATATCTATTAGCTTCTCTCTAGAATCTAGGAAGAAAAGTACTCGATTTGCTTAATCACAATAAACAATTAACTAGCAATCTGAGGAATTAAAAGTTTCTGGTACTTTGAACTTACAAAACGAGATGAGTTATCATTTTTCACAGTCTTCGCATTTCCAAATGATTCCAGAATTGGATTTGCTTGCAAAAGCTGCCGTTCAAGTTCCCCCTAAAAGACATTACACATATACACACACATAAATAAAATCAGATGTATGATAATCTATTGTCTTTACCCCAGTCCTCAGGGAAAAAACAAGACAAAACAAAATACTGCCTCTTTTCCTTATTCTTCCATTTGTTTGCCACCCAGCAAACGTTTTGGCTTTATTCTTGTTCATAATAGGCTCTGCTAAAGGAAAAAAATTAGCATCTATGAAGTGTCCACAAGGAGAAGAACATGTCACATGGAACAGAGAAGATAAATTTCAAGACAGGGCACATAAATCAGGCAGAGAATTTTGAAAAAAAAAATAAACTGACATTCATGAAATGAAATTTAGCATGACACCTCAATATTAAGAGCATATGAATACTTATACTCTGTTTATTTCTACTCTGCCTTGTTCCAAAGATTTAAGGTAGTGAATTCTAATAATTACCACTGTACTGGTATAAGACTTGCCATTTTTCCAAGAGTTTCACATAGTACCCTAATGATGTAGACAGGGCAATGTCTTCATCTCCACTTTCAGAGATGACAAAGATGGTGATACTAGTGACTTCTTGCTCAAATTTAAAAGGTTAAGTATCAAGTATTTGGTATAATGTATGCTCTACTCAGTATCTTTACTTACATGCAAATTAGACTATAAAACAGATTTTACAAACAAAAGATGTAAGTACATTAACATGTGCTTTCATAAAACACAACAGAAAGCTATATGAGAAGGCATGATGCCATTTATGGCCATGAAAAGTAATAGAAGGTGATGCTGTGTTCCTGGAATGTAATTTCAGAATTATACCATATGACTCAAATAAATCTGCTTTTTCCAAACAAAAATCTTACCCCTATATTTTAAAATACCCACAGTATTCTAGACCTAAATAAAGAAAGGAATAAAAACTGCTAGCAAATGTGATTCTCTAAGCAGAAAAGGAATATAGGGAACCTCACATAAGATTTTTAATCGCCAGTTGCCAAGTGATGTATTACAGTCACGTGTCTCTTACCGACAGGGACACATTCTGAGACATGTGTCATTAGGTGTTTTTGTCATTGTGCAAACATCACAGAGTATACTTACCAAACCTAGATGGTATAGCCTACTACACACATAGGCTCTATGGTACTAGTCTTATGGGACCACTGTTACATATGTGGTCCATTATTGACTGAAATGTCGTTATGCAGTGCAAGATTGTACACTATTATCAAATCCCAAAAGAGGAACAAATATATGCCACACATACGGTCTCGGCATCTAACCCCGGTTTGGACTCCTTCACTCAGCTGAAAGGGTGGGAAGTGTTCCTGAGGCACACCTACTCTATAGCACTTATCTGGATTATCCAGATTTTCACAGGTCTTAACTACAGTCTACAACTGTGTTCCACTGAAACCAGTCAGGAACCAGCCCTGTTAAGCACCCCAAGCTACATGAATTTCATTACATAGGATCAACTCACTTTCCAGACATTAGATAATATGCTCCCTATACAGTGAATCTTCTAGTTTATTGACTTCAAAAAACCAGACTACTTCTGATGCAAATCTTCTAAATATAGTATGCTACCAAAATTTCTTAAACATGGTATCCTGAACCAATTTTAATGACTGAGAATCATCGTTAAGAATGTTAATTATCATTCTGTGATATATCTCTTGAGGTCAGTGCTTACTTCCATCAGTGTGCCTATGATCAACATCTTGCAAAGGCCTTGGTGTATCGGTTCTGCAACAATTGTTTGGGCTCTAGAAGCCTTTCTACCTCATTCACTCTGTGATCAGAATGTAGAAACTGTAAGAAAAATACTGACTTTTGATAACTGGGGCATTAACTTTACATTAAACATCGGCTGTTAGATCAAGGAATCAGAATACAGATCCCTTAAAATTACACTATACGCTGCCAAATCATAATAACACTACTTTAAATAATAATCTACCTTTAAAATGTTTTCCTAACTTGGAGATAAAGCAAGTATTGCATACCCCATTTTAATATTCCCTAGACATGGCTACAAGGATTCTTTGGGTCAAGTTTATTGATTCTTCTCTTTTCTCCTGTGTGTGTGTGAGTGAGAGAGAGAGAGAGAGACAGAGGGAGAGAGAGAGAGAGGGAGAGAGAGAGAGAGAGAGAGAGAGGTGTACTGATTCTATTCAGAAGACTCCTGGCTTAAAGTAACTGACTCTATCCCCTCCCTGCACTTAACTCAGTCAGTACCAGGTCAAAATAATGTTCTGTGAATGTCTGCTGAATGAAAGTGTAATCATAGGTCCTAAAACATTCTAGTAGTATTTGGGGAGGGGATGGTGGTGACCCAAAGGTGGCAGTAAGATTTAGGTTAAGGGTCCTCAGAGTCACCATAGCAACTGCAGACTCCACATCCCTGCTGCTGGGACCACTACATTACTGTTGTGGTATTACTTCTCTCCTAATGGATTTGTGACCTCAACGAGACCAAGTAAAGATCTCAAAAACTCAAATGAATCACAAAAATCTTGACATAAAGATAATATCATAAAACATATAAACATGGCCTTAAATTAAGAAATTACCATTAAATTTGATATTTCTGTGTTGAGAAATTTCACACTTAGACAAATAGCACTAACACTTCTCAATCAAATTATGAAGCCATTTATAACCCATCAGACGGGGGCCGGCCTGGTTGCACAGTGGTTAAGTTTGCAAATTCCGCTTCAGCGGCCTGGGGTTCAGTGGTTCGGATCCCAGGTGAGGACATGGCACCGCTTGGCAAGCCATGCTGTGGTAGGCATCCCACATATAAAGTAGGGAAGATGGGTACAACGTTAGCTCAGGGCCAGTCTTCCTCAGCAAAAAGAGGAGGACTGGCAGCAGATGTTAGCTCAGGGCTAATCTTCCTCAAAAAAAATAAATAAATAAATAAAAATCCATCAGAGGGCAGTGATTAAGTGTTACCGTTTCCACTGGACTGACTAGGCAATGTCCCTTGTTTCTATTCTATATGGTAATGAGAAATGTTATTTGGGAATGTTAAAGTTCTAAGAATGTGGAATTCTACGCTTCAAAGGTTTACCAATCGTGATGAAAACTGTACTCTTGTGTTTATTATATAGTGTATAATATATGCTTGATATAGGATGAGTTTGAAATTGGTAAAAAATATATACCTCTTTCAAAACTCCAGTTCAGCCAGCAAGGAGACTCAGGAGGGGATCATGCTGCACCTTGCAGGCCTGATGGGGCAAAGCTGCAGGTGTCCTACCCACCACAAGAAGAGGGTTGAAAGTCGGGGACAGCAACTAATCACCAAGTTGAGAACCAGACGCTAACCTCAACTGGCAGGCTCCAATTTCTGTACCTGCTACTTGGTATCTGTCACCTTTTTCTTCTGGTTTCAAGGCAGTTTAGACCAGTAGATGTGAAGGTATCCTGAAGCCGCCATCTGGATGCGGATAACACGAAGGCAGCAGGGCAGGTGGGCCGGCTGGAAGGAATCCTTCTTAGGGGATGGTCAAGGTTTAGAAATTTGTCATTTCAAACCTGCTCTGAAACTGCACTGTGCCCAGGCTTTGGAGCAGCAGTCAACAGTGTGCCAGACTCTGAGGATCTGGAACAGCAACCTCTGCTGAGGGAAGATGGCACTGTACTTTCAGTTGGGTGGGGGTAAAGCCAAATAAGACTGAACTTTGTTATAAAAAGTACACCAGAAGTTTACAGGTAAACATTTATTTAACTTTTACTTCTTAAATACTGCGACCTTAATTTTGAAAACTGATTTCTGTTACAATTGTTCATATTTTCATAATGAAGATTTAAAGGTAAACATAAAGTAAATATAAAAAACTGATCACTTTGCACTGCCAGGATGGGTATAATAAAGACAATGACAAGTGTTGGCGAGAAAACCGAGAAACCGCACTTTCATAAATTGCTGGTGGGAATGTCGAATGGTACAGTTGCTTTGAAAAACAGTCTGGCAGTTCCTCAAAATATTAAACAGAAAGTTACCATGACCTAGCAATTCCACTCCTGGGTATATAGACCCAAAAATTGGAAATGTATGTCCACACAAAAACTTGTATGCACATGTTCACTGCAGCACTATCTGTAAAGGCCAAAAAGTGGACACAATCCAAACGTCCACCAAATGATGAATGAACAAACAAAATGTGACCTAGTTAATAGAATGGAATATTATTCGGCCATAAGAAGGAACGGGGTATTCATACATGCTCCAACGCTGATGAAATGAACCTTGAAAACATTATGCTAAGCGAAAGAGCAGCCACAGAGAACCACATATTATATGATTCCATCCATACAAAATACCCAGAATGGACAAATCCGTAGAGAAAGAAAGTAGATTAGTGATTTCCAGCGGCTGGGAGGAAATGGAAGGTGATTCCTAACATAGAGCTTCTTTTGGGGGTGATGAAAATGTTCTAAAATTAACTTCTAGTGATAACTTCCTAACTCTGTGAATATACTAAAAAATTACTGAACTGTATACTTTAAATAGGTAAATTTTATGGCACATGAATTAAACCTCAATAATGCTGTTTAAAGAAAAAGAATGACCAAACAGACAACAAATAAAAGACTCACAAAATCAGGATCCTAGAAATGCCTTCCTCTTTGTTGTTACAATTCATACTACCATCTAGTGATAAAATGCTCCTGAGAACCTGAGGTTTTCCTAGAAAGTTCAACGTAAATTCACAAACCAGTGATATCAAACCAAAAGAAACAGTGATCTTTCAAAGTACAGACTTTCAACAGTAAAACTATTACTTTACGGCAGTCATTCTCAAACGAGGGTGAGGAAGTCATGAAGGAGGGGCATCCCAGGAAGGGAGAGAAATAATTTCTTGATATGACCCTCCCGAGGGTACGACCATCCCCACCACTCATGAGTATCTCACATCTTCCTCAGGTGTGCTGGGGAAGAAAAATTAATCAAGAACCACTGCTCTGCTCATGTTTCTAAAAACATAAGCATACCTACTACTTGACTAGACCACTATGAAAATAAATTTGGGAAAAGCAGCATTGACAGTTATGTGCACAGTGAATTCATGCAGTAAGACATGCAAATCAACGACAGAAGCTCGGCCCAGAGAAGCGGCTGCCTTCTTTGAGAGAACTTGCTCCCCCGAGATTGATTTGACCCAAAGTAAAACCCAGGGGGGCATGCTACTCACATACAACAGGGATCCACTCTGTAGTTTAAAATGACATCGAAACTGAATGTTAACAATAATGATTTACGTATTCCACACAGGATTTGGAAAACCTAAATTTGCACATTAATTATTTAACATGATTTCACTAGTGATCTCAGTACATATTAAAAGGTCATTTAGCATGTGCCTCTAGAGCACAAAGAGAAGCTAATCTGGTCTAGTGCTCTAACTGGCAAAGAAGCCTTTATAAATATCCTATAGGATAACGATTATTCATTAACCCTCCCAATTTCTATCAATGGTCTGGTTTGCCGCTAAAGGAGCAAAAGAACAGCATAGGCCTTCACAGGTAGAGTGCAGCTTTGGTGTCTGAGAATTTCTTAAGAATTTTAAGGAAGATATCTGAAAATCTTAGCGTCTGTCACTATTCTTTCAGATACTTATGATAGCTTCTTTATATTAATAGATTACTTCCATAACTCAACGTTATCGTTTCTTGCTTTATACTAGCTTCATATCGTTATGCTTGTGGAGGACAGACAAACCAAAACTGTTCCAATGTTAGGGAGGGATTAAGCCCAAGTGCAGACGTCCCATTCTAGCCACGGCACCTGGCTCAGCTGGCTTCCCTCTCCTCCCAGGCAGCAGGAAATGCTCTGGGTCGTGTCCACTGCTACGCTCTGTGGAGCCAAAAAGGCGGGCATCTGACAATTAGGAAGAATAACACTCCTTCACTACTTGCCCTGGATAAAGAAAATTCTGATTTTATACATTAAATATAATGAGGCCTCTAGGTTAAAACACATATAGGCCATAAAATTTTAATAGATTAGAAATTTGTTAACCCAAGAGGTACAACTTTTAAAGTTGCAGCCCCAAATTCAAAATTTAACGTGTGGCACAAAGCTAAGCTTCTGTGTGTTTAAGAAGTAATATAATTCCACTTAGCATTTGACATATGAACCCTAAGTTTATAGACTTCAGAAACATGCCATTCAATGTCATGATAAAAGGGTAAATAAATATCGAATTCAACTAGAAAACAAATTTAAAGCAAAACGGCATGCTGCTTCTCATAAAAGAATAAGCCTCTAAGCAACAAATTTTCAAAATTAAATATTTTTTCATAATAGATTTCACTCAGAACTAATGGCACTTGCTTCTAGTAGAGACTCAGTCTAAAGACAGAAGTTAGCGCAAACACGCAAGACTAAGAAGCATAAAGGAAAGCACTTGCCTGGTGTTTCACTGGTTTAGGTGATTCCTGCTGTTTGTTACAAACAGATAAATGCAAATGTTAGCAAGTTTGGGTCTTTCCCTGGTAGTGAGCCACATCCAAAGCACCGAGTCCACGTGCAGTTTAGAACTATGACAGCTGGTTTGGTGGGCATCCTCTCAGGCCGCATTAACTAATGCTTCTGCATTATCTACAAACTAATGATAACTGACTCTTACACTCTTAGCCCTTTACTATCATCAATTCTCCCCAAATTTCTATCCTCTCCTCAAACTGCTGGGGGCAGTAGCAACAGGCTGCGCTGCAAGTTAAGTTCAGAAAGAACTGCAAAAAATATCTGAGGATCTTCTTTTGGTGGAGAATAAAAAGTCTTCATAAGGGGCCGGCCCAGTGACACAGCGGTTAAGTTCGCACGTTCCACTTCTCAGTGGCCCAGGGTTCGCCGGTTTGGACATCGGGTGTGGACATGGCACCGCTTGGCAGGCCATGCTGTGGTAGGTGTCCCGCATATAAAGTAGAAGGAGATGGGCATGGATGTTAGCTCAGGGCCAGTCTTCCTCAGCAAAAAGAGGAGGATTGGCAGTAGTTAGCTCAGGGCTAACCTTCCTCAAAAATAAAAAAAAAGTCTTCATAAGCACTCCTCATCAATTTTTAACAATTCTCACCAAATCTTTGCAAGAATTAAGCTTCAAGTCACAACCACAATTCCAGTTTTCCCTGTTAGAATAGCTAGTTAATAGCAATTTCCTGATCAACTTGCTCCTTCCTGAGCGGAAAAAGAGCTGCTGGGTGGGGTGGCTGGAGGACGGGGGACAAGGGAGCTGTCGATTCCAGCAGTGCACTGAGTTGACTTGCTTCCTTAGTCTTGTTTCTGAAATTGTAAAAGAATAAACCTAGGACTTGAAAACACAACAACAGAAAACTTACAGGAATATTATGGTCCTTTCGTCCTTTATGTGAAGAAGCCACATGAGCAAGGTACTGAATAACCTTCTTAGTGTTTTCTGTCTTCCCAGCACCGGATTCACCCCTGGAAGAAATATTAACATAGGCTGCTTTAAAGAAAGCACAGCGAATACAATCCAAAATTATCACTGACAAAATAAAACTGAGTTGGAACCAGAATTAGCAGAAAATAAAAAAAGAGTAAGCAGGAAAAAAAAACCCTACCAGCAGTTATGAGAAAATGTATTATTATTATTTTTTTTTTTAAAGATTTTATTTTTTCCTTTTTCTCCCCAAAGCCCCCCGGTACATAGTTGTGTATTCTTCGTTGTGGGTTCCTCTAGTTGTGGCATGTGGGACGCTGCCTCAGCGTGGTCTGACGAGCAGTGCCATGTCCGCGCCCAGGATTCAAACCGTCGAAACACTGGGCCGCCTGCAGCGGAGCGCGCGAACTTAACCACTCGGCCACGGGGCCAGCCCCGAAAATGTATTATTTTTTAAATGGACTTAAATTAACCCAAACATTTTTTTGGTAGATCCAGTAAGAGGACATAGGAAAATGTTCACGACACTTTTTTTTCTTAGAGTTGGGGGTTTTGCCAGAGAAGGGAAATTTATTAGAACATCGTGAAGAAATTCCTCAGCACCAGAAAGATACTCAGCACTGGAAACAGAATTCCCAAAACAATTCTATTAAGACAACTTAATCTGGAGGAAATGAATGAACTTTCGGGTGACCACCTGTTACTCATGTTCATCTTCTAAGCCACTTAAAGCTTTCTCAGCTCGTCTCTCTCACACCGGGTTAACGATGGTTCTCTCCCTGATACCAGTATGTACATAGGACCTGTACACACCCACACTGGGTTCCCTGAGGCAAGGACTATGGCCTCCAGCATGTTTACTTGTGTGTTCGTTTATTTATTTGTTGGTTTCTTTTTAATCCACATAACCTTGCAAAGTGTTGACATATAGCCAGTATGTAATTTGTAGAGAAAATGAATGAATACTATGAATTTTGTTATGAACTGGGACAAATGCCATCACTGTATATGATTAACATTTTCAAACAAGGATGGCACATTTCAAAGGCTGCTTTTCATTTCAACTCAGTCCTAAGCTTGAAATTCAGGTAAGCGGCTAGCATACAGTGATACCCAAATTATGACTTCTCTGCTCAAATATTTAAGGTTCCCTAAGCAATGTACCTTGACAATCAATAAAGTCTTGATTTGGGTTAAAATTAAAATTTTAATATCTAGTTAATTAAAAAAAATACCCAGAAACTAAAAAATATTATTACATACACCGCCAACTAATAATCTTCTTAGCCTGTTTTACATCTAAGGCTTGAAAAATCTAATTTTTCTAACAAACTCTGACCCTCTCTTGGAATTGTGCTTAGAATTGTACTATTTGAACTGTTCACAACTTCAATTTTTCAGTAGGTTTGCTAGTTGCATTATCTTCCTGACTCTGCACGCGGATACCTACACTCTCCCCCGCAGAGAAGCTGGGCAGAGGGATCCTCCTGACCCACTAGCTGTGTGGCTCTGAGTGAGGAAATACCCTCTCTGTAAAATGCAGGAACTGGATTAGATCCTCTCTAGCTCCCAGATCTCTCTAGATACAACCCACTTACTGGTTTATAAAAATATTTTATGCATAAAGCTTGTCACCCACCATCTACTGTTCTACTAGAAATCGTCCCCTTCTTTGTTTTGGCATCTACAAGTTTTATATCTTAGGTACTCACATCTATCAAACCTTCTCTTATAAGGTTTCTGCCTGCTATTCATGCTTAAAAAGGCCTTTCCTACACCAAGATTATATCCACCTACATTCTCATTTTTATATGATCTATCGTTAAATCCATCTTTATTTTCTTCCAGAACTTTGATGGTTTCACTTTTATAATTATATCTGTAATCAATCTAAAAGTCTAAGAAAAAATTATGGTTAGAGGTAAAGATTTAATCTAATTTTCCCCCAAATGATTCAGCCCACATCCCAGTGTCAATGGTTAACAAGGATAGTCATTCTCCAGTGATTTGAAACATTATCTTTGTCTTATACTTACTCGTTATACATACGGCTTATTCCAAAGCCAGTACCATATTGCAGTAGTTCTGAAAATGACTAAAATAATCAAGCAGTCTCTGAGGTTTATTTTTTCTGATAAACCTCAAGTAATTTTCTTCTGCTCTGCCTCTCCCATCTCCCCAAATAAAAAACAACAGGTGGAATTTTGAGTTAAATATTATTAATATATATGCTATTTTTAGGAGAAATGATGTCTTCATCTCTGTCTCTCAGGTAAATTTTCTATTTTTCTAAGTTCAAAATAAGCAAGGAGGATGTTTGTCTTATTCATCTTTGAAATCCCAGTGCCTAGCATAGTAAGGGCTTGACAAACACTGTTGAACATGAATATAGGTTCTACACGTTTTGTTAAGTTTATTTCTAGACTCTTTTTCATATTTTTTGTTCCCGTCCTTAGTGTCCTTTTATTACCATTATGTTTTCTGCCTGGCTACCACGGGCACAGAGATAAGGTAATGATTTTCATTCATTCATTCAACAAATATTTACAAATCAACTTCTATGTACTGGCCATTCTTCCAAGTGCTAGATATAGAGGGGTGAACAAAGTCCACGCCCTTGTGGAGCCCAAGTTTAGGAGAAGAAACATAAAATAAAGAAAAATAAATAAGATGATTACAGGATGTGAGGAATGTTATGAAGGAAACAAGGAGAAGACCAAAAGGGGACAGGCAGAGCAGAGCAGAGGACAACGCCCTGCACATGTGACGGTCAGGGCAGAGCCTCCCGAGAGATGAGCAGGCACAGGCAGTGAAGAGCTGGGGGCAGAGTGTTTAGCCGGATGGAAAGACAAATGCAAAGGCCTCAATGCAGAAAAAAGCTCTGTATATTCCGGGAACTGGCAGCTAGTGTGTCACATTTGATATAAATAAGCAGGAAGGCAGAGACGTGATGAAGTAGGAAGGGGGTGGATGTGACATATCCCGGAGTCAGGGGGAAGAATCTGGATTTTCTTCAAGTGTAATTTCTTAACAGCTATGATGGTGGTTTTCTGTTTTATTCTTAACTTTACTCAAAATACTTAGTGTTTCAAGGCTAATCTTGATGATGGCTGTTAGTTTCAAATAGATAATTTTTTATTATGCTAAGAAATGAGCTTCTAAGTTAGACTGATGATGACTTGTCTCCAATAGTTATGATTGCTCCTTTTCAGTTTAGTTGGCCGTTGTGCTTTCTCAACTGGACATGCTTCAGTGTGTCCTTTAAGCATTTTTCCTTGCCTGTCACACTTCCCGGGCTGTACTTCAACGATTGCTTATGAACTCCACTACATTTTACATACTTCGGATCTAAGGTAACTTTGCTGTAGAAAATACCGTTTCAAAGACAGATGTATTCCAATACCTTAACGTTGAGATCCCACGAGGGGACATGATGAGCCTTATAGTCCCCATCTTAAAATGATAATAGCTTCTAACATATAAGCTTGTTAAGAAAAAATACAGTCCATCTAATTATTCATATAATTAGTAGATAATTAATATTCAACAAGCATATAATTAGTATTCAATAAAGATTACTCATGATTGTCCACTCAACTGTTCATCCAACATACATGAGGTAATTTGAATTACTAAACATTAAATTATGAATCTACAGTGTCAGTAAAATAGTTAACAACAGTGTTAGGAAGCAGTGAAACAGATCATTAATACATGATCACGCCTGGGATCTTTCTCTGAATCTTTTTTGGACCACAGGTATTTCCCCCATTCCCAGAACTTAACTGGTTTTGTTTTTATTCTCCTTGGATATTCGCAACATCAAATTCAGCCTAGATTCAAAAAACCCTTTGCCTGAAGTTCTTGCTTTAGATAACTTCCAATTGAAAAACAACACATATATATTACTTCAACATATAGATATATAATATTAGTAGGTGATTTCCTACAGTTTCAAAACTCTCTTCTGTTAGAAAGTAGCTTACTAGGAAAAGCTGAAATTCTGTAATCATGATAGGCTTGGGTTCAAGTTTTTTATTTTTTTAAAGACTTTATTTATTTAGGTTTACAACAAAATTGAGAGGAAAGTACAGAGATTTCCCAAATACTCCCACCCCACACATGCATCACCTCCTCCATTATCAACATCACTCACCAGAATGATACATTTTTTATCCAGGATGAATCTGCATTGTCACATCATAATCACCCAAAGTTCATACTTTACATTAGGGTTCACTCTGGGTGTTGCACATTCTATGGGCTTGGACAAACGTATAATTATTTGTATCTACTATTATAGTATCATAAAGACTATTTTCACTGGCCTTGAACCCTTGCTCTATTTATCTCCCCCACCACCCACACCACTGATCTACTTATTGTCCCCATAGTTTTGCCTTTTCCAGAATGTCATATAATTGGAATCATAAAGAATGCAGCCTTTTCAGTTTGGCTTCTTTCACTAAGCAACATGCATTTAAGGTACCTCTATATCTTTTCATGGCTTGCTAGCATGGGGGACTGGAATTGGCCACCCCAAGATACATCTCTTTGGCATGAGGATTATTTTGAGCTGGTTACTTTTAAAAACTGCAGACATGAGAGAAACTCTGAAAAGCAGAAGTTACCCTTTGTAAAGAGACTTCTACATTTGTAAAGGAAATCTCCATCTGTAAAGGTGTCTCCCTCTCTGTACCAGGAAAAAGGGGGGATGACCTTATTTCTAGAAACACTTATCAATGCAGAAGGCAAGGATTTAAATCTGCATAAAAATCTTACTCTTGTTTACTGTGCTTTTCTGCTCATCTGCCATAACTGCCTCCCTGCCACCCCCAACATCCTCCTTTGTCTTTAGCTGAGGACGGTATTTAAAGCGAGAGCTTCCGCCATTTTGGCAAGTTGCTCAGTTTTCCTGAGCCTCTCCTCTGTATACATGTTATAAAGCTTTGTTTAATTTTCTCCTGTTATTCTCATGTGAATTTAATTCATTGTCTGGCCAGAAGGACCCAGAGTGGGCAGAGGAAACGTCCTCCTCCCCTACACTAGCTCATTTCTTTTTAGCACTGAATAATATTCATTGTCCGGATGTACCACAGTTTATTTATCCATCCACCTACTGAAGGACATCTTGGTTGCTTCCGAGTTTTGGCAATTATGAACAAAGCTGCTATAAACACCTGTGTGCAGGTTTTTGTGTGGATGTAAGTTTCCACTCCTTTGGGTAAATACCAAGAAATATGATTGCTGGATCATTTATGTAAGAGTATGTTTAAGTTTTGTAAGAAACTGCCAAACTGTGTTCCAAAGTGGCTGTACCATTTTGCATTCCCACCAGCAATGAACGAGAGCTCCTGGAGCTCTACGTCTTCGCCAGCATTTGTCCATGGTCCAGATTTTGGCCATTCCTAGTAGGTGTGTAGAGGTGATGATATATGACGTAGAGCATCTTTTCATATACTCTTTTACCATCTGCATATCTTCTTTGGTGAGGTGTCCGTTAAGGTCCTTTGCCCATTTGTTAATCAGATTATTTTCTTATTGTTGAGTTTAAAGAGTTCTTTGGATATTTTTGCTAACAGTCCTTTATCAGATGTATCTTTTGCAAACATTTTCTCTCAGTCTGTGGCTTATCTCATTCTCTTAATATCGCCTTTTGCAATTCAATTGTCTTTTGCAATTTCAATCAAGTCCAGCTTATCAATTATTTCTTTCATGGATCATACCCATGATCCACGGTGTTGTATCTAAAAAAGCATCACTAGACCCAAGGTCATCTAGGTTATCTATGTGATCCTCTAGGAATTTTATAGTTTTGCATTTTATATTTAGGTCTATGATCCACTTTGAGTTCATTTTTGTGAAGGATGTAAGGTCTGGGTCTAGATTCAATTTTTTGCATGAGGATGTCTAGCTGTTCCAGCCACCATTTATTAAGGACATTATCTCTGCTCCACTGTATCACTTTTGATCCTCTGTCAAAGATCAACTGACTACATTTATGGGATTTGTTGGTTGCCTTAGCTATTTAATCAATTCTATTGATTTGGTTATCTTAAAACTTTTAAGGTATATTACCCACAGCAAGAACCAACTGTTCTGAATCCAGGCTGGCTCAGTCATCACCACTAAATGTAATATTTGTATATGATAGATAGAATTCCTTAACATAAATAATCTATTGCCACATCCTGATAGAAGCCTGATATGAAGCACCCATTGTTTTACAATTATACTCAAATATACTTAAAAGGAGAAAAACTTGAGTCAATCAGCAGTTAGTCATAAAATATGAACAGAGAATTCTTTAAAAGCGGGGCTTAGAGAACAGAGTAATTTTCTCACAGGTGACTGTTTTGTGAATTTTAATTCTAATGAGAAGGAAAGTCAACATGGGGATTACACTCAATAGGATTTCACTTTCAATTATATGGGGGTGCAAGTGTGAGGTAGCTCTCGCTTGATAAAGGAAATCCTGAGTGTCTTCACCAAAGAACTTGGCAGGTCACTAGAATAATGACTTAGCAGGAGGCTTGGATCCTTAAGCGGGAGCTCACACTGCCTGATATGAGTCTGCTGAAATAAAGCCTAGCTGGGAAGTTGTAGGCAGATGACGCCAGAGGGTAAAGCAGATGTTCATCCTTTTGGGGAGAAAAGTAAATTAGAGAGTAAGTGATTGAAAAAGTAAAGCTAAAAGAGAAGCTATCAAATTACTTAAGTATTAATTTTAAAAAATGTTGCTTCCAATTATATTTTAAACATAGGTACTTAACAAAAATACTAAGTAACATTGGCTAAATACTTATTCTCACACAGAAAACTTCATTAGCTCAGCTGCGTACTAAATTTAAGAAGATCCCAGTTATACACTCTTCGAGTTCTTTATTTGGTGGACCCTCCAAGGCACCAGAGAACAAATCATATTTTCCTAAATCTAGGATACATTGTTTCACACTTTCATATTTCTCAAGTCACAATGTAGCTTATAATAGATATGAACACAAAAAAGCTATTATTAAATATCATAACTGGTGGTATCGGTGAGGCTAAAAGAGGTGGGGTAGGATTTGCTGGGAGGATACAGGAGGGATTTTCTGGGGTGATGGTAACGTTCTCTATCTTGATAGAGGTTTAGGTTACACAAGTAACTCGGCAAATGTATATTTAAGATTTGCGTGTTTCACTATATGTAAATTTTGTCTCAAAAGACAAAGATGTAAATAGTGGACTTTAGTTAATGTCATGTATGCTTAAGTATTTAGGGGGAAGTGCAGTGATGTCTAAAACTTGAAATGCATCAAATGAAGGGATTAACAGCCCATCAAAGTGGTATGAAAATTACTTTAAACCAAATCCATCTTAACAATCAGCGACAGATAATCTTAGGCAAAGCCTCCCCCAAATACAGCTGCCACTGACCCCCATCCCGGTGAGTTTCCTGATTAGGAAAAGACTGATGCTTAGCACCAGGAAGTAAATTCAGCTGCCCATTAGCACCATAAAGCCCAATAAAACCCTCCATACTTTCCCCTTGAAGCCCTAATTCTTCCCCCCCGCCCCTCCCCCCCGTCCCTTTCTGTCAAATTTAACATATAAACCTTTTATTTCTGATTATTCAGCAAGTTACTCCTCACTGAGTACTCCCATATGCATGTGTAAATAAACCTTGCCTTTTATCCTGTTAATCTTTCTATTGGCAGTTAATCTGCAGGCCCACAACCACTGGATCCAAGTTGGAAAAGGAAATTTTCCTCCCAAGACAAAGAATAAAATGGATTGATGGATGGACAGAGGGATGAACAGATCAGTGTATGATAAAGCAAGTATAGTCAACTACTAATGGTAGAATTTAGGTGGCAGATATGTCGCTCTTGACAAAATTCTTTCAACTTTGCTTTATGTTTGAAAATATTCATAATAAAATGTTGGGAAAAGTTAATTTAAAAGAAAGAAAAGACAACAAATATGGTATTTATGACTCATGCTTTGTGCCCCCCCCAAAAATTACAGTTGCTAGAAGACTTACCTCATAGATCCAAGCTATTAATTGATGACAAACGTCAGTCTAAACTGACGCTGACCATCCAATTACAGGTGCTGGTGCCTGTAATGGTCACTTTTTGCGACAAAAGCAAATCAGTGCTCACTGACATTTCTTTCCGTCAAACAGCAGTCATTCCCTCCCCAAGCGCTTCCTACTTCCAGACATTCCAAAAAGTCCTCATCAGAAATGGTCACCCAAGCGGCCAAACCACCTAGCCGAGGAGGAGAGGGGTGAGTGCTGCCCCTGCTTCCCGTTTGCAGGGTTATTGCTACCATGACACTGCAGACAGGCGACACACAACTAGTATTCCTCTCTAGCTCATAAGCAGAGGAATGTGGCTCACGTGATACGCTCATTTCATGGAGTTTCAATGACTACATTGCTGTTGGACTTTATTAATTGATGTTGTAAAGAATTTGGCTGGTCTTCGTCCCCAGTTCCTGAGAGGGAGCCTCTAAGTCCTTGGAAGGTCTTTGTAATTTATGCTGGGCCCTGAGAGTTTGTGCTCATGAGGTGACTCATAGTGGGTCCCTAGATAGTTCCAGCATGGAGACTGGCCATGCCGAATGATAAGCTTGGTGATTAGAGGTTTAGGTCCCTGAGCCAAGTGACACTAGCCCGACCTCCTGCGAGGGGAAGGGGACTGGAGATTGAATTCAGTCACGTGGCCAATGATTCAATTGATCATGTCTACACAGTGAAATCTGACAAAAATTCTGGACTCCAAAGCTTGGGTGAGCTTCCTAGTTGGTGATATACATCACGTTCTGGGAGGGTATGTGTCCAGAGGACATGGCAGCTGTGCCTACAGGACCCTGTCAGACCTCATCCTATGTGTCTGTTCTTTTGGCTGGCTCGGATTAGTCATTCCAGCAAATTATCTAATCTGAGGCAGTAGTGGCAACTCCAAAATTTGTAGCCATTTGGTCAGAGGTATGGCAGCCTGGGAACCCTTGAGAATGTGGCTGGTGTCTGCGGTGTGGGCACCACATGAAGGAGTGTGCCCTGGGAAGTGGGCGTCAGAACTGCATTGCAACAGATAATTTTTAAAAGACTTCTGCAGATCAGGTTCTAGACAGCTGACTTTTTGAAGAATATAAGCCAATGTAATAAAAAAATAAAACGAAGAAAAAAGTGAGAAGACTATTCTAGGATATAGAATTGAAATGAAGAGACATAACGAATGCAAGCAGTGAAACTTGACAGGATCATGGATTTTTACAAGTTATAAAAAACATGTTGAGGACTATTACTGAAATTTGAATATAGATTCTATATTAGATGATATTACTGAATCACTGTTAATCTTCTTAAGTGTGACAATGCGCTGTGGTTATGTGGCATGCCCTTGTTCTGAGGAGACACCTGCTGAAGGATCTAGGGATAAAGTGTCAGGACGTCTGCAGTTGACTTGCACATAGTTAAAAAAAGAGTGCTTGTGTGTGTATAGAGAGAAGAGGCAGATCTGAGTGAAGGATAAATGGGCATTTAGAGTACCATCCTTTCAACTTTTCAGTAGGTTTGAATTTTTTTTAAACACAAACTTGGGGAAATCCATCAGCAAAGGTTAAAAAAAATGGGGGGAGGAATGAAGTAAAGAAAATGTGGTAAAAATCCTAAAATCATTGAAGCCGGGTGACAGGTATACAGGAGTCACATACTATTCTATTTTTGTGTAGGTTTAAAGTTTCAAAATATAATGCCTTCTTAAAATGGTATCAGAAAGGTTTTACCTTTTGAAAACACATACAGTATCATTAGTTTCTAAAACTTCCTAATCTGTACTTAAGCCAGTTTTCTTGGTTCCTACTTAAGAGATTCATTCTTTTGTTTGAAATTTTATCCATTTCCTAAGTACATACATCTTCAGAACGGTGTGCCAGGTTCTCAGGGGACTATTAAAAAGCAAACAAGGTAAGTCACAGTTCCTGTGGTACCATCTAGTCGCAGAACAAGATACATACAACCAAAATCAGTAAGAATGAACTGCAGTATATATAAAAGGGCCTGATTCGAGAAAACCAACGTGGGCTGGAACTTGCATCGGTGGGATTCAAATGGGGCATACTTCCTCCCTGGAGGGAGGAAGAGGCTACAGGCAAGGAAGTCAGCTATGAACCACTAAAACAGGCCAGAAATGGACTATTAGGTGATGGGCCGGGCAGGGACAAGGAAGAAAGAAGAAATGTCAAAGGAGGTGACTAACCAGAAACAGGAGTATGAAAAAGAGGAAGGAGTCAAAGCAGACCACAAGATGCCTTGAGTCCTGAAACACATAGTGTGGATGACAGAAATAAGGAAATTGGGAGATGGATCTTGTTTGTACAGGAACAAAGGTTAACTTCTAGACATGTTGAGCTTAAACTGACATTTACTCCCTACTTCATACTTTATGCTCCAATAACACCAAATTACTTATAAATTGCCTGATATCATTTCTCACCTGCCTCTATGCCTAGTAGGTTCATCAGACCACCCACGTCCACCTGGCACACTGATTGTTCGAGAAGCCACCAGAAACTATGACAAGCGTAAGGGTCCAGAAACTAATGTGGTTGCATGCCTGCCCACCAGAGTAGGAACCCTTGGAAACCATAAGCACCAGCCAAGCCTGCTGCCTTCCAAAGACCCCAGTCCCCTCCTCTGTCCACCATGGGCCCAGAGAGATGAACTCTGCTGGGAATCCTTCAGACTCACACCCCACCATCCTTGCTCACTGCCTAAAACGTGAGTTCCTCTGGTCACTTTTCATTCTCACACTCTGCTCTCGCATTTTGTTTTCTTTCTCCTGATCCCAAACTCTATTATTTTCTGCCCCCACCCCCACCATTTCCTCTGTGCACTCTGGGACCCCCATTCCACCATGAGTAACGTCATCTACATCCTCAGCCTCTACTCACCACTCCCTCCTCCTGCTGGCCTTACTGAACCCTGGCTCTCCCTCAGGCAGCTTCCTCAGGTGAAAACTGTTCTTTCTCCCACATCACACATGTGCACACACACGAGTCAGGAAGAAAGTCAGCCGCATCCTTTTCATTCTCCACAATGCTGTTTCCAGACCCTCTTTTCACAAAACCCTACCTCTCGCACCCTCCTCTCTGATGTCACATACTGCAGCAGCAGCGGTTCTGACATTTGGATTTATTTTCCTAGTAAGATCATTAAGCAAAAACCTCCGCTCTTGTCTTAAAAACAAAGGCACTTTTTATTTCAATACAGGGAAAGGATATCTCAGAATAAATAACAGTCCTCTAAGTAAAATAATTTAGCTTTAGGAAGGGCTCACTGGTGGCCATTGCTCTCACTTCATCTCTCTTGTGTACGCTGCCGAGTCCCTCCTCTCCTCGTGTGAATGACACATCCCAAACCCCTAGCCCCTCGGCTCCTTGCTGCCCTCAAATCCGATGACGTTCTCCGACCTCTCTTCTCCAGCTCCTCACTCCTTCCTGTGCCCACACCTTAGGAACCACTACCATCTCATCGTCTGTGGCCACACTGCCTACTCCTTCTGCTCCAACACTCCAGAATCCCAACACTATCTGTTCTATTTCAAGACCTCTAGTTCTTTGACCCATCTACTTCCTCCCTACCAATACCCTCCTCTCTTTGCCCATATCCCATGGTCCATCCTGACAGTTTCTCTTGCCATTATCCTCAATTCTCGTGCTCCACTGTCCCCCATTTGTACCTACTTGCAGAAACTGCAATTGTTCCATCTTTTGGTGGATTGGATCTGGTTCCATTCCAACACTCTCACGGGGGATTGACTACAGCAATGGCCCCAGCTGTTTCACGCCTCATTGTATCTACCCACTTTGGCAGTATTTCCCACACTGACCCTCACCTTGGCCACGTGTCTGTCTCACTTGGGAATGAGATGGCAGGACATGTGACACAAGGAGAAACTTGAACAATGCTTAGACAGTGGAGCTTGATCTCTCTCTGTTCTTGGAATCCTGCCACCATATTAACAGCCAGGGCCAGCCTGCTGGCGACTGAGAGGATACATGGAGAGGAGACCAAGGTACCTCAGCTGACAGTCAGCCCGCCCCCAGCAGATGCAAGAGTGAGCCCCAGGTGAGACAGCTCAGCCTAACCCAGGTCAGCAGACCCACCCAGCTGAGCCCAAGCCCAATGCAACTGCTGGGAAAACAGCTTTAAGCCATTAAGTCAAGAGTCAGAGTGGTTTGTTGTCGAGGAAAAGCGAATTTATATAACTCAGAGGCTAAACAATGATAGAAAAAAATGTATACAACAAAGCAGACTAGTGTCAGCTATTTCTACCTCTCCTCTCCTCAAACCTATCCTGCTACTCCTCCCCCTTCTCAGATACCAAATGTTCTGCTTCACAGAAAGGAGAAACCGTTAGGTAAGAACTTCCTCAACTCCCAGTCTCTCCACACCTGTTTACCTCCATCAGGCCCCATCTGCCTCCCTGACCCCGTTACTGCAGAGGAGTCGCACCCCCCACATCCCTGCCCTGCCCAGACGTCCCAGCCCGTGCTGGATCTCCCTGCCTCCTTGCTCCCTCAGTCCTCCCCCATCTCCCCCTCATCAGCATTTAAACTCTCCCACATTAAAAACACCACCAATAACAACAAAAATTCTCTTTCAGTCTCTTACTACTATTCAACTACTACTCTTTTCACTTTCTCAAACTGTTTGAAAGTAGTTGGCCTACACTTGGTGTTTTGATTTTTTTTCAACATTTTTATCTCCCCTTCATTCCTCAACTGCGATCTGGCTTCCACCTCCCTCCCCACCCCCAGCCCACTCAGTCTACTGCCACCACCCTCCGTGTTCTACTGCTAAATCCAACGCACGTGTCTCTGTGTGTCTCAGTCTCAACAGCATCTGACATGCTGACCACTCCCTCTTTCTTGAAATGTCTCTCTCCCCTTGGATGCTGTGTCACCACACTCTCTTGTCTCCTCATGCCTCTATGGTGGATCATTTTTAGCTGTCTTTGCAGCTTTGTGGCTTCTTGTCCTTTGCCTGACCCTTGAATGTCGCTTTTCTTCAGGATTCCATACTCTGCCTTCTCTCTCAACACATTCTTCTAAGCCACTAGCATGGCTTCCATTACCATCCATGCTGCCAACTCGTCAGATCGACACTTCTGGCACAGCTCTCTCCCCAGCTCTCTATCTACATATCCAACAGCCGAGGAGACAGCACCACTTAGATGAGCCACAGGCACCTCAGAGTCAAGGTGTCCTCAACCACACTCATTATCTTCCCACTCCAAATCTGTTCTTCCTCCCACATTCCCCAGTCAGGAGACATCCTGATCTCACGATTAACTCCACCTTCTCTCACAGCTCCTCTTTCTTAGGCATGTAAATCACTAAGTCCTGATGAGTCTGTCTCCTAAACTGAACACCACTTAAATTCATCCAGTTCTAAGTTCACGCCCACATCTCTACCTTAATTCAGCACCCTCTCTGGCCTAGGTAACTGAACAGCCTCCTAACTGGTCTTGCTATTTCAACTCTTACTCTAATCCATTTTCCACACTGTAGCCAAAATGATCTTTTTAATGTGCAAATCTAATCATTTCCTGCCATGGATATTGTTTTATTCAACCGGGACATGCTAGTACTTAGCACACAGTACACAGGCACATTATCAATAATGTTTATTGGGTAATAAGGATAAAATACTGAAATGTGCAATAGGTCAACTCTTACACATACAAACTAAAGATATAAGCTTCACAGATTAACATTATGAAATGAGTGAAAAGCCCAGCTTGACAACCAAACAATAACATCAAATTTAAGCAATTTATATAATCTTAGTCTTAAAATGATAACTGCAAGGTTTACATCCAACTCTTAAAATTACTGCTCTACTCCCCCCATACAAAAAAAAAATTGCTTTATTTTCCAACAGAATCAAAAACAAGTCTGAACATTCAACATTTACTTACGTGCAAAGAATTGACTGGTCCTCACGATCTATAAAACAAAACAAAACAAACAAAAAAAAGAAAGTGACCATTTGCCAGGTTTTAAAAATATTTGATATAATAAAGTTGCAGTAATAGCCTATAAAACATTAGTAACTCTCCTCCTCTCAGGCCAAGTTAACTCTTCCCCAGCCCTATTATATAGTCCTAAATCCAGTCAAATTCACTCATTATATTGCCAGATTCTTGGGGGGGGGGGGAGATAAAAAACAACCTGGGCTTAGAAGATTTTACATGCCTCTCCAACCTTGATTCTCAAACTCTGCTGCATATCAAACTCAACTGGCGAGCTTTATAAAAATGTACTTCCTGGAGCTCCACCCTCACTATGTCACTCTCAGGGGGCCATGGGCTGAAAATCCCTCTTTAAGTAAGTTTCCCAGTGATTCTGATGGCCAGGCCTGGAAACCACTGCCTTTCAGAATGGCTTCAAGATTCCCCACAACCAGAGAGGAATCATTACTAATTTGACCTTAAAGGAGGGAAAAAAGTATCAAACACTGAAAGGAAGGTTGAAGGAGGATTAACATCTATATTAGGTTTAACCACTGTCTCAAGACAAAATGTTATATATACCAAAAACAATCAAAGAATGTACAATGAAAAAATCTGCATGATTTTAAATTGATTAATGATTTAGGTATGCAGCTCCATTTTTCAAACGAGAAGAAGAAATTCAAATCCACATCTAGCCCATGGATAAAATCCCCAGTGTAGGATGTATGATTTCCAATCACTTATGAGCATTAATATCTATTTTACAGATGAGAAATGTTCCTCAAGGAGGTTAGTGGATCCTCTCAAGTTACAGAGCTCCTGAGGGGCAAGGATGCTGGGGTGGGAACCCGGCCTGCCCGCCTCCAATGCCTGTGTTCTTAACACTACTGACCGAGTTTGCCATTGCTTCTAAAGGAACTGTGGTCCTGGGGCCTGGCCCAGGTAGCCTTCTCGTCAGTCCCTATGCTGTGCTTGCTTTTCCTCTGGGGATGCCATCAGGGGCCCAGCGAGGATCTCATAGTAGTTCAGGCATAGCTAACTTTCATGAAAGAAAAACAAATAGTTCATGCACTACGTCATGCTCTTCATATCATGTTATTAAAATAAACAAATCCATTCATATAGTTTATGTGTATTCACATATTCTATGTTATACAAAGAATCTATTACTGCCCAGCTCTTCAACTCTAATCTAACTCCTAATAGCCTTTAACTACTGTTTTATCCTTCCTCTGGCCGCACAGGCAGCATAGCTGATGTCTGCCTCCTTTATTCATTCCCAGAGGTCATGCCATACCCTTTCTTCGACACACTCTTCCCAGATCCACAACCACTTGGATATCTATCTCCACATGTCCTTTCGTGCTCAGCTCAGCTGTGTCTCCTCTGGGGAACCGTCCCAGACACTCTCTCAGGATCCTCACTGTTTCCTTCTTTTAATCATATTTCACAATTAGACAAACAATACTGCCAATTGCCTGCCCACTCGAATGTGCTGCCTGAGATCAGAGACTGTCTCATTATTTTATTCCCAGCATTAAGAGTTAGCCTTAGTTAGGGGGGCTGAGAAATTCAGTGCTAGACACCACGCTGGGCACTGGCAAGACAGTGGGAACCGGAATCTTCCGTTCTACTTCCAGCTCTGCCACAAACTATGTATCTGTAACTGAGGCATTGATTCCCTGCTGGTCTCAGGCTCTTCACCTATAAACTAGGATTTTACCAAGTCTTTACTTCTTCACTCTAAATATGAACCCTCAGACACCTAAATTTCCCTGGTCTGAGCAGTTTCTACAGAACTCCTCTACACCAAGTTTTTATGGCTTTTCTAAAGTGGTTGACACATTAAAGAAACCAAAACACACACACAAAATTAACCAAAATTAAACTGCCTCCTCATTCATTCAGAACAGCTTTCTTCCTGCATCTGTATATGCTATTATTATTGTCTGAAATTTGAGACCTACACAACCACCATCTACCCTTCAAACCTGCTCCCTACTTCATTCCCCCATGCTTTTCACCACACCACATCCCCACCCCTAAAACCAAAAAACAGAACAAAACAACTCTCTTCTGGCCAGACCCGCCTGTTACGTCTGGTCTCGTATTAGCTTTGGGCCTCAGTTTCACTGTGAGGACAATAAAGGGCCGGGCTTGCCAACCTCTAGGATTCTCTGTAGGATTAAACGATTCCTCCCTCTGTTGCAGTGCATCCTCGTCATTTTTCAAGGACTAACTTAAGCACTACAATAGTTTACAATTTTACTCTTTGTACTCTAAAAATCAGTAAACGTCACCAGGCAGCCTTACAGTAATATTTAAAGGTAACAGTTTTACTTTAAAAAATGCAACTAGCATTCTAAAAAGTAGAGACTTGTTTGATAGCTCAGTATTTTCCAAAGCACCTCCCAAAAATCACATACGGAAGTACTTAGTAAATCCACGTTGAATTAAATCATATTTTCAACAGTGAAAAAGGTTTCAAACCAATGACCTCAGCTTCTACCTTAAACAACTAGAAAAGAGCAAAGCAAACCCAAAGTAAGTAGAAGGGAAATGTATAGAACAGAAATCAATGAAATGGAAAACAGAAAGAAGGAAAAAAAATCAATGAAGCCAAATGCTGGTTCTTTGAGAAAACCAATAAAATTGATAAACCTCTAGCCAAACTGATCAAGAAAAAGACACAAATTACCAATATCTGGAATAAGAAAGGGATCACCACTATAGATCCCATAGGTACTAAAAGGATAATAAGGAAATATTAGGAAGCACTTCATGTAAAAAAATTTGACATTTAAATTTCTTTAAAAGATATAAACTACTAAAGCACACTCAAGAAGAAATAACAACCTGAGAAGCCCTATATCTATTAAAGATAACTGAATCTGTGAAACTAATAGGGTATGTCAATTATCCTTAATAAAGAAAAATCGAATTTGTAATTAAAAACCTTCCCACAGAGAAAAAAGACCTTCACTGGTGAATTCTAAAAAAGATTTAAAGAAAAAAATAATGCCAATTCCATATAAACTTTCAGAAAATTGAAGAGAAACATTTCCCAACCCATTCATACATACAAGACTTACTCTAATACTAAAATCAAAAAAAGACATTATAATAAAAGAAAATAATATACAAATATCTCTCATAAACAAGGACACAAAAATTCTTAACAAAATGTTAATGAAGCAAATCCAATAATATACAAAAAAGATAATACATATGATGAGCAGTGGTGTCTATCCTGGGAATGCAAGGTTAGCTCAACATCCAAAAGGTAAACAATCTAATTCACTAGAGAAGAAAAAGATACGATCATCTGAATGGATGTAGAAAAAGCATTTGATAAAACTCAACACCCATTCATGATTAAAAAAAAAAACAGCAGGGGGCCTTCCCTGTGGCCGAGTGGTTAAGTTCGTGGGCTTTGCTTTGGGCGGCCCAGTGTTTCACCAGTTCGAATCCTGGGCGCGGACATGGCACCGCTCACCAAGCCATGATGAGGCAGCATCCCACATGCCACAACTAAAAGGACCTACAACTAAAAACACACAACTATGTACCGGGGGGCTTTGGGAGAAAAAGGAAAAATTAAAAAAATCTTATAAAGAAAAACAAACAGCAAACTAAGACTACAAGGGAATTTCATCAACCTGACAAAGGGCATGTACCAAAAACTCTACAGTTAACCTTATCCTTAATGGTGAAAACTGAACACTGTCCCCCTGAGATCAGGAACAAAGCAAGGATGTCTGCTCTCATGGCATCTACTCAACATCACAAGGCAAGAAAACAAATTAAAAGCATAGAATTGGAAAAGAAGAAACAACTATGGCTCTATTTGCAGAGGACATGATTGTCTACACAGAAAATCCCAAAGAAGCTACAAAAAAACTTTCCAGAATAAGTGAGTACTGCAAGGTCTCAAAATATGTCAATATATACTTAAAAAATAATATCTCTACAAATTAACAGTGAACAACTGGAAATTAAAAGGTTTTAATTTAACACTAAAGAACATGAAATGGTTAGTTATATTAAGGTATACGTTATGCTTAGGCATAAATTTTACAACAACTGTGTTTGTGATTTTTGCAATCAAGTTTTATGTCCAAGAACTTTACTTTCATTCAGTCAGTCAATGAATATTTCTTGAGCAACTACTATGTGCCAGGCACCCTCTGCATTTCATTGATACAGTATCCTCTAGAAGCCAAACTGAAGAAAAGAACAAGCTATGGTCTGTTTTTTGTATCAAAAAAACAAACTGTTGAGTGGGACTATATGCTCTGAATCCTCTGCATGGTCCCCTCTCTACTAAGATCCCCTTCATAGACCCAGTGACATTTAGCTCTATTTGCTCACATTTGTAATTGAAAACCTCGATTGATCAGCATTGGCAGGTGGTATGAGCTTTATCAGCAACTGTATGTGCTATTGTCTGACTATCCTAGCAGATGTCCCAACCCAATGGATTTGTGGTGTATATCAGCAGGTCATCCCTCACTTACAGAATGCAATACAATGGAACTGCTTGGGGGGGAGGGGTTGTTTTTATTTTCTGTATCAAACTTTTAAATTATTACATAATCAAAACTACCAACTAATTCTTTTTAACTTTCACAAGCAATTTTATTATTGTGGATAAGAATACGTCACATCGCCTTGGTTTTGAATCTTAGCTCATACCTCTTACTATCTACATTTTCTTGGTCAAGTTTTTAACTTTTTTGTGCCTCAGTAAAATAGGGTTAGAAATTCTATTTACTCTATAGGATTGTTGTTATGGATTAAATAATACACATAAACCATTCAGTCCAGTGCCTGGCACACAGAAACATTCAATAAATGTTCATTCTAGCATTAATGATGATATTAATAATACAGTATGCTGGTAAGCCACATCTTTCTCATTCTGTATCCGTACAGTTGGTTTGGGAACCCAGTAATGGTACATTAACATTTATCCCTGTTAATTATTTTGTTAGATTCAATTCCCCACTCGAGTTGTCAAGATATTTTTAAAAATTATTTCTTCTTCATCAAACATACTTATTTTCCCTCCCAGTTTCATGCCATCTATAAATTTTATGAGCATGCATGCCAATCTTTAAGTATATTTATAAAAATGTCAGAAAGAGCACAAACCGTTTGGCGCACACTCTGACAAACCTGCCCAACCTCAAGTGTGAATCAATACCTCGAGTGCAACTTTTCAGCACGGTCAAGAGGTTATCATGGAAGACTACGGAATGCCATGCAGAAGTCCTACTGCTCTGTTAACACTTTCTACTGTATTTCCCTTCCTACTAAACTAATGCAGTGAATATTTTCATGTTGTCCTTAGACTGTTAACAATAGATTCCAGAATCTTTCCTGGCAAGTATGTTAAGCTCAGCAGTCTAGAGCTTCTTCCCCCTTTTAAAAACTAGAATTATATATGTGAGACGATCCCAGCCTTCTGGAAACTCCCCTTCTATATAATACTTCAAAGACTAGAGGGTCAGCAATTTCAATTGTGAGAACATATTTGTTGAGACAAGGAAATATGGCTTCAATTAGGGAAGGAGTGTACTTTCTCCAATTTCTTCTCCCATATAAGGCAAAGTCTGCTCATTCATACAAATGCTTTTCTGCATATAAAGATTATTCTTAACAGAAACACAGAATGGAAAACAAAGAAGCTGGCGCTTCTCCTTTCTCCATTATCTAACAATTTATCACACCCGTAGCCATTTCTTAGTATTCTTTGTCTCTGAACCTAAGACAGGTTATTAAATTTAATCTTTTTTAAGCCTAAACTGATTTTTGATAGTGAACCTGTCCTTACCAATCTATGACACTTTCTAGTCTGGAAGTACTTTCTGTTCGCCTCAGAGGACCTGGTATATAACAAGTATCCAAACAAAACTTTAAGTAGGAAATGGATACTGTACTTTATTAATTCCTTCACACCGCCCTTCAGACCCAGTCACCCAGACAGCCTTTTCAGGACCTGCAATTGGATGACAGTGGATGCAGCAAATAACGTTTTCTGAAGATCATGGAGCTACTATGTAAGAACTGCATAGATTATACCTTACAGAATTTATTCTTTAAAAAATAAAAGGAGCCAAGATGGAGAGTTACTATAGAAGACTTCACATAGCCTAGGAAGCTCCTTTAACACGGTCTTTTTGAGCAATAATGTTAAATGCATTCAAAACTGCTATATTCTGGTTTTCAAAAAAAGTGTCCCTCTACAAACGATTGTGTCTAAAGCCATGATTCAAATGAATGACTCTGCAAATTTATATTTCATTCTAAATCCAAAAGAAAAAAATCAAAATCAACAACTCAATACACACTTTCTAACTTTTGTTCTTTCCTTTTACATGCATTTAAATGAGAAATATTTTATAATCTTTCTCCCCTCAATGAAAGCATCAACCTTTTCTATTATCCTTCCAGTCAGCTTTAAAACCTAATGCAATAGAGCTTTGATTATACTGGCTTGTGGTAGAGATCAAATGTATAAAAAAACTAGATGCTTTTTAACATAAAAATTAACATGAAGTAGTTATGAAGCAACAAACATACTTAACCAGCTTCCTATAGAAAATGGCCACATTGCCCACTCTAATCTTAAGAATTCATAATTTTTCTACAATAAACATTTATTACTTTTCTTGTTAATCTTTAAAAAAACAAAACCCCAAAGCCCTTTGTAGAAGAGATTAGAGACATTTAAAAAAACACTAAATTACATTTAAGAAATTCTGAGTATTTAGCGTTCTAACATTTCCAGTTACCTTGAAGCATGCATCTGTAAGCAGATTCAGATATGGCATAGATGTGTGGAGGCATCTCGTGACGTTTCTTCCCTCTGTACATTTCAATAATATTCTCAGAGTAAATTGGAAGATTCTTGTAAGGATTTATGACTACACAGAAGAGTCCAGAATAAGTCTAGAATAAAAATAAAATACAGTGTTAAGGAAAAAACCTGCATATATCAGACAGACAGAAAACACACAGGAATTTGACCAGGGACTATCATTTGGATAATTAATCTATCATCAAAATTAAATCTAGTGCATGATGGGCAATTCCAAACCACAAGCAGTTCTATGATAGTTTATTAAGTGGCACTGTCCTGGATTAAGTCACTTCATCTGTAAAACAGAAATAATAATACACGCATCAGAACTTCACAGGCTACTGTAAGGTTCAAACAATCTGTTATTTGCCTTTTCACACTCATTCTTTCCCAAGTGTACAAAGTATCAAAAGTTCATTAATGTCGTTTCAGATTCCACATTCCAACTAATCTTTAAGAAAATACCATTTGTTAAATTTGGGGAGAGATTCAAAGAAGAATATCCACAATTATCTGAAAAGGCGATTATTAAAGAGATTTGCAAAAATGTAACTTTCCATTCTTCTAATGTTTTTGTTTTGGAAAATAGTTTTTTCATAAAAGACAACTTACTTGTGTTAACTTATACCTTTTTTTAAATTGAATTTGTTTAAGTAAATAATAAACGGTTATTTTTAAATGAACTGATAAATATTTAAAAAATACGTTTGATTTCTAATACAGTAAATATTGATAAATATAACCCACATAAGCAAAAGCTTTATGGGGGGGTCCTCAATAGTTTTTAAGAGCTGCTAGTCTGGAAGACAGAAACTTTCCTGATCAGTATGATAATCATTACTCAGAACTGATACTATGAACACTTTTGACTTTTGGGTTTTTAAAACTCACATAGAATGATTTCTGAGAATAATCTACAAAATTGACCCTGGGAACTATGGAAAAACAGAACAGTTAGAATCGCTGTTAGAATCTCCAGTCCTCAGAAGGACCGAAGGCATCTGGAAAGGACACTCAGTTGTATTATGAAGCAGACCTTTTATTTAAGGTGATGTGGGAAGACCAAATCTAAAGACAACCGGACCCTAACGAAGGCTGAGGATTCAGCATCAGGGCCTGCTTCCCCAGGGAGCACTGAGAGCGATTCTAACCAACAGCTGTGTTCATGAAGGCTGAAACCCTTGGCAGTTGCCACCAGAAGGCACTCTAGAGACCACTCTATTTTGAATACCGCAGTTACTAACGCTGAAACAAGAGAATGAAAGCCTGCCAAAAAAGTTAAGCGATCAGAACCACCTCTCTAGCCGTTCTCCTTGTATCTTTCCTTAACTCACAATTGCAGGCTGGGACGTGGAATGCACTTCCTACCTAGATTAGGGGTTGACAAGAGGACAAAAGGCAAAGGCCTCTGCCCTAAGTTCACTGACCTGGGCTGTCTGCCTCACTTCTGAACTGGCCAGATGGACATCTGTCCCTGTTTGCCTGAGCCCAGAGAAATTCCTTGCCCCTCCCTTGCTGACCGCTTAGGTCTTCAGACTGCTGGCTTTCTCATGCATCCAGCACACACCTCAGACAACCCTGCTAGCTCTTGGGCTTCCCACACCATCTTGGCACTTTCTCCCATTCAAGTCTCTTGTCTAACTAGTCCAGCCTCTCTCTGACACCCATACGACAAAACAGCAGTGAAAGACAATAAAAACAAAGATTTTATGAAAGGTGAGAAAACTAAGCAGAGGCAACCTGAATATTTTAATTTTTTATTAACATACAGTAAAATTAACAAATCATACTATACCTCTTGATGAATTTTTCTATATACAACTTCATTTTTTCACTCAAAAATTAGATCACACTCTATTCATGAAGCTACAGATTCCATACTTCATTTTTATAAGTGGCAAATAATTACAGACTGGCAAAAAAAAAAGGCCTAAGAAAGCTAAAACACGCAAATTCAATTTAATTCCCATAGCACGTATGGTATGGTAACAGATCATAACAATGACACTGTTAATCAGATATAATTCCAACATGTGTGTCTGCCATGTGTTGGGTACTTTTCTGAGGACTAGGATTACAAAGATGAGTAAGCCTCACAAATATGAGTAAGTCATCAAAAAACAAGCCTAAATAACCCTCAGTATTCTGGGCTTGCCAAAGAGGGACAGTAATAAATGTTCAGGTGGAAATATTATTAAATCTAAGGGCTTTTAAAGAGCCAACTTTTAACTATCTAGAAAATTAGCTCAAATGTTGGCTCCTGCATAACTGATAACTGAACCAATACTTTATCACTTTTGTCTTCCTCAAGGTGCATGGTAGGAGGGCAACATGTTGTTAAAATAATTTCTCTGAGATCTTAAAGTTCAAATTAAACTTCATTAAGTATTTGAATACACACACAAGATATTAAGCACTTCAAGAAACATACGCTTTAGGTATGAAGACAATAAATATATATTAAATAAACAAAAGACAATATAAGGCATTAAAAAGAGAGTGGTACAAAAAGAGAAAGAGAAAGATGAACAGGTTTTAGAAATAGTAAAGAAACTGCGGAGCAGAACACCCAACAAACTCCAGGCACTGAAAGTCGCAGCCATCTTGTCAGAAACTATAAAACTAGGTACAAAATTCAGACCTAGATGCTCTTTGATGTCCTTTTTAAAGACTTAGGTCAAAAGCAGGGATAAAGGAATTTCTATTAAAATAATAGCGTAAAACTTTGTGGCAGGATATATCCAAGACAAAATGAGAAGAATAGTCTAGCTGAAAATTATACCACGGGATGTGAGACATAAGAGCCAAGAAAATCAAACTGAACAATTTATATTTTGTCCTCTATAGGTGATTAGGTATTAGAGGTTCAGGAGAGAAGAGCAACGGAAGGAAGGAGGCATTTTTGAAAAAGTATAAATCTGGCAGCCATATGGAAAATAGATTGAAGAGGCAAGAAGTGAGAAGCAGGAAGTGGAGACGCTGGAAGAGACCTGGCACAGTAACAGGGCCTAGATGAGGGAAAAGGCAGCACAGAAACGGAGATGGGTGAGTCACGGAGAAAGCTGGAGGGAGACGCAACAGCACTCACCAACTGAATACAGAACAACCATTTAAGACACAAGATCAAGATGACGCCAAAGTTTTCAAGCTTTAGAGACTGGAAAAGTTACTGATGGACAGGAAAACAATTTGATTTGTGGGACAAGATAATGACTCCCCTTTTAACATATCGAGATTGCAGTATGTTAAAAGGGGACGCGTTGCAGTAGGTGAGCTCAGTTGAATGCCTGTGGGCAGCTGGAAATACTGGATTGCTAAAGCCATGAGAAAACTCTAAGGGACTGCAGAGGCTTGAAGGGTAAGTTTGCAGACCTTTAAGATACCAGGTAACGGTATTATACACCTTACCGAAGAGAGACAGACACAAATATTTGCACAACAAAACTTGTAGTTTTTAAGACATGCTATGCTGCTTTATGCCTCCAGGCTTCCTACATGCTAATCGCTCTGCCTGGAATGCCCATCTCCTGTCTAGGCCTGGGAAATTTTATCCATCCTTGAAGTGTCAGGACTCTGTTTAAGAAAGCAGGAATATGTGTATACATTTTCATAGATTCAAAGGATTAGAAGATCAGGAAACAGAGGCAAGCGCTGACGTCACGCGATGGAGCAGAGATCAGGAACAGGGCACTGAACTGGCAGCATCACACAAACCTGCATCCCAACTGCAACTCTCAGAAGAAATCAGAACACCACCCAAAAGGAAAGGGGAGAAGAAGGAGCAGCTCACTCACACCATCTGCAAACGCTGTACCTGGATAAATTCACGCGTGCTTAAAAAAAATAAAACATCTATGTAACGAGGGAAAGAGTATCATCCAGAGGTTTCAGAGAAAGAAATTACCTGGAAATTATCTATAAAATAAGCTAAAAGGAAACTTTAGGAAATAGATTTAGAGCTGCAACAGAATATAGCATAATATGGACTCTACACGTTGGAACAGAAATGCATAAGGAAAAAAAGAAGTGCCCAAGGCAAGGAGAGACTATAAGGAATCACCTGAAATACTAAAAAATTAAAACTCACAGTGGAGGAAAAAAGAGCAAAATGGATATCAGGAAAGCAGGTAATAGAATGGACACATTTATTCTGAGAAAGCTTCCTTCTTAAAGAAAAATAGAACAAAGACAAGATAATAAAAGAAAAAGAAGGCACAGAGTTAAAACCAAAAAAAAAAAAAAATAGTACTTGGAGGACAGATGACTATGGAGAGCAGAGAAAGAACTAGAATGTTAATCATTATTGCTTCTTTGGGGGGAAAAAGGCTAAAATTCTGTAAAAAGAACGAGAATCTAAAATAAAGTTGAAGAAAACTTTTGTGTGCGTGTAGGAGGGAGGTAATATATATTGAGTTAAAAAGAATTCACCAGGCTAATAAACACAGAAGGAGTGAAGGCATTAGACTACCACCATGGGGCAGCCCCTAATGAAATAACAGATCTGGACAATGCTGAGCAAAGGCTGCTGAAACCTTCAGTGTATGACAGACAAGGACACTCCCAATGCACAAACCAGGCTGACAAAACCCAAACTGACTCTCTACTGACTCACTGGTCAATCTCAGCATCGCGAAGTGAGAGACAACCCGGCATTACGTGCCTCCTGAATCCGAATCTGATCAAGCCTCTGGATCCAACTATCAGGTTATAGGAAGCACCACAGGAATGCAATCAACAAAATCCAGAACATGGGAAATTCTACAGCACAACTGACCTTGTTTCTTCAAATAAAAAAATACAATGGCGGAAACATAGAGTAGAAGTGACATTAACACCCTATTACAATATATTGACCTTGTTTGGATCCTGAATTGAATAGACCAACTACAATAAACATTTATGAGACATTAGGAGAATCTGAAAGTGACTGAATATTTGATGATACAGAATTATTGTTATTTCTTTTTTAGGCAGATAATAGTCACAAATCCCAAAAGCTGTTGCTAAGAAGCAAGAAGCTGAGCAGAGCTTTCAGCAGCATGCAAAGCCAAGAGAACAAAACTTCAAGAGTTCCCACCACCCAAGAGGAGGGCAAACACCCTGGGTTTTCAGTTGGGACCCTGACAACTACACCCTGAGTTAAGATATACCAGAAACAGAGCGGCCTTCACACAGCCTGATGCCCAGCTGGGAAGGATGTCAATCCCTGACTGGTGTACATGTGCTGTTCCCCCTTAGCCTAACTGCCTGCCCAGAGCAAAACTCTACAATGAGCTTAACATCATCCAGAGCCTCAAATAACCTTCACAATTTCTTAAAGACAATAACTGGCACATAAGGCAACAGTTATGACCAAAATCCAAGATAATCTGGATCCCCTGTGAGTCTATTTTTATTGCCTTGTATTATTATCTTGGATAATAATATGTTGAAGTAATTAAAAGACATGATTGAAAATTTTGGCAGAGAATTGTAAACTATTAAAAGAAAACCCAAATGAAAATTCTAAAACTGAAAAACAGAGAACTGAAATTAAGAATTTAATGGATGTGTTTAATTAACAGCAAATTACATACAGCTGAAGAAAGAATTAGTTACTTAACATTTTAATCAGAAGCAAATATCCAGACTGAAGTCTAAGGAAAAGAGGATGAAAATATAGAAGAATGTGAGAGATATAAGGGGCATGGTGAAAGGGTCTGACATACAAGGTATTTAAGTCCAAGAAAGAGAAAAGAGAGAATGGAGCAGAAGCAGTATCTGAAGAGATAATGGCTAAAAATTTTCCAGAACTCAAAAAAGACATCAAGCCACAGATTCAAAAATGCTACAAACTCCAAGCAGAACACTCCAAGCAGAACATAGGAAAGAAAACTTTACCTAGGCACAGCAGTGTAAAACCGCTGAAAACCAAAGACAAAGAGAAGATTTTAGAAACAGCTAGTGGGAAAAATACAGATTACCTTCAAAGGAATTAGCAATAAAACTATAAGCTGAATTCTCAGTAGAAAAAGATGGAAGGCAGAACACAAGGCAATGGTATCTTCATAGGGCTGAAAGGAAATAACTGCCTTTGAATTCTAAATCCAGGAAAAAACCAACTTCAAAAACGAAGGAGAAAGAAAGACACTGTCAGACAAATAGAGAGACCTTTTCTAGAAGAAAAGATGGAAGCTAAGAGATGTAGAAAAAAACGAAAAGCAACAGAAAGTAAATAGATAAAACTAAATGGATGCTGACTGTATTAAGAAAGTAATAAGTATCTTGTGGATTTTAAAATATAAATATATGTAAACATAAACAACAGCATGTAAGTTTGGGAGGGAGGAGACAATGGAGAGCGAGCGCTCTGAGGTCCCTTCAGCACCCATGACGGGTGAGAGTTCTGGTTTCTATCAGCCTTCAATAGCTCCAGGATGCATGTTAGAATACATAACCACTAAGAAAATAACTAAGAGAACAGAAGAAATATACAGCTAACAAGCTAAGAGGTGAAAAGAGAGAATAATAAAAATTACCTATTCCAAAAAGGAGATATAAAGGAAAGAGGCCAAAAGCACAGAGCAGGTGGGACAAAGAGAAAGCAATGGGTCAGCTGTAGATTTACACTGAAATTTTAGTCACTACTTTACATGTATATAAGCTAAATATTCTAATTAAAATAGTAATATTGTCAGATTAGGGACAAAAAATAACAACTATAGGCTGTTTATAAGAGACCTACCTTAGGTATAAAGACACAGAAAAGTTGAATGTAAAATTCTGGAAAACAACAAACCATGCAATCACTAAGGAAATAAAAAAGTTAATACTAATATCAGACAAAATAAACTCTGCAAGAAGCATTGCTAAAAATGAAGACCATTTCATGATGATTCACAAGAAAGATATAAAAATTCTGTATTTGTATACATGTGATAACATAGCTTCAACACGTACACAGCAAAAACACAACTAAAAAGAGAAAAAGACTTTAACAGTAACTGATAGAACAAGCAGACAAAAATTAAAAACCACAAGAATATGTAAGATTAAATGACACTACACATACAGGACACTGCGCCCAATAACCGCAGGATATACATATTTTTCAAGTGCACCATGACCTCTTATCCAAAGTGATCACACAATGGACCATAAAGCAAGTCTAACAAACTCCAAAGGACTGAAATAACTTCAGGGTGCGTTCTCTGACCAAAGGGGGACCATATTAGAACTATCAAAATACATAAATCTGAAAATCCCCTGTGTCTGCAAATTAAGCAATTTACTTCTAAATAACCCATGGATTTAAAGAAGACATCCTCATTATTTTGCACTGAACAATAATAAAAGTACAACATACTAAAACTTGTAGAATACAGCTAAAGCTTATTACTTAAACTTCTGGTGAGACTCAAAAAAAAAAAAAAAAAAAGGGTAGCGATCAGGAATGAAAGAGAACCTCACTACAAATTCCACAGAAAATAAGAGGATATTATGAACAACTTTATGCCAACAAATTTGAAAATTTAGATGAAACAAATTCCTAGAGAAACACAATTATCAAAACTGAAACAAGAAATTTAAAAATCTGAAAAGTTCTCTATTAAAGAAAAACTTCCCCACAAAGAAAATTATATTGTTATTTTAAAAAGAAATAACATCAGGGCCAGCTCAGTGATGTTGTGGTTAAGTTTGAGCACTCCACTTCGGTGGCCCAGGGTTCACTAGTTCGGATCCCAGTGCAGACCTACATACCACTCATGAAGCCACGTTGTGGCGGCGTCCTACATACAAAATAGAGGAAGACTGGCAACAGATGTTAGCTCAGGGACAATCCTCCTCACCAAAAGAAAAAAAAAAAGAAAGAGATAACATCAATCCTATCCAAACTCTTCTCAAGAACACACAATGATGAAATTCCCCTGATCCATTTTCCAAAACCAGCATAATCTTCATAGCAAAATATGACAAGGACATTACACAAAAGGAAAATTTTAAGCCAATCTCATTCGTGAACATAGATGCAAAAATCTTAAACAAAATATTAGCAAACAGAATCTAGAAATCTAATAATACATAAAAAGAACACTTGGTCCTTGCAAGGTTAGTTTAACACTCATAAATATATATAATTCACAATAACAAAACAGCCAGAAAAAAATCACACTATCATCTCATTAGATGCTGGAAAAACATATGATAAATTAATATCCAATCAGGATTTTAAAAATTCATCCATTCAGGATAAAAACCAGAAATAGAAGGAAACTTCCCTTAATCAGATAAAGAATATTAAAAACAAAACAAAACTATAGCAAACATCATTCTTAATGGTGAAATGTTGAAAGCTTTCCCTCTGAGATCAGAAATGATACAAAGACGCCTCAGATCACCACTTCTATTCAACTAACATTTACCAAAGGTCTTAAATAGTACAATAAAGCAAGTAAACAAATGTATAAACATTGGAAAAGGAAAAATAAAACTGTCATTATATGCAGATAAGACAAGTATGGTCACAGAAAATCCAAAGACTCTTCAGCTAAACTATTATAATCAATAAGTAATCTCAGTAAGATTATTTATTTGTAAAAAACAACTGTATTTCTACATAATGGCAACAATTAGAAAACAACACTTAAAACATCATTTAAATAGTATCAAAAAAAATCAAATACTTAAAAACAAATCGAACAAATCTACACAACCACTACAAAGAAAACCATAAAACATACTGAGAAAAATTAATAAATAAATGGATGGGTATATCCCTGAACTAGAAGAGCATAATAAAGATCTCATTTCTCCCCCAAGTTGATGCACACGATCAACAAAATCCCCAATCAAAATTTCAACAAGGATGTGCTGTGTGTATGAAAAACTGACAAGCAGGTTCTAAAATTATACTGAAATGCAAAGGATGTAACAGCCAAAACAAATCCTAAAGAACAACAAATGAGACTTACCATCCTGGATACCAAGATATATCAGAAAGCTGTAATAACTAAGACACCGTGATGTTAGCCCAAAGGTAGGCACACAGACCCATGAAACAGGAGAGGGAGTCAAGAACATAGTTATAAGCATCTGATTTATGACAAGGGTGGCACCTCAGAGCAGTGGAGAAAGGATTGTTTCAGTAAATCGTCCTCTTATTAAACTCTCAAAATAACTCGTTTGTGGGCTTCTGCTTCTTGCCGAAATTTGACTAAATCAGGTGTTATTTAGAAAAGCTGAAGATATGAGCAAAAGATATGCATATCTTATCACCCAGGAATTCCACTCCCAGTTATATACCTCACAGAAAGGCCCACTTATGTGCACCAGGCACACATCCTAGGCCGTTCACAGAAGCAACATTCATAATGTTCCCGTTTCCAAAGGGTAAAAAACAAATGTCCAAAAAACAGTTGAGTGAATAAACTGGATCAAAAATCTTACAATGGAATATTACACTCCAACAAAAATGAACTAAATACTCAAACTTTCTTATTTCAGGGCCCTTTGACATTCTTAGAAATTATTAAAGATCCCAAAGACGTTTTGTGTGTGCATGTGTGTGTGTATATATATATATATATATACACACTGTTTTTTAAATGTGTATTTATTCATTTTAAAACAATAAATATATGTTAATATGAATAACATTTCTTATGAAAAATGACCTTTTGTTTTCCAAAACAAAAGTGAAAAGAAGAGTGGTACTGTTTTATATTTTTGCAAATCTTTTATTGTCTGGCTTAATAGAAAACCGCTCAATTTTCCCTCCTTTCTGCATTCACTCTGTTGTGATACATTGTTTTGGTTGCAGCATATGAAGAAATCAGGCTTATACAGACACTTAGTTAGAAAGGGGAGTAGTAGCTTAACAGCCTTTTCAAGTAATTGTAGATATCCCTCTTTGATACTACACCAAAACTCCACAAGTGAGAATTTCTTAAAGATTAAGAAATGTGGCATCTTAACAAGGCATCTGAAACCCCAAGCACTGTGGCATCTGAAACTCCATCAACGAACTTTTCATATTCTGTACATTCATCAAATCCATTGGCCTATCTTGCATGTTGAATGACTCTTTTACCCAAGCATGATTTTGTAACACGTGCACATCATTTGGAAAACACCTATTCACTGAATTACGCAAGCCTTCCAAATGATGACAGTAAAAAAAAAATCATATTCATTAATCTCGCCACCTATCTCATCGGAAAGGTTTTTAACTATTGACAAGCTGTCAAGTTCACAGAGGTAGATAAAAGTTTCCCCAAATCCTAATTTTCATGCAAAAACTCAAATTTTATCATTGGCAACAAATATGCTTTTCTTTGAAGTGACAGGTTCACTGTGTTCATTTTCAAGAAAATGTCTGCCAAATACCCCAGTGTGAGCAACCTAGTTCATCTATCAGTCATTATATCAAATGAAAATGGTGTTCTATTAAAAAAGGATAAGTTTACTTTACAACTCAAAAGACTATACACGTGGGGCTGGCCCCGTGGCTGAGCGGTTAAAGTTGGCGCGCTCCGCTGCAGGCGGCCCAGTGTTTCGTTGGTTCGAATCCTGGGCGCGGACATGGCACTGCTCATCAGACCACGCTGAGGCAGCGTCCCACAGGCCACAACTAGAAGGACCCACAACGAAGAATATACAACTATGTACTGGGGGGCTTTGGAGAGAAAAAGGAAAAATAAAATCTTTAAAAAAAATTTTAAAAAAGACTATACACGTGCTTTTCCTCAAGGCAACTGTCACAGCTCAATACGCAGAAGTGCTTTAAGCATCCTGCCATTTCATCCCATGGGATATTGAAGAGATGTATACTCAAGGGTTGGGATTTAATAAAATCATCCATTTCTCCTGCTTTATCAAGGACATTCTTGAGTCAAACTGGATTAAAATGACCACAAGCACACTTTGGGGTCACTGCCTTTATTCACGGTAAGGTGTCAGCAGTTTTCCCCACCACTGGTTTTGCACCAGCAGTACTAACCTCAACAGTGAAAAGCGTGAACACCACCTTCATAGAATAATGAGAATAGTTTTGACCCCATGGATCCTCTGAAACGGTCTTGGGAAAACCCTAGGGTCCACAGACCACACTTTGAGAACTACTGAATTATATCAACATAAAGCAATATGGATGACTCTTAAAAACGTAAAGCTAAGCAAAAAAAACAGACACAAAAAGCTACAGACTATGAGATTCATTCATATAAAAATACATAAACAGGCAAAACTAACCTATATTGTTTAGGGATGCATACTTAGCCAATAAGACACACTGGGAGATTTTAAGATGCTTCTCAATAATTGATAGACCAAGGAGACAAAAATTAGTAAGGCTATAAAAAATTTAAACAAAACTGAAAAGCTTAGTCTAATGCCATATATAGAACTCCACACCCAACGACAGAATATATGTATTTAGAAACATATAGAACACTCATAAAAACTGACATTATATTACACAAAGCAAGTCTTAACAAAAAGAAGAAATGATATCACATGGACTATATTCTTCGACTGCAATGCAATTAATTTAAAAATCAGTAACAGGGGCCAGCCCTGAGGCATAGTGATTAAGTTCAGCATGCTCTGCTTCGCTGGCCAGGATTCGCAGGTTCAGATCCCAGTCGCAGACGGACTTAAACCCCTTGTTGGCCACACTCTGGTGGTGACCCACATACAAAACAGAGGAAGACTGGCACAGATATTAGCTCAGGGCTAATCTTCCTCAAAGAAAAAAACAGGAAGATTGGCAACAGATGTTAGCTCAGGGCAAATCTTCCTGGGGGGGGGGAGAACAGTAACAAACTTAAAAACCAACATTTAGAAATTTTAAAAGCACACTTTTAAACGGTTCATAGGTTAAAGAAGAAATAACAGAAATTAGAAAATATTTAGAACAAATAATAAAAAATCTACATATCAAAATGTGAGATGAACTAAAACAGTATTAGAGGAAACGTTTACAGTTTTTAAGTGGTTTTATTAGGAAAGAGGATAAAAATTAACAACCTGGGAAGTTGGAGGTCAGGGAGAATCAATCCAAAGAAAATATGAGGAAATAACATAACTAAACCTGTTAGCAGCCTAACTTATTTAAAGGAACATACATTGTATCTTACCTATAGAAATACGTCCAAAAAGATCCTACCCAAGTTATTATAATGTTTATATCAAGAGATCTCAACTGATCAATTTCAACTGATTGGTTAATTCCAAAATTCAATACACATTTATCACAACCTGGCTATTTGCAGCCCCAGTTCTCTTAATAGGGTATCTTCAGAGTCAAGTGCTCCAACTTGAATCTTAGGTAGAACCCAACCTTTTCTCCACTCCACTAACTGAAGATATGATCCTCCCAAATCCTCACCTCTATTGTGACCTTAATGCTTTGGGAAAAATTCAGATTCTCCTTCTGTAAACACAAGGGGGCCATGCTATGAAAAGAAACTCAGAAATTCACTCAGGTTGTCCCTGAGTTAAGTTGGAAAAAAATCAAACTCAATAAAAGATACTTGCAAAGTCTTAGAATTCTCATGAGGAACGGCTACAAATAAAATAAACTGTCTCTTCTTCCATTCCTTCTCTTTTACCTACAATCTCTTTCTGCTTTCTATTCCCCTTCTCCCCACCACCTGCAGCAGCCTACAAGGTCCAACGTGGGGAATCAAGGTGAAGACTCCGGCTCCTTTCCACATTCCAGGCCCCCACAACTTTTTGGTTGTGTCATCACATTTCCAGCCCTTCACAATTCACTGTACCAGGAACCATGCAAAACTGATCCACCTCTCAAATCTGAGACGTCAACGTTACAATCTGACCACAATCTCTTAATTTTCCAGTTTTCTCACTCCGTCACTCCCATTCCCCTCTCTCCAGACCCCTTCAACTTGTTTACGAGGGAGAGAAGAGAAAGGACCTGTGCTAGCACAACGGTGAATCGGTTTCTCTGCCTTCACAGACCTGGGGCAAGCTCTAACAAAATCAAAGAGCCAGACAAATGCGTGGCCACCTTACACATTCTGTCATTCAGTCTCAGCTAGGTTCCCGATGCTGCTCTCCAATCATTTTCTGATCCTTGGCTTCTCCTCTTTTCCAAACCTCTTCCATTCTTCTCAAGCACCTTCCCAACCCTGGTGCCTCTGACTGTCTTACTTTGCACCCTAACTCATAGACAAAAAAAAAATAAGAGAGACCATCAGGCCTGATTAAGACTACTCCGGCAAAGGTCATGAATGAACTATTCATTTTTCAGATTTTCCCATGGCCAGCTCCCTCCTAACAGTCAGATTCCAGCTCAAAAGCTACCTTCTCAAAGAGCCTTTCACTGACCCGCTGTGGAAAGCCGTTCTCCTCCCAACTCTATCCCACAGCCTGTTTCACTTCCTGATAGGATGTGTCACCTGCCCTGGCCTGTCCACCACACTCTCCCCAGCACCTAGAACACAGAGGTGCTCAGTAAATATTTGATAAATAAACTAATTCCTATGGGAAAACTAGTTCTGATTTGCTGAAGTTCTGAATGATGCATGAGCTTCAGCAGCATACCCCCTGCATAAAATTCAACCACTCGTCCAAATTCAGACCATTACAATGTCTTTTCTCTCTACTTCTCTTTCTTCTAAATCTACGTTCTATTTATACCACCTTCTTTAAAGCAATGCCACCCGTGTCTACCACTCCTTCAAATCTGTTTTGTCATCCTAGATTTTTTTTAGTATCTGGCTTGCATTTTTCCTCTCTACCTTATCCCTTAGTATTTTCAGTGACTTCTTCTATATGGTCAATGACATCGTCAGGGATTGCAACATATGTGTCAATTGCTAATCACAGGACAACCTCAGGCTCAATCTCACCCTGAACTGTTTCCTCTTAAAAATCTCAGTATCGTCTTTCCCACTTCCCTGTACCCAGTGAGCTTGTGCTTGCTCTTCACTGAAACCTCTAAAGCTTACAGCCCTCCGCATCACACCCCAGGACAGACACTGAATTTCCAATTTGCTGTCTGTATCCTACTATTAATGCAACTTTTATTCCCATATTAAACTCCCTGGTCTTTCTGCCACGTGCTGTCCTACATCATTTAATTTCAGATTGGATTATTTAAAATTATGTGTTGAGATTTAAAATAAAGCAAGACTTGGGTAAGCAAGGGACAATCTTTCTATCTTTAACAGAAACAGTAAAGTCAAACAGAGTGTGGGTATTTCACATTCTCGTGTGATTACGTCAGTATGCATAATTTACATTAATTCCCCGGTCACCACTTCACGTGATTATTTAGAAGAAATACTTACATAGATAAGTCCTGAATAGTAACGATCCTTCAGATTATGTAAAACAGAAGCTTCATTCAAGCATGTCAATTCGGCCATATCCTCCACCTTGGAAAACTTAGGTGGGTTCATCTTCTGAATATCATCTTTGTTGACCATTGCTTTCTTTCCATTCTCTGCCAACTCCACCATAACTTCATCTCCCCGCTCTTCTTTGATACTGGCTGCCTCAAAACCATGGCGTTCTGATGGAATCCACACTAGCTTTTTAGCCGTCCAATCAGCCTGAGTGGCAGGGTTGTAGATGACAGCCCTGTCCACAAAGAGATACCTCTCTGGGTCTTCCAGTCCAGTTCTCTGCGCCATTGTAAACAGAAGGATCCAAGAGCAACCGCCTCTAAGAGAAGAGGGGGAGGACAAAGTTAGATGTTTAAAAATACAAAATGATTCACAAATTTTACTTTTCTAAGAAACTTAAACCTTTGGTAAACAGAAAGCATAAACTTTGAGTTAAGGAACTGGGTATTCCTCTTCACAGCCATACTAACTGAGTTTCCAAGGTAAATTTCAGGAGTGACCACAAATTATGACTGGTTTTCTGAAGACCACTCAAGACATGCCCTCAGTTACCGAGGGCTGAAAAATAAGCAGAAGAAAAAAGCAAAGCTCCAGTCTGACTCTTTTTCTCTTCACCTCCTCTTTCACCCTCACCACAAATTAAACAGGGAGTTAAGAAGGGAAAGGAGAATAAAGAAAAAGAAAACAAAGATTCATAATAAAAGGTCTGGGGAGGGGGTGGCACTGGTATTAGTGTGACCACCAGGATATACTTACAAAAACACCAGAAGAGCAAAGCATCAGGTCTAAAACGTGCTTCTCATTCTCCCTTCAAACAACAGACTCAAAGTTCCTCCTTACACATACCCTACCTCAGTCCCACTGTGGCTTCTCTATGGCCCCGCGTGGTCATAATGTGATCAGCTGGGGCCACAAAGGGCAAGCGTAACTTGGCTTCACACGACAGCCTTTCAAGTATGTGACGGTAGCTATTCAGGTCTCCACTCCCATCCCTGCAGCTGCTCTCTTCCCTCTCTCTGCTCTTCAGCATTCCATCATTCATCAAGACTCATTCCACCACCCTCATCTCTCAACTCTCAACAGACTCCAATGTGCTTCTGCCCCCTTAGAGAGTGGGGCCCAGAAGCAAACAGAATCCAGATACGGTCTGACCAGTGCACAAGAAAAAGGAACCGTTAACAAACTTAGGCTGCACCGGGGAAAGCAGCATTTCTGTGACTTTCACAATTAATGTCTCTCAAGACCTAACTGGTTTATTTAGTACTCATACACTTTTGGCTCCTAATGACCTGTCAGCCAAAGCTCCAGACACGTTGCTTGAAGCTACCTCTCCTCCTATACTTGTGCAATTGGCTTTTTGCATCAAATGACAAGATTTTACATTCATCACTCACCTTTCTGACGTGACTCATCATTCCTGCCTGACAATATCTTTCTGGAATCCGATACCATCATTAAACACTTTTGTTATTACTCCAAATTCCAGGTTATTACAAATGTCATAGGCATGGTTCCCATGACTTCATTCAAATCAATGCGAGAAGCCAAGTGAGTAGCTACTCTTGCTCTACCAAATCCTCCAACCTTCTCCCTCCCCCGAAAATGATGGGGTTCCTTGTAGGCAAGAGGACAGAAGGCTGCAAGGTTAATCACAAAGGAGTCCAAAGCTGTTACGAGGTTCTTAACCTTGAGTCCATAAACAAATTTCAAGCTCCGTGAAATCACTGAAATGGTAAAAAATGGTGTACACTTACTCTCTCTATATGTGTGCGTGTGCTTTTCTGGGGAGAACACGCATAACTTTCTTCAGATTCTTAAAGAGATCTACCTGTGTCCCAAAAGATTAATCACTGATAGTGGGTACAAATACTAGCCCCCTCACCCCTAAGAAGAATTTACTAGAATCAAATTGCTAAGATTCTTCAGATATTATTTGTTACAATGTAGGTATTACAAACACTCATACTCTAGAGCATGGTTCTCAAACTTTGGCATGTTCATCGCAGCACCTAGAAGGCTTATTAAATTACAGATTGCTGGGCCCCATCCCCAGAGTTTCTGATTTAGTTGAGTCTGGGGTGAAGCCCAATGATCTGCATTTCTGACAAATTCCCAGTTGCTGCTGATGCTGCGGGTCCTTGGACCACACTCAGAATCATCGCCCGTAGTTCTCTGGCTGCCATGGTGAGCCACTGCATGTTGGGTTAGAATAAAAGGTTGAAAATCAATGTTCTGGACTAATTCATAACCCGATTTCAAGAATATGTTAAAGTTTTAAGGATTATGGACTTGGATAAAACAAAAATTACAGAACAAAATGAAACCCAAAAAAACCCCAAAAACCCCAAACATGTAACATTAAGACTTCTACAAATAAAATTGCTAACAATGCTTTATAACTAAACTAGCATTTACCTTCCTACAGAAAATATTCACGGGCACATGTACATTCTGAAGAATGGTTTCAAAAGCCCATTACTTTTAGAGACCATTCTAGTAAGATTAATAACTTTTTGTCTTTCCAACTTATAAACTACACACTGCTAAGAAAGGAGGCAAGGCTTTGAAGTGCGAATCATCCTAGATGAATTTGGAGACAGACAACAGGACACCTACTCTGCCTTTAGGAAGGATAGAGTCTAATGAAACATCCAACTATAACAAAACATGATAACAAGGTACTCTCATTATTCTTATTAGGTATGAACTATAAATCCCATACAATACTTAGGAAGCTGTCTTGCTGCCAGTAGGCATACACACGTTTCTTTCATTTTACATTGGGCATGTAATTATACGCTTAAATTTAGCAGGTGACTAGAAATTAGAATAACTTGGGTCATTTCTAGAGCAGTTCTTTTCTTAAAAGTAAATTATGTATTTAAAAATTACTTTATCAAATCCGTACATTTTAAATTTATCAGTACTTTTTCTAGGTAGGGAAATTCTTATAATTTAAGAAAAAACCCATAGATCACAAAAGCGTAATTACAAAATGCTCCAGATTTTGGGGGGGAAAACTACATATATGCTTTTTTTTAAAAAAAAGGAACAAATATTCATTGGGTCTTCGCTGGGTAGTAGGATTACAAATTAATTTTTACTTTCCCAGAGTTTTCTACAACTAACTAAACACTGTGAGGATGGTTTCCTGTTCCTTGCTACATGGTAAACACTTAGCCCTGTCCCTGGTCCACAGGAGGGGATCCACACCTATTGATCAAATATTACCTGAGCGGTCCCCACCTTCAGGGTGAACTTCAACTTCCCATCCACAGCCAAAAATCTGCCGTTCCTTCAAATCCTGACCCAAATGCCACCCTTTGAGAAGTTCTTTTCAGGTCAATCTGGCAATTTAATCCTCAGCCTTCTCCTAACATTTTGTGCTGTTCTTCCAGCATTCTTCTGGCCCTCCCTTGCACTGTACCAGAGGGCTTAGCAGGTAGTAGGTACTCAAATTCTTGCTTAATTGATAGTGTTCATGAGGCCAGGGAAGATGTTTTGTTCATGTTAACTCTCCACTTGTGATCACCAAATATGCTGTACTTCTTTCATTCCATGGTACATGTGGTACCCAATCTTGATAATACTGGTATTTAACAGTGAACCACCCCCAAATGCTTTGCCTTGCAGAAAGAATAATACCACAATTTTTGAAATAGCAAATACTGTTGGAATTCACTAATTATGGCCAGACATTATTCTAAGGAGTTTACATCTATCGACTCAAACCTCACAATAGCTCCACAAGGTAGGTACTGTTAATATCTCCATTTTACAGATGAGGAACCTGAGGTAGAGAAAGCCACTAACTGGCCCAAGGTCACCCAGCTACCAAATCGCAGAGCTGGGATTAAACCCAGAGTTCAGCTCCAGAGTGCATTCTACAACGATGGAAGAGGAGAGGGAGGGAATTTTGCAGGGCATCTTGTGTACTATATACTGCCTCTCTGCTAAATAAAAACCCTATTGATTATGACTTCAAGAGTATAGCCTCACCCAATGAACACATTCACACAATCTGGCAAAAGCTTTATATTTTATAGAAAAAATACCTATATTTAGAGAAAAAGGAATAAATAGAAATCTCTTTACAGGAGACATAAAGATAATCAGAAGGGTCTTGGTGTCATTTGAAATAACTACCTAATTATAGCTAAATCATTTATCTGTGTATGAATTAGCCCCCTACAGAGTCAAAGCCCCATCCCCTTCATTCGTTTTAGGTACACACAGCCCTGGGATCTGTGCAGCCAGGCCATTTTTTACTTCCAATGAAACACCACCCAGCAAATTTCTCAACTGCCTCCCAGACCTATTATATAGGTATGGATACAGGAAAACAATTCAATTTTATGAATATCTTGCATATAAAAAGCCAAACAAAAATGATGGATATAGACCATCCCTCTAAGACAGATAAACCCTAACAGTAGTGTCCCAATTTGTGTAACGCTTTCGTTGAGGTCACTTACATCACAGAGACATACAAGTCTATTAATTTATCAAAATTTGGCTTAACCATGTGAGCACAAATACAAACCAAACGCAAAAGGACACTATGGCTATTTATGGCCTGCACCATCTCTCAGTTATATCTTTACATTGTGTTCAATATTTCTGAAATGTGGACCCAACACCAGGAATTTTAATTCTTCATCTATGATGAGAAAGCCCAACGCCAAGAATTTTAATTCTTCATTTATGATGAGAAAGTACATAAACCGGAGTAGCATATAGTCTTTCACCATACAACATGTCCTTCAAAATTTCCTCCATCTCACCTTCCATCCCATCTGTCTTCATTGAAATGATTTCCCTAAGGAGCCCAAATAAAAAGCCAGGCTCCCGGGTCACATCCCTTTGCTGCAAAAGCTCGCGCTATATCGCACAATTACACCATATGCTTTCTCCAGATAAGGACGGGGCAGAACTGAATTTAAGATGCAGAAGTCAGAAGATGCATAAAATGGCCACTTTTTTCCAGAATACGAGACAGACAGGGCATACTTAAACATCAAAAGCAAGGGACTAAAGGAATAATTAATAAGGGCGGATTGACGAAAGCAATAAAACAATAAATAGATTAAAGTTTTCCAGAGTGAGATACTATCAAGAATAATGAAGCCTGACTCCAAGATTCCTTAGTTTCAACGTTAAAAAACAAAATCTCCGCAAAGCCAAAGTATTATATTTAGTATTATATTATTCAGCGAAAACAGCCGTCTTTGTTTCATTTGCAGTCTGGATCCACCCCGCCCGCTTTCCCCTACCCTACCCCACCACACCCCACCCCCTTCCATCAACCGCAGTGATCTTGAAGGGAGCTGCAGAGGCCCTAAGAAACAGAGATAACGGTCATAGGCAGAGGCCACGTTACCCAAACCTCACCAGCTGAGTTCAGAACCGCCGAGCCACCAAGCTCCTTCCTAAGGCCCGAGTTCCCAGGCAGGCCAGGCTGGGGGCCTCCCGGGTCCCCGGGCCGCATCCGCCCACCACAGGCCCACAAAGCCCCAGCAAATGCCAGACTCCGCGGCTTCAACTTCCCTCCAACCCCATTCCAGTCTGATCTTACGGGATCGGGCTGTAACCCCCAATTGCAGAAGGCAAGGAAGAGACTCTGCGGCGAGCCCTTCCCAGATCACTTACACAATAAAGGGATCCCGAGGCGAGGGCTGACCCTCCCCCCGGCCGCCCTGCTGCAGCGCGCCCCCGCCACATTTCCCGCCTCGCCCCCCCAAACCGCCCGGGCCTCGCCAGGCGGCCCACCCCGGCCCCCGCGGTCCACAGAGCGCGTTCGGAGGCTGCCCCCTCCCGCCCTCCTGTCCCAGCACCACGGAGCCCGACCCTCCCCACGCCGGCGGCCGGCTCCTCAGACCCTCACCCGCCGCGCGCTTCCCGGGCGGCGCAGAGCCCTACCGCCGGTCCCTCCACCCTCCAAGCCCGGGGCGCGCCGCCGCCTTCCGAGCCTTCGGCGAAGCCCTTACCGCGCCCCGTGTACCGGACCCGGCCTGACCCACCCAGCTACCCACCCCGGGGCCCTTCTCGTCCAGCGCCCCCCACTCCCAACCGGGGTCGCGCTTTCCAGCCCGGCCCAGGATTCTCACCCCTCCTAGGAGGCAGACAGAGACTCGCGGGACACTCCGCGACCCCCACCAGAGCACTAGGCCCCTCCAACCCCGCGCCCCCGAGGATCCCACACACCAAGTACCAAGTCCCCACATCCCCACCCCCAGATCTCCAACCCCAGCCACCCGGGGGTCGTCCTCCCGCACACCCAGGCCCTGATCCCTGCAGGGGTCTCTCTCTCAAGGACCTCATTCCCCGCCCCTCCAGGGGTCTCTCCACCCACTGGGGGTCCGGTTACCCACTCCCCGGATCCTTCCTACAAGAATCCACGGCTCCCGCGGCACAAACACTCCGCGCAGAGCTCCCTGTGTCTTCCCCCAGCTCCCGCGTCGGCTCTGCTCCTGCTCTCCAGAGCCGCCCGGGCCCCCAGCCCGGATCCTTCCCGCCCCCACAAACCGTGCCCCCGCCCCCGGCCGCCGCTCTCGGACCCGGGCAGCCGCACCTCTCACCTTCAGCCGAAGATGGTGGCGCCGGCGCACGTCCCCAGCCGCGACCACAGATCCGGCGCCTCAGTCCCAAACCCACCGCTGCCTCCGCCGGGCTCCTTTAGCACTGCTGCTCGGGGCTGCCCCACCCACTCCCACCCTCATTGGGCCAGCTCCACGCCCGTCACCGCCGCCCCCAGACCCACTGGTCCGTTTGCGCGCCCATCTCCAAGAGAAGACGTTAGCAACCCGAACGAAGCTACCTTCCCGAGGTCCGCTCCCTCCACCCACCTGAAATCATGCTCATTGGCTCCCGCTCCCAGCCCCGGCCGCCGGGGCCCCAACCTCATAGGCTGCCCCTCACGCCCGTCATAGATTCCGGGAGGTGCGGCCGGGGCAGTCGCGGGCGATTGGCTGGCTCAGGCGGAGATGGACAGCTGAGGTAGGCTGGGCGTCCGGCGATCCCGCCGGGCAGCGGCTGCGGACCCTGCGAGGGCCTGGGGCTGCGCGGACAGTGGGGCAGGTGTGCTGCGGCAGGATCCCCGAGGTCCGCCTAGACGCGCCTCGCCCTGGCGTCGAACTGCCGTGGCAGCCCGCTCGCGCGCCTGGTCGGCCCCTCTGCTTGCTGCAGCCGGCGTGTCCCGCAACGGGACCGGCCTCCACCGCGGAGCCGGGGCCCCCGGCCCTGCCTGCAGGGGCGGAGCCGGAGCGCAGTCCAGAGGCCTTACGTCACCCCCGGGGCTGCGGGGGGTGGGAGCCCGGGCTCAGCGGCTCACCTGCAGTGGGGGAGGGGAGGCAGGGCTCGGGGTGCAGCTCTGCCCATGCGCACGGGCTCTGCGGGGGCCCCGGCTGCAGTCCGCAGTCCGCGCTCCGGCCACTGTCGCGAACCTGGGCTCTGGGCTGACCCTGCCGACGCCCCCTGAGCGCGGGGCGCCGGACAGCTTCCTCCGCTGCCGCAGTTTTGGTGTTTGCGAGGGAAGGGGCCTCCTTACCCAGCTTCCTGACTGGGCTGAGATTCCAGAATGAGAAGCGAACCGGCCTTGGAGAGAACACTTGGGAAAAGGACTTCCTTCACCTCATTCCTTCGTTTATTCCATTCATTCATTCATTCATTCATCAAATGGAGCTCCTTACAGGAGAGGGGCTATGAGGAGGTTCTGCAGGGCTGTCATATCCCCTAGGGCCTATAAGCTTTTCATAGGTCTTAGAAAATGTTTGAAACCTAAAAAAAAATGGCTCCAAAATAAGGAAACTGGAAAAATCGAAGTTAATAAATGTTTAATGAGATGTCTGCAGAATCTAGTCAACTGCAACACGACTCAAATAATTATAATGAAGTTTAAATCACAAGAATAAAATGAATGTTCTTTAAAAAACTAAAAATCTTATAGCAAGATGTAGTTATTTCATGTTGGATATGGGTAAATTTTAATACGTGTGATATAATGTAAGTGGCTAAGCCTAGGAAACTTCCAGTCTGGTAAAAAGTGAACAGAGCGAAAAACAAAACAAGGCAGGAAATGATAAGGAAGGGTTGGTGGAATTCAGAGAAGGTTCCAAGGCAGCTGAGTGCAGAGTCCTTCCTGGGGAAGTCAGAATCAGGTCCTGTATTGTCCTTTGTCCTAGTGCATCTGGTCCCCCACCCCCACCTGCCTGCTGGGGTAAGCTGCCCCTTGTCCAGGTGTCTTATGACTTGGCTCCATGAAGCAGTCTGCACATGGAATACAAGTCTACTGTACAACATGTGAGTAATATTCCTCTTCTGAATTAAAAAAATTTTTTTAGAGAAGACAAAAGATTCCATCTCTAAGCCCTGAGTCTCAGCTTTGTCATCCACTGAAGTCGTTTCTGAAGGCAGGGTTCCATGCTTAGAGCATCAACATACAAACAGCCATGTTAGCCACCAAGTCTGTGGTTTCTCATAATTTTAAGAGAAACTCAGTGGACCATCAGAAGAGGAGGGCAGGAAGTTCACCGGAATTAAACATCACAAACATGTTAGTCTTGATGAGATCAATAATAAAAGAGAATATCCCCAGATGTATCTCTAGCCCTGGCACTTCTCCAGCACTCAGGCTGTATGTTTTCAACTGCCTGCTAGACATCTCTGCCTGGATGGGAGGGACACTGCAAAGGCACTACATCCCAAACCTGTTTTCTTCCCTCTTCTCCTTCATCCCACCACCCAAACTCTCTATCTTCCCAACTTCCCTTTGTCTGTTAAATGAAACTAGTCTTGAAACCTCTTTGAATCCTTCCTCTCCTTTGTTCCCACGTCACGTCCCCTTCCACCTCCATCATCCATCCAATCAGGCGCTTCTGACTCCATTCTCACTCCATGTAGCTCCAGCCCGGAATCTGTTGCCATTTTGATGAGGAAAACACAGGATTTAGAACCAGACAGACCTGACTTTGAATCCGTCTCTACCACTCACTAAGTCTTCAACCTTTGACAAATTCCTTAACTTCATTTCCAGAAAGGAGATACAAATATATACCTAAAGGACTCCTTCAACATATATGTAACAGGATGATTTACTGGAGAAAAAAAAAGCATCATCATCAACACATAGATTAAAAATTGTCTTTTTTTCTAATCTACAAGCTCTGTACAAAAGAGTGAGAAATCCTTCCCCATTCCCTCACAGTAATTTTTGCTGGCAGTCTAGGCTGCTTTTACCCCCAAAAGAAAAAGTCCACAGACCATTGTTTTGCAGAGGCTGGGTCAGAAGTCCAAACTGGTTCCCTTAGGGCAGTTCCGGCCCATGAACCTGTTTTGTTCTAAATTGTTTTGTTCCATCTGTAGAGAGCTGATATGGAGCTTTTTTTAAAATTTGAATGAATTCCAACATTTAAAAATCAAGAGTTATCTGACATCATTAGCCATTGGGGAAATGCAAATCAAAACCATAATGAGATACCACTTCACACCCATTACAATGACTATAATCAAAAAGACAGACAATGACAAATGTTGGCAAGGATGTAGAGAAACAGGAACTCTCCCGTCATTTCTGGCAGGAATGTAAAATGGTGCTGCCGCTCTGGAAAGTAATTTGCTAGTTTCTTAAAAAGTTAAACATAAGTTTACCCTGTGACCCACAATTCTACCCTTAGGTATCTACCAAAAAACGAAAAGTAAAACATATATGGACATAAAGTCTTGCACACGAATGTTCATAGCAGCATTATTCATAATAGCAAAAAGAATGGAATGTCCATCAACTGGTGAACGGATAGGGAAAGTGTGGTACATCCATATGATGGAATACTATTCAGCAATAAAAAGGAACTAACTACAGAAATGTGCAACAGCATGAATGAACCTTGAAAACGTTACATTCAGTGAAAGAAGTCTGACATAGAGACTGCATATTGTATGATCCCATCTGTATGAAATATCCATAAAAGGCAAAACTATAGAGACAGAAAGTAGAATAGTAGTTGGCTGGGGTGGGGAGAGGAGGCACAGCACAGGAATTAACAGTAAATATATATGAGGGATCTTATTGGGATGATGAAAATGTTCTGAAATTGATTCACAGTAAAGGTTGCACAACTTGGTAAATTTACTGAAGAAATCATTGAATTTTATACTGTGAATTACATGATTTGCAAAATGTACCTGAAAGTAATTTATTAAAAACAGATAAAAAAAGAACTATCACTTGCAAATTCAGATTTCCAGCTTTCCTTGAAAAATTGGAAGATCTGGAAATTCAGCAACAATTTGTTGATGCCTTAACTGCTGCTCATTTTTAGACAAAGCATGTTTTCTCCATTGTGCCTCAGTCACCACTACTCCCTGTTGTCTCTTATAGCCCACCTGCTTTATTAATTGACATTCTTTGCCTCGTCTTTTTAGGCATTTATTTCCGTTTTCAGTCCCTGTCATGCCTCTTGAGGGATTTCATCTCAGATCATTCCAGAGAGACAAGAAGAAGGGTGGTATTTTTTTAGTCGAAGAGCTGTTTCCCTGATAGTGGTGAAGGAGTAGGAGGTTTGGAGTGTCGGTGAGAAGTATAGACAGGGGCCCCCTTTCAACATGATTCCTGGAAGTGGTAGGACCTTAGGGCACAGACTATTGTGATGACCATCTCACAGACCACCTGGGCCGATAATACTTGACCAATGTGAAGGATCAGTGCTCAAGTGTGGCATCTTGAAACAGAAGGAGTAATGGTAAAAACAGAGACGCCAATGAGTTGAGACAGAAGGAACTTTCCAGAATATTCCTGGGCCCCTTAAGCTCTGGAGTTCCGGAAAAATACCATGAGAAGAAGTTCCTGAAAATTACTAATTTAAGACTTCTCCACAACCATGTAGGAGAAGGCTAAGTCAGATTTAATTTGACTTAGAAAAATGAAGGCATGCAAATCCTTGCATCCTAATGTCTTAGAACAAGGCATGCCTGTCGCAAAAGCTTATTGAATGTCTTTTGTGTTTAGGGATTGTGCCAGGTGCTGAGGAAATGCCTGTATCCACATAAGTGTGGTCCCTACCCTCGAGGAGCACACAGTCTAGTGGGAAATATGAACAAATAGGCAGATAATTATAATAGAGCAGGGGTTCTTAATCTGGAGTCCATGGAAACCTAAAGGGCTTTAGGGGTTCTATAAAACCTCTGAAAGTATATGCAAAATTTACTGTGTGCTCTTTTTTTCCTGGGGATAAGATCTACAGCTTTTAGCAGATTCTCATAGAGGCCTCTGGTCCCAAAAGGTTGAGAGAATGCAATGTAGTATGATAAGTACTACATTATGGGACGTCCAGCAAGATCCCAGGACACATAAGAATGGTTAAGGCAGGGGAGGGATGGGCGAAGTTCCTGAAAGTCTTCTTAGAGATAGCTATGTTAAAAATATGATCTGGAAAAAAAAAAGACATTAACCAGACAAACAGAAAAGGGAAATTCTTTCAGAGAAAGCAGCATGTCGAGAGAGAGTATGCAGGCCTTTCCAAGCTCAGAAAGAAGTTCAGAGTAGCCAGAGCAAAGAGAACAAGCATGGAGGAGTGGTGAAATCTGGGACCGAGGAGGGAGCAGGGGCCAGATCACACATGTAAACCAAGAGGGAGAGTTTAGATTTTACCCAAAGGACAATGGGGAACAATGGGAGAGTTTTAATCTGAAGAGTAACATGACCAGGTTTATGTTTTAGAAGCATCGCTCTGGTCATAATGTAGAGAATGGATTGAAGTGGGGTCAGAGGAGATCAGTTAAGAGGCGCTGCAGCAAATAGTCGAGCTGAGAGACGAGGGTGACTTGGTCTAAGAAAGGAGCAGCTGGCTGGAAAGACATGGTCAGACTGCAGTGATTGCTGTTGCAAGGATTGAGTGAGTGTTTAAGGTGCGAAGCCAATGCGTGAAGATATTAAAGCGCCTGACATAGTGCAAAAAGGATATCTATAGTGCCTAGCATAATACTTAACATATTATAAATTGATTCTCTTCTTCCTTCTTCTCAAAGCCCCCTGAATTAAAAACAATCCTTCACTATGTCCTGTACACACTTTGACAAAAGCACCTATAAAAACTCCTTACACACGTTTGTCTCCATCCCTGTATCCTTGTTGAAAACCAGTGCTGTCCAATAGAAGTAGAATATGAGCCACTAATGCAAGCCACATATGTAAGTTTAAACTTTCTAGGAGCTACATTTAAAAGTAAAGAGAAATAATTGAAATTAATTTTAATAACATATTAACCCAATATAGAAAGAATATTACAAATCACAACTAGAATATACAACTATGTACTGGGGGGCTCTGGGGAGAAGAAGAAGAAAAAAGGAAGATTGGCAACAGATGTTAGCTCAGGTGCCAATCTTTAAAAAAGAAAAAGAATATTACATTTCAACATGCAATCAATTAAAAATTCATTAATAGGATGTTTCACATTTTCCTTCTCATGCTAAGAGTTCAAAATCTGATGTGTGCTTTAGACCTACAGCACTTCTCATTTCAGACTAGTCAAATTTTAAGAGCTCAACAGCTACATGTGGCAGGTGGCTACCATATAGGACAGCACAGTGCTAGACCGTAAACTCCTTGCAGGCAAGGCCAGTGTGTTCAGCTTATATCCCCAGGAACTAGCTTAGCACTTGATACGTAGCAGATGCTCAATATAGCAAGTGTTTCCTGGATAGAAAGATGGTAGGATGGATGGATGCATGGATGGATGAGGAGATCCCTTCCAGCTTTCCAGGGATCATTTTAGCTGAGCCTGAAAGGTGAGCAGGATGGCAACAATTGAGGGGGGTGAACAGCAAGTGCAGGGATGCAAGGGACCAAAGCATGGCCCAAGGAAGGAAAAGTGATACCAGGAAACAGTGGAAAGTCATACTGTTTGGTTAAAGGATGGACTACATGCTGCAGAAAAGAAGGTAGGACAGGATCCTGGAGGTTCCTGAAAGTTGACGCAAAACCCTATATACATCTGGGGATTCTCAAGTTTCCGGTGTAATTTCCACCAGTAAATTTTTAAGGAACAAATGAAAAGAGAAGTGAGAGGAAGAGGTAACAAAAGAGAAAAGGATAACAACAACAAAAACAGGAAAACGTTAGCAAAGTGGTAACAATTGCTGGTAGTAATGTTGGCAAATAACCAACAATGGGAAAGTTTAGTAGAGGATCCAGATTGTCATCATCTTGGTGGTTGATGGAAAGAGGAACAGGTCACTGGAGGGAAACAGTTGGAGAAGTCTGAAGTCTGGTCAATGGTTAGAGATGAAAACAGAGTTGTTGGTCTCAGAGTGTCTGCTGGTCCCTGGTAGATCGGGCCTGGTGGGAACGTGGAGGGCTGTGTGTTGGCGCAGAGGGCCTGAGTTTGAATCACCTGTTGTCATATGACACAGCATTGCTGCTACCTGGTCTTTAAGGAGCCAGGGATGATATACTTTTCTTTACATCACTCCTACTCACCAGGAGTACAGAAAATCAAGAAATTGCCCTGGATTTGCTGACAATGGATATGATCCTTCAGGCAACAAAAGTGTGTGGGTATCTCATTGGAGATTGTCTTGAAAATCCGAATCAAGCTATTCCTGAAAGACATTTTTTATCAAAGGCTTTTCTTGTTTAAAACATCCTGCGTCGGGGCCGGCCCACGGCCGAGTGGTTAAGTTTGCGAGTTCCACTTTGGCGGCCCAGGTCCTGGTTCAGGTCCTGGGCACAGACATGGCACCGCTCATCAAGTCATGCCGAAGTGGCATCCCGCATAGCACAACTGGAGGCACTCACAACCAGAATATACAACTAGGTACTGGGGGGCTTTGGGAAGAAAAAAAGGGGTAGGGGGAAGAAGATTGGCAACAGTTGTTAGCTCAGGTGCTGATCTTTAAAAACAAACAAACAAACAAAAAAACCCGCATGATCTCGCATGATACTGGGCAAGTCCTTAACCACTCTGAGCCTTAATTTACTTGTGTCCAAAACAGGGACAACAATACCTACTTCACAGAGTTGCTATGAGGATTAAATACAATGAGGTAAGACTTGTAGAGGTCTTAGCACAAATTAGCAGTCAGTGATGTCACTTTATTATTACTTTTATATTAATCATCGGTATCATTACCCTTTGAAAGGACTTATACACAACCTATCACAGGAAGTTTACGGAGTTCTTCCATTATTTTCTATAGATGTATATTAATAAGAGTATTGATTCTGGCTTGGAGTTTTACATGATACGTGAAGAATACATCACCTGCAGAAGAAGAAATCAACTAAGGCTATCAAAATTCTTATAAAAAGTAAAGAAAAAATATAAGAGAGAAAAACAATGCTAGCTGGAAGTTATATATACACATAGACCACACGAATAGCCCTTACATAGAAAGGTCCACTCTGATAGACAAACAGACACCTCTAGACAATTAGGAGCAGTTTCTCTGTATATCTAAATGTGAAAGGGTAAGGGATAATGCCAATATTCATCAACGCACCTTGACTGCACACAGGGCCTTCTGCAGTAGGTAGTATGGCACAGTGGATAAACATCTGGACTCAGTAACCAATTAAATTGGATCTACCACTTACAACTATGTGACCTTGGCCAAGTGAGACCACCTCTCAAGGCCTCAGTTTCTTCGTCTGTAAAATGGTGATAATGATAGCACAGGGGAATGGGATTGTTTTCAGGATTAAATAAGACAATGTTTGCAAAGGCTTGGCCCAGCATTTGACTCCTAGAACATCTTCTCAATAGAATACAGCTATTCTTAAGTGCTCAAACTGGAATCTGATCAGGCCTCTGGACCAAACTACCAATTTACGGAAAATACGGAGGACAGGGGAACAAGTTAAACCGTCCCAGCGGAATGCAATCAGCAAAATCCAGACTGTGGCAAGCACCAGAGGACAAACAACCTGGTTCTTCAACAAATAAATTGCAAGGAAAAAAAAACAACAAAGAGATGAAGCTATGCTATAGATCAAAACAGATTTAAAAGACATCAACCAATTGCAATGTGTAAACCTTTTCTGGGTCCTCACTCAAGCAATCAAACAAACTGTAGGGGCCTGCCCTGTGGCCGAGCGGTTAAGTTCACACGCTCCGCTTCGGCAGCCCAGGGTTTCACTGGTTCAGATCCTGGGCGCGGACATGGCACTGCTCGTCAGGCCACGCTGAGATGGTGTCCCACATGCCACAGCTAGAAGGACCCACAACTAAAATATACAACTATGTACTGGGGGGATTTGGGGAGAAAAAGCAGAAAAAAAACCCTGTAATTAATATATGCTTGTATATAATGTGATACAATGCATATTATATACATATATTATATAATATGTAATTTATGAAACAAGTAGAAATTTGAATAATTGACTGAATATTGGATGATTATGAATTAATTTTTTTATGTATGCTGATGGTATTGTGGTTATATAAAAATAAAAAGTCCTCTTGTTTTAGAAATGTGCACTGAAATGTTTATAGATGAAAGAATATGGTGGCTGGGATTTGCTTCAAAGTGGTACAGGAGCGGGAGGTGGAGAGGATGTAGATATAAGGTGTTCGGCCAGCTGTTGAAGTTGGGAGACGGGAACAGAGAGAGTTCATTATCATGTGTCTTACTCCAGCGAGGCTTCTGCAACAGAATTTCACAGAATGGATGGTTTATAAACAACAGAAATTCATTTCTCATAGTTCTGGAGGTTAGGAAGTCCAAGATCAAGGTGCCAGCAGATCCAGTACCTGGTGAGAGCCTGCTTCCTGGTTTACAGACTGCCCTCTTCCAGCTGTGTCCTTAAGTGGCAGAAGGGTGAAGTGAGCTCTCTGGGGTCTCTTTTATATAAGGGCACTAATCCCATTCATGAGGCCTCCACCCTCACGACCTAATCACCTCCCAAAGGCCCACCTCCTAATTCCAGCACACTGGGGTTAGGATTTGAATATGTGAATTTGATGGGGTAAACATAAACATTCAGTCCATTGCATTACTATTCTCTCTACTTTTGCATATATTTTAAATTCTCTCTAACAGAAAATTAAAAAATTATTCTTGTTGATATGATTTCTACTGGAAGAGCTGGATTCTAGAGAAAAGGAAATGAGATCCTAGAGAAAATGAGAAATTCCTCACAATCCTGCATAATCTGGTCTCAACCCACCTTCTCAAATTCATGTCCCCTGCCCCTTCAACGCAGCTCTTTCTTCCAGGAATCACCTCTCTTCAGTCTTCTCCATCCACCTTGTTTCTTTCTTTCCATCTTCTTCCCTTCACTTGTCCTGTTTCCTGTTGGAAGGCCCTTTCTCCACAAATTCACCCGGCAAATCCTCCTGGTCCGTCAAGGCTGAGCTCCAAGTTCACCTCCTCCCTAAAGCTTCTCTGAACACTCTGGCCAAAATTTCTTTGAATTCCTGTTGTGCTTAAAATTGCTTTGTTTCCTGCCTGTGCATGCTTTCCCCTCTAAATTAAAATGTAAGCCTCTTCAGGGCAGAGATCATCTTGCCCTGAAGGCAGGGCACAGAACGGGCCCTAACAAATATTTAATCGATAGAAAATATCAGTTCAGCTTGTGATCCCAAATCCACCTCTACTACTTTTGCAGTCTCATCTCGTCCCTGTCCTGGCGACCCAGCTAACTGGATTAATCCCACTTCCTTGAAAGTGCCCCAATGCTTTCCCATCGCTCAGATTTGGTCACAATACTTCCTCTGCCAGGGCCTTTCCCAGATCTTCACTTACCGAGATTCTGCCTGTTCTTGCAACCTTGTCTTGTGGACCTCTTCCTCCACAAGGCCTCACCTCTACTCCCCATCCCCCCTCCAGCCCAACCTAATGTGATTATTTTCTTCTTTTAATCTCTAAAATGGTGGGTTTAAATTCTAACGCAGTTTTGGCAGGAAAAATTACTGACCCCTTTGAGAATCTCCTGGAAGTTATGGACCCTCTCTCCCCTCCCCATAGACACATGTGCACACACACAACAATGTCATAGGTGATTTCGTGGGGGAGGCTCATGGACCCAGCTTCTATTCCTGTCCGACTCCTTCTTTATAACACTGATCATCATCTTTCTGGTGCTCAGGTGATTGTAAATAAGACATGTTTTCTTCTAGACTATGAGCCTCGTAAAGGGAAAACCATGCCTTGCTTAACTTTATATCCCCATGGCACCTAGCATGATGTTGCACACATTGTAGGTTCTTGAAAAACATTTGTGGCGTGGAGTCGAGTTCAACTGATTAGATGCTGATTTAGATTCCTGTTAATAATCCTGTAATTAATCAACAACATGCTTCCTAAAAGTTGGTCTGGTTCATGTCAGCTTTTCTAATTTCTTTCTTTACTTCTCTTCCACTAGGAACTTAAACTGTGGGCTGACCAGGGAACAGAATCAAGATGTGGTTCTCAGATTTGTGCACCTGCTGAAAATCTTAGGGTATCTTTGAGGCATCTGTGGCAAAGGCTGGAACACCAGTTGGATTGTTTATTAGACTGGTCTTAGTCCTTGATATCCTCTAGCCCCACACTCTACTTCACCCAATAGTGCAGCAAACATTAGACCTGCCAGGGCAAATTTCATCCCATAGGCATGCTGGGATGCTGACTGGGCTCTCTCGACGGTATTTCTACATGAGGATGGATCTGTTGTCTTGGCAGAGCATGTGGTCTCTTCTATGATTGGTCTCAGGGGCCATTGCAAGGCCTCATTTGCCCAGAAATCCTTCCCCATGGGCTTGCCGTGGCACTGCCTGCCTATCTTCCCCAAACTTCGCACCGTTCAAATGAATCTTCTGCCTTGGACCATAGTGATGGAGTGTCACCATAAGATGAACATGTCACCTGAGAGCGAGGGGGTAATTCTCTTGAGGATCCCATTTGTATATGAGCATGAATGTTCTAGTCAAGCTAGCTAATTTTCTTCTTGGAAGGAATCTGGCACAGGTGGTTGGGAAGGCGTGGAAGGGACCTCTGGGTGCAGTGTGTCAGGGAGCCTCACTGAAGCTCTCTGGTGTGAGAAACACCACTGGGGAGCTCAAGCAAAGGCGCTCATTCCCCCCAAATTTAAACTCAAGTTTCATAGTTAGTTGTGCAGTGTTTTTGGCATGTTAGGAAATGTTGGTTCCTGCTCTGCCCTTAGATGTGCTCATAAAAGGAGATTTCCCTATTTTCTTCTATTGAAAACACAGATCGGTGTGAACCCACTGATAATAATACTATTGTCCATGCCAGGTATATGAAAGTCGGCTGGCAGGTGGGAGACCCAGAGGCCCTGTCCAGGAACCCAGCTTTCTCAAAGGCGCTCTAGACCCTGCGCCTGCCCTTCAGATGGGCATGTGGGGATCACAGGATCTAGAGCTCTACAGAAGGAAGAGGCTGCGGAAGCCAGCAGTCATCATTTCACAGATGAGGTACCGAGTCAGAGACCTGCCCAAGAGCACACAGCAAATCAGTGCGGACCTAGGACTCAGCTCTGTCACCTGCCCACCCTTCATCCAGGGTGCTCTGTGTGTCATCATTGCCAGCTGCAACAATTTTCTGGTGCACCTACTGTGTGCAGAGCTCCTACCGTGTGTGGAGAAAAATAATACAGAGCATCTCAGGAAGCGATGTAGAATCCAGAAGATGTTGCTGTGTTTAGGTGGGGGATTGGGGAGGGATGGAAAGAACTCATGGAAGTGGGGCTTGTGCTCAGCTCAGACAGAAGTGTACAGAGGAGGGCGTAGGGTGTCAAGATGATGGGGAGTCAGATCTAGAAGCCTGAGGGATATTTGAATAGAGGGATGCACATTCTTCCCCCTACAAATCATGGAGACCTTCAGTTACTGTCTCCTCCCCACAATGCCTGACAACCTGAGAAAATGCCTGAAACGTTTTGCAGGTCCCCAGCTGGAGGGCCTGAGGCTCTTGGCTCATGTTATACCCAAGGAATATCCAGATAACGTCTAGCACAATGGTTAAACAGAGACGCTTGGAAACACAGCATGTGTTCAAATCCCGGCTCAGTACTGACTTGACCTTGGATAAGTCACTTAACCTCTCTGGGTCTCCATTTCCTTCCCACGTGTCAGGGCCACCATGTGGGTTCAGGAGCCACTGTACATGCAGTGGTAAGCATGGTGCCTGGCACACGGGCGCCTCAGCAAATGATGGCTGTTATCATTCTGGTACTTTGCTCCTCTGTCTCCCCAGTCCTGGCTCCTGAGTCAACAGGAAGTTGGCCTAGAGACAGATGAGCTTCCCTGGAACATACCTGGAGTCAAAACCTGTTAAGAGTTTCTCTATCTCTCTTCATAGCCACATCTTTCATTTCGGGGAAAATTGGGAAGAGCTAAATTGGGAACGGAAAATTTGCATCTGACAAAAGGTATGCGCAAACACATGTTTTCAAATGAGATCAAGGTTTCAAAATATCCTTTCTCTGACAGATGAGTCAAGCCTCACACAGTGGTCTTACTATTTACCACGCATGACGGCACATTCTCTCAGCGACTGATAGGGTCGTTTGCCAGGAGTTATATTGGAGGGAGTTACTCATTGGAAAATGTGGCTGCGTTGCCCAGACTGAGATCTGAACTTGGACTTCCAGGGATTTCACCCAAAATAAGCTGAATTCCTCAGTTATAATTGTCAAAGAAACACAGCCAAGGAATCTGTGTGCCAGACTAGCACTGTTTCCTGCTGGGAAAATGTGGGTCCATGCAGGGGATGCTCATGGCTTCAGCAGGAGAAGGGATTGTCTCACCTTCACAGTATTTATCTTTACTGCAAAGGACTGGTGCCAATTGGTCAGCCATTCATCCTTTGATTCAGTTATTCACTCATTCCCTCAGCAGCTATTTATGATCACCTAATAGTAATGATAGCCAAGAATTGTTTAGTACCAGGCAATGTACTAAGCACCTTATATGCATTATCTCATGTCATCCTTCCAACACCTCCACGAGACAGGTATTATTATACAGCAGGGTCAAAAATTTTAGCTCAACTACAACTGAGAGGTGTGGAGAAAATGTACCTGTTTTATTTTGTTTATAACTGATCAGGCCTTCTTTCTGAGTCCCCTGCCCACTCCGCTCATATGTGCTGGGGATGGAATGAACTAACTGGCTAATCCAATTGAAATCGTTGTCTGATCTGATTATTGAAATAGTCCTTTTAGGTAATTCTCAGTCTCAGACCGCCCCCCTCCCCCCACCCCTGCTGCTTCTCTCCCTCGGATGGTGTTGGGGTGTGTGGAGGTGAGCGTGTTGCTCACTCCATCTTGTGATAAAGGGGAAGTTTTGGAGTTGTTGGTGTAATGTTCTGGCCTCTGGGGTAATGTCCAACATTGTCTCATTTGATATCTTAGCACGTGTCATTCTCCTCCTCTTGTTGCCTATTACCCAAGAAGACCATACTCCTCAACCCAGTTTTCAAGGCTCTCTTCACTAGAAGTTGGATTCCCACCTTCCAACTTTCTCTCATATGTTTCCAATTTGTTCCTCAAGACCCAGCTTAGAGCCAGCTACACCTTATAAGGTAAGGCCTTTTGGGCACCATAGCCTGATAATTCCCTTTCTCTGAACTTCTGGGGGGGTCATTATACCCGGCAATTAATTCTGTACTCCTTTGAGATCTCTCTTTTCTTATTGTTTCATAAAATTACTTATATCTCTTGATGTCATGTAATTTTTAAAGCTCCTTTCGGAGGCATGGATGATGCCTTATATTTTGTTGAATTCCCCAAATCTAATCCAGAGTCAAGTACAGAGAAGGACTGCAGGTGTTCACAGACAACAGGTTCGCATTCCTAGGATGTGAGGAGCTTCTAAAATTAGAGAAGAGGGGTCACTCCGTGGCATAGTGGTTAAGTTCCTCAGGCTCCGCTTCGGCGGCCTGAGTTCACTCATTCAGATCCTGGGTGCATGCGGACCTACAGCACTTGTCAGCCATGCTGTGGCGGTGACTCACATAAAAATAGAGGAAGACTGGCACAGATGTTAGCGCAGAATGAATCTTCCTCAAGCAAAAAGAGGAAAATTGGCAACAGATGTTGGTTCAGAGCAAATCTTCCTAAAAAAAAAATAGAGAAGAAAATAACCAGTAGCATCACAGAAAAATGGACTAGAGATATGAATAAATAATTCACAGAAAAAGAAATGAAAACGGTCCTTAATCACATGAAAAAATGCTCAGACTCACTTGTAATAAGAACAATAACCATTAAAACTACACAGATACTATTTCTAACCCATCAGGCTGGCCCAAACCCCAAGTTTTACAACACACTCTTGGCAAGGTGGTAGGGAGACAGGCACAGTCAGCATCACTGAGTAACTATATATGTTATGCAAGAATCTACTGCATTTGTGCTGGGAGAAAGGATTTGATGAGGCACTTTATGTGTCGTTGCTCTGACCTGAGCACTTTCCTTGCTCATGTCCTCCTGGTACCTCGAAGCTGTGTCCATCTGCAATGTTGTCAGCAGCACAGCTCACACACGTTCGTGGCATAGTCACCATTGCTTCAAGGCAAGAGAGGAGGCCAAGCGCTTCCCTGGGGTCTGAATGGTGTTAGTGAGGAGAGAGGATGTTTAGGGCCCAGCATCGCACCGTGCCATGCTGAGCACTGGCGGCCTAGCGTTGGGGGCACTGTGGGATGTTTAATAAGGGTACTATTGTGTTTGTGATTTGTGGGGCCTCTGAAGCATGGACTCTGGAGCAGGGACCCTGGGTATGAACCCCTTCTGCCAGGTTCTAAGGGAAGTTCAGCTTTGGAGTCATCTCCAAGGAAAAGATCAAGGAGGAGAAAAGTATCTAGAGAATGTAAGAAAGAATGTATCTTTTTTTTTTCTCACAAAAAGTAAGGCATACATTTTTTTAAAAGTATCTGTAAGGAGAGAGAGGGAATAGGGTAGAGACACAAGGACAGAAGCTGGATTTCTCTGAATATACTTTGTTTTGTAGATATGACTTTGGAACCATGTAAATATTTTATGTAACTATACAAAATTACACTTTTCAAAAATGGTCATCACTAAAAATCTAAAGTAAATGAAAAAAATGAACCTAACTCTTCATCCAATTTGAGGCATAACCACACAGAGAAAATCTTTTCTGAGCGACTTTAAAGCATAGAAATTTGAGTGTATAATCATAGTGGGATCATCCTAAGGACAAAAAGAACTGTCAAAAAAAAAAAAAAAAGGAAAGAAAGACGAAAAAAATAAATCTTGAACCATTTTCAGTAATCATATTGGTGGTGGTAGTGTTGGTATTGTTATTCTGATACTGTTATGTGTATACCATGGCATAAAGCAAATCGGTAATTCCGTTATATTGCCAAGAAGCAGGATTTTCAGTGTGGGAGAAAGTGGGCACACAAGTAACATAGGGAAGGTTAAGTAAAAACTCTGTAGTACCGAATTTGAACTGGAAGTTTCAGCAAGAATTAATGATAAAATTTTGTCATTGAAAAAAGTTTTTCCTAGCTCTGCCCACTGAAAAGGCCTGGAAACAATGAGCACCCCCAGGGTAACGAGCACCCTTTGGTGGCTACAAATTGTTGTCTACAAATGCTATTCCCGGTTAATGAAACCAGGGCTTCTTGGAGAAATGGCTGAGTCCAGGTCTGAGGCAGGAAACAGACAAGATGAGTTTGGAATATCTTGTCATAACAGAAAGCAAGGAAACAAAGTATCAAAAACTACTAACTTGTGACAAAAGGACTCAGGAGCTAACTTGAAGAAGCTCCCTCTGGCCAAAGATGGGAGGCACAACTTGAGTACCATAATGATAATAATGGCAATGAATTGAAACATATTAAGTATGTTTAAATACATGAGTTCCTAGTGATTAAAACCAAAAAGCAAATTCATTGGTTCACTTTGAAGAGAGCAAGGGAACAATGTCATGATTTTGGAAACAGATAAATAGTGGTAAAAAAAATAGGCATTTATCTTACCTTTCCTATATAAACTGTACCTCAGGATAGCCAAAGAATTGATGAGGGAGAAGTTTTCTGGGTTTTTTTTTTTAAAGATTTTATTTTTCCTTTTCCCCCAAAGCTCCCTGGTACATAGTTGTGTATTTTAGGTATGGGTCCTTCTAGTTGTGGCATGTGGGATGCCACCTCAGCGTGGCTTGATGAGCGGTGCCACTTCCAAGCCCAGGATTTGAACCAGTGAAACCCTGGGCCGCCGCAGCAGAGCGTGCGAACTTTACTCAGCCACAGGGCCGGCCCCAGAAGTTTTCTGTTTATAGAAGTATTGCAGTTAATAAATGACAAAAGAATTATGGCATTGGAACATCATCGCTATGCAACCCCTGAAAATATTGGTTCTAGACAATAATCATCAATGGATGCTAATGTCAGAAAAAGAGAACCAAATTGACATGTGTCTCCTGGTGGCAGTCCGTAATCTAACCTCTGAGCTATTCTTGCAAAAAAAATCAAACCCCAATCTGATCAAGCCTTTAGATCTCACTACCAATTTACTGGAAATACAGAGGACAGGGAAACATGTTAAATATCACCATAGGAGAGCAATCTGAAAAATTAGACTGGGGGAAATTTTATAGGACAAACAACCTTATTTCTTCAAAAATAAATTGCAAGGAAATTAAAAAGAAAGATCTGCAGATCAAGATCAAGAGACAAAACATATCAGCAAACATAATATATGGGCTTATTTGGAACCTGATTCAAACAAACTGTAAAATATATATATGTCGAACACCACATATATATAAATATATGTATGTATGTATATATATATATATACACACACATATATATAACAAAAGGGAAAGTTTGAACACTGATTGGCTATTTGATGATAATAAGCAATGACTGTTAATTTTGTAGGTGTGATAATGATATTGTGGTTCTTTTCTTAAAAGAATACCTGTCTAGAATACATACTGACATATTTAAGACAAAATAATGTGGTATTAGGACTTATTCAAAATAATCTAGGAGGAATGGGTAGCGTTATTGTTGAAAGAAGATTGTGAGTTAAGAAATGTTGGGGGACCAACCCAGCGACCTAAGTCATTAAGTTTGCATGCTATGCTTCGGTAGTCTGGGGTTTCACGGTTTTGCATCCCGGGCACGGACCTACGCACTGCTCATCAAGCCACGCGGCCACAGTGTCCCACATAAAGTAGAGGTAGATTGGTGCATATGTTAGCTCAGGGACAATCTTCCTGACAAAAAAAAAAAGAATTGTTGGAATCTGGGTGACAAATGGTTCATGGAGGGTAATCATACTATTCTCTCTTCTTTTGCCTATGTTTGAATTTTTCCATAATACAAGGTTAAAAATAAATAAGGTCTAAAAGGTATTTTTAATTACACAAATAGTGCATGCTTTTTGAAAGACATTAAAATAATACAGAAGCGTATAAAGGGAGGGGGCTGGCCCCTGGCCGAGTGGTTATGTTTGTCCCCTCCTCTTCGGTGGCTCAGGGTTTCGCCAGTTTGGATCCTGGGCACGGACATGGCACCACTCATCAAGCCATGCTGAAGTGGGGTCCCACATGCCACAACTAGAAGGACCCACAACTAAAATATACAACTATGTACTGGGGGGATTTGGGGAGAAAAAGCAGAAAAAAAAAAAAGATTACCAACAGTTGTTAGCTCAGGTGCCAATCTTTAAAAAAAAAATTTAAAAAAAAAGTGTTGAAAGGGAAAGGTAAAATCTCCTTCACTCCCCCTACCCCAAGCCTGGGAATAATGGCTATAAATGGTTCAGTAGATTCCGTGGTAATTTTGTATTACTGCCCACGCATTGTCACCATGCTACTCTGAGGAGGGACTATATGCCCTGAGTTCAGGCTTAGCCGTGAGACTTGCTTGACCAACGAACTGTGACTACTCTAGTCACTTCTGAGGAGACTCTTTAAGAGCCAGCACATGGTTCTCTATTCTCTCTGTCAGGAGATAAGTGATGTTCCAGAAAGTTAGATCCCAGAGCTAAGACAACAGAGCCACAACCAGCACACTAGTGCTTATGACAAGTAAACTTATACTGTGGTATACACGCAGATTTTTGTGTCATTTGTCACTGGGACACAACTTCACTTATCCTGATTGATAAAATATCCTTCCATACCTTTTGCTATGCATCTGTGAACACAATTTTTTCCCACAAATGTTATACATACTACTCTGCTTTTTTCTTTTTCTTTTTTTTTTGAGGAAGACTAGCGCTGAGCTAACATCTGCTGCCAATCCTCCTCTTTTCACTGAGGAAGACTGGCCCTGCGCTAAGATCCATGCCCATCTTCCTCTACTTTATATGTGGGATGCCTACCACAGCATGGCGTGCCTAAAGGTGCCATGTCTGCACCTGGGATCCGAACCGGGGAACCCCGGGCTGCCAAAGTGAAACAAGCGAACTTAACTGCTGCGCCACTGGGCCGGCCCCTATACTACTCTTCAATTTGCTTTTTTTTTTTTTTTAACTCAATAACGTATCCTGGGCATTTCAGTATACTTTGAAATAAAACTAATCTGAATTTCCAAAGGCCCCAAAACAGTTTCCTAATGCCAGAAACTTCTGTTTCTTTAACATCGGGGTCAACGGAGAGGTTGTCTAGTAAAAACTCAGGCGGGAAGTAAGCTGAATGTGTCTGAGCGTGAATTCCAGCCTTAGAGCCCTCCTTGTTCCTGGAGTCCTGTAACTGGCAGTGAACTGTGGATGTGCATGATTCCACATACTTTTCCTGCCCAAGGAAGGCAGGAAATCTGAGGTTGATAAAGTGCCTGTCTTTCTTTTTGTCATCTCACAGGCATTGCCTATGGTTGGAAGTGAAATCCTGGATTTCCTCAACAGCTTGGAGTCGGAGGGCTGTTGCTGTGGTTGTGATTACAGCTGAAGTGCTGAAACCACTTAGTTTCTTGCCTATGCTATCAAACCTGAATTCCAATTGGCCTCCTGGGCCCCTATATCTGATAATGGCACCACCACGCTCCCAGGTACATACACTAGAATCCTTGGCACTGCCTTTCACTCTGTAATCCGTTAGCATATGAGCTCTGTGGGGGCGGAGATTTTTATCTGTTTTTTTTCACTGCCAGGTCCTCGGGGTCTATAACGTTGATGCTGACACATAGTAGGTGCTCAATAAATATTTCACGGCTGGATGAACCTAAGCAGTTGCCATGTCCTGTGACATCTCTCTCTATAATTATCTTCAATCTGTCATCCTTTCATTCCCATGGTTATTACCTATGGTGGATTAAAGATGGTCACAAGTTTTTCACAATGCTCCCATTGAGATGTGGGGTGTATGTCCCCAACTCTTGAATCTGAGTAGACTCTGTGATTACTTGAACCAGTGGAATGCAGTAGAAACGATGTTCTGTCAGTCTGCGGGCCCAGGATTTAAGAGGCTGGCAATTTCCACTTCTTTCCTCTTGAAACTTTTACTCTTAAAGCCCCGGGCTGCCGAACAGGCCCTGGGACTGCATGAAGAGGGAGAACAGCCCAACAGAGACCGGCCTTCTGCTAAGGGGCCAGATATAAGAGTGAAGCTATCTTGGACCCTCCAGACCCTCCAAGCCTACCAGCTGAATACCATTAAGTGACTCCAGGTGGTGTTATGTGGAACAGAAGAATCATTCAGCTGAGTCCTGGATCCATCCTACACAATTGTAGCTGAGCCTGAATTCCTCATCTTCACAGTTGTAAGATATAATAAAATTGTTGTCATTTTAAGCCCTTACATTTTGGAGTGATTTGTAAGTGCAGCAATAAATAACCAGAATATTACCCTACTTGGGACCTTATAACTTCTTACCTGGAAAACTGATCCTTTCATTAGTCTCCTGTCCTTCCAACCACGCTCTACCCTACTCAGTTTGTTTTCATGGAGAAACTGTGTGGGGCTCCTGCTTTAAAAAAAAAAGAGTCATTGTCAACAGAATACAGACTAATCTCTTTAGTCGGCCCCCACTGGCCTTCTAAGATCTGTCTCTGAACTCACCTTTCCAAGCTCTCCTCTTCTTCCCTCACATTTCTTATGTTCCAACCAAATTCAACTGTTGGCCTAACCCCTTGACACTCCATGATTTTGATTTTGTCCCCACAGTTCCTCCTCCTGGAATGTCCTTCCCCTCATCCATGTATGTCCACATCCTGCTTGCCTCCCAAAGACAGCCAAGAATATCAATCTCTCTGGTGGAAATAATCTCTCTCCTGAATTTCCACAGCATCTTATCTGGGCCTCTCATCAAACGTAACCTTTTCTGTTAAAAAAAAAAAAACCATTATAATTTGAAAATGTCTTTAACATTCCTCATAGACCAGGGCCTCCTTGAGGTCCGGGTTCATGTCTTATTTACTTATTTTAAACTCATTATCAAAACCAACAAAGAACCCGGCTCTTGGCAGATCCTTAATAAATATTTGTTGGACAAACAAGTGGATAAAGGGGTGAACGGGGCCCAGCCTCACTTCCTTGTTGTCACAGCTCAGCAGCAATAACACTACACTCATGAACCTTTGTAAACTACTGGTTCAGTTTCCTCGGTCTCGCCCGGTCAGATACATTGTTGGAACCGTGTTGCCAAGCCTCAGGTTCTTTCCACTTCTCGGCTCTGTTTTCTGCTGTCTTGGTTTCTTTCCGTGACAGGCTTTCCCAGGTGGTGGCACAGATGGTCCCTGGCAGCCTCATACTTACATTCTACCAGTTTAGCAACCCCCGCGGAAAAGAGCGCTTCTCTTTCCCAGTAGTTCCAGAAAAAGTCTAGGGATTAAGACTCGCTAGACACACAGGAGGCCTTTCCCTAAGCCACTCACAGCGGCCAAGAGGATGGACTGTCCTGATTGCCCAGTCCTGGATTTCAGGAAACCCCAGGAGCTGGAGCTGGAGATGCGGATTATCCCAAATGAAAATGACAGTGTTGTTACCAAAGGAATGGGGAAAGGAAGTTTAATAGGGAAAACAACAGATTCCACCCTACGTATCCAGGAAGGAGACACCAAGCTCTACATAAAAAGAGAGCTTTTCCTCAAGCCTTGTGTTAGGTACCTGTTCTGGACCCTTTAAAGAGAACTGTCCCAAACAGGGTGTCCAGGGCCCATGATAGCTCCACCCCACTGGCACTGCCCCCTTCCCCATCTCTGCTCCTTATCCAAACTATCCTTAATTTGTCTCTAATTTGCCCTTCCTCACCTGTCACTCCTTGTTCTCATCTATCTTGGCTTACTATCCCTCTTAGCAGCCATGAGCATGAAACATAAGAGCTGTTTACTGCCACATCGCTGCCCAACCCCACAGGTAGCATCCCCACATACTTACATCTTTGGGCTGCTAAGGGACCATCAGGCAGATAGCCGATCTGAACAGTAAAGAGACAGAGCCCTGGTGATACTGCTTGAGCCCCCGAAGGCAGCCATACCTGAAGCTAGCCATCCCTCTGTTGTGGGTTGAATTATGTCCTCCAAAAAGATATGTTGAAATCCTAACTCCTGATACCTGTGGATGTGACTTTATTTGGATGTAGGGTCTTCGCAGACGTAATCAAGTTAAGGTGAGGGCACACGAGTGTCCTTCAGAGAAGACGCTGGTCCTTACAGGAAGAGGAGAAGACACATAGAGACAGACACATAGGGAGAATGCCACGTGACAAGGGAGGTAGAGACTGGAGTGATGTGTACAAGCCAAGGAATGCCAAGTATTGGCAGCAACACCAGAAGCTGAGAAAGTCATCTCCCCTAGAGCGTCCACAGAGAGAGAGAGAGCCTGCAGAAGGAACTAACCTTGCTGACATCTTGACGTCAGACTTCCAAACTCCAGAACTATGAGAGAATGTTTCTGTTCTTTTATGTCACCCAGTTTGTGGTAATTAGTTAGGGCAGCTGAGAAGGAAACCTGTACCACTCCTGTGTTCCTCTTTTATTCTCACACTGCTACCAAACTCACAATACTTCTGACACAGGATGTGTGGTGTTTTCTCCACACCAAGCAATTCTCTAACACCAGCTGGGTATCTTACATTTCCACTCAATTCTGACACTACCTACCTGGGGATAGAGTCAGATCCCACGGGTTAAGGACTCAGTCCTTATCTGAGGACTGTCCCCTCTCCCCCAAATTCAGATGTCAATAGCCAGTCCAGGTTGCCACGTGTGCTTCTCACTGACTGGCGATAGATCAGAGGTTCCACCGACCCCTTCCTTGGGTTCGATTAATTTGCTAGAGCAGCTTGCAGAACTCAGAGGAACATTTTACTTGCTAGTTTACTGCTTTATTATGAAAGGACATAACTCACGAACAGTCAGATGGAAGAGATGCATAGAGCAAAGTATGGGGAAAAGGCTCAGAGCTTCCATGCCCTCTCCGGGCAGACCACTCTCCCAGCACCTCCATGTGTCCACCAACCTGGAAGCTCTCCAAACCCTGTCCTTTTGGGTTTTTATGGAAACTTTATTACATAGGCATGATTGATTAAATCATTGGCCATCGGTGATTGAACTCAATCTCTAGCCCCTCTCCCCTCCCTGGAGGTCAGGGGTGAAGGGATGGGGGGTGGGATTAAAGTTCCAACCCTCTAATTACGCGGTTGGTTCCCCTGGCAACCAGCCCTCATCCTTAGGTGACCTAGGGGCTTTGCAAAAGTCACCTCATTGACATAACAAAAGACACCTCTGTGCCTCTCATCACTTAGGAAATTCCAAGGGTTTTAGAAGCTCTGTGCCAGGAACTGGGATGAAGATCAAATATATATTTCTTATTATAAATCACAATATCACAGCAGCCCTAGGAAACTAATACACCCTCTTGTTCCCGCCCCCCCTCCACCATTTTGTGAGCCCATGAATTCCCTGGTTGCTTAAGTAAAATTGTTTCTATTACTGACAGCTAAAATCCTGAATAAGACAACATGTGGCCTGTTCTACGTGCTGAGGATGCGAAGACAAATTAGACCCTGTCCTTACCTTTGAGTCATCCATACTGTGGCACTAAGCTCAGCACCATCTAACATTACTGGGGCCAAAACCAGTGAGAAGGACAACAAGAAACACAAAGCCACACTGGCAAAGCAATTTCTTACCCTGACCAATGAAAGGAATTTATCGTGAGCACAGTTCAGACTCTGATCAAAAATGCTAATGGCTTGCCATCTCATGCAAGAGAAAGGCCAAACTCCTCAGTCTTGCACTCAAGGCCTCAGCCTGTACTTCCATCATCCACCGCTGCACTTGACTCCTTCTCCACCTCCTTTGTTCCAGCCACATCAAATTACTAATTATTCCCCATGACATCATGTGCTTTCAAAAGTTGTTACATTCACTCATAGTAGCTCTGTCTACACATAGTCCTTTCCTCCATCTCAAAATCCTACCCATCTGTATTGGTTTCCCAGGGCTGTCATAATAAATGATCGCAAACTGGGTGGCTTAAACTGATGGAAAGTTCTCTCATGGTTCTGGAGGCTATGTACCTGAAATCAGGGTGTCAACAGGGCCATGCTCTCTCTGAAGGCTCTAGGGGAGGATCCTTCCTAGCCTCTTTTTAGCCTCTAGTGGCTTCCAGTAATCATTCGCACTCCGTGGCTTGTAGACATATCACTCCAATGTCTGCTTGTGTTGTCACATGATGTTCTCCCTGCATCTGTGACTGCGCCCAAATTTCCCTCTTCTTCTTAGGACGCCAGTCACAGGACAGGAGCTCACTCTAATTCAGTGTGACTCCACATCTTAACTTGATCACATCTGCAAGGACCTGATCTCCAAATAAGGTCATAGTCACAGGTATGGGGGTTAGGACATGAATAGATCTCTTTGGGGAACATCAACCTTCAAAGCCCAGCTCAAATGCCACTTCCTGCAGGAAGCCCTCATCACTTGCCTACAGCTCCAACGCCTAGTGCTCCGGAGCTCTGCTGCAGCCTTCTCTCATTTAGCCTTACAGCGTAGACACTTGTGAACTTACACTCATGAATGACAGGACAAGGAGCCTCATCTGTATGGTTCAGAGCCCTTGGTCAGTGCCTGTCTTACTAGTCAGAAAATAGTATATACATGTTTGTCATTTTGAATTGAGCTAATAAGAACAAAATTGATAAGAAGAAAGAGAGAGTGGCTGTATGGCACTTGATGGAATGGTTTTTAAGCCATTTGAAGAAAGAAAATAAAATTGAAGCTGTCCTGATAAGAACTGAACTGTGATCCCAGCTTCCGAATCCTTCTCTGCAGCTCGTCTGCCTCGGTTCCCCACTTGTAATAGTCAGAGTTTTGGTCTCTTGCACCCTCTAGATGAGAGGGCTTTGAAATGCTGTGAAGGGCCGAGAAGAGCCTTAGAGACTCAAGAACGGCCCCCGCCCAGTGGCCGCATTGGCCTGGAGACTCAAGGACAGTGAAAAATCCCCCTCCCTATGATTCTGTGATAACCTCCAGCCGCAGACACTGACTGCTCAGCTGAAAGCCCAAATCAAACACACACCAGGGAAGACCTTCTGTGTCAGACTCTCCAGCGGGGCAGTCTGCGTCCCCACGGTGCTTCAGGGAAAATTGTTGCCCAGTGACTGGGTCCAGATAATGCTGATCCCAGCACTAAGAGGAAACAGCACGGCTGGCCCAGAGCCCGGCCTGCTCCCTCCGTGGTCTAAGTACTTAACAGCAGTGAGGCTACTGCAGTCTGCCTCGAGACAAGAATAACACTGCAGCATCCTACTCATCCTGAAATAGCTGAGAAATGATCGCCTAGTACCTTGACGCCTGTCTTTCAGGGAGAGACTTTCAAAGAACGGCCCAGCAACACATAGCTTTATTTATTCCTCTTCATGAGAATGTTTCAGTTAGACCCCAAACCAGGAGTTGGGCCCTCGGTTCCAGCAACCTCCTAGTTAGGGTTCCTGTCGGGTGTTTTGGTGGCTCTTGCTGAATTGGGCAGTTGATGTAGCGACTGTTCCTCAATCAGAGTCTGAGAGCAACTGGCCTCCTTAGGAAAACTACCAAAAAATTTAAGAGGATAAAGGAAGCATTAAAAACACTCCTTATATATAAAACACTCCTTACGTGACTTCATCAAGCACTGTTTGAAGCATTTTACACAGGAAAGTGTTGCAGTAGACTGTATTATTATCCCAAATACCCTCTGCCCTCCTCGTGAGAGAATTCTATCTCCCCTACCATGCTGACATCGAGCTTAGCCAAGAAAATATAAACAGAAGAGATGTATGTCATTTTGAAGAACAAACTGTAAGAGCCATTGCATGGATCCACCATCAACCCCTCTTTCCCTGCTACCCTAACACCAGCAGTGTTCCAGAGAAGGGCTACTCCTTCAGTCTGGTCCCAGGGAGAAGAGCCAAAGCCAACTTGTAATGGACATGTGATATGAGCAAGAAATAAATCCTTGTTGCTGTAAGCCACCGAGTTTTTGGAGCAGTTACTGCCACACAACTTAGCCTAAACTGACTGTTACCAACATCCCCGTTTCACAAATGAGGGAACCAAGGCACCCAGAGATTGTGCAACTTGCCTGAGGTCATACAAACAGGATTCAAATCCAGGGAGTCTGGCTTCAGAGTCCATGCTCTTAACCACTTCACTATATTGCCTCTGAAAAGGTCTTTGTTGTTTTCTTTCAAAACCCCTTTAGCTGGCAAGATCTCCACGTATGCTCTGTTTTTCTTCATTTCTCATGAAGGTAATTAAGAATAATCAGCAGATCATTTGATCCTCAGTAGGTAGAACAGACCTGGTAGATAGATTGCACAATACAATGTAACTGGTTATTGAGTGAGCTGGACTTGTTGGTATGCGAAACAGAAAACAACTTTATTTTTTGTACACCACAGTCTTTCAGGAATTAACAAACAATTTCATCATTAGAGACTTAAAAAGTGAAATCAACACTAGTATCAAATCTCCAATCTCTCAACCATTTGAAAGCTTCTTTCCTGCCCCAGGATGGGAAATTTGTGACAGGGAAGGGGGTCATGGCTGGCTTCCTCCTGATTTCCCTCTTCCGCCTTCCACACTCACGGTATTCCCTCAGGCTCTTGTGGAATTAGAGTTGGGGGCGGGGATTAGGGGATAAGAGGTGGAAAAAGTCTTACTTGGCTTTCGTGCCCTCTGTGAGAGGCAGGTGGTCAAATGCCATCTCTTGGTGACAAGGGCTTCTTTTAGGAATTCCCCACAGGGTCTTCCACTGGGGACATCCCACAGCACCGCTTTCTGGCCCCGGTAATGTACTACCTGGCTAAGCACTTAGGACATAGCGTTCGTCTCCACCAGCTTCTGCATCCAACCTCCTTCCGCTGGGGTAGCCTGGCTCCTGGCAGAAGGCCCTTTCACATGGAATCCTTTTTTGGTTAAATCACTTTATTGAGATATAGTTGGCACACAATCAACTGTGCATATTTAAAGTGTACTCCTTGATAAGCTTTGACTTTTGGAGAGGCCCAATGAACCAGAATCAAGATAATGAACATTCCATCACTCCCCAAAATTTCCTCCTGGCCCCTAGCGACTCCTCTCTCCTGTCCCTCCCCCACCCCTAGGCAAACTGATCTGCTTTCCAGTACTATAGATAAGTTTGTGTTTTCTAGAATTTTATATGAATGGCATCATACAGTATGTGCTTTTTTTGTCAGACTTCTTTCACTCAGCACAATTCTTTTTAGGTTCATCATGGAGTCCCTTTTCAAGAGAATTTAAGCCTGGCCACCTTCCATGGGTGCACAGAGCCCATGGGAAAGTCCACTCATCCGTGTCCTGTCACACAATACCAGTGCAGCCTGTTCCCAGGCAGCTGCCCAGAGCTGCTCCACCTTTATTTTCCAGGTGTGGCAGGCTCCAGGATGAGGCCACCCCAGGCACACAGGCCAGGCTCTCTAAGCACTTGAAAGTTCATTTCTCTTAGCCTGAGGATGGGAAAAATCTTGCCCTTTGTACCCCATCCTGATGACTCTGGGGAAACCCTCCCTTTCCAGTTTCCTGGTGGGTACCTCAGCTCCTCTTGCACAGTCTCCAGTGGCTGATGCTCTGAGAGTCCCCCGACTGGTTTTGGATCACTCTTTAGTGAGTTCTGCATAGATGGAGCCTTTCTGTAGAGTATGTGGGCACCTAACAGCTTATGTTCTCAGCTTGAGGGCCTCAGCTGAAACAGAGACAATAGGAAAAGTTGCACGTTAACACCCTGTGTGATAACTCACAGGTAAAAGGATGTCTTTGCATAGACATGTCCCTAACTTTGATGCCTCAAATGGTACTTGTAACCCAGGTGTCCCAGACTTCACCAGCTTATGAGGTCACGCTGCCCTTTAATGTCCAAATCACGATAGCCCAAGGACCCAGTCTCCTTGACCACACACCAGGTTCTCTCTACAAGTTTTCTAGGACTCTGGGAGAAATGCTCAGAAGAGCTACAAATCTGCCCAGATCCCCACCTCCCCCTCTTCAGCCCTGTGCTTCTGGTTCACTCCCTTACTCACGTCTCCCCAAGCACCCCTCCTCAGTCTACAGCCTGAGTCCTCTGGCAACCGCTACCCCTCCCGTCAGAATGGCTTCACCCAAGCATAGCACGACCCTTTCCTCAAGTGTCCCCAGCAAGGCTGAGCCAGACTTATTTATTATTTAATGCCAAAAACTTGGAGGTAACAGAAAGGATGGTATGGAGGGTCTTCACAGAGTTTCCCTTCTTAGGGTTGCCAGATTTAGCAAGTAAAAATACAGGACCCCCAGTTAAATTTGAATTTCAGATAAACAACAAATAAACTTTTAGTGTAAGTATGTCCTGTGCAATATTAGGAAACATAGAATATTTGGGACATACTTATGCTAATAAATATCATTTGTTGTTTATCCGAAATTCAAATTTAACTGGGCATCCAGCATTTTATCTGGCAACTCTACCCCCTTCTGGTGCCTTCCTGTGGCCCTTGATGTGTCCCTCATTGTAGAATTCAATTTAACCTCCCACAATGAGAGTATCCTGGAGAAACCCTCCCTTCCAGGCTTTTCAATCCTCAAGCCTTCAAGAACAATAAGCAGTTTTCCCCTCGGAGAGTCTAAGGCTCCTTGCAAGTCCCTATGTTGGGCCCCAGCATGACGGATCATGCGAACATCCATTCCTTTCAGAGGAAACCCCACCCACACCCACAAGAACGTGATCTTGTCCTTTGCCCCCGAAGGGCATCAGAACAATACTCTGGAGTCAGCACATTTCTGAGTCTAGGTTGCACACTTGCTCTAGAATAACCCTGTCTGGGAGAATGTCAGTGGGAGAGTCCAGTTCACCTCAGGCCATGCCCGTCTGGCTGCCTTTACGGGACCTCTCTCAGCCGCAGTGAAGATACGACTCCAGGCATCTTTCCTGGACCTTCTGATAACTCCCCAGTCTTGGACAAGACTGCGTCACACATCTCCCCAGAAGAAACAATAATTTTAGAAATGGCCGTGATGCAGCTCTGCTGGGGAGAAGACACTCACATACATTATTACGCAGAGAAATGGACCTCCCCATTCATAACGAGGGAACACGTTTGCTTCACCTTTACAGAATCAAAGACCCACTGGAGCATTTTCCCTAAATCAACAAGGCAAGTGGCCCTCAGGCTATAATCCCGGTCTCCACCTAAACAAGAGACCTGCGTGTGCTTTTAAAATGCCGGTTTTTCTGACCTGGAGCCACCAAACTTTCATAAAATCTGGGAGTCCAGTCTTAGCCAAGACTTCACCCGCTCCCCAACCCCAGTACACACCACGAGTGATTCAATCAATTCACAGATTTTAAATCTTTGGATGCTTTGCTAGGTTTTTTGGTTCAAAACATAAGGATGCTTCAGTTACGCAGCTCTGCCGGAACCAAATTCTTCAAAAACAAATTAGTTTTCCAGATAACTGAGGCTTATCTCTACAAAACCCAGGACTCTGTTTATTTTAGCTTTTTTGATTGGGATCTGTCAAAAATGTCACAGCACAGTACTATGTGGCTTTTTTTAGTCTGTCTCCTTTGACCTCAGGCTACCAGATGGTTTAACACTGCTGCTAACGGTCTGTCTCTAGCAGCCCCCTCCCTGGTTTTTCACTCTGTTGAGAAGGATGTGTTAAAAGAGCAAATAGAATTTCCCAGTCTAAAGACTTTTCTCACAAATAAAGCTCTGGCGTTTAATGTGGGACTTCGTGAAGGTTATTCCAGGGGCTCACAGGGTTTTGTTTTGCTTTGTGGCTTAATTCTAGATTTTCATCGTTTTGAAAGGTTAAGACTTCTTCCCTTCCAGATCACCGAGATGTTATTATCATGAAATCTGCAAGTTCCTGAAGAACGAGCCAGGGCAAGCTATAAAAGTTAGAGCTGTTGCTAAGGGAACCAGGCAAAGCTTGCTTAATGTATAAACCTGGTTATTCTATTTAAAATTCAAGTAGCAGCTAGAGATTCCTGATGGGAGAGGGAAGACTCTGCTTTTGAAGAAGAAAGTGGAAAATTACTCCTCTCTCTTGGGAAAGGGTAGCTCCTGGGGTTCATCATTTGTGGCCTGAGGCAAACTTAGGTGACAATTCTTTCTTTTGTGTTTCTAATGGTGGAAGAAAAGGAAAGCCGCTCTTCCAACCTCAAAGTAGGAGAGGAAATACAAGCAGTCTTCTCTTCCCTACTAGCCTTTTGGTTGACTGAGGAGGGAGAGACGGAAAGAGCAGAGGAAGTCCACAACTCTGACACTAGCTCTGAAGTCTTAAAGGACAACTCTGAGACAGAACTAGCCAAGAAGTGTTTGGACCCTGAAGCATGAAGGTGAAGAAAGAGCTAAATATCTACCGTTTCCTCCCATAAAAGGAAATGGGTTTTAAAAAATTAAAAAGTTGAGATTGAAAGACAAATTAAATTGTCCCTAGTTGCATGCTAATTAATATCTCCTTCCCAGACTGCCCCCCAATCCCCTCACCCTTCACTCTATCCTGATGCCACATCACATGGGAAGGGGACCACATTAGGTCAGAGAATCTTAGATTTCAAAAGATCATCTGGTTCATCACACTTAATTAACCTTTGCAGAAACTAAGGCGCACAGAGGTCCTCGTCAGGGAGCAAGGCAAGTTCTAACCCCTAACCCAGGATGTTTTCCCACTGCATCTCTTTGGGCAGGAATATCCCTGGAAAATTCAGGAATTTTCTCACTTAATAGTGCTCCCTCAGAGCTATACAGAGTAATGTTTCCAAAGTGTGTTCCACAGAACACTAGCCCAAGAGATACTCCAGCAATTCCACTTCTGGGTATATACCCCAAATAACCGAAAGCAGGGTCTCCAACAGATATTTGTACACCCGTGTTTACAGCAGAGTTGTTCACAATGGCCGAAAAGTAGAAAAAACCCAAGTGTCCATCAATAGACGAATGGATATACCAAATGTGGTCTACACATACAACGGAACGTTATTCAGCCTTAAAAAGGAAGGAGATTCTGGTACATGCCACAATGTGAATGAACGTTGAAGACATGCGGAGTGAAATAAGCCAGTCACGAAAAGACAAATACCGTATGATTCCACTTCCATGAGGTCCCTGGAGTGGTCAAATTCGTACAGACAGAAAGTGGAAGGGTGCTTGCCAGGGAGGAGGAGGAGGCTGGGAGGAGGGAGGGTGGGGAGTTATTGTTTAATGGGGACAGAGTTTCCACCTGGGAGTAGATGAAAAAGTTCTGGAGGTGGATGGTGGTGATGGTTGCACAGCAATGTGAACATACTTAATGCTACCGAGTAGTAAATTTTGTTTTATGTATATTTTACCATACACACACACACACACACACACACACACACAAAGAGATGTTCCACTAATTTGTGGTATCACCAGACAAACAAGTCTGAGGAGATTGGAAAACTACCCCTTCAACCCCCCTAACACACAGGCCCGGCCTTGACGAGTCACAGTGCACACTCAATAAAAGACTCAGAGCTAAGTCCTAAATCAAAGACGGTTTAATTCAATTTAATCAAGCATTTCCTCAGCTGAATACAGACCCTTTTTATTTTCAGGGAACACTATTAATAGCCCACATCCGTGGTGTACACTTCTGGAAATGCTGATAAAGAACTTCATACGGCTCAAAGTACTTCTTCCATCAATATCTCACTGGATGCTGCCAGCAAGCCTAAAAGATAGTCCCTAAGAGTTAGCCCTTAGTAATATTTATGGACTGTTGGACACTCACTGAGCTTATTAATTGTCCCCATTTTACTGATGAAGAAACTGGGGCCCAGAAAAGTCAAGCCCTGGCTCAAGACCCCACAAAGCTACTCAGTCACCATCAGCGGGAAGACGAGCCAGAACCCCCGTTTCCCAAATCCTGGTCTGAAGTGTATGCCCCAGACCCTGTGCTGATCTCCTCCTGCCCTGCCTGGGTGCCAGACGTGTGAGCAAGTTCACTGAAAACCCTCAGAGCCTGGGGGCTGCTGAACAGCAGGTTAGGGACAGCAAGGGGAACAGAAGGACTCAGGGATTGCAGGCTCCAGTTCCTGACATCATACAGTTGTTAAAGGCAGCGCTCCCAGCCTCAGTCACCCTTCTCTCTTCTTTTCTCCAAAGTAGGGCCAGGGTTGTTTAGAGACGTCCTATCCCCTACAACAATTCCTGAATTTTCCTGATGTAAGACTCATCAGGGTGTTGATTAAAACACAGATTCCCGTGAAATAAGTCAAGTAGAGAAAGACAAATACTGTATGATTTCACTAATGTGTGGCATCTAAAAAAACCCCCAAACTCAGAAAAAGAGATCAAATTTGTGGTTCCCAGCAGCAGGTTGGGCGGGGGGATGAGAGGTAGAGGAACTGAGTAAAGGTGGTCAAAATGTACAAACTTCCAGTTATAAGAGAAATGAGTCCTGGGAATGTAACATACAGCATGGTGACTATAGTTAACAATGCTCTATTGTATATTTGAAAGTTGCTAAGAGAGTAGATCTTAAAGTTCTCATCACAAGGAAAAAAATTTTTTGTAGCTATATAAGGTGATGGATGTTAACCAAACTTATTGTGGTAATCATTTTGCAACATACGCTTACATCAAGTCATTATGCTGTACACCTTAAACCTGTCCAGTGTTGTATGTCAATTATATCTCAATAAAACTAGAAAAGTAAATAAATAACTAGTGCTTCAGTATCCTTAGCTATAAAAAAATAAGTAAATAAATAATAAGATAAAATACAGATTCCCAGGCCCTTCCTCCAAAGGTTTTGACTCACTAGGTCTGGGGCAGAATTTGGGAATATTTGAGTATCGATGACCTGAACACTAAAAGGGACCTTAACAGAGTATCTTCTGGGTTAGATTCTCGGTCCACAGATATTCCAGCTGAGGTTTGACAGAGCTGGAGTGATTGTGCAAGGCTGACACAGCTACTTTTTTAAACTGCTTTAAAAATAGACACAAAAGCAAAATACTCTTTCCTCAAGGAAAGACGCAGGTTTGTGAGTTTTTAAATAAAAATTGATCTGTGTGCTCCTCTCTGTTCATCCCAGCAAACACTACCCCCATTCCATCCTTCCCTGCCCAGTAGGGACCATCCTTCTCCAGGTTCCTCTGCCCTTCTCCCGTTCTTTTGGGCAGGTCCAGCCACCCTGGAAAATGTCCTGGCTGCCATCTCCCTTGCTACAGACCCAGCTCTGACGGCAGCGTTGACCCAAGTTGCTTTCTGAGCGTTGATGGAGACCAAATGGTGTTTGGCTTTGCTCGCCCACCCCATTTCCTTCTGAGCACAACTATCTCAGGCTCTAACTATGCTGCAAGAGGGAGCTGGCAGCCTCTGAGTTCTCCCTCCCCAAGGAGCTCACCCCCACCCAACCCCGCTGCAGAACCTGCCGCCCCAGCCCAAAGCAGGAGATGGATGAGCCGCGACGAGGCTGGGCACACACACAGCATTCCGACGTCACTTGGCAGGGCCTTGTCAAAGAGCAGATGGAAAAGTCTGAGGACACTCAATTCCCCAAATTCCTTTTCTGAGAGCTCTACTCCATCTCAGCTTTGACAAGTTAGTCTTTTCAAAGGAGTTAAAATCCGGCTCCTCCCTACCTACATTTGCACCAATTTCCTTTACTTCATTACATCGTGGGTAGCTAAGAGATCAATAGATCAGCGGGTGTGTTGTGGCCCCTTAGTTGTCTGCCTGGCTTCACTGGTGAGGTCGCTGCTTCTGATCAGGAGGGCTCAGGGTCACAGCTTCTCTGTTCCGGGGGTCTTACTGGCCCCTGAGGGGGCTGCATGTGGCCCGGGAGCCCTTGCCAGCAACAGGAGCACAGCTTGGAGTCGCAGACCCAGCTTCAAATCCTGGCTTTCTGGCTGTGCAATGATAATGGTGAACCCCTCTGGGGCTGTTTCTATTTCTCAAAATGGGGATGATAGCATCTACTTCAGGAGGCTGTGGTGACAATTAAAGGAGATGCCGTATGCGAGGTGCTCGGTACACAGCTGACTGCTCAGTGAATGGCAGTGATGATATTTCCTGAGCTCTCAGGACATGGCCTCACCTTTCCATGGCTCCCCTTTGCCACAAAGAATGCCACCAAGTACACTAAGACAGTACCTGGACTCCGGCCATCACAGAGCAAATAACGCAACCCAGAAATATTTGATTTAATTAAATAAAAATTTACTCCACACACACAAAAATAATAATGGCCTTCAGAGATCTTAATTTGTGGGTTTTCATGTAAAATAAACATGAGGGATATAAGAGTACCTGAAATTTGACCCAAGAATGTATAAGTAGATCCATATTGCTAAATTGCTTTCCACAATGGTTGCGTCAATTTACACTTGCGCACACAATGTAGGATAATGCCTACTTCCTTATCCCCTCCTCAACATGCCCAAAGCAACATATTTTAAGGCATCGCCAGTCTGATGAATTGTCTCATAGTTGTTCTGTTTTGCTCTGTTTGGTTTTTTGTGTGTGTGAGGAAGGTTGGCCCTGAGCTAACATCTGTTGCCAATCTCCCTTTCTTTTGTATGTGGGACACCTCCACAGCCTGGACTGATGAGCGATGTGTAGGTCCATGCCTGGGATCTGAACTGGTGAACCCTGGGCCACAGAAGCAGAGTGCACGAAATTTAACCACTATGTAAGTGGGCTGGCCCCTCTCATAGTTGTTCTGATTGGTGAATCTGTGATTAGTGGTGAGGTTGAAGTTTCTTTTCATATTTATTGGACTTTTGTATTTCTTCTTTTGTGATTTTCTTATTCATATCCTTTGCTTATTTTTCTAAGCCTTCTTCATTTTTTATTAAATTACTTACTTTAATCATTACAATTGATTTATTCATTTATAATCATTATATATCAAAAATATAAATCCTTTATCTGTCATATACGAGATAAATTTTTTCTGATTTTTGTCTTTTAATTTATTTTATTGTATTTCATGTGTTCCAAAGTTTAACATTTTTAGGTAGTCAGTCATCTTTTCTTTTATGATTTCTGCCTTTTTTTTTTTTAAGATTTTATTTTTCCTTTTTCTCCCCAAAGGCCCCCAGTACACAGTTGTATATTTTTAGTTGTGGGTCCTTCTAGTTGTTGCATGTGGGATGCTCCCTCAGCATGGCTTGATGAGCAGTGCCCTGTCTGCGCCCAGGATCTGAACTGGCGAAACCCTGGGCCACCAAAGTGGAGTGCATGAACTTAACCACTCGGCCACAGGGCTGGCCCCTATCATTTCCACTTTTGATATGACACCAAAGAAGACATTTTCTTTTTAATTGAGTTCATAATAGTTTAAAACATTGTGAAATTTCAGTTGTACATTATTACTTGTCTGTCACCATATAATTGCTCTCCTCCACCCCCTGTGCTCACCCCTTACTCATCTTCCCCTGGTAACCACTGAACTGTTCTCTTTGTGCGTGTTTGTTTATCTTCCACATATGAGTGAAATCATACTGTTTGTCTTTCTCTGTCTGGCTTATTTCGCTTAAGATAATACCCTCCAGGTCCATCCATGTTGTTGCAAATGGACAATTTTGTCTTTTTCATGGCTGAGTAGTATTCCATTGTGTGTGTGTGTGCATATCACATCTCAAATAAGACATTTTTTACCCCAAGATAACATATTTACTCATAGTTTATTGTAGTACTTTCCTATTTTCTTTCGTATATTTATATGTTTAGTCCATCTAGAACTGTGCTGTTCAATATGGTAGCCACCAGCCACAAATGGGTATTTAAATTTCAATCAATTAAAATAAAGAATTCAGTTCCTCAGTGCACTAACCCCATTTCAAGTGCTCAGTAACTACATGTGCCCAGTGGCTACCATAGTGACCAGCACAGATACGGAATATTTCCATCATCAAAGAAAGTTCTAGTGAACAGCACTGATCTAGAATTTGTTTTGTGAATGATGAGGAAGGGTAGGGAATCCAACTTTTTTTCAAAATAGTTCAAGTAGTTGTTCCAACAACATCATTTGAATAATCCATCGCTTTGATCCTGATTTGAGATGCCACAATTCTAACATTTGTAAATCTAGTAAGATATACTTGGACCCATTTCTGTACTTCCTTCTTCTACTCGTTTGTCTATCTTCCTAACCTTCACTAGGACTGCACAATTCCAACCATTGTGATCTCATATTTTAATATTTAGTAGAGAAATAGTTTTCCTTTCCTCATTATTCTTCTTTAAAAAAAATTCTTGGCAATTCTCGCACTTATTTTTCCAGACAAACTTCAAAATCTTCTGTAGTTTAGAGTTGGATTTATACCCGTATAATAACTCAGCTCATGAATATTTATCTTGCCCCTGTTTTCTCAACTTCCTCTACTTCCCATCAAACTCTGTGCTCCCACTAGACTTAGCCATTCACCCTTCCACGAACACACTCACATTCTGCCACTTTGTCACCATGCACCATGTCCTCCACCTGGAACTCGCTCCCCTGGCTGGTCCACTAGGGACTTTGACTCATTCTCTTGGCTCAAAGCTCCCTGTCTCTGTGAAGCCCTTTCTGATGCCCCTGGGCAGATGGAGGTGCTTCTCCTCCTTACTTTGTACATTCCCACGTTGGAACTATTAACTTCTGATTTTGCATTGTTTACAAGTGTGTCTTCTCACTATGAAAAACAATTTGAGGACAAAGACTATGACCTTTCAACTTTGAATTCCCATAACCTATCACAGTATTTTGGCTCAAGGTCATCACTCAACAAAAACGTATTGAGTCAAAGAGCATAATTCAGGCAACTCTGGAAAAGTTGGCTGTGGCATGCTGTGAAAGGGTTTGAACACAGATATTGGTGGGCTTTGAGCTGGCTAGGGCCAGGACAGAGCTGTACTGTGTTGACTTAATCTGGCAGTGATGCGATAACTGAATTGGAGCAGGGAAGCAGCAGAAAGCCAGCAGACTAGTTAAGAGGCCATTACGAGAGTTCAAGGCAGACAGAGTAAAGGCCTGAATAAGGGTGGTGTCTGGGGCCTGGAAAGGAGGGGACATTGTTGAGGGATGACACAGGGTTAGAAGTGTCAGGAGACTGAGGGTGGACAGAGCCAAAACTGTGACCAGGAACCTAACAGGATCTTTCTGCAATTTATTCTCATGGAATTTTCAATACCTATGAGTGTGTCGTGTCGTTCACAAACATTACAACGAGATTTTACTATAAAATCTAAATGAATTAGTAGAATGTCACCAGGGATTGTTCTAGAACTAGCTGAGTTACTCTGTCAAGTCATTTAACCTCTTTGTAACTGCTTCCTCACCTGTGAAATTGGTGTTGTCACGGTACCTCCCGTAGAGGGCTGTAGTGAGGATTAAATGAGGTACTCCTTGGGATGTGTTTAGAGCAATGCCTTGCACATGTTAAGTGCTCAATTACTGTTGGCTATTTTAAAAACTATTATTCATACATTCCCATCCAGAGAAATACCCATTTATCCCTATACCTAATGTAGCTCCCTACTTGTGACAAAAAGTGACCAGTCATCCGACGCATCACCGAGCCTTACATGGAGCAACATGTCAAAGCCTTTTTGAAGGCGAAAGTCTCTAACACGGATATGAGTATACAATCGGGAAAGAAACCATCCTTCTCCCATCAAGTCAAGTTTGTTCAAGGATATCATTACCTCACTCTGTTCCGTGGTGTAACTGGTAAAAACTGGTCTCTTGTCTCCTTTGAGAGGCGATGTAGGTGCAGCTAAGCAAAGAGCTGAGGTGGTCTTGGCGTGTGTAGGATGCGATTGGGGAGGAAGGGCCATGTAGATGGAGACTGAGGGGAGGCCACCCCAAGCAAGACCCATTCATGTCCCAGGAGGAGGGCAGGATGCTATTTTTCCACAAGACTCCCATCGTCCATGGGGACAATGTAAGTTGAGAGGGAGGAACTGGAGGTTGAAGCTACGTTGTTCTTCCTACCCACAGAAAAGGGTGCAGGAGGAGCCGTAATACCCAATTAGCCAGAAACTGCTACTGCCAGCAGGTTTTAAAACCACAAGGATTCAGGTCGAAGGCAGCTCATCCTGGACATTGCTTTGTGGACCCCTTGGAGTCTATGGGCCCAGTGCAGCTATTGGCTGTGTTGGTTTCATTTCACCCATTTTTACCATCAATCCTGCCATCTTGCCCATAAAGAAAGTGAGATGTGCCAATGTGTACAGTATAGCTCTTATCATCTTAAGAGAAGAAAATGAACTCTCTCAGGATGTCTGTTATAGATGTTACCGTCTTGCTCATAATGGAAATGAGCGTAGCATAATGTTTATTATTGATTCTGTCCTCTTACCCAGAATGAGGGGAGAGGTATCGCTGTCCTTATCAAAGCTTCTATTGGTCCTCCTTGTGAATGGAGGGTAGCATGGCAATGCCCAAAGCTGTGTCTGTTGAGCTATTCTGGAACTCTCTCTCTCCATCCATTCTGCCCTTGCCTTCAGACTTGCCTATCTCGGTCCTCCAGGACAGGATCCCGATGCTTTAAGGTCTTTGGTTAGCACTGCCATGTTTGTGAGGGGTCACACTAACAGTTAATGCCTTTGTGCTGGAACAAGGTCTCCACTGTGCCTCTCTGGGTGAAAACAAAATCCCTGAGACACAGAGCTGACTTCCAGAAAAGGCTCCCGTGCTAAGTCAGCCAACAGACTCCAGAGCTAATTGGAACCAGATGTGAGTTCTTTCACTGAAATATATTGCAGATCACAGATTTATTTTTTGAGAGCACCTATAATAACAATTAGAATCATAAAACGTGTTTTCCCTAGATATTTTCTCCTAGTCAACCAAGCAATATAGTCTGATAAGTTGGGGCTAACCTATGCCAAAATCAACATATTTGCTTTGTTAGAAATCTGCAGAATGTGTCTGTCTGTGGAGGTGTGCTCTGGTCAGGCCAGGGACAGCCGCCAACATACAAACAGTTTCCTAAAATATCCCATGCATGCAGGAATGATAAGCAGACTCCATGGCTTTGTGGCCGAGAGGTGGAGAGAGAAAAGCCGTGGGGAGAGGCATTAGAATGAGTGGCATTAAACATAATTCATGTAATGTGGCAGATACTTCCTGCATTTAAAAAATGGAGTCTACCAAGAGTTCATGACTGCCGACAGCTTTCTCCATACCAGCACCGCTGCCAAAGTTCAAGTGCTGGGCTGATGTCCACCTCTGGGAAGAACGGCTTGCAAATTCCAGGTTGTGCTTTCATCTAAAGTCTCCTACCAAGCACAGGATTGTTTTGAAGACGTTGTCAGGTCTCCCTAGGAGCTGATTCTCTGCCCTTGAACAGCCGCCTCAGCCAGGTGTTGCCAATTGTCCCCACTTGGGTCCCAAGTCCAGGGAAAGTGGCCTGGCTTCCAATGAGAAATGCCACTGAGCAGGGGCCTCACTGCCCCATGATCACCCTCCAGCCCCGGGGCCTGTTCCTTTCCTTGCTGGCTCCCACTTTTATGCCGATACATCCCCTGTTTCCCAACACTGGACTCTCATTGCCCCTGGTCAGAGCCTCTGTTCTGTGTTTTCTTGTTTTTACATCAACTATTGTCTTTGACATTCAGTTCCTATTCTCTCTGCTTTTGGCAACAGTCACTTGTTTCTATGTGGGGAAATCCTGGCAGACATCACTTTAATAAAGTGATTAAAGTTAACGTCATCAGTAATGGGACAAATTAAAATCATGTGCCGCTTGACAGACTGCAATGGGATGATCATACATCACTTCTGTGATATTCCTGCCCAAGATTCATAATCTGAATCTAATCGAGGAAATATCAGACAAACCCAAATTGAAAGACATTCTTTAACATTACTGGCCTGTAATCTTCACGATCCTGAAGGCTGAGGAAACACTGAAGACTATTCCAGACTGAAGGAGACTAAAGACAATACGTGATTATGAATTGGAGCCTTTCGTTTTTATAAACGACATTATTGGGACACTTGCTGAACCTTGAATGGTTGAAATATATCAGTGCTAAACTTCCCGATTTTGTTGATTGTATTGTGGTTACATCAGAGAGGGTCCTCATTGTAGGAAATTCACACAAAAGTACTCAGAGTTTATGGGGCATATCAGCAACTTACTCTCAAATAGTTCAGGAAAAAAAGGTGTTTTTACCATACCTGCAAGTTTTGTGTAAATTTGACATTGTTTCATAATACAAAAATTATTACAAATTATCTAGTAAAAATTTTGCCTCTAATCCCTGACCCCCATCTCCTACCCCTCCCCAACAACAGGTAACCATATTCTTTAGAGATTTTTTTTCTAATGTGTATGTAAGAATGAATAAGCTGATGCCCACAAATTAAGAGGCACTCTTCAATACAAGGGTCTTTGAATCACACTCTGCTACGGGATCGTGAAACTTTGCCGGGGCTCAAGACCCAGTTCTGAATATCTTGTCCCTCAACCCCTACCTCTGGGGGATTCCCAGCCTGGGGGTGTGGCCCATCTAGCTCACAGCTGACCCTAACCAGGTCAGCAACTTGCACTCCTGGTCAGTTCTCTTTCTCTCTTCTGGCATCAAAAGTCACACAGCTTTGAGAAATAAAAGGGACTCTTGCTCAAATAGCTCATCTACCCAAGGCTACCAACCCATGGGAAACGTATAATATGTAAGAACCCCATTTGAGGACATTTACAATTTTTTTGAGAGTGATGTTTCAAAATGTTCAATGTATCCAAACTTTGATTAACATCAGGTTACTTCATATAAATACAATCACCAATGAATATGTATCCATTCTCAGTGAAGACAGAAAGAGAGAAAGAGGGAAATAGGGACTGTGAGAAAGAGAAAACGGTTGAGACAAAATTACATGCACAGTCTGGGCGCCAGGGGGGCCCCTCTGTTGGGTCTCCTGACAATAGTGGTCTCCAGTTAACTTTTTATGCTCTAACCCGGGGTATAGAAAGAGGAAATTTCTCCTTTCAAGATCGAGTCACAGGGGCCTTTCTCACAGACTCTTCTATAGTAGAGCGTTTTTGTGACCTCATCCACTGTAATTTCTCATCAACTCTCAATTCAGAGTAAATTATTGTTCCCCAGGAAGGAATTCCGAGTGTACAGTCTCTCCAGTTGGAAGCTCGTCCTGAGGACAGGCTCTTGTTACATATACTTCATGTTTTACAAGTTCCTCTCGCAGACATCCTGTTATTTCTCAGTCCACAGTTCCTCTCTGTGGCTCTGATTATGCCTGTGGCTCCGATCCCTCTGTCAGTTCATACTGCTGTCATCTCCTGGCTCGGAGTGAACGTGGCCTTTCAGGGACCTCACTCCTTAGGGAATCAGGGCCTCTTTTGTTCAATTATTCATTCAACAAGCATGCTTGGGATGGCCACTGTGTGCCAGCACTGTCTAAATGCTGAAGACACAATGAGGCAACAAGATGGCACCCGTGCCCAGGGCCCTTTCACCAAGCCTTATATTTAAGGGCATGGGAGACAAAGATTTAAGCTACACATTTAAATATTTAGCTACAGTGGTTGTAAGTGTCGTGAAGTAGATATCTAGGGGGCCATGAGAAAACATATCATATTGGAGGTTCCTGGCTTAGCGTGAGGAAGAGAGCTCTGAGCTGAAGGAAGAAGATGAGTGGGAGCTAACTGGAGAAGAGGAGGTGGCAGGAGAGGGAGGCAAACATGGAACCGTTGAAAGGTTTTCAACAAACAAGATAACCTGATCCAATTTATGTTTTTACCAGATCATTCTTAATAAGAAGATGAACAACTGAATTAAAAAATGAGAAAAGTTCTCATCACAAGAAAAAAAATTTGTAGCTTTCTGGTGACGAATGTTAACTAGACTTATTGCGGGGATCAGTTTGCAATATGTACAAATATCGAATCATTGGTATACACCTGAAACTAACATATCAATTCTACCTCAATAAAAAAATGAGCAGAAGATTTAAATAGACACCTCCCTGAAGAAGATATTTAGATGGTAAATACACACATGAAAGTTTGCTCAACATCATTTGACAATAGGAAAATACAAATTAAAACAACAATGAAGTATTCCACTCGAATGGTTATATTCAAAAAGACTGACAACACTGAGTATTGACAAGGAAGTGAAGAAACCAGAACCCTCAGTCATTGTTGATGGGAATTTAAACAACACAGCCACTTTGGAAAAAAGTTCGGCAGCTTGTTAAAAATTTTAACATAAACTTATCATATGACTCAAGAATTCCACTCTTAGATATACAGCCAAGAGAAATTAAAACCTACAGTCATCCTTTGGTGTCTGCAGGGGATTGGTTCCAGGACCCCCAAGGGTACCAAAATCCACTGACGCTCAAGTTAAAAATGGGGTAGTATTTGCATATAACCTTCGCACATCCTCCCATGTACTTCAAACCATCTCTAGATTACTTGTAACACCTAATACAATGTAAATGAAATGTAAATAGTTGTTATACTGTATTTTTTAGGGAATAACGACAAGAAAAAAAGTCTGTACTTGTTCAGTACAGACACAACTAGCATAGGCCTTTCGATTCACGGTTGGTTGGATCCCCGGATGTGGAGCCCATGGATGCAAGGCCAACTACATGTCCACATAAAGATGTGTAGCAATGTAGAAATATTCATTTCTCATAATAGCCAAAGACTGGAAACAACCCAAATGTCCATCAACTGATGAATGGATAAACAAAAGGTGGTATATCCATACAATGGGATGCTATTCAGTAATAGTATAAATATGATAGTGTGACGTACTGATACATGCTACAACATGGATGAACCTCAAAAATACTGTGCTAAGTGAAAGAAACCAAACTACAAATGACTGCATATTGTCTGATTATATTTATATGAAATTTCTAGAAAATACAAACCTTACAGAAAGTAGATCAGTAGTTGCCTGGGGCTGGGGGTGGGAGCAAGGATTGACTGCAAGTAGGCACAAAGGAAATCTTTGGGGTGATGAAAATATTCTAAAACTGGATTCTGGTGATAGTTTTACAACTGTATAAATTTACTAAAACTTGTCTCACTGTACCTTTTAAATGGGTGAATTTTATGATATGTAAATTATGCCTTAATAAAGCCATTTAAAAAGAAAAAAGTCATTCTTGGGTACAAGGTTAAAGATAGACCAGTTAGAAATCTTGGAATACCTTCTCTTGTGCTTTGTCCCTTGGATTCTTATCTCCAGAAATCAAATCTCCCTTAAAAAATAAACACAAAACCACCTCTCCATAGAAAAACCCAGAGTAATGGCACATTCTTACACACTCTGACTCAGCAGACACAGAAACTGACATGAGGAAACCACCACAATTAATAGATGTATTCAGGTTGTGTTGACTTCACAGTTTGTCAGAAAACAATGGATGCTTACCTGCTTTATATTTGTGCAATAAAGGGTCAGTTCTAGTGTATTTTGCAAAATAAATAATGATAAAAAACAGCTGGCCTTAAAGGTAAATTGAAAACTCCATCTTTAGAGACAGAACATTTTCCAAACTTTTAAATTAAAGTCCTCATTCTCACTCCCACAAAGTTTCAGAATTCACAGGTCTCTTCTCCACCCCTCCTTGCACTGGTATTCCTCACCCCACTTAGCAGAGAGAAGGCATGGTTAGCATATATTAACGGTCTGGTGATTGCGTTTTAAAAAGTCTCCACTTCCTTCTTCCTTCTCAGTGTCTCTTTTTCCTCTCAATTCATCTTTCCGATGTCTTTTCTATTTTTGGTATCATGTCTTTTTCTCCTGGGTTCTGTTATTGTTGGGCTGTCCTTAACAACTGTGGGGCCTGAGCCAGGAGTACAAACGGAGGCCTGGTCTGTTATATTTCTAAATATTTAGAAATTGCAAACCAAAATGTCAAACCGTTAAATAAAATATGTTCTTGTCTCCTACCTTGACATTTACCTTCATAATAATCTTTGAGGCCAGGTTTGAATTTAGAATTCTCACACTCCTTGGAATATCATGCTAGAATATATTCTCACAGAGAGAACCTGCCCATCCTCAACTCCCCAGGCCACAGCCCACCCTCCTTCTCTTCCTACCTCCAGCTCCATCCCACACCATGAGGAGCTTCATGTGCAAAGCTGTGGACACTCCAGCCCACATATCCAAGCTCCACCCAACTATACTTCCAGCCCCTACAAAGAGCCTCATCTTGGCCATCCCTCCAGCCTTGGGGTGTGCTCTATTCTGGTAGCAAGATCCACTCTTGAGGGGATGGACCCAGGGAAGAGGTCAGTGTAGGCCCTGGAAATGGGCTTGGGACCATTGGGGCAGGCAACTTTGCAGCCCTGGTACCAAAAGTGTGGTCTAGTAGGGAGGAGGAACGCAGGACAAGTCTTGGCCCAGAGGAATACTTTACCCTTTGGGAGAAGCAGAGCTGGAGGTGGGGCCCTGTTGCCCAGGTCCAAGGGCAGTACTGATGGTCTTGATAAATTGTACTAATAGATTTCCTGATATCCATTCATCCTTGTGATTCTGGAATAAACCGTGCTTAGTCATGGTTTTTAGATACTGCTGGATTCCATTAGCTAATGTTCTACATAGGAATTTTCCATCCATATTCATAAGTGACATTGATCTCTAGTCTTCTCTACTTGTGCTAACGTTGTCAAGTTTTGATATCAAGGTTATGCTAGTTTTGTAAATTGAATTGGGAAGGCTTCCATCGTTTTCTATGTTATGTAACATTTTGTTCCTTTTAATATGTGAGGCATTTATAAAAACATTCTCATCATAAAAAGTTCAAACCATACAGAAAAAACAAAAATTCCCCTTGACTCTCCCTTCAAATCTTAATTCCCTGCCTAAATAAGGCCATATTATCCATTTGCTGTGTATTCTTCTAGATCTTTTCATTTCCATACATACATGTACACGTATATAATTTGGTATTTTTTTACATAAATGGGATTAAATTCTATATACTGAATTGCAAGATTTTGTGTTTTGTTGGTTTTACTTAATAAATTTATGTCTTGGAGAACTCATCATGTCAGTACATACAGACCTATCTCATCCTTTTTATTTTTTATTTTCTTATTTTTTGAGGAAGATTAGCCCTGAGCTAACTGCTGCCAATCCTCCTCTTTTTGCTGAGGAAGACTGGCCCTGAGCTAACATCCGTGCCCATCTTCCTCTACTTTATATGTGGGATGCCTACCACAGCATGGCTTGCCGTGGGGTGCCATGTCTGCACCCGGGATCCGAACTGGTGAATTCCAGGCTGCTGAAGTGGAACGTGCGCACTTAACCACTGTGCCACCGGGCCAGCCCCTCATCCTTTTTAAATGCTACATAATAGTCTATAGGATGGGTAGATTTATTTAAAACTATTTCCCATTTGAGGGATATTTAAGTGGGTTCCGAATTTTCTTCATTATCATGCTGCAGTAAATATTTTTTTCACAGCACTTATTAATGCCTGACTTTATCCTAACTAGTCATTTGTTTATTAGATTGTTCATTTGTTTATTGTTCTGCCTGCCCCTTTTTATCCAGCATATAAGTGAAAACATGTATCTTATTGCTGCTCTAATTTGCATTTCTTTGGTTACTCCTGAGGTTGATCGTGTTTTGGTTTCCTGGCCACACAGAAATTCTTGTTTGCAAATTGCTTTTCCTAGCTTTGGCCCTTTTCCTATTTAGTTGCTTGTGTTTTTCTTATTGATTTGTGGGAGAGTTTTATTTATTTGAAAAAAATTGTTAAATACGTGGCCAATATTTTTTCCTAAGCTGTTGCTTTTGACTTAACTTTGTTTACAGTATCATTTTAGTCTGCCTTAAATACATTATGTTTTAATGAGCCAAACTTATTCGTCTTTTCCTTTATGCTTTTTTCCCAATTTGAATCTTAATATCTGACTCACCTCTCTGAATAATGGGAAATTCATTATATTCAATCATAAAGAGTACCCTTTCAAGCTGATATTCTTTAAATACTTGTTAGACTTTTAAGAGGACAGAAAGAAGCTATTTTTCTTTTAATTATGGTGGAATATGGCTTTCTTTACATGCCAAATAAGGGATTCGTTCCATGCGCTGAATGTCACAAAGCATTTTACCCTATTGGCATTATCTTTCATTTTCGTCTTTCTCTTGTCCACAAGCAGGCTCACAAAGGATGAAGCTGATCTGCAGTACTAAGTAAAAGCTGGCCTCAAGGCAGGGGGCCTGGGACACAGAGAAAGATGGGCACCTACACCGTCCACAGGAGGGCAGGCTCCCATTCAGGGCAGCCGGTCTGATTCCCACCGCCTCGTTCATTCCCACCATAATCTGCTAACTCCCACTTAGTCTGCTTGAGAGGACAGAGAGTTAAAACATGGGCTAGGTCTCGGACTTGAAGGCTGTTGCATTTTTGGAGTCAGAGTGTTGGTTCCCTGGTCTGAACTTTTAAACCGCTAAGTGGAACCTCTTTTATTTCTCTCTCAACGACACGGCCATCCCAATCTCAGTTAGTGCTCTGTGCTCAAGAAGTATCTGTCAGCAACTCCTCCTCCTCCTCCCTCCCCTTCTCCTTCTGGATAATCAGTAGCTCTTTTGAGAAAAGCCCAACTATTGGGGTCAGTGGTTCTCAACTGGGGAATGCACATCAGAATCACCTGGGCAGCTGAAAAAAAAAGACTCCTGAGCTCTAGCCTAGATTTGTTGAATCCCAATCACCAGGGGTGAGGCCAGGAATTCTGAAAGGTTTAAAATCTCCCCAGGTGATATGGATGCACAGCCGATGAAGATACAGCCAGCCAGTGTGACTAACTCTACAGGGCAAATGACCCAGTTTCTTCAACAAATACACGACATGAAAAACAGAGGCGAGCAGAAAGTGTCACAAATGAAAAGACCTGAAACATGTCAACCAAGTGCGACGTGCAGACCTTGTTTCGATCTGAGCAAACTAAAAATAGGCATTTTGAGACAGAGAAAACTGGACACAGATTATCTATATTAAGAAATTATTATTTATTTTGTTGGATGTGATGTTGGTATGATGGTTGTGTTAAAAATCTGTTTCTGTTAGAGATAAACACTGGCGTATCTACAGGTGAATTAATGTACATGAAATTTGCTTTTAAATATTCCAGAAAGAAACCCAAACACGTGGCAGGAAATGATGAAGCAAGGATGGCAGCATGCTGTTAATTGTTGAAATTGCCTGATAGGTCGGAGGGGGTTCTTTGTACTATTTTCTCTGCTTTTGTATGTGTTTGAAAATTTCAGTAATGAAAACATTTCAAAAGAATGACAGGATTTGAAGACCCCAGCTCCTTCCGAGTCTGGTTTTCCTGGCCCTGCCTCACCTGGACCTTATCGGCATCAATCTGGTGGTTTCTTATTTCCTCTGGGAAACGTATTTCCTCTGGCGTGTACCTGATTGGATCAAGAAGCTTTATGCAAGCTTTTCCTGTGTTCCCTTACCTGCTTCTTCCCCGTCGGAGGGAAGTGGGAAAGTAAATCCAGAAGGGCGCTTTGCTGCTGACATTTCATGTCTGCTATAACATAGTGAACCCTGTGTCAGTGCTGGAGCAAGAAGCCTCGTCATCAGAGCGTGAGTGAGCGGCTTCTCTCCTCGACCTTCAAACCTAGCCCACATTGCCCGTTCCAGCCCTCCGGCAATGTGCAGCAGACAGAGCCCTGGATTGGAAGACAGGCATGGCATTCCAAGTGCAACTTGAGCTGAGCCTCTCTTAGGGGAGGGAGGAGTGTAGTCAGTCATTAAATCAAGCAGGTGAGACAAAAAGGCAAGGTTTTCTCTCCCCCACTGAGATCATCAGAGAGGGAGAAGAGCAAGAACCATCGCGTCTGGCCTTAGCGAAGAGGGAGCCATGGGGAACCCAGAAACTTGTCTCTCTCTATTCCATCTTATAACATTATTGTTTTTCAAATTTGGTTTTCTTTTAACTTAAGAGGCTTGTGTGTGTTTGTGTGTTTGTATGTGTATGTTTAATAAAGATGATGAGAGGCAAGGGATGCTAATTCTGTGGTTATCCACGCTCTGACTGCAATCAGACTGTTCAAACACCACAACAAAAAGTCCCACGGGTGGCAGCTTACCCTCAATTCAGGCAAAATACCTCAGAGGCAACCAATAACCTCTTGAACTCTCATCTTTTAAGTTCAAGTTCCATTAAGTCAACAAATGACACACACTTACAAAGTCATGTCTCTGACCTTTCCCACTTGGCCTCTTAGCTCTTCTTGGACTTGCCAATTCCAGTTACCACACCCCAGTTTTCGGATTCAGGTTGCTTCTACCTTCACTCCCTCACGACACTAACCTCATCTTCCACTCTCTTCTACGCTCGAATTCCTCTTCTGGGTTTGCTCAAAAGAAGGTGAAAAGTGGAGCGGCGGGATGCAGGGAGATCTGAACCTGCAGGCTACTAGCTTTCAGAGTTGGAGACAGGCCCACAGTTCACTCTGCCATGCTCCTTTGTTTTTTCTTTCCTTCCTGCTGGGCAGAGAAGGCTGCTGTTCTCTCTCAGCTGGCTAATGTCACCTCATCTTTGGGCCAACCACCATCTTGTGCTCTTACTAAATGAAGAAGAAAGCTTTGCAGCCACTCCTTGGCAGCCCACGATGGAGGGTGGGGAAACCACGCTCCCACACCAACATCAAGGAGTGTGCCAAGGGCACTTCTCTGCACGACCTGAACCATCCTCCCAGAGTATGTCTTGCCAGCTTTAGCCTTGACCTCCGGGAAAAGACAGCCAGCAATAAGTCCCTTCATATTCCTCTGGTGTGTAAACCAAAGGTGGTGCTTAGGCATGCAAGCTCTGGAATTGTATTCCAGCTCCCTCATGTAGTTAGTGGTTGTGGGACCCTGGTCAAGTGAGTTAGCTTCTCTGAGCCTCAATTCTCTCAGCTTTAAAGTGGGCAGAGCAGTAGAACCAAAGGAAATAACATGTTTTCAGCACCTAGCATGGTGGGTGCAGAGTATTTGTTTAGCACCATTACTACTAGGTAAACAATCTCGTTGGTCTTTATAAAACTTCTCTGCCTCCTGAGTTGGTGGTTGAAGAAATTGGGGTTGTAGGAAATTAGGAGCACTGAGTTACGGGGTCCTGGTAATTCAGGGCAGAGCCAGGTGGGAGTCAGGATTCTGACTCCCAGGCCAGGGCTCACCCTTACTGGCCAGTTAGACCCTTCAGCTCCCTGGTCAGCGGCTTTGCTGGGTGGACCTGAGGCTGACCCAGGTTGGGGGATCAGGAGCTGGTGGGCTTGGGTCAGATACCCCAGAAAGAGCCACCCTGGTTTGCAGCTGTACCTACTCATCAGATGACCAGGAAAGCGTGGGGGAGCAGATATATATCACATCACATGCCTGAGACCTACCCCAGACCATTGCATCAGAATGTACTGGGCCTCGACAGCAGTAGTTTGTAAATGCTCCCTTGTATTTCTCACATATAGCAGGGTTGAGCTCCCCATGTTCTAGGGGCACAGGGAGTTCGATGCTGGAAGAAGCAGTCCCTACTATTTAGAGTGAATTAGAAGACAGAGATCACAGAGCCACATTCTACCCAGAGTGTGCTCTCTCTGATGGCGACTTCTAGACACTGTGCGGGAGGCTAGCTGCCTTCCTCGCCCCTGACATGGGAGATTCAGCTGCTCCTGTGAAGGAACAGCCCCAAGCTTGTGCCTACCACTCAGAGTTGGTCTAGCCTTGCTCCATCTGTCTTTGCTTTAGGCTTGTACCACACCTTGGCAGGTAAACAGTGCCACCTCTGACCTGCGAGTCTGGAGCTCTGGAGATGTGGGCTGGAGGTGTAAACCCGGGAAATCTTGACTGCCTCAGGCTAGAGGTAGAAAGTGAAGTCCCCACAGAGGCCTTTGGGGATCACCAAGATTTATTTGGGTCTCATAATCTCAGGGGTTGTCTTCCTGTGCTGCCATTTGGGCTACCTTCAGGTCCCTGGAAGGCTGAGGTGGCATCTCTTGCTGGGTCAGGCCAGTTGGGGACGGTGAGCCACCAACATCTGGCAAGGACAGGGCCTGGGAGCTGCGGGTCTTGTCTGCTGTTTGTCTATGCTGCTTTGAATTCTGTCCAGCCTCAGGGGGTCATCTGCACCTGGCCAGCTTCACCTGGGCTGGAGAGGTACAGGGAAGAAGGGGATTCTAGGAGAAATGAGGGGAGGCAGCTGGGCAGGCCCTCTGGGGGTGGCCACCATGGGAAAGCCTTCAGGGGCGCTGTGAGAGAAGAAGGGGTGGGGAGCGGGAGGAGGGGACTGTCACAGGATCAAGGAAGGGAAATGGCCAGCAGCTCTCTTCCCCCACATTCCTCCTGGAATTTTTTCGTTCCCTTGGTTATAGAAGAATAGCAATTAGCAAATTCAGTAAAAAGAACCAGAAATGGAGATTGTTTGCGCATTTGGGGGCCAACATGCATTAGTGAAGGAATGCGACCAGAACTATATATAACCCCTCTCTTGGCCCACCCACCTGTCCGGCCGAGTGAGCAATGGTCTGTTTGTTCTGGGCTGGTATGTAGCTCATTTCACTCTGGGAGCCCACCATCTGGGCCCGAGCGTGGCTGCCAGTAGCTCTTGGTGACCATATATGGCAAAATGATATATGTGATAAAAAGAAGCCAAATTCTCCAGTTGCGTCAGTCCCCGGAGCATGCAGCCTGCCTGGCTGGAAATCCCTTCCAGTCCCACTCCCCGTCTCCCGCCCCTCACCCTTGCTCCGGAAACCAAAGGGGCTCCGCGATTGGCTGGGGGAGCAGTGGGGGCCGAGGGGGCGGGGCCTTCCTCCCCTCTATGTCTTCCAGCACATTCTCAGGCCAGGACTGACTTCAACGTTTGTTTGGGGTGGGGAGGATGGTTAGTGAGGGTCAGAGCTGCGAGTGTGTTTGACCCTGGTCTTAAGCCAGGAAGATTACAGGAGTGATAACTCACATTCTTTCCAGAGCACAGCCTGGTGTGGTGCCAGTGTGTATGGGGGTAATGGGATGGGGGACACAGTTCCCCCTCAATTCCAAGGATAAAATGAACCCACGTTCCCCAACATCCCTACAATTCCCTTGAACCTTAACCTACCAGGAGAAAAGTTCTGTCTAGATTAATTAGCTGGGGGAAAGAATATATATATACATATATATTCCCTGCCTCCAATTCTGTCTTCCTCTCTGCCCTGCCTCTGTGGCTGCATTCACCCCCTGCAATGAGTTCCTACCCTGAGCCAGGCGCCGTGCTGGATGCTGGGGGAAGGGGACCAGCACAGGCAAGGTCCTGGCCCTCAAGCAGCTGGCCCTTGGGCAGAGATGAGATGGGGGCCATTGCTGTAGGGGGCATCCAGCTCAGACACAAGGGCTCAAGGTGGCTCCTGGGAGGAGGTGACGCTTGAGCCCAGTCTTAAAGGACAAGCAGTAGTTTGCCTAATAATGGATGGAGATTGGGACCAGAAACCCTAGGCTGAGGAGAGAGAGAGAGCAAGAGTTGGGGGAGTTCCAAGCAGGTGTCATGAGATATGAGCCTGGGAGGTAGGCTGGGGCCAGGGCAGGGAGGCCTTTTGCAGGAGGTGCTAAAGGGTCTGGACCTCTGCCTACCTCATATCTGAGCCCATTGCATGCACGTACCCATATGCCGGGTCTGGCACACACACCAATATCCAGTGGTATACACACATGTACACACACACACACTCTTAGGAATGTGCACAGAGACGCATGCTCATGCCCACTCAATGTCACATCACATAGCAAGGAAATCTAGCAAAAGGGAAGAAAAGAAGACCAATGAAGTGCAAATGAGAACCAGGGAGAGGAGGCAGGCCTGGTGAAGACCCTGCTGGGAAGGAGGGGGCCGGAGTGGGAAGTGTGTGGGCGGGAGAGCCAGGAGCTGTTGTTGGAGGGGGAGGGACATTCTAGCAGGTTCTGGGCTCCCCGTTTGGGGAAGGCACAGATAGGAATGGAGACAGCTGGTTGACAGAGGTGGGGGTGGCTCAAGCATAGGCAGTAGCTCAGCTCACAGGATGTGTGTCTGTGTGTTTGCAGGAGGTCAACACCTCCTCTCCAACAGCCCACCCCCCACTTCTTGCCTGTGGAAACTATGGCTCTTCCTTTAGCTTCACTTCTCTGAGCTGACCACAGAGGCTGGGGCACTGGCTGCAGGGGGTCCCTGAGAAAATGATCCTGTGTGGCCCAGAAGGAAAATAGTGTCTGGGGGCCTTGTCTGGTTTTCTCCCTTCAATGGTGCATACACTGGCCAGATGTGTCTTTTGACATCCTGGAAGGCGTGACAGCCTGTCCTGAAGGCATGAATGTCATCACTGAACTGCCTTCAGAGACCTGTGTCCACTGAGCATTTGCGGGGGTAGGTTTTAGAACACAGTTCAGTCACTGCTTCCACCAGGCAGCCCTCCCTGACTCCCCAAGGCTCGGTCGTGTACCCTCCTGTGTGCTCACTCAGACACCACAGTGCAGTGGGATGTGCCCAGGAGAAGCAAGGTGCAAAGTGCAATGTCTCTTATGACCTTGCCTGGAAGTCACACGGCATCACTTCCACTATATTCTGTTGGTCTCACAGACTAACCTTGACAGGATATGGGAGGAGGCTCCACAAGGGCGTGAATACCAGGAGGTGAGAATGTTTAAGGGCCATCTTAGAGGCTGGTTGCCAAAGTCACTAAGTTTAGGGTAATTTGTTATGCAGCCATAGATAAGCACTTGGGCCCAGGGTGACAGGCAGATAAGGTTGGGCGGCACTAAACTCTGGGTGTCTATATTAGACAGGATTCTTTCCATTTCTAGAGAAAATAATCTGCTTCAAACTCAAATACAGAAAGAAATTTGTTGGCTCACATAGCAGAAAAGCCCTCGAAATAGTGCTCGTTTCAGGAGTAGCTGAAACTAAGATTTCATGAGCAAGTACACAGTTAACTGCCACATGGGGACAGGGGCAGGCTGGAGGCGTTTGGAGGAGGAAGAGGCCAATAGAAGCGAGGATGATGGGCCACGGAGGTTCACTGTACTATTTTCTCCATTTTTGTATACGATTTCAAATTTCTACAACCAAAAGTAAAAAACAACAACAAAAAACCAGAATGGGCGTGCTTCCCAGGAGGGTGTCATTTTGTTGGGTTGTCTTTCTTCGCACACGTGTCGTCAACAGCACCACCTGCACGTCACGACACTTGCGAAGCACAGAGTGATTCTCTGCACTGAGTTGCCCCAGAGACATGTGTGGACACACCTGTGCCTTCCCCAAAGTCCCCAAGACTTTCCAGATGACAAGCCCTATCCAACAACCCCCTTCCTCTCATGGGAAGTCCATTTTCCTCTGACCCCCATTGCTCTTGCTTCTATTTGCCGCTTTTCAGTAAATCAGTCCAAACTGAGGCCCCTGCCTTGCCAAAGAGGTTGGGCCACTTGACTTCTTTGGATGCAGGAATAGATTCTGAGGACAAGGATGGCATTTGTCTTGTCGACTGCTCTTTCTTCCATGCTCAGGACCGGCTTGGCGCATAGCAGATGCTCCATAAATATTTTTTGAATGAATGAAATATTTTCAAGAAAAAGGGAGTTGCTGTAAGGATACAGAAGGTCCAGAGCTAGCACTGGACGCCAGAATGGAAGCAGCCGCAGGGATCAGCAAGACTCTGCTGCAGATTTCCTCCCTCCTGGGGGCTCTGCCTCCCTATGTGTTCGCTCCATTCGACTTCACCTCTCTCTCTGCCTCCTCTGCCAACTTGTCTCCACTCACACAACTTGCCACAGATCCCCCCATTCCACTTCATGGCATCCTTCACTGCGGTCTTCCAAGTCCCACCTTCCAGGGACTTTGTACTGTCCCCGACTCCCTTCTCTTATGTATTTAACCACTTCCTCCAATCTGGATCCTTCCCGTCAACATTTAAACGTTATCTGAGCTCTCCCTTTGAAATAACAAACAAAGCTTCTCTTAACACACATCCATTTCCAGTTACTGCCTTCCTTCCCTTTACAACCAGCTTCTTAAAAGGGTGCCCATATTCCATTTTTCGTTCTTCACCTCACACTCAGTTCTTACTCATTTACTTCTGGCTTCTATCTCTGTCACTCTACTGACATAGGTCTTGCTCTGGTACTAGTGACATCCTAGTTGTTCACATGCTCATCTTACATGACCCCTCTGTCACATTAGACACAGTTGGCCAATCCCTGCATGAACTCACCTGGTTTTTCCCCTGTCTCTCTCTCTGGTTGCTCTACCTCAGCCTCCTTCACAGGCTCATCCTCCTCTCTCAGGCTGGTGGCACTGCTTAAGGCCAGGCGCCAGGGCCCCCTTCTTGTCCACTCTGTGCTCTCTCACTGGGTGGGTCATTCACGTGACTTATTTAGGCTCTTCTGTTACTATGTATACATCTGTGACTCCTGAGATAGTCACTAGCCATACTCCTTCCAAGAACATGATAGGACTTCCCCATCTCCCTGGGATGTGATCATGAATATGAGCATAAGTGACACATGTCACTTTAGGGCAGAAGCTTTAAAAATCAGTATGCAATTCACTACGTCTCCTTTTTCTGCCTCAATCACAGTGGAAGCATGTATTGAGAAGAAAGTTTCATCAGCCTAGTCCCTGAGTGTCTATGATGAGCAAAGCCTTCTTAATGACCTATTTTGGATATGTAGTATAGTAAGAAATAAATCTTGATGCATTAAGATACTGAAATCTGGATTCTATCTACTTATGATGTCTGTTAAGTTTTGGTATCAGGGTTATTCTGGCCTTGTAAAATGAACTGGGAAGTGTTCCCTCCTGCTCTATCTTCTGAAAGTTTCTGTAAGTTTCATGTTATTTCTTCTTTAAATGTTTGCTATTCACCAGTGAAAATATCTCGGCTTGATGTTTTCTTCCTGGGAAGGGTTTTGGTAATGAATTCAATATCTTTAACAGATAAGAGCATTTAAATTTTCAATTTCATCTTGTGTCAATTTTGGCAAGTTGTAATTTGTCAAGCGATTTGTCCATTTCATCTATGTTGTCAAATTTATTGGCATAAATTTATAATATTTTCTTATTATTATTTTAATTGTCTTATTATCTTAAAAATTCTTTTTACTGTCTGCAGGCTCTGTGGTGATATCTTCTCTTTTATTCTTTATATTCATAATTTGTTTTCTTTCTAGCTCTCCCCTTGATGAGTCTAGCTAGGAATTTACTAATTTTATTGATATTTTCAATGAACCAACTTTTGGCTTTCTTGATTTTCTGTTTGTTCTCTATGTCACAATATTTGCTCTTATCATTATTATTTCCTTTCTTGTACTTATTTTGCTCTTGTTTTTCCAGCTTTTAAAAGTGGAATCTTAGATCATTGATTTTATATCTTTCTTCTTCTCTAATAAAGCTAGACATTTTGGTTTAATCACTCATTTAGCTGTATGCCACAAATTTTGATAGATTATATTTTCATTTATCATTCAGCTCAAAATATTTAATTTCTAATTTTCCTTGTGTTGAAAAGAAGACAACAGGCCCAAAATGGAGTCACTTATGCTAAGCTTCACGTCACCAAACTGAGACTTGACTTAATGACGGTTTCTGCTCTTCCAGAAAGGAAATCTTAAACCAACCAATCAGGAATTGCCTGACCAGCATTAGTTAGGTGATCTGTCTAATAGACCCCTGCCATCCCCTAAAGGAAAGTGACCTTGCAATGACCAACCCACTTTTTTGCCTGGTATAACTTCCTTGTTTCTGCTCCCTTCTGCCTATAAAAGTCTGTGATTTTGTACAGCTCCTCAGAGCTCCTTTCTATCTGCTAGATTGGATGCTGCCCAATTCATGAATCATTGAATAAAGCCGATCAGATCTTTAAAATTTACTCCATAAATTCCTTTTTTTAACAAGAAGCAGATGCCAAAATGACGTGAAGGATGAAGGGGCGTGAGGGAGCAGAAGGTGGGGAGAGCTTTCAGGCCTGACACCTGTGAAAGGAGAGAGGGAGGGAAGGGCTTCAGACTGCTGTGCAGCTCTGAGGAAGTCTCAGCCAAGCCAATGGGGAGCCCTGAGCAAGGCCTGCCCATCCGAGTAGTCTTGTGTCAGCCAACACGGCCAGCACAGCATCCCCACTATGCTCAGTCATTGCCTACGAGCTACCTGGGGAGGGAGCAGCCTTGGTGTGAACACTGAGGCTCACTTGAAGTTGTGGCAATTGGGGGCTGTCAGTTAACTACATTCCTTGCAAGAGGGTCTCCTGAAGGGAGAAGTGAGTAGTGCCCTCCAGGGCCACACAAACCCCCCCCCCCCTTTAATTAGATCACGTTCCTTTGATACATATTGTCATGGAATGATGTTCCTTCTCTTCAGAGAACTTACTTCCGTTGTAACTATACCACTTGTCAGCGTTATTTTTGTTTAAGGTCTGTCTCTCCTTGCGAACAGGGACAATGGGCTGCCTCACGGTTGTGTCTCCATGCACAGCAGTGTTCAATATGTGCTTGTCAGAGAAATGAAAGAATGAGCTAGTGACTAATAACTAATTCCATCTCCAGAATTCCCTAGTAGCAGACTGGCCACACAGGGGCTGATGCCGACCCCGTCCAAGCAGCCATGTTGGGGAGGTGAGTCGTGTTGTACAAATCTGTGTGCAACAATGGATATTTCTAGAATGGGCTTCTCTGAACCTCCGCAAGTCTTTGTGTATCTTCCTCGTAAAGAGGATGGCGCTCCTTCGCCTGACTTGCTCCAGAGACTGGTTCCAGTTGTGAGGAGCGGCACACACACTTGTGAGCCCTCATCCCCTGGAATGAGTTGTCCCCAGGAAACAGCTGTAGGCCCTATACCTGAGGCTTTTATATACACATAAATGGTGCCCTCTTGCTGTCTCTTTTCCTTTTCCAGAAACCTGCCCTTTATTCCATTCTCCCTAAGGTATTTCAGCTGGGACAAAGGCAGCCTTTTAGGGCCAGTAACTTCTTTCCGGAGCTTACTAACATGGGATGAAAATACAGCCTCCTGTTAGGAACGTGGGCTCCAGATTCAGACCCCAGCCCCTTCACTTCCAAGCTGCACGACTCTGGACAAGTCGCTTAACCTCTCTGAGCCTCATTTTTTTCTGTAAAATGGAAATAGCAAAATGGAAAAAATAAAGGCTGTTGTGAAGAGTAAGCAGGATGTCTTGGCAGTGACTCTAAATTCAAGGCACAAAAGGCAGTAAGGAAACCCAGCTTTCTCCAAACTTACTGGACTATGGGTTGGCAAAGCCCAAGAGCACATAGAATCCTAGTGTTCTATGAAAGCAATTCGAGAAACACTGCTCTAGAGAATTTAGCTTTTAGCTTTAGAACCCTGTGGACCTATCGCAGATGAGATCCAGATGGCCTTGTCCTCCTGCAGAGTCATTCTGAGTTGAGTTTAGGGGGTTATGTCTTTGGATTTCTTTGAAGGATGCTAGAATGCTCTAAAGCGTTCCATGACTGTTGCTCTGCAGGGATGTTGTGGATGAAACTGTGTGGTGCTAAAAGGACCCTTTCTCTCGTAAAAACTGGTCATGGTCATAGAAGCGTAGAATGTCTCAAGTGGGGTGCACCCTAAGGTTAGAGGTCCCTCATTCCACTCTTCGTTTTATAGATGGGAAAACAGGCTCAGCTAGAAAGTCAAGTGACTTGCTCAGAGACATACGAAAGTGAGGGGCGGAGCCCAGAACTCAGAACCAGCTGCATGCTGCACCTTAGATGGATGATGCTGGACTCTGAGGGAGGTGACATCTCCTTGGTTAGAACTGGACGTATGAAGGAGCACCCAGTGGGGATTGGGAGGACCCTTGGCTCTTGGCTCCTTCTCTCAACATGGGGATGTGGAAGGAGATGAGGGGAAGCATTATGGCTGAAGGTCAGGGGTTAATGGGCCTGAGTCCACAAGGCAAGCAGCTGGGCTAAGGTGCAAACCAAGGACTGCTTCCTCCGCTTTCTGGTGATTTCAGAGATGAGAAGGCAGGGAAGGAACTTTCAACAGATGGAAGGGAGACCAGAGGAATTTGGAATGGGCCCAAGGGGCCCAGCTCTTAGAAAATGAAGGGGAAACATTTCCTGCTCCAAGAGAACATTATTCACAAGAGAAGAATAGGGACAGGGTCCTAGTAGGGTAGACTGGTGGGCTCTGGCTTGCATTTCTTGGCCGTGACCAAGCATACCAACTCATGTTTCTAAGACGACTGGAGACCCAAATAGGAACAGCAGTAATAGTGATAAGAGGTGGCTGTTGCAGGCTGGGGCAAGTCAGACAAGTTGAGCTCAAAGATCAGAAGTTTTGAGGCCAGTTCTAAATTTAGAGTCCAATTTCTGAGGGAGCCAAAATGAGCTCTCCCTGCATGAAGTGTGTCAGAAGAACAGAAGACAGAAATCCCAAGGAGCAGCTAGTACAGAGGGGGCGGGGAGCCCCCTTTCAGCCAGAGATGCTAAGAATGAGATCAACCAGGCTTCTTTTTTCCAAAAAAACCTTAGTGTCTTTTCAAACTAAGAGCTTTGAAAGAACTGCGTATAGCATCCTCTCTTCTCTCTTCCCTGCTGTTTTTAACATTTTTTTATTATTCAGAAAGACCCTCAAAAGCAACTCAGGGTATATGCGGAGGTGGCCGAATTCAAGCCTCCATTCCCCTGTCCACACCCAGCCCCCATCTAAGCCCAGAAGGACCAGGCCTCGCCAGGGGAAAGAGTGCAGCTTACCCACCAAGGAGGGCTCTCTCTCTTGGCTCAAGTCAAGTCATCTCCTTATTGGACAATTCGTGGGATTGACCCCCACACCATGCTGATGCCAACGTGCCCACAGGTAAGTCACCAGAGCCCCAACTTTTCTGGTTCCCACTGTGACACTCCCACTGTGCTTGAATGGACTAGTGGTCCGAAGGCCTGGACTCCTGGGCTCCACCCTCCACTTATTCTTTTGCCCACTGACCTCTTACCGTCTGCCTTAGCCATTTGCTTTGCTAAGAGATCCTGGAGCTTTAACCTCTCAGAGCCACAATTTCCTCATCTGTAAAATACCAAGTTGCCAAGATGGGGTCAAATCCACTCTTGTGATATTTCCTGCATTCATACCCACCACTCTGCTCCCACATATGCTATGTAGGTCATGTCTTCATCACTCCTGCAGGAGTCTCCTCATTTATTGGGCTGACTCCATTCATCCACTGGCCTGGCTTAATCTCCCTAAAGCACAGTCCTGATCAGCTCACTCTCCGGCTCCAAACCTTCCCATGGCTCCCCACTGCTTACAGGATCAAGTCCAGAGAGTTGAGCCTCGTGTTCAAGGTCATCATGGTCTGGCCCCAGCCTACCTTTTTTGCCTCTCTCTCTATACAATTATAATCCGGTTTTCTGTGTCTCTGGGCCCTCGCTCACATGCCTCATTTTATCTGAAATATCCTTCTTCACATTTCTGCATATCTGAGCTTTACCCTACTGACTCCCCACAGCCTAATTATTAGCTGTATGACCTTGAGCAATTTATTTAAACCCCGTATATGTTGAAGATTGTTTCCAAAGGTGGCCACAGCAATTCCTTCCATCCTGCCTGCCCTTTGCAATGTGACTTTGCCACTCCTCCCAAGTCAGTTTCCCTTCTACTTGAACCTGGGCTGGCTCTGGGACACTCACTGACCAATTGAATGTGATGGACGTGATGGTGCTATGTCACTTGCAGCTTCTGTGTTTGCACTCTGGGAAGCTGGCCATGTAAGAAGTCCTGGCTATCCTGCCGGAGAGAGGTCACACAAAGGACGACTGAGGCGCCCCAGCTGACAGCCAGCCCCAAGGTCCCAGGTATGTGACAAGGCCATCTTGACTCTCCAACCTCAGCCAGAAGCCCAGCTAACACTGGCACATGCAGCAGAGACGAGCTGTCCCTGCTGAGCCCCGAATTGTGACAGAATAAAATAATTGCTTTCAAGCCGCTAAATTTTGGGGTGGATTGCTATGCAGCAATAGAGCAATGAAACAGTCTCCTCACCTACAAAATGGGGATATTAGTGGTTTCCTGCCTCACAGAGGGCTGGGAGCATTAAACGAGTCAATCTGTGCCAACACTTAGAACAGTGTCAGTGCATTGTAAGTGCTCCATAAACATTAGCTTCTCACAACCTGAAATTATCTTGTTCACCCCCAACAGTGCCGGGCATAGAGGAGGTACCCAGTACACCCAGATGAATGTCAAATATCCCCTCCTTCATTAAGCCTTCTCCAATTACCTTCCGCCAAGAGAGGTTACTCTCCCTGCCCCGACCCCACTGCGCTTGATCAATGCCCCCCTGCAATGCGGATTCCATTCAGCCCTGAGCTCTGGCTGGTATTTTCCTTCGGAGACCGTGAGCTTCTTGAAGGCAATGACCTTGCCTGTAATACATGGGCAATAAATGTTTGTTGAATGACTTAATGAAGAATGGGAACAACGCCAGCTGCCTTATCAGCCTGACCAGGCTTACTGTAGTTGAAAAGGAGATGAATAAAGAAGTACTCAGGCATATCTGTGCTTCCTCCAGAGGAGCGTATCTAGCAGCAATTTTGCTGCTTCTGTGTCTCTTGGTCCCATCTGTGTGACCCTTGTCCTTCAGGACAGGAGGGACTCCGACACAGAGCTCCTGGAGGAAGTCTCCCTATTTCCTGCCCTCAGAGCTGGCTGGCCTCGCAAGCTGTGGAAGTAGAGGGGGTGATGTCACAGACCTGGGAAGGAACTGATGACCAGCCAAGTCCGTTCCCATTGTTGATGGATGCCTGAAGTTTCACTACTACCTGAAAAATGGCTGATTCCTAAGCCACGATTCAATCAGTTATCAGTTTAGTATCTCTAAGACTTGCAAGGTCCAAAGGGACAGAAGAATGTGAAAGAAGGCAGGATTCCATCTGGGTCAAAGATCTTTAGCTTTAGACAGAAATGACTCGACTAATCTTAAAGGCCAAAGATACGCAAAATCAAATCAGGTGGTAGAATTTCCTGGGGAGGGGTGTAACATATACCTTACATCTAGGTGTCCTAGGCCATGGGGCACCTCCTTTGAATTATGAGGTCAATGATACAACAATGATAGGGCAGAGTGGATGTTCTGTAAACTCAGAAGATTCGAGAAGGCAACCCCCAAAACGGTGTGAAACAAATATTACAGCTTCCTTGGTGAGCGAGCGTATTTAAAGATTTTAAATTAAGTATAGAAAGTTTAAGGGAATCCAAATCATGGTATGAATGTTTTTATGTAAAAGAATCTGTTCACATTTGGTATTTATAGCTCAATAGGATTTGGCCTATTAAGAGTGAAAATCTTGAAATTCCAACTGAAAATTAGCAAGTTTGTAATTGATTCAGATTTATAATTTTAAACCGAAAACTTCCTAATCTTTTATAGAGTACTGGAACATTTAAGAGAACTCAAAATTAACCATAAGTTGAACTTATTGGATGAATAATTTAAATTTAAACACTTGGAAAGGTTTTGTTTGTTAAGTCAGACCATTAAAGTAGTCAAAAAGAACCTGCACGCAATAAATGTTTAAATGCAATTTAAAATGTTTAAGGGAGTTTAACTTTGCAAGTGGCATCAAACATTCAAAATCCTTTTAAAAGTGATAGTTAAAATATGTTGGACACAAATAGAATAAGACTCGTAAGCCGAAGCTTAAGGAAGAACTAGGTTTTTTGAATTGTGATTTCAATAAATTAAATATTAATTTTAAAAGTCAGTTAAGCCTTTGAATCATCTTTGTCTAGAAAATGAGATTTATGGTAATATTGACCTTGTAGGATTGTTGAGAGGATTAAATGAGACACTGGGTTTAAAGCGTTTGGCACCATGACTGTTGCACGGTGAGCATTCAATATGCTGTGCCAGTAATTATTAGTATTAACTCTTTCTTCAAGGAGAGTATAAAAATGTTCTGAGATGAGGGATGTTCTGAGATACAGGATGTGACAGAGCACAGGTAATCCTGGTGGCAGGGATAAGACACCCCCTACACACCTTTGTCCTTCAGTCCCTCTGGCTAGCAAGGCTCGCCCCTATCTTGTCTGGGTCTCCCCAAAATGCAGCAGACTTCTCCAGCAGGGGCGGCGTTCAGTTCACTATCATTACGCCACTCGGTGTCCTCTTCTCCAGTGCCCAGGGGAGGCGTTTCTCTCAGTCCACTCATTTCAGTCACTCATTCATCCATCCTACAAAAATCCACTCATGCTTGTACCAGGCACCAGGTGGGGACACTGCAGTAAACACAGATGACAACCCCTGCTCTCATGGAGCTTACGTTCTAATAGGAGAGATAGACATTACACAAAATCACCGGGTAAATTATGCAGTATGTTAGAAGAAGATGCGCTTATGGAGAAAAATCTATCGGGCAAGCGGGTAGGAGGGCCAGGCGTGGGGACTGCAATTTTAGAATGGGTAGGCTTGGCAGATCCCACTGAGGAGGAGACATCTGAGCCATTTGAGGCAAGATTTTAAGGAGGGGAGAGCGAATTCTGCACACAGGGAACAGCAAAGGCTGTGAGGTGGGAGGGTGCCTTGGATATGGGAGGGACGTGGAGAAGGCTGGTGAGGCTGGAGAGGAGGGAGCAAGGGGGAGGGTAGGAGATGCAGACTTGCACACCAGAGGGCGGGGGCAGGGGTGGGACCTGACCGTGGCGGGCCTCATGGCCTGGGTAAGGACTTTGGCTTTTACTCTGAATGAAGTGGGGAACCACTGAGATATTTTGGGGACAATGGGAGAAATTTATGAACTCTATATTAGACATTATTTAATCAATATTCAAATTCATGGGTGTGATAATTTGTAATAAATTGAAATAAAATTCTTGGGTGTCATTGTTCTTAGAAGAAACATGCTGGTGTATTTAGAGCTGAGGGCCGTGATGTCTGCAACTTATTTTCAAATGATTAGGCAGAAAGGAAAAACCCCCAGCTATTTTTAATAGTTACCTATGACTGAGTGATAAATTATCTCAAACTTAGGGGCATAAATCAATAAGATCACACTCATTTTATGAGGGATTCTGAGATTACCACTGTTTATTTTTCACCTCTTTACCATCTTGTAAAGTGTGTGAATTTAGCCTGTACTGTTAGTTTCACTCCAATCATGTTCGAGGTACTGTGTTCAGAATTGTAGAGATCCAAAAAAATCGTCATAGGAGCTTCTATTAAAGAATTCATTCATTTTATTCACCCAACAAATGTTTAATGAGCACCTACTATGTACCAGGCAGCGCTCTGGACAATGAGGACACTTCTCTGAAGAAGACAAAAACTATTCCAGCTCTCATGGAGCTTAAATTATAGTGGAGCTAGTTAAATGAACAAATAGGAAAATTAAGTAGTGATAGATGCTATAAAAAACATAATAGGCTTATTCACTACAGAGTGATTGGGTGGCTACTTTAGATTAGGTTGTCAGTGAAGAAAGAGCTCTCTGAGAAAGTGAAGTGACAAAAAAGAAAAAAAAAACCCAACCCAAACCCCCAATAATATCATTATCTCACATGACTTCTGAGGATTGGAAATCTGGGAGCGGCTTAACTGGGTGAGTCTGGCTCCGGGTCTATCATGAGGCGCAGTCGAGATGTTGAGCGGGGCTGCAGGCATCGGATGGCGTATCTGGGGTAGGAGGATCTGCTCCCGAGATCCACTCACATGGCTGTTGGCGGGAGGCCTCAGTTCTTCACCATGCAGACCTCTCCCTAGGGCTGCCCGAGTGTCCTCAGGGCATCGCTGCTGGCTTCCGATTGAATGAACCCCGAGAGAGAAAGGAGGAAGCCACAGTGCTTTTTGTGATCTGGTCTTAGCTGTCACACACCTTCACTTCTGCCATAGTCTAGTCTTCAGAAGTGTCACTAAGTCCAGCTCACACTCAAGAGGAGCAGAATTAGTACCACCTCTTTGAAGAGCAGAGTATCAAAGAATACTCTTTGTAAGTGTTATTGTAATAATTATTAGCATCTCCCATCAGGGAGAGGGACTGCATGGACCTTCCTCTAACCAGTTCTCAGCTCTCTGTCTGTGATTAGGGGCCTGAGAGGGCATATGCAGGATAAATTTGTTGGGAAAGAGAGAAGATTGGGCAAAAACTTGGCATGAGAACAACCCTTAACCTCTCCCTTCATCACATTTGCTGTGCCTCAGGCGGGAAGAGGCCGCCAGGGGTTCCTTCCGAGTTTTCTGTGATTCCAAGGATGGGTTAGCAGGGCAGCTAGGCGGGCATCCCCTCTCTCGTGCCTCACATTTCACACTTGTGGATACTGCAGGTACTCAATACATCTTTGAAGATGCTGCTGCTGAAGATTACCACATGTTTGCTGTTGTTTATATGGCTGAATCTTCCTATCTGTCTGTGTATTCACTCCTGATGCTTGTTGATGAGTTAAAGATCACAATTTTGGTGAGAGACTGGCATCATGATCCCAAGCACCAGGCTTCTCATGAGCAAAGTGAGTCAGAATGAGGCTTGTGAATTCATTCAATGATGAGAATCACAATTAGGAAATACTTAATACTTCCTGTGTCTCAGTTTCTGTTCTGAATGATGTATGTATATAAATTGATATAATTCTCAAAGCAACCCAATGAGCTTCTATTATCTCCATATTACAGGGGAGGAAACAGAGGCACAGAGAGATTAAGAAACAGGCCCAAGGTCGCAGAGTTCAGAGTTTGATTCCAGGAGTCTGTGTTTAAAACCACTATGCTAGATTGTCTCTTAAAATTGCACGATTCATCTTTAACGTTCTAAGATATCGAACTACAAGCAAAAGGTGGTACTTAAATAGTATAGAAACAACTGAAAGTAAAATTTGGGGAACTAGAAAGGCCAGGTATCGCAGAAGGCTAAGTAGGCAGGAACCTAGGAAATACCCAGGTCAGAAGTTTTCAAACCGGATTCTGAAGCGTCCCAGGCTTCCTGAGGAGTCCCAGGATCTGCTTGTCGGGAGCAAGGGAGATCTGTGGACCCTCTCCACCCCCACCCAACCACAGCACCCCACTTGGATCTGTTTCATGCACTGTCCCTCTGCATAAGGCCGGCTGTGCATGGGCCACTGTAGCAGCTCCACATTGTCAGCCAAATTCGTGAAAGACTTTGAAATAGGCAAAAATATTGCTGTGTTTCCTTTTAATGGTGGTGTCTCAAGAGGACTCTTCTAGGATTATCTGATTCTACAGGGGTTTGTATCTTTCTTTTCTTTTTCTTTTTTCTTTACCATTTTGCAACTCTGTAGAGACAGATGTTAAATAATGGAGGTGATGCAAATAATTTCTGTTCTTAGAAATTCAAATGGATTTTGTACAGGAAAGACGCAACTGACTTCTGCCCTGTGGCAGAGCTCATTTTTGCATCTATTAGCAAATTAACGTCAGCATTCCAGATTGTTCGAAATGTGTCTGTTCTTTGGCTTCTCCTTTGAAGTGGGTTATACATCATACTGGTTCTCAATTGATGAGTTCAATAAAATCTTTAAGACGTGTCCATTTTATATTTATACGGCAGTCATAATTTTACTTAAAAAAATTGTCCTTTAGCAAGACGGTCTCCCGCCTGCACCGCAGCCTCCCGCCGTCCTTGTGCCCCAGCCAATCCTTTCTCCACACAGGGGCCAGAGCAATCTTTTCCAAGGGCAAATCTGACCATGCTCCTCCCTGGCTTCAGACTGACATGCTGTGTAGACTGCTGACAGCAGTGCAGGTCTGGCTTCTGCTAAGACAACTGCATGCCATCATCCTGGGTCGGGCAGCTTGCCTTGTGTCAAACTGTGAGACAGCGCCCAGGGAAGGCGCTCCGTGTAGGGGGCGGAAGCCCTGCGCCCGCCGGATTCAGCCCAGGTTTCACCCGCAGCACTCAGAGACATGCCTTTCTAGCACAGGACAGAGAAGGTTTCTGAGGGTTTTTTTTTCAGATTTAAAGATCTACTCCCTTTTTCCTCCCCCAAATCTCAGTCCCCAGATGCTAGATGCTGTGTCAAATTGGATCTCTAAACCTGTCACTCTAAAACAAAATACAAATAAACTGCTATTCAGAGCCCAGCCTTCGGTCTCTTATTCTTTAATTTTTTCTTTAATAAAATTCTCTGGTGCTCTTCAGTCCCCTTAGAATAAAACACAGGTCCTTGGAAAGGCGTACCCCAGAGGCCTCGCATGATCATCTCTGCATGACCTATCTCCTGTCCTCACTCTCCGTTCCAGTGACACTGGCCTTCTGACCATCCCTTCCAGACCCAGGGTCTTCCCATTTTGTGTTGGGAAAGCCTTACACTCCCTCTTCCTGCTCCTCCTCCTTCTCACCATTGTCTGGCTGAAAAAACACCTATTCATCCTATAAGTCTCTTCCTAAAGATGATGTGACCTCCTTAGAAAGACTTGGTTGGTTCCCCACCTCCATCCCCTTAGATGATCTCAGCATCCAGCACTTCTTGACAGCTGTGCAGAGATAATTATTTAGTTATTTAATGATTTAGAACTATCAGTTTAATGTCTCTCTTTCCCGAGAGACCATAAGCTCCAAGAGGCAGGAACCATATCAGTTGCTTACTAATCTGTCCACTTTGCTTCTGTCAGGGCTTGGCATATAGAAGGCACTCAATCACACCATTGTTTGTTGATTGACAGAGGGTTCTGAAGCCCAGGCGTGAGGGTGGAGGATGGGGAAAATGGGTGGGAATGGGGGATGGCACATGTCGGGGTTATGAAGTGAATTACGGGTAAGGCTGGGATGCCTGCCTGTCTCTAAGTCATGGTCCAGCCTCTTTCCCTGGAGTCTGGGCAGCCTATAATTGGGTATTCTATTCATCAATCTTGAATGGTCCTAGATCATTGCTTCATCAAATCCTGGTTTTCCTTCTGACTATTCCTTTCCAGCTGGCCTCCTTTTTGCTAATTTGCCATTAATTCCTGGAATGAAAATGCTCCCAGAGTACCTCAAAATGCAGTAGTTCCAAACAGCTTAGCAGTTCCTCAAAAGGTTAAACAGAGTTACCATATGAAGAGCAATTCCACTCCTAGGTATATATATCCAAGAGATATTACTCAGTCATAAAAAGGACACATGCTACAACACGGATGAACCTTGAAAATGTTATGCTAAGTGAAAGAAGCCAAACACAAAAGACAACATATTGTATGATTCCATTTATATGAAATGCCCAGAATAGGCAAGTCCAGAGAAACAAAAATTCGATTATTGGTTGCCTAGGACTAGGAGTTTGGGAGGAAATGGGAATGACTGTTATTGGTTATGGAGTTTTTTTGGGGGGAGGGATGATAAAAATGTTCTCATATTGATTGTGCTGATGGTTGCATCACTCTGTCAATATATTAACCACTGAGTTGTACATAAATGAGTGAATTTCATGGTAAATGAATTATATCTCAATAAAGCTGTTAATTTTTTAAAAAGCTGTAGTTTCTAATCTTGTTGGGTTAAGACTCTTGGGAGAATCTACTGAAAGATATGGCCTTTCTCCTGCCCCTAACCCCACTCCCCAAACTCATGACAAATCCATAAATGCACGTATATAAAAGTTCCATGAAACATCAGGAGATTCCCAGACTGACTCAAGTCCATTTGCTGACCCCCTCGAGGGCTCTAAGCCCCAGGAGAACCCTGTCTTAATGAAACTCTCTCTAGTAAATGTGGGGTCAGGTGCACAGCTGAAAGATTTCTTTCCATCTATGCCTCTTCTTGGCCTTTGACCACCCTTGTCACAGTCCCTCTTGCCCTCTCCCCAGCTTCGTCTTCCTTCTCAAGCTGTTTTGATGTCCTTTCTTGATCTGTGTGGTAGGCAGAGTTTTAATATGGCCCCCATGACCTTCACGCCCTGGTGTTATTCCCATGTTTTATGACGAAAGGGAGATTATCTGGATGAGCCTAATCTAATATCATGAGTCCTTTAAAAACAGAGACTTTTCAGGGCCAGCCCAGTGGCGCGGCAGTTAAGTTCTCACGTTCTGCTTCTTGGTGGCCCGGGGTTCCCCAGTTAGGCTCCCAGGTGTGGACAGGGCACTGCTTGGCAAAAGCCATGCTGTGGTAGGCGTCCCATGTATAAAGTAGAGGAAGATGGGCACAGATGTTAGCTCAGGGCCAGTCTTCCTCAGCAAAAAGAGGAGGATTGGCAGTAGTTAGCTCAGGGCTAATCTTCCTCAAAAAATAAAAAAAAAATAAATAAAACAAAGACTTTGCTTTGGTTGGTACTGAAGAGCAAGTCAAGGGATTCAAAGCATGGCAATGACTCCGTTGCTGGCTTTGAAGATGGAGGACATAGCACATGACCAGGAACACAGGTGGCCTCTAGCAACAAAGGGGGTACCCTAGTCGGGAACCAGCAAGGAAATGAGGACCTCAAACCCACAGCTGCAAGGAACTGGATCCTGCCAACAACCTACACGAGCTCGGAAGTGGATTCTTTCCTAGATTCTCCACAGAAGAGCTGGACCCGCCCAACATCTTGATTTCAGCCCTAAGCGGGGAGCCCCGTTGAGCCGACACGGATTTCTGACCTGCCTACGGCTGTGAGATAACAAGTGGATGTGGGTTTAGGACTCCAAGTTTGTGGTAATTTGTTACCCAGAGTGGAAAACTAATACGATCAGTTTCGCATCACCATGCAGCTGGCTTTCATTCTGTTGGATATTTCTAGATCCCAGCTTGTTTCCTCATAAAATTTCTAAAATGGTTATTTGCCCCCCCGGAGGGTGGTATCGCGCTGTGGATGCCTCTGAGCCTGGCTCCTATCATTCCCGACTCCATGTCTTCATTGGGAGCGTCCCAACTTCAAAATGTTAAGTTCCAAAGGATTAAAGTTAAGAGGGACATCAGGCCATGGCAGGTGAGGAAAGCTGAGGTGAGGCCTACACTCGGCTAGTGTCACAGCCCTCAGTGGGTTCTTATTGTCACTGACTAGCTTCCCCAAGGACCTCAAGCGTGGGTTTGGATACTTTAATTGTTTTTCCAAATTGTTCTTTTTCCTTTTGTTATGTTAAGGCGATGCAATCACTAATGGCCCTGAACCAGACCAAGCCTCACCACAAGAGCTACACCTGTGACCTTTGCCTTATTTCCAAGGCTAAGGCCTCTCCAGGAGGAGCTGAGGCCTTATTACTGCAACCTGCAGTGTATGTGGAAGCATGTTTTCCAACTGAGCCTGCGCAAGCGAATACCCACCTCTCCCTTTTGAATATTCATTCCTTGTCTGAAATAAATGCTTCCCTTGTTTGGGGACACCATGACTCTGGAAATGATTCCTCATGGTCTCCTATTTGCTGCAAACATACCTTACTTTGTGAGACAACTACTTCTTGTGGAGAGTCTGATTTAACTTGCCAGGCTGGAACCCACTTTGGTTTTGGTAACATTATCTCTTAAGGGAAAAGAGGCTGCCTCCGGCAGGGACCTGTGGCCCTCCACACTTGCCCTCAGCACCCTGCTATGCACATGCGGCACTTCTGACAGACATTCCTGGATTGAAAGTCCCAGAACAGAGGAGCTCACTCTGGAGCCTTAGTGAGCAACCTAAGATGGCTTGAAATGAGAAGAGGAAGGTTCCAGGGCCCCTCCAGCTGGCTGAAAGCCTTGTGCACTAGATGTGGGACTCCAGCCTGGAGTCTGGGAAAGGGCTGTGAGGTAAGATCATGTGAGGGAGGTCATTCCCAGGACTAACAGCTAATCCCACAGAAGCACGGACTCCTTAGCTACTCCAGAGAGACAGAGATGGCTCCGAAAAGCTTTCAACTCTTTGTTCTAGTTGCGTCCTCACCAGCAGCACCGAAGGACCTCAATTGCTGTTCTGGGGGCTGTGGGACGACGTGGCATATGTGACAGACATGGGAATGTCCTTTTACGGGCTGCTTGTGGGCAGGGCTCCTCCATAGCTGAGGCCCTACACCTCCGTTTCCTTCCTTCCTCCTTTCCTCTCTCTCCTCCTTTCTTTCAGGAAGGAATGGAGCATTCTAGCACTGAGAGTGACTCTGACGGCCTTCCCTCTCTTGCCTTCCTTTACCCATCAAACACTCAGAGCCCTACTTCCTGCCTTTGCTGATGAGAACCATGCATTTCTGGAACCAATCAGTTATTCCTGCTTTATTGAGCTGCTGTCTTTTCTTGCTGGGAAAACTCCCGTCAGGCCCTTAACTCCATCTTCTTTTTCTTAAAATGTGATCTCATGCAGCTGGGAGCCCAAAGCTCTCTTGATTGGGCAGTGTTGGGCCTCTTCATGTGGGTCCAGGGCGCAGGGTGGACATGCTGAGGGCCTGGGGGGAAGGAGTGAGGGTCTGTCCATGACCACTGCCCACCCCACTCCTGATGGGAAGCCCTCTCACTCAGGCTCGCAAGAATTCCTGGTCCTTCTGCATTTGCTCTGCCCCTTTCTGTGGGCTTGGGAATGAGTTTGTGGATTTGTGGCTTTCCTTATAATCAAGAAATCTGCCTAGACCCACAGATTTTCTTCTGCCCCAGGACTGGGCCCCTTATGAAACCTGAAAAATGCAGTAATTTCAGAGTGAGTTATACACACGTGGGTAAACATGTGTGTGTTAAACTTGTGTGTGATCACAGTTATTCTAAGTGTGACTCTTCACCATTCCCCATTTCTGTCAAGCTGGGAAACTTGACACTCAGAGGTGAGGAGAAGCTGAGGAGGGAGGGGGAAGAAGGCAGGGAGGGAGGGAGAGACAGGGCCTCTGGCTCTCTGGCGGGGCCATGGGGAGGGGCTGAGGCCCCCCCCCCCCTTGCCAGGAAGTGCGTTCAGTCCTTACAGGCTGAACTTCTCAACCACCACCTCACACACACAGCAGAAAACGGTGGGGGATGTGTATCCAGGAGGATTGGGGGAACCGTCTGTCCTGCACCCTCTCCTGTCTTCCAGGACACAGCCCAGGAGGCTCAAAGGGCGTGGGAAACTATTACAGAGGCATATCCTTCACCCGCAAACCTGTTTCTGGGAGGCCCTGGTGTCTCCTTCCAGTGAGAGACTCTCTGAGCACCACCCCCAGAACTCGCAGTCCTGGGTTTGCAGATGACCTCTGCCCTCCATTCCCTTGCAGAGAAAAGTTCCTCTGGCCAGGCCAGCCCCCTCCATTCCCTCCTCCTTTCCTCAGCTGTGAAACACAACAGTAGTGTGGAGGCTTGGGGACTGGGTAGCGTGGCTAGGCTGAACTGCATTTCCCAGAATTCCTTTGCCTGGGTGTTTCTGAGGGGGAGTGGTCACAGAGAGACCCCTGTTGGAGGTCTGGAGGGTGGAAAGGAAGCGGCAGCCACCTTGCAGCTCACGAACTGTCGCTGCTCTGCCGGTTCACCTCATCCGTGTGAGGCCGGGCTGCTGCAACTGCTCCACGCTCCCTGGATCCTCCTTCAGCTGCTCCGACCCCTGGGCCAGGTGTGTGTGCTCGGCTGCACAACGAGGGGCCCTGGCTTCTGCAGACGCCCACACCACCAAGCTCAGAAGCAATAGGAACTGACTTGGGTCCTCTGTCCTTATGGACTCCCGCTTGTGCGTATGTATCCAACTTACTCTTGATCTCCCCACTTTACATCCATATTTCTTTCCCAACAACCTCCCCCGTGGGCTTCAAGCTCCAGCACCAGAAGTGAAGACATCAGCTTTGCAGAGATTGCTCAACCAGCGCCCGCAACAGCCTAAGGTCGAATTCCTGTAAGAAAGCCTTTTATACACATCTATATCTTCGAAGGGTTCTGCTTCTCTGATTGCATTCTGGCTGAAACAGGCTGCATTACAGATATGCATTACCCCACGAGGTAGGAGACAAAAGGAGTCAGGTCCTTGGAAGTGTTTGGTTCACTGCAAAGCACTGGTTCTCAAACTTGAGCAAGCATCCGATCACCTGGAGGGCTTGTTAAAGCCAAGATGCCCGGGTCCCACCCCCCAGAGCTTCTGATTCTCAGGTCTGGGGTGGGGCCTGAGAATTTGCATTTCTAAGAAGTTCCCAGGTGATGCTGATGCTGCTGGTCCGGGAGCATGGGATGAGAACCACTGCTGCAAGGGGGTGTATACAAAGGTGAGGGGTTACTGCTACCCAGGGGGATCCCAGCAGGGGAGGCCGCAGCAGTGTTGTCTCCTGTAGGTAGTGAGGGCCCTCCAGGATTACAGGCCCAGGGAGGAAATGAGGAGCCTCGTTCAGGCCTGCTCCTCAGCCTGGTTTGGAGGGGAAGGCAGCAGTGCCTCTGCCTTCTGAGAGGCAGCCTGGCTGCAGGAGGGAGCACAGGCTCTGGGCAGGCCGACCCAATTCGAATGGCCCTGTCAACTGTAGCCAGTGTCCTTGGGCAAGTGTCCTATTCGGTAAGTCGGGGATAATGGTGCCGCACAAGTTTTCACAGGGATGAGGGCCATGGAGTGTATGCTCAGTAAATGCGGCTTCCTTTGTCACTAATACCCTACTGGTCTCTGACATGACTTTCGTCATTGATGATTTAGAAACGCACAGTTGAGCTTTTGATCCTAAGCGCAAGACTTTACGTCTATCTCTACTCAGTTTAGTTTTGCCATCATTTGGGCCTGCTAAGATGCTGTCATTTGGCAGCCTGCCTGCAGTTCCTACACGAGCGTTGCTGGTACCATATTGCACGTTTTAGGGTCCACGGCGGGGAGGGAGGTAGGAGAGCAGGGCTTGCGCCCGAGGTCAGGGAAGAGTTCTTGACTTGCCACCTTTGCAACTCTGACTTGGGAAGCTGCCTTCATAGTTTCTAGTCTTTGCACCCCAATTAGAAACACTAACTTTTTTTTTTTTAAGATTTTATTTTTTTTCCTTTTTCTCCCCAAAGCCCCCCAGTACATAGTTGTATATTCTTCGTTGTGGGTCCTTCTAGTTGTGGCATGTGGGACGCTGCCTCAGCGTGGTCTGATGAGCAGTGCCATGTCCGCGCCCAGGATTCGAACCAACGAAACACTGGGGCGCCTGCAGCGGGGCGCACGAACTTAACCACTCGGCCACGGTGGTTAAGAGACACTAACTTTTAAAAAGCTTTGCGAAGTGGTACAGGAAAGAAGCATCCTGTGTACTCACCCTGCTGGTCTGTTACCCATGTGAACACTTACCGTATGCAAGTCCAGAGCCTCTGAGACGCCAGACCTGAGATCTGGTTTCCAGTCCCCAGGTACCTAAGTGAGCGGCTTTGAGAAGAGGTGCTTTTAGGAGTTCTCCCCTCAGTGGACCCTCTTCCCCGTGAATAAACCACCAAAAAGAGAGCAAACTTAGGAACAAACTTCTTATAGAATTTAATGTTTTCAGGGACGGGATGGACTGAAGCCCAAGGGGAAAAATGGCAGGGTGTTCACCAGCAGAAAGGCACAGGGGTCCCAGAGGGCCGGGCTGGGCTGACTGCACTGCAAGCTCACCAGGAACTTATTCTCTCTCAGTTTCTCTCAGAACATTCTGGAACCATGACTGCTCCTTAAACCCGAATTTGCTGTTGCTCCTTCTTCTTCACCTCTGCCCAGATGTCTGACAGGTCCTGGATAAACTGCTGGATCTAACAAGGCAAAGGGACTGGAGTTAACCCCACCCAGCAACAGGCTACCCCATCCAAAAATGGAGCATATCTGGGCGTAACCTGTAAGGAGTCACTGTTTTCCTGTGACCAACCTCTTGAGGCCACTTTCCCTCATTTGGCAATGATTCTAGTTGAAATGGAATATCAGGCTTAGCAGACTAGAAGCAATAAGTAGGAATGGAGTTGGGAATTCCTAGAGGCCGACACAGTGATAGTGTGACAAAGTAAGGCTGACAATCTAACAGAGGTTGAAGAAAGAGAGAGGATCATGAGGACTAGAAGCATTTAGCAGACAGGGGCCATACTGCATCAGGGAAAAGAGCTCTCCACAATTTACTAGCCTTCGATGTGGTCATTTACTTGAAACCCAGAACTGATGCTCATTATGATAATCTTGAGTCATCAAGAGACGTTCAAATTGTATTCACTAGCTTCTGTTTTAAAGAACAGGCAATCAGTGTGACACAGCAGAAAGATTGCTGCCTCTGAACTCAGGAGACCTGGGCTCCTGACACAACTCTGGGGAAATCACTTCATCTTTCTAGGACACAGTTTCTTCTTCTTTAAAAAGGGGACGGCAGAGCAGGAAGATCCTGAGCTCACCTCCTCCCACAGACACACCAAAACTACAACTACATTATCTCTGGGAACGACCTGAAGACTGGCAAAACAGATTTTCCACAATTAAGAATATAAAGAAAAAGCCACATCGAGATGGGTATGAGGCACGGAGATGTGATCTAGTCAGAACCCACACCCCCAGCACTGCAACCCGCAAGTGGGAGGGATGTCACAATTGTGGAAGTCTTCCCAAACAAGCATGGGCCTGAGCCCAAAATCAGGCTCCCCAGCCTGGGGGACCTGCAATGGGAATATGAGCCACCATAACATCTGGCTTTGACAACCAGTGGGGCTTACTTCCGAGAGTGCCAGAGGGCTATAGGAAAATGAGACTCTGCTCTTAAAGGGCATGTGTACAAACTCACTCCAAAATCCCAGCACAGAAGCAGCAGTTTGAAAAGTGCCTGGGTTATAAGTGAAGGAGATTCACTGATTAATTTTAGGGCGTGTGCAAGAGCAGCAGGGATCTGTTGGGACTTTCTCCAGGGATGGAAGGACTGGTGGGTGCCAGTTTTTTTACTCCCCTTCTACCTAGCTGGCCGAGCCCTGGCAGGTGCCATTACTGACACTCTCTAACTTACTGGCACCATTCACCCTGCTCTGGCATTCCCCTGCAGACTCACCCCACACAACCTGCCTGCCTCAGCTGATGTCCCTCCAAAGTGGCTGCCGCCTTGGGGGGCCAGCCCCATTCACCAGCAGGCCTGCAGCAATCATGGCACAAGCACAAGGGGAGGATGCATGCAGCCTACACAGGACACACATCTGGAGCACCTCTGGTGACCAGGGCGAATTGTGCTCTGGGACTTACAGGACACCTTCTACATAAGGCCACCCCTTCAGGACCAGGAGATATAGCTTATCTACCTAATACATAGAAACAAACACAGAGATTTAGGCAAAATGAGGAGATAGAAGAATATGTTCTAAAAGAAGGAAGAAGACAAAAAAAAAAAACCCTCAGAAAAAGAACTAAACAAAATGGAGATAAGCAAGCTACAGATCTCTACCAAACTCAGGAGAAGAATGGATGAACAAAGTGAAAACTTCAACAAAGAGATAGAAAATATGAAAAGGAACCAATCACAGCTGAAGAATACAATAACTGAAATGAAAAAGTATATTAGAGGGAATCAAAAGCAAATTAGATGATGCAGAAAAACAGATCAGCTATCTGGAAGGGTAGTGGAAATCACTCAATCAGAACAGCAAAAAGAAAAAAGAATAATAATAATAATAATAATAAAGGATAGCTTAAAGGACCTCTGGGACATCAGGTGCACTAACATTCACATTATAGGGATATTCACATGGCATTCACATCACAGAAGCAGAAGAGAGAGAGAAAGGGACAGAAGACCTATTTGAAGGAATAATGGCTGAAAACTTCCCCAAAATTGCAAAGGGAACAGATATACAAGTCTAGGAAGCACAAAGTCCCAAAAAAGATGAATCCAAAGAGACCCACACCAAGATACATTATAATTAAAATGTCAAAAGTTAAAGATAAAGAAAGAATCTTAAAAGCAGCAAGAGAAAAACAACCAGTTATGTACAAGAGAACTCCCATAAAACTACCAGCTGATCTTTCAGCAGAAACTTTACAGGCCAGAGGGAGTGGCACAATATATTCAAAGTGCTGAAAGGAAAAAAACTTACAACCAAGAATAGTCTACCTGGCAAAGTTATCATTCAGAATTGAAGGAGAGATCAAGAGTTTCCCAGACAGGCAAAAGCTAAAGGAATTCATCACCACTAAACTGGCCCTACAAGAAATATTAAAGGGACTTCTTTAAATGGAAAAGAAAAGGCCATAACTAGAAATAGGAAAATTATGAAAGGAAAAATCTCACTGGTAATGGCAAACGTACAGTAAGAGAAATGAATTAACCATCTATATAGCTAGTATTAAGGTTAAAAGACAAATGTAGTAAAATCATCTATATCTCAATAATTAGTTAAGGAATACACAAAATAAAAAAATGTAAAACATGTTGAAAACGTAAAACATGGAGGGAGGTAAAAATGTAGTGCTTTTAGAACACTCTCAAACTTAAGCAACCATCAACTTAAAATAGACTGCTATATACATAGGTTGTTATATGCAAACCTCATGGTAATCACAAACCAGAAACCTGTAATAGAGGCACAAAAAATAAAGAGAAAGGAATACAAACATAACACTAAAGAAAGTAATCAAATCACTTTGAGGGAAGAGAGCAAGAGAAGAAGAAAGGAACAGAGAAGAACTGCAAAAGCAACGAGAAAACAATGAACAAAATGACAATAAGTATGTACCTATCAATCATTCTAAATGTAAATGGTCCAATCAAAAGACATAGAGCGACTGAATGGATTAAAGAACAAGACCCATATATATGCTGCCTACAAGAGACTCACTTCAGATCTAAACACACACACAGACTGAAGTGAAGGGATGGAAAAAAATATTCCCTGCAAATAGAAATGAAAAGAATACTGGGGTAGCAATACTTAGACAAAAAAAAAAGGGCTTTAAAACAAAGACTGTAACAAGAGACAAAGAAGGGCACTACATAATGATAAATAGGTCAATCCAACAAGAGGATATAATGCTTGTAAATATCTATGCATCCAACATAGGAGCACTTAAATACATAAAGCAAATATTAACAGACATAAAAGGAGAAATTGACAGTAATACAATAATAGTAGGGGACTTTAACACCCCACTTACATCAATGGATAGATCATCCAGACAGAAAATAAACAAGGAAAGATTCGTCTTAAATGACACATTAGATCAGACAGACTTCAAAGATATATAAAGAACATTCCATCCAAAAACAGCAGACTATACATTCTTTTCATGTGCACATGGAACATTCTCCAGGATAGATCACATGTTAGGCCACAAAACAAGTCTCAATAAATTAAAGAAGACTGAAATCATATCAAGCATCTTTTCTGACCACAATGGTACCAAACTGGAAATTAATTATAAGAAGAAAACTGGAAAACAAACATGTGTGGGGCTAAACACCATGCTACTAAACAACCAATGAGTCAATGAAGAAATCAAGAGAAAATAAAAAAAAAAATACCTTGAGACAAATGAAAATGGAAATACAATGTTCCAAAATCTATGGAACATAGCAAAAGCATTTCTAAGATGGAAGTTCATATCGATACAGGCCTACCTCAAGAAACAACAACAAAAAATCACAGCTAAACAATCTAACCTTACATCTAAAGGAACTAGAAAAAGAACAAAGTCTAAAGTTAGTAGAAGGAAGAAAATAATAAAAATCAGAGCAGAAATGGGGCTGGCCCCGTGGCCGAGCAGTTAAGTTCGCGCGCTCCGCTGCAGGCGGCCCAGTGTTTCGTTGGTTCGAATCCTGGGCGCGGACATGACACTGCTCATCAAACCACGCTGAGGCAGCGTCCCACATGCCACAACTAGAAGGACCCACATCGAAGAATATACAACTATGTACCGGGGGGCTTTGAGGAGAAAAAGGAAAAAATAAAATCTTAAAAAAAAAAAAAATCAGAGCAGAAATAAATAAAATGGAGACTAAAAAAACAGTAAAAGATCAAGGAAACTAAGAGCTGATTCTTTGAAAAGATAAACAAAATTGATAAACCTTTAGTCAGATTCATCAAGAACAGGGAGCCGGCCCCGTGGCCGAGTGGTTGCTCCACTTCGGCAGCCCAGGGTTTCGCTGGTTCGGATCCTGGGCGTGGACATGGCACTGCTCATCAAGCCACGCTGAGGCAGCGTCCCACATGCCACAACTAGAAGGACTCACAACTAAAAAAATACACAACTATGTACCAGGGGGCTTTGGGGAGAGAAAGGAAAAATAAAATCTTTAAAAAAAAAAAAAGAGAGAGAGGGCTCAAACAAATAAAATAAAAAATGAAGAGGAGAAATTACAACTGACACCACAGAAATTTAAAAGATCATAAGAGATTACTATGAAGAATTATACGTCTACAAACTGGACAATCTAGAAGAAACAGACAAATTCCTAGAACATAAAAATCTTCCAAGACTGAATCAAGAAGAAATAGAAAATCTGAACAGTCCAATTACTAGTAATGAAATTGAATTAGTAATCAAAAAACACCCAACAAACAAAAGTCCAAGATTAGATGGCTTCACAGGTGAATTCTACCAAACATATAAAGAGTAGTTAATATCTATCCTTCTCAAACTATTTGCCAAAAATTCAATACAAAGGAGTGCTTTCAAACTCATTCTATGAGACCAGCACTACCCTGATATCAAAAGCCGACAAAGACACTACAAAGAAAGAAAATTATAGGTCAATATCCCTGATGAACATAGATGCAAAAATCCTCAACAAAATATTAGCAAACTGAATTCAACAATACATTAAAAGGATCATACACCATGATCAAGTGGGGTTTATCCCAGGGATGCAAGGACGGTTCAATATCTGCAAATCAATCACTGTGATATACCACATTAACAAAACGAAGGATAAAAATCCTATGATCATCTCAATACATGCTAGAAAAAAGTATTTGACAAAATTCAACATCATTTATGATAAAAACTCTCAAAGAAGTGAGTACAGAGGGAACACATCTCAACATAAAAAAGGCCATATATGACAAACCCACAGCTGATATCATACTCAATGATGAAAAGCTGAAAGCACTTCCTCCAAGATCAGGAACAAGACAATGATGCCCACTCTCACCACTTTTATTCAACACAGTATTGGAAGTCGTAGCCACAGCAATCAGATAAGAAAAAGAAAGGAAAGTCATCCAAATTGGAAAGGAAGAAGTAAAACTGTCACTATTTGCAGATGATGTGATATTATATATAGAAAACCCTAAAGACTCCACCCAAAAAATATCAGAATAGATGAATTCAGTAAAGTTGTAGGATACCAAATCAATATATAGAAATCTGTTGCATTTCTATACACTAATAATGACCAATCAGAAAGAGAAATTAAGAAAACAATCCTATTTACAACCGCATCAAAAAGAATAAAATACCTAGGAATAAATTTAACCAAAGAGGTGAAAGACGTACTCTGAAAACTATAAGACACTGATGAAAAAAACTGAAGACAACACAAATAAATGGAAAGATATAACGTGTTCATGGATTGGAAGAACTAATATCGTCAAAATGTCCATACTACCCAGGGCCATCTACAGATTTAATGTGATCTCTATCAAGATACCAATGGCATTTTTAATAGTACTAGAACAAAGAATCCTAACATTTGTGTGGAACCACAAAAAAAACCCTGAATAGCGAAAGCAATCTTGAGAAAGAAGAGCAAAGCTGGAGATATTACAGTCCCTGATTTCAAACTACACTACAAAGTGATGGTAATCAAAACTATATGGTACTGGTGCAAAAACAGATACATAGATCAATGGAACAGAATAGAGAGCCCAGAAAAAAAGCTATGTTTACATGGTCAATTAAACCACAACAAAGGAGGCAAGAATACACAATGAGGAAAAGACAGTCTCTTTAATAAATGATGTTGGGAAACAAGACAGCTACATGCAAAAGAATGAAACTGGTCCACTGTCTTACACCATATACAAACACAAACTCTAATGGATTAAAGACTTAAATGTAAGACCTGAAACCCTAAAACTCCTAGAAGAAAGCATAGCCAGTAAGCTCTTTGACGTGGGTCTTAGCAATATTTTTTTGGATCTGTCCCCTTAAGGCAAGGGCAACAAAAGTGAAAATAAGCAAATGGGACTACATCAAACTAAAAAGCTTTCGCATAACTAAGGAAACCATCAACAAAATTAAAAGGCAACCTACTGAACTGGGAGAGGATATTTGCAAACAATATATCTGATAAGGGGTTAATATCCAAAATAAATAAAGAACTTATACAACTCAAGATCAAAAAAATCCCAAACAATCTGATTAAAAAATGGGCAGAGGACCTGAATAGACATTTTTCCAAAGAAGACATACAGATGGCCAACAGACACACGAAAAGATGCTCAACATCACTAATCATCAGGGAAATGCAAATCAAAACTACAATGAGATATCACCTCACACACATTAGTCAGAATGGCTAACATCAAAAAGACAACAAATAACAAGTGTTGGCGAGGATGTGGAGAAAAGGGAACCCTTACGCATTGTTGGTGGAAATGTAAATCGGTGCAGCCAATATGGAAAACAGCATAGAAGTTCCTCAAAAAATTAAAGATAGAACTACCATATGATCCAGCAATTCCATTCTGGGTATTTATCTGAAGAAAACAAAAACACTTAATTCGAAAATATATATGCACCCCTATGTTCACTGCAGCGTTATTCAAGATAGCCAAGATATGGAAGCAACCTAAGTGCCCATGAATAGATAAATGGATAAAGAAGATGTGGTATATGTATACAATGGAGTACTACTCAACCATAAAAAAGAATGAAATCTTGCCATTTGCGACAACATGGATTGACCTAGAGGGTATTATGCTAAGTGAAATAAGTCAGAGAGAGAAAGACAAATAACATATTACCTCCCTCTTAGTGGAATCTAAAAAAACCCACGAACAAACAAAACAAAACAGAAACAAACTCATAGATACGAAGAACAAATTGTTGGTCACCAGAGGAGAGGGAAGTAGGAGGATGGGCAAACAGGTGAAGGATATTAAGAGGTACAAACTTCCAGTTATGAAATAAATAAGCCATGGGGATAGCAATGTACAGCATAGGGAATATAGTCAATAATACTGCAATAACTTTGTATGGTAACAGATGGTTTCTAGAGTTATTGTGGTAATAATTTCATAATGTATATGGATGTTGAATAACTTGGTTGTACCCTGAAACTAATATAATATTGTATGTCTACAACACTTCAATTTAAAAAAAAAGAAAGGATGGAAAGGTTTAATTAAACAAGGAGATCATTAGACTGATGTGGCTCTAATGTCACAGAGGCCTGTGTACACAAACCGAAACCTAAGCCTGTAAATGCCTCAAGGTTACGAAACCAAAAGGCTAAGGACAACCAATCACAGCCAGCTAGGCTCCAGGCTCCAGCCAATCAGATCATCTCCTTTCTTTGCTTCGTGCTTTCTCTGCGCAAGTCCACGCGGACTCCTGGCCGGGAGCACCCCTAATCGCTTCTGGTTTGGCGCTGTCCAATTCCAATCGATTTGTGCTCAAATAAACTCTTAAAATTAAAAAAAAATTAAAAATAAAAAAATAAAAAGAGGAGAGGGAGAAAAGGCTGACCTAGATGGCTTCTAAGATCTCAGTTCTAAAATTTCTCCTTTTCAAGAATATTCCTAGAAATAGGACTACATAGACTCTCCCAAACTGTCAACAACCCTCCCACTTGCTAATATTGTTACTATTACTGATATGATCCCCATTTTTCAAAAGAGGAAACAAAGAATCAATGAATTAAAGCAACTTTCCCAAGGTTACGGAGAAGACAAGCTTCACATTTCCCAAACTATGTTCTTAGGATAAGCGATCACATACCCCTAAACAGGATTTTTGGTCAAGCTAAGTTTTAGAAACGCTATGTGCTTAGAGAGTCTCAGGGCAGGACCACAGCAAAGACTCTGCAAAGTGCTGTATTTTAAAACAATCTAACTTTGTTTAACTTGGCGTTTTCTAAATTTATTAGTCCATGGAGTCCTCTTATTCCCCCACAGGAAACTTACTGACATCTTGGGATTCTAGGATTTGCCAAGCACAGTTTGGAAAATGCTGCTCCAGGCGGTGTGGGCTTTACTCAGGGATCAGGCTGGACCTTTCATGACACAGTATGTTGAATTCAAAGTGTCTCGGCCTTTTGCAGAATCATCTTTCCTAAGCCGTACAATAGCACCAGGCTCCTAGCTCTAGATGAGCGGCTGCCTTACGAAGGCTATGCTTGGACCTGTTGTAGGGACGCTGTTGAGAACACTACTCACTGGGTGTCTCCGGAGCCTCCTTGAGCAATTTCTGTTAGAGCTAAGTGCTTGGAAAAGGTTCTCTCTCTCTCTGAGGAAACCTTATGTTTTCTGATTTTGGTACAAGAACCATGTGTTGTTGATTTCCATCCGGTTACCAGGAAGTTCGGAGCCAACTACGGTCCCTGTTGGAGGCCCTTATAATCCAAGAATCCACAGTCTGTATTTCTCTCTCTTGCCTTGACCTCGGATTTTAACTCATATTTTCCCAGGTCCTTATTTTTAATTTTTCAGGCTACCTGATCATGTGTGTTTCTGTCAGTAGGCTCACATCCTATGGGAATGAAGTGGGATATTTAAAAATAACATTTGGGCAATATGCTGTATTCCTGTAGAGGCAAATCAAGTTGAGAGGGAGTCAGAAAGCTCAAAATTTGGAGTGGACGGACTGGAAGCTACTGTCTGAGCAGGGAATGCTCAGGCAGGGGCAAGGAGCCGGAGCTCACCACCTCCTGCCGCACCTTTCTTTATAACAGCTGAAGGAAAGGGGCCTGAGGACCTCCGGGAGTCCCTGAGACCCTACTGCTGGGGAGAGGGGTCTGCAAGGCCAAAACTCATTTTACAATAATACTAAGAGGTTCTTCGTCTTTTTTGTTCTTATTCTCTCATGAGTGTACAGTGGCTATTACAAGAGTGGGACGTTTCCACGACATAGGCTGACAACAGAATGAGTGCAGAAGCAGATATGAGAATCCACCTGTCCTCTCTGAAGCCAGACTTTAAAGGGATTTGCAGGGCTGGCCCTGTGGCTGAGTGGTTAAGTTTGTGCGCTCTGCTTCAGCAGTCCGGGGTTTCGCTGGTTCGGATCCTGGGCACAGACCCAGCACCGCTCATCAAGCCGTGCTGAGGCGGCGTCTCACACAGCACAGCCAGAAAGACCGGCAGCTGGAATTTACAACTATGTACTGGGGGGCTTTGGGGAAAAGGAGAAAAAAAAAAAAGATTGGCAACAGATGTTGGCTCAGGGCCAATCTTTAAGAAAAAAAAGTCCACAAGTAACTGTAAAAAAAAAAAAGGTTTGCAAAAGTGTCAAATAATGCCACTTGTCCCACAAACACTTTTTGAAAATGTTTTCTCATTAAAAATGCCATTTATGTTGACATACTTCTTATTGTCATTTTAAAATGAATGAAGTCTTTTTAATTTTCCTGTTTGAGTTTCTAATATGGTAAATATCAGTGGATATAACCCATATAAATGAAAGCTCTTTGTGGGGGGTCTTCAATAAATTTTAAGAGTCTAAAGCTTTCCCAACACCCACAAGTTTGAGAATTGCTGCTTCAGAACAAACTTTCTTACAAATTCCCTTATGGTTTTTGGACTGTCAATAATTCTGCTCTAACCGGCTTTAACACACAGGCTGACTCTCTGCGTTGGGGAAATCCTTCTTGCTGCCTTGTCAGTGGGGGAAATCCTTTACATTTCATGAGTTTCACTTTTTTTTGTTCAATAGGGGAAGCGCCTCTCAGGCAGTTGCTTTTTTTGGCTTGTGTTTTATATTAATTCACCAAACACTTATTGAGGGCCTACTATGTGCCGGGCATTGTTCTATTCGCTGCGGGTACAGCAGGGAACAGAACTAACAAAACTCCCAGCCTTCAGAGGCGGACTTCCTCCCATTTCACAGCAGAGCTAAAGGCTTTTGCCAAAGGAATCAATAATGAGCAGAGGTCCTCTGCACGTCACCAGAAGCAGGGCTAAGGCACCTGCTGGTGCCAAGTTTCCCAAATTGCAGGATGTGTGTGCCTTTGGTCAGAAGTGAGGTGATTTTAGACGGCACATGGACATGGCATCGAATAGCTTTGAATCATACAGAGAAAAAAGTTATTTCCTTTTCAGTTACCTTTCAATTACTTTGGAGAAAAAATACTAAGACGACTCTAACACTTCCCTAACCTTGCTGACCCCCTGTCCCCAACCCCCGGCCCCAAATTTTCTCTTTTCCCAAACAGTGGGCCTTGGGCACAAGCGTTTAGGATCTCACTAGAATTTAATGACTGTTTTGCACAACTAATGAATTCAGTAGTGGGTTGCTGCTACTGCCCATGATCACTGGGGGCCAATCAGGTGGTAGCTGTAAGGCAGTGGTTCTCAAAGTGTGGAACCCAGACCAGCACCACCACCTGGGAGTTTGTTGAAAATGGAAATCCATGGGTTCTCATCTCAGACCTACTGAGTCACACTCTGGGGGTGAGGTCCAGCAATATTCCCCTGCCCCCAGGTGATTCTGATCCTGTTAATATTCGAGAACCACTGCTCCGTCGGGGTTATTCCTCCACGCAACCAATCAGAGCCATCTTGACTCTGCAGACCCAGCCAGCCGGCCCTGGCGCCTCATCTCACCATGTCCAGCTGTTTATGAGTGTCCTCCAGGGACACGTAGGTCGACTCCTTCAGCTGCTTGCTCACGATCTGGAAGAGGTTCAGCGTTGCCATCTTAATGGTGCCTAGCAAGAGGGTCTTCTTGGCGGCAGTGTTCTGGATGTGCGCCCAGCGAGATTCCTGGGAGAGGATGAAGGCGGGGCGTGAGCATAGAGGGAGAGTGTGTGTGTGTGTGTGTGTGTGCGCGCGCGCGCGGCCCTCTCTCATCCAGCGCCCAGAAGCCCCTGCGCCGCCCTGGGCCGCTCACCCAGACGATGACATCGCTGCGGGCGCGGTCGAAGCGCATCTGCAGGCGCGCCAACTCATTGTTGTGCTGCAGGATCTCGTCGTCCTTCTCCTCCATGTAGCGTGCCAGCCGTGCCTTGGCGCGCTCGATCTTCTCCTGGCCCTCCTGCGCCGACTGCATGAGGTCGTGGTGCATGCTTACCAGCGTCTTGTAGCGTGCGATCACCTCGTGGATCTCTTCGAACTGTAGCGGGGGGCTCAGGTCACTGCACCGCGGCCCCCGGGGGCCTGACGCAGCCACCCTGCTAACCAGCCAACTCCCGGCCTTGACGCCTTGGCCTAGCATGGAGGCCCTGGGCCAAGGTCAAGACGCAGAGGATGTGAGGACATTGGAGTCCCGCTGCTCGCTCCTCCTGGATTGGTATGAGCCATGGGCCATGTGTTGGGGGCATGTGCAACTGGACCTGGGCTTCTCAATCTTGACTGCCTGTTAGAATTACCCTGGGATCTTTAAAAAGGACACCTGCCAGGCTCCACCCCCAGGTATTCACATTAATAAACAGGACTGAGGGGTCCCTGACATCTGATCTTTGCAAAAGGTCCCCCAGCTGATTCTGAGGTTGAGAAATGCTGGCGTGGGTGGGGTGGGGGGGATGAGGGGTGCATTTTGCAATGTCTCCCAAGGCAGTAATTATCCTATTCAACAAGAATGTACCAAGAACCGCTTATGAGCCAGGAACTGTGCTAAATACTTGAGACAGAGCAGGAGATAAGAAAGCCAGACCCTGCTCTCATGAAGCCTACAACTTGGGATGGTGTGGAGGGAGGACAGACAGAGGAGTAAATAGTCAGTTACAACACAGAGTGATAATCCCTATCTCTGACTGGGGGCTGGGGCTGGGCGGAGCCTGGGGGTAAGATCTTCAACACCAGTGCTCTCTGGTGTTTGTCCACCATTTGCTGAGTTCTCCCTCCAGCAGGGACTGGAGAGGGTCCTGTGGGGCAGGTGGCCTGCCAGGCTCAGCCGCCTCCTCCAGCATGGTGCGGAGCCATGCCACTGGCCCTCATTCGCAGGCCCCACTCAGCAGAACAGAAGCCCTGCAACCCTCCCTCTTTAGAAGGCAGTGTGGGCTCCAGTTCCAGGATGTCAACTCACTTCTCCAGGGGTTTATCAAAGTGTGCCTGCCAGCCACCCAGGGGACACTCCCTGAGCACTTTCTCCATCTCATGCATTTCCAGTGATAGACTGGTGTTCTGGGAACTGCCCTGCTGTCTTTTCCCCAAATATTCCTCTGTGGGGAAGGGCCACCCAACCCAGCATTAGGGGAGGTGGGAACAGCCAGAAAAGGTTTCCTGGAGGAAAGGATGGATGAAATGAGGCCAGCGGTATGAGTAGAAGACAGCCAGGCTAAGGCAGGTGGGGGAAGGTGAGGAAATATTACAGGTAGAGGGAGCAGCCTGGGTAAAGATGATGGGTGTGTGGCATGTTCAGGATGCTCAAGAGAGTTCAGCATGAATGGCCTGAGTTCAGTGTGGAGGCAGAGATCAACCTGGAGAAGTAAAAAAAAGTGCCCAGTAAACCCTGAGAAGGAGTGTGGACTCCATCCACTTGAAGGATTTTAAGAAGCAGAGAGAGAACTCCATAAGAAGTGTTTCTGAAAGTTCACTTGGCACGTGATGCAATGACATACAACAGTTAAAATGAATGGACTACATCAGAGCTACCAGGAGCACCTCCCCAAAACTTAATGCTGATGTCAAAAGGACTCAGGTGACAATTTGAAGAGAGTCTCACTGTCCAAAGATGGGACACGTTGCACATTAGTAAGAATAAGTGCAAAGAATTGAAACATATCAACTATGTTAAAACCCATGAGTTCGTAATGATACAACATTACAGGCCACTTTTGGAGGATGCTGGAGAACCAACTCGTTATTCTGAAAACTGTAATAAGGAATCAAGCATTTAACAAGCTTTTTCTTTAAGATCCACATAGTAATCAAACAGTTGAGGAAGGGAAGATTCTCTTTATGGAGTCCTTTTCTTTATGGTAGTATTCTAGCCAACATGTGAGAAGGGAGGACTGAACATTTCCAGCACCCTAGAAAGGCCTTGTACCCCTGTTCAGTCCATGTCTGCCCCCCACTACCAAGGAAACCAGAATCGTGACTTCTGCCACCAAAGATTCATTTTGTCTGTTTTAAAACACATCAATAGAATCGTACAGTATGCCCTCTTCTATGTCTGGCTCCTTTTGTTCAGCATAACAATGTCTATGACACTCGAGAAACATATCAACCAAATGCAGTGTGGAGCCCTTGTTCGGATCCTGCTTAGAAGGAACCAACTGTACAAACAGCATTCGTGCAATAATTGGGGAAATTTTAATATTGACTGGACATTTGATATGAAGGAATTACTGTCAAATTTTTACTAGGTGTGACAATGGTATTTTGGCTAAGATAAGAGCTCTTATCTTTTAGAGTTATATACTGAAATACTTATGGACAAAAAAATGTCATTTGCTTCAAAATGGCGGAGGTGGGGAAGTATAGAGAATATGACCATGAGTTGATAATTGTTGGAATTAGGTGATGAGTAATGGCCACTCAATAGACTATTCTCTCTACTTTTGTATATGTTGGAAATTTTCCATGGTAAGTTTTTTTTTCTTTAAAGTCACTGATTGGGAAAAGCAAGTCACAAAAGGACATGTGCGATACTATCCATAGTTTGTGGATATGTAATATGTTGCCAAAATAATAAAAACAAGCATGAGAATGAAAACTTAAAAATCAGGATGCCGGTTACCTCTGAGGAGAGAGGAAGAAGAATGAGGTTTCGAAGGGGACACACAAGGGGTGTCAGTTACCAGCAGTGTTTTATTTAAGAAAAAAGAATCGGGGCCAAATAGGGAGAAATATTAAGATTTCACAAAGCTGTGATGAGTATTTGGGTGCTAATATATATTTCTCTATACTTTTCAGTATGCTTAAAATATTTTGAAAGAAATAAAAGAAGGAGGAAAGAGAGAGAAAGAAAGAGAGAGAGGGTGGGATCACACTGGCTGTAGAATGGCAGACAGGCTGGTGGCCAGGAATAACGCAAAGTTGAACTCCAGAAGAGGTACACTGGTGGTCTGGATGAGGAAGGGGCAGCAGCTGGATTCCAGAAATACTTAGGAGGCAGAATAGACCAGATCTGCTGATTGATGGCTGTGGGAGGTGAGGGAGGAGGAGGAGTCAAAGATGAGGCCCAAGTTCTGGAGAGCTGTGGGTGGGTGGCCATGCCATTTACCAGCACCAGACACAGCAGCAGCAGGGCTGGCCTAGGGATGGCAGAGGCAGATGAGATACAATTCGGTGAGATACAATCTCTTCAGTTCGAAGACACAGTTCTATATGGAAATTGCCAGCACTTTAAAAAACTGTGCATCCTTTGTCTCCCTGGGGCACCCCACAGGACATTGATCCACAGGCTGAGAGGGCATACCTCATACCTTACTCCACCCTGGGGAGGGGCTGTACCTGCTGCTGTCACATGGGGTGTGGGGGAAACAGGGTAGATAGCCACTGACATTGGCGGCATCCGTGAGAGGTCCAGGGAATTGCTCAGGGAGAGAAGTGGAGGGTCTGCGACAAAGACCCGAGGAACACTTAAGGAGATAGGAAGAGGAGGCCCCAGAGGAGCCTGAGGAGGAAGGACCAGAGGTAGGAAGAAAGCAGCTGAGAGAGGGAGGAGTCCCAGAGGAAAGGGCAAGGGTGTGTTTCAAGGAGGAGCATCAACCGTGTCCAATCCTGCAGGAGGCGTGCCTGGGAAGAGGGCCGAGAAGTTCCCTTAGCTCCGTCATCAAGGTGACTTTAGGAAGAGCAGCTGTCCATGGCACTGTGGGGCCCACAGAGGAGTGATCAGAAGCAAGAGCAGTGCCACTTACAAGCTGTGAGACCCTGAGCAGACTACCTAACCTCTCTGAGCCTCCATTTCCTCCTCTGTCCAGGGTGATGTGATGGCTTTCCTCCGGGCGCTAGTGAGAGGACTGCTCACTCCCCGTGCGCCGCACCTAGCCCAGTGCCTAGCGCAGATGAAGCTCGCCAGCTCTGGGATGGGTGGGGTGTTCTTCCACTTCCTCTCCCTTCCTCTCCCCACTTACTCTCAAGTAAACAAGAGACATCAGGGAGGTGGGGAAACAGGGATCCATGTGGGCCACGTCCGGATGCGGGCAGCACTTACCGTTGGTGCTCCCAAACCAAACCTTGCCCCCCCCAAACACACACACGTGGACATAAACACACCACCCATACCGAGACATTTTCACAGGTGTCACTCACACACACACAAAGATCACCAGCAGGCCCCCAACCCTTGAGTCCAGCCTCAAAGGAGCCTTTTCCAGCTGCTCTCAGAGCAGGTGACCATCCTTGCAGATGGTCCCCAATCCTCCCATAGCCCCAGGCCCTGGGGAAGAGGAGGTGGGGCTGAGGAAGGCACGCCCCCCTCCACTCACCTCCGAGTTCTCCACCACCTTCTCCAGGAACTTGTTGAAGATGGAGTAGTTCTGTAGCTTGGCGCTCAGCCGCTGGTGCTCCAGCCGCAGGGCTGCCATCTCCTGCTTGGCCTTGGTCAGCTCGCGCAGGCGCTGCCTCTTGAGTTCTCGCTCCTTGTTGGCTTTCTTCAGGGCGCGGATCCGTTTCTGGTCGTTCTCCTGGGCCGGGGAGGTGGCGCCCGTCAGGCACTCACCCTGACCTCCCTGGAGCCCAGGCTGGTGGTGCCCCCACAAGGACTCTGTCTGCTGAGCTTGGGCCATCCTGAGGATGGGATCCCTGGGCCACCCATCTGGGCCAGCAGGCCCGGATTTTCTCAACTTGGTACTTGGTGCCTCAGTTTCTCCTCTCTTCCTTCCCAAACCTGGGGCAACAGTGCTCGAGCTACAGGGAGATGAGATAGGAGATGGACCTGGTCCAGAAGGCCAAGCGGGGCAAGGCCATTCTCGAGAGCATGTTCCTAGTAGCTCAGGCTGGAGCAGGAGGAGATGGTGCAGGCAATCAGATGTCCAGAGAGAAAGACACGAGGCTCAGCTGCTGCGATCTGCCTGACCCTTCTTCTCCTTCCTTCTGCAAAGCCCTCCTCCAAGATTAGGGGGCAAACCCACCCCTCGCAATGCACGTGTGTGGCTCCTTTTCCTCTTCAGGGTGCCTGTGATTCTCCACGGACAGGTGTGTGTGGTGGTGGCATTTGGAGGAGATTTTGAGGCCCCTGGGGAGGGCACACGGAAGCTTCGCACAGTGCCCCAGCCCAGGAGAGGAATGAGGGGCCCTAAACCAGTGGTTTTCAAGTCCAACTGTGCATCACAATCCCCTGGGAAGCTTTTTAAAAATACAGTTGCCTGGGCCTGACCTCAAGCAGAGAGGAGAGAGCCCGGGGGTCTGTATCTGTAACCAGCGCTCCAGGATTTTGATGCTGCTCCTCCTTTAGGAGCCATTTGCAGAACCCCTCACCCCCAAATCTCCTGCCACCCCAACCACTCCACAAGCTTTTCTCTGGCCAGGAAGGACTGGACCTCTGGAGAATATGCCCGATCCCTCAGCTTCCTTTCCCACCTGGCTTAGGCCCAGAGAGAGAGAGAAGAGACTTGAGAGCGGGACGCCCCTGTGGCAGAGGCCAGCAATTACCGCTGGAGCTGGGCCAGGCCCTCAGGGCTCCATCAGTGCTGTCCGGAGTGGGTCTGAGACGTCTGGATTTTAAAATGGTTAAATCACTCCCCTTAGGACCAATTGAGAGGAGTCGTCTCAGAATGGACTCTGGTGCCTCGTCCTTCAACCACTCGCTACCTGGACCCTCAGCATGAGGATGGAAGAGTGGTGAGAGTTGGGGGGGACTTAAACCCTATTTAATTCGTCTCTGTATGCCCAAGTGCCTAGCCCTGAGTGTGGCAATTCATTCATTCATCATCATCATCCATCCATTCATTCATTCACTGGATAAACTGTATGTACCAGGTGTGGGCAAGGAAATGGTAAACAGCAGTGGAGAAGGGGCAGAGACTGACAGGTAAACAGGAAATTCAAACAGCAGTAAGTGGGGCATAAAGGGAGAAGCTCCAGGCATTGTTGAGCACTGAAGAGACTTCTAACCCAGGGGGAAGAGTCAGCCAAAGCAAGGAGGAGGAAGAGGAGGGGGAGGAACAAGAGGGAGAGGAGAAGGAGGAGGGGCAATTTGCCCAACCAAAGAGTGTGGGTGCTCCTGGCCTGCTCACATACCTGGATGTGACCCCCTCATACCTGGATGAATTGCTCAAACTTCTGGATGTGGGCCTTCAGCTGGGCCTCCTTGACGCCCAGTTCCTCCCAGCGCAGGTTCAAGGTTTCCATTCTGCGCTGAAATGTCTTGAGGTGGGGGGAGCAGAGAGGTCAGAAGAGCCCCTGACATGGGTATGGAGGGAGGCCCCGGTATCTCCCGCCCCAGTGCTTCTAGCCCCAGGCCTCCCACTCTCCACCCCATGCCTAGTTCCGAGCAGAGCATCCCAGGACACGGGTACCCCCATGACTCATCTCCGCAGAGGGAACACAAAATCACCACCCAGGACTCCTGGCCCTAGCCACTGCCACCGAGAAAATGGAAGGCTGCCTTCAGGCTCTCCCTGAGCCCTGTGGCCCTTCCTGAACCAACGCCCCGAGTCCCCCACCTTCTTCTTCTGCTCCATAGCCTGGTGCATGATCTTGGCCTCCTTCTTCTTCTCCAGTAGCTGGATGGATGGAGACTCCAACTGCTCCTCGATGTTGGGGAACTTCCTGCCCAAGACATGGGCAAGAGAGGCCTGTGGGTTCTGAGCACCCGGGGCAGGCTGAGACTAGGAGCCACCCACGGAGACAGATACCCATGGTGGGGAGGGGGGCTTATCCCCTGCCAGAGTGAAAGGACTGGTGTGGGGAGAGGGAAAGAGGGCAGTGCTGGTATCCGAGGAGCAAGCCAGGGTGATGGGACAGGGTGTTGGGGTGCTGGGTTATAGGAGTAGGAGGGGACAGGTTGAAAGGTGGGGCGTGGGTGGGTGTGGGAGGCCCCAGACCCTCAGACACTCACTGCAGCAGTTGCAGCAGCCGCTCCCCATACTGCAGCCGGAAGTACTCGGCCAGGTCTTCCTCCTCCATGATGCCCAGACTCATGGTGGTGGCGACCTGACGGCTGAGGCAGCCAAATCTTCACAGTGAAACCAGTGGGTGGTGGAGCCACAGGGGGTTCAGGGGTGGTGGCTGAGCTCTTGCTTCTCCCTTCCTCCTGCTCTTCAAAGTCCCACAGAGGGTGGGTGTCTGAGAGACTCAGGGGAAGATGGCTGCAGGCTGACGATCAGCAGCTCAGGATGAGGTGTTCAGGAGGTAACGGGAGATCTAGTTACCTAGCAACAGGTCGCCTGGTTCTGTGGACCACACATAGAACCCTGGCTTTGTCCGCTGACCTCTGTCCTCACTGATCCCATTTTCACTGGGGTTCCACTCTCTGCTCCTGCATTTACCCCCCAGGAACTCTGGGAAGAGGTTGAGCCTAATGAGATGTTGGGGTTCAGGGCTGGAAGGCAGGGGCTGGGTGTCCGCGGCTGAGAAGCAGGTTTTGGTAGAGGAGTGTCCTTGCGAGGGAGCCCTGCCCAGGAGGCCTCCCTCCTGGGTTCAGGTGTGTGTGTCAGGGTGAGGGACAAGGCTGGGGCTGGGACAGATGGCCCAGAAGAAAAGGAGCCAAGGAAGGGGGGGTGCCAAGCTGAGGAGGGGTGAGGGCGGGCAGGGAAATGGAGCCTGAGGGAGGATGGGAAGAGGCCTGGAGTTGAGAACCGAGTGGTGGGTGAGGGATGTGCAGGGGTATGTGTGTGTGAAGACAGACAGGCCTGGGGACTCAGGAGGGTGCCCCCTGGGATATGGAGGAGGGCCCAGGGCAAGGCCCCGCAGAGGGTAACAGACTGAGGGCCAGTGCCATCTTTTGAGGTTTTCAGAACATTAAAATATGGAGAAAAGCCAAAACCTGATACCATAAATGTCACCTATTTTACACGATCACTTTATGATGCTGCCTCCTTTGATCCGTCAGAGCACTGGGCATAAGCTCACGTGGCCCGAGGTCCAGCGTCTAAACTCGAGACCGTGTGTGAGGCGGGCTCCCTGGTCCTGGCGGGAGGTAACGGCCGTGACGTCGAGCGCGCGGCTGCCGGGCACAGTCCCGGGCTCCCTCCGTCCTCCCTGTCCCCGGCCCACCGGCCCACGGCGCGCGCGGCCCCTCTCGCGGGGGAGGGCGGCCGGCTGAGGCTCTCGCCGGGGCGGTGTCCCGAGCCCGCACCCCGCTCCCGCGACACTGCCGGTCCTCTGGCGCCCCCTGCTGGCCGCCCGCCCTCGCCCCCGGAGGAGGAGGAAGGGGGGATGGCTCTGCCGTTCTCACCCCGCTGCCTCCCCTCGGCGCCCGCCGTTTCCAGCCAGCCCAGTGGGCTCCGCACAGGCAGGATAGCCCCCACCCCACCCAGGACACAGCCACTCACCTACCCTCTCACCGTCCCCTCCCCACCCTGAGCCCCTCAACCAAAGATGGTTCTCCCCTGGGAGCGCCCCAAAGAAGCAGACCCAGCAGAGTGTCAACAAGAACACCAATAATGATTGCAAGCTCCTCAAAGGAGTGTGTTTCTCTCCTTGTTTATCCCTAGAATGTCGTGCAGTCCCTTTGGGGTTTCCCTCCTTTTCCCCTGAGGGGGCTGTGTAATGCCAGCCCTCAGGGAAGAGGCTCTCTGTTTCTGGAATCACCTGTTTGCCCTGGTATACGGACATGTCCTCGGTTGTATCTATGGAATCAAGTGGTCCAGGGTGCACGTGGTAGCTGCTAAGACATCCTCTTCTCCTGCCCATGTACCCCTCCCGTCTGGGAGCTCTTTCGGCTGCTTCCTTTGCGCCTTGCATGAGAGTCGTGAGAATCTTTATCCCCATCACTCACCACCATCCCTCTCTCGGTCTCACTGCCTTCCCAGAGGCTCTGAGGTGAGATGCAGGGCTGTCTGGGATTCACAGAAGTCTGTGCTCTCCCCAACTCCCCTCCTCTTCCCTCCTTGGGTGAGCCCAGCTTTCTCCCCCCACACCACTTTCCCGTCTTAATATTTGCCTCTGAGCCATGTAGTAAAAGCTCCCGATGGGTTTAGGTTGTTAGAAACCAATAGACATAATATTTTCTGTTTTCTGTCCTGTCCCATCCTCCCTCTGAGACAATTATTTGCTTAAAAAGGGGGAGGGGGTAAATATTAGCAGAAAAAAAGATGTAGGTTAATATCTCAAAAGTATTATCCTGCCATACATACACAGTAGAGACCAGAGTGCTGAATATTGCATGAGTATTGGGTGTGAGGACACCACTTTTTGTCTATGTTGTATTCCATTCCATATATGTCTTATATTCCACTTCGATGGAATCAGGTAGATAAATTATATTAAGTATGTTTCAAAATGGATGCTATGGAAAACTCTTTGTACTGGTCAAGTATGTTGATGTTAGTTGGTGTAACAAACAACCTCAAGTCCCAAGGGCTTCACAAGGTCCCATGTGGATTTTTGTAGCAGGGTGGCTCTCCTGGGAGATTCTCTTCCAAGCAGGGAGCAATGGTCTCAGCCCCTTCCATCTTGCAGCTCCCTGACCTCCAAGGTCACTGTGGAAGGGGAATGAGAGGAAGCACAGAAAAGGCTCTTCTGCTCTTAAGTTCATCACCAGTTCCATTCACTGACCTTTGGTGGGTCACATGGCCAGTTAGATTGCAAGGGGCTAATGACGTAGTTTAGCTGTGTTCCCAGGAAGAGGAAACTAATTTGATGAACATCAAACCCGTTTGTGCCGCACTCCTTTTGAGAATTAAAAGGATGTTTGGAAGTGAGCTGAAGGCAGAGCTTTATAAAGAAATCAATTGCAGACAAAGAGAGGAAAAAAAAAAAAAAAAAAAACCCCAGGCTGATCACAGTCTCGTGTATGAAAATCTTAACGGAAACATCAAATTTAATTTAGTGCAATGTTAAGAGACTAATTCACCAGGACCATGAATACAACAATGGTTTAATATTAGGAAATCTGTTAATAAAATTAGTTCTATCACTATGTCTCAAGAGAAAAGACTTAAGATCATTGTGATAGATGCCAACATAGCACTGAAAAATCCAGCATCATCCTGATTTTAAAAAAACTATTAGTATACAAAGGCACTTTACTAACATGATAAAAAATATCTGAACCCAACAGATAACATTAAAACTTACACTAGAGATGTTCTTGTTAAAGTTAGGGACATGAAGGACTTTCTTCTGTCACTACAATCATTTAACATTGTTTTGGATGTTCTAGCAATTGCAAAAAACCAACAAAATTTTTCTTTCTTTTTTTTTTTAACATAACGGCAAATGCTGTGATCCTGTACTGTGAAAATCCAAGAGAATGGTTAATTAATGAAAAATGATTCGAATTTAATGTAACACAGTGCAATTTATGAGGAGAGTGAAGTTGATTTATAGGTGTGGACGTGGAGAGGTATCTATGATAAATTGCCATGTGACAAAAGCAAGATGCAGAACAGTGTGTATAGTGTGATCTAGTCAGTGTCTGTGCACACGTGTGTGTATTGTAAGTATAGAAAAAGCTCTAGAAGGATATTACCATATCTCTGGGGACAGAAATGGCATGGGGGAGTATTTTGAATGGTTCTTTCACTTTTTATTCTTTACATTCCTGTATCGTTTATTTATTTATTTTTGACAATGACTATATGTTACTTTTGTAATCTTGAAAAAATAATAGAAAAAGATATCCATTTGTATTGGCAGCATCAAAAGAAAATTCTTAGAAGTAAATTTAACAAGAAATATGTAGGACCTTTAAAAAGAAAAAAAAATTTTTACTGAGGGATATAAGAGAAGAATAGAGACAAAATTTCTGAATGATGACCCAATGTTGTCAAGATGCAAATTCCATCCAAATGAATTTAGGAATTTGATGTGATTGTAGTCAAAATCCCAGAGAGGATTTTGTCTCCAGAAGCTGACAAAATAATGTAAAAGTTCATTTGGAGAATTAGAGTACTTAAGGAAATATTGAAAAGGAAGAATAATGAGAGAAAATGTCCACTGCCCCATACTAAAAGGTGTTACAAAGATACAAATATTAAAACAACATGTTGCTAGTTTCTCTCCAGGCAGAAAAACCTCAGATGCCCTCAGGGCTCTGGCTAGTAACTTGGCCTAAGACACGGTTGACTCTGAACTGCCTGAAGTCGTTAAAACTCACAGTTTAAAAATCACCTCTGGCCAAAAACAAAGCAAGTCAAAGCACACATCTGGAGGTCTGATTGGGCTCACATGGCTCCAGTTTGTGATCCTTGATACAATGTAACAGAATAGAAAAGCCCAGAAATAGACACACGTTTATGTAAGTAATATGCATTATATTGGGGCATTCAACCAGTAGAGAAAGTGTAGATTATTCAACAAACGGTGCTAGGGTAACTAGCTAATTATTTGGAAAAAAGAAAAATATATACCAATTTATTCATTTTATTTTAAAAATAACTGTATATATTTAAGGAGTACAACATGATGATTTGGTATACATAGACATAGTGAAATGATCAAGCTAATCAACATATCATCTCCTCACACAGTTACTATTTTTGCGTGTGGCGAGAGCACCTGAAATCTACTAGCAGCAAATTTCCAGCATTCAATACAGTATCATTAGCTATAGTCACCATGCTATACATTACATCTCTAGACTTATTCGTCCTACATAATTGCAACTTTGTTTAGACCAATATTTCCCTATTTGCCCCACATCCGGCCTCTGGTACCACAGTTCTACTCTCTGCTTCTACATATTTGACTTTTTTAGGTTCCACATATCAGTGAGATTATGCAGTTTGTGTCTGTCTGTGTCTGGCTTATTTCACATGGTATAATGTCCTCCAGGTTCATCCATGTTGTTGCAAATGGTAAGATCTCCTTTTTTAAGACTGAGTAATATTCCATTGTCCATATATATACCGCAATTTCTTTATCCATTCATCGGTTGATGGATACTTAGGTTGATTACATGTCTTGGCTACTGTGAATAATGCTGCAATGAGCATAGGAGAACAGGTATCTCTTTGAGGTACTAATTTCATTTCCTTTGGATTGATTTCCAAGAGAGGGATTGCTGGCTGATATGGTAGTTCTATCTTCAATTTTTTGAGGAACTTCCATACCGTTTTCCATAATGGCTGTACCAATTTACACTATCACCAACAGTGTGCTAGGATTCTCTTTTCTCCACATCCTTGCCAACACTTATTTTTTATTTTTTTGATAATAACCATCTTAGCAGGTGTGAGGTGATAGCTCATGGTTTTGATTTGCATTTCCCTGATGATTAGAGATACTGAGCATCTTTTCATATACCTGTTGGCCATTTGTATGTCTTCTTTGGAAAAATGTTCAAGTCCTTTGCTCATTTTTTAATTGGGTTGTTTATGGTGTAAAGTAAGGATCCAATCTCATTCCTTTGTATGTGGATATCCAGTTTTCTTAGCACCTTCTATTGAAGAGACTATCCATTTCCCATTGTGTATCCTTGACACCCTTGCTGAAAATTAGTTGACCATATTATGCTTGGGTTTATGTCTGGACTTTCTATTCTGTTCCATTGGTGTATGTGTCTGCTTTTATGCTAGTATCATACTGTTTTGATGACTATAGTTTGTAATATAATTTGAAATCAGGAAGTGTAATACCTCCAACTCTGTTCTTCTTTCTCATGATTACTTTAGCTATTCAGGATCTTTTGTGGTTCCTCACGAATTTTAGAAATGTTTTTTCTATTTCTGTGAAAAATACCATTGGAATTTTGGTGAGGATTGTGTTGAATTTGTATATGGCTTTGGGTAGAATGGATATTTTACCAGTATTAATTCTTCCAATCCATGAGCATGGAATTCCATTTATTTGTGTCTTCTACAATTTATTTCATTAACATTGTATAGTTTTCAGTGTATAGATCTTTCACCTTCTTGGTCAAATTTATTCTTAAGTATTTTATTCTTTTTGATGCTATTGTAAATAGGATTTTTTTTTTTGAATTTCCTTTTCGGAGAGATCATTGTTGGTGTAAAGAAAATAAACTGATTTTTATACCCTGCAACTGTACTGAATTCATCTATAAGTTCTAACATTTTTTTAATGGAGTCTTTAGGATTTTCTACATATAAGATCATGTCATCTGTAAACAGACAATTTTACTTCTTTTCTGATTTGGATGCCTTTTCTTTCTTTTTATTGTCTGATTGCTCTCTCTAGGACTTCCACTATGTCAAATAAAAGTGGTGAGAGTGGGCATCCTTACCTTGTAATGGATTTACAAGAAAAGCTTTCAGTTTTCACCTATTGATTATGACATTAACTGGGGGCTTTTCATGAATTGCCTTCATTGTGTTGAGGAAATTTCCTTTTATACCTATTTTTTTGAGGGTTTTTATCATGCATGCATGTTAAACTTTGTCAAATGCTTTTTCTGCATTTATTGAGATGATCATGTCTTTATCTTTCATTCTGCACATAAGGTGTGTCACATTGATTGACTTTTGTATGTTAAACCAGGCTTGCTTCCCAGGGATCAATCCCACTTGGTCATAGTGTATAATCTTTCTGATGAGTTGTTGAATTTGGTTTGCTAATGAGTTGTTGAATTTGGTTTGCTAGTGTTTTATTGAGGATTTTTGCGTCTATGTTCATCAGAGATGTTGGCCTGTAGTTTGCTTTTCTTGTGGTGTCTTTGTCTGACTTTGGTATCAGGGTGATGCTGGCCTCATGAAATGAGTTGAAAGCATTCCCTCTTTTATTTTTGGAAGAGTTTAAGAAGGATTGGTGTTAACTCTTTGAATGTTTGGTAGAATTCAGCCATGGAGCCATCTGGTCCGGGGCTTTTCTGTGTTGGGAGCTTTTATTTTATTTTTTATTTATTTTATTTTTTGAGGAAGATTAGCCCTGAGCTAACTGATGCCAATCCTCCTCTTTTCACTGAGGAAGACTGGCCCTGAGCTAACATCCACACCCATCTTCCTCCGCTTTTTTTTAATATGTGGGACGCCTACCACAGCATGGCTTGCTGAGCGGTGCGATGTCCTCACCTGGGATCCGAACCTGTGAACCCTGGGCTGCCAAAGTGGAATGTGCGCACTTAACCGCTGTGCCACCGGGCCAGCCTGTTGGGAGCTTTTAGATTACCACTTCAATTTCCTTATTTGTTATTGGTCTGTTCAGACTTTCTATTTCTTCTTCTTCTTCTTCTTTTTTTTTTTTTTTAAAGATTTTATTTTTTCCTTTTTCTCCCCAAAGCCCCCCAGTACATAGTTGTATATTTCTCGTTGTGGGTTCTTCTAGTTGTGGCATGTGGGACGCTGCCTCAGCGTGGTCTGACGAGCAGTGCCATGTCCGTGCCCAGGACTCGAACCAACGAAACACTGGGACGCCTGCAGCGGAGCGCGCGAACCTAACCACTCGGCCACGGGGCCAGCCCCAAGACTTTCTATTTCTTCTTAATTCAATCTTGGTAGGTTGTATGTTTCTGGGAAAGTATCCAGTTCTTCAAGGTTATCCAATTTGTTTGCATATTATTGTTCATAACAGTCCCTTATGATCTTTTTTATTTCCAAGATGTCTGTTTTAATGTCTCCCCTTTCATTTCTGATTTTATTTATTTGAGTCTTCTCTCTTTTTTTCTTAGTTAGTCTAGCTAAGGATTTGTTGATTTTATTTTTTCAAAAAATCAACTCAGTTTTATGATTTTTTTCTATTGTTCTCCTGTTCTCTATTAGATTTATTTCTGCTCGATCTTTATTATTTCCTTTCTTCTGCTAACTTTGGGTTTAGTTTGCTCTTCTTTTTCTAATTCCTTGAGGTGTAAAGTTAAGTTGCTTATTTGAGATCTTTCTTGTTTTCTAATGTAGGCATTTATTACTATAAACTTCCCTCTTAGTATTGTTTTTGCTACATTCCGTAAGTTTTGTTCTTGTTTTCATTTGTCTCGAGATATTTTTTAAGTTGCCTTTTGATTTTCCTCTTTGACCCAGTGGTTGTTTGAGAGTATACAAATTTAAATTACAGATTAGAGTTAAATGTAAAAATAAATTATGTAGCAGGATATCCAATGAAAATGACACTATTCTCTTTTCTGCCCTGGTGAGAGCTGCCGGAATATGACCTTGATGCAATGAGGTGCATAAGTCATATCTGAGTCTCTGAAGACTTTGAAGTTTAAGTTCTGACCAAAAGTATATGGAATCTTTATTTGCCTGCATCCTCACCAACACTGTTTGTTACCAATCTTTAATTTTTTTTGCCAGTCTGATAGGTGAAAATGATACTTCATTGTTGTTTTAAATTAATTTCACTGATTATTAGTGAAGCTATGAATCTTTTCATATACATAGCCATTTCTTCTGTGTGTTTCTTGTTCATATCCAATGCACATTAAAAATTGAGTTGTTTTGTATTTTTATTGATTTATAGGAGATCTTTATGTATTCTGGATAGTAATCCTACAATTTTGATGCTCTCTTCTACGCACCCTAATATTTTTGAGTGGATTGCCCTGCATTAGATGCAACAAGAGGCGGGGAAGGCAACCAAGGGCAAGGTGACCAATTCCTAGTACCCTAAGCCGACTCAGCACGTCACTAGGAGAATGAGCTTTACCTTCTTGAGAGCAGAGACAGCACCAAGCAGAAGAGGGGAGGCAACTTTGGTCTTTTTACCCTGTAGCCACATCACAGGAGATACAGCAGACCTGCAGTCCCCGAGAATGTTTTGAGCTCTCAGACTCAGTGCAGACTCTTATTAACAACCGAAGTCCACTTGTTTGTGGGCTCATTCTTTGACACTGCACGAACTCTTCCCAGACTCCTCTCAGACTTTACTTGCCTTATTTGCATGTGGTTTATGGCATCAGTGACATAGGCGAGGTCCTGTGATGGAGCCAGCCTGGAGTGGTGCCTGCACAGTTCCATTTGCTTGAATAATTGTGTTCTCAGCTCGGTGACTTTTGTGATCACAAACACATCAACACTATGCAACCGCCTCCTCCTTGTCTTATTTGTTTCTCCTGGTGTCTCCTCTGAATTCATTGACTTTAGTAATTTGATTTCTACTAACTAAATCCAAGTCACTTCCCTCCTCCCATACAATAGTTTTCTCTTATGATCAATACTGCCCAACGTATATATGCAAATATTTTCTCCCAGCCTATTGTTTGTCTTTTATTTTGTTTATGATTTCTTTTATCATGGAAATTTGAAATATTTATCTAGCCCAATGTGTTGATCATTTGTTTATTTTGAGGGGACTTTTTTTGTTTTGTTTAAAAAAGTATTCTAAACTTAAAATTATAAGTGTATTCCGACCCATTTACTTTTAGAATTATGTTATTTTAAAATTTTGTTTATTTTTAATTGTGGTAAAATACACATATAAAATGTACCATCTTAACCATTTTTAAGTGTACTGTTCAGTTTTGTTAGATAGATTCATATTGTCATACAACCAATCTCTGGAACATTTTCATCTTGCAAACCTGAAACTCTATACCTGTCAATCAACAACTCCCCATCCCCACCTCCCCCCAGCCCCTTGCAGCCACTATTCTATTTTCTGGTTCTATGATTCTGACTACTCTCAGTATCTCATTTAAGTGGAATCATACAGTATTTGTCCTTTTGTGACTGCCTCATTTCACTAAGGATGATGTCCTCAAGGTTCATCCATGTTGGAGAATGTGACAAGATTGCCTTCCTTTTTAAAGCAGAATAATATTTTGTTGCATATATGTACACCACATTTTGCTTATCTATTCATCTGTCTTTGGACATTTGAGTTGCATCCACCTTTTGCCTATTGTGAATGATGCTATAAACATGTAGGCCAAATATTTCTTCAGTTCTTTTGGGTATATAGCCAAAAATGGGATTGCTGGATCATGTGGTAGTTCTATTTCCAGTTGAGGAAACTCCATACTGTTTTCCATAGCAGCCGCACCATTTTACATTCCCACCAGCAATGCACAAGGGTTCCAATTTCTCCACATCCTCACCAACACCTGTTATTCCCGTTTTTTGATAGTTGCCATCCTGATGGGTGAGAGGTGATACCTCATTGTGCAATTACGTTATTTTTGAATTAGAGGGATAATAAGTGAATGCATTCTCGTTATACATCATTCAAACAATCTAGACATAGCTGGAGCCTTATTTATCTACCATTCGATCCCATTTCCCAGAGGTAACTATGCGTGCAACAAATACTTACGTTGAGTACCTGCAATGTGCCTGGCGCTCTTCTAGACTGGAGGTGCAGCAGGGAACAAAACAAGGTCCCCACTGTTCCCTTGGTTGAGGGAGGAAGCAGGGAATCAACAAACTCTGGTGATCTGGGGATGTTGTCTTCAGGATACTGCCCTCACTACCACCTCAAGTGACCATGAGCGGGAAGGGGTGGGGAGTTGGGACAAAGGAGCCAGTCAGTGCCCACAGACCCAGGCACTTCTCATAACATCTCCTCAACTGGGTTGTTTATTCTCCAGGCTTTGTGGGCCCAGGGCCCAGGGCCTAGGGTCTATGAGCTTTTCAAGAACCTGCAACAATGTTTGAAGCCTGGAAATGATTACTGGTTCTAAAATGCAGAACGGAAACCATAAAATAGAGAATGAATGTTTAATTAAATGCATACAAATGTAATATTCCAGCTTCATGAGTTGTTAACTTTAGCATTCAGACAGCATTTCACACATTTGAAAGTAATCTGTGGATTTGATTTCCTCACTTCTCAAGAATTCCCAGTTATGCACAGATTTTGGGGAAAAAATAAAAGCAAATTGAGAATTAAATGAGTTATTCATAGACAATTTCAAGAGCAAAATTGTAAAAATTCTCTTGCTTTTTCTCCCCAAATTACATTTAGTGCGGATGGGAGTGCATTTTAATCTGTTTGCTAACACTGATCCAGGGCTTAGTCATGTTCCCTGCAGATCAGACTTCTAAAGATGGCCCAGGTGGGTTTTCACTAATAGAATTGTGCAAGGCAGTGGCCTCGCTGAACCCGGTCATCTTTTCATGGAATGATTCTGTTATTTCATTTTGGCGGTTTGCTGAGGCTGAGGATGACAGGCCCCTCCAGAGGCAGTTTTAAGAGCCTCTTACAGGGAAAGGAAGAGGCAGAACTTTGTCTGTATTCATCTCACTGGCTCATCATGGGCCAACTCTGATCTTGGAGCGTGGCCCCAAGCCTCAGCCTGCTCTGCGGCTTGTCCCTGAACTGGTAAATGACTCCCTGCTGTGTTTTGATGCCTGGTTTCCCAATGCTGGTGTTTCTGGGAAGAGAATTCCCACTGGTCCAAACGAACACTCTGCTGAACAGCACTGAAATGGTCTCTTTCCTTCTGACCTCGATGCTCCAGGAGCGTGGCCCTTTCCCACGTGGGTGGGAGCTTCTGCCAGTGAGCTCGTCACCTATGAGAGACTCCAATGAGTAGGAAGATGCTTCTCATGCTCTGATCTGAGTTATTCCATCCATTTTATTGTTTTCCTAGCCTGGGACCCCTTCAGTAAGGACGCTTTGCTTTACCTCAAACAATAATCATACTATTTCAATAGTCATACTCCTCGGTCTTCAAACATCCTTAAAACCGCCTCAGAAGGGGCCTGTTGTCCTCAGCCTCAGCAAACTGCCAAAATAAAACAACAGAATCACTCTGTGAAAAGATGGCTGGGTTCAGTGAGGCCACTGCCTTGCACAAACATCAAAGCTGATTGTTTAAAGAAAAAATATTGCCTTTGCATTCATGCACATGTAGTAAAAGTGTGAATGACTACTGAGAATGATCAACAACAAATTCAGGATAATGGTTACTGCCTGTTGGTTGTGATGGAGGGAAAGTTTCTATAAATTGGTAATGAGTAATAATTTAGATCAGGCACTGGGGACACAAGTGTTCATTATATTATTCTGTGTATTTTTGTTATGTCAGAAATATTTATTAATAAGTTAAAAAGAGAATATTGCCTCTGCTCCCATGGTGGTTAATCATGTTAGTCATTCTCAACACTTACTGCTTCTCCTCCAAACCCCCCTTCAATCAGCGGTTTTCCCTTTCTCTTGTGAACCTCTGCCAACATCCTCCCTCTTCTCTGTGTTCCTTGAGACTTGATTGACATTCCATCCTCCAAAATTGACATCTGTTCTTGCTAATAACTCTCTCTTGTTGGGTGTTCCCCATTATGTCTCTTTGTCTCCTTGGAAACTGTATGGTCTCAAAATATCTCAGCGTCTTTTACCTGCCGCCTCTTCATTCACCACATGGAATCACAGAATTTCAGAGCTAGAACAACTTGAGATCATCTTCTCCAAACTTCACATTATGTAAAAGAAAAAAAAAATAGAGACTTAGAGATGTGACTTCATTTTTAGCAACGGCAAAGCCAGGATTCCAAATGAGGCTAACTTCAGGTTTCCTGCAAGATTGCAAACCAGGAGAGGCTCTTTGCTCCTGTTCCTGGAGACGCTACAGAGGCGGGAGGAAGCTTGATGGATCCCTGAGCCAGACACAAAAGCTAGGAGGAAAGCCCTAGCGAGGCAGCAAGTGGTGGGATGCATCTCTCTGTCTTTCTCAAATGGCAGTCTAGAGCAGAAGAGGGCCAGATACCAAGATCAGGGTCCAGACCATGCCATTTCTCTCCTTCACGAGACAAGAAGTTTTCAAATTCTAGAAGTTTTTTAATGCATTTTAGCTATTATTAAATAGGACCATGAATTAAAAATATTGTCAGGCACATAAATCCTCAAAAAGTTTACCACATCAAAACCGTCTTTGAAACCATTTAACAAATTATTTTCTTAGTGGCTGCCCTTGGGATTACAATTAGCATTTTATTTTCAAACAATCTAGTTTGGATTGATACTAACTTAATTTCAATGGTCTACAAAAATTTTGCCCCAGTATACCTCCATTCCCTAACTCCTTCTTTGTGCTATTATTGTCATACAAATGACATCTTTATACATTATAAGCCCACCAATACAGGTTTATAATTATTGCTTTATGCAGTTGTTTTTAGATCAGATAGAAGAAAAGAGATATAACAAAAATATGTTTATACTGTCTTTTATATTTATCTATATAGTTATCTTTACTAGTGCTCTTTATTTCTTCGTGTGGGTTCAACTTGCTGTCTAATGTCCTTTCATCTCAGCTGGAAGGACTCCCTTTAGTATTTCTAGGAAGGCCTGCTAGTGATGAGTTCTCTGTTTTTGTTTACCTGTAAATATCTTAATTTCTCCTTCCTTTTTGAAGGAGACTTTTGCTGGGTATAGAATTCTTGATTGATGGTCTTTTTCTTCCAGCACTTTGAAGATGTCATTCCACTGTCTTCTGCCTCCATGGTTTCTGACCAGAAGTCATCTGTTAATCTTATTGAGGCTCCCTTGTACATGGTAAATGGCTTTTCTTTTACTGCTTTCAAGATTTTCTCTTTGTCTTTGACTTTCACTAGTTGGACTATGATGTGTCTAGATGTGGATCTCTTTGAATTATTCTACTTGGAGTTATTTCTATTTTTTTGTTGATATTCTCTATTTGGTGAGGCATTGTTGTTATACCTGCCTTTAATTCTTTAGACATGATATCCTTAAGTTCTTTAAATATATTTATTTATTTGAGGAAGATTAGCCCTGAGCTAACTATTGCCAATCCTTCTCTTTTTGCTGAGGAAGACTGGCCCTGAGCTAACATCCATGCCCATCTTCCTCTACTTTATACATGGGACGCCTACCACAGCATGGCTTTTGCCATGCTGTGCCATGTCCACACCCAGGATCCAAACCAGTGAACCCCAGGCTGCAGAGAAGTGGAATGTGCGAACTTAACCGCTGTGCCACCAGGCTGGCCCCTAAGCATATTTATAATAGCTGATGTAAAGTCTTTATCTACTAAATTAAGAATCTGTGCCCCCATTTCCTGTTGGCTGTTTATTTTACTGTGTATGTGACATGCTTTTCTATTTCTTCACATATTTTGTAAATTTTTGTCAAAAACTAGACATTTAAAATAATATGTTGTTAACAACTTGAAACCAGATTCCCTCTCCCCAAGTTTGTTGTTGTTGCTGGTTTTTTGTTATTGTTTTTCTTGTGGCTGCTTCTTTGTTTGGTGAATTTCCTGAGTTAATTTTGCAGACTCTATATTCCCTGCAGTGTGCAGCCCTTGAGTTCTCTGTTAGCCTTTTTAATTTTTTTAAAAGTTTTTATTTTTAAGTCTGGTTTCCTAGGGCTCACTCCCAGTTCAGCATAATTTAGCAGTGAGCCAACGATTGGTCTGCAGATTTCCTTAACTGCCTTGTCTATATGTCTTCCACCCTTTGACAAGGGGATCTGTGTCTGAAGGCACACATTCAAACTTCAGGAAGTTTACAAAGCTACCTCAGCTTTCATGTCCTGAGTGCACAGGGCCTGAAGGTCAGCATGAGGTGAGCGACTGGGCTTTCTTCTTTCCAAGGTGTTTCCCAAGCATGTACATGTGCACCTCCCTCTAGATCCCCAGGAATACTTGGAGCTTTTCAAAGTTCCCTGTGGTTTTCTAGCTCTCCAGGGCTCACTTTTAAACGTTTGTTGTTGTTGGCTAGGCTCTTGTTGGCTCCAACAAAAATCACAGCCTTAGGCAGCTGAGATGTTGCCAGCAGATCGCGATTGTTTTTGATGCTGCCCTAGGGAGAGTTTTTATTTCCCCCTTGAGCTAAGCTGTGCGTCAAGTCAAATTGCCCCAACACCTTGGGAATGGAGATTGTCCAGGTACCTAGTGTGGACAAAATGTTGACTGTGACTAGAGACGGGGCTTTTAACAGAGATCTGAACGAAGTCAGTCTTCTCCATTAGCTCTGAGACGGCTGACTTTTCATGGATTCTGGGCCACCAAACTGGGGAGAGAAAGAGGACGGGAAAAGCTCCAAGTTAAAGAGTGACAGACACCAGTGTCTTATTGAAGTTCGGTAGTTTCTCTTGGATAGGTGATTTTCAGTTCATCTGGTGGCTTTGGTACATTTCCAGAATTCTTAAATCATTGATTTTGCTAGTATTTTGGGGTTTTTTTGTGGGAGAGTGGCTCACCAAGGTCCTCACTTCACCATTCCAGAACTCTATCTCCCTTGAAAGCATTTTTAAGAGAAGTACCTCAGTAGGGTGAGAAATGAGTCTGGGATGAAGCATTGAGGTATGCAAAGTCAAAGGGAGAATGTATTTTAGAAAAGTGTAATGTTACTTAAATTAGCAATGTTTCTTCCCTGAAAAAAATATATATCAGATAATTAAAAAATAAAGCCCCAGACTAGGAGTATGGCTGAGGAAGGGATGTGGGGAACTTGCACAAGGAGGAAAGGCTGGAGGTGATGGAAGTTTGCTAAGGTACTTGTCTTGCCTAAGGAAACATATAGATTTTTTTAAGCTTAAGAAATTGACGCGGGCAAGAATAAACATAAGTAAGGATCATAATAAGTCAGGGTTAATAATGAGAAGGGTATAAATGGAATGTATTATTTTTCTAAAGAATAATTTGATCCCACCAATGAAAAGTAGAAAATCCAAACTTTTCAATTGAAGGAAGAAAATTTTGAACAATTCCAAAGATGGAAAGAAGTAGAAAGAAAGTACAGTAAATAGAAAATACAAAATGAGGTAGCAGAAACACATCCTAAAATAGCATTAATAAATATACATAAGTGTGAATTAAACTCACAAATCAAAATACAGAGACTCTGGTTGGATATAAAAAACAGGATGCAATAATATATGGTTATCAAGAGATCATTTAAGCAAAATTGGAAAATAAAAGGTTAAAGAATCCTGGGACATTAAAAAAAGAAAGAACTCCAGGGTGGAAAAAACATTAGAAGAAAGAACGAATTTAGGGTGAAAAATTACATAAGAGACAAATAGAGATGTTGTATACTAGTAAAGAATAATAAATCAAGGGGAAATAATAATCAGAAACATATATGCACCCAGCAAGGTAGCCTCAAAAATATATAAAGCAACAAATAGCTAAAATGGGGAAATAGATATGTCAACAATTATATTTGGAGATTTTAGCACAAGTCTTTCAGAATAAGCTACATAAAGCAGACCAAAACGAAGCAGGATAGAATATCTGACTAATACAATTAATAATCTTGAGCTAAAATATATGTACACACACACACACACAACTCTATGCATAAGAAACAAAGTAAATATCCACAAATTGCAAAGAATGATATTGGTTACATTTTCTAACCATAATGAAACAAAGTTAGAATTTAATAAAAAGAGAACATTTAAAAATCTCACATTTCTAGGAAAAAATTAAAATTACCCTTGGGTTAAAGAGGAAATGACAAGGGAAATTATGAAATACTTAGAACTAAATTACAATGCCAAAGTTTGTTCTGAATAGCACTGTCAAAAATTTTACTAAAGCAATACATAAGGGAAATTAAAATCTTTGACTATGTTTATTGGAAAACAAGAAATACTGAGAACAAAAGAGGTAATTGTGCAACTCGAGAAGAAAAAAAAGCAACAGAGTGAACCCACAGAAATAAGAAGGAAGGAAACACAAAGATAATGGCAGAAATGAAAAGACAGAACAAAAACAGTGGATAAAACTAACAAAACCAAAAACAGTTCCTTTGAAAACACTAAACACAAACCTTTGATAAGAGTAACTCAGCAAAAAGGACTGTGTTTCAGTTGAATATGACACTTTTTTCTCATGCTTGTCAGCTTATGGACAAGAAACGGTTGCAAGACAGCCGTTTCTCCTCTAAGGAGAGAGGAAGAGGAGGAGATGGAGCCTATATGGGAGGTGGAATCTATGTCTGGGAATGCAAAAGCTTGTCCAGACATCCCTCCCAGATTTCCACCTGCAAGGGAATCTGGGAAGGTAACCATTTTCCTTGAACACAATTGCTGCTAGGAACACAACTTGAGTAAAGAAGATAGAAGAATGGATATTAGGTAGGAAAGCAGCCATTTCTGCCTCAACAACTATACACCAATGCATTTGAAAATTTGGCTAACAAGTATAAATCTCCAGAAATGTCATATGAATAAATAGAAACTGAGTAATACTATATAAACATTTGTATATAAAGTTTTCTTGTATACAAGAACACTTGTTCTACTGATCTCCAGTCTCAAACAGTTTTACCATTTGTTGAACAAATAAGCCTTATTTTATGCAAGTTGTTCCACAAAGTAGAAAATATAAAAGGGAGGGAAAGCTGCTTTACTTAGTTTATGAGGCTAGTATAACTGTAATGAAAAAGTGGTTAAGGGAAGTGAAAGGAAAGAAAACAAAGTGAACATTAATGCAAAAATCTCAAGTAAGATATTGGCCAGCCAAATCCAGTGTATTTTTGAAAACATAATTTATCAGGATCAAATAGAGGTTATTTAAGAATTCATGCTAGTTAAAAATCAAAAGCATATTAATGTAAAATTCACCACACAAATGGACGAGAGAAGAAAAATCACATGATCTGCTCAGTAGATGCAGGAAATTCCTGATAAAGTTTATGATGAAAAACTATGAAACCTGTGAAGAAAAGGGAACCTCTTTAACTTAATAAAACCTTCAGCAAATGTCATACTTAAAACTTAGATGCATTCTTTTTAAGGCCTGGAACAAAGCAAAAATAGTTACTTTACCATTACTATTTAATATGGTATTAGCAGTCCTTGTTAACACACCAAGACTGTGAACATTACAACCACCAATAACAACAAAAGGTTCAAGTGCCAACAGGATGAAGACAAAACTTTATTATTTGCAGATGATATGTTCATTTACATAGTAAATCCAACTGACTCAAGAGGCAGAACTAAAAAGAGGGTTCAGCAAGACAGCTGGAGATTGTGCTCAGCATCCAAAAACCAATAGGGCTTGTTTTGAATAGCAATAGTCAGTAACCAATTAGAAAAAATAAGAGAAAGTAAAATCAAAAGACGTAAAATATTTAGGACCTTAAGTAATGAAAACTGTATAAGATCTTTTGGAGTAAAATTTAAAACTCTATTAAAGAACATAAAGAAGACCTGGATAAATGAATAGACAGGAAGACCTGGATAAATGGAGAGATATACCATATTCATGGATAAAGTGACAACATTGTGAAGATGCCAAATTTCTCCAAATGAATGTCCAAATTCAATGCCATTCCAAAAAAAATTCCCAACTTTTTGGGGGGATACTGACAGACTTGTTCTAAAATTTGTAAGGGAAAATTTAGCTTGAAAAAGAAAAGCAAGGAGGAAGGACTCACCTTACCAAATACTGAGGCATATTACAAAGCCAAGTGCTAAAAACAGTGTGATATTAGTGCAGGAACAAATAGATTAATGAAACTAAAGAGAGAACTGAAAAGCAGGTCCAGGTATACAGGGGTAGGACCATAAATCAGTGGAGGAAAGCGTGGATTATTTAGTCTACGGTATTTTAAAAATTGGCTAAATGGAGACATATAAAGGTGGATCCCCGTCTTAGGCATATATGAAAGAAACCCCAAATGGATTGAAGACCTAAGTGTGAGAGATTAAAATTATTAAATATTGAAAAACGTAGGACATTACTCTTTATCCTTTCCTGAACAGGAATTCTTGATTTTGATATAATCAAACTTTTAAATTTTTCCTCTTACAATTTGTTTTGAGGATCTTATTTAAGCTTCTCACTGTTCTCCAACAGAAACCTAGAAAGGCAGGCAGTACGACCTCCAAGAAAAGAGGCTTTAAGCAAAAGCACGTGTTAGGTTCTCTTCTTCCTGGAAGTATAGTCTCTTCTCTGGGAAAAGGGCACACAGAATTTTGATGCACCTTGCCTGGAACAATAGAAAGAGACACTGTTTGTTGATGTCGTCTGCTTCCAGGCAGAAAGGAAGACATTGCATCACGGTGATGTCAGAGGGTCTCCCATAACAAATCCTCTCATCTTTTTCCATTGGTAATGGGGGCCCAGTGAACACTCGGTGATATCAGACTTATTTGTAAAAGCTCGTGAGGCCCTCCCTGCAGGCCCCCAGATATAAATTGGTGAGACTCGTGCAGCTGGGGTTGGAAGGGGATGGGGGCTGAAGAGCAGGAGGTGAGGATCTGTGAAATGATGTTATCCTGTGGCCCTGACCCCATGTGGCCCCTTTTCAGCCCTAGGATACTCAAGTGGAACATGGTCATTTCTCCTTTCTTTCACACTTACACTGACTCCCACCCAACCCGATTAAGACTAAAGCAGCCTTACAGTAAGTAGCCTGTCTCCTCATGGAGAAATACGTGGGGTGCTCTGGGCTGGAGGGGCTGGTGGTACTTGTGTTTCCTACTGGTCGAGTCCCATGCTAACCCTGCAGCCACCCCATTTCCCAGGCCCCTCTCCTGGAGGTGTCCTATTCTCTCACTCAAAACCAGAACAGCAATGGCACTTGATCCTCGGGTTTTTCTGTAGTTCCAAGCTCCAAGAGCTCAAGGGTCTTCAGGGAGCTGGCCTCACCCTCAACTGGAGCTTTGGGAAGGGCACAGGACCAGGTTTGCCCAAGGAAGTCAGAAGGCAGTTTTCCCAGAGTGTTTGGTGCCCCCTGGTGGAAGGCTTCTGAACAGCTGGTTGAATCCCCTCCTCCCTCCCTTTCTGTCTTGGTTTGCTCTCAGGAGCCTTCTTCAGCCCCAGCTTATTGCTCTCCACCCCATGTGGAGGTAAAACATGGCTTCTCAAGCCTGAGCGTTGCCCTCACCCCTTGCAAAGGTCAGAGAGGATGCAGGATCCTGTGATGGCTGACATGAGCAGAGCCACGTGGAAGGAGTGGAAAATTGGATGGCGTTCCTCATCTAGAAAGCAGTTCTCCTTCAGGAGCCTCCCCATGTGCTGCCCCAGGCCTCCCCTTCCATAACAGACCTCTGCACTGGAGCCCCCCCTCACCCCCCCCCACCACAGGCATGAATTCCATCCCCCACAGATTGTCCCTCTGGTTCATCCCACCACCCCGTGGGCCCTGGCTTTGAGGGCAGGCGGGTTAGCCCAGGGCTGGGACTTGGGGCTCAATGTGGCTACACTGCTCACCAGACCAGGAACTCAGTGCCAGGTTCAGGGAAGGAAATGAGCTGGCATCCCTTGGGTTCCAGAGCACCATGCTATTCTGCCAGGTAACATGGGCCAAGGCAGAGTGACCATGGCTCGAAGGAGAGAATCGTGTCACAGTCCAGTGCACACATTTGGAAGATCATGGGGGCCAAGGCCCTTGCTTTTCAGACTTGGAAGCTGAGACCTGGTGGGGTAAGTGATTTGCCCAAGGGGTCATATCTTAAGCTTCGCTTCTGTGGCAGAAGACACCTCAGCACGTCACGTTCCCATCGCAGACACAGGCTCTCAGGATTGAAAAGAACTTCAGTTCAGTCCAATGGCAGTTCTCCAAGCTATTTCCCAACCAGACTTAAAAAGAGAGTACAGTTTCATAAACATGGCTGTGGAAAAGCCTCTGGCTATTGGGAATGTCTTCTGCTCTGCCCCACATCAAAAGTATCACCAACAGCGATGTCCCTGGGCCCAGTGACAGTCAGCAATTGTAGCAGGAAGCCAGCAGGATTAGCACTAATGTTTCTGCTGTATTGTCTTTAATTTTTTTAACCTATGCATTGGCTTCCTGTCACTCTGTTATTTCTACAGACTTTCTCCCTCAGCATATGGATTCAAAATTGCAAAGTCATCCATGATCCTTGCTACCTCCTTCTTCCTTAACCCCCACCCCACCTCATTATCCAATCAATAACTGAGGGCTATATTACTCATTCCACTTCTGAAAATCTTTTGCATACTGTATTAGTCTTCTCTGGCTTCCATAACAAAATACCCCCACAAGCTGGGTTGTTTAAACACAGACATTTATTTTCTCACAGTTCTGGAGGCTAGAAGTTCATGATCAAGGTACCAGCAAGTTCGATTTCTGGTAAGGCCTCTCTTCTGGCTTGTAGACAGCTGTCTTCTCACCGTGTCCTCACAGGGCCTTTCTTCTGTGCACTTGTTGGGGAAAGGGAGAGAGAGAGAGAGAGAGAAAGAGAGAGAGAGAGACCCCTCTCCAAGTCCCATCACACTGCGTGTTAGGGCTTCAATATATGAATTTGGAGGTAACATGTTTCAGTCCATAGCACATACATTATCCGGTCATTAGACCTCACTCTTTTGAGATGCAGCCCTTTCCTGCCTGGACAATTGCAATGGTCTCTCCAAAACAGACATCTCAGCCCCCAGAAGCTCCCCCAACTCAGACCCATTGTTCACAATGCAACCATCAAGAGAGAATTGAAACCTTTCAGAGCCACTCCACTGACTGGTAAAATCTTCACGTCCTGGAAGCCGCATGCTATTCAGAGGAAGGACCGTGGGATTTGCAGTGGTCAGATCTGGGTTCAAGCGATGTTCCACCATCTAATAGTTGTGACCCTGGGCAACTAAATTAATCTTTCTGAGCCTCAGTTTCCCCTGCTGTAAATTGAGCATTGGTGGTGTTTTGAGAATTACGAGCGTTACCATATGCAGGTGTTAGGCCCAGAGAGGGCAGGCACTGTTCAACCAGTGCTTCCTTTCCCTCAGGCTGACATTTCGGGTGTCCACAAGCTGGTTCCAACCCACGTCTCCAACCTTATTTTCCATCACTCCTCATACAAAATCCCTATGCAAACTTATGTCTCACCCCGGCCATGCCCTCGCTCCCCTGCTAGGAATAATCTCTCAGGTTATCTGAATCAGTTTTAACACAGAGGTTGAGAGGATGGGCTCAAACAGGACTGGTTTTGAATTTCCACCTTTCTGAACCTTGCTTGGTTCACCTAACAAGTGAGTTGATGCTCTGACTTTAATGAGATAAGCTTTGTCAAGTTCTTAGCACAAACACCCAGGATGCTTGCCAGTCTGGGTGTAGGAGCCCAGATTAGTCACTGAGCGCTGACTGCTGAGTTGAAAAGGTGACACAGAAAACTACCAACATCGGTGTTTTCCAGACTATCCTCCAGGGAATACTAGTTCTGCAAGACAGGGGTTGGTGTTACCTGGAAGGAGGTTGTGATACCAGATGTATAAGGGGAACGACAGGTCCAACAGGGCCACACAAGTTTGTTGACTAAATGGCTTTCCAGAGTTTTTAATTACAATATGTATTGTAAGTTTCTAAGAGGTGACGATAATTTACATCATTTTCCAAATTGGTTAGCCACAGAATGCTTTTTTAATGCGCCCCACCCCACCCCACCCCACCCCACCAGGATTAAGCGTTCTACAGACTCACTCGGGAAATAATGGCTTAAGGAAGCCTGGGCATAAAGGTTAATGGCTCATTCAATATTTACTTTCCTCTTAGCTGGAACCAAGATATGTTAGAACTCACTATCTTTGATAGCCGTAAGGCTGAGAGCTAAGAATTTCATTGACATTTGATTTTATGAAGCTTACCTGACTTACTGGCTAATTAATAGAGTAGAAGTCACTACTTGAAGTCTAATCTTCAGGACCGGTCCTTCCTTCCGTTTGCTGGCCTGCTTCCGTCTCCAAGAGGGTTTCTTCTGAATGTTCCAGCACTCACCCATCACACCTGCCCCAGATTTCCTGAAATACTCACTGTTTGAACTTGTCACTTGACATTTCTTGTTCTGTTTGTTTCCGTGTTTTCGGTTAGACCTTCTGGCTGGCTTTTGTTTCTGATTCATGGGAGACAGCCTCTAAATCCTCAGAATTTTCTGAATTATGAGTGTGTTTGTTATTCATGGTGGGCTTCCCAGACCACACGTGTGTTTATGCTAATGAGGTGATTCAGGATGGGGGCTGGCTGGGCCAGAAAGACCAACCACTAAGTTAGAAGTTTGGGGCTTTGCGCCACATGCTATCAGCCTGACGTCTGGGGAGGAGAAGGGGGCTGAAGAGTGAGTCACAGGCCAGTGAGCCAATGAATCATACCTACATAAAGAAGCCCCAGTAAAAAACACGGACACTGAAGCTTGGCGTGTCTCCCAGGTTGGCTTCACATATTGTCACACATCAATGTGCTGAGAGTGTGATGCGTGCTGACTCCACCGGGAGAGGAGGCGACACTTCACGTTTGTGGCCCTCCAGGACCTCGCCCTGTACATCTCTTGGCTGGTTCTGATTCGTATCCTTCGGCGCTAATAACACTGTAGTCATCAGTACAGCACTTCCCTGAGTTCTGTGAATCATTCTAGTGAATTATTGAACCTGAGGGGGGGAGTAGGAACCTCCAAATTTGTAGCCAGTTGGTTAGAAGTGAGGGTGGCCTTGGGGGTCCGAAGTGAGGGACTCTGAGTTGAGGGTAGTCAAGTGACCTTAATCCAGAGAATTTAGCCTAACTCTGGGTAGTTGGTGTCAGAAGTCATTGTGAAAGAAGTGGGACATAAAAGGGTACACACTATAGTCTTTAAAAATGCAAACTACTATATAGCTGCGGAAAGCAGGTCAGTGGCTGTCTGGGACCAGGGTAGAGGGAGGGGGGGAAGCAGAGATTACAAAGGGGCAGAAGAAAATTTGGGGGGGTGATGGATATGTTCACCATCTTGATTGTGGTGATGGTTTCATAGGTGTATGTAATATATGTGTCAAAGCTTATCAAATTATACCATTTAAACATGTGCAGTTTATTGTATGTCAATAATACTTCAATAAAGCTAATTACATTCTTAGAAAGTTCAGTGCAGTCCTCGCCTGACATGACCCTGTCCAGGACCTTCCATGGTTCACCCAGTCTGCAGAATCCAGGCCTTCAGTAACGTGGTCCTAAGCTATCTCTCCAGCCTTGCTTTTCAGCACTGTCCTACACAAATCCTTTGCTCCAGCCAAACTATATTTCTCGCTATTCTCCAAGTAGACTCCACGTTTCTCCCATTTCTGTAATTTTGCTCATGCTCTTCCCTTTGCCTAGAATGCCCTTCCCCGAGTTACCACCCTCTCTCTACCTACTAGGTCTAGCTATCCTTTAAGCTTAGCTCAAATGTAATCTCTCTGAGACCTTCCCTGAGTTCTCGAGTCAGAAATGACCTGTCCCTTTCCTAAACTCCGGAAATGCTTTTCGTGTGGCATTTTTCACAGTGTCCCATGATTCCTTATGTATGTATGTCTGTTTGTAAGTCCATCTCCCACGTGGACTATTAACTTCTTGAGGGTAGGGGCTGTGCATCTTATTCATCCTTGTATTCCTCATGACAAGCAGCATAATCCCTTACAAATAGAGGAGACTCAAATATTAACTAAATAGCCAAAACACAAACTCAGCATCCTGCCCATAAAACCTTTCAGATCCTTAAACCATTACATCGTGTGGTCCCCTCCGCTTGCTTCCACCTCCCCCTCCTCCTCCTCCTCCTGCTCCTTCTTCCTCTTCTTCAGGCCAAACCACAGGGACTAACTTAACTCTGTTTTAAGTTTTAACTAACAAAACTCTTCCTTTCGTTTATGTTGGGGGACACACACTTGTTTGTATTTTGGTATTATTTTGTATGCTCTGTCTACATAGTAAGTACTATTGACTATCTAGTAAATTTCAAGTGATAGCCTCCTTAATACTTAGTTTCTATTTTTTCCCTCTTTTGTCCAATCTTTTAGCCATAGAGCGTAGTGATCAAAGTCTCAGGCTCCAGTGTCACTGGGCTGGATCTGAATCCCAACTCTGCCACCTACTGGCTGTGTGACCTCAGGCAATTTGCTCAGCTGTCAGGTTTGCCATCTGTAAGGTGGATGGGGTGGTCATGGCTACATCCTAAGATTGCTATGAGGGTTAAGTGAGCTGGTCATGCAAAGTGTTTAGAACACTGCCTGGCATATGGTAGCCACTCAACAGCTGTTTTCACCGTGTGCCAGAAGCATTCGGCAAAGATGTTGTGAGACGGGTAGGGCTGGAAAGGGTAACCAAGCGGACTAGTGCCCTATTAGCCCTATCAGAATCTCTTGGAGATTCTATTAAAAATACCGATTTCTTGGGGCTCACTCGGTGGCGTAGTGGTTAAGTTTGTGAGCTCTGCTTCGGCAGCTCAGGGTTTGTGGGTTCAGATCCCAGGCACAGAACTGGCACCACTTGTCAAGCCACACTGTGGCAGCATCCCACATAAAGTAGAGGAACATTGGCACAGATGTCAGCTCAGGGCCAATCTTCCTCACAAAACAAACAAACAAAAAAATGATTTCTGGGCCCCACCTGAGAGATTCTGATGGAACCTAGGAAGCTGTATTTTTGGGTATGCTCTCCAGGTGACTTGGATGGCCAGCCAGGTTTGGGAACTGCTGGCACAGCAGAAAATGCACGAAATTTGGGGTAAGGAGATCAGGGCTCTGGTGACGTTTCTGCCAGGGATCCAGTGAATGACTTTTCCAAGACTCTGTTTTCTCACTTGTAAAATGCAGTCAACAAATCAGATATATTCATAGGGTTGTTGTGGGGTCCAATGGCTAAGGTCATTTCTGTGGGGGAGCTGGCTCACTGTGCAGAAAGGAACATAGCCTTTGGAATCACACTGGCTGGATGTGAATTCCACTTCTGATACTGTGCTGGACATTGCTAGGTGATGATCCAGCATCCAGCCCCCTCTTCTTTCTAACAGACCCCTGATTTTGCTTGGGGTCTAAGTGTGCCCAGTGGAAAATATTCGACCCCCCAGACTCCTTTGCAGTTCAGGGTGGCCATGTGATGTGGTTCACTCAGAAGTCTGCTGAGGATTTCCTGGAAAGCTTTTGTTTTCCTGATATAGGCACTTATTCTTGTCTCTCCTTTTCCCCTCTTCTTCCTGCCTGGAACATGGCTGAGAGGCCTGGAGGTGCAGCAGCCACCTTGTTATTATGAGTGGACAAATATGGGAAGGAGGCCAACAAGCTGAGGATGATGGAGCAAAGAGATGAAAACATTTAGGTTCCCAGTGGCATCACTGAGCAGGTGTAACAGCTCTGGACTGCCTACCTGTAGACTTCTTATGTGAGACAAATGAATCTCGAATTATTTAAGGCAGAGGTATTTTTGTTGGTTATTTGTAACCCAAAGCTTCTCAGGGAGAATTAAAAAAGACTAAAGTTCCTAGAACCATGTCTGATCCAGTGGACATGCATGTGTGTGTTTCCTTCCTCCAGCTCTGAGACATTTTCTGCATTTGTAAAATGAGACACCCTTTAAACCCACGATCCTATACTTGCCTGATTATAAAGTAGAAGAATTGGGCTCTGGGAGCTGGCCTCTGGAATAAAGGGCCCTTTCCAGGGGCAAGGGGAGGGTTCCAGAAGGCACCCCAGCAAGTGGCTAGGCACAGGTACAGGGTGGACTATCTATAGCATCCTAACCCTATGGGGCTGCTCACCCTAATCAAGGCAGATGCAAAAAATCCTCACGTGTGCTTGCTAGGTGGAGCGTGCAAAGTGGGAGGGAGTCCAAAGGGCACAAAATTGCCCTCGCTCTGGCGTAAATATGGAAGAGGAGCCTAAGGATCCTTTCCCTGGCGACACACACAGTGGGGAGTAAGAATGAAAACCTACTAACCTCTGCCTCCTCTCCCCGCAACACAGATAACATTTCCCATCATTTTCTCTTGTTGGAAACTTAAGTCCCAGGCTGTGAGTGCGGGCCTGTGCAGCAGTGGGGGGACAGAAGAGTTTCGGTTTTCACTACCATCTTACCAGCCCACAGCACGGCTTTTATAGATCAGGCTCATGCCCCTAGGACCCATGGGAATGGACATGACTCATTGAAGCCAGCTGCCCCCTCCAGCGGCTGAATCCTGCCAGTCTCCACTGCCTTGCCGGCACTGCCACTTCAGCCAGGGCTGAAATCAACAGCACCAGAGTCAGTACAAGGAAAGCTATTGCAAACCTCATACACCAAAATATAGTGAAGACATAGGGAACGTTTTGTTGTTTTTTGGCAAATGTATTCTTCCTCCATTATTTAAAAAGCATTGAAGAGCAAAAAGTTAAGTCTCCTCTTACTATAAAAGTAAAGAAAATCATGCAATGAGATGATCCTGTGGGGCTTTGGCACAGACATGCTTTCTCTCTCCCGAGGCGCCTTGCAGCCCCAGGCAGTCCTCGAGAACTTCGTCCTCAGCGGGCTGAGCTTGGTCCAGTCCTTTGGCTCCTTCCCACATCAATGCATCTTGACTTCCTCTCAGCCTTTCCAGTCTGAGTGTTCCTCCCTCATGGCCTTCACAAGCCAGTCCCGTTCAGTCTCCTGCTCAGAGTCACTCGTGTCACTTGCCTCCACAGCCAGCAGCTTCGAGTAGTTGATTTTCCGCTCTTGGGGCAGTCTCGGCTGGATGGACAGGAACAAGGCCAGCCAGAGCAGCAGGACCACGCAGCAGGCCTGGTAGAGCACAGCCAGGCTGAAGCGCATCACCACGAAGCCCCCCACAAAGCTGCCCAGGCTGGCCCCACCCCCATAAAAGTGGCCTCGGAACATGGCACTCAGAGGTCTCTCTGTTCTGGGAGTGGCCAGGTCCTCTACTGAGGCCCTGACTGCCCACCACAGAGCCCCGTTGCTGATGACACTCAAGATCTGAGCCGGGAGGACGGACCACCAGCTCCAGAGGAAAGAGTAGTAAAGCAGCTGCCCCGCGAGGCAGCCCAGCCCCAGCCCCACCGTGCCCACCCTGGACAGTTTCCTAAGCAACGCAGTTTCGAACGGATGAAGTAGAATTTCCCCCAGCCAGCCCAGGGCGACTGAGAGCCCCATGACCAGCTCACTGCTACCAAGGTCTTCCATGTGCCAGAACAGAAAGTTCTGCACCGTGCTGGTGGCGGCTCCTATCAGAAAGACAGTGAAGGCTAGGAGAACGAGCCGGGGGTCACCCCCTACCAGAGACAGTGCTTTGACAGTTTTGTGGTCGGGCTCCCGCTGCCTGCAGACAGGGATGGGAAAGGCAGTGCTCACCAGTAAAGCCAGGATGCTGACCAGCGAGTAGCCGTAGAAGTGCACCACACCCTGGGCGCCATTTGTCATCAGGAGGCAGTCCAGCTGCCCCACCAAGGCTGTGATGCCACACACGCCTGCTGACATGCCCAGCAGCTTCCAGATCCACAGGCTTCTGTAACGGTCAGTGGCGTCCACAAAATCCAGGTATTCATAAAGGCTGTCGTCCGCCACCTGCTCCAGAGGGGCTGTCAGCAGCTCCCAGAACACCATGGACCCCAAGGAGAGGATGAAAGTCCACTGCAACCCTTGCAAGGAGAGGTCAAGGGCCCTGGCGTTCCCCTTGGCTGCCGACAAGTTGGCTGGACTTCGTAGCGCTGTGCTCCCAGCAAGCAAAGGGAGGGCAGCACTGACCACCTTAAAAGAACCTTCCCAGGCAGTACTGTTCGCCCCTGACGTGACAGGATGGAGGAGAACTCCGGATGTGATCCTGGCTCCATCAACGGGGCCCACAGAGTAGCCAGGAAGATGACTGAGAGGTTCTTGGACACTTTCTCCAGGTCCTTTTCCGAAGCCAGAGGCTCCCACGATCCTGGTAGTACTCCTCTCGGCTGGGAGGCTGGGCGCTCCCGCTGGGTGGTTTGAGGCTGGCTCTTGGGCCGAGGTGATGGTCACAGTTAACGCGACCGCCGTCGGTGGGACTGTGGTGGTCACGCTCTGGCTTCCATTACAGGAGCGGCGCATCAGATCTTTGTCCAACGGCGGCACCAGGACCATCAACAGGCTGGCTCCCGCCGAGCCAAGCAGCGAGCCTATCAGAAGTGCCCTCCGTCTCTGGTAGCTTTTGGCCAGGAAGGCACAGAAGGGAGCCCAGACGGCTGCGATCAGGTGCTTGGCTCCCATTAGGAGGCCCACCCAGGGCGCGGTCAAGCCCAGCTGCCTCAGGTAGAGGGTCAGGAACGGGGTCACGCAGCCATCCCGGACCCCACACACCAGGTGGAAGAGCCTGGCCAGCCCTAGCGCCCTGCTGACGTCCCACTGGGGGTTGGCGCTCATGGCTGCCTCGCTCCGTCAGACTCGGGCCGGCGGAGGGCGGGGCTGCGCGCGCGGCGGGCGCGGCGGCGGCGGCGGCGCGGGAGGGAGCGGGGCCATGTCCCCGGAGGGAGGCTCCGGGCGAGGAGCGAGTGGGACCGCGCCTCCAGCCTCGGACAGCGCCGCCGTCACCGGCTTAACGGCCGCCCCGCCCCCTCGTCCCCTCGTCCCCACGTCCGGCCGCCGGCCCGGAAGTGGCCTCGCCCGGAGGACCGGCGCACCTGCGCGGCGCACCTGCCACGTCCCTCGACCTCCTCCGCCCGGGGGCGGGGCGCGCTCGCCGCCGCACCTGCCGATGCGCGCAGGTGCGCGAGGGCCGCGGCTGCCTGTGGCCCGCAGGGCGCGCTCCAAGCTAGGCGCCTGGGGCCCTGCCGCCCATGCACCTGAATTATATCCCTGAACTGCTTCAGGCTCGTAAAACACTTGGGGGATGGGAGGAGCGAGACTGGAATGCCTAACATCCGCGAGGCTCCCTCCCTCATCTTCTTAAGGTTCTTACTCAAATGCCCCCTGATCAAGGACCACCCCGTTAACCTCAGGGACCGTTCCTGTCCACCCTAACTGAAATAGCAAACCCTACCCCCTCCCCAGACTCACACACTCCCTACCCTGCTTTATTTTTCTCCACAGCACGCATCACCATTTCTAGTTCGCCTGTTTATCTTGTTCATTGTCTGTCTCCATCAGGATCAAAGCGCCAGGAAGGCAGCTATTTTTGTCCCCAGGGCCTAGAACTGTTTCATCGGAGGCGAGCTGCCCCTGGAAGAGGCATGACTTTGGGTGACAGAGTTTTCTTCAGCGGAGACGATCCCAGAGCGGGTCCAACAGCTGAGCGCTGTCTTGCAGCCGCACTCCAGCAGCCATCCCGGCAGCCGCCCCAGCCCGGTAACAGTACGTATATATTGGATGGTTTTAATCCACACCTAAGAGTGCTCAGCTGTCCCACTGAGAACACACACTGCCGAGGTGGTTAGCCAACCTTTAATCAAAAGCCACACTCCAGGGGCAGCGAATAGGAGCATATCAACAATCTTAGATCAACTCAAGTGGTTTCGTTGATTAGCCTGATAGGTACTGGTGAAATTTCACTCGTGAAATTAGTGGTGTCCAAGTCACATGGGTTGGTTATAATTCTTTTGGACACATTTCTTCCCTTGGTGAGCAGGGTATAAGGATCTAGAGATTCCAGTAGTCCAAACCCTTTGGAATGGTGCCGTAGGCTTTACTCCAAGATGGTCCAGTGTCCAGGCACTGATTCAGTGAACTTCATTGCAAGGTTTGTTCACAGCACCTAATTTGGCTGGAGGTGGGGGGTGAGGGAGGCCACTTGCCAACACGTGTCTGAATGTTGATGAAAGTAATAATGAGTTTTCATATATTGAGGCATATGGGGAAGCCATTCTGGTTTAAATCTGACTCGGCCTACAACTTGTTTTTCCCAGGGCAGCCTGACTTATGGCCCACCGAACATGCATTGTACGTCAGCTTCAAACATTTTCCCAAAGCAAAGAATGCCCTCTTGAAAGATAGGGGTGCATGTTTCCCTTACTCTGACGCCAGTCCCAGTACTTCTTTGAAGATAAGCTTCTCTTCCCAGAGAACCAAGGTCAAGGTGACCTGCTGTGTATATGCTAAACTGTGGCAAAACATCTTGTGACTTTGGGAGAAAAAAATTGTATTCCTGTTATGCTTGATGTATGTTCTTTGTTCTAAAACGGTATACAGCCATGCTGTGAACTGTGCTTCTCCGGAGTGCTTTCTTCCCTGGGGGAGAGAACACTTCCGGGCTAGTTCTCACATTTGCTCATTAAATATGTCTCTTATCTATAGATTGGTTATTGACTATTTGTGTCAACAGTGTGGAGCAAAATTTGGTCTATGACTTCCTTTCTTTGTAAGCTGGTAGGGAGACTGTTGGGGGAGGAGGCCCGGGGCCCTCACCTAACCCTAACAACTGGTAAACTCTGCAAATGTTTACTTAAAGACTCTAGTAATTGTGAATGCCCACCTTGTTATGAATCAGTTTACATCACCCTGACAGCAGAAAAAAAAATCTAGCCACGTTCAGGTAAACTCACTCAAATTCAATGATATCAGTCATTTCCGGTTTAAAACCACCTCAGCCGCCTTGGGTTCTGCAGGGGGCGACTTCAGTGGAGGATTTCACATCCATCCACCCCTTAGTCTTCACCAGTCCAGGGCTGCTCTCCACTGAGGAGCAGGCACTCTGCCATGCTGGTGTCGGTTGAAGTGTCCATGGTCCACATCTGGGCTTCAGGTCCTGTGATCCCAAAGCACCACACACAGCTGCACGTCTTCCCTTTCCTGTGAGACCCCTTGGGCTTGTTTGCTTTCAACTACCTGAGAAAACCCTACCTGCTTCCCATGGCCCATGGGGGCACAGGGACTCTCTCTCAGGCTGACCTTGGGCCCATGTGCCTAGACGCCCTGAGCAGCCCCTCTTACGTCATTCCCCAGGCATCGAGAATGTGCTCTGGGACTTGCAGGCCAAAAGTGAAGTGCCTGCCTCTCTACTTGGGATCCCCAAGTGTAAAAGGGATTCTTCCCCCACCTCACCCCATCACCCAGGACCCAGCCCAGATGACAGGGCTGGACTCAAGTCCAAGCCTTTGTGTTCTCTCTGTTGCTTTCCCCCCACCCCACCCCCAGTCCTGGGAGTCAGGGAACTGGTTCTGTGACACTAATCTTCCCTATTTTACATCTGGATATAAACTTTTGAACTCTAAAGCCAAGACTTTTGAAGGCTTTAATCTCTGGTCCTCTGAAACTGCCTTGCATTCCCACTTCTGTCTGGGGACAGTGCTGGTCGGGAGCCCTGAGTCACTGTGAATGAGGAGGGGAGTGGCAGGTGGACAGAACCCCCCAGTCAATACTTCACAAAATGCTTGTGTGGCCTGAGCGGATTCATTAGGTTCGATTAAGTACTGCCCCGATCTCTATTAAAACACAAATATTGCTGGGTGTTAGAGGAAAGCAGAAACACTTTAGTGTGTATTTATTGAACTTGACATTTTCCTCTCCACTGGGAGAGATGCCTGCCTGGGAGTGGGGAGGAGGGCCGTGGCCCGAGAGAGGGAAGGGGACAGATTCGGGAGGGAAGAGCTGTAGTTGCCTTTGCCTTCCTCCCACCTTCCCCCAGGCCACAGAGCCCTGGCCAAAACAGCAGCTCTCACGTTGGTTTAAGGGCTGGGTGGGGAGCTTGAGTGGGAGAAGACGGTAGAAGAGGTGGGAATTGAAAATCAACGAAAGAGTGGACACTGGTGCAGGGAGCTGGGCTTTGTGTGTGCACAGCTCTGCCCGCCCAGCCAGCCTTGGGCTTCATGTGGGCCCTGCTGCATCCCCTGCCCACGGCCAGTCTCCCTGTGTTTTGGCCACTCACCGGCTCCTAGACATGGCCAGAAGCTGCCCATGGGAGCCGCACCTTGCTCCGGTCATTGGGGGCAGGTGGGGTAGTGTATCTTCCTCTTGGGCCCGCCATGCTCAGACTCAGTGCTTCCTCTGCCCCGTTGGGCTCACTGGACGATGCCCGAGAACGTGTTGATGGGCATTAGAAGGGGCTTGGGCATGGTCCTGGTCCTTTCCATCTCCTTCTGCTGGTGCGAACTGAGCCACAGTGCCTTGGATTTCTGAGTCCCAGAACGTGGCTCAGGGCAAGGAGCAACCTCGAATCTGTGGGTGGACAGAGGCCAGCTCAGGAGGCCCAGGTCAGGGGTCAAATCTGCTCGGGTATTTTAAAGGTAGCCCTTTATCCTCGGGCACAGAGGAGGAGGCCTTGCAGAGGGAAGAGGATGGGTCAGGACAAGAAAGAGCACTCTGGATCTGGGGCGAACACGGGAGAGGAGGCCGTGCCTGGCTGGGTCACTCTGTATGCCTGGCTTACCCAACCACCTCTCCCCGGGGGGACCAGTAAGAGTTGCATGAACTGGGGCACAGCTGGCACACAGCTGGGTCAGCCTGTATCGGAGGGGCCAGTGGCAGCACAGGGGACTGGATCAGGAGCGCTGTCGGCTGAATGTATGTGGAGGAATCTCGGGAAACTGTACTATCGGCTGCTGCCCAGGGCCAGCCATTCATTTGCTCTTCTTCCTGGATTCAACTGCTTGAAGGACCTAAGTCCCCACCCACTAGGAACACTGCCTGGCCTCAGGATCTGCCTCTGAGAAGGTGTCCTGGGCAAGAGGCAGCAGATGGTAGGGACTGGCTGCTGCTTAGCTTGCCCCATGGGACGTGGAGCCCTAGAGGTGGCAGGCCTGGCCTCACCTGACGACGTCCCTGAAAGTGCGCCGACTGTCCTTGTCTAGCAACAGCGTCAGCAGTCTCTGGTCCTGGCTCTGGATCCGGATGTTGGCGGTTCGGAAGGTGTTTGTCACCACCTGCAACAGAGACAGCTTGTGTGAGTGTTGCCTTCATGACAGATGGCCCTGCCAGCATCTCCTAGCCTGGACTCTGGTGTATTTCTTCAGTCCAGCACACGGGGTCCCCAGCTCTCTTCCTGCAAGTGACTCTGAGCAGTGACAACTCTGCAGAAACTGCTTCTAGGCTGCCCTTGCCCTTGGGTCTCTCATTGTTTCTGCAGTTCATTTCCTAGTCTGTTGTCCTCAGTTCCGAACACCACCTGGAACGCTGTGGCTAGGCCTTGCCAGGTTATCAAGTTACCCGAGCGCCTCCTATATGACAGGCATGTTGTTATGTGTGCAATTTGGGGATATGTCAGGGGTTTTATAAGTCCTGACCCCAGTTCTCGGTGTTGAATTACATACACATTACATATTTCCCTGGGGCAGAGACAGAGGGTCTAGAAAGTGGCCACATAGCCCCATGACTCAGACCAGGCCTGTATCAGTTTGTACCATGGAATCGTCTGGGGGCCAGATACAGGTGGAGGGAATCCATCCTCTGCACAGAGAACCTGGGGCAATGTGTTCCTTCCCTCCCCACCCCAAAGCCCTGTGTGGCTTCTCTAGAAAGTTCCCAGGACCAAAGGAAAGTGGCCCCCAGGCAGCCCTCTGACCCCCCAACTGAGGGGGTCACTCCTGAGAGGCCCCCTCCCACTGGGCAGAGAATTGGGAACATTCCAGGTGGGGCCTTCCGAGGGCCTTTGCAGGCTGCTGGCCCATTCCACACGTTTTGGGTGATTCAGCACCCGAGAGCTCAAGTTTCTAGAGCCTTGGAGTCCATCTCATTCAAGTTTTCTCAACCCTGGCCGCTCATAGGAATCCTCTTTCCAAAACATAACATCAGAGGTTCTGATTTAAGCGTCTGGAGTGGAGCCCAGGCAGGGGCGTTTCTAATAAGCTCCCTATTGTAGGCAGGCCTTCGAACCACTGAGCTCATTCACCTTGTCACTGTCTTAGAGCAGAGCCACAAGCAGCAGCCCAAACGGGGGGTCAAGCATTTCTGCTAAACTTTTGTGGAGGTGGGGTAGGCCAGCCAGAAGCCTGTGGGCAGAGTGTGCAAGAACCTCCTGGGAGGAGGGTCAGAGCCCGGACTCCAAGGCGGGACCGCTCCGGTGCTAATCCTGATGCTGCCACTTATTAGCTGTGTGCCCTTGGATGTGTTAATCTCTCTGTGCTTTCGTTTCTCATCTATTTAGAAAAAAATATGGTAATAATAGCAACTGCCTTGTAGGACTGTTGTGAGGATGAAAAGAGACAGTGTGTGTTACATGCCTGGGACGTGGTACATGCTGTATTAGTATTGGCAATTTACTGTTATTATGATTATTAACTATAATTTCCCAAGAAGGAGCCAAGCATGAGTAATGGCCTCAGCTGTCAGAGGGGAAGGGGAACCCCATATGGATTCTTTCACTCCTCAGTCTGTCTCCTACACCAAGCCTCCTCCTACCATCACTCCATTCATAGACTCATGTGAGTCTGAACAGGTGGGTTGTGAGTAAAGACAGAAAGATTTACCAAGATCTCAGTAAGACAGAGGGGAACACAAGGGGAGAGGGGACATCGTGGTGGGCAGTTGTGGCCGGGGATGTGGGGACAGCCAGTGGAACCTAGTGGACACTGACCAGACAGCTAGCTGGATGATTGTGAGCATAGGATGTCATCTGTGACCTTCCAGAAATACCTGGAGAGACTGCAGTGAGGCTGGGGGTTGGGGAAAAGCCAGGTGCCTTCAGTTTACGATGGTTAATGGGACCCCAGCTGGTGAGGGAAACTCGATGGTCCCATAGAGGAGGGATTGAAGGGGACCCACTGAAGGTTTCACAGGGGTAGGCATGGGACCCAGCTCCCTGACTCCCGACTTGATGCTCTTTCTCCTGCATCGGGCCACTCTAGGTGTCTCCCGGCAGGATCTGGGCCTCCACGGCCCTGCCTTCTAGATAACCAGAGGCAGTCTCGGGGCCTCATCCACCTGCCCACAGTGCAGGCAGATGCCTTTGTTTCCCCTTTGTGGACTGCACGCCTAGACACACTTGACCTGCCTGGTTTTGGCCTGTGAGGACCACGGGAGTCTTGGATTTCAGTCTAGAAATGCAGCCGCGGAGGCCACTTGAAAGGGCCAGGTGCAGAATCTGCAAAGGGCCCCAGTCTCAGCTCACCAGGTGATGAGCAGAATGCTGCCAGTTATTCTCTGTTGCTGGCTTCCTGCCTTCCCCACCCCAAAGCCCGGTTCTACTATTCCTCACTGCTTTTCTATATCAAACTTCCAGTCCAGCCCAAGGAATATCATTGCTGCCCCTTAATCTCACCAATCCAGCCACAATGCCCGTGGCCTGCAGTCCTGCAAGCCTGGGCAACCTTTGCTCTAGCTCACCATGAACTCCCCCTGCACTCAGTGTTTATCATCTCATCCATTGGGACAGAACCTGCAGACAGACATGCCTGGGTTCGAAGAGGAAAGCACTAGAATTTCCCCCAGCAAGTCAGTGCAGGGGTAAAAGGGAAGCTGCTGGGGCAATAAGTTTAGATTTTCAAATAGCCCACAACCAGGCTGTTTAAAGAGGTCGTTAAAAACGGAAACCATTGTAAGGAACTGATTTCGAAAGAGGAAATATGTAAGGGTAAGTGGGTCCACCTTGCAGCTTAAAGCTTAAATAGAGAGCTGTCCTCTAGGAAGGCAGAGTTCAGCTCAGTACAGGCAATCTCTCGGCCGGTCAGACCCCTCCTGCAGTGGATAGGCTGCCTCAGAACAAGTGAGCTCCCATTCTGGGATGAGATCCTGTGGAGGCAGAGGTTGGAGTAGATGACTCAGCAAACATCTGGCGCGCTCCTGGTGTGGGCCAGACACCTCGCTGAGTGCTGGGGAGAACACGAAGACTCAGACGAGGGCCTGAGCCCTGGGAGCTCACAGTCCGTTGACACACAGAGATCATGTCATTTATCATCTTGCAAATGCTTCCATGGCTGCATCCCCAGGGCTCTATGGGAGCACAGAGGTGGGGCAGCTAGCTCTCCAGGGAGTGGGGACGGGGTGAGGTGGAGGATGGGGGGGGAGGAGAAGGGCATCAGAAGGGTCCCCTGGGGGAGATGACACCTGAGTTTCATCTTGAAGGAGAAATAGAAGTTACACAAAGAAGATGGGGAAGGGAAGGGAGGAATGTGGTTTCAGGCCAAGCAAAGCGCATGAGCAAAGGCCCGGAGGTGTGACTGCCGGGACACTTCCAAAGGCCACGGTGTAAGGGCCTGCAGGGGGCGGCTGGAGCTGCGGACGGAGAGGAAGAGGAGCCAAGTTGTGCAACACTGAAGAGTTTTTCTGCCCTTCTGCCATGGAGAATGGGAAGTGACAGAGGGGTCTGAAGCACAGAATGACATGTCCAAGTTCTGTTTTAGACAGATCATTCAGGGAGAGATGTGGAGGGTGGACTTAAGAGATGCGGAGGGTCTCCCCGACATCGGGGACACCAGCTGGGAGATTACTGTGTTTGTCCAGAAAGAGGGGATGGATGATGGTCTGGACCAATGGTGACCAACTTGTCCTGATTTGCCTGGGACTTTCCTGGTTTTAGCACTGATGGTCCCACGTCCTGGAAAACCCTCAGTCCTGAGCAAACTGGGACATGTGGTCAACCTAACTGGACCAGAAGAACTTCGGAGGATGAAGAGGAAGGGAACAGTTTGAGAGTGTTTGAGAGAGAAAACCAGCAGCACCTGGGGCAGGGAGGAAGAGGAGGCATCTGAGATGACTCCCAGGTTTCTGGCAGAGGTGACTAGTTGATGACGGTACCATTACCTGAGAGACAGGACATAGGGGAGGAAGGGATGAAATAAAAACAACCGCCAACACAAACAGATCTCTGACTTGGCCAAGCACTCTTCTAAGAGCTTTATATGTCGCAATCATTTAATCCTCACAACAACTGGCTAAGGTAGGGACCCTTCTTATCCCCATTTACAGATAATGAGACTGAGGCACAGAGAGCCTGAGTGACTTGCCTGAAGTCACGTAGTTGGTAAATGGCAGAGCCAAGATCTGGACCCAGGCAGTCTGGCTCTAGAGAGCTCTTAACTATTAGAAAGCACTGGCTTTGGTTTTGAATATCTCGAGCCTGGGGTGTTGAGGGATATCCAGCTCATGCTAACTTAGTTGAATGCAGGAGTCAGAAACTCAGGGGTGAATGTCAGAGCAGGGCCTGTAGATTTGGGTGTCCTTAACAAATTAGACCAAGACTGTGTCCAGGGATTTGATAGTCCAGGGAATAGGAAAAGAAGTGGGCTGTGGATAGAAGATGAGAACAGTAGCTATTTAAGGAATTATTTTAGGAAAAAGAGTCCAGGGAAAGGAGCTGAGAGTAACAAGCAGATCTGTAGGAGACGGACTATGAAAAAATGGTGACTCAGAATTCACAGATTCAGGGAGCTGAAAGACTCAGAGAACAGGGCTACCGCTCTAGTGGTGGAACTCATTCACAATTGATCAAGGGAAGAGAAAACTAGGGGAAACATCTATGGCAGGGTCGCAAGCCAGCTCTGTTGGAGCATTAACATATAAATACAACTTCAAATATAAATATTTTCAGCTTAAAGGGAACCACTGATAGAAAAAGCTAACTTCCAAATCATCAGAGGAGGAAAAATAAGCAAGCAAAACCTGAGCAAAAGAAACAAAAAATAGTAAAAAGCATTAAAAAAATTAAAAAGCACAACGTAAGATGGCAGAGTAAGATCCAATAGCATATAACGTTAGTGTCAATGGCAGAGTGTCTGTTTTCTCATTCCTTTCCCCTTATAATTTGCCTCAAAACAAGGAAGGGCATCCTTAAGGAAACTAGAAGACACCTAAAGCCCTAAAGCACAATATTTGAACACAGAGAGAGGAAGATCAAACATGAGGATCAAAACTCTGGAAAGACTTCGGAACTGGAGGCTACAGATTCACAGACAGCGGGAGGAGATGGAGCCTGACAAAGGGGAAGTGACTGACAGGTGGTCCAAGGGGCAGTTGGATGCTTCGGGTTCCCTCTCTCACCCTCAGCAGCCAAGCAATGAGCCCTCCCCGCCACGGAGATCAGAAAAACTGAGCCAGAGAGACTGTGGACCTGGGGACGCCACAGCTGGAGCAGGACGGAGTGAGGTGCTGTAGTCCACACAGGTGGATGACATAAGAGTTTGCTCGCTGAATGGCGAGAGCTCTAAACCCCTCGCCCAGCCCAGCTCCAGAGTACAGACACCAGCAGTCCTATACCCGCTCCTGCCCCCCTCATGCCCCAAGGCAGGAGCCTGTAGAACCCTTTTCTGGAAAACGAGACTACCCTAGCAAAGAGACTTGCAGATACTGACATTTGGATTTGCCCCATGGAAAGGACCATGGCCTTCTGACTGCCTCCTGAGCAGCCCGACATTGACTCAGCTTTTTAGCGCCCTGCTCTTAGATGCGAACGGAAGGCCAAGGATCAGCAGATATTTGGAGACAGCCTCTAACATTAAAAAAAAAAAGGTGGGGGGGGAGATCTAATCAAGTGAACAGAAAACAGGAATTCAGAGGAAATAGATGCACTGCAGGGAGCAGAAGAAAATTCCCAATAAACCATAATTAATATCTTCAGAGAGATAAAAGAAGATACTGGATCAATGAAGCAAGAACAGAATGCTATTAAAAATGAATAACCAGAAAACAAGAAAGAATTCTTGAAGTTTAAACATTCAATAAATGAATTTGGAGAAAAATCCCAAAACTTGAAGAAAAGAAAGGGAAGGACAGCAGGAGAGAAAAGACTAGAAAGTTAGACTCTCACTCTTGGAGGCCTAACACCTGACTGTCTGTAGTTCCAGAAAGAGACGGCAGAGAAATAAAGGGAAGGAAATAGTTTTTAAAGTTACATTAAAAAAAATCTCAGAACCAAAGGATTGCATTTCCAGACTGAGAATATCCTTCAAAGGTCCAAAATTGTGAATGAAAAAGTCACTAAGGCATATTCTTGTGACTTTTGAGAGCCCTCTGTGAAATTAAGTACGTATGTGACAAATAAGGGGCTGGTGTTCTCATCAAATAGGGACACCACGACATTAATATAGGATGAGAATATAGACGGGAAATACACAAACGAAGAAATAGAAGTTATCAATAAATACAATAAATTCTTCAACTTCAGTAATTGGTAATGAAATGAATACAAATTGAAATAATGAAAACTTTGACAATCCAATTTGCAAAGATGAAACAATTAGTCAATGTGCTAATTGTGCAGCGAAACCGGCACTTAAACACCACGGTGAGAGTGGAATTTGGTATAGACTTTCTGGAGGGCAATTTGACAAAACATATAAAAAATCCTAAAATATGGATGCATTTGACTGAGAGATATCACTTCTAGGCATTTTTTTAAAAAGGCATAACCATGATTTTTAGCACATATTTATCCCTAGGTATGTTCCTCACAGTATTGCTTATAGTAGTGAAAAATGAGAACTTACTTAAATGTATTATAAGAAATCAATTAAATAATTACACAGGCATATGCAGCCGTCATTTATTAAGTATTGAATGAAATATATTTCGTGACGTAAACAAGGTCCTGCCAAGGCATATTCACAATGCCTTAGTATATTTTTGAGTGCAAACATCAAGTTACAGATCAGTATGTATGTAGCTATCAATTAGGTAAAAAAATTTAGAAAAAAGGCTGCCTCAAAATGTTAACAGTTGGGGCTGGCCCCATGGCTGAGTGGTTAAGTTCACGTGCTCCGGTTCGGCGGCCTAGGGTTCGGATCCTGGGTGCGGACATGGCACCGCTCGTTAGGCCATGTTGAGGTGGCGTCCCACATGCCACAACTAGAAGGACCCACAACTAAAATATACAACTATGTACTGGGGGGGATTTGGGGAGAAAAAAGCAGAAAAAAAAAAAAAGAAGGTTAGCAACAGTTGTTAGTTCAGGTGCCAATCTTTAAAAAAAGAAAACAAAAAAGTTAACAGTCATCCTCTCTGGGTGATGGGATTGCTAGTGGATTTACTTCTTCATGCTTTTTTGTAATTCCCAAAATAAATAACTAAACTTTTGTTTATAGGTTAAAACATTATTTTTAAAAGGGTGGATAAAGAAATATAAGGACTAAAAAGTGACCTTTGGTCTTAGTGACATGGAGGTGACTTTGCCACAGTGGGGTGGGCTGTGATGGTAGTGGGTAGGACAGTCATTGGCTACGGACTGGAAACTCTTCTAGAAGGGTTTTCAAGAAGCTTGACTGAGAAGGGAAAGAAGGAGATACAGTGGTGGCTAGAGGGGTAGCTGGGTCATGGTGGAGATTTTTCTTTCTAGGATGGAAAGGACCTGAGCAAGTTTATAGGCTAAGAAGAAGGAGCAGTAGGGAAAGGGAGGGCAAAGCCGGAGAAAAGAGAACTGAAAGCAGCTGCAGAAGAGCCCAGAGGAGATGGAAGGGAAGAGGGGTGAGTGATGCCCACGATCTGGTTGAGGTGGGAGGTCATAGGTTTGCTGTGGCTCTAACTACATGGATGTAGTATTTATTCCAGACGCTCTCAGCAACCTGAGCATACAGACAGAGTAGGTGGCTTGATCTGAAGTGAGTGTCTGCCTGGTGGATGGTATGGGGGAGTTGAGGGTGTCTGAGTACAGGGTTCAGGTGTAACATGGGACCCAAGGACCAGCTGAGAAGAGAAGTGAAGTCTGGAGAGGCCATCAGATAGGGAGAAAATGGCTGGGCCCTATGTCTGTATCAGTAAGGGAATCTAGATCAATAGTTACCAATAAGGGCAAAGGGAAAGGGCAGCAGTGGGGGCCGTGAGGCTGAAAGAGCTGGTTTGATTTGGTCAAAGGCTGGGCTCTTGTTTAGGGGTCTGGCTGCTGTGTAGAGCAGGGGGATGACAACATGCACGCATTTTGTAGTTAGCTGGGTGTCTTAGGTCCTCAGACGGCCAGTAAGTAGAGGGCAGAGCTTACTTCATAGTGCCTTACTTATGCCAGTTGGTGCTCCATATTTCAAACAGATTGATTGGAAAGCAGATTCTTCTTCAATCACAAAGGCCCACTTCAATAGCAAAGACTCTGAACGGCTCTGAAATCCCTTTCTCTGAACACCCTCCCCGCTGGGCTCCCAGCCACCTGCCTGTTTGAATATCCCCAGTTCCCGTTCTAGCCAGTACTTACAGAGAAGGACCTTCCTGCCAAGTTGGAGGTCTTGACAACCTCTGTCACGCTGACGTTCAGGCATGTGTGGTCTGGAAGGGGAGCAGCAGTTGGGGGGCAGTGGGTGGGCCCTGAAACTGGGAGGAATGAGATGGGGGGTGGGCGGCTGTGAATGGACCTCCAGGGAAGTAGAGGAATTGGAGATTCTAGGTCCTAAGAAGACCTCCATGGACCCACCCAATTTTAATCCCTGCCCATGCCTGTTCAGCCCCCACTTCCTGACTCCACCTTGGTCCTAGCCAAGTTCCCTCCTGATCATCTACCTCCCTTCCCTGGTGAATCCACAAAGTTTTTGCATCCTCAGGCATAGCAGGCATCACCAATCTCAATCCCTTTCTTCACTTCCTTCTGAACCCCTTTTTCAATGGAAGAAAGTTATGTTGAAGTTCCCCACAGCTACTAGGCATGCTAAGAATGGAAGGAACACCTGGCCCAGGAGGTTACCCAGGAGGTTATCTATAGCAGAGGCACCAAGGAGGTGTAGGAGGGCGCTGGTCCCAACAGGTTGAGAGCGTTTTCTTGACTTTCATAATAGTGCATAATGTGTCAAGAATCATTATTGTGTGACTGCTACCAAGCTTTCTTGTTCTTGTCCTTCTCTCTCTGTCTGCTCTGCTTTCCCAGCTCCTCACCTTCAGTGTCACTGCCTGGAAGGGCCTTCAGGACCAGCCCAGTGGCCCGCAGGGAAACGGTGACCTCTTGGGCCCGGTGGCTGAGCAGGGCCTGGAAAGGAGGATGCAGGCACAGAGGGGGGTCCTCAGGACTACCCTGTCCCCATGCATCCTCACGTCAACAGTCTCGCTTCCAATCCCTGCCCCAAGAGTCTTGTCTGTGTCATTAATGTCCAACAAGGGGCTAGGGGACAAAGCCTTAGAGCATTAGCCCCAGGGGTTATGTTTAGCCTTCTAGACCCAAAGGACGACATCTCCAATGCATCTGGTCAGCTAGTGACGAAGGTATTTTTGAGCTGAGGGACAGCCCCTTTGTTCCTTAAATCAGATCCCCTCTTCATCTACATGTAAGGCCACGCATAACCCTCCCATCCCTGCAAAACTCTCCAAAGGTTGGGAAACTGGGGGCAGTGTCAAGAAAAGGGCAGAAATTTCCTCTGCTTCCCCCGCCAAATGTCCCTGACACCTGCTTCCAGCTGTACCTCCTGACCACGCCCATGCCCACTGACCTTCTGGTAGCAGATGGAGAGCTCAGCCCCTGGGCCCTCAGCCACGCCTTTCCTCCTGGGTGAAAAACCATCTGGGGGATGACGAGAATTGGTGAAGGTGGGAGGTGCCCATCGCTCCCCACCCGGCTTCCCTACCTCACTGAGCTGGTAGCTAAGCTGAGGAATTTTCACAGCATCTCTCCCTGGATGGAAAGGCAGCACCCCTGAGGTGAGCCTGGAGGGAGCCAAGGGCACCCTGGTACTCAGCAGAGATGGGATGGAGGGATCATTAGATGAGAAGTGGGAGGATGTCCTGGAAATGGGGCTTGAGGAAGCTGAGTCAGGGTGAGCTTTGCAAAAGGGGGAGCAGATGCTCACCTTTGGGGAGTTTGGAGTCTTGGATCTTCACCGTCAGTTCAGTGAGGAAAATGTCCTCTGGAGGGTCTTGGCTCAGGTCACCGAAGAAGATCTGGAGGGAGGGGAGGACAAAGGAGGTTTGGAGAAAGCTGACTGTCTGCCAGAGGCAGCTCCCCCTTTGAACCCCTGAGCCCAAGGATGAAGATGGTTGGGGAGCGTCCAGAAGCAGGGCAGGGCTCCTCCCATCCCTTCTGCTAAGGCTAGATTCTGAGCTGCATCCATTAATTATCTGGGTCTGACTTTGTCCATTTCTACAGAAATATAATATATGTATAAACAGTAGAATAAACTATTATTGAAACCCAAACTGCCTGTAACTACTACTGTCTAAATGGGGAGGGCAGGAGCAGGGCACAAAATTCACATGGAGGGGTAAAAAAATCTCTTGTAGACACCGGTAGGGGAGGATGAAAGGGTGAGGGCCAGAGAGGAGAACTTGACAGTCCTCGACAGGCACAGAGAAGCCTGGGGCCGGGGGAGGGAAGGGCTAGGGAGAGCTGACTGCTCTCGTGAGATCCAGGGGAAATTTGGGGGGAGGAATGGCTCCCGAAGGAAGAGGGGCAGAGAAACGGGGAGAGGCAAGGTGTGGGCAGGGTGGGGCGAGAGAGAGGATGTCGGAACAACAGGGAAGAGTGGCCACAGGATTTTTGAAAACAGGGATGGAGAGAGAGAAAAGTGGCCTCAGAAAGCTGGGTGCTGGCCTGGCACTCACAGCGAGGCCTTCGTGTTCTCCTGTTGCCTGTGAACAGTTTCACAGACCCCAACACTGTTAGGCAAGGTCACTTGGTGACCGAGATGGGTCAAGACAGAAACCTGACCACGCCACAGTTACATCCAAACACAGGCAAAAATGCGAACACCGTGCAGGCCACACCCTCTACTCTTCTATCCCCGCAAATACGAGCAACTGATGCTCCTCAGAATCAAAGGATTACGGTGAGAGTACTGAGATGCCCAGTTGTAGAATGACTTCTACTTCCTGACAGCATCTGATCCAGAGCGAAGTCCTGCTTTTTGGAACCATCCCCCAAATCACCCAACATAAGCCCAAATCCTATAACAGGTTCTTTCTAACAGCCTCTTGCTGAGATGCCTCATGGCGCTCCATGGTGTGCGCTCCCCTCACTGCAGCAAGTCGGCAAACCCAGCTCTGTCCACACACAGGTGTGCTCTGGGGCCTTTGGCCAAAGGGCACCGATGGATGACGAATCTTCGATTTCAAGTTATTTGCATTGCTGAGATGTTTACTCCCTTCACCAGCCTCAGAGGTTTTTTCCATTTGTTTGTTTTGTGTTGCTTTGGTTTGTATTTTGGAAATCAAGAAAAAGGCCTAAATCCCTCATTTAGGTCAAAACAGGGAAGGCGATAAAGAAAAGACCTATCACAGGTGCAGAGTGAAGAACAAGAATTCAGTGAGACAGGAGGCTGGAGGCGAGGCGCCGTGAGGAACAGGCCCCCAGGCGCTCACAGAAATCTCAGGGGGACTGGGTCTCCCCTACAACGTGGACTGGGGAGTCAAGCAAATATTCGTTAGACTTTTACTAGCAGGGTGACCCCAAGTGAATTCTGGGATCACTTATCTATGTCCAAGTCTATATCGCAGAGGTTTGCTGCGGGAATATGAGTGGGTTGGGTCTCTGGGTGAACAGGAGCACAAAGGCATGAAGGAACAAGGGTTGGAGACCCGGGGGGGCTCGAGTCCCTTTTGTTGAGACCTTATTCTGCACTGGACCCTCTGGCAGGCACTTGACACACACGATCTCATTTATCCCTCACAGAAACCCTCGGAGGTGAGATCTCAGCCTCATCATAGGGATCTGGAAACCGAGGCTTGGGGTGTTAAGCAACTTGCCCAGGGTCACAGGCAGCAAAGCTGGGGCTTTAATGCGAGTTCTCAAGGACGGGAATCCTTCGTGGGCTCACCTCCTGGCCCTCGTCTCCCCCATCTCTTTACTATATCTTTCTACTCATCTGAATTCTCACAAAAACCCTAAGGTAGGTGAAGATTACTATTCCCATTTTAAAGACAGGGAAAATTAATTGTAGAGAGAGAGGTGGAGCCCATGATCACGCAGCCAGCAAGCAAAGCCATGCACTTTTTATAATCCCACATTGCCTCTAACTCCACACGCACTCCTCCTGGCTGGTCCTTCAGTACCACGTCGACTGGTCCTCCGATTTACACACACACTACTTATTGTGTTAATAGCAGGAGATTCAAAGATGAACAAAGTACAGTCCCTTATCTCAAGGGACTCACAGTTTTGGCGGGGACTGACAAATGTCTGCAGGTATATGGTAGGTACAGTGGTAGACGAGATGCCAGAGCTGTGCCCAGAGCATCATGAAGTCACAGAGGAGAAGTACCACTCTGGGTGGGAGGTGAGAGGACCAGAGGTGAGGCAGTTCTGCTGGAGGATGTGAGGAGGTGAGGTGGGGGAAAGGTGGGCGTTCCAGGTTAGGGCACAGCATGAGCCAAGGCTTGGAGGTGGCAACATCAGGGCATGTGTGGAAAACGAAGACAGAATGAAGGGGCAAAGAAGCATCTCTGAACGTGACAGAGAAGGGAGGGAGGTCAGAAAGGTGAGAGGAGAACCAGGAGAGAGGGTCACAGAAGTGAAGGGCAGGTGGGCTTCATGAAGGGGGAGATGCGGGCCTTGATTCTTGTAATTGTGACACAGACCTAGATGTTTTACATTGAATTGTATACACAAAGGAAAAAGTGTAGTGGTCCACAGTGTCCAGTGCAGTAGGGGGCCCAGTAAGAAAGGACAGAAGGACATCCTTCGGGCCTGGCAATTTGGAGGTCACTGGCAAGAATGGTTTTAGAAGAGCCAGACCGCCACGGTTTGGGGATCAAGTGAGACATAAGGAATGGCCATGGTGAATCAGACCGTCTGACCCCACACCTCCGGCTCCGGGTGGACATGTGACCCATCTCCTTGGTCACAGTGACGGGTATAGGGCTAAGCACTTGCCTTAATCCTGGGACTTTTGCTGCAACTATTGGAAAAGGGAAGGCCTCTTTTCACTGGGGTTGCTAAGCTAGAAAAATGTGGACCTGGAACTGTTGGGGTGGTCTTGTCACCAAGATGAGAGACAAAGCGAGCGAGAGAGGGGCGGTGCTGACGACACTGTTTGAGCTCTCAAATCCAAATTTTCTGAAGCCACATCAACCCTGCACTTCTCAGCAATGTGACCCAACAGATTTTCTCCTTTTCTTGAACCGATTTTTAAGATTTCTGTTACTTGCAACTAAAAGAGTCTTCCCCAATACAAAACTGGAACTCGGAGTGGAACTTTGTAAGTGAAGAGGACAAAATGAGGAAGTGACCGAGTCCAAGCAGGTGGAGGGCAGTGAGGATCCGTCCACCTCTGGCTGGACATTTGGGAATCCCCACTGTACAGCAGCGCTGCCCGCCATCCCTCAGGACTCAGACCATGTGCCTGCTGAGGCCGGGGCTTCAAGGAGCTACATAGAATAAAGCCAGGATGTAGGTGTGTGTTGGCCACTTCCTGTGGTCTGCAGTAAGGGTCACTAAGAAAGCGACAATGGTCAGTAGAAGCCAAATTGCCAGGCCCGAAGGATGTCCTTCTGTCCTTTCTTACTGGGCCCCCTACTGCACTGGACACTGTGGACCACTACACTTTTTTCCTTTGTGTATACAATTCAATGTAAAACATCTAGGTCTGTGTCACAATTACAAGAATCAAGGCCCGCATCTCCCCCTTCGTGAAGCCCACCTGCCCTTCACTTCTGTGACCCTCTCTCCTGGTTCTCCTCTCACCTTTCTTAGAGCAGAGAGGGGAGAAAGCCTTCCAGGAGCCGTCCTTTCTGCCTGTATCAGCTGACAAGAGCTGGCTAATCTTGGGAACTAAAGGATTTAAGGAGCCGAGTTCCCTGCCACCATTCAATGCCAGTAAAGGTATGGAGCTTGAAAACAGGTAGGAGACAAGACTGAGACCTGGAAAAAGTCTGCCCCTCGGGACCTCCCCTCCCAAGACCCATGACTATGCATACCCTCAAAAGGAAAATAAATGGAAGCCTCACCGTCTGGAAAGGTTGTTTTGTTTGTTTTAGGTTATAAAGACAGAATGAAGGGGAAAAAGAAGTGGGGGGAGGAGGTCCAGGAGGAGGTGGTAGCAGATGGGCGAAGGGCACAGATGGAGGGGTTTCTCCTGAATGCAGGCAGTCCACACGCACTGGTAAAGAATGTGACAACGTGAATGGTTGTGGATGCATTTCTAGGTGTGGACAGAAGTCTGGGGAGACCAATGGCCGCCATTATTTTTTCAGTGGAGTGGGTGGAAAAGTCATGGGCTGAAAGTGAAGAACTTGAGGAAGGTGGTAAAAATTTTAACAGCCATTGTTCCGGGGGAAGAGGGAGCTTGCCAAGAGAGCGCTGTGGGCCCAGCTGAGGCTGGACACCATGAATGTATAGGGACGTCAAGCCAAAGGGCTTTGGATTTTTTTCCAGGCGGTGCTCAGAAGCTTGTGTTTAGCACAAGGTAAGGTGCACTGCAGCACTGCTCTGGGTGTGGGTTTTGCTGGGAGGGGAGACAGCAGGGAAGGGATGCTGAGGGAGTGAGGGGTGAGGAGAGAGAGCGAGTCAGATTGGCAGGAAGGAGAGGGAGGCAGCAGGCAGCTGATGGGCACTGAGAAAATGGAAGGCCCTGCAGGTCTCTATGAGGTCAACCAGAGGTGTGGGGGGAGAGGTGAGGGAGCCTGGGAGGGATAGGAGTTTGTGATCAGAGACTAGAAAAGCAGAGATTAAGGTTTCTGAGGTAAAGCAATTCCTGGTGATAACGTCCATACCAGCCTATCTCCAATTCTCAATCCTCCGTAGGGATCAAAGACCAAGGAGAATCCTTCCCCAGGAAGATCTGCTTCTGCCTGGACTTGAGGTCTTAGAAGTCAATAATGATCTCACTCACCCAGACATTAAGAAGGTAAAGTTAACAACAAGAGTGTCGGGGTGATGACTTTATGACTTGCACCCTAGTAACTCGTGTCTCCCCAGGGTATTTAGGTTGTGGGGTCCTGGGCTCCAGTAGGCTGACACGGTATCCTTGGAGTCCCAGGTGGGGAGCTTACCTTGACCGTGTAGATCTGGAAATAGATGGGTTGGGTGCCCATGCGAACATAGTAGGTGATGACATCCAGGATGAAGGGGTCCACGGTCCGGGATGAGCCAAGGGAGGGAGGCTGTGAGGGAGACAGAGAATGTCTTCAGCCACCTTCCTCCATGTTGCTGTGGGAGGTACCACTTTCTCCATAGAGAAGCTCCCACTCCCCCACATACCCTCTGTGATGCACTAACCCAGCTGGTCCTTCAGCATCGTCCAAGCCTTTCCTATCACCCAGCTGCCACTCCTAGTCAAATCCAAAACCTATCCAAAGCCCCATCTCCCCAGGCATTTCAAGTGCCCAAAGACATATTGGTCACTGCTATGTGTAAGGCACGTGCTGGGTGCTTGGAGTAGACAAGATGCTTGAGATTTAACTAACGAGGAGAGAGTCTGGACTGGGTTCTGGGTTTGGTGTAGCTACTCACTAGCCAGGTAACCTTGGGCATGAGAGTTTGAACTAGATGATCTGATGTTCTCTTTCAGTTCTTATGGTATCTGAATATATTAATAAACTAATTAATGTTTACATCTTATTGGAAAATGACTAGTGCCATGTCCTATAGACTTTCCCATATGATTATAAAGCAAAATGATAGGGGTTTTTTTAGATAAATAGAACAGAACATCTACAAAGAATCTGATAGTATTCAGAGTCGGAAAGAAGCTCAGAGCTTATCTCATCCATCTCATATCTGATCCTATAATACCTCTTCTAATTCTCACGTCTGGCCTATTGAAATATTGTGCCCCTCAGAAAGGTCACACTGAGGAACTAGGAGCTTATTCTAATAATGCTGTCATTGCTTACACTATTTCCAGTCTCTTCATGTGGAAGCTGCTTTTGGAGTAAGTGTAAGGGCCATATGAATTGTTAAGTATAAGGGAAAAGTGAGCATGGAGAAACCAAAATCCTACATGTGTCCTGGCAGGGGAAAAAAGCTACTAACAAAGGATCATAAATGAGACCTGCATCCGATGTTCCTCCTGTGATATTGTCGAAGTCGAGGAAAAGGTTTTTTAATACCCAGCTAAACAGTCTTTCACATATATGCAAAGATACTTTCAGATAAGCAATAATTCAGAAAACATGCCTCCCTCCAATATCTTACTAGAATAAAAGATCTAAGAAGGCATCCCAATCAATCAGGCAATAAAGCAACGTGGAGATCTCAGTGAAGTGGCAAGTTAGAAAATAACAAGTGAAAATTGACAAGTTCCTTTTAAACTAGCAGCAACTACTACCCAAATATTATGGGAGAAAGACACCATCCACAACTGCAAGAAAAAACTATCAAACATGTGGAATAAATTTAGCAAGAAATGCATAAAAGCTTCATGATGAAAACTGTATGACTATCCTGAGGGATATACAAGAAGACGTTAATAAATGAAGAGCTACGCTTGCTTCCAGAGGAGGTACCTTAATACACTAAAGATGCTAATTCTTCTCCAAATTTCAATCAAAATCCCAATGGGATTTAAAAAAAAACTCGACAATGAAATTCTAAAGTTTATCTGGAAAGATAGATAAACAAGCATAGTCTGAAAAGTTTTGAAGAAGAAAAGTAATGGGGTAGGCTTACTCTGCCAGACATTAAAGTATAAAAGCACTCATTTGTACAGAAATGAATAGATAAATGAGAAAGAATAGGTATCCGGAAATAAATTCAAGCAGATGTAAGAATTTAGTAAATGATAAAAGTGGCAATTCAAATTGATGGGGTAAGACAGTTTGTGCAATAAATAGCTTTAGGACAACTGGCTAAACATTTGGAAAGAAATAAAATTCCATACTTCACACTAAACACTGAAATTAATTGCAGGTAGTTTCTTAAGTATAAAAATTGAGACATTAAAAGGTTAGGTGAGGGGCTGGCCCCGTGGCCGAGTGGTTAAGTTCGCGCGCTCCGCTGCAGGCGGCCCAGTGTTTCGTCGGTTCGAATCCTGGGCGCGGACATGGCACTGCTCGTCAGACCACGCTGAGGCAGCGTCCCACATGCCACAACTAGAGGAACCCGCAACGAAGAATACACAACTATGTACCGGGGGGCTTTGGGGAGAAAAAGGAAAAAATAAAATCTTAAAAAAAAAAAAAAGGGTTAGGTGAATTACTGGTGAAAATTTATTTAATCTTGGATATAATTTAATCAGTGGAGAAGGCTTTTCAAAGCATGAGTCCAAAGGCAGAAATGATACAGAATAAAAGTGCTATCCACGTATTGCTACATAAAAATATTAAACTTCTATAAGTCAAAAAAACCTAAAAAACTGAAAGGCAAATAACGAAGTGGAGAAAAATATCTACAACACATATGACAGCGAAAAGGGTAAGATTCTCTTAATGTGTAAAGACCATTTCAAATCGTAAAAGATGACTTCCCTCCCCCACAGGCCGAGGTTAGGGGTGGTACTCTGGTTTGTGGTGAGGATGACGTGTCTGGAATCAAGCTGCCTGGTTCCAAGTGGGACTCCACTACCGATTTTGTTACTTTGGGCAAGTTCCTCCTCTCTTTGTGACTCAGCTGGATCTGTAAAATGGCTGTATGGCAACAGGTGCACCTGCCGACAAGGGGACCTCCTTGGTTGGGCGGCTGCACGTGAGTGCCTAGACAGTGCCTGGCATGTGGAAGTGCTCAGGAAGCATTAGCTATAACAATCACAGAGAAATTAGCACAGGAAACTCACAAAGGAAGGAATACAATTGGCCCACACACTTATGAAAGAACGTTCTGCTTCGTCTCTCCCATGGTGGTCCTGTCCAAAGCAGGTGCCCAGTAAGTGTTCCGAGTGAATTCCAACCACTAGCTGCTTAGAGCTCCTCTTCCTGCCTCACCCCACCTTGTGGCCCCCTGGGCTAACTCTTGAGGTCAGGGGTCAAGGGCAACACCTGGCATGGCCCCCTCCCACATCCCTCCCACCCTCCCTCCCTCGCTGCCCCTACCATCTCTGCCAGCTTGTGGATGGCCGGGCACAGGGTGTTGACGGTGTTCTGGTACCAGGGATCTGCACGGCCCAGGAACGCAGCCAGCTCTCCAAGCTCCGGCTGCCTGGATGCTGCGGGCTTCTGGGGACAAGGGGATGGGACAGAGCCATCAGGCCCTCTCTCTGGCACTCTCCTCCTGGTTAGAGGGCCCCCAGGTACAAGTCCTAGGCAAACTAACTTTGGGAATGTGGTCCAATCACTTAGCCTCTCGAGGCCTCCATTTCGGCTCTGTGTGAAGGCTGTTCTGTTTTATACCTCAGATGAAGCTGGAATACCCCTCACTGAGGGCCACTTGGCAGGGACACTGAAAAATGGTCATCAGCCTTAAAAGGGGAGAGACAAGTATTGCTTTGAATTTAATGCTCCCCAGTGAGAAGCAGAGTGGGCAACAGAAACGAAAGCCAGCAAGTGTGGCTGCATCTCCCCCAACAGATCAATGGGCTCCCACCGCCTGAAGTGTCCTTTTATGTGACCCCAGGAAGCATGCTGTGTGTGCGTGTGTGTGAGCCCCTGTTTGAGGAGAGGCTTGCAATTAATTCCATTAGAAAAGCAAAACAAGAACCAGCCATGGGCAGGCTGCCACAGCGAGAGAACATCTCTCTGGCCGTGTTCAGCCCACAGCCCGTGTCCATGGCTTCCGGAACGGAAGACCTCTAAGGTTCCTCCTAGCTCCGTGTCCTAGAGAAGGGCGATCCTGGAGCCAGGGGACACGAGGCTGCAGTGTATCCCTGTCCAGCCCCTGACCCAGCCCCCTGCTCCTGACAGCCCCTCCAGGCGGTCCCCCAGTTCTCCCCCTCCCCCCGCCCCGCCCCTGTCCAGCCACCTTAGCCGCCAGCACCGGGATATAGTACAGCTGCAGGCTGAGTCTGGGGGTGAGGCAGAACTTCTGGGTCTCTCGTTTCCTGGCAAAGGGCAGCAGAGCATAGGGGTAAGGGCGGAAGTTTTGGCTTCAAGCACACTTCGTTCCACATCCCAGCTCTGCTATTTAGTATCTCTTGACTTTGGGCAAGTTACCCAGTCTCTCTGAGCCTCTGCTCTCTCGTCTCTCGAACGGGTGCAGTAAAGCAGTGAGGGCAGGGCTCCGTGAAGGCCAAGAACAGGGTGAGGGGCGGGGGACACTGTGCTTCATCCACCCCCAGCCGGCACTGGCCTCTGCCTCCTGACCCTCGCTGACCATTCCCTGATCCTTCACGAGTCCATGCCAGGCCCACCTGTGCCCCCCTCAGCCCCAGCCCCCAGCCGCCCGCCTCGGGGCCCTACCTGAGGCTGTGGTAGGCCTGGGCCAGGCGCCCCAGCATCCTGTCGTCCCCCAGCACCAGCACCCGGGCCGTGTGCAGCCGGGAGACCCCGGGCAGCAGTTCCCCGTCCCCGTCGGGCCTGCCTGTCCTCCGGTGCAGCCCTGGGGGCCCGTCCCAGCCGCCGAGCATTAAGAGGTCCAGGGGCCATGCCCGCTTCTTCATGCCCCCTTTGCGCTGCAGCCCCCCATGCTCCATCTCAGGGCTGCTGGGTGCAAGCAGCTCGTCAGCCCCCAAAGGAAGGTCCCGCTCGATGCCACTGTCAGTGGACAGTACCGACACCCGGGCCAACTCCCGGTCTGGCAGGAGGCCCTGCAGATCCAAAGCCTCCAGGTCAGCACTGAGGCGCATTTGGGATCGTGGGCGCAGGAAGAGCACCAGTTCCTTCCCTGGGATGCAGAGGACAAGGGGACCGTCAGTGTGCAGAGGGTACGTGAGGCTGGCAGGGCCTCACTCAGAGATGTCTGTGGCTCCATGTTTCTTAAACACTGTGTAGCTGAACAGAAGCCCCACAAGATGCTCCACAAAGGAACAGAGGTTCTGTGGCCAACAAAGATTGAGAAACCTGCACTCTCTTTCCACCTCTTGTTGAGTTCCATTAGTAAACATGTTAAAGGCTCTGAGAAGTCCTGCGGTAAAGAAGTCAGCTTAACCCAGTACGTCTGAGTTTAGCTGACCCTGGAGTCCTCTGGTTTGAATTTCCTCATTAGCATCCTCTATTCTCCTACTCCCCATAGCTTCCAGTGGGACACAGATAACAGACCATCAGCTCCTGGAAAACTTCCAGGCTTTTCTAATCCACCTTCACTTCATTTCCCACCAGGACACTGAGGCCCAGAGAGAGAACTGAGTCCATCTAGGGTGGCCCAGCACGTGAAAGGAACCACTTGAACACGGTTCACCAATCCAGCACTTCCCACTGCGCCTCTGTCTCCCCCTCCCTCGAGAAGAGCCGGGGGGACAGTGGGACGGGAACATCAGTGTGGACGGCAAGCGTCAGGTGAGGGTGAGTGAGTCTCTCTGGAAGGACCTGTGCTCCATGAACTGTAACTTCTTGTGACTGCTTCCTTCTTGGGGACGTGAATTGTCTGTTGGCATCATCATGGGCATGCGGCACTTTAAAGACACGTGAGGCCAGTGGCTAAGGCACTGAGCTACTCTGACACAGAGAACGTGTGTCCTTCTTCTAGGTGTGCGAGCAACTCAGGAACAAATAGCACACACAGACACACACATCAGATACACATGCACACACACAGAGACACACACACAGATACACAGAGACACACACAGAGACACACACACATACATACACAGAACACAGACACACACAGATACATCCACATAGACAAACACACAGATGCACACACAGAGACACAAACAGACACAAACCTATAGACACCCTACATAGACACACAGACACACAAAGACCCCCCAGAAACACACACACACACACGCCACTCTTTCCAGCCAGCTCCCCACGGAGGAAGTCAAAGTCATGTCACTTACAGAGCTGCTCCTCATCCGTCCACAGGTGGAAGGTGATGTAGGGACTGGGCAGAGGGATGCTTGGTGGCCGGTCTTGCAGGGCGTCATGACCTGGGGAAGGAGCAGGCTGTGGAGACCACGAAGGAGAGGGCTGTGGGATTCTCCTCTGCCCTCCCCACCCCCACCCCAGCTCTGGTACGGGGCCTAGAAGGTGTGGCAGAGACCGCCTCCCACCCCTATCAGCTCATCCAGGGCCTGACACTTCCTGACGCTTCAGCTGTCCCCTCCTGCCCAAGAATGCTTGGCAGCTCCCTGTTTCCTGCAAACATCCCAGCTCAGCCTTCGGGGCCCTTCACAAGCCAGCTCACAGTGGCTTTCCCAACCTTTTGTCCCACTGTTGGTCCCTGTCCCCCAGCTTTGGGCTGCAGCCATGCTGCCTGTCGCATTGTTCTGAGATGCCCTTCCCACACCCAGCCTGGGAAAGGGCCTCTGTGTGTCTCAGGGCCTCGCCCAGTGGCTTGCACACAGCAGACACTCAGTTACCATTTGCTCCTGCGGGTGATGCTGAAGAGAGCTCGTGAGCTAGCCGCTAAAGGCAGCAGGAACCGTGCAGTCCGGGGAGAGACAAGGGCCAGCCCCTCCTGCTCTCCTCCTTCTGGAAGCCTTCCTGACCACTCCGGCCTACTGGCCGTTCCTCCCCACAGACCATCTTGGCTGCACAGTGGGTACATCTAACCTGTAGCCTTAGGATTTAACTTAAGGGAGAGCAACCAATGTTCACAGAACTTACTGCTGCCAGGCGCTAATCTCCTCCCCTTGCACACATTGCCATTGTCTCACCACATCCTGCCTGTGACCCTGGGCCACAGGTAATATTATTATCCTCACTTTACAGAGGAGGAGCCAGGGGCACAGACAGGTTAAGTAACTGGCCCAAGGTTACACAGTCAGTGGCTGAGCCAGAATTTGAGCCCAGGCCTCCCGGCTCCAGAGTCCATGCTCTAACCCATGACACTGTGGTCATAGGCACTGTCCCATGCTACTCCTTTAACAGCAGGGGCTCAGTGGGGGTGCTGGTTGGTCATTAAGATGCAGGAGGCAAGTGTCTGGATGTGGCTGGGATGGTGCAGGGGGCCCAGACCGGGTCGTGTCTCATCCATGCAGAGTTACTGCTGTGTTAGCAAGTGGTACCCAAAGGGAGTAAAGCCAGATTTGACCCTGGGGTTTGTCCCAGATTCAGGAGGAGGGAGGCTGCGTGGACAGACATCTCCAGATGTTAATCAGAGGCAGGACAACATACGAAAGCAAAGCGAAAGGATGGAAGACCGAGAAGACGGGGGGAATCTGGAGGCTGGGGCCATCCCACTGCCTCACCCTCCCTTCGGCAGCCTCCACCCTCCCTGGGCTGCCGAGGTCAAGCCCCAGGGCTGGCACCCTGACCTCTGTCCTGGTCTCCAGTCCTTAGGTGCTGTGTACCTATGGGTGACCTGTTCTGGGACACGCAGGCTGACAAATTCCATGGGTACTTTGGGCGACCACAGAACAGGACACAAATCAGAACAATCCTCCAACAGCCAGGAAATACGTGTTCCAGACAATTCTCTGGGCTCTTTAGGGTTTCCCAATCCACACGGGCTTGTTTCCCATCAGTGCCTGGCACTGTCTTATGAAAACGCAAACAGAAAGCAAGCATGCGGAGTGAAAATCTATGACACCAGATATTAGTGATGTTGTCTCAGCTGCTATTTCAGATGTCCTGTAGAGGATCTGAGGACCATCACATCCTTTGGTTACTACAGCATAGTGCTCAAGGACTAGACAGCTTGAACCTTGAACCTTGAACCTTGGCTCTGCCACTGATGTGCTGGGTGGTCTTGTGCAAAATTTATAGCCTCTTTCTAGCTCAGTTTTCTCATCTGTAAAATGGGGATAAGACTTTCTATCTTCTAAGTCTACTGTGAAGATTAACTGATCTAATATGTGTGATATATTCAAATGTATGTAAAGGGCTTAGTACAGCAACTGGGGTACCGTAGGTGCCCTGTAGGTGTCAGTTACTATTAAGACCAAATTACCCGCCTTCTTAGCCCAGGACCTTCCAAGTTCCTGGGCTGCCTTCAGTCCCCACGCTCCTAGGAGTGGCCCAGTTCCCACCCCGCCTCAGCCACGCACGCAGACTCGGGGCAGGCACCGCACTGCTTTCTGGAGCCCCTTGCGGGCCCATCGCAGGGTCCCCGGGCCGCAGACCCCGCGCCCGTCCGCCCGCCGCTTACCGCCGCAGCGCCCTCTGGCGGCCGCCGCCGGCCCCAGCAGCGAGCAGTAAATCTCCTCCAGCCTCTCCAGGTGTCCCTCCCGGCTCGGGCTGGGCTCGCTCGCCATCTGCTCCACCGCTGCCACCACGGCGTGGAAGATGCGCTCCAGGGCGTGGCGGGGGCTGGCCTGTCGGGGAGGGCCGCCAGAGCCTGAGTCCCGGCCCGGCCCCCACCCACCCCAGAGCCGACGCCAAGTCCTCGGGGCGTGGACAGCCCAGCGTGGCTGCCCCTCCGCCCCTGGGACCGGGCGGAGCGTCTCCGCGAAGGCAGCTGCGCCGCACGTCCAGGCTCCTCTCCTGCCCCGCCGCAGCTGATGCCCGATGCTGCCTGCAACTGGGGGTCCCCTCTGCCCCTCACCCCCTGGTGCCCTGCAACGTCGGAACCCAGAGAGGCAGGGGTGGCCGCTGGCGCCAGCCTCCTTCGAGCGACACCAAGCACTTGGATCAACGTGCTGCCCCCAGTAGGATGTAAACTCCAGGAAGGCAGGGGTTTTGTCCGTTTTGTTCACAGCTGCATCCCACAGGTGCACCTAGAACGTCTCGTGGCACATAGTGGGTGCTCGATGAATATTTGTTGAATATTTCCTAAACTTCTGTCCTTCCTACACCGCCCTGACCCGCCACCTATACTATTATTTACTCATTATTTTTCTTTAAATCAGCTCACTATTTTGGTTCAAAATTATTCCAAAAGGAAATTTTGTATTCCTACTCTTAATAAAAAGGCTAGTGTCAGTTGTCATAAATAGAAAATAACTAAGAGGAATATAATGGTCACAAAGCACGATTAGGAAATTCTAGCCAGGTGCGGTGGCCGTCGGGGCTCTAGAGCTTGAAGCTTGCTTTCTCTTTTTAAAAAGGGAGAGCAGTGAGCGTTAAAGCAGTTTGGGGCAAAGCACCAAGCTGAGCATTTCTCCATAAGAGAAACGGGGTTTAAAAGAGTTTCTCACCCTGCAGTCCCCAGGCTCTTTAGCACCTCCAGGGGCACGGCCCTGACACCCTGGGAAGTGCCCAGAGACGGTTCTCTTGCTGTCTTCCCTCAGCCTCACCTGCCACCAGCTGAGCCCATCTCCTAATGGAAGAGGCAGGGCCCACACGTGTGACATGGGCAGGCACAACAGGCTTGCTCTCGCCTCTCTTCTGTGCTAGGGGTCTGCTGAGCAGAGTCTTAGCTTCCTGGGCTGAGGGAGAGTGGGCCGTTCTGCCCAGCTAGGGCTCCAGTGACTATCCGCTGAACCATCAGCTGAGTGAACAGAAGCAATGAGAGGCAGATGGAATCAGAGGCAGAAGGGGCCACAGGGACCAGCTCATCTTGTTGCTTCATTTTATAAATTAATTATAAATAAGTTAATTAAATATGTATTGAGCACCCACTTTGCGCCAGGCACTGCTCTAGGTGCTGAGGAACAGCACTGAACAAAACAGACCAAAATCCTGTCCTCATGGAGCTTATATCCTAGTCTCTGTGTGTGGGTGCATGGGAGGAGATAACAAACAAGAAAAATTTATAGGATGATAAATAATAAGTGCTGAAGAGAAAACAAGGAAGGGCAGGAAGATGTGCAATTTTGGGGTGGGGCTGAAATTTTAGATAGTATGACCAGGGGAGCCGCCCTGAATGGTGACTTTTGAGTAAAGACCTAAAGGAAGTGAAGGAGCAAATAATGTGCATATCTGAGAGAACATTCCAAGCATAGGGCACAGCAAGTGCAAAGGCCCTGGGGTGTAAATATGTCTGGCATGTTTCAAGAACAATAAGGAGGCCTGTGTAGCTGGAGCAGAGAGAAAGAGAGCAAGGGTACACGAGATGGATCAGCGATAGAAATGAGGAGGTGGGGGAAGGTCATGAGGGTCTTTGTAATGTAATGACTTTGTAATGACTTTGGCTTTGACTCTGAGGGAGATGATGTGGTAGGCCCCTTGGCAGCTCCCCAGATTCCCACTCTTGGGACTGAGGCTCTCATGAGCCCTGTTGCTGGGAGTGTTGGCAGTTGGCAGCTCTCACGAGAGTCCCTCTCCAAAATTGCCCTGGGCTGAAGAAAGCCACCTCTCCAAGGTCATGCTCCCTTCCTGAGGACAGTCCACATCCAATAACTAGTAGACGTGGAGTTATAAAGGCCTGGCCCTCCCCCTAATTTGAGATGACTCTGAAAGGCCAGCTCAGCTCCAGAGCCTCCTACAGAGTCAGCTGTGGGCGAGCTCCTTCCGAACTCAGCAGAATGAAGAAATGAGGACAATTAGACCCTGAGAAGCTGGGGCTGGGTCGCAGTCCGGTTGCCGGCCACTGAGAGCTACCTCTCAGAGCTGCGTCTCCAGACTCCTGCCTTGGCCTCGCTCCCATGGCCCTCCGGAAACACCTGGCTTCAAGGCCTCGCCAAGAAGCCTCTCCTGACCACACATGGGGCCGCCCTACCTAGAGACACCCACCTCTAGCACCCACCTCCAGCAGAGGGTCAGAGAGGCAGGTTGTCCCAAGCTGAACCCCCCAGTCATGAGGCCTTGTCAGCTGGTTTCCACACTTGGGGAGACCAATCTACTCCCTACCTGGGCCTTAGACCAGGCCCTCAGCAGACAGGATGTGGGTTAGTGGTCAGATAAGGCCGACCCACCAGACCCGTGACTGGCTGAGCCACCTCCCCCAGGCCCCACTTGTCCTCAAGCCAGCAGGTTATGACTGGGAATGGCATCTCTAAAGCTGCCTCAAGAGGCAGAATTCCAGATAAGGAGGCCAGGGGTCCCAGGGGGTGGGGAGTGGTGGTGGACACGCTCTGGAGAGCACCCGGCCAGGCCGATGTCTAGGAACCCCAGCACCTGGTGGGGGAGGATGGGAGCCTGGGGATGGTTAAGGACCACTCAACTCTAAGCTTCCCAGGGTCTCTAACTTAAGATCAGTGATGGGTTCCCTCTGGTCTCTCCCTGCTCTCTTCAGCCCCTCCCCCGTGCTCTACACAGAAAATGGAGACTCAGAGCAGCGGGCTCTGCTTAAAGTGGGGGAGGGGCATAACAGTTCGACTCTGCCTAAAAAATACAGCTTTTACTTTCAGCATTTCTTTTTGCTGTTGCAAAGTAGTGTATGTAACAAACCTGTTCATTCCAGCCCTGAACCGCCCTCTCCCTCTCCGCCATTCTTGACCTGGTGTGTCCCAATCCTACCCGGTTCCTGACACCCTCAGATCCAGCCAGCCTCATTCCTAAGAGTACCCCTGAACCCCAGCTGCCTCCAACTCGGGGATGGAGTGAGGCTTGGGGTCTGTATTCCCCATATCACTGAGAAGCAAAAATCATTGTTCTTACGTGTTTGGCTTGGATGTGTCAAAATGGCACCTTCTGAGCCAGATACAACTGCCAGAGCTGCTGGAGGGGTGGAGGGGGCTGCTGGGTCGGCAGATAAATCAACATTGGACAGTAAAGCTGCTGCCTCCCCACCTTCCCAAGAGCCACGGCCATTGCGGGGGGTGGGGGGCGGTAGCCCACATTAGGGGCCACAGGTGTCTGTACTAAAACCAAGATGGGGCTTAGGTACGAGGGGAGGGGAGCTTTCCTCCGCCATGCGGCTGTGTGGTGTGAACTCCTCAAAGTGGGTGTTGTAGAAGGAGAGGCGTGCAGGTGGGGGGTGGGGGGAGAGAGTCAAAATGCTTAGACAGGTGGGCGACCACAAAGGAATGGTAGTCTAAAGGTGTGAAGGGTGCTTTTAGAGGAAAGGAATGACAGAAGACAATCAACACGGTTTAAAGAGGCACCCAGCATTGCATAAAAGACACCCATCAAAGGAAGGATGCAAGGTGTAGGGCTCCGGGTGTGGAGGATGCCAAATGGGGAAAGGACAGGTGAAGAGGGAACATCCGATGCATTCTGATGGGCAAAGCAGGGTCTGAGACATGGACTGCCAGGAGGACTGACGCCACTTCCCGGGGCAGAACAGGCAGGGGAAAGCGGACCCCTCGAGGGCACCCTCCCTTCTGGCGCCCGCCCCCTCCTGCACGGCAGCCCCCCAGCCCTGAGTCAGAGCAGCTCCGAACCTTGGCCATCATCCAGCCCAGCATTCCCGGAGGACAGGGTCACCTTTCTCTGCTAAAGGGTCACCTCAGACAGTGCTGGACTCTGCCCTGGGCGGCATCCTCCCCTACCCGAGAAGCCCAGCACCTGGTGCAACCCTGGGCCAGGGAGCCTCCAGCCTGCAGGAGTCCTGGCTGTGGACAGGGGCCGAGGCTGAGCCAGAGAGAAAAACTAGGAAACCAGTGGATAAGTGCTGGAAATAAACTGACTCCCCACAACAGGAACAGGGGACTAGTTAAATAAGTAACAGCTAACTCACGAGAGAGAATAACGTGCAACCATTAGAAGTACGTATCTTCCAAGGAAAAGATTTCCGTGTGGTATGATCCCAAAGGCAAGGGAAAAATAAAGATGATATATATGCATATATCCATGCGGTATAGAAAGCCGTATGCAGAGTGTCATATCTCAGTTTGTTAAAAGGGAATGGCTGGGCAGTGGAGCTGGGAGGTGATTGAACACAGACTTGAAGTCAGATCTGGGTTCAAATTCTGACGCAGCCACTTTGTAGCTGTGTGACCACCTGTAGGTTATCTGCGTCTCTGTGCCTTAGTTTTGGTAATTGTATCCATTTCACAATGTTGTGGTGAGAATTTTTAAACGTGATATATGTAAGGTGCTTAACACAGTGTCTGGAACCCAATGGACATTCAGTAAACAGTAGCTATTATGTTTAGTATCGTCATTATTAGTAAGGAAGTATACCAAAATGTTAATTGCTATTCTGTCTGGGTAGAGGAGTGAGTGATGTTTATTTTCTTTTTTGGCTTCTCTGCATTTTTTTCAGATTTTCCATAGCGGACGTGTATTCACTTTTGATTTAGGGGAAAGAGGTGATATGGAACCAGGAGAAGGGGGAAGACGAGTCGGGTGAGCATTGCCGTGGGCGTGCAGGGCCCTGGGCTGGACAACCAGGGCCAGGGCAGGGCAATTACCTGCAGCTTCCTTTGCAGAGCGCCTGCGTGGCAGGCCTCCCCCAGAGCCGCCTGCAGGGCGTGGGAGACCACGTGGCGCATGCAGGCCTCTGGTGTCTGCTGCTCCTGGGCTGCCTGGATCTCCAGCAGCAGGGCACTGCACACGGAGGGAGATACCAGCTCAGGATCCACGAAGAGGAACACTCTGAGGACAGAGGTGGGGAGAGGGACTGATGAGAATGACTACCGGGAGGAGAGCCACTGGAGGGGCACCCTCAGAGCCTTGCAGCTCCCCAAGTTATTTAGTTCTTTGCAAAAACAGGAGATTCAAATGCAAAAGTCTCTAAAGGGGACACAATATGGACTGGTGGGGACTGTGGCAAATAAGAGCAGACATGGCCCTTCTAGAGGGGCAGCTGGTCCTTCTGGTCTCAGGTCTTGGTAAATTCCAAGCTAAGTCCGGCTCCCTCCCTCAGCGCCGTGGCCCGTTGACCACATGCCTGTAGGAGGGACTCTAAATCCTTCCTGCCCAGCTGGGGCCCAGAGCCCTGAGTGAGTCCATCTTCTCTCATCACCCTTATCACACCAGAACACTGACCTCATCTACCCTCTCCTCCTTATTCAACTGTGTCATCCCAGCCTTTCCAATGCTAATTCCTCTGGACCCCTCCACTTCCCTGGACCCTCCGCGAGCACAGGGCCTCCATCAACACCTTTCAGTGCCAGGTCAACAGAGGTGCCTGCAGGGGAGGAGGCCACTCACCCCCAACACCATCAGCCCCTCTTCCCCACACTAACAGCGGGCATTTCCTTCATCTTATCTGAAGGGCTGGGCACCAGCAGCCGAAAGCCCCCAGACTTCCTGGTGTGAGTGTCACCTGGGCTCCCTCCGCTATCGACACTCGGGAGCTGCCGCTGGCTGCCCACTGGTGATGTGGCAGCACGGCCAAGGGCAGGGTGGAGATGGAACAACAGAACTCCCGGGTGGCCCAGGGGCCACGTCCACCCTCTGCACGTGAGCGGCATAGCTCTGGATCCAGCCCAAGAGGAAAGACCGATCCTGCTTTCCATGATCTCTAGAGGACGCTCCCCGTCCACCGCTGGACACATGTCGTGGATGGGAAGCTCTGTTGGCCACCCTGCCAATCCGGCTTCCTCTCACACCCCTGTGTCGGGGAGCAGCCACCCGGCCCAACACCTGGAGGGGGCGGAAGGCAGCGCCCTGTCTGGGGCCGCTCACCTCTCCTGGTAGGGGTACAGTTCACTTGGCAAGTTCTGTTCGGCGATGACCAGCCTTTGGTACAGCGTCCCTGCAAAGCAGACCCCTTCAGCCAGCCAGCCCGGCTCTCTGACCTCCACTCCCGACTCTCCCACAGTAGGTGCTGGGATTTTTGAGCTCCCTGGAACCCTGGAGGCGAGGCAAGACCTTGGGCGGAGCTGGGGTAGCAGCGTGGGAGACAAAGCCACCCGGAGCTCTTACCTGGGACTGCCGTCTCGGTCTTCAGCCTCACGGCGCAGTCCAGGGCGACCGTGCAGTAGGGGGCCGGCAGGGTCAGTAACCTCATGCAGAAGGCGTAGGTTCTCCGGTAGAGCTCCTCGGCGACGCCCGTGGCCTGGGTGAGGGGGGAGTTGGGGTGCCCAGAGCCCTAGGTCACGGAGGGTCCTGGGTGGGGTGGGGTGGGAGAGGAGGAAGGGCGGGCCTGACAGCCAGACCTGGGCTCACACTTCTGTCCCAAATCTACACCTTCAGCCTCTTCTCCCAGCATCCGGAAGACCTCCTCTTTGTCCGCCTCTCAGACTTACCCAGATGGAAATCCATCTCATCTTGTCCCACCAGGGGATCCACTCCCTCCCAACCCTTCCGCTCTGCGGGGTGGCGCATTTCTGCCCTTCTCCAGGCTGGCAAGCTTGGAGTCACGTCTCGGCCTGCTTTGCTCCTCCTGGCATCCCGCAAGCATGAGATACCCCGCTGTGCCCCAGGGGATCCCCTTCCCCCAAGCCCTCTGCGTTGGCCGGAGCCCAGCCCTATCCTGACCATGGGTTCCAGCAACCCTGGAATTACTCTCCCCCCTCCCGCCTACCCCCGCACCCCGTCTTCCTCACCACCACCCCCTCCCTGCCCCCTGTGACTATGCACAGCTCCTGGTTACTCTTCTCAAGACATTTTCAAGACAGTCCCTCTCTGTGTAGGGACCAGCGATGGCTCCTATTGCACATATGCGCAAACCTAAGCATCTCATTCTGGCATTCACGGCTCTCCGTGCGTTCTGCACACGGCCCGACTTTCCCCATTTTCTCCCCAGTTTCGCTCCTCGTATGCTAGGGAGAGGGCACAGCTAGTGCAGAGAAGTCAGTTTGGGGCGGGCTGCCCACGAGTTCTCCTAGGCTCGCTTTGGCAGAGAGTGGCTGTCCACTGAGGGGAGAGGACAGTGTCCGTCCCAGTCACGCGGGGGTCCCCATGACCACCCTGACCCTCAGGCCCGGCTCACCTTGGTAAGCACGTACATTAGAGTGTGCAGCAAGGGAATGATGACATGCCGGAGGTCCTCACTTTCTGCCTGGAAAACGGGATCACATGACATTAATGGCCTGGGGGTTAGGGGGGCTCAGCATGTCCTAGCAGGAGGCAGTTTGGGGGTGGGCAGGAGATGGGGTGGAAGTTCCACCATGCCAGGGGGAGTGGAGAGGGGCACAGTCTGCACTGGTAGAATGGGAGAGGGGTGGGGTGGGGAGGGCGCACAGGTGTGGAAGCCGGCTGTGAGGGTGTGGGGGAGGAGGGGTGCGGAGAGCTCGGTCGGGGAGGGGCAGCGTCCACTCAGGCAGGAGCTGGCAGTGAGGTGACAAGCCTGTTGCCAACTTGAGGCTCTCTGGAGGGCAGTGTTTCCCAAACAGTTGCACACAGAGCATTGGGTGGCATGGAGGATGGTTTTAGGTGGTACAGGATAATTTTGAACATTTTTAATAGTTACACATTTATGTTTATAGGTGTTTTCTGTTTCTGCAGGTGATATTGGTTTTCCATTTATGATCATGTTATAGGATTTCTTTGAAAATATAACTCCAGTAAAACAATGGGAGTCAATGTAAAGAAAATATTGCTTATAGAAATATTTATAAGTATTTTCCATACTTATAGAAAAGTGTAAGAGGGAGAGAAATATGGTAAAAATCCTGCAGGCGGTCCAAAATGACCAAAGTTTGGGGGACACAGCACTGATGGGACCGAGCCCCCGGCTGGATCAGCCTCTCTTCCTCTCCTCCCTGTCTGCCTCCCCGAAGCCCGAACACCCACCTTCTCCAGTTCTCTGAGCAGAATGCGGACCAGTGCCGGACTCTTGCTGGGATCTCGCTCGACCTTCTTGTGCAGGGACCATCTCCACATGCCTGGGCCGGGAGAAAGGCGAGCCCGCACAACCAGGCGGGGTTGGGGCTCTTAGAGGAGACCCCTCTGAGCAGGCCCCTGAGCCCTGGAGTCCCAGACTATGACTTTGACCAGGCGCAGGTCTGACCCCTCAGCTGGGCACTTGGCTCCAGGTGCACATGGGTGGGCTTCCTATGTGTGGGAGTTCTGACCTGCTTCCCTTTGTGGACAGTGAATTCCCAGGGCAGAGAGGAGCAGAGGCGGGGCAGTAGTGGGAATGGGTGTGTGCGTGCGGCTGTGGAGCAGCATCGTTGACAGGTCAGCGCCCCAGCCACATTTCTGGCAGTCTGGCAGTCTGGGGTTTTGTTTGCAAGGGGAGTCAGGGAACGCGGTTAAGAAGGAGGGCGGCTTATCCCCAGTGCGCTCTGCCCCAGGTGCTGGGGTGGGGGGCTGGCGGCAGAGAAGTCTTCTTGGTCCTTCAGGCTTCACGTGTTTCTAGCAGAAAGAGGACTTGGCTAGAAGCCCCTCACCCTGTGAGCTCTAGGCTGGGGTGTTTTCTGAGGACGTATGGGCAGAGATGGCTGGACTGGTGGGGTCGGTGGGAGGAGCAGATAGCCTGCCTGCTGGCTCTTACCTTGGTTGCTCTGCAGGGCTGGGGCCTGGGCGCCGAGCTCCCGGAGCACGGCCTGCACGCTCCGCTCCAGGTCCAGCTCCACATCTGGGCAGCAGGGGTAGGGGTGGGGGGCTTTGAGGCCAGGAACTTTGGAGCTCAGCCTCCCTGGCCTTACCCTCGCCCCTGCCTTCACTTTCCCTGAGAACGTCTTTAGCCCATTCTACGAGCCTCAAGAGGGGCCCCAAAGAAATCAACGTGGAGCCGGCAGCCAGCACGTGGGCCGGGGCCGGAACATGGCTTTCCGCTCAGCACTTCTGTGCTCTGTGGAAGACCAGCATTCCCCAAAGAGCAGCATGTAAACCAGTGGTGGCCAGCAGGACAACTTTAGGTGTACACAAATGACCGTAAAATTGGAATAATTATGCACTTATTTTAATGTATATTAGAAAAAATATATATATAACTAGCTCTTCAACTTACACATAAAGCTGAAGTTTAAAGACACATATCAGATAAATACTAGGACAGGAGGTGACAACTCTCTCCCTGACTGAACTTTACTAGGCTCCCCGCAGCTCGCTTCTCCACTGGGCCCTGACCTTGGCCCCTGTCCTGCCTTTGGCCTGCCTAGCCCAGTTTTAGCAAGAATCCTGCTAAGTCAGTTTATGGAGGATCTCCCACCCTTGATATCTGATCAGGTTCTTCCACCTTTGATGTTCAAGCCCTTGGCCACCTCTAGCAAGAATCCTATTAGGTCCCGTTAGCAAGAACCCCCGCCCCGATGTCCCCTCTGAGCCGTTTTCCATCCACTGGCCCTCACTCTCTTGTTTGGCTGCAATCCCTAGCTGTCTTTGCCTTATTTGGAGTTGAGTCCACTCTCTCTCCCCTATTGCAGTAGTCTTAAATGAAGTCTTCCTTACTGTTTTTAACAAGTGTCAGAGTAATAATTTCTTTAACAGTGGTATGTTGATATGGCAAAATGATGAAAGTGACACAAGAACAATTGACATTTGGAAAATGTGGTAGCCGTGAGAATGCACCTCCCTGATGTCCCACTACAGGGAGTTGAATTGGCCAAGGTGGGGGAGCATTGTGCTGCTGTGCTGTAGAATCCATCACTTTGTGCAAGGCCATGCTTCGAGGCCACTGACCGCCTGTTAGTCTAAGACATTTCCACCCACCCCCCCCGCTTCTCTTTCTCCTTCATTCCAAGTCAGATTCACATCACGGTCTGACAGCTGGCTCTCCCAGCCTTTACCAGCTCCCTCTCCGTTTTCTGTCCTACAGGTGTTTCCCCACATAAAGCCTTGCACGTTTAATCCTGTCTGGCTGTCTGCTTTTTGGAGGATCTGGGCTAACACAGGATGTGTGGGAGACACTCTCCACACCATAAATTCTTGTTTACGATGAACTCCAATCAAGAGTTTCTCGTTGTAGGCAAGTGTGCATTCTCTGATTGCCAGGCAACACAAACCACATGCCTCAGGGGTTCCCCTTTCACCTTAGCTGTCAGGAAACTTCCAGCCGAACTGGGGCCCTGCCTCAAAACTCAGCTCATCTCAAATGATGGGAACCTCCCTTCTCTGCTCCTCTTCGGAGCCCCTGATGGATGTTCTACTTAACATCTTTCTTGATTGTCTCAGTTGTCTTCGGAAGTAGGCAGGATAGAGATGACAAATTAAAAAAAATCAGCAGGTTGCTGTCCAGGAGTCAAAATGTATTTAGAACAAGGCACCCCATGCACTGGTGCTCACAGACTGGCCCCTCCACGGCTCTGGCGTGGGCCTGTGCAAAGTCCGCCGGGGCCACTCGGCGTCTCTGAAACCCCTACTTTCCTCCTGCCTCTCACTTGTCCCCCTGGACCACGTCAAGGCCCGATCCTGAGTCTCCTCCAGGCTGAGAGTGGGCTGTCACAGTGCACGTTTGCCCACCTGGCCACTCTGCTGGGCAGGGCAGCATCTCCCCGAACTGACAAGGAGATCATTTAGCCTAGGGTGAAGGCTGGTCCCAAGCTGTCCTTCCATCTACCCGTCTCCACCTTGCATGAGGACTTAATGAGTTACTACAGGGTGAGTTATTAAAAATTTAATTGACGTTATATCTTCCTTCCTTCCTCCCTCCCTCCCTCCCTCCTTCGCTCTCTCTCTCTTTCTTACTGTGGATTGCACATAAAGACTTCAAACTGTGATAACTGTGATTTCCTCCTGGCCTCATTGCTAGAAGTGCAGCCAAGCTTTTGTCTTCTGAGCCCTAGTTTCCCCCGCTTTGCAAACAGAGTTAGGTTTTTATGTTTCAGAGAAAAATAGAGAAGTTGCCAGTAGCCCTGGGAGACAACCCCAAATAAACTTTGTTTTCGAAAGTCTGGGCAGCCGGAACAAACTCTCAGGCTTTGGTCCACATCTGGCTTGCAGACGTGTTTTGTTTGGGCTTGTAGATGTCTTGAAAAAAAAAATTGAATTAGCTGCCAACATTTGCAAATCAGGAGATTTTGCAGAAAAGTTTGGGTTTCTGGAATCTCTTGAAAGTCTGTTGACACTAGGCATGCATGTTTGTCACATGCGACAATCGGCAGGGGCTGGGAGCAGCTTCCCCCTTGAGATGGGACACAGCCACCATTATTATTCACAGTCCCTGCTCTCCTTGTTTCACTCCTTTATATCCTCTACCTGCCCTTGAGTCTGAGCCCCCTGGCTAGCTGACTGAGACAGTCAAGCTGGATTGTCTGAGAGGGATGTGGAGGAAGGCTGCTGCTTTTAGTTACAGAGGAGACTGCAATACAAGGGTGGGAGGGTGGATTCCCCAAGACCGCGAGGGCGCACGGGGTGTGTGGACCCAGGGGATGAGGAAGACCAGGCTGGCTGGAGCATAGCTTACCAGTGGTGGCAAAGATCTCAGACGAGGGCAGCTACGCACTAAACTCTATGCCCTTGAGTGTACAGCAAAAGTCTCCCGGGTCACTCTCACCAGAGCACAAGAATGTCCCCAAAGGAGTCCCCTCTCTTACAAGCCTGACCAAGCTGTTCTGGGGGCTGCAGCCACAGTAGACTGAAGCCCACGGACTTTCCCCACCATCCAGACTTTGTAAGCTCTGGACTTCTTACAAGATCCCAGGGAGCGGGGAGGCGCCCCAAGCAAATGACATTGGAATTTGTATTGACCTTGGAAAGTGATCACCTGAAGCTGGATTTTATTTGATTAGGCAAAAGAAACAAACAGGATATTTCCTGTGCCTCAAGTGTCTTGGTTGTTCATATATGATATGCATGTCTAACATCATTCTTGACTCAGAACAGGCAATAAATAGATGACATCCATTATTATCCTCCCCTCCATCCAGGCACGTGGGACATTGCTAGCCGGTATCCAGATTACTACTAATATTTAACATTTAAATAGCACTTGAAAGGCATATGCACAGTCTTACACAGGTGTGGCAAGACGATGTTACATGTTCATCAAACCAATCCATTTTTGTTGCAGGTAGATGGGAAGACTACATTCCCAGACACCCCTGAAGTTCCAAGGAGCCGTGTGACTGAGTTCTGGCCAATGGAATGTGGTGGAAGTGATGTATGTCACTCTCGGGCTTGGCTATACATCTCTGCACTACCCTCCATGCTCTCTCTTCCCACTCAAGGGGACTGTGGAAGACTTGTGTTGAAGAAGATGGTGCCACGAGAGCGAAGAAGACTCATCCCCAAGAGAATGTTTGGAGCCCAGACTGGATGGGGGTGTGAGTGGGAAACAAGGACTTGTGTTCACCCGTTGACATTGGGGCCATTAGTTATAGCAGCTGACATTCTCTGACTGACTCCTGGATATGCAAATTGTTTCGAATATATTATCTCATTGGATTCCGAGCAGAGCCCTGTGAGTTTGTTGGGACAAATACCGTTCTCTCTGTTTCATAGATTCAAGGTCAAGAACCTTTTCCCAGGCGTCATATTGCCCCTCCAACCACAGGAAGTCAGACCCAGAGGGACCTCAGACGCTCTCTTCCCATTTTACAGTTGGGGAAATGAGGCTCAGAGGGGAGAGGCGATTTACACAAGGCCACAGAGCTGTTGGCACAGAGCTTTCTCCTTGTCAAGTGCTGTTCTCTAAAGCTTCACTCTTCAGTGTGACCATTCATCTGCTTACCGGGAAAAGAGAGAAGAGGGTACACCCAGGTGGGCCCATGACTGTGTGTCTATCTATGTATTCCTGGGGTCTGAATGCAGATAAATGCCCCTGATAAAGTTGCTTGTAAAAAGGTTCCCAACTCTCAAACCAGGGTAGGTGTTATTATAGCTAAAGAGATAATAGAGAAGGAAGGACAAGACAGGCTGACAGCGTCCTGACCATGGTAGGACCCCCATAGCTCAGGGCATGCTCCTCAACTTCAGACATTCACATCTGTCCTAGGACCTGGCAATGCCAGGTGTCCATTGCCCTCTCTAGACAGAGTTGAATCTCTCCCCACCCCCTTCTTAGGATATTTGCCTTTCTCCTAGTTTCCGACCTTAGCTGCACATTAGAATCACCTGGAAAGCTTTAAAAAATACCAATGCACATCCCACCCCAAACCAATTAAATCATATCTGTGAGGGTGGGGTCTAATAGTCTTTTTTTTTTGTTTGTTTCCTGAGGAAGACTTGCCCTGAGCTAACATCCATTGCCACTCCTCCTCTTTTTTTGCTTGAGGAAGATTAGCCCTGAGCTAACATCTGTGCCACTCTTCCTCCATTTTTTTTTTGGTATGTGAGACACCTCCATGGTGTGGTTGGTGAGTGGAGTAGGTCCATGCCCAGGATACAAACCCACAAACCTGGCCGCCAAAGTGGAGTGTGTGAACTTTAATCACTTGGCCACGGGGCCAGGCCCAATCAATGTCTTTAATAGCTCTCCAGGAGAGTCTACTGTACAGCTGGAGTGAGAATTACTGTCTTAAGTGATAAGCTTGGAGTTCTAGATAATCGATCTGATAGTCAAGGAAGGAGTATAGTGACAAGATGCTCCGAGTTCCCAGAGGACAATCATCCCAGAATTAGGGATGAGGTCACAGTGTCAGGATGGCCCCTCCCTGGCAACGCTCCTGGCTGTCATAGTGCTGTGAGGAGATTTAAAAGAATACAATCGGAGAAGGTTAATTTTTGTTGTTGTTCGTTAGCTTGTTTTGCAAAAGGCATAACCTTTGTTCAGAAATGTAACTCTTGGAGACACCAGTGCTCGAACTCTCTGGGGGTCCAGCCGTGACTTGAATAAAATCTTCTAAGATTTTTTCAAGCGGACCATTCCTCGTCTTCTCGGAGTTACCCCATACCCTCTTGTGATGGTTAATTTTATGTGTCAACTTGACTGGGCCAGAGGGCACCCAGATACTTGGTCAGACATTTTTCTGGGTGTGTCTGTAAGGGTATTTAGATGAGTTTAAGATCTAAATTGATAGATGGAGTAAAGCAGCTTGCCCTCCCTAATGTGAGGTGGCCTCATCCAATTAGTGGAAGGCCTGAAAAGAACAAAAGGCTGACCTTCACCCAAGTAAGAGGGAATTTCTTCTGCTTGAGTGCCTGCCTTCCAGCTGGGACATGGGTTGTTTCCTGCCTTGGACGTGAACTGAAAGATGGGCTCTTCCTCCATCTTGAGCCTGCCAGCCTTCGGACTAGAGCCACACCATCGCCTCTCCTGGGTCTCCAGCTTGCTGACTGCGAATCTTGGAACTTGTCAGTCTCCACAGTCACGTGAGCCAATAATAAATTTCATTCCGTATATGTATGCACATCCTACTGGTTCTGTTTCTCTGGAGAACCCTGACTAAGATGCCCACAGAGGACCGTGGCATCAGGATGGGGAAAGCTGGCGAAATAACCGAACTTAATATCTCCTCAGCCTTCTCCAGCTGAGGGGTGGAGAGTGGGAGGGTGGACATGTCCGCCCAGGTGAAAGGGCTACAGGGAACCTCGTGTCACTTGGTACACACAAAATTATTACCAAAGGGATTGAATTCATAATTCCCAAGGGATGTTTCCCTCAAACTAGGGTGTTGAGGTGAATTGTCCTTTTCCACTCTCTGGATGTCAGCTGTCAGAATCAGCACCCCCTTCCTGGAATGGAAAAGCAGAGGCACCAACGAACTCTTTCTGGTCCACTCCCTTTTAAAAAATCACTATAAAATCACTAACCCAGGTCGCATTACCTCGTGCCAGGTAAGCCGTAGTACAACTGAAAGGAAAATGGTTTGTTTATGTGTATTCCAATTCAGACTTGGAGCTCCTGGGGTAGGTGAGTTCTCTACAGGTGAATGTCTTTTGGTACATGTTGTGTTTACTTGTTTCCACTTCAGAGGGTGACCTTTTCCCGACCCTGACCTCTGAGTCAGGGTCCATCCTCCTGGAGCCCTTGGGTCCCCTCACATTGACCACTAGGAGCTCACTCACTGCCCTTCCAACCAGAGATGAGGACTTGTCTGAGAATTCCTTGGTGTGTAGACAGCTCCGTCTTGCCCTCTCGGCTGCTCATTGAAATCATGGGATCTGCACCCAGATGCACCGTTGGCTGGAATAACATTGCTCATGCTTTGCTTCCATCCCATCCCTTATCCTCTCTTACCCCCATACGGAATAAAGGCTCAGATTGTTCTAAAAACGTTTGCAGGAATGGCAAAATAACAATAGCTTTGGTGCCCTTGAAACGTTGCTCTTTTGTATCCCTCAAAATAAATATCTTACTTCTCAGGTGCCCCTCTTCTTAGCTCTAGGATGAGAGGACTCCAAGGGCTGTAGGAAGGTTGGGGAAAGCTCAAAACACTGATAATTTGGGAAGACAGCCAGGACAGGTAGGGTCCTGGTCCTGATGGGAAAACTCCCTTCAGAGCTGAAGCTAGATTTCTGGGTTCAAATGCTGATTTGGCCATACAAGATCTATGTGACTTTGGAAACAACACCTGTCCTCTCTGTGCCTCAGTTTCCCCTTCTGTAAAATGACTGCAATAATAATATTATCTTCTGGGGTTGTTATGAAGACTGAATGAGCTATATTGTCAAGTGCTTTTTTCACTACTTGATTTATTGTAAGTGCTATATAGGTTTTTGTCAAATAAATCCAAGTGTTTGGTAATAAATCTTGGATATTATTGTCATTATTCCCAATGTCCAGCTCAGTGACCTGTAAGCAGCTGGGGCTTACACAAAGGTCTGGTTGTCCATCCCTTGAGATGTTCTCACCTTTGGGCAGCCAAACTGGGGTCTCACAGCCTGGCTGGGTGGAGTTGGCCCTGCCAGCCCTGGGGGCATTCTCACCTGCAAGAGGGGGTTTCCCCACTATGCAGCCAGGTGCGCCAGACCTCTCTCCCCCAACCATACTGACCTGAGCTCTCCATGGGAGCCTGGGGAGTGTGTGAGGAGGATGTGGTTGTCTCAGGTGGCAGAATGGAAAGTAACGTGGTTGTTTTTCTGCACAGAAGTGGTTCTGCAAAATAAGAGGCAGTTAGCATAAGTGGTGGGGAGGTACAGAAAGTACATTTGGGGAATGAGAGGCTCCTGGGTGACCTCGGCTGCTAGTACGCTGGAGGGAAGCCCAGATTTATTTAAGAAATACTTATATGGTGCTTGCCATGTGCCAGACACTCTTCTAAGCACTTAAAAACTATCAACTCTTTAATATGAATATTAGCCTTACGAGGCAGCTACTATTTTCTTCCCACTCTACAGATGGGGAAACTTACACAGAGAAGTTACAAATCTATTCAAGGTCCAGTAGCTAGTAAGTAAAGGAATGAGTATTTGAACTCAGACCATCTGGGTGTAGAGCTCACACCCTCAACCATGACCCCAGGCTGCCCCACTGTGACCCCAGCAGGAGGGACTCCCGAAGTCTGCTTGCCAGAGCAACAAAGCCCACAACTGAAAAGCAGAGGAATTCTGAACAAATCCAAGAGCTTGTTCTTTGAAGAAAAAAAGAAACATACCTGGGAAAGCTGATCCAGAGAGAGAGAGAAACAGAGATAATCTTGGGAATGACAAATGCTTGTAGCAAAAAGAAAATCTGAACCCTCTATATCATTCATGGTTTTCTAGGAAAATAAAAATGACTTGAAAGGCTATAGAAGAGTTAGAAAAACTGCTCTATTAGAAACCAGGGAGGAAACAGAAAGCTATCAAAGAGCTAGGTCTAAAAAAGGGTGTTGTCTGACTCAGATGGTTCCACTGATAAGTTCTTTCAAACCTGCAGAGTAAAGAAAACTTCTATGTTATTTAACCTGTTCCAAAGCATAGAGAACAAAGGAAAGAGTCTCTGAAGAAGCCAGTTTACCCTTGATACCAAAATCTAATAAAGAGAGTTTTAGAAAAAATAGATGAAGCACTTCACATCCGTTGCGATGGCTATTTTAGAAAGAAAAACAGCAGAAAATAACAATTGTTGGCAAAGATGTAGAGAAACCAGAGCCCTGGTGCGTTGCTGGTTGGAATGTAAAACGGTGCAGCTCCTGTGGGATACAGTCTGGCAATTCCCCAAAAGGGTGAACATGGAATCACCATATGACCCAGTGATTTCACTTCCAGGTAAACACCCAAAAGAATTGAAAATAAGGACTCTAATAGATACTTGCACACCAATGTTGATAACAGCATTATTCAAAATAGCCAAAAGGTAAAAACACTTCAAATGTCCACCAACAGACGAATGGATAAACAAAATGTGGCATATACATACAATGGAAAATTATTCAGCCTTAAAAAGGAATGGAATTCTGATACCTGCTACAACGTTGATGAACCTTGGAAACATCGTGCTAAGTGAAATAAGTCAGACACTAAAGGAGAAATATTATATGATTCCACTTTGATGAGGTACCTAAAATAGGCAAATTCACAGAGACAGAAAGTGTAGAGAGGTTACTAGAGGCTGGGGAGATGGAGGAATAGGAAGTTATTTTTTAACAGGTACAGAGTTTCTGTTTGGGACAATGAAAAAGTTCTGAAAACAGATAGGGGTGATGATTGCACAACATTGTGAAAGTACTTAGTGCCACTGAATTTATACTTTTAAATGGTTAAACTAGTCAATTTTATGGTATGTATATTTTACCACAATAAAAAAAAATAGGTCAGGTTCACCTATAAATATAGATGTACAATAGTAAAATAAATATCAACTAATCGAATTCAATGTGTTAAAATTATAATGTACTGTGAATAGTTTTAGCCTTTTATAATCATAGAAATGAATATTAAAATCTAAGATACCATTGGAAAAGATTAGAAAAGATAATAACATCAACTATTGGTGAGGATATGAGAAAATTTGCTGTCTTACTCAGCTCGTAAGAATGGAAATTGGCATAGCTTTTCTGGAGCACAGTTGGGCAATAAGTATCAAAATTCAAAATGTGCATACTTTTTGTCCAAGTAATTCCACTTTTAGGAATATATCTCAAGGAAATAATTGGACCAGTTAATAAGGAGTGTGTACAACAATGTTCATTGAAACATTGTTTGTAATGGACAAAAACCAGGAGAAACTTAAAGACCCAATTATAGAGTGTCAATTAAATGAATTAGAGTAATCCATGCAGTGGAATACTATGCAGTCACAAAAATGATGGTGTATATCTGATTTACTAAATTGAAAATAAATATTTCAGAAGTATTAATTTTAAACGGTAGGTAACAAAACAGTTAACACATTTCTAACACATTAATTTTAAAAAGGATATTTCTAAATTTGTATGTACACGTTGAAAAAAGTCAGGAAAAACTGAACATCAAAATGTGACACTGGAGGTTCTAGATCTGGTTAAGATGGAATAAGTACTCTCCACTGTAACTCTCTCACTGAATGCAACTAAAAACTCTGGATAGTGTGTACGCAACAGCTGTCCAAGGATTCTGAGAAGCAAATGATAGCAGGCAGAGTGGGAAAGGAAACCAGAACTTGAAGCAAGAACAATCTGGCAATGAGTTTTCTACGTTTCCCCCTCTGTTATACCCTGGCCTGGATACAAAGGAAGCCTGAAACTCAGAAGTGCACACTGAGGGCCAACAAAAAGAGCTAGAAGAAAAGCCTTTTTCTGGTCTGAGGAGCAGAAAACGGGCCCCTAAATATTAGAGAGATGGGAGAATTCCTTCTTTCTTTTCATTTTCTCCTGCTGTAGCCCCCAGGCAATCCTGTGACAGCAGCAGCAGCAACAGTGGCAGTGCAGGTGCCTAAAGCTCTGAGGAGGGACAATTCTTCTTTCTAACTAGAGGAACTGTGGTCCCAAGGGCATGGGAAGAAGCCTTATTGCTTGTTTCCCTCTATCAGAGGAACAAAACCCAGAAATAACAAACAGAAAATGCCTAAGAAAATAGTAGACCTAAATAAAAACATATCAATAATTACATTAAATGTGAATGGTCTAAACACACCAATTAAAAGACAGATTGTCAGCATAGATTTCTTTTAAAAAAGTAAAACAAACCAACTCTATGCTGTCTACAATAAATTCACTTCAAATTTAATGCCGTAAATAATTTAAAGGAAAAGGACAAAAAAAAAATACTATGCAAATACTAATTAAAAGAATGCTGAAGTGGCGATATTAATATGAGACAAAGTAGATTTCAGAGTAAGGAAAATTACCAGGAATGAAGAGGGACGTTACATAATGACAAAAGTGTCAATTCATGAAGAAGATATAACAATTGTAGACATGTATGCACCTAACAACAGGGTTTGCAAATATATAAAGGAAAAACTAATAGAACCAACACGAGTAGACAAATCTGCAATTGTAGCTGTCGATTTTAGCAGTCCTCTCTCAGCAAGTGATAGAACATGCAGGTGGAAAATCAGCAAGGATATATAAAAACTGAATAATGTATCAACTAACTGAATTTAATTGGTGCTTATGTTCATACAAAAATCTGTTCACAGATATGTACAGCAGCTCTATTCATAATGGCCCCAAACTGGAAACAACCCACTGCCTTCAACAAGTGAATGGATAAGCAAACTGTGATACAGCCAAAAATGGAACACTCAGCAATAAAAAGAGACAAACTATTGATATTATAATGACAAGTGTGAATCTCAAAGACATTATGCTGAGTAAAAGAAGCCAGGCTCAAAAGGTTACTGGCTGTGTGCTTCCATTTACATGACATTCTAGAATAGGAAAAACTATAGCGTCAGAATATAGATGAGTGATTGTAAGGGGTTGGGGGTAGGGAGAAGGGTTGACTATAGAGGAGCAAGAGGGAAATTTTGGGGGCGATGAAACTGCTCTGTATCCTGATAGTGGTGATGGTCACAATAATCTATACATACGTTAAAATGTATAGAACTGTATAGCAAAAATAGTCAATTTTACTGTAAAAAAAAAAAACAACCCACATCTTAATTTCTAACTGACGTCAAGTGCTTATATGCTTATATAGTTTTTACCAAATCCTAGAATTTACCAAAAAAAGGAATGCCCTTTGTATCTTCAACATTACAAGAATATTTTAGTATGTTCAGTGGTGCTCTCACAGCTTTATAAAAGCAGACCATTTACAGACAAGACACCAGCACCGGTGAGGAAGACGCCTGGGGAACCGCGGCGGAAGGCGATAGACATTTCAATATACACCCTTTTTTTTTTTTTACCATTTTAATTTTTTTTAACTTGTGCATGTTTTTAGATATCTTAAAAGCAAATAAGCCTCTATATCCAGCTACCAGCTAATAGGAAATACAGAACACGCTGATGCATACTATCAGGATGAAAAATCCAGACTCCGAGAAACTCTACGGAACAAATGCTCTGTTTCCTTTAACAAATAAATTGCCGGGAAGGTGGGGCGGTGGTGGGGAGGACAGACAGGAGGATAAACGGGAGGGGGACCTATAGACTAAAAGGAACTTACAGGACGTTATCAACCAAGTAAATGTGTGAACTTTGGATCCCTGTTCAAAGTATTACAAAAAACTGTTACATTAAAGGCAATCGGGAATTTGAACACTACAGAAGTTTGGGGGGAGGGAGATAAGAGCACTGCAGTTATGTTTAAAAAAAGAGCAGTCTTTTAAAAAAATTAGACTTTAACTTTTGAGATAATCGTAGATTCACATGCAGTTATAAGAAATAAAACAGGGACATCCTTTACCCAGTTCCCCGGATGGTAACATCTTGTGACACCATATCATAAGATACGCAGTATCATAACCAGGATATTGACATTGAAGCAATTTCGTTTAGATTTCCCCGGTTTTACTTGTATTTATTTGTGTGTGTGAGTCTCTTATCTTTTAATGAGACACATTAAACTACAAAAAAAAGTGACATCACTTACCCACAGGCAGTGGGGTTACAGGTAATTTTTACTTTAATACATTTCTTGCATTTAATACATCTTCTGATTTCTTAATATTAAGTATGTTTGACTTTATTAAGTGACAGATGGCACACAAAAGAGAGAGATAACATCTAAGTTGTGAAGCATAATAATAAAATGGACACCTGTGAGCCCACCACTCAACTTAAGAACATTGTCATTGCATTGCACTGTGTGTTTCACTTAAAATCAGGGGCAGAAAAGGATAAAACTATTAAAAGAATTGCTCTCCTCTCCCTTCTTCGGCTCCCAGGACTGCTGAGCTGCAAGGTGGACTCACGCTGTGCTGTGGGGGTCACCCGCTGGAGTTCGAAGAATTGGGTTTGAGTCTCGGCTCTTCCACCCCCCGCCTGTGGGACCCATCGCTGGCCTCTCTGAGCCGCAGCCTCTTCCTTTGTGGGATGTGCCCCCAAAGGCGCCAGGTACCACATGAGACTAGTTCATGGCACCATTTTCATAAAGGGCTGAGTATGGAGATCAGGGACCCAGCTAAAGACAGGACTGTGTCAAACATTCACGCCTATTCCTTCTCTCTGAAAATGCTCCAGCGTGTGTTTTTGTGGGTAAGAGTAGACATCGAAATCTGAATGAACCATGAAAATTTAAACATGAAAACTTGACCCTGAATGAAAGACTGGCTGACCTTGGGGCCTTCCCAGTGTAGGAGGAGGAGCTGGAAAATGGCAACGTGGGGTGGTCAGAGCCACAGCACAGGGTGGACAAGCAGTGGGGGCAGGGCAGATCTGGGTCCTGACCCCAAATCCAGCTGTAGGGGGAAGCCAAAAGAAGCTTCCCAAATGGGACCTAGGGAGTCAGGTTCCCAGGTCCTCCTCTATTAGCTGTGTTGTTGTAGAGAATGATCCTAATAAGCTCTGCTCCAACCCCACTGCCCCCATGGGATCCCAGACACCATAATCTTTCTCAGATTCTGGCAGTGCCCCAATGGATCTACGGCTTTCCCTCTTTCCCCCTACAATTCAGTTCCAGGTTCAAGCCCTCCAATGGCTCCTCTTGGATCTTGTGGTAAACTCCACACTCCTCATCCTGCCTAAATCTCGCCTGGTCTGACCCCTGCCCACCCCTCCAGCTTCATCTCTTCCCGCTCTCCCTGTGGCTCACCAGGATCTCATCTCATGGCTCTTTGTGTTGCTCTCACTTGCCAAGTTCAGTCCTACCTCAGGGCCTTCACACGCCTCTGCCTGGACCACCTTCCCCCCTAGCGGGCTCCTTCTCAACATTCAGGTCTCATTTTAAGTGTCACCACCTTCGAGAGGCCTTTCCTGACCATGCTATCTAACACAGCCCTCCCAGTCAAGCACTAGCACACTCTTATTTTCTTCATAGCTTTTATCAGCATCGGAAATTGTCCTGTGTAATGATGAGTTTTCTTGGCTACTGTTTACATGGGAGATCCACAAACCCTGGGTCCTGGTGTGTCTTATTCACTGCAGCGCGTCCAGCACCTAGCGCCCTGTTGGCACCTAGTAGACAGTGAATAAATATTTTGGAGAAGTATTTGACGAATGAACGAAGGTGAAGTAGCTTGCCAAAAGTCACGTGGCCAGAGAATGATGAAACTGGGGCTAGAGCTCAGAAACCTCAACCTGGGGTGTGGGGTTGTGGCCACCTCCCTTGCCCCTTGCACCCCTTCTCCTCCTGCTCCGAACCTCACAGAGCACCGTCTGCCCTAGTAAAATAAAGTGAACGCACAGGCAGACGTCTGTCCAGGTGGGTTCAGCCAGTAATGAACATCAAGCAGCCTCGAAGGAAAAGAAATCACAAAGATGTAGATTAAAAGAGGAGTACATCGGGGCTGGCCCCGTGGCCGAGTGGTTAAGTTCACGCGCTCCGCTCCAGGCGGCCCAGTGTTTAGTTGGTTCGAATCCTGGGCGGGGACATGACACTGCTCATCAAACCACGCTGAGGCAGCGTCCCACATGCCACAACTAGAAGGACCCACAATGAGGAGTATACACTATGTACCAGGGGGCTTTGGGGAGAAAAAGGAAAAAAAAAAAAAAAAAAAAGAGGAGTGCGTCTCTCAGGGCTTACTGTATAAAGCTAAGGGTGTTCTGGGCTTATTTTTCATTGAAAGTAAAATTCTAAAAAAATTTAGAAACTTCCTCATTCATTCATTCATTCTTCGATTCATTCATTTGCTCACTCACTCATTCATCAATTATTAATTCAGTGCTTAGATATATATTTGCGCAGGCACTGGATGGCTTCATGCTGCCCCCTTGCTCCTCTGCCAGGGACCTTTATAATCCACTTCCTGTCCTTTGGGGCTGCTGACCACACCAGCGTGGGGGAGAGCCCTCAGGGAACACGCTTGCACTGAGACAGGAAATGGAAACAAGTAGAACCTAGGTCATTCTCAAAATGTGTCACCTCTCATTTGCCTTCAGGAATGACATGAATTTCTTAGGAAAACAAAGCTTGCCCGGCTAAGCCCCAAACACGCCTCTGAGGTTGTGCTCGACAGGAGCTGAGTGCACGTACCACACACGAGCACGTGGTGAAGATCTCAGGAGCTGCTGGCAGGTGAAGGGACTCTCCATCCTACACAGCCGGGGGCCGGGCTGGGGGAAACAAAGCCTGAGAAATGGACCTATGAAAAGAGTGTGAAACTTCCATCCACGGACTTGGAACATCCATTCGGGCTGCTCAGAGGCCCTCTGGCTCTCTTCCTCGTTCCTGGCAGTGTTTTGAGCAGCTGAGGTTGCTGAGTAGATCAAAGAGCATCTATAGAACATCATCCATGTGGTAGAAATTGTGCAAGGCCTGAGAGTTTAGACACTGTCTTTGCCCTTACGATCTGGGGGTCTACCAGCCTGTGACTTCTTAATGACCCCAGAGTGGCCCTACTTGCCACACTCCTGGTCCACGTCAGCACACTGGCACTCTCACGGACCCCGTGCTCACAACACGCTTGACAACACACCCGTTTCACAGATTCACATGGGCGATCTGGAGATGTGCACTGCCTAGTACGTTGCTAAAATTCAATTTTCACCTTAAAAACCACACCTACCGTAAACACCTAAAAGGTACACGTGGCTATACAGTGAAAGGCAAGCCATCTCACCCGCCCGCTGTTCCATCAGTTCTCTTCCCCAGAAGAAGCCACAGTTCTAGAAAATTTGAATCTTTGGCCAACATTTAAAAGTCAGGTTTCACATTAAAATCAAGATTCCCAGCTTTTGTTTAAAAGGAATAACTGGAAGATCTGGCAATAGCGGGCCGACAGTTCCGTGTGGCAGCAACCAGTGGGTCCTGAGCCTCAGCTGCTCCTGTAGGAGGGCCATGTACCCCCTGGGGCCTTGTGCCCACCCTCCCAACTGTGGCCACCACTGTCAGGTGGCCACCGTGTCATGTACGCTCCCTGCTGGGCTCTTGGAGGCAGACAGGTCGGCAATCCACGAGCCACACTGTAGCTCAAGGCCTGGTTCTCAAAGAGAAGCGCTAAGTGCAGAATGCCTGACGTGAGCTGGGCGTTGGGGTCGCCCCACGGTGCCCAGGTGAGTCAATCGATAAACATTCATGGTGCGTCTCCCTCTACTTCTCCATAACACCTGATATATTGTATCATGACTGTCAGGCCCTCGGGTGAAGACAAGCCAGGGTCACTGCCCCAAGCCATTCTCAGGCTAGAGAATAGAAACAAGTCTGTTGGGCACAGCTGGTATGACAAATGGCACAGGAAACAGAGATTATGTTGATGCTCAGAACACTGGCAAAGGAGACAGTAGTCCCATGGGAAGGGGGGACACAGACACAGGGGCGAGAAGGACATTGTGCTCTGCCACAATCACACGGCAGGCACCTCTGCCACCTGCACAGAGAGGGGATCTGTGACAGATCTGTGGGGATGTGTCTCAGGTCCCATCTTGGACAACCTGGGCTGCAATGTCCGACAGCATCTTTTGTGCCACTGAGCAAGCAAACAGCACGTCAGAGCTCAGCTCACATGCCCCTGCCCTCTCCCAGCTCCCCCAGTCAAACAGCAAGAATGTGACATCACAGGAAAGAAATACACCAGCCTCGGCTGCAAGTGGGGAAGTTCCCAGCAATTGGCGTAGGCAGCATGGAAAGTAGCTGGGGGGCAACTCCCAACAACCTGGGAGGAGCCCCACGGTCACCTCACTGCAGCCTCTCACCCTACACTGCCTGCAGCGTTCGTTCATCATTTCATTTGCTCCATAGCTGTTGAGCTTTACTACATGCTGACACTGTCCTACAGACACAAGGTAGGAAAACCGGGTCTTCGATTGAACACCTAATAAATGGATTTCATCCACCCACCCATTCACTCATTCATTCAAGGAATATTTATTGAGCCCTTTCTATATATTGGACACCACTCCAGGTCCTGGGGATGCGGCAATAATTTAAAATAGACAAAAACACCTGCTCTCACAAAGGTTGCACTGTAGTGGGTATGTCATGATGGTGAAGGGGCAGACAATAAACTCAGTAATTAAACTGTGTATTAGATGATGATCAGTACCATAAGAATAAGGCTGGGAAGGGGAATGTGGGGGTCCAGGGCTGGGGGGTGCCATGTTTAAAAGGGCAATCAGGGAGGTCTCACTGAGGAGGTGACATCTGAGTAGAAACCTGCAGGAAGCATGGGACCAAGCCAGGCGATATCTGCAGGGAACACATTCCCAGCAAAGGCAGCAGTGAGCTGAGCACTGAAGTGGGAGGGATCTGAGGTTTTCAAGGGACAGTACAGCTGGGGGGCAATAAGCGAGGGGACAGTAGGAGGGTGTTGGCAGACAGTTCTCCACGGGTTTGTGCCTGCCTTATGAGCTTTTGTTCCAGATCATCTCTTCAAGGTTTGTATGGTGAACGCCTTGGAAGAGAGAGCTGGTGTCTCCCTCCAGGGCAGAGGAGAGACCCACTTGCTCTCCAGTATAAGAGAGACAACGTCTGCTTCCAAGGCAAACGTGGGCAGCTTGGCTTGCAACCCACTGTGAAAACTGAGGTGCCTAAGCTCAGGGCTCCTTGGCTGTGATGCACAGTGCCCACGTGAATCTGCCTCTGTGCTGCCCCCATGGGACCTGGGGGACAAGGGGAACCAATCAACATGACACTCAGGATGCTTTTGTGCTGTGACTGATGAAGTCCTTTGTCTCTGACTCGAGAGTCTCGTGTTTTCGCCAGTGTCCCTGAAACTGTGGCGGGCTAACTTAGTTACAAGTAGGGTGAAATCTTAGACCCTTCTCAGTTCTTGACAGAGGAACAAGATCAGAGACAAGGAATGAATGGATGAACACACGTGTGAGTGAGTGAATTGGGATTCAGAGGGCATTCCTCCCTAAACACAGAACATTAGCAAGGAGCAGTCTTCAGGGCGGGTGCAAACACACAGCTGGTCACTGCCTTGGGGTAAAATAGGCCCCAGGACTGGCCATAGGACCATGGAGGTGGCTCTAGGGGATGCAGCAGAAAGAAGCCAAAGGGAGCTCATTTGCAGCTGCTGCTACCCATAGTTGGTGCAAGATAAGGGGGAAGATCTCCCTGCCAAAGGAAGGGCTGAGGAAAGGATGTAGAGGAGGCTCTGAAGAGGCCTGGCTCACAGTGTTTCTCAGTGAGAATCCCAGGTTCTGACAATCCCCTGCCCACCCCAGCACCCCAACCCCCCACTGCGGGCTCTGAGGGCAGGCCATTCAGACAGAAGGACATATCACCGGCACTCCCTATGGTCTCCTCTTCCAGACTCAAACTCAAACCGGGGAAGAAAGACATGGAGTCTCCCAGGACCACACCTCTGCCTCCCTTCTGTCGTCCCAGCCCCACTCTGGTGCAGAGAGAAGGGACCTCCCCACGCTCACTTGCCGCTCTGCTGCTCCCTGCGTTGATCCACTTTGCTCTCGTCCCACTGGTGCTGCCTCAAGGCTGCAGGGTTCAGGGGCAGAGGCTATCTCCAGGACGCTGAGCTTTCCTGCCCGTGGAGACAGGCATTCTTGCCAGACAAGACTGGTTCTTTGGTTTAGAGCATGTGGTCACTGGACTCACAGGGAGGGGTGAAGGGAGTGGAAAGGCAGAGCTCAGAGTTCCGAGGGGGCCCCTCAACCCTCAACCCACATCCCATGAGGCCCACTTGGGCTTTCCAGGTTCCCGAGGGGCTGGGGAGGTGAGGGCCCTGCTTCCCTGTGGACGGGGCAGGCCTGTTTCCTCAGCTGTGTCTGCCACTGGCTGGGAAGGAAACACCTGGATGCGAGAGAGCTAGTCTGGCAGGGGGAGCATTGTTCCCAGGGGCAGGGGGCCTGGACGCAGGCTAGGAAGCCCCGGGGACAGATGACAATGATTGCAGCCTGGTCTTCATGTCCCCTGTGTCGGCAAGGAGCCCTCTAGGAGATAAGAGAGGTGAGCAGCAGGCCCTGGAGAGAGGCCCTGTGGCAGTGTGGCTGGGCAGGTAGCATACGGTGCTGCACTGCCTGGGTTCCGAGTCTCTCTGTTGCTACGGCAACCTGGCCTAGGTTCTTAAACCCTTCTTGCCTCAGTTTCCCTATCTTTGAAGGGGACCAAACAATAGCACCTACCTTCTACGGTTATTGTGAGGACTAAGTGAAATGATACTCAAAAACCACTTAGAGCTAAACAAAAAAACGGAACAGGCCCACGCCTGTAAGTCTCCCCAGACTCCACGCTTGAGCAGCCAACCGGAGTCGCTCGCTGTCCTTTCCTTTAATCCCGACGTTCACACCCTCTTTTCTGCTCTGTGGGTTTCACGCTTTGTTCCCATCGCTGGGATACCTGTTGCCTCGTCTCTGCATGCAAACCCTCCCTCTCAAGGCTCAGACGCCACCTTCCATGAAGTCCTCCCTGATTTGCACCCGGAGGTCTCTCTCCGCCTGCACAGGCCACCTTGCCTCGATGCGGGCCCTGGTGCCTTCTACTTTCTATGTTAGTCACTCATAGCCTCAACCCCCACACCAGATGGTCAGCTGCTCGAGGACGGAGACCTCGCCTTGGTCAGACCCTGGTGCCGGCTGCACACGTGGAAGATGCTCGATCCATGAGTGTGGAGAGAACTGGCCTAACCAGCATGAGTGTCACCAAATTCCCCAGAAGAGGGATGGACAGATGATGTCCCAGAAGGGGTGCAGATGGGGACCCAGAAGATTCACTCTGAGTCCTGCACCTTGCTCACCCACACTGCAATTTTGGCAAGTTGCTTCATCTCTGTGGGCCTCAGCCTCCTGAGCTATGAAGTGGGCGTAAAGCACGTATCCAGCCTACCTCCAATTGCTCGTGAGGATCCAGTATTGGCGAGAGTACTCTACAGCACCAGACATGTATAATTAGGCCTATTACTATTGGCATTTACAGGATTTGTAGAAGAAAGGAGAGGTCTTCTCACAGAGTCCCATGTCCTTTCTTGTGAAAATGAATTGAGCAACCTTCACTTGCAGAGTGGTCCTAGTAGCCACCGTGTCTGGGTAGCCCTTCTCAGGAAGGCTGGGCCTTGTGTTCGCGAGATCCAGGGGCGTCTCAGCCCCTCACGGGCTCCCCTTCCAGCATCCCTCCTCCCAGCCCCGCCATCTGCTCTGCTCAGATCTGCCTCTCCCCGGTCCCTCCCTGGACACCCTACTCCAGCCAGCACCCACCTTGGCTCAGCTGGGCTCCTCGAGTCCTTCTGCCGATCAGATCCCCTCTGTCCTGCCCAAGGAGGCTGCCAGCCCCTGACGCCTCGGTATCTTGGAGGAGCCCCAACGGGTGTCTTCAGTCTCGCCTGCAGCCTCCAGACCTGCAAAGAGCCCCAGCCTGGCTCTGTCCCCGCCTCTTCCTTCCCCTTCCCATGGCCCTCTGAGCTCCTCCCAGAACACATCCTGCTGTGAGGTCGCTTCTAGAGAAGCGTCTGTGGTCACCCACGGTCCCTGGAGCTTCTGCATTCTGATCCCGTGGGCAGGGGGCACCTCCATAGTGCCCTTCTCTGCTGCTAACTGAGCGGTGTTGCAGGGGGCCCTGACCGCTCTCCCTAGCTCCAGACACACCAACCACCCCCACACCCCGACACTGTCACCAGATGGCCCTCAAGCTCCTCCAACTCGTCACGAACAAACCAAGCTCGCCACTTCCCCCTCTAAACCCACTTCTCTGCTCCTTACCTCAGATGAGAAACCTGGGCATCATCCTTAACACCCCTCTCCCTTACCTGTTACATCTAAATGGCACAAGACCTGTTACTACTTCATGAATTGTCCCCTTCTTCCCATCCCCATGGCTGTCCCTGCTTCATCAGGCCACCGTTGTCTTTCTCCTGAATTACTGCAACAGCCTGACGTCTCCCACCAATCCTGCTTCCACCTCACAGTCAAAGGTCTCTTCCTGTTAGTGAAACACAAATCTGATCACACTGCACCCTGTTACAACCTTCAATGGCTCCCTATTACCTTCTAGAGAACAGCCAAACTCCTTAGCGTGACTTGCAAGGCCCTTGATGTGGTCCTTCCTTAATTCCCAGCCTCAGGCTTTATCCCCTCACTCTGACCCCTCCCAGAAATCCTGAATGATGGCGGTTCCTTAATGATCCAGGCCGCCTCGCATCTCCAGGCCTTCACATGTGTTGTGGGAGTCTTCTCCCAGCCCTCCTCCCGGCTCACTGCTAGTCATCCTTCATTCAGCAGAGAAGAGTGAAAAATGAGCCGGAGAGGCAGGAGCCGTGGAGTGCCACGAAACCTGGGGGAGGAGATAGCGTCAAGGAGAGGCTGGTTAATGGTGTCAAAGACTGCAGAGAATGAAGAGAATGAAAAAGCATCAGCCGACCTTAGCAATCAGGAGAGAGCAGCGCCAGGGAGCAGATCATCTCCAAGGTGACGTGTTTGCTAGTTTGTCATATTCTTCCCTTTCCTCACATTTTGAAGATAAGCAATATTTGGGGGAGTCTCCATTCACATTTCTAGACTTTTGAAAAGCTCACAGACTCTCTGCTATCCTCCAATTTGGCCTAATGGATAAATGGCTCTGGAGAGAGACAGATTGCTGACAGCATTGTTTGAACACCTGGATTTAGCTATGCCTGAGACCCTGCTGCCTAGATCTACTCTTAATATGATCCAATAAATTCCCCCATTTTTAAAGTAAGACTGTTTGAATTGGGTTTCTGTCACTTGGGTTTCTCCCTTGTAAACAAAGGAGAAGTCACTGATCTTTTTCTGCAAGGGCTTGAATGGGTTCTGTTCCATCCCCTCCTTTGCAGAAGAGGCCATTTGAAAAAAAAAAAAAATCCAGAAATTTAAATCATTTGCTCTATGGCTCAGCCTCCCTCCCATATCAGCTTCTCTTCTGTCCCCCTCGTGTGGCTGGAATCACCTTCTACCTTGCATTTTTGTTCTTGAGTTCTTAGGCCACATGTCTGCCTCATCCCTCCCCTCCCCTTCAATAAGTTCTGGGACAGCAGAGCCTAGGTCCATTTATCCATTTTTCTATCCATCATGGGAGAAGAGAACGTTTGGCTCATTAAATAAAACAAATGGATGAATGGATGAATGAAGGAGAGCATGAATTAACAAGGGAACTAATGAGTTAAATGAATAAGTCCAGGACAGGATAAAGAACCAAGAGCTCAGCCCCCGCGGGTTCATGACTCAGCAGTGGCTGGGCAGTGTGGCCATCGCGGGCAGCCTCTCTCCTTATCGGCTTTGGCCTAACTGAATCGGAAATCACAAGCTGATGTTGGCCTCTTGTGGCTGCACGACTCCTCTTATCATCAGCTGCCGTCTCTGCAACTGCATTGGGTGTGGTAGCCATGGAAGGGGTTGCTTGGTGAGGGTGGACAGCCCCAGAGCTGTCCCCTGCAAGGAGGAGCTGAGGCGCCTTCATTTTTGAGGGCACACAGCTGACAGCCAGCCAGGGACAAAGAGAGAGTGAATAGAGGTGGAGGGAGGAAGGGCCGAGGCCCCCAGACCTGCTCCCAGCACTCCATCCTACCGTCACCGAGGTGGGGTGACACTGCCCTTTTGCTCCCAGGGATGCCTTTCCTCTCCACGTGCTCTTCTTAGGGTTTGTTTAATCTGGGTTTTCCAGGCTAGGCTGTTGCCAGATTTCCCATCTGCACCAAGCCCCTAGGAGCAGCCCCAACAAGGCCACTTGACCCATCTGCCGGGAACTGAGCGAGTTGGGGTTCCCTGCACTTACTGCTCTAGTTCCCAGATCACCTGGCCAGCTAGGGGAAGCAAAGCCGCTCTGCAGCCATCAATGCCCCGGACACAGACGCAGAAGGCTCCCCATCTATCGCCACTCCTCCCCCTCCCTCTGTCACCATCCACCAAGTGAGCTGGCTCGCCCCTCTGGGCACAGCTGGGACGGCTTCTCAAGTTCCTCCATCTCAGCCTCAGCGTTCAGAACACCTCGGGGCTACCAAGTGTCTTATCTTTCCTGCAGACACTCGACCCTTCTGTTCCATCCTCATTCCTCCTCTCAGAAGAGCCCCTCCAGTCCCTTCTATTCAGAAAAATACTTTTTATTTATTTTCCTGTCTATTACAAAGCAGCTGAGAGCTTTAAACAAATTAAATTAAAAATTCAATTTTTAAACAAATTAAATCCTCTTGTTACTGTGGTGGCAGGGGACCAATGCTGGGACTGGGGTGCACTGGGGACCAGGGTATGGGAGTCAGGCAAGGGTGATTTACTTTGAATACAGGAAACCCAGGGTGCCCTGTGCCCCTGGCCCTGCTCCCCCTTCTGTGGGAGTTATCTCTGGGATCAGTCAGCAGCAGACGCAGAATTCATTCTCTCTTCGAGTTTTCTAAGGAATCCACTCACAGAAAATCCTAATAAGCAACGGAGATTTTATTGAAGATAACATTGAGAGGGTGGAAAAGAAGTGTACGTTACACGTCTCTTAGCCAGCTGTTTACAGATCCTCCATGGATCTGTCCGTGTCATCGGCCTGGTAGGCTGGGGTATGGCAGGGTTTCCCTTTTCTTTCCCCTTTTCTCTCCAAGAGACCCCAACTTGCTAACTCCTGTTTTCTCCCATCCAGACTGTTTTCACAAACATATCAAAGTCCTCTTTGAAGCGCCTTCAGGGCACTTCAGCTCCATTGTCTCCCAGTTTTTACACCCCAAACTCATTAACGACACCCAAAAAACAGATGGTTCTCTGGTTGGTAGGACCCATTCTTAGGAAGCCGTGAGAGGTAATAAACCAGAAAATAGGTGTTATAGAAACACATTTTACTTCATCTAAACAATCACCTCATGAGTTAGGACAATCATGGACATGGGTCGACTGGAGCTTAAAGGCTCACGTAACTGGTGGCTGTGGGACTTGAGGGAGGGAATGCCTGGTCCCGGGGTGTCCCACAACACCCCAGGGAGGACCTGCAGGCTGAACCCCTTGTCTCTAAAGTCCACTCCAGGAAGACCAGGGCAGTCGCATGGCTGGTACCCAGCTGATAGGGACCCCTGCTTCCAGTGAATTCCCTCCAGTCCTCACACCCAAGGCCCAGGGAAGCAGGGGCAGCAGGACCACGCCATGCTCTCAATCAGGGCTCCACCATGTGTGCTCTCTGGACCAGCAGCATCAGCATCACCTGGGAGTTTGTTAGCAACTAGTACTGTCTGCTGTGGGTGTGGAAAGGGAGAACAGTACAGGTGTTGGGAATTTCCCATCCTTTACCTGCGGGAGCATTGTTCTGTGGGGTGTGTACGTGCGCAGAGTTAGGACTAATGGGGTGATGGCTATAAGAGGCAGATTTAGGCTTAATATCCATCCACTCAGTCTTTCAGCCATTTTTCTTATTTTGGGCAGGAGAAGAAGTTTTGATTTTAAATACCATCAAAGTTCTTTTTTTACAATTTTAGTGTTTAAAAAAATTACCCAAGCAATTCACAAATATATTTTTATTGTAAAAACACTCAAACGTTATAGAAGTATATAGACTAAAAAAGAGAGCCCCTCCACCCCCACCTTCCCAGTTTCTCTTCCTTCCCCACCCAGTGGTCATCACTGTCCATAGCTTGGAGTGATTTATACAAACTGTTCTTCTAATCGCTTTGTTTCCTTGGAGATCATTATATATCAGTATGTAAGGATCAACCATAGTCTTTTCTTAAGTTTAAATGTCCTCATTTTCTGGACTAGTGACATTTACATGGGTCGACATGGAAAAGATACAGAGAAATGCCAGCCCACTCCCTCTTCCACAAGCCACTCTTCAAGTTGGTGGAGAAAACTTCCCTACCCAGGGGGTTCTTGGCAGGTGCACCTGTCTCCCTCCCCAATTCCTTGGTGCCCTCAGGCCGCTCTGGGACCAGGTGAGGGGCAGAGAGAACTTGGGGTTGCTGTGGAGGGTGCAGCCTGGTCTCTCCTTGCCTCCCCTCTTCTCAGGTCAGCCTGGAGAGGAAGGCCACGTGGACACCCCTTCCCTGCCCCCAGCCCCAAGGCTTTAGCTTCCTAATACCACGGGTTCTCCCCGGGGCTGGAGGAGCTGAGCTGGGGGGCTGGCCTGCAAATTTCCCAGAATGCCGAGGAGGTGCTGGAGCCTCTTGTCTGTATAAAATACCTACTACAGTCGCTGTTTCCTTCTCACAAATGAATTCCCACCAGGAAGAGGGCCTGGCCAGCAGGTCAAGAGGTTGGAGGTTGACTAGGATCAGCGAGAAAACTTAAAGATGCCAAGCCTTTATTATCTATGCAAATTGCTTCCCCCCATGCACATGTGCACACATACATGCATACACACGTGTACACACACGCGCATGAGACACGCCTCAAAAAGGGAGACAAGCACCCTAGCCAGGCTCTCGTTCGTTCGTTGGAGCTGCCTCCAGCCACACAGGCCCCTCCTCCTCTCTGGGTCTGTTTCTTTATCTGTAACCTGAGGGGAGGGAGAGCCTGTTCGCAAAGCCCTCGCCAGCGTTCTCAGCCTCCAGACGATCCTGGTTCTGGCCTCCAAGACTCGGGGTTATGGTTTTCTTAGAGAGGGCCTCTGGTCCCAGTGATGAGATGCCCCTTCTCTTGGGTGAATGGGGTGCGGGTGGGATTGGGGCGTGGGGTAGGGCTGCCCTGCTCCCCTCCCTCCCCTCTCACTTCCTTCTCCCCAGAGGTCTCAGGGGACCCCCTTGAGCCGGTTCTTGGGCCTGGAGCCACACTTGCTGAAGGCTTCCTTCCTGACCGCCGCCCCCTCAGCATCAGACAGCACAGACTTGCCTGGAGCCCAGCCAGCCCACTCCGCCCCAGCTTCCCTCTCTTCCTCCAACGCCCTCCCTGCCACTTCTGCATCCCCACCTGAGGGTGCTTGGAGAGCGCAGCTTCTGTTTTGAAGCCGTCACAGCTCCTCCCGAATTCCATTATGAGGAAGCATCCCTCTCAGATATCTGTGTGAACTTTACTGTTCTGAGCCTCAGTTTCCCCACCACTCACATGAGGGGGTTGAGGGAGTGGCATAGCTTGGTGATTAAGAGCAGGGACTCTGGGGCCCGGCCGTGTGCCTTGAATCCTGGCTTCCCCTTTCGCCATCTCTGTGACTTTAGGCAAGTTCAGTTTCCCCATCTGTTCCATGGAGTATAACAGTACCTACCTCATGGGGCTGTGGGGAGGATGTGCACGATAACACAAGCACGTGAAGCACAGAGACCATGCTTGGCACGTGTGCAGTAATGGCTGTGTAGTGTCTGCTGATACCTCTCTTAGCGTGTGCCAGCCAGACTTCAGTGGAGTTCCCCTGACCAGGCTGCAACGACTACGAGGCTCAGCCTTCCAGATTCTCTGAATGGGCAGTTTCTTCCCACTCACCGTGTGCAGAGAGGGGCACATGCACGTGGCTGCTGTGGCCACAGGTACCTTTCCAGGAACCACACACTCAGAATTGCCGGGTATTGTGGACTGAATGTTTGTGTCCACCCAAAACTCATATGTGGGCCATCGATGTGATGGTATTAGGAGGTGGGTCCCCTGGGAGGCAATTAGGTTTAGATGACGCCATGTGGGTGGGGCCTCCATGATGGGATTAGTGTCCTTACAAGAAGACAAAGAGAGGCCAGAGCTTCCTCTTCCACCATGAGGACCAGTGAGAAGGCAGCTGTCTGCACACCAGGAAGAGAGCTCTCACCAGATCCTGAATCTGCCAGTGTCTTGATCTTGGACTTCCCAGACTCCAGAACTGTGAGAAATAAATGTCTGTTGTTTAAGGCCTCCTAGCCCTGTAATGGCAGCCTGAGCAGAGGAAGACACCTGAACCTGGACACAGGTGTGCCTGCCACATGGAAGACAGAAATAAGGTGGCACAGGTGGGGACAGTCTGCTACCGGCCGTCTTTGCCCCCAGAGAGATGGGGAAGGCACCCTTCCCTGGAGAGCTGGCTTCCTTTACCCCAATTTTACTGGTAGGGTTGGGGAAGAAATAGAGGGATCCAGAGATTTGGGAAAGGAGGGAGCAGTTTCTCCCCCAAGAAAACCGAGAAGCCCTCTTCCCAGGGGTTGGCTAACATCCCAGCGCTGGAGGGTGTGGTGGGTGTGACAGTGGGGAGGGGGAGTCTGAAGGCCCCCGCAGGCACCAGACAGGCAGGGTACACACACATCTCCTGCGTGTGAGAAGCTGCAGGGGCCAGAAACCTCTCTGCTGCCTCTGCTTCGAGCAGACTGAGGACGCTGCAGGTGTTCCCTACCCCAGGGGCTGTGGGAGAGCTGTTCCCTGGAGGAGGCATGACTCGGATGTCAGGGACCTCAGGGAGAGGTCTGAGGATGGTGACAGACCACTACGTTCCGGACCTCAGAGGAAGCTCCAAGGCAGCAGAGGAGAACACATCAATAAATTTGACTTCATTAAAATTAAGACCATCTGCTCGGCAAAAGGCACTGCTAAGAGAGTGACAAGGCAAACCACAGACTGGGAGAAAATATTTGCAAAACATGTATCTGAGAAAGGACTGGTGTCCAAAATATACAACGAACTCTTAAAACTCAACAAAACGAAAACAACCCAATTAAAAAATGTGCAAAAGATCAGAACAGACACCTCACCAAAGAACACATACAGATGGCAAACAAACACATGAAAAGATGCTCCACGTCATAGTCATCAGGGAATCGCAAATTGAAACAACAATGAGACAAAGCCAAAACACAGGCAACACCAAATGCTGAGGAAGATGTGGAGGCACAGGAAGGTTCGTTCATCGCTGCTGGGAAGGAGAAAGGGCACAGCCACTTTGGAAGACAGTTTGGCACTAAGAAAACCAAAACTAGACATACTTACACCATATGATCGAGCAATTGTTCTCCTCGGTAGCTACCCGGATGAGCTGAAAATGTACGTCCACACAAAAACCAGCACGGGAATATTTATAGCAGCTTTATTCATAATAGCCAAAATTGGCATCAACTGAGATGTCCTTCAGGAGGTGAGCGGATAAACAAACTGGGGCACATCAGTACAATGGAACATTATCCAGCAACAAAAAGAAATGAGCTATGAAACCCAGAAAAGACACAGTGGAAACTTAAATGCATATTGTCAAGTGAAAGAAGCCAATCTGAAAAGGCTACATTCTGGAAAATGTATAATTATGGAGACAGTAAAAGATGTTTGGTTGCCTGTCTAATTAAGCTAATAATGGCTTCAATTTCTTTAACATATATTGGCCTAGTCAGACTATCCATTTCTTCTGCCAGATTGGCAAATTGAGAAGGGAGCTCTCAGTTTAATTGATGATCCTTTGAAGATAAAGCATGTTTTTTTTCCTCTGGGTATCTTTAAAATCTTCTCATTGCCTTTTCTTCCCCAGGAGTTTGACAATGAGACAACGAGGGGGGTGCGTGTGTGTTTGTGTCTTAGAATGAAACTCCAGACTGCATTGAGAGTTCACCAGTTTTTCCATTATTATCCTCTCTCTGTTTCAGAATCCAACCCAGGGCACCACATTGCACTTAGTTTTCAAGTTTCTTCAGTCTCCCGTGGTCTGTGAGTTTCTCAGTCCCTCCTTGTTTTCAGGACACTGACCTTCTAGAAGGTTACTGTCAGATGATCCTGTCAAATGTCTCACGATCTGGGTTTGTCTGATATTTCCCTCATGATTAGACTGGGGTTACTGAGCTTTGGAAAGAATATCAGAGGTGAAATGCTCTTCTCACGTGACTTTGTTTTTATCCTGTGTGACGGCTGCTGAGTTTATTGAATCTATGGGTTGATGAGCTTCATCGATTTTGGCCAACTGAATGCTGGGTGAAGAGTGACTGTGCCCGGTCCAGACCCAGCCCCCAGGAGGCATCACAGGTCTCTGATTACCCCTCTGTGTTACCATGTTGGCTAAGGTGCCCGAGGGACCACCAGAGCACACCTGAACCCAACCTGCAGCTTGGGGCCAAGCTGCTCTGAGCTCAGCCTAGAGCAAGTGATCCCTAGACGTCCTGTTAGATGCAGGAACAAGAATAAAAGGTCACAGTTGGAGTCCACTGACTGTCAGGTGTGCTTCACTATTTGCAGGAGCCAGAGCATCCCACGGTTCCTCCTTCCTCCATCCCGAGCACTGGTGCTGGGGGCCTGGTGCTGACCTACTTCTCCCGGGCCACAGGGGTCCTCCACCACCCCGTCACCTCCTCTTCTCTCCCTCCCTATGAGCCAAGTTTAAAAACAGCCCCAGATCCAGAGGGCCAGCACTGAGCTCACTTCCCTTCCTCTCAGCAGCACGATGAGGCTTAAATGATACAGTGTCAGGGAAAATTTCAGCACAGACATATTTTCTATAGAGAGGAAAATTACAAAAAGATAAAGAAAACAATCCCCAAGAATCTTATTTCTGCTCTATGTGAAATGATTTATGCGAACTGTCCAACTAGCAGTGAATTGTCACGCAGCAAAATAACTGTAGGTCATGAAATACAGGAGTAATCAAGTTTTATTTGACAATAATATTAAATTCCATTTGTTTATTCTAGGACATCTGTTTATCATGTAGTAGGCCAACCTGCTCACACAACCAAAAATTGAAGGTATATGGCCGACCACTCTTCTGGAGCCTGGAGCAGGTACAGATGGCTAGGACAGGGGAGGACAGTGGTACAGGGAAGCAGCTGACTCTGGCCACTTCTTTCAAGTCGTGAGTACTCTGGGCTGGGGTTTCACGGGCTCCTATAAGCCCAGAACCTTTGGAGCAGGATGGAGCAGGGGGAGGAGGGGAAGGAGCGACTCTGTGCAGGATACGATTGTCTGCTTCCATGGTACTTTCCCCACCTCTCCAGTCCAAATCCGGGGCCAAACGCCGCCCTTCACACTTGCTTCTAACTTCTCAAACCCCTCCAGCCTGGCAGTTTTAAATTTCTGGCTCTCATGCTATCGTTCATTTACCCCAATCAGTTACTAAGCTCCGCGAGGCCAGGCACTCCATCCTCTCCTCCTCTGGGATCTTGCCCACGCTCCAGAATGGTGCCAGCGGACTTTGGGGCTGGAAGATTCCACACACAACGTGCAGCAGCCCAAGGAGTGAGATGGGAGTGAGGGGCACCGGGGCCAACCTGGGAGAGGACGAGGTGAAGGCTGGGGGCACCCGTGCAACCCTCCTCTTACCCTGACGAAGGAAATTCCTTCTCCAGAGAACAAAACTGACCAATCCTTAGCCCTCGTCTCCTTCTGTTCCGCCTCATCAGTGATTTGGGAAGGAGAGAATGGAGAGGATGCCCGAGGCCGTGAGAGCATCCCAGTGCCAGGCAGGGGAGTCAGCGTTTAGGAGGAAAGGCTGCAAATCGTTACTAAGCGCCTGCTCTGAGCTAGCCGCTGGGCCAGGCGCTTGGCACACAACCTCCCTTCCATGCTTTAAGGAGGCCTTACTTCCACCATCTTAGTGCTCAGGAAAGGCAGGCTTGAAGGAGCTAATTAACTTCCTTCTGGTCCTTTGGCTGGAAGGGAACCGAGGCACTACTCAATCTAAGCCTGTCCTGTCTCCCAAAAATCTCGAGCCAGAAAAGGGCTCCAGAGAGAAGCTGTTCCAGGTCCTGATAGTAGACAGGTAAAGTGTTAGTGCTGTTTCTCCAAAGACCCAGGGGATTCGAGGGAGAGAAAGAGTGTGTGTGTGAGTGTGAGTGTGTGTGTGTGTGTGTGTGGGAGAGAGAGAGAGAGAGGTGGGGAGGATGGTACTGAGGTCAGAAAGAAGAGTTTCATCCACGTTCCTACCACCTGAACCCCAGAGGAGGGAGACGGAACTCCACACACACATCTCTGGCCAAGTAAGGGGTGGGCCTGGCCCAGGCTGGGAGAGGAGGCCTACACCACACTCCAGAGCACCAGAGCCTCAGATCTTCTAGAAAGGCTCCTAGACCACGCCAGTGATCAGGGCCTTCAGAGGTGAGCTCCCCATCCCTCTCGTTTCTACGTGAGGAATCTGAGGGGCTGTGTAGGCAGGCCCCTCTCTCCCTAATGCCTGTTTCTTTCCCAGAGCCCTGAGGCCCCAGAAACCATCCACCCCCTGCCCATTGCAGCACCCACAGCAGGACCCGACCCAGCACAGGGCCATTCAGTTCTCCAGAGGGAGCACGGCCCTCACAGCCACTGTCCTGCCGGGAGGGGCTTCCCGTGCAGGCCGGTGCTAGGGCAGAGCTCCACTGAAAGTCATGATGGGCAGACAGAGGAGGGAGCAGATGTCGGGCGTGGCCTGGGCCGGCAGGTAGGGGGGCCTCTGGGGTGGGGAGCAGAGGCTGCTCTTCTCTGGCTTGTAGCAGGGTGAGACCTCACACCTGTGGGGCAGGGCAGGAGTAAGGGCAGGCCTGTGGGTGGGGGTGGGTGCAGAAATGGACCCTTCCCTGGGACCCCGTTTTGCTGAAGCAGAGCCGGAGGCCCCCTTTCCTACCTGACCACACTCTGCAGGATCTTCCTCTCGTCCTGGTCCAGACACACGGCAAAGGGGCAGGTGTTGGAACCGATGATCTGCACCTTGTCCACTTTGATCTGCGATGTGCTAATCTGGAAGGGAGGCCCCGGTCAGTCCCCAGAGCCCCGGCCACAGAGCTGCCAGCCCTGGCCAGTTCCTTCCCTTGGAACTGCCCAGTCAGGTCTGGGGGAGCCGGGATGGGAGGACAGCCGGCTCGGGGCGGGGGGGTCCTGAGGGCTCCCTCAGGCCCTGCCTCCTCCAGCCTCTGCTCTTTCCTGAGTCTGGAAGAAGCAAGCGCCCCTGAGGAGAAACCACACCACCCACTGCCCTCACCACGAGAGCCCCAGGAGTGCCTCCGCCTTGGACCCAGGGCCCTACTCCCATCCCCCACAGCCCCTTTCCACACCAACGCATCCTCTCCCAAGGGCACCCCTTCCTCCCAGACACCCCACCACTCCACACCCATGCACGCCCCTCACCTGGCCTCTCTCCCACCCACATGCCCCCCGAGGCCTCGGACACCCCTCCTCATGCACACGCGCGCCCGCTGCTCTCCCGGGGCGGCCCGCACCTGGTTGAAGCCCTTCTTGGACTTGGAGTTCTGCCTCTTCACCACCTCGGTCAGACGGAGCGTCAGCGCCTCCGTGCTGGAGTCTGAAGGGCAGGGGGGCTCAGGCCTGGCTCGGAGGCCGCCCGCCCCCCCCGCGGCCCACACGCCCCTCACCTAGCTCCTCCGGCATCCGGCAGGCCTTGTGGAGGTTGACGGAGGTGCAGACCTTCTCCATGTTGCTCCAGCGACTTCGTCCACTGATGGCCCCCTGGAAACAGCGGAGCCAGACCCATTCAGCCCAGGGTCCCCCGCGCCTGCCACCTCCTCTTCAGAGGGACACCCCAGCCCTGCCAGTGATGGGGGTCGCCCGCAGTCAGCACACCCCAGGAAGCCCTCTCATTCTCCCGAGTCTGCCAGCTTCTTCACCAAGAGCCCCTGGACCCCTGGACAGAGCTTGGGGACTCCCAGGAGGAGTGTCAGCTCAGTGGCTTGGTCCGTGAGCACAGGAGCTGAGAGCACCTCAAGGTGGGGTCTTGATCTCCTTCTAAGCCCAGAGCGAGGAAGAGACCAGCCACGGGCCTGGAGTCTCCGGCAGAGCCAGGCCGGAACCCCTCTTTGGGTCCTTGTCTGAATGTGTCTTTCACTGGGGACTCCAAACCCAACGGTGTTTCTCTTGGCTCAGCTTACTCGACCTCACAGGAGACTTTGATACTGCTCAGCCGTCTTCTCTCCTGGTTTCCCCACCGCCTCCCTGGCCTCTGCTCTGCGCAATCACCTCCCTCTGCCCACCATCCCATGATGCAGGGCTCAGGACCTTCTCCGAGGTCTTTCTCCACTAGGGAACCTCACCCATGCCCAGCTCCATGACCACCTAGACACCCGTCTTCACACTGGACCTCTGAGTTCAGGCCCATCCATCCAGCTGCCTGTTCTGACTTTCTCCTTCTACCTCTCAAAGGCACCTCCAAGTCAACACGACCTAAAACAAACTTATCATCTTCCCCCACTGGACCTGGGCTGCTTCTGAGAAAATGCTAGTATCATGGTACTCACTCAAGACTGAAATCCAGGAGTTTGGCCCTCTCCTTTTCCAAGCCAGCCCTGAGCCCTGCCGCTCAAGTAATCCACATACAGCTCCCATTTCTCCATCTCCAGCACCAGCACCAGCACTCCCTAGTGTGGGTGGCCCACATTTCTCTACTGGATAACCACCAGAACCTCTTAACTCGCCTTCCTGCATCCCTTGTGGACCCGGCCAACATGTTCTCCACAGAGCTGCCAGAGGGCGCTGCCAACCTCAAATCTGATCTTATCACACTCATTCCTAGCCCCACCCCAAACTTAAACCCCTTCAAAGGATACCCCATGCTCTTGGGACAAGGACATAACCCCTCTCATTGCAATCGAAGCCCTTGGTATTCTGGCCCTACCAATTTCTTCAGCCTCACTTCATCATCCTGTTCCCACTCACTCTCTCTGCTCCAGCCCCTCTGGCCTTCCTCCAGAGCCCTTTGATATTCAAGTTGTCTCTCACCACAGGGCCTTTGCACATGCTGTTCCCTATACCTGGAGAACACACCCCTCTCTTCTTAGTTTAATTAACTAACTCCTGGTTTTCTTTCTAATGTTGACTCCATGTCCCTTCTCAAGAAAGCCTTGTCTAAATTTCCTGACTGGGTTGAATAATCCCCCTAGAGGTTCTCACAGTTCCATTTACCTCTCCTGCATCTGTGTGTCACAGTTGTAATTATACACGTTGTGGGATCACCTCACCCATGTCCACCACTCCCTCTAGACCGGAAGCACTTTGTTCCCTCTTGTGAATGTTCCTGTGCCCAAAACAAAGTCTGGGACACAGTAGGTGTTCAACAAACACCTGGCATGTAGGACTCAGTGAGGGTCAGTCCCTCCTGCCCACCACTTTGGCCACCAAGTGTAAGGTAGCCCCATCATCACTATCCCATCCGCCCTTTTACTGCCTTGTCATTGGTCACCACTCTGGCATTATCTTGGCCATTTTTGTCTCCCAGCTTCTTGTCTGTCTCCCTCCTCTGGGAAAGTGAAGGTGGGCCTAGCCCTCCCTGCTATTTCCCCTTGCCCAGCACGGAGCCTGGTACGAGGAGGTACTAAATAAATAGCTTTTGAATGGCTGAAGGAAGGAAGCAAGGAAAGGAGGCAGGAGATGAGGCAGGAGGACGCCCCCTCTGGGGGCCCTCTGGGGGTCCAAGTCTCCCTGGCCTGTACCCCGGGGTGTGATGCGCTCAGAGACCCATGCCCTCTCGTGTGCTCATGGGCACCCCCTCCCACCCCTGCCCCACAACTCTCCCCCCACCAAACCCACCTCCCATGCACCCGGCCAGCCCCACAGCCCCGCAGCCCCCGGCCTCTCCCTGCTCTGCCTCTGGAAGGCCCAGCCCTGCCCCCTCTCGCCCAGCCCTGGAGCCGGGCCCTAACGCCTCATGGAAGCTGCTGAGCACATTCAGGTCAGGGGAGAACACAGCAGGAGGGGGCCTTTGGAGGCAGAGGGGGAGAGGGAGGTCCACTCCCTCCCCTCCCCCTTCTCTCAGCCTCCAGGAGAGCCTGGGAGCCCGGGAGCCTGCTGCGGCCCTCCGGCTTCAAGACCCAGAGACAGGGGGTCGGGCTCTGGCAGGGAAGGATCAGCAGCAGATCCCGGAGAGGAATGGGCCACAGCATCAGTCTTACCTTGCTGTAAATAATCTGTAGTGTTAGAGGGATGGCCTCCCGGTCACCATCGATGCCCAGCCTCTTGCTGCCAGGACCTGTGCCACACATAGACCCTTCATTTCTTCTCTCTTCGGGGGCCCCTCAGAGACCCTGGGACTCCGCCTCCCTGCCCCACCTCCCTGATGACCCCTCCTCCTCAGGGTGCCACCTCCCAGGCCCCGCCTATCTCTAGCCCCGCCCCCAGGGGGGCCCCACCTCCTAGCCCCATCTAGCCCGGCCTCCCCACCCATTTCCACTGGAGCTGAGGCAGCGCCCACCCGAAGCCTTGATGGCGCGTGTGGCAGCAGAGTGACCCAGCTCCAGGGAGTGGATGAAGATCTCTGTCGTCTTCTCCCCGGTGATGAACGTCAGCTAGAGAGGGCAGGAGCGTGGGCATCAGTGTGGACCTCCCGCAGGGGCCCACCAGGCTCCTCCAGCACAGGCGGGCGGTAGGGGGGCGGTAGGGGGGCGGTAGGGGGGCGGTAGGGGGGCGGGCCCTGCAGGGCGATGCTGACCGCGGGCTGCCAGTGAGCGTGGAGCGTGGGGCGTGGGGTGTGGGGTCTGGGCCTTACCTCTGTCTGATAGACCTGCAGCAGCACCGGCCGGGCGGCAAAGCGGCAGTAGTAGAGCAGCATGTCTGCCAGGATAGGCAGCTGGGCAGGGGAGCCCTCCAGGGGCCGCGAGTCAGCCTTCAGAGACTGCTGTTGGAGGGTTGGGGCCCCACGGGAGGGACAGGCGGACAGAGTGAGAATGGGAATATGAGAGGAGGAGAGACAGGCAAACGCAAACACACACACACACACACACACACACACAGAACAGAGACAGAGAGGCAGAGGGAGCCAGGCAGAAGGATGGTGAGATGGAAGCAGGAAACAGAATGATCAGGGGAAGACCCACAGCCCGGCCCCCGTATCCTCCTCACTGAGCACATGGGCCTCTGGGGAGGCCCCTGCCAGGTTGGACAAAGCTGGGAGTTCAGGACGAGGGCTGAAGCCTAATGCCCCGGACCCTTCTGAGGACCCTCCCTGTCACAGTAGTGACCCCAGCCCTGGGTTCAGGCTCAGTCTTGCTTTCCACCCACCCTCCCTGCTGGTTTCCAAGTGAGCCCTGGTCCTCCACGGAGGCCTCAAGTAGATCCCCCAAACTAGGGCCTTCGAGCAAAGCTCGGTGATGCAGCCCGTGGGCCCTCTCCCCCGACCCAGGGGCCATGGACTTACCTGGCAGAGGACTTCAGGGGGCAGGTGCATGAGGCCCAGCACGTTGCGCTCATACCAGGGGTCGAGCATGCCGAGGTAGTGGGAGATGTCATTGGTGCTCTCCTCCCATGGGGCCGTGCCCAGCTCCTGGGGCAAGGGGTGAGAGTCATTCCCAGTCACTCAGGAGGCCTGCCATGAAAGCTCCGGAGCCCTCGATGGCACTTGCAGCCCCAATCTGAGCTTCTCCCTGCCCCTGCACAAGTCTGACAACTTTCAGTCTATGTCATCCAGCAAAATGCCATCCCCACGAGCAGGGCAGGGACCACTCCTGGGGGTAAGGCCCAGGCAGGAGGAGGTACCCCATAGACACAGGTGATTGCTTTTGGTGACTTCTAACCAATCCCCTTCAGGTAAGTGGAACCTGCTCATGTCCACTCTACTCTCCCACCCCATTTGGTTCAGGGCTGGGGACATACTGCAGGGCTGGGGTGCCTTGGGGAGTCTGTGGGGAGTGGGGGCGTCTGGCTCCGAGGGGATGGGCAGGTGCTGGAGCTGGTCCCATGGCTTCGCTTCACGGGCACGTAGAAGAACTGAAGCTTGAAGAACCGTGTGAGGAGTGGGCGATTGTTCTCCAGTTGCCTGGCAAGAAGAAGATGGTGAGAAGGGAGCTCCTTGGTCCCTCTTGGACCCTAAGCCTCAAGCCCCAGATTCCACCAGTACCACCACCCTGCTACCCAGGGCAGAGTGACACCCCCCCTTACAGCTCTTACCTCAGGTTGCTATACGCCCGAGCCACCTTCCCCGAAATCCGATCGGAGCCGAAGACCACGACACGTAGCGTGGAAGCCTTGGGGTCCTCATCCCCACTCAGAAAGGGGCGGCGGCGCCGATGGCGTGATGCAGGGGCCAGGAGCCAGCCAGGCAGCTGAGCGCTGAGCTTGGGCTGGGGCAGGGAGCGGGAGCGCTGGGCCCGGGTGGGGGGCAGTGTCAGGCTGTCCAGGGGGCTGCAGAGGCTCCCAGCCCGTCGCAGGGGCAGGGTATCCGAGCTGCCCTCCAGGCTCCGAGAGTCCCTCCGCAGGACCAGCTGGCTGGTGCTCTTGAAGAGTTTATAGATCCTGTTGAACTTCTGCCCAGGCCTGCGGTGGCCCCGGCACTCCTGGCTGCCAGGCTTCTTGGGCCACTCAGAGGAGCTCTCCTCACTGTCCTCCACGTAGCCACTGTCCATGCCATCCGAGAGGCCGGAGACAAAAGAGGTCAGCAACTGGCGGGAGAGCGTGGGCCCTGAGGCCTGGGACAAGGCAAAGGACAGGGCGGAGTCGTGGGAAGCTGCCGAGCTGGTGGAGAGCACTGAGTCCCTCTCGGCACAATGCCCATCAGTTTCCAAGTCCTCCTCCTCCTCCTCCTCTTCCTCCTCCTCATCATCCCCCAGGATTCCTGGCTGGAGCAGCTCCTGTTCCTTGAGCAGGATTTCCTGCAGGATGTCTGCAAGGAAGCAAGGGGAGGCAGTGTCTGGGTGTCTGGGCCCTGGAAACCCCTCTCACACACCCTTGGGAGGGGTGACAGGCTCAGACAGAAGGGAGCTGAGAAGAGGACAGAAGGAAGGTCAAAGCCAGCCCAGGACTCAGAGCATTGCCCCCTGCCCTGCTTAGAGTCTGCTCAGGTGGGAGGGCTGGTAGGGGTGGGAGGCAGCCGCACAGCCCCGGGGCTGAGAAGACAGCCCCAGCCGCTGCTTACCGAAGCTGTCCTGGTTCCAGCTGTAGGTGTAGCACCTGGCGACAGGGATGGGGATGGTGCGCAGCTTGCCAGGTTTTGCAGTGCCTGAAGAACAAGGCGGGCAGGGGGTGAGGCTGGGAAGGGCCTTGAGACCGGTCCTCAGCTGAGAGAAGAGACCAGAGATGGGAGAGGACCAGCCAGGGCCGCACAGCTGGGCGGGCCAGGGCTGAGCTGGAAGGCGGGATGCTGGCTCGCAGGCAGAGGGCCTTCTTTCAAGCCCACCGTGTAGATGCCGTGTCTTTTATAAGCTGTGAGCACGTGGCCAAGTCACAGTGTCTGTGCCTCATATTACAGGGTCCAAACGGGGAAACACTGGCACTATCTGAGCAGGTGTTTGTGGGAATGGTGTCTCTTCTAGATGGACTTGTAGAGAGGGTGTTTCCCAGGGGCTAGGTGGGGCCATGTGACTGAGGTGGGCTCAAAGGGATCGTGCAGACGTGATGTGTGCAACTTCTGCATTATCTTCCGCGTAAAACAAGCCCCTTGCCCTCCATTAGCTCTCTCTTTTCCTCCTTTCACGAGCCCTCACGTGATGGTAACCCAACCCTAACGCTGCAGACAGGAACCCGGCCCTGGGGGATGGGGGAGCCAGATGTGGAAGAACCTGTGTCCCTGACTGACTGCGTGGAGCAGAACCCCCAGGCCGACCGGGCTGCTCACCTGGGAGCTGGGACAGGCCGTGGGGAAGAGGGGCCCCGCTCTCCCGGGAGCCTCACCTAAGACACCAGGAAAGCCGGCTTTCTCTCCCACCGCCTGCAGCTTGGTCCTGAGCCACTGCCGCGCCTCCGCTGCATCCCCGATGCCAGATGCCAGCTCCTGGGCCTCTGCAGTCTCCGTGAAGATGTCCTCGAGCTCTGCCAGGGTCTTGGACTGAAAGCCCAGGAGGAGACAGGCTTGCTCCTGTACCACGGCCTGGCTGCCGACTTCTCCAGCTCCCAGGGTCTTATTGAGGGCAGCTGTGACCAGGCCATATCACCCACTTCTACCCACGGCAGCTGACCAAGGAGCCAGGTCTCCTCCCCCACTCCCTATTCTCAGCAAGTGGTCATGAGAGAAGCCCAGAGCCAGGGCACTGCAGAGTAGGGAGGGACTTCAGAGGTTACCACTGTGGCCCAGAGAGGGCAAGGGGCTGTCCAGGGCCACACAACCAACCTATTACAGAACCAGGCCTGGAAGCCAGGTCTTCCAGCTTCAGCCTAAAGCTTGTTCCTATACCACCCAGCCCATGCAGTCCTCTGAGGCTCTGTGCCCAGCCCCACTGCCCAGGGTGCCACCCACCTCGGTCAGGACCCAGTACAACAGAAACCCTCTCAATGAGGCCAGCCCTCCAGCCAGTGCCCTGCCATGTCACTAAGGGTGAGGGAGGCCAGTGTACCCGAGAGACCAGCACTGACATGGAGCAGAGAGGGGACTGTGCCGGAAGGGGGTGGTGCTAAGCCCCAGGGCCCCAGGCACATACCTGCAGCCTGCAGTGCAGGCCTGGGAGGTCACAGTGGGCCCCAAAGGTGGCCTGGAAGGCATGCAGGAGCAGGGTGATGTAGGCGCTGTGGGGCGTGTGCCCAGGCGTGCTCAGCTTGTCGGCCACGGCGAGGAACTCGGCCTGCACCTCCACTGGGTTCAGCAAGAGCACGGTGCTGGGGGCCCAGAGGACAGGTCGTGGGCACTGGGCAGCCACACAGCTCACCCCCTTGGAGGCCCGGGCCTCCTCACAGCCCAGGCAGGGCCTGAGGCCAGGGGCTCGAGGGTCCCAGTTCCAAGAAGAAAGCTCATTGTCTACTTTTGACTATTTTTCAGCTGGTGTTTTCAAAGGCCTTTTAAAAATTAAACTTAATTTTCAAAAATAAATTTTACATTAATTTTAATCTAAATATTTTTCCTATAGGATATCTGAATGGATGCAAGATTACTCAACAGGACTGTATTTTAGGTGAGGTGGCTTGAAGCTGGGTGGTCATTTTGGGAGAAGGGGGAGGGAGCAGGGCACCCATGATGTGTCCTGCAGTGTGGCCTGAAGTTTCAGCCCATGCCCTGCTTTCAGGCCAAGGCTCTCGGCACGGGGTGACATCTGCCAGGAGGAAGGGGTGCCACGTCAGGGCTGCACCTGACTCCTCTGCTCCCAGGGACGCCTTTACTAACTTCCAAAGCCATCACACAGGCTAGCATGGGCTGGGCGGATGGGGGCAGCCGCCTCTGTCTCCCTTCTTCCTGGACCCCTGACCCTCTCTCTCTTGGTGCCAGTGTTGCAATTTTTTCATCATGTAAAATTTCAAACATACTCAAGTGTTAGGAGAACTGTGGACCCTAAGGTGTTGATCCGTCAGTTAACAGTTAACAAAACCTGGCTGTTCTCAGGTCACCCACGCCAACCCTCCATCACTGCATTTTTTTGAAACGTATTTGAGCATCGTGGTATTACACCTATAAATGTTTTAGTATGAACTGCTCACACTTGCTCTTGCTCTCACAAACCTGCTGTGTTTAAACCCAGTGCATGGGGCCGGCCCAGTGGTGCAGCGGTTAAGTGCGCACATTCCACTTCTTGGTGGCCCGGGGTTCGCCGGTTGGGATCCCGGGTGCAGACTTGGCACCGCTTGGCAAAAGCCATGCTGTGGTAGGCGTCCCACATATAAAGTAGAGGAAGATGGGCACAGATGTTAGCTCAGGGCCAGTCTTCCTCAGCAAAAAGGGGAGGATTGGCAGTAGTTAGCTCAGGTCTAATCTTCCTCAAAAAAAAAAAAAAAACACCATAAACCCAGTGCAAAGAAGCACCAGGCAGGAGGCGTTCCCACCAGTTTCTGTGGACGTCTGTCCCAGAGCCGGGCCCCAGGGTCAGGGCACAGCAACAGGACCAGGCTCTGTCCGAGTCCCCATCATTTGGGGAGAAACTAATTTTGATTGCTCTATTTGTAAGAGAAGGGAGGGGAGCTCAAGTAAGCAACCTCTAATGAACCCCTCTCCATCACTGAGTGCCGGATCATTCCTTCTGCAGTCATGTGCTGAGCTCCAGTGTGCAGGACCAGACCAGCCAGGCCCACGCCCTCACCAACTGCTCGCTTTCTCTGCATGCTTGTTCCCCGCTTATCAATAACAGAAGTGAGACCATCGCCTTGCTCTAAGCTCTTTCTACTAACCTCTCTGTGCCTTAGTTCCCTGATCTAAAAAATCTTTCTCAAGGGTTGACATGAGGATTGAATGATATAGCGATGCTTATAACAGTGCCCAGACCTCAGTAAGTGCCGGAAAGGCAGTGGTGTTTTCTTGCCATCCACCTGCCTCGGCCCACTGGAGATGTCTTGTTTGCTTACTAAACTAACCTTTACTAAACATTTTTATGTCCTTTCTGTCCCTCTCAAAATATACCAAGGGCTTTTGTGTTTGTTTTCACCTAGAAAGAACTCAATAGCTGTTTGCTCAGGGGGTAAGTGAGCATTGAACCCCCAGGGCTGAGGACGGAGAGGGGCTGACGAGGAAGATCTGTGAGCCGGTGATGCTGGGTGCTCCAGGCTCCCAAGAGTCCAGGTGAGACACACCCACACACCTGGGGACCTGCAAGGGCCCTCAGAATGGAGGCAGCTTCTCTAATGCTTTCCAAACTGCTTTACCCCTGAGTGGTAATGGAATCAGTTTGGGGAGTCGCAACCAGAAATGCTTTTTAAGTGAAATGGAACAGAATGGGACAGGCTCGTCCTATGGGGTAGGGAAACGTTTCATGAAATTTGTTTCAGCTCTGTGTGTGTGTGTGTGTGTGTATGCATGCTAGGCTGTCATATAAAATGCATTTCTTATTATAGGTTCTGGTCCAAAAAGTTTGGAAAATGCTGTTTTCATAATAGGCAGAAAGATATGGTAGAAAGAGCATGGGCTTTTGAGTAAGACTGAGGTTCAACTCCTGACTCAGACAGTTACTAGCTGTGTGACCTTGGGGAAATCACTTGACCTCTCTGACCTCCAGTTTCCTCATCTGAAAAGTGGGGGTGAAGTGAGGTAATGTGTGCCCAGCACCTGGCATGATCAATGCAGGTGGTTTTAATCTTTTTTTTTTTAAGTCTCAGATCTGTTTAGGAATCTGATGGAAGACCCCTGGTCTAGAAAAATGAACCTGTGCACAAAACATCACCAGCAGTTCCAGGGGTTTCCTGGTCCCCTTGAAGCCTGTTTGTTGGTGGCTGGGGTGGAGGGAGTGCAGCGATGGAAGGATGCTGGATGCACAGGGTGGGGCAGCGTAGGAATGGTGAAACTGGGGTGGGGAGTGTCCCCCACCCCCCACCCTGGTTCCCCCTCCCAAAGGGCACTCACATGGTGGAGGAGCGCTGATTCTTGATGGGCAGGCCCTGCTCGGCCCTCACCAGTCTCTGGTAGGAGATTCCTGCAGCCAAAAACCAAAAAGAGTTCATGGGTTTACCTGCTCCTCCAGTGATCACGGCCTTTCGCCTCTCGGCGAGCCCAGCACTGGAGAATTCGGTTGGAGACTCCCAGATGAGGCTCAGGGCAAGGGTAGATTAGACCTGTGGCCTCTGGGGCCCTTAACCGTCGACGATGCCCAGGCCCCACCTTGGCTTGACCCGCCTGGCAAAGCTTTGCTCTTTCTTCAGAGACTGTGGGTGGAGCACCCTGGGAGGAGAACCAAGGTCAGGGTCTCCTGCTGTCTCCTGCTGTCCAGTTATTCCTGGTTCCTGTCACTGTGACCCTCTCCAACCCCCAGGTGTCCTCCTGCAGAGGGTGTGCCAGGCACCCCTCGCCTATTTGCTCACCCTCAGCACCAGCCAGGTGGTGAGTTTCTGCAGCTTCTGCCTTCCCGTCAGCGTCGCACGTGCTCTCAGGGGACCCTCAGGGGACCGCGGTCTTGCCTGATGTCCCTCCCTAAGGCTGAGCCTCTGCACCACAGCCCCCCTCCCAACTTTCCTCTCCAGCTTCTTCCACCTCTCCATCTCCTCTGACTTCAAACATGCAGAGAAGAAATGAGCCAAAGTTTTTCCTTTTTTCCTGCAACTTGACTCAGTTCTGTAGCTGGAAAATAGAGCCTTCACAGTCTGTATTGAGTTCTATGTCAGCCACGGAGAGGAGACTAAACCACAGTTTGCTCTCCTCACCGACGAGGATAACAGAGGCGAGGGCTGGGATCCAGGGGGCAGGGCCACCCGGCACTGGGGCTGAGCTGGGAGGAGGAAGACAATTCCCTCCGGTTTAAGTGGGAAGCCAAGACTGGGGTTAGAGCCGGCTGTAAACACAAGGCCATGCTTTTTGTTTAGTAAATGGCAGAGAATTGCCGATTTATGCTCTTCTAATTTAGGACCTAATTGCTTTGATTTTGGGCCTTTCATTTGATGTTTCTCTTCTGTAATTATGTAATTAATGTTAGGTCTGTTTTGATAGGGGAGTCCCTGACACCGTGGCTATTACTACCAGGACTTGGGACACCATCTGGTGGCCGCTCATGTGCATGACAGAGAAGAGCTCCCCTGGTCGCCCCCTCAGCCCCCCAGGAAAACGCTGTAGTGGAGGTGACGGCTCACCCCCCACGGGCTCCTGGCCACCAAACACACAGACAAGCAAAGTCTTCTCTTGACCCTCCTGCACTTTCACTCTGTAATGTTTTTAGCAGGTAACGCACAGCCCGCTGACCCATTGCTTCGCTCCAGTTCTGCCTCTACTGACCCGGGACACACAGCAGGCTGCGCTCCGGGGGTGGCAGTGGTGAGATGGCTCTCCCTCCACATCATGTTTCCCCCTGCACGCCAGCCGGCCTTCGGCTCCCCAGCCCACCGCCCTCCTGAAGCTTGACATGGCCTCCCCATCCCAAAGCCCAACGCCCCGACCTTCTGCTCCTCCTCCTTGAACCATCTTTTTTTTGAGTGTTTGATACTGTTGACCACTTTCTCCTTGGAGCTTGCTCTTCTCTATTAGTCTCCACAACAAGGAACGTTCGTTAATATATTTCTCTACCAGTCTGGTGATCTCAGGATCCTTGAGTAGACACATCTTGGGACTGCAGTGCAGTCGGACCCAGGAGCTGCTTCACGTCTATGCAGACTCCGTACAACTTTGTGTTTGCCTGGTTTTGCTGCTGGGGGCATTTAGGAGGATGTCTGTGCCTCTGGGTACACCTGCCCCAGAGGGAGTTGTTTGCAGAGTTGAATATTCTAGATACAATAGTTCCCAAGTGGGGCAGATATCACCAGCTGGAATTCCTCCACCCCGCCAAAGACACCCATCAAACGCCCCCTCCTTGGATTCTCTTCATAATGGACCCCCCTGCTTCTAACAGGGTTTGGGGATAATGGAGCACTGGACTGGGGCGTGGGCTGGGGACCCATCAGAAAAGACTGTGCACTGTGAAGGGGGCTCTGAGCCTCTAAACTTTTGTGCAAACTGACTCCTTTAAGCCGGGCCACCTCCCTACCTGCTGGTGCGTGTGGTGAGGCTGGAATCGTCTCCCAGTGTCTGGTACGCCAGGCGGGCCTCTGTTTTCATTATGTTACCTAGTGGTCCTGGGAGGTGGGGACTGCTGAGGCGGGTGTGTGATGTCAGTCTCAGGACCACCCTCCCTCCATCCTCCCTCCCTCCACAGGGAGGCTGCATCAGGGGCCTAGGGCGATGGGGGCCCCTCTCCCATTGATCTCATCACGCCCCCTCCCCTGGGCACCTCAGCAGATGGGAACGACTCTCTAGGACTGGCTTCCTCAGACAAAGGCTGGTCCAAGGGCTGAACAAAAAATGTGCCTAGGTTGTTCCTATGTCAGGTCCTAGCAAGGAGGAAACAGAAAGAGCCACCTCGTCCAGGTGAAGGCTGGGGACTGGCAAGTGGGAGCGGGCAGTGGGCAGTCACAGTGCAGTTCAAACACCTTGCCCAGACAAGTGAGCCCCTTCGCAATCCCAGCCTCCCCTACCCATCTAAGTTTCTGCCCTTTTTTAAACTCGTCACTAGAAATGGCCATTCTGCATAGGACAGCTAACTATGAAGACAGAGGATACATGACAATCACTGCTTGTGTCACCAAGCAGGACCGGTACCAAGTTGATGACGCTCTTACAGACACATCCGTGCCGAGGATGTGGCGCAGGGAGGCAGGCGGCGACACCCTGACCCAGCCGGCCTGTTAGTTTTCCCCTGTGAAGGCAAGGGCCACAATTCCACGGCTCCACAGTGCTCACAGGAACAGGGGAAGAAGCCCGGCCTTAACTGTATTGCCGTCCCAGCAGGAGACGATGCTGTGCTCCTCTCCAGGATCCATGATTAACGTCAGCTCATGGTTGAAGGCTGGAGTCTGCTCTGCACCACACTCTGACACAAACACTCCCGGAGATGGGTTTCTCTTATACTTTCCTCCTTTCTGGGGGTCCCCTGAGTGGCACCTTCCTGCCCCCTATCTCTGGGGTCCTGGGTTCTAGAGAGTCTGGAGGAATTGGGGACTTGAGTCCTGGGAGGGAAGGGGAAGCACAGCCTTTGGTGTGATAAATAAAGGTAGGGGTGGGGAGGACATAACACGGAAGGCTCAGAGGCCCTGACAGCTGGGAGTCTGGGAGCAGAGACCTGGAGGGTGGGAAGGGATGTGGGCTGTGCCAGGTTAGGAGGTGAGAGTAAGATACTGAGGGGAAGGAAACCACTGGGCAGAACTCCACGCAGGCAGAGCGGATTTGGTCCTTGGGATAAATAGGCCAATGGGGATAAAAAGACATGCTGTTCTGTACAAGTGCAGTGACCCCAGGAAAATGTCTGTGGGATGAGGCCTCCGGCCTTGCAGAGCCACCAGGTCTGGGGGTGAGTGACATGAGACCTGCCACCCCAGCCCTTTCACCACCCTGCTTAAAGTCACCCCGACAGGACCAGTCTGGGTCTTCCAGCCTGCTCTTATAGGAAGTCATATATGGCAGAGACTTCTAGGCATCAACCCAACACCCATACCTCTTCTTTACTAATAGGACACTGCATGATAGATCTAGTTGATAAGTCACATTGCTCAACCTCCCGTGCAAGAGTTGGGTGGGGCTTCTGGAAGACCCCTTTTTTCAGTGCCCCCGTCACTTCCTCCTTTCTGTTAACTGGACTGGGCCAGATGATGGCCAGAGCTCCAGCAGCCATCTTAGACCATGAAGTGACCTTGAGGGTGACATTTCCTGCTAAGGATGGTGGAGCAGAAAGATGGGCAAAGGCTGGTCTGGAATATTCGTGAGACCGTGTCAACCCTGGACTGCCTTCTACCAGATTTTTTATCTAAGAGAAAAATAAACCCCTATAAGTTTCCTTAATTTCCCCCTGTCTTTCAGGATCTTGACAAAACAGTCCTGACCAGTTACAGTAGAACGTCCCTCGATTTGGGGTGTCTGATGTCATCCCAGGACTGGAGTGGTATTAGGCATTTTTAGCAAGAATACCATAGAAGTGAAGTTGTATCCTTCCTAATTACTAGTTTTAATTGTAAAAATTTCTTTCATTGACATTGTGCTTCAAATACTTAAATTTTTAAGGGTTATTTGTAATGCTTTTGGTTTTGTTTTTTTTTTTAAGAAAAGCTGCTTTTAGTCAATCATGATTAGGACTTTAAAAAGTAGGGATTGGATTTCAATTATAAGCTTACCTCTGCCAGTTGTGTTCCTCTCCTTGGGTTCTTATCAAAGTGGGTCAAGAATGAAATGAATCTCCCCCATGACATTGTGATATTATAAAAATATATATATGGTCTTCCTTCGTCCCCAGTGCCTAGGAGAGATCTCCTAAAACCCTTATAATTTCCTGAGAGATAGGAGCATCTTTTGTTATTTAGAACAAGCCCTTTTAACCAGACCTGAGTTTATGCACTGAGGTGACTCTTGGTGGGCCCCTAGATAGCTTCAAGATGGAGGCTGGTCCCCTGAAGGAACCAACCATGTGATTAGAGGGTTGGAACTTTCAGCTCCACCCAATCTTCAGGGAGAAGAGAGGGGCATGGAGGTTGAGTTAATCACCAATGGCCATGATTTAATCATTCATGCCTACTTAATAGAATCTCCATAAAAACCCTAAACAATGCGATTCAGAGAGCTTCTAGGTTGGTGAATGCATTCACAGGCCAGAAGGGTGGTACACCCCAAGTCCACAGGGACAGAAGCTCCTACACATGGGAACTTTCTGGATCTTGCCCTATGTACCTCTTCACCTGGCTGTTCATCAGTATCCCTTATATACTAAACCAGTAAATGTCAGTAAAGTGCTTTCCTGAGTTCTATGAGCTGTTCTAGCAAATTATCAAACCTGAGGAGGGGGTCATGGGAACCCCCGATTTATAGGTGGTTGGTCAGAAGTAAGGGAGGCCCGGATTTGTGACTGGCGTCTGATTTGGGACCAGTCTGTGGGACTGAGCCCTCAACTTGTGCTAACGCCACGCAGTTAGTGTCAGAACTGAAGTGAATTGCTGGACACCCAACGATTGTCCAAAGAGTTGGAGAATTGGTTGGGTGTGGGGGAAAAAACCCACACATCTGGTGTCGAAGCTTTTACTCACATCTGAGTAAAAACAACACAGACCCCCACCTACTCGGCAATGATGTTTTCCTTTCCTTGAAGGGGTTTAAACCTTTCATTCCATAATCAGAGACAAAAAGTGGAAAATGCAAATGCCTATGATCAGTAATATCCCAAGAGAAACTTATTGCCACTGAAGAATATCCAGAATTCACCTGCTACCAGCTGATAGGCAGAACTGACCTAACCCAGGCTTGTTCGGGCTTTGACAGGAGGTCAGAGGTGGGAAGGCAGTAAGTGAAAGGAAAATGTGCAGGAGACATCGCCCAAGGGCGGAAAGTGCCGGGCTGCCGGACAGCACAGGGTCTTCCCATCATGCACAGTCACCTGCCTACGTCTCTCGGTAGAAACAGCTTTATGCAAACGTGTGAATGTGGCTTTGGGAGTCAAAGAATACATTTTTTGGAATCAAAAAAGATTTTGATTTGGAATCAAAAAAGTTCGAGTGGCAGAAGTCTTGTTAGCTATGTGACCACAGGCAAGCTGCTTAACTGTCCAACCTTCAGTTTCATCCTCTGCAAGATAGGAATAATACTGACTGCCCAGGATGGTGTTCTGAGGATGCAGGAGACCAGCCCCCAGTAATGTAGAGAGCACGGTAAGCACTCAGTAAATGCAACCATCGCCATCACTGCCGTCATCACCATCGTCATCATCAACAATTACAGTCCTACTTTTGACAAGGAGGCTCAGAGAGCTTATGTAACCTGTCCAAGGTCATCGGCTACTAAGCGACAAAGCATAGGTCCTTGTCATACCAAGGCCCGTGTTCCTTCTCTCACACCTGGCTTTATGGCTTGGGCAAGAAACACTGAACTTCCCCGAGTCTTGGTTGTCTCACGTATGAAATGGGAATGATACCGCTTTTCCCTCTTACTCCAGAGGGCCGTGGCCTGGATGAGATGCAATCGTGGAGGTTTGTATCCTTTGAAAACTGCAGAGTGACCCACACATGTGATGCCTGCTGTTTCCCCTCAGGATTACAGATAAATCCTTTGTAGGCAAGTATTGTGGTCTGCACAGCTGTGCCGGCATAGAGTAAATATTCAACAAACATGTGGGCGGAACCCAAGAGGGCTGTGGTGGGCAGGCCCCGACAGCACTGACGTGAGGTTTCCTGCCGCCCCCAGAGTAGAGGCAGTAGACGACCCTGTTGGGGGTGGAGTCAGGAAGAAGAGGAGGCCCACAGGCTTGATGACCCGCCAGCTTCCTCTGCCACCCAGCCACATCAAAGTGGAAGACACTGTTTCACTCATCTCCATGGCAACTGGCTCCCTAAGGCTCCATGGGTGGAGGGCCCGGCTCCCCAGGTCCCTTGTTATCTTCTCCCTGTGACCTTGCCAGGACCAATCTCTTCAGCCATCACCACCCCAAACCCTCTTGCCCCCAGCAACCTGAAATCAATATAAGCCAGCATTAACCCTCAAAACTGCTCTGAGAGGGAGGCATTATTATAGTCTTATTTTACAGATGAGGAAACCGAGGCTCCTCCACGTTAAATGTCTCTCCTAAGGCCTCATAGCTCCAAGATTTGAAACCACAAAGGTCTGGTACCCAGTTCTGGAAACCGCTAAGTGGTTCAGCCTCAGCCTCTCCTCCGAGAGCTCAGTCCGTGGCCTCCCTGCCAGACCCTCCCCACTTCTTCCCGTTGCCTCCCTCAGCTAGGATTACTGCGGGTGGGGCACTCAGCAGTAAGGCAAAAATGTGACCATCTGCCTCTAAAAAGTCACACTGAAGTATTTTCTAACGAGCCCACTTAAGGGTCACATAGAAGAAGGTAATTTGGGTTAACTTAACTATTTGCTATTGATGAGGACTCAGGTTCTGTGAAATTAGAGCCTAATTTGGGGATGTGAGATGAGTGATTTTTTTGTGTGTGTGTGAGGAAGATTGGCCCTGAGCTAACATCTGTATCTGATCCTCCTCTTTTTGCTTGAGGAAGATTGTCGCTGAGCTAACATGTGTGCCAATCTTCCTCTATTTTGTATGTACGGTGCCACCACAGCATGGCTTGATGAGCGATGTATAGATCCAGGGCCGGGATTCAGACCTGTGAACCCCAGGCCACCAAAGTGGAGCATGCAAACTTAACTACTGAGATGAGTGATTTTTATTCAGTAGAAAAGATAACCTCAAAGATTACAGTTCTATTCTCCTATATAACATTAACTCATTTTGTGTCTAATTTTGCAGTCTTAGTTTAGCTTACCTGAGAAACTCGTATCAGTTTCTCATTCCCTCCTTTAAACCAGCTCTACCATCTTGGGGGTTCCCTCAGTCCCAAGTTGAATGCATCTTTGACTCAGGCTCACCACACATTTGTATGTGTTAGGTTTTTTCACTGTTGGAAGATGACTCTCTGACATGAGAAGGAGGTAATGGTTTCCTATTTCGGTTCTGCTTTCCCTGGAAGAGGAGAGGTTCCTAGCATGGGCAGCCCCGCCTGAGCCTCTCTCCCCCAAGCTTTTGCCTTGTCCCCTGTCACCAGTGTGTCTGAGGCCTCACATGGTCCCAGGGGCAATGTCGAGAGGAAGGCCCTCGGCAGTGAGTGACAAAGGTTCCAAGGGTCCTCCCTGCTGAGTCCAAAGGACCCTCCTTCCATTTCCATCTCCGGTTGCTGCTCTGCCTGGCTTAGAACCCCATTGTCCCAGGGTCTGGGCCTCACCACAGCTGGCCCCTCTGCCCCACATCTGCTCTCTGGGCTGCCCAGATGAGTTCTTTCTCAGTTGCCCACAAAACATCTTGAGGCATGGCGTGCATCCAGCTGAAGACAGCCAGTTGGTTCTATTTGAAACTGGGAAGCGGTCTCCTCGCATGCGGGGCACAGCCCTCCCCCAACCGCACATCTCCCTTACCCAATTCAAAGTAAGAAGGGTCATTTAGATCTTTGGTAGAGACTAAAGGCCCTGCCAAGGCATCTGCATTTTAAACCCTTTCTGTCTAAATTACAGGGGGGAAGAAAACCTTTGCAGTCTTGTTAAAGGAATTCTGGTCACCAGCAAGAAGCCCAGAAGCGATCTACATCTGTTTGTTTGGCAGGGCAGTGGGGAGAAAGGGAATGAAAGAGACTAACCTTAAACTGGCTTGTTCACTTAGGGCGCCCTAGAAAGTTCAGTTGGCAGCCTATCTATTCATCATGTGCCCAAGCACCTTTCCTAGTCCAACCCCTTCTCCTCAGGGCCTTCCTGATTTCTTAAGTTTCCCACCCAAGTCTCTAGCATGAGGCAGGTCTATGTAATAGGCAGACTGTGAGGGCAGCCTGCTCTGCTCCTTTGTAACAGCAGACAGCTGATTGGTTGGAGAAGGAAGTCGTGCACCCTCCAAAGGAATTTACACACAAAGCTTCAGTCCTGCGCTTTCTAGGGTCCATGGGTTGTTGGGGAGTAAGATTTGCTACTTCTGTCCTGTGTGTGTTTAGTGTGTATGATGAGAATGAAGTCCTGTAAGTACTAAACAGGGCCTGGTGCATACGTAGATTTAAAAGAAAAAAACAAAACTGGAATTACAACCTACATAGTATTTGGGGGCCTGCTTTTTTTACTGAAGTTACTCAGCATCTTTTGAGCTCAGTAACTCTATTTCTACAATACATTTTTTTTTTATTAATATTATGGTAGATTACAACCTTGTGAGATTTCAGTTGTACATTATTGTTAGTCATGTTGTGGGTACACCACTCCCCCCTTTGTGCCCTCCCCCCACCCCCCCTTTTCCCTGGTAACCACCGATCAGTTCTCCTTGTCAATATGTTAACTTCCACCTATGAGTGGAGTCATATAGAGTTCGTCTTTCTCTGTCTGGCTTATTTCGCTTAACATAATACCCTCGAGGTCCATCCATGTTGCTGCGAATGGGCCAATTTTGTCCTTTTTTATGGCTGAGCAGTATTCCATTGTGTATATATACCATATCTTCTTTATCCAATCATCAGTTTCTGGGCATTCTACAATACATTTTTAATGACTGGATAGCATTCCACCAAACGACTTTGCTACAATATGCTCACCTATGTACAATTTTTAGGTTTTTGGGAATTGGTTGATTATTAGAAAGAATGCAGCGATGAATATGCTTGCAGCTAAATCTTTGCTCATCCCTAATTATTCATCAGGATGAATTTCTAGGAATGGAATTGCTAGGTGGAAGCATATTCTTCTTAGTGCTTTAGAAAAGACAGCCCAGGGGCCAGCTCTGTGGCCGAGTGGTTAAGTTCGCGCACTCCGCTGCGGCGGCCCAGGGTTCGGATCCTGGGCGCAGACATGGCACCGCTCGTCAGGCCACATTGAGGCGGCGTCCCACATCCCACAACTAGAAGGACCTGCAACTAAGATATACAACTGTGTACAGGGGGGGGTTTGGGGAGATAAAGCAGAAAAAAAAAAAAAAAGATTGGCAACAGTTGTTAGCCCAGGTGCCAATCTTTAAAAAAAAAAAAGAAAAAGAAAAAAGAAAACACAGCCCGCTTTTCCTGACCAACACTGGTATTTTAGTTCTTTTTTTAATTTTTGCCCATTTGATGGGGGAAAAAGGTGTCTCACTGTTTCATTTGCATCTTCTTTATTACGAGGGCGGATGACTGTTTTGGGGGTGGTTGCTTAGACATTTATGGCTCTTTTTTGATGTGCTTGAGTCACGTCTTTTATTCATATTTCCATTGGTGTGTTTGTCTATTTTTTAACTGACTCCAAAGAACTCTTTATGGGTGTGAATATTAATTTTTACTGATAATATTTTTCTTAGTTTGTCATTTACCTTTCGCTTATAGTGGGTTTTTCCATAAAAAAGCTTAAAATTTTCTACTCTCAAATATATCAGCCTTTTCTTTTATAATTTTTGCCTTGGGGGTCACATTTTGTGACTCTTCTCTGCTCTATCCTCATGTAACCAATTTTTCTTCTATTACGTTTACGGACTTGTTTTCCCACCCTTAAACCTTTAATCCATCTCCAAGTTATTTTTATGTTTGAGAGGGAACTCAATTTTTATTTTTGGAGATAGAATTCTAACTCAGGAGATAGAATTCCAACTCATTTTATATGGTGTGTCAATTATCCTAATACCACTTATTAAATGATCAATTTTTTCCATCATTGGTTTAAGGATGCCACTTTGTTGTATAATATTTATATATATCTAATCTATTTTTAGCTATTCTATTTTGTTCCATTACTTTATCCATTCTTATACCAATAGTGTACTATTTTAATAACTACAGCCTTTGTGTACCTTCAAAGACCCAGTAAAGGAAATATCCCATTCTTACTCTTCTTTAAGAATACATCAATAAATACAAAATAAATGCTACTGTAGAGCATTTATTTTTTCAGATAGACTTTATCTATCTTGTTAAATTTTAAAAGATACTGTTGGCATTTTGATTGCAGTTAGATTTATTTCCATAATACCTGATGTTATCACAATACTGATTCAATCTAACCACGTCTCTTAAATTATTTATCCTTCAGTTAAGTTTGTTTTCTCTGTGTAAGTTATTCAGGTTTTGTAAATTTCTTTTACATTTTTAGTTGCCATTGTAAATTTCTTTTTCTCATTATGTTTTCTTACTGGTTGATGTTGTTATATGGGAAAGCTCTCAGCCACCTATCTGACAGTTCTCTGGGTGATTCCCTTAGTCTTGACAGATAAGCAGTTGTTTGATCTCTGCGTAATTAAAATTTTCTCTTCCCCGGAAGAGGAAACACTCTTTATTTTTGTCTTTTTGCATAGGCAAAATACTTATAAGCATGAAGAGGAAACTTATTGACTTAAATGGAAATACCTCTAGTATTTCACTGTGGGCTATCACCTTATTAAGAACACTTCCATATATTAATGGTTTCCATACATTAGAGGGGTTGTGAATATCAGGAATGGATGTTGAGTTTTATCCAATGTTTCAGAGGCATCTACTGAGATGTTTATGTGACTGTTCCTTTGAGCGGCCGATGTGATGAATTACTTTAACATGGGGCCACTTCTCAGTCAATCAGACTTAATTATGTTTCCTTTTGCTCTACAATAGTTCTCTCAGACCTCATTTTCATGTCTGTTATAGCATCTGCTATAATTTCTCAAGAACTCCTACTTTTCAGAACGTGCATATGAAAACTTGGACAGCACCAGGCCCTGTCTGCACTTGTCATGGTGCCCAGCAACCTGTCCATTCCTAGCGCCAGCCACCTGCCCTGGCCAGAACCAAATCTACCCACACGTGCATTTCCCTATTTGCTCCTGAGGCAAAGAGAACAAACAAGGGCCTCTGTCAATATTGTGGGGGCTTCTCTGTTTGGCCTGGGCAGCCCCTGAGACCCCCTGGCTAACCAGAGCACAGGCACAGACCGTGTAGTGGGGTCTCCTTGCCTTGCACCTTGGCTCAGCTTCCCCTAAGAATTCATCCTGGAATTACTGCCTGTGTTCACTGCTTTCAGCCAGCTGATGCTCACACGCACGGTGCACACAGCACCAGGAGGAGGAGACTCTAAGGTGTGAAGCAGGCCCCGGGCAGAGATGAGCTGAAGGATGTGAGGTGAGGAGGGTCGTGGCCAAAGGCCAGTTTCAGGAGAACTGGAAACCTCCTGACCGTCTGATCCCTGCCCCACGTCCCGGCTGCCTCTGCGCTTACCTGGGGCCTTGAGTTCAGCGTCGATGAAGGTGAGCAGCTCCTGGCAGATGCTGCAGTAAGGGACAGGCCAGGTCAGGAACCGGTGGTAGGTTCTGGCTGCTTTCAGAAGGAGATCTGAGTCTGGCGGGAAGTGTGGTGTCTGGGATGGAGAGGGAGAGGCAAGCAGAGGGGTCTGGCTGAGAGAAAGCTCACAGATATTCCAGAACAGACCCTGCTCCTTTTAAGGAATTTTCCACATAGGGCACACATTTCCTGGCAGCAGTATGTCCAAGGACAAGGTCAGGAAGAACTGGAAGTTACCCACAGGGAGTGAGTTACAGATGGGCAAAATGGCGCACAGGAGTGTCTCTGTTATGAGGGCCTTGTTTTTACCAAACAACACAGTTTAGCCCACACATGAGAGTGGCACTCTGAAAAGCTGTCACCTTGGTGGTCATCCAAATGAGTGGCAGCAAGATGCCACTGCTGCTACTCATTTTGGGGAATGGTCTTCAATGCCTAAACCACCTTTATTTAAATAGCCTCACTAGAGGCAAATGTTTCTTCTTCGAAGTGCATTGGCTCAATGCACATGGAGTCATTTGGTCTCACCGGCCTGGATGACACAGGATGATCACATCGGGTGATACTGACCACTGGGGTACAAATTGTGGTGGACATAAAATCTCTCAACAGAATCTGTTTTGTGGCTTGTGAACACACTGTGACAGCAGCTCCTCCATGGGAGCCCAGACATGCTAGGCACAATGGCGTCCATGAGGAGTTACTGGAGGCCTCTCAAGATGGCTGCTCTGAAGCCATCAGAGGGTTGACACCCATTTCAAGCATCAATGTTTGCCAGTTTCTTTCTCTGTGTTAATCTCTAGAGGTGTGAAGGCTATGCCCCCCATGGCGGTCATTCTTGCCTCTCCTCTCCTGCCTCCCCCAGCCTGGCCCATCCTGGAACTTACACAGAGGACAGTGGAGTAGAAGAGCAGGGCCAGGGGCGCAAGGAGGTCATAGGTGCCCTTCTCTTGAACCTGTGGGGAGGACGAGAGAGGAGGGGTGAGGCTCATTCACAGGGTGCAGAACAGATCAGCACTTTCTTGCTCTATTTCCTTTTCTTCCTTTTTTAAGTGAAAAGCAGTGTAACCACAGGACAAAAAATAGAAGTTAAAAAAAAAGCACTCATAATAACCCCCTTCCAAACTCAACCTATGGCCAGTGTTTCAATGGAATTCTCCTTATACTATTTTTCTGTATGTATTCTCCTCTGCAAAGTTGTAATCAGAGTGCATACATTTTTACTCTTAATGTCTTTTACACATAATATTATGAATGAATTTCTATTTTCCTACCTGGCCTCTAGGATCATCTTTTTTTTCCCTTCTGGTTATACATTTACCTGTTACTGTGTTGTAAATATTTTTTCCAGTTTGTTGTTTGTCTTTTAATTTTATGAATTTTTTTGATGTACAGAAATTACAAATTTTAATTTTTTCATTTATGGATTTTTGCTTTTGTGTACAAGGATCACATAAATATTCACATATATTTTCTTTCAAGCTTCACTTTCTTAAATTTAAATCTTTAATCTACCTAGAATTCTACCGCTGTAGGGTGTGAATTGGGAATCTCTGTATTTTTCCAAATGTTTAGTCAATTTCCCCTAAAACAATTAATAAATGTTACGGATCCAATTTTATTATATATTAAATTTTGTTTATACCCTTGGTTTTTTTATTAGCTGCATAATATTCCTTCTGGTAGATCTCTGTAATTTATTAGCTTCATCTTAGACATTTAAGATTATTTTCTTGCTATTTTAAATACTTTTGCAAGGGAAACCTTTGTGCACATTTCTTTTTCTATACTTTGGATGCTAGGATAGCATTCAAGAAGTGAAATCAATGGATCAAATACTATAAACATTCTTACGATCTTTAAAATGTATTGCCAAATTGCTTTCCAAAAGGATTTTGCCATTTACCACATCTCGTATGTATGAAAGTACCAGTTTCGCTATAACCCTTCCCTGCATTGGTTATTATAATTTTTTTTGCTAATTTGCTAGGCAAAGGCTGACTCACTATGGTTCTATTTTGCATTTATTTTATTATAACTGAAGCAACATTTTCCCGTATTTGTTTATAGGTTCTGTTTACTCTTCTTTGAATCATCTCTTTGATAGAGCCCACCCACCACACCACATACACACACGATTTAGAATGCTTTCGTCAAAATGCTAAAGGTCTCTCAGCCCATTCTGGAACCTGGGGGGGTTGAAGACACACAGAAAGCCCCGCCATCTCCGCTGTGCCTGTGACCACAGCAAGCTCAGACTTAGAATTCTCCTTCTCTTTACCCTGAACAGACTGTGTGTCCAATACACCTGCTGCTCAGTCCTGTCTCCAAAGCCCTCCCCTGCTGAGGCGTGGTGCTTGATCCTTTCTATCTGGGTTTGTAAGTTCAGAACTCCAGAGGTGGTTTGGCTCTTCTGAGTTGGTCTGCTGGTAAATGGTGGTGCCAGAATCGGAACCTGGGGGTTCTTGATAAACCAAGACTTTCAAAGGGACAGCTAACTGAAAAAGTCACATGTTTTCCAACTCAGTCATGTATTAAAAAAACCCAAAAACTTAAAAGAGAATGCTTTATAAAAGAGAGAGAATCCTCTTTAGGGACGCATAGCTGTTCTGGAACCCGGCCCGGCTCAGCATTCGATGCGCTTCTCTTCTTAGTCAGAAAAGCCTATTTATTGAACTGTTAGAGGAGGTCTCAGTTTATCTTTCTAGTCAGTTTTCTCTTTTGTGTCTTTGTTCCTATGGATCTTTTTGAGGAAAGGAATTTGGTCGAGCTTCCTCTTTCCTTTCTACTCAATTCTTTGACTTACAAGCAATATCTGTCTTAAGAAGCAGCTTAAACTCAGGACCTTGGTTTATGTATCTCGTGTTCTTGTTGCAAAGACCACACCTGTTCTTAGAAACTTTCAATCCACAAGCATCCCTGAAACAGAAAGCTTCTGAGTTCCCAGTGCCTTTGCCAAGCCCTTTGGTGGTCCAGGCACCCCAGAAATGACATTTGTTGGGGATCTATCCGTCGACTCTATAAGGCCGATCCCAACTCTGCTCTTCAATGCCCTCACCTCTCGGGTTTTCTGCAGGATCTGTTCGAGGAGGATAAGGAAGTGGCCCGGGTCCCTGCTGACCAGCTCCTGCAGGCTCCAGCAGTTTAGACACAGCCCAGCTGGAAAGGGAGAGAGAGACCAGTGGTCAGTTTGGGGTTGGAGAGATGTGGGAATCCCTGGGACTGTACTGGGGCTTTCCTTTCTAAAGTAAGAGTCTCAGAAAATTCTGGATCAACTCTCAATCCTATCATGTCCCATCAAGACATAATGACAACTTTCTTAGTCCTGCATATACAGGAGGCTCAAGAGACACAGAGATGGGATGGGATCCCCTTTAGAGGCCAGTGAACAGGCCATGGTTCTGCTCCCCGAGCCTCCAGAGGGCACCTGGTCCCACAGCCTCCCCCGCCCTGGTTTCCTACAGGGGGAGCTGGAACCTCCAAGATACAGGGAAGGAGGGCAGACGCAGAGATTAATGGAAGAATCAGGAGGGGAACCATAGTGAACTCCCCCCCCAGGACACAAGGCTGAGTCTGTGACAGCCATGGGACTTCCCAGGACGCCTGGCAATGCAGCCTGGGAAGGGGAAGCTACATTCATTTATATTTTGAAAGCTACAATGAACATTTCGTCACTCTGCAACTTCCCCAGACTTTCTTATTTTGTCAATCTCTATTTCCCTGCAGTCAGCAAGGGTAAACCCCTAAAAATTAAAGGGGTGATGACGGAGGCCTCTGTGTGCGTGTGTGTGTGTGTGTGTGTGGTGGGGAGTGAGAACAGCAGGAGTGGAAGTGGCCTGACCACGAGTTTCATCCAGCTTAGGCTCCAGGCTCCCTCCTGTGCGTGGGCTCCTTTCAAGGTCGTGGAGGCCCAAACAGTGAACCATGTGGTCACAGGTTTTTGTAAAATTTGCAAAAGTCAGATATTTTTGTATTCTTTTACTTAATGATGGCCCCTTAATTCTATAAGTGTAGGCTCCATCAAAACCTGGCTAGGAGGCAAGAAGGAAGAAAACTACCATTTATTGACTACCTACTCTGTGCCAATAAGGTATGAGGCCTTTGCATACATTATCTCCATTGAGCCTCTCATCGTCCCTTCAGGAAGTGGTTCCCGTTATTATTCTCATTTTATGGACAAAGCAGGCGAGGTCCTGAGAGGTTAAGTGACTTGCACAAGTTTATACAGCTAGTGAGAGACAGTTTGTTTAATTCCAAAAGCCAAGGAAAGCCTCTCAGAGGAGGGGACGTTTGAGCCGAGACCTGGATGAGAAGGAGCCAGCTATGTGCAGTTCTCAGAGAAGAGTTCCAGGCAGCAGGTGCAAAGGTCCTTAGGTAGGAAGGAATCAGGTGTGTTCAAGGAGTAGTGGATGTCTATCTCATGGGGTGGTTAGGGAGGCAAGTGAAATATGTGAGGTGAAAAATCTTTACAAGCATAAGGAATTATTACAACTAGGTACCAGCCTTCTGAGACACAACTGCCCCAGGCTGCAGATACCCCCGTTTCTCAGGCCTGGGGAGCATGGAACGTGGAGGTCGCCTCCTCCCTGAAGCTCTGCTGAGACTTGCCCTTGTTCTCTGTGGAAGAGGAGGATGGGACAGTGGAGGCAACTAGAAACCAAGTAAACAGAGGCATTCTGGGGAGAGCTGTCTATGAATTCTCAGCTGCTCTTTCGGAATCAGCAGCTGTGGTTTTTCGAAGCAGGTCAATACCTTCTTCAGGAGCTGTGCTTCCAGCACAGGCTAAGGAAGCAAGATACAGCCCCGAGGAGGCTGAGGAAGACAGCATGGGAGACAGGAGAAACTGCCACACACGAGGGCCTACTCTCCATCAGGTGTGTGCCGAGCACCTGCCCAGATGAGGTCCAGGGGCTTGCTCAAGTCACACAGACAGGGTTGGAGCCAGAATCTGCCAGTTTTTGTGCCTGGTCCAGTGCTCATGGCGGCCCCTGAGGCTTCCTTGGGCCCTAAGGGTGCCTCCCCAGCTCCCTGGGACCTACCTGACCAGGAGGTGGAGCAGCGGCTGAGGCTGAGCCCATGCAAGCAGCGCTCCAGGGCATGCTGGATGCGGTCCTCCGTGCACGTCGTGGCCCCTGGCTGCATCCTGAGTCATCGCCTGCATGGGGGACAGACACTGGTCAGCCTGGAGACCCCCAGGCTCGAGGAGCTCAGGGCCCAGCAGCGCAGATGACAGAGACAATGGGCACTCACAGCCAGTGAGTGGGCTAGAGCTGTGGGTGTACACAAGGAGGCTTACAGCTGCCTCCAGGCTGGAACAGCCCCTGGTGGGGCTGCCTGAGCAGCAGGACTGAGCGCTCCTGCAGCCCAAGAGCACAGAACTACAGGAAGGGAGGGGTCAGGGATGGCAGCTGAGAGGTGGACAGGGGCTGCCTGCCCCACTGGGCAGTCGCCGGGTCTCCAAGGGCCTGGGGAGTGCCCAGGGAATGGCCAGACCCCAGTGGGCTGGGCAGGAGGATCCCAAGCGAAAAATCAGAATCACTTGGGGAACTTTTTCTGAATTTCCAGGCCTGCATCCCCCAGCCCTCAGGGAGCCTGTTCCTGATGAGAAGGCCACAGAATCTCTGTCAGTGTGCTGGGTGCTCCAATGCTGGGGCCCAGTGCGGGTTGCTTTCACATGTCCCCCACCTCGCCACAACCTCTGCTTGGGTGTCTAGGCCACGGGCACCCGTTCCTTTTCTCCCTCACCTCCACTTTGGCCATTTTTCTTTGCTTCTCTGAGGCTTGGTGATGTTACATTATTCGAAGACCTCATTGGCTTCCCCCACCTTGTTCTACTGAGGGGAGGCCGAGGGTGCTTAGCTCAGGCAGGAGGGCCGCTGAGGAGGGGACTTAAGAAGGGGTTTCAGCATGAGATGGGGAGCTGTGTGAAGTGCCAAATTCCCAGAGCAGGCCCTCCAGTAGGGCCGGCCCAGCTCCTTAGCTGTGCGTGAGGGCTCCCGGGTCCCTCAGGAAGCCATGACAGGTGATTTAGCACAGTGAATGAGCCTGGCCTCTGGCATCAACAGACTTGGACTCAAATCTGGACTCTGATATTTGCCAGCCATGACTGGGCAAATTCTCTAACTTTTCCAAACCTCAGTTTACTTATCTGTAAAATGGGGAGGACGACGGTCCCAACTCCATAGGGCTGTTGGGAGGATTAAATGCCAGAGTGGATGTGCTGAGCAAGCTTTCAAGACACGAAGCCATCATGCCGCAGCCTTTGCCACAATCACTCTCTGCCTCAGGAATTTCACGGCATTCACTGGGTCCCGGCAGACCCCACTGCTGGCCTGTCAGGCCGGGTCATAGAGGGAAGCTGAGGAAGCAGTGGGCCAGTTCTGTGGAACTGGGGATGGACCAGGAAACCACAAGCAGAAGCACAGAGCTCAGGGCTGAGCCATGCAAACGACATGCAAAGAGCTATGAATCCTAACATGGACCCAGCTGCACCCTGGAGCATTCAGCTCACAGAGGCTGTAGCAGGCAAATCCTCCAACTTCCCCAGCCTGGGAGGAATCACGTGCCCACTGAGGGACAAAAGCCTTTGTGAGCTGTCCAGCATCACTTCATGTCAGTGATGTCTCGAGGATGTTGCGGGGGTGGGCACACAGGAAGCAGCTTGCATGCGTTCATTCTTGCAAATATTCACTGACCACCTACTATGTGCCAGGCATGAAGGACACAGCAGTGAATGAAGCTGGTACGCTCCTTAGAGGGAGACACAGACGTTAAATAATTTAACAGCCAAAGAAAGAGGTTATCAAAGAAGGTGATGCATGCTATGAAGAAAGCGATGGTGCTGGAGGGAGCTCAGAGGGTGGCGCCTCGCAGGTCCTTCATTTACAGAAGGGGAACCTGAGACCCAGGGAGGGTAAGGGGCAGCCTGGGGGTGGGGGCTGAGTGGGGGGAATCAACACCGGTATAAACAGACCAGGGTATCAAGCAGGACTTCTTCTATATTCCCAAATTAGCTGAGGCCCAAATCCCAGCACAAAAGGTTCTCAACAACCGATATGCTCAAGTTCTAAGAGTCGCAGTGAGCTGTCAGGGATGGGGCAGGCCACCATGCTGGGGGCTCACGGGGAGGTCAGAGCTGGCACAGCTGCCCGACCTCCCCAGCAATATAAGACTGGGAAAAGGTCAACCATTCCGAAGGGCTCTCCTTTCCTTGCCCAAAGCCAAGGGCAGAGGGGCTTTCAGAGAATCCCTTATTCAGACCGGATGCCTGCCAGGTGGGGACGCTGCCATCTGGTTCTCAGTTCACTCTGTTCAGCCAGCAGGCTTGCTTCCCTGCTCCCTGTGAGCCATGGGAGGGCTGAGAGGAGGAGCAGGAGGGGCAGCTTGCAGGTCCACCGTTGGGTAAGGCAAAGATGTGAGCTCCTTGTATGTACGTGTGGGGTGGACACTAGGGACTAAAGCTGGACTTGAGCTGTTTTGTTGACACTGGAGGGTCCCCAGAAGGGAGAGGGAAACAGCAGGAAGAGGCTGAAGGTTGGACCACCTTTGAGGGAAGCTGGAGAGAGCAGGATGAAGAGATGGGAAATCTGTGGCACAGAGAAGTTAAACAACTTGCCTAAGGTCACACTCTAGGAGGTGGCAAAGCCAGGCTATGAACCCAGGGAGTGTGGCTCTTGACCAGTACAGTACACTGCCCCTCGGCACAGTCAGATGCAGTCACTGGAAGAAAAATAAAACCAATTCCCGTTTCTACCCCAGCAAGTGAGACTCAACTGTAACATGATCTTGCTCTAAGAGACCTAGACTCCCAGTTGCTAGGAATCTTGAGCCCACCGTCTGTCTACACCAGCTGCCCACTGCAGCCCTGCATCCTGCAGAGAGAGGGTCAGGGCTCACAGAAGCAGGGCTCTCGGTTGGACCAGGCGATGACCCGAGGTGGTGGCTTGAGGGGCTCAGGCCTTCTCTAGCTTGGAGCAAAGCTGAACCATGTGAACTGGGTTTGAAGATCTCTCTGCTGGGTCCCTGCTGAGATGGACAAGTCAGTTGTGTCACGAGGCAGGAATGAGTCACTCCGCCCTATTGTGTCCCACTATAACTGATGCAAACACAAGATGCAAATGACCATTCTTAGCCAGCACCACCTCTGCTACACCTCTATCCTTAGAGGGTCAGGACACACTGTCCTTGGGCTGCTGTGGGCAGCCTTCAGAGAGGCTACAGGCTGTTCCCTCCATAGCCTGCTGGCTCCTGCTTCTTCCCTTCTCCGGGCCCCCTGTGACTTCCCCATCTCCTGGACTCAGTGTCCTTGGCTGTTCATTGGAGACAATCAAGACCTTCTCTACAGCTGGGCCAGTATCCCCAGGGCACTGGGCAGAGTTCCTGCTGTGCCAGCCTCCCTGGCGTCCTGAGGCCACCTAGAGTCGCCCCAAGCTCTTCTGAGAGACAGAACCTGCCCAAGGCACCGGGCCCTGAGAGATGAAGGAAAGGGGAGCCTGGCTGGCCGAGGATCCTCAGCTGAGCTGCCCCGGGGGTTAATTCAGCACACCGTGGCTCATGGCCTGGCCCTTTGGCACGCTTATTTCCGTTTGATGAGTCAGTCATCAGCCGTTTCTTGTGACTTGTCAGCAGAACCCCAGTGGCTTTGGGGTAGAGAGGAAGGGGGAAGAAGGTGGCAGCCCTTCCTCTCCAAGGATGATGCCTTTTTTCAAAGGCTTGGCAAGCAAGGCCTGGCTTCCCCTGGCATCCCACTCCTAACCACCTTGCCACCTAGCTAAGAGGAGCTCCTATTGTGAAATTCTAGCTGCTGCCGGGAATGGGACCACCCCCCCAACCTGCAGTGGGGTAGTGTTGAAACATTCAACAGTGGGGCCTGCCCCCAACTCCAAGTTCCTCTTCTGAGCCAGTAAGGATGAGTCCTTACTGGGGATCCTGAACAGGACAGTGAGGCCTGGAGTTGGGGGGGTGGGGGGGTCAGTGCCCAGAGGGAGATCTCTTCACATGTTGACATGATCCTATGGTACAAGAAAGGGGTTGTCTTCCCTGATGTGCAGGACATGAGAGGGGCAGGGTCTGTGGGTCCAGCTTCCTGAGGCAGCCCAACACGGGGCAGGGAGGAGGGCTTCTTTTCCTGGGGGACTTCTCAAAACAGTGCAGAATGGCCGAACTGGAGGGCCCATATCTCATAGGGAGGGAAGTGTGGGCCTCCAGGCTCTGATGGGCACTCCACACTGCTTCCCTGGTATTCTGGAGTATTCCAGGCCCAGGCCCATGCTTTGAAACCTTAGTCCCACAGGTGGGGATAAGAGAAGCTACAAAGTGTGTGGTCCTGCGCTGGCCCCACCTGCTTCAGTCCTGGTCACTCCTCCCTCTCCCCCCGCCCTGTCATCCTCTGTGGCTTGAGCTCCTTCTCTGCCACCTCTCCTTCTTGTGACTGCTTAAAGCAGAATCTCTTCTGCCTTAGTTTTCATTTCCAATACAGGAAGGATACACCAGAAACTAAGGAGAAGGAGTGAAAAAGGGGTGGAAAAGATAAGGGGATGGGATGGGGGATCACGAGGAGCAACGCTTCTCTGCGATAACTTTATGCACGGCTTCAACTCTTAGAACCACAGCAAAGTACTTCACATATCCCAGATTAAATAAGTAAATCAACCATGATCTGGCGGGGGGCGGGGGCGGGGGGCGGCAACAACAAAAATGGAATAGAAACAATAACGGATTAACCTAACTGTATTAGAAATGATTAACATAACCACATGGAAAGGGATGGGCAATGAAAGAACTAACCTGAGTATCTTCGAGAAATAGTATTTTGACGATACTCTAAGGCTGAAGACAAAAAAAAAAGACACTACATAAAAATACAGTTTTCTAGTTATTAAACCTGTTTCTCATGAAGATATGGGTTAAAAATCCTGAAACGTCTTTATGTGTAGGCTAGAATTGAACAAATAAATAAATGTATCATAGATAATGAGAGCTGGTTTCTCATTGTTGGAGAGAGAAGTTAGAGATAAGGAAAAGGAGAAGTCCAGAATGAACCCACCATTGGTGTTGGACTAGAATTGGAGAAAGCAGTATGAACTCACGGTTTTTAATGTATATACAGATAGATACATACAGGGGTAAAAAAAGGTGTGTGTGTGCTTGAATTAACATGCATACATGTATTTTCGAGCTCTGTCTGCTGAGAGAGCCTAGAAACAATGACGTCCGGGTAGCAATGAGCACACATAGTGCCCAGACCTTGGTTTCTAAATACCATTCTCCAATCAAAGGGACCAGGGCCCCTTAGAGAAATGGCTGATTCTAGGACTGGGGCAGGAAATATACAAGATAAACCCAGAGCATCTTGTAGAGCCAGAAAGTAAGTCAACACTTGAAAAAGGACGGGGAATGTCAAAAGGACGTGGGAACCAGCTTGAAGGAGTTTCCAATGGCAAGAGCCAGGACAATTTGAACAACTAAATAATGAAAGAGTTGGATTATAATTCATAGGATGAAATAAATACCCTTGAGTCTACATTAATGTCATAAATAACAAAATAAAAAAATAAATGGAGGAGAAGGGATAGGTCTTCTTTACAAAAGAATTCCAATTAATAAATGTGTGAGGAATGAGAGAAATACAAAATCACCATTAGACAAACACCACAGTAATAACTGTTGCAGATCCACCAATAGATGCTAAAATCTTTGGGTGAAAATATGAGAGGAAACAGGATATTTGCATAGTCTCAGAGTATTTCCCCCAAGAAATTGATCAATTACAAAGAAGAAAATAATAACTTCACAGTGGAGAAACCCAGCACTACCCTAACCTCACAACCAGGGTGACTATCGCCAATAAGACATATCAACATCACGTAGCCCCGATACAATGCACTGAGAGGCATATGACATCACTTCTGCGGGATTCTTGCCCAAAATGCAGAACCATGCAACCTAATCATGAGAAAACATCAGGTAAAACCCAACTGGGAGAAATTCTATAAAGTAACTGATCAGTAACTCACCAAAGTGTCAAGGTCATAAAAGTTAAGGAAAGACTGAGGAACTGTCACAGATTGGAGAAGATTAAGGAGACAGAAAAACTAAATGGAAGGCAGGACCCAGGGGTCCTGGACTGGATTCTGGAACTGAAAAGGGATAAGTTTGATTTAATTCATTGCTTGCTGTTTTGTATGTTTGTTTTGCACCCTTCCATTCCTATATATATGTTCTCTTTTTTTTCCCCGCTTTTTCTCCCCAAAGCCCCCCAGTACATAGTTGTATAAATAACACATAAGGGGCCGGCCCTGTGGCCGAGTGGTTAAGTTTGTGGGCTCTGCTCCAGCGGCCCACGGTTTCGCCGGTTCAGATCCTGGGCGCACACATGGCACCGCTCATCAGGCCATGCTGAGGTGGTGTCCCACATGCCACAACTAGAAGGACCCACAACTAAAATATACAACTATGTACTGGGGGGCTTTGGGGAGAAAAAGCGGGGAAAAAAAAGAGAAAACTGCCATTATCATAGCTATTCTATTTACTGTAATGTCAAAAATAATGATGTAAGGGGTTGTGATGTACCGTAAAGATGTTTAATACAAATCCAGATCCGTATTTTAAAAGAAGACATAATGTTACAACATTAAGATAAAGAGAGGGGCTAAAATCACAGATTCAGAAGTAAGTTGTATATTTTAGTTGTGGGTCCTTCTAGTTGTGGCATGTGGGACACCACCTCAGCATGGCCTGATGAGCGGTGCCATGTGTGCGCCCAGGATCTGAACCGGCGAAACCGTGGGCCGCTGGAGCAGAGCCCACAAACTTAACCACTCGGCCACAGGGCCGGCCCCTTATGTGTTCTTTATTTTGATTCATTTCTTGTTCAGCTGGGGTATTTCGAGTCACTTCAGAAAGAATGTGTGGGTGAGGTACTTTCTAAGACTTTATTCGTCACATGTTATTCCTTGAGGCTCACTATGAATTACAGCTTTGCCAATTATAGAATTGGCATAATTCATAATTGTTTCACCCTCAAAATGTTCATAGAAAGCCAAAATAATCAACTGAAAAGTGGCTATAACAAAGAAGAGAATTAGGTAAGGTGGTTGGGTACAAATTAAAATAGAACTTATTATCATTCAATTATACAAATAAAAAAACAGAAATTGTGTCGGAAAAAAAGACTCTACATATATAGCAACAAAAAGAACCAAATAAGAGAAAATACATTTTAAAAATATGCAGGATTTAATGAAATTAAACTTTTGAGGGATACAAAAGAAGGCAAATAAATGAAAATGTATACTCTGTTGTCAGATGGGAAGATTCAATAGCATAAAGAATTAATTCAAAATGGATCAGAGACCTAAACACAAAGAGCTGAAACTATAAAACTCTTAGAAGAAAACATAGGGGGAAAGCTTCATCACATTGGCTCTGCCAATGATTTCTTGGATGTGACACCAAAAGCACAGGCAACAAAAGAAACAATAGATAAATTGGATTACATCAAAATTTAAAACTCTATGATCAAAGGAAACAATCAGAGTGAAAATGCAGCTTACGGAAAGGGAGAAAATATTTGCAAACATATATCTGATAAGGAGTTAAGATCAGAATATATAAAGAACTCCTACAACTCAACAACAACAAAAAAACCCAATTAAAATTATGGGCAAAGAACTTGAATAAACATTTCTCCAAACAAGATATACAAATAGCCAATACGCACATGAAAAAATGCTCAACATCACTAATCATTCGGGAAATGCAAATCAAAACCACAATGAGATACCACCTCACGACCATTAGGATGGCTATTACAAGAAACAAAACAAAACGAAAATAAGTGTTAGCGAGCGTGTGGAGAAACTGGAACCCTTGTGCACTGCTGGTGAGAATGTAAAATGGTGCAGTCCCTGTGGAAGATGGAGATTCCTTTAATTAAGAAATTAAAAATAAAACTGCCTTATGATCCAGCAGTCCCACTTCTGGGTATATATCCAAAGAAAATGAAACCATTATCTTGAGATATCGGACTCCTAGGTTCACAGCAGCATTATTCACAATAGCTAAAAAGTAGAAGCAACCCAAGTGTCAATCCACAGACGGATGGATAAAAATATGTGGTATATACATACAATGGGATGCTATTCAGCCTTAAAAAGGAAAGAAACCCTGTCACATGCTCCAACATCGATGAATCTTGAGGACGTTATGCTCAGTGAAATAAGCCAATCACAAAAAAGAAAAACACTGTATGATTCTACTTATATGAGGTCCCTGGAATAGTCAAACTCATAGAGACAGAAAGTAGAAGGGTGGTTGCCAGGGGTTAGGGGGTGGGGGGAATGGGGAGTTGTTTAATGGGTACAGAGTTTTCGTTTTGAAAGATGAAAAAGAGTTCCGTAAATTAGTTGCGCAACAATGTGAATGTACTTAACACTACTGAATTGTACAATTAAAAATGGTTAAGACGGCAAATTTTATGTCATGTGCATTTTACCACAATTTAAAAAAAGAGTAAAGAAAACAAAGAAGAATAATTAATGGACATCTTTGTGATATTACACAGGAATGTCAATTCTCTATAAGTTTCAGCCTAGAGAACAGGAGGAAGGAAAGAGGGAAGGCAGGCGGGCAGACTGGCTATTACAGAGTGGCCGTTCTGTGTCGGGTACCATGCTGGGCACTTCCACTTGATTACCTAGTCTGACGATCATAATCACCGCATGACAGAATCACAGTTATGCACAATTCCTGCAATTCGGGGAGGGTAAGCCATTCATCTGGCCAAATTCTTGCGGTCAGAGTTCCTATGGCCTGAGCTGGAAGCACGTCCAAGGTTGGCCTGACTCCCAAGGCCCACGTTGTTTCCTATGCCATGTTCACGGGAAATCAGTTCTCTTTTCTAGACACCCAAAGGGCTGAGTATGCGGTTTCGCCTCTGTGCTATAATTTGAGGCTCCCAGGGAAGACATCTTGCACAAAAATTGCCTGAATTCTCATTGCCAGTGATTCATTCTCCATGAGTTAGGGTTGCTCACTTCCTCTGTCCCAGCTTATTTTTCAAAACGTAAGATCCATGGAGGGACATTTAGCTAACAAATGAGTCTATTGCGGCAGCAACAGTAGATAGTGGGCAGCAGGCGGACGCCAGGACCAGGAGAAGAAGGAAACGTGAAAAGGTAGGTGATGATAGCGTGGGGGGCAGGCAGGGGGTGGGATGAAGTAGAAGTGCGCAAAAAGGGAGAACCACTAAGGGAGCACAGATAAGCCCTTTCCTGCCTCCCAACTTCACTCTTCTTTACCAAGGAGAGGGCACAGGGATGCTCAGGAAGACAAAGTTGCAGTTAAGACCAAGAAGAGATGAGATGAGCAATGAAGGAGGGAAGGAAAAAGATGCTAACATGTAGGCAGCACCGACTCTATGCCAGACACTGTGTTTTGGGCTTGAAGCACATGATCTCACTTATTCCGAACAACTCCATCAAACTCTGAATATACAAGGATGAGCGAAGGGCAGCTCCTGTGGCTAAATCCTTTTCCCGAGGTCACACAACTAGCAAGTAGCATAGGCAGAATTCGAACTCAGGTCTCTGACTCCCTTCTACCAGGCAATCATCTGGAAGTGTACTAGAAAGAAAACAGGATGCATGATGTTGTCCTTGCATATGACAATTATCATAACAGCAGCTCATGCTCACTGAGGGCTTACTATGTGCCAGGCACTGTTCCAGATGCATTCTATGAATTAACTCATTGAATCCATAGGAGGGAAACACTCTTTTATCCCCATTTTACAGATGAGGAGACTGAGGCACAGAGCGTTCTCTCATCTGGTTGGTGATGTTTCCTTTCTTGGCACGTCTTAGGCAACTTAGCTTCTCCATGCACATAAAGGAAATTATCATAGAGCTAGAGACGGGCAAATTGAAATTACTACCAAGATGGGGAAACAGAGAAAGACGATGAGAATTTGCCAAGGTATAAACTCCAGACAACAATCAAATTCTATGGGCCCCTGGGCTAAACCATGGGCACCTGGCACTGGAGACTGTTTAATCCTGCCACCTTTCAAATTCAAAGCCTGTGTTGTTTGCCAGCAAATACTCGCAGAGTAATAAAGTGGCAAAGGAATGTAAATATAAAAACTTCAGAAAGGCCAATTTCACATATATTGGCAGCTTTCTGATTTTTCTGGGTGTGGAAAAAGATTGTGATCGTGATAAATCGCATTCATTACAGGCTGCTCAATTTCTGCAGAATCGTTTCTAGTTTGTAAGACAGATGTGAATATTTCATAGTTTCAGGCAAAGAAGATTTTATGGAGGACTGTGACTTCCAGATGCTTTACCATCGGAATAAATTTGGGACAGACTGTCTAACCCATTATCTCCTTCCTCGACCATTTTTTCTTCCCTCCCAGAGTGAAAACCATTTACTACCCCATCTTCTCTCTGTTAATCCAACAGCAGGTAATTGCTGTCAGACACCAGCATACCCATCTTCTTTAGTCTCCTTCTTTTCATTCTCTTTAAACTCCTGTCCAATTATATACGAAAAAATCTCTCCCCTTCTCCGTCTCCATCTCATTCATGAATATGGTTTATTACTGCAAGAGAAACTTCTCTAACAAGAAAAGAAATCATTAAGGTTTGTGGACAAGACTGAAATCAGGCCTCCTAATACTTGGCCAGGTGTGGTTTTTACAACTTCTTATGAAATAGACACTGATTTCAAGAGTCCCATTTAGACTAGTCTGGAACTCTCTAGGACTGTGGGGCTATTTCCTATACTTTAGGACAGCAGGCACTGATATAGTCTTTCCCAACTTCTTATCAAATATACTCATGAAGACATAGAAAAAAAGGAAGACATATGCACCCAGTCCAAACTGAAAACCAGTGTTGACAGGCCAGAGTCAGGGACTGACATCATGGCTAAATCAGATGGAAATGGATCAAGGAAATCCAGGCTTCAGTTCAGGCCAAAATCTCTATAGAAGGTACGCAGGGCTTATACCATGGCTGATTAAAGTTTGGCCCCCACACGGACGTGCAACTTTTTGGATACTTGATCCCCTTTTGTCTTTTCCTTTAATGAGGATTGGTGGGTCACATTTGCTGAGACGGGGAAGTTTGGGAGGAGGACAATTTGGAAAGGGAAAACAAGACTCCTGCTTTGTCCAAGTTTAGATCCTATTTTGACCCAATGGAGAGGTCTTGACTACAGCTCTAAATTTGGGAGTTAATGGAGTATAGTGGTCTCTGAGGCCATGAATTGTGGGAAGAGGGAAGATGAGGAGGCAGGAGTTTGGCCCCAGGGCATCCACTGTCAAGAGGTGACACATAAAGAGTCAACAAAAGGATGCTAAGATGCAACGCGTGAAGTAAGAGGAGAACATGTCACAGACACTCCAAACCAGAGTGCTTCAAGGAGGGAGTGTGGAATGCTGCTGCAAGATCCATAGAACGCGGGCAGAGAGGTGGCCACTGGACTTGCTGATGTAGAGGGTTTTGGTGACCTTGGAAGAATAAATACAGGGTAAGAAGACCCAATGGAATAGGCTGAGGCGAGGAAGAGAGGTGACAGAGAGGCAACGCCTTTGAGAAGGTTTGCTTAGCAGTATTGGGTTTTATGAGATGCCCCCGTATCCTTCTGCTAAGTTCCTCTTTTTTTTCCTTTATCTAGCCCAAGTTCATTTCTGGTAATTGTGGGGAACAAAAGGACCCTAAGATGTTTCCAATTATGTTTTTTAAAAATCTATATCTACATCTAATAAAACCCTACTGTACATGGTTGCTTGCCAAAGTATTAACAGTGGTTATGTCTGGGAGGCAAGATTAGATATAATTTTTATTTTTACCAGAAACATTTCATAATAATATATATATTTTATGCATTATTTTTTATAACAAAATAGTAGGTAAAAATATTGAAAATAGACGAGGGTTCTAGGAAAGCAGAGTAGATGTACTTTTCCCTATTCCTCCTGCTATAAACCCTGGACATTATATACAAAACTAACATAAGAGACTCTGAAAGATGGAGAGAAGAAGGCAGACTGGCTACGGACCTTGAGAACAAGGAGTGACATGGTGGTGAGTTTCCTGGGTTTTCTTTTTGCCTCGTATATCCCAGACTTGGAGCTGAAGAGCCAGCAACCTGGAAACACCAATGGGTATAGACAAAAAGCCCCAAGAAAAGCCTGCTTTATCTGGCCAAAGGACCAGGAAAAGGGCAGCTTAGCAAGACAGAAAACTTTCAGACAGTAACTGCTCTACTCCAGCCAAACACCACAGAAAAAATCATGGTGCCATCTCCACTAGCAAAAGCCAAAAAGGGAGCCTAGACTTCATTCTGGACAGGCTATAATGGGGTGCCCCAACCTCTCCCCCCAACCATGGGTGGTGTCTGAGAAAACCAAGTAGGGAGCCAGGCTTTTCATCCCCACGAGCAGTTATGAGCCTCCTCCCACCCCGCGATGTCAGTGGAGACCACTGGGGAGCCTGGACTTCCAGCCCCGCCAGACAGTAAAGAGCTCCCCCACCCAACTCTGGGGTGATGTCAGAGGAAGCCTAGGAGGGGACTCGGGACTTTCACTACTGCCCAGTGGTAATGAGGTCATTTCCTCCTGCCATGGTGTCAGTGGAGAAGTAATGAAGCACTCCCGTCCCTCCCAGCCAGGGAGGGACAGTGGACACCCAGTGGGAAGCCGGAATTCCCACTCTACCCCACAGTAATGAGGAACATCTCCTGGATGTCAATGGAAGCTGTGAATGGAACCTGGACTTCTACCCTCATCTGGCAGTAATGAGGCGATGCCCATCACCCACTTCCCATTTCAGGGAAGTGTTAGAGAAAGTCAGCTAACGTTGAAGGTTTAAATAAGATCCAGAGCCTCATAACTCTTATAACATAACACCCAAAATGTCCACATTTCAACAGAAAATAACTTGTCATATCAAGAACAAGGAAGATCTCAAACCAAATGAAAAAAGGCAGTCAATAGATGCCAGCATCCAAATGACAGATGTTAAAATTATCTGACAAAGATTTTAAAGCAGCCATCATCAAACACACTTCAATGAACTATTATAAACAAAGGAAAACTAGGAAAGTCTCAGCAAGAAATAGATGAGAGAAATAAGTACCAAATGGAAATTTTAGAACTGAAAAAATATAATAACAAATAAAAAACTCAGTGGATGTGCTCAACAGCAGAATGAAGGGGACAGAGGAAAGAATTGATGAACTTGAATATAGAACAGTAACATTACCCAATCTGAACAGACAGGAAATAAACTGCAAAAAAGGGAACAGAGCCTCTGGGGCCTGTGGGTCCATAACAAAAGGTCTAACATTCACGTCACCAGAGTCCCAGTGAGGAAGGGCAGAGCTGAGAAAGTGCTCAAAGAAATAATGGCTGAAAATTTGGCAAAATACATACAACTACAGATTCAAGAAGTTATGTGAACCCCAAACAAGATAAAGCCAAGAAATACACACCAAGACACAGCATAGTCAAACTTCTGAAAACTAAACTAAAGAAAAAAAATCTTGAAAGCAGCAAGAAAGAAACACCACCTCCCCTTAGAGGAAAAACAATTCGAACGACACATTTCTCATCAGAGGTCCCAAAGGCCAAAAGGAATGGAACAAGATTTTTCAAGTGCTGAGAGAAAAGAACTGTCAACCCAGAAGCCAGTTAAAATATCTTTCAGCAATGAAGGAGGAGTCAAGACATCCTCAGGTGAAGGAAAACTAAGAGAATCTGTCACCAGCAGACCTGCTCTAAAAGAAAAGTTAAAGGGAATTCTCCAAACAGAAAGAAGATGATAAAAGAAACAAATCCTGAAACATCAGGATTGAAGGATATGGCAAGCAAAAATCCGGGTAAATAGTATAGACATTCCTTCTCCTCTTGAGTTTTCTAAATTACGTTTGATAGTTGAACCAAACATGCACCTCTACACTTGATTAGAACTGGTAAAATTATGACATCATTAGACTGTGGTATGTTACGTATATTAAATGTAGTACCTAGAGCAACCACTAAAACATTATAGATAAGTCAAAATGAATTCTAAAAATGTTCAAATAATCCACAGGAAGGCAAAACAAACAAACCACAAACAAACCCAGAAACAACAACAAAAACAGAGAACCAAATGGAAAACAAATAATAAAATAGCAGACTTAAGCCCTAACATATCAATAAATTACATTAAATTTAATTGGGCTAAATATACCAATTAAAACATAGAGATTGGTAGTGGATTACAAAATATGACCCAACTATTTGCTGTCTACAATAAACTCACTTCCAAATACAATGGTACAGGCAAGTTGAAAGTAATAAGTGGGCAAAGATATATCATGTAAATGTTAATCAAAAGAGAACAGCAGTGACTATATTAATAGCAGACAAAGTAAACTTCAGAGCAAGGGAAATTACCACAGACAGAGAGGGAAATTATATAATGACAAAAAGGTCAATCCACCAAGAAGACACAGCAATCTTAAATGGTTTTTTCACCAAACAACAGAGTTATAAAATATGTGAAGTAAAAACTGATAAAATGGAAAGGAGAATAGACAAATCCATAATTATAGTTGGAGACTTCAACATCCCTCTCTCAATAATTGGTAGAACAACCATACAGAAAATCAACAAGGATACATAAAAACTCAATAACACCATCAGCCAGCAGGATCTAATCAATATTTATGGAATACTCCACTCAACAACAGCAGAACACGCATTCCTTCTCAAGCACCCACGGAACATATGCTAAGATGAACCGTATCCTGGGTCATCAAACCAAACTCAACGCATTTGAAAGAACTGTAATCATACAGAGTATGTTCTGGGACCACAATGGAATCAAACTAGAAAGCAATAGCAGAAAGATAACAGGAAAATCTCCAAACACGTAGAAACTAAACACATGTGTAAATAACCCAGGGATCAGAGAGGAAATTTCGAGGGAAATTACAAAAATACATTGAACAGAATAGAAACGAATATACAACATAAAATGTGTGGGACACAGCTAAAAGAGTTCTGATGGGGAAATTTATAGCATTAAATACATACATTAGAACTACCACGTGGCCCAACAATGGCATCCTTGGGAATTTATCTCAGAGAAATGAAACTTACATTCACACACAAAAAAGTGTACGTGAATGTTTATAGCAGCTTTATTCATAATAGCCAAAAAGTGGAAACAACCCAGATGTCCTTCAGTGGGTGAACAGCTAAAATATGGGACATCTATCCCATGGAATACTATTCAGCAACAAAAAGGAAACAATTATTGATAGACAGAACAACCCGGATGAATCCCTAGAAAATTATGCTGAATCAAAAAACCAGTCCCCAAAGGACTATCTACTATATGATTCCATTTATACAATATTTTTGAAAGATATAATTATAGAATGCTCATAGACTAGAGGAAAATATTACAATATATATTACCTGACACATGACTTATATCCTAGAACTGAACAGACACTTCACAAAAGATATATAAATGGTTAATAAACACATGAAAATACGCTCAACATTAGTCATCAGGAAAATGCAGATTTAAAACCACAATGAGACTACACTACAGTAGAATAGCTAAAATTAAATAGATTAACAATACCGGGGCCAGCCGGGTGGTGTAGCAGTTAAGTTCGCACACTCTGCTTCAGTAGCCCGGGGTTCACCAGGTTGGATCCCGGGTGCAGACCTGTGCAATGCTTATCAAGCCATGCTGTGGCAGGCATCCCACATATAAAATAGAGGAAGATGGGCACAGAAGTTAGCCCAGGGCCACTCTTCCTCAGCAAAAAGAGGAGGATTGGCAGCAGATGTTAGCTCAGGGCTAATCTTCCTCAAAAAAACAAAAAGAAAAGAAAAGATTAACAATACCAAGCTGGCGAGGATATGGAGTTACCATACATTATTGGTGGAATCATAAAATGGTCCAACTGCCTTGAAAATCAATTTGGCAGTTTCATAAAGTTAGCAAATACCTACCATTTTGACCCAATAATTCTCCTTCTTTACCCAAAACAAATGAAAACATATGTTGACAAAAAGGCTTGTGCAAAAGTGTTCTTAGCAGCTTTGTTCATAATAGCCTCAAACTGGAAACAACCTCATCGATCAACAGGAGAAGGGATAAACATATTTCGTATATTCATATACATTACTACTTAGCAACACAAGAAATAGAAAAGAACAAACCACTAACGCAGGTTACTGCATAGACGAATACCAAAAACATGCCATGCAAATGAAGCTGGATACAAAAAGACCGAAACTTTATGGTTCCATTTACAAGAAGTTCTAGAACAGGCAAAACTAACCTATGGTGAAATAAATATAGTGGTTGCCTCTAGAAGATATAGGGGGCAAGTTGACCAGAATGGGCATGAGGGAACTTTCTGGAATGATGGAAATATTCTATATCTGGATAGGAGTACAGGTTACACGTGTGTATATATTTGCCATAGCCCATCAAACTATACAATGAAATTTGTGCATTTCACCGTATACAAACTATACTTCAATAAAAATGTTTTTAAAAACTCATGCAATAGATAAATATATAGGATAAATCTTTAAAGTTTTTCTTAGCGTGATCACTTGCACTCCACTTTCCCTTTTCAAACACACACACATTTGCCACCTCAGTTGGCCGGTTATCTTCCCAGTCCTTTTGAATGCATTTATATATCCACATAAATACCCACACACATGCATTTTCTTCCTCCATACATGGGATCACAGCATAGACATGGTTCTATGCAGAGCTGTCTCTGAAAGAGCACATCTGATTGTCATGCCCTCCCTGCCCCTTAAAGCTTTATAATGGTTTTTCCTTGGCTTAGGACAGAGTTCGACCCCTAACCCGGCTTTCAAGACCCCAAGAGGTCTGGGCCCTTTCTCCCTGGCCAGTCTCATACCCGCAGCTTCCCTCTCCTTAATGAACTTCTTCCTGCGTGTGCTCCCTCTACCTAAAACACTTCCATCACCTCCCCCTGCTTTTGATGTGGCTCCTAAGAAGCATTCTTCTGTCTTCCACTCACGAGGTCATCTCTTCAGGGAAGGCCTCCTGACGTCAGGTGGGTACCCCACCCACTTTGCTTCCCCTATGCCTGTGCTGTAACTGTTTCCTCTACCAGACTTTCAGTGGCCCGTTCACCTTGCAAACCCAGTGTCTAGCCCAAGGTCCAGACAGATTCTCCCTGGATAGTTAGGTGAGTGTGCAAATGTGCTCGGAAAACCAAAAACCCCACCCAAATCTGTGGCCGTGACGTTATGACCATACAAGCAATAGGGGATATTCCTATTGGGGAAATCACGTCTACTGTAACTTCCCGGTGAGTCAGTCCTCAGAGGTGTTGAACAAGTCATTTTTGGCACCCACGGGTGGGCAGCTTGCCTCACAGACCAGCTTCCTCCTGTATTTCCTCTGCCAGAGGCCAACGGAAGAGATTCAGGTCAGAAACCAAGCTTTCCAGGAGCTGTTCCTAAGGCCACAGAGTACAAATGCAGGACAATTTACGGCGCTATGAATTTCTTTCCTTCTGTACATTAGTCCCTCCCTTCACTCTGTCCCCACGCTAAGAAGGCAACCACTTTGAGGAAGGTTTGTGGCAGAGAAGAGAAAAACTCTGACCTCCTGGACAGCTCCTGGCAGGATGGGCGGGGCTCAGACCTGGATTTCAGTTGATGTAAGATCAAAGAAATGGCTATTTCTTTTTTTTTTCTTTATATAAACTTGAATTCTTGGAGCAGTTTTAGATTTACAGAAAAACTGAACAGAAAGTACAGAGTTCCCATGTACTCCCTCTGCCCCCCACCTGCTTCCCGCCCACGGTTTCCCCTATTATTAATATCTTCCATTACTGTGGCGCATTCGTTACAATTGATGAACCAATATTGATACAAAAGTATTAACTAAAGTCCACAGTTTACATTAGGGTTGACTCTTTGTGTTGTACAGTTCTATGGGGTTTGCCAAATACAAAATGTCACGTCTTCACCACTACAATATCATGCAGAATAGTTTCACGGCCCTAAAAATCCCCTATGCTTTCTGTATTCGTCTCTTCCCCTCTCTCTAACCCCTGGCAACCACTGATCCTCTTACCGTCTCTACAGTTTTGCCTTTTCCAGAATGTCATATAGGTGGCATTATACATTATGTAACTTTTCGGACCAGATTCTTTCACTCAGTAATATGCTTTTAAGGTTCCTCCATGTCTTTTCATGGCTTCATAGCTCATTTATTTTTATTGCTTAATAATATTTCGTTGTCTGGCTGTACCATGCTTTGTTTATCCATTTACCTACTGAAGGACATTTTGGTTGCTTCCAAGTTTTGGCAACCAAGAATAAAGCTGCTATGAACATTCATGTGCAAGTTTTTGAGTGGACGTAAGTTTTCAACTCATTTTGGCAAATCCCAAAGAGTGTGATTGCTGAATCATATGGTAAGACTTCTTAGCTTTCTAAGAAACTGCCAAACTGTCTTCCAAAGTGGCTGTCCCACTTTGCATCCCTACCACCAGTGAAGCAGAGTTCCTGTCGCTCCACATCCTTGCCGGCATTTGACGTTGTCAGTCTTTGGGATTTCAGTCATTCTAATAGGTGTGGTATCTCATTGTTTTAACTTCCAATTCCCTAAAGATATATGATATTGAGCATCTTTTTATAGTTCTTCTTTGGTGAGGTGTCTGTTCAGATCTTTTGCCTAATTTTTAATTGGGTTGTTTATTTTCTTATTGTTGAGTTTTAAGAATTCTTTGTATGCTTTGGATACAAGTCCTTTATCAGATATATGTTTTGCAAAATCTTTCTTTTAGTGTTTCTTTCTTGTCTTTTCATTCTACTAGCCTCAAAGAATGAGTTAGAAAGTGATCCCTCTGCTTCTATTTTCTGTAGCATGTTATAGAGAATTGGTAGCACTTGCTCCTTAAACGTTTGGTAAAATACACCAGCAAGACCATCTGGGCCTGGTGCTTTCTGTTTCGGAAGGTTATCAGTTAGTGATTACATTTCTTTAATACAAGATACAGATCTATTCAGATGATCTCTCCTTGTGTGAGTTTTGGTGTCTTTCAAGAAATTGGTCCATTTCATCTAAGTTATCAAATTTTGGGGTACTGAGTTGTTCATAATATTCCTTTATCTTTTTAATGTCCATAAAATTGGTAGTGATTTTTAAAAAATTTAATATAATTCTCATAACAAAAAATTCATTTCAAAGTGCACACTTTAGTAGTTTTCAGTGTATTCACTATTTTGTACAATCATCACCACAATCTAAATCCAGAACATTTCCATCACCCCAAAAAGAAACTTCATACCCTTTTAGCAGTGGCTCCCACTCTCCCTTCCCCTACCATCTGGTAACCACTAATCTGTTCTCTGTTTCTATGAATGTCGTTATTCTGGATATTTCATATAAATGGAATCATACAATATGTGGTCTTTTGAATCTCGATTGTTTTTTAATTAGCAGGTTTTCTAGGTTCATCCATGTTGTAGCGTATATAGTACTTATTCTTTTTTACGATTGAGTAATATTCCATGGTATGGGCATACCATGGTTATTCTTAAATACCCCAATTTACAGACCAAGATTCAGAGTGGAATCATGGGGGCTACCTGCTCCCAGCCCAGAGCAAAAGAAAATGATGAGAGACATCATTCAGGTATGGTCCACGTTTTCCCTTCGGCATGAGGGACAATAACAAATGAGCCTTGCCTGGAGTTTCCTCTGTAATAAAAAAGATTCCTGCTTGAGTCTTGTGGGCTTGAATACACTGCTGTAGCCCCCGGTGACTCCCCATGATGGAGTTCCTGCTGCCTGCCGGGCACCAGACCAGGCAGGCACTTGCACGAGGAACAATGATTCAAGGCGGACTTTCTTTTACCTCCATTTATACAGAAGGAAACTAGGGCTCTGAGAGATAAACTCACTTTCCCAGGGTCTGTAGCAAGAATGCTGACTCAGGTCTGCCTCACACCAGAGCCCTCCTTAGCTGCCAGGTAACACCTGGAATTCCTTGCCAAACTCTTCCAGTGGCAAGAATTCCTACCCTTTTCTATGCCCTAGACTCACTTGGCAATCTGGAGAAGTCTACAGACCTCTCTTCAGAATAATGTGTGAAACAAAATACATGGGACTGCAAAGAAAATGGATTACACCGAAACACAATTATCAATTTTTTTAAATAATCAGACTTGTGAAATGGTAGTATGGGTTCTTCTCATTAACACATTAAATAGCAAAATCTAGCAGTGGGTCTAACCACAATTATCACTTTGAAGTAGTAAAAAGCATAAACGACCTTTGAGGTACGAGCAGCAACTGCAAAGTAACATGAAAACATCTGGATTTCTACCGGTGACCAGCTCGCAGGTGCTACTAACGTGACTGGGTTTGTTGCCGACACTCATAATGGAAGGAGACGCTAAACTGCAGTTAGAGCGAAAACTAAGATGTCACGTGTTCCCCATCCAAGTTCACGGACCCCTGGGTGAGTGTCTCTGCTCTCCGGAGGCTGCGTGACCCAGAGGAATGAGAATGTGGGCTGGGGAGAGGGGAGGCCCGCCCCGTCCCAGGGCCTGTTGTTGCCTTTGGATGTTCACCCTAGTCAGCCTCCTGGTGTGAGGAGGGGTCCCCTTCTTGCCCCCTCTCCTTGTCTTGTTCAGAATTCCTCCAACCTGCTTCTTTTCTGGGAAGCTCCCTATATCGTATTTCAGTTTCTCATGCTGGTCCTCCTTCTTAGTCTTACACATCCTATCTCTCTTGGGACAGTTTAATGCCTTTTTAAAACAACACCCTCTGAGAGGCTTGGGGAGTTTCTAATCTCTCATATCAGACTTCTTGTATGACTTCAGAAGGGCAGCCCCTAAGTGCGGTTCCCCTGGGAGAGGGGGAGGCCCCAGCTGAAGGTGTGGTGCAGAGGCGCTGAATGAAACCCAGGGCAGAGCCCGCAAAGGGGGGCCATGGGGGCAGAGCAGCTCCCTGTGCAGAGAGCCACCAGCCTTCTTGCCTCGTGGGGGCCTGCTTGGGGAGCGGAGGACAATGCTTAAGCCACATAACCTCTCTGGACCTGAGTTTCTTCAACCGTAAAAAGGGAGATGGACCTTCCCATAGTGGCAAATGTGGGGTGGAGGACGGACAGCAGAAAGGCTTGAGTACACCCCTAAACCTACCATCAGACATGCCCAGAGTCCACCCTTGACAAGATGAGACCCAGGGACACCAGGAAGCAGCATACTTTCTGGCACTCACTAGAGGCCCCATGCACAAAATGACCACAATAAACAAAATGACCACAGCTCCTGCACCTGCCCTCCTCCTGCATTTCTGAGACACAGCCAGGGAGGGGATGGCCTGGGGCGGGGCCAGAGCATGGACCTAGGCCTCCTCACCCCCTTCCCGCTCCTCCTCTCTAATCAAGGCATCCAATCTGGGGACCTTGGAGAGCCCCGTTCTCCTGGCCTCAGCGTCTCCATGGATAAAGTGACTTCTGAGGGCCCCTCCAGCTCCAGCCTGACCCGGACGGATGAGGGATTTCCCTTCCCAGCCACAATTGCCCCCGTTTGTCAGCAACAGGACAGCTGCCCCAGCTGCAGCAGGTCCCGGTGCACAGAGACCACTCTGCTTCCTGTCTAACCACCGTGATCAAGGTGGGGGAACACGCTGGAGGGGGCGGAGAGGGACAGGTGCGGGGAAGCACATGCCCGAAGTCAATGCATCACCAAGACACCACACCTGTTGCCATGGTTCCCTAGATCTGTCCCCCTCCCTGAAGCAGTGACTGGGGGTCGGAGAGAAGGCGGCAGAAGACAAGAGGGAGAGAGGAGAGAGGATGCATGGGAAGGAGAGGAATGATAAGACGCAGGCTTGAAGGGCAGATTGAGCAGAAATACCCTTAAAATGTCCTGAGAGGGAGACAGATGAAAGGAGCTCAAAAACAAAAACAAAGAAGTCAAAATGTACACCAACAGCCCCAAGGTTTCCTGTTTTTCTAACAAATCACCAATGATTTCCAAGAAAAGCAAGCCGTGCTGCGCTCGGCCCTGGGCACAGCCGCAGAATTTGCACATCTGGCCTGTGCTTCGAGAGCGCGCCCAGCAGTCCCCGGGCACAGGATGTGGCAGAGCCACCCGCCCGAAAGGCCTGCAGCTTGAGGATGCTCAGAGCGCTGGCCAGGAGCTCTCCAGGGAGCCACCCCAGCCTGCCCGCACCATCAACACGCTCGGGGAGAGCGGGAAGAGCTCCCAGAGCTTGGAGGACGTTTTCGGAGGGTTTATGTGGATGGGCTTCCTCACGCCTGTCTGAATTCTCTGAGAATGTCCAGTCAGGAGGGTGTGGGGGCTCCAGGGAGGCCCACTGGGGCCAGGGTTCCCAAAAGACTGGCAGCAGACAGCTAAAGGAACGTGAGGGACCCTGCAACTCCTCACAAGTGAGACCTGGCTGCCATCCCTCTCCCACGGTCTCGCCTTCACTCCCTCTTGGTGCAGAGGGTCTCACAGGGTTCTAAGCTCTTTCAAAAGCCCCTGGATGGATGGGCAGACCCCACAGCTGGGGCCGAAGATCAGTCTCCTCAGCCAGGGATCTGCACCCCTTCTCACCTTGGCCACCTGCTCCTCTCACAGCCTCCCAAGGAACCACACCCCGCCCCTGCTGGCTTGACTCTCTCCAGGAATGCACAGCTGCCCCCTGGAGAGCCCCTCTCTGCCCCCCACCCCATGTCCTCTTCCCTCTTCCACCCATAACCAGAGCATCCTCCTCAGCCATCCTCTCCCTACTCCTGCTGCCTCACCCACGTCCTGATGCCCCAGGTCCTGAGAAAAGATGCTACGTTGCCTGCTGGCCCATCCAGGCTGGGGAACCAGGGGTTCGTCTGCACAGAACACTGAGCAAGCTCACCTCACCCATTCAGGCTGGGTGCTGTTCAGACACAAGTTCTGGGCGCAGCACGGATCTTGCTGGCAGAGGCCCTGCTGAGTCCCACCAGCGCCCCCATGGGTACATGGTAGCAGTGCTGGGAGGCAGGCTGTGGGCGGAAATTGTGGATGGAAGGAAGGGAGACAGAAGTGCCCCAGCCGTGATCTGCCTTCAGCCTTATTACTATTTGGCTGCTACCCTAGCTGGGCAGACCCGATCCTCAGGTCAGCATCACACACATTTACATATTTTGCTGAACCACGTGAATGTAAGTTGCAGGTTGCGGACATCATAACTCCTTCCTAAATATTAGATTGAACCATATTAAACACAAGCAGATATCAGCAAGTTCACACGGTTCAATCTAATACTTTAGCATGCATCCCTTAAGAACAAGGAGGATATCTTATCACACCGGGCAAATGAATAATAATTATGCAGTGTCATCCGCTACGTCCCAGGGGACACACTCCCGCAGAGCACCTGCTCTGTGCCCAACTCCCCACCATCTCCACGCCTTGGGGACCTCATCCATACAGGGGACAAGCAATGGGAGGAGCAGGCTACTGGTCCCAGCAGCCACTTACACTGGAAGTTTATGCTGGACAGGGTGCAAAGCAGACATCTGAAAAGCCACCACAGCCCAGTGACAACACACATGGGAAGTCCTCCCCAGGGAAATGAAGGTACATTATGAGACTGTATTTTGCAAAGATGCTCACAACCTCTCTCACTGCACGGCCTCTTCTACAATGCAGCTTTGCCACTTCGCATCGAGAGGTGGAATCGAATTCCAATCCCCTTAAACCTGGGTGGGCTTGTGGCTGCTTCAACCAAAGATGACAGTCGAGGAAACGCTGTGTGGTTTCCCAAGCGAGGTCGTTAAGGTGGTGCAGCTACTGCCTCATTTGCTAGATGACGCGCACTTGCAGCTCTGAGTCGTCACATAAGAAATCTGACTATCCATCTGCAGGTTGCCATGATGTGAGGAAGCCCAAGCCACGTGGAGAGGCCACTTGTCAGCACTCTGATTTACAGTTCCAGTCCCCAGCTGTTCAAGTCCTCCCAGCTGAGGCCCCCAGACATCGTCGAACACAGACAAGGCATCCCACTGTGCCCTGCCCGAATTCCCAGCCCACAGGACCCCGGAGCACACTATGTGGTCTCCCACTACGTTTTGGGGTAGTTTGTTACACAGCAATAGTATCTGGAACATACATATCTGGTGTAGGCCCCACACCCTGACAGAGACCAGGCCACATGGCCAAAAGTCACTGGACCATGTGTCCAGAAGAGCCCAGATGGAATAGCTAGAAAGAAAGCTACTCAGAGATGGGTGTCATCCACCAGGCAGCTAAGACAATCACAGCAATTCAGAGGTGAAAGGGCCCTTAGAGGTTGTCCAACCTAAATTCATTTACACAAAAACTTTTCTTATCAAGTGAATATGACAAGATATTTTGCTGGATGCTGTGGGAGATACTAAGATGACTAATACACTGCCCTCCATTTCAGATACTGAGCTTTGCTCATGCCAGCATGGAATTTGCCACAGTCTGAGGACTGGAATGACCATAGCAACACACTAGGCACACTCCTGCCTCAGGGCCTTTGCACTTGCTATTTCCTCTGTTTGGAGTGCTCTTCTCCCAGATGTCTGTGTGGCTCACTTTCTCACCTCTTTCCAGTCTTTATGTAATGTTCTCAACGAGGACTTCTAGCAAACCTCACCTCTGGCACACGCTGCTGTATTTTCCCACCTCTCTTATTACCAACTGACACCCTATACATGTTACTTATTATTTATCATGCTTATTGTCTGTCTCTCTCCTCCAGCTCATTAGAATATAAGCTCCATGAGGGCTTAGAAGAGTGCCTGGCACGTTTCTGCTGGATGAACAAATGAATAAAGAATGAGTAAGTGAACAATAAAGAGGGTTGGAGGAAGAGAGAAGAGAGGAGCACATGGGATCACACACACATAGCTGGACTGAGATGGACGCTGTTTTTCTCCCATGGATCATAAAACTAACCCACAGCATGGCCTGGGGATGGCAGCGCACTTTGCCTGGATAGCAGCTGGAAGTCTCCTCAGGTTAAACCTGCCATCTGATAGACCCTTGCTCCTCTCAGCATCCCATCGCTTGGAAGGTCGAGCAAGCAATGAGTAAAACTACCACTCTACCTGGTGTCTTTGATTCTGACTACGAATAATGAAAGGTTTGTAAAATAGGGGTGAGAGGAAAACAGGGACAAAATGCCCACATCACCTCAAAATTTGGACTAAGCATGGAAGAAAATGTTAGACGTAGTCAGACACACATCTTAGACTTCAAGAAAGCAGACTTCTACAAGGATGGCTTCACAGAGAAAGAAGACTCTGAAAATTAAATTCTGGAGGCAAGTCATGGAGACTCATCAAAGAGAAAAGAGGGGGAATGTAAAGGGGCCAGCGGGATGCCCTGGGGCATACGCAAAAGATGGAAGTGAGGTGCCCAGCTAAGAGTGAACACAAAAGAGCAAGAATGAGCATGGATGTGACAAGCACAGCTTGAGAGGCAGCCCTGATGGCCTAGTGGTTAAAGTTCAGCACACTCTGCTTCGGCAGCCTGGGTTCAGTTCCCGGGCGTGGAACCACACCAGTCATCTGTCAGTAGCCATGCTGTGGTAGTGCCTCACATAGAAAAACTAGAAGGACTTACAACTAGAATATACAACTATGTCCTGGAGTTTGGGGAGGAAAAAAAACAACACCCATTAACAAAAAAACAGACAGCTTGAGAAAAACATTGAAGACATCAAGAAGCGCCCATAAAATTATTTTCAGAGCCTAAACCTGGAAAGATTAAGCTAGCCACTCTGGACAGACAGGGCAACAGTTACCAATGCCCAAGACAAGCAGAACTGCTAGGTAGCTATTTCTGCCATCTTTTTTCTCAAGGAAAATGATTATCCTGCTGGAAAGGACAGATCAAAGATGGTTTATTTAGTCAACAGCAAATGTGTATTGAGCATCTATTATTTGAGGGACTTACTAGGCACTGGGGGTCCAGAAATCTCAAGAAGCTCATGGTCAGAGGGGAAGACAGGCTCCTGAGAGGTCACCATACAACGTGGTAGGACCAACAATAAAAAATATGAAAAAGATAGACAACTCGATAGAAAAATGGGCAAAGACTTGAACAGACCCTTCACAAAAGAGGATCTCCAAATGGCCAATAAACATGAAAAGGGGCTCAATTTCATTGGTCATACTGGAAATGCAAATTCAAACTGCAATGCAATACCACTGACACACACCAGAATGGCCAAAATGAAAAAGGTGGAACACACTGTTTGTGAGGATGTGAAGAACCTTGAACCCTCCCCACTGCAGGTGGGAGTTTAAACTGGTGCAACCGCTGTCCGAATGGAAAACCGTTCAGCCGTACCCACTACAGTGCAACCTGTGCACACCCCATGACACAGCAATTCCACTCCCAGGTATACACTCAAAGGACACAACGCCAGGAAGTTCAGAGCAGCACCATTCAAAATTACCTTCGAACTAGACACTACCCAATGGGCGAGGCATCCCAGTGGACGTTAACATTGGACAGGTGCAACAGGAACTTGGAGGAGGGAGAGGGCCAATTAGCAAAGCTTCTCCAAGAGGGTAACACCCAAGACAGCTCTTCAGGAAGGAGAAGCTGCTCCGAGATGTAGACATGGTGGTGGGAAAATGGACAGAGGCAAGAGGTGTGAAACAGCATGGTTCCTTTAGGGAATGGCCAGGCGTTCAGCCTTACTGGAAGATAAAGGATGACGCGAGGTACGCTGGGAGGTGAAGCTGCACGGGCTGGGGTGGCAGTCTGTGAATGGCCTTATATGCCAAGCTAAGTGCTTAAGGGTTTACTCAAGGGCCATGTGGAGCCATCGCCAGATTTTCAGCTGGTGAATGACAGATCAGCCTTTTTAGATCACACCAGCAAGGTGGGGAGGACAAGACTTGGGGAGAAGGGTCTGACACAGAGAGCCCTGAAGTCAAATAGGGAGTTCGTTGCTTCAAACGAGTTGAGGACTGCAGATGAGGATAAATACAAGTCAGAGTCATAAAGAAACCTGAGGTTGTGAAAGGAACTGCTACTGATAATCTTTAAAGAATTGAAAAAAATGAAAGATGTACGAGAGAAAGACGGAGAGTGAGACAGTGACAGGCACTAGAAAAGGCTGTCTCAATTTTGGAGAACATAAAAAAAGTAGAATGTGGGAAACTACAGTCTCTCATCTTGCCAGCTCCCTAGCAATGTCCTTTACGTGTCATTAAGAGGCAGCTTGTGAACACTCAGGAAAGGATCCAGGGACCACCAGGGGCTAGTGGATTCACTGACTAAACAGGCAATACAAGAAAATGCACAAAAATAGCATATCTGAATTTTAGCAAGTCCTGCTATAGTCTCATGACGATGTAGAAAACACAAGCTGAATGATAACAGAGATAGATGGATTCACCACTGGCTTCATAACCTCACCCAAAGGGTTTTGAGCATCTTCATCTGTCAGGACATCTCTCCCAAAATGCCAGAGAACGCTGCTTTTGGTTCTTTAGAGCATGCCTTTCTTAAAATTGTGGTCAATATAAATAACATAAAATTTGCCATTTTAACCATTTTTAAATAGACAGCTCAGCGCACTAAGTACATTCAAATCGTTGAGCAACCACCACCACCATCATCTCCAGAACTTTTTCGAAACTTACCCATTAAACACTAACTCCCCATTCCCTCTTCCCTCAGCCCCTGGTAACCTCCATTCTACTTCCTGTCTCTATGAACTGGACCACTCTAGGGACCTCACATAAATGGAATCATACACTATTTGTCCTTTTGTGACTGACTTATTCCACTTAGCATAATGTCCTCAAGGTGTATCCATATTGTAGTATATGTCAGAATTTCATTCCTTTTAAAGGCTAAATAATATTCCATTGTATGTATATACCACATTTTGTTTACCCATTCATCTGTAGCTGGACATTTGGGTTGATGCCACCCTTTTGTATAGCATATCATTTTTTATTAATGATTTTCAATAGGGCTTAGAAGGCATGCTTACTGAACAACAGAAGGGATAAAGAACACTTACATGACAGTGAAGATTCAGAAAGATCTCAAACTACTACAGTTCAAACGTGAATGAGACATAATTGTCCTTCCATCTCCACTCTCCTTTCTCCCATAGGAATACAATTTTTTAAAATTTTAGATTACATTCCCCAAATTCTCTTGCAGCTAAGTGTGGCCATATGACTACAATCTGGCCAATGGAATATAAGTAAACGTTGATGAGCGCAATTTCCAAATCATGTTTTTAAAAGGAAGAGGCATGCCTTCTTCTTCCCTTTTCCTGCTCTTACTAGCTGGAATGCAGATGTGATGGCAATTGCTCGAGTAGCCATCACGCACCATGAAATGAAAGCTACATGTTGAGGAGGGCAGAGCAACAAGACAGAAGGAGTGTAGGTTCCCAACCTAGGAAGCTGTCGTACAGTCTGGATCACTTGTGTTCACACTCTTACATGAGAGAGAAACAAACCTCTATCTTGTTTAAGCCACTACCATTTTGGGTTTCTCTGACACAATAGAAAAACCAATATACTAACTAACATTTCAGTCAACACTGAGTTATCTAAGAAGCAAAATTATGTTTTTGTTTGTCCATTATGATGTTATTTAGATATAGCTAGTGGGATTTTCCCCAAATTTGTGGAATATGTTTTATGGTCTGACTTTAAATAGACATCACATGGTGTACCCAAAATTCCCTTGTAAGGGACACGTCATAAAAGCTGAAGTCACCCTCCAGAGAAGTGGCAGACATTTGCTCTATGGCGTGCCCACCTCTGCGTGTCCCTCTCTGGGAGAGCAGCAGCAGGGACTGAGTTATTAAAGCTCAGACATTCTTTGGAGTAACTGGGTGGGCCGGCTAGTACTGAAGCAATGCAAGTTGAGAGAGTACTGTTTTGGTAAATGAATTAGAGATAATCTTTTACTGGTTGATAAGAAGGGTACCATGAGGATAAAGTATGGGCATTACAAAACTTTTCCTCCTTAAACAAGATCCAATAGTTTAATGAAAAATTATGTCTCTAAGGCAAAACTAGGGCGACAATAAAAAGATCAGTGATTGCCAGGGGTGTGGGGAGAGGGACAGACGAATAGGCAGAGCACAGAGGAATTTTAGGGCAGTGAAAATATTCTTTATAGGGGCTGGCCCAGTGGCACAGCGGTTAAGTTCGCACGTTCTGCTTCCGCAGCCCGGAGTTCACCGGTTCGGGTCCTGGGTGCGGACCTAGCACCGCTTGTCAAGCCATGCTGTGGCAGGCGTCCCACATATAAAGCAGAGGACGATGGACACAGATGCTAGCTCAGGGCCAGTCTTCCTCAGCAAAAAAAAAAGAGGAGGATTGGCGGCAGATGTTAGCTCAGAGCTAATCTTCCTCAAAAAAAAAAAGAAAATATTTTGTATATTATAATGATGGATACATGTCATTATACATTTATTGAAACCCATAGACTGTACAACACCAAGAGTGAATCCTAAAGTAAACTATGACTTCAGGTGATTATGATATGTCAGTGTAGGTTCATCCTTGGGGGAAAAAAAAATGTGCCATTTTGGTGAGTGATGTTGAGAATGGGGGAAGCAATGCATGCGTGGGGTAGGGGGTATATGGGAAATCTCTGTGCTTTCCTCTCAATTTTGTTGTAAACCTAAAATTGCTCTTAAAAAATTGTCTTTATTAAAAGAAATAATAATGTTCTCACCTCCATCTACTGCGCAAGTCTTAGGAGTAACACAGCCAATGAGAAGTAATCTCCCATCTTCGAAAAAGCTGGATGGGTAGGTAGAGGAAGGGAAATGGGACTCTGTGAGGGGACTGAGCTCTGAACCCAAGATGGAAGAGAACCGTGGCCCCAACCCAATCTCTTCAACATTCCCTATGCAGGAGCCTTGATGGGAACCCAGTAGAGTTGAGCCATGGCCCAAGAAGGGGCATTCTCAGCCAGCTACATCCATCTCTGAAGAGAGTGTTGGATGGGGACAGCACCTTGCCTTGGGCCTGGGGTGGGAGAAGAAGGGGAGTAAGAAGTTGCTGGCACCTCCTTCTTTATCCATTGCACCCAATACATGGCCCAGTATTGTGGGCTTATGTCTATCAATTCTCACAAGTCCCCGCCATCTTGTTTTGCTAGCTGACTCAGGTACCTTCTAGAACAACCTCCTCTCCCAACGCCCAAATAGCTCACATGCCTTCCACCTGAGCTCCTTAGCCTCACTCATTCAGAAAGGAGTTTTCTTGATGCCACACTAAGGCTAGTCCATGCTCAACCCCACTTTTCACCTCCCTCCTCGACCCCACCCCTCAGGCCAATCTCTGCCTCTCTCAAGCAGAAAGTTTTATTATCAGTTTCTTTAAAGGGCGATGCCCTTATTTTTTTCTTCCTTTGTACTTTACAGCAAACCTCCCTACACAAAACAATGTTATTGCACGCAGACCCACAGGCTAACTTGTTGACGTCCCAGGAGGCTTTTGCATCTCTGCCCTGCAGCTGGGTGGCTCATGTTCTGTATCCTTTCTGTAATGGGTTCACAGAAAGAATTTACCACACAGAAAACAACCTCAGGTCATTAGCAGTCATGTGGTGATCCCATAACAGGGATCCCATGATCCCACTCTTTGATCACCCACTCACTAGAGAGGGAACATGGAGTATTCCTATCCCCGGGGCCAAGAGAGCCTGGGGCACTTTCCCAGACCTTTTCAGATGCTTGTATTGGAGCCCAGAGATAGCAAGGGGTCCTGCACGTAAGCTTGTGTTCTTGTGGGTGCCATGGCAGTCGTTCCAGGCTGGTGTGTGTGTGCCCCAGGGCTGCCACGGCCCTTTGAGGAGGCAGGGAGGCCAATCTCCGCCTCCTCGGCCCATTTCTCAGGTAGTCACGGGGAGGGGTGTCACTCTCCATCTTGGGTGAACTCTGATTCAGAATGGGAGGGCTCTCTGTCCTGGGGAGTCCTTTCCACTGCTCTCTCCTACGCTCAAAAAGTCCTTTTTTCCCTCCAAAACCTAACTCCCCTCCAAAAGAAAAAAAAAGAACCTCATCCTTGCTCACCCTGAATTGGAGGGAGAGAAGGGAGCCTCTTTTGCTCTAAAGTGTTCCACATTAGACTAGCAGGGCCACATTCGTGAAAAATGCTTTGTAAGCTCTAACAGACAATATGCAAATTAATAACAATTATTAGTAATACTTTATTTTCTCCCAATTTAAAAACTTGAGTTCTACATCTCCCTTGATCTCCTCCAGGATCAGCATGGCCAGGCACCCCCCGGGATGTCTGAAGAATCCCCAGAAATCCTCCAAGCGTTTCTTTGCCCCATTCCCCCTGTAAACACAGCTCCCGATTGCCCCACAGCCTGCCGGGTAGGCGGGACAGGAAGCCCCTCTGCCGTGTAAACACCATGTTGCAAACAGACACTTCCCCAGGCTCCTGTGAAGCAGGGCTCACCAGCCTGGAAGTGGCTTGTTTGCCGGTAGTTCCCCAGGGCTTCCCTGCTGTCAGACTTGCTGTCCCGGAGGGTGGGAAGAAGATTTTTAGGGAGCAGGGTCTCAGCATCTGGAGTCCGCAGGCCCGAAGCAGTTCAGAGGAGGACCCCTCCCTCATCCCATACTGGAGGGCAAAGACACAGGGTGTTGCCTCTTCAGATGCCCACAGAATCCAGTGAGGTGCCTAGAGGGAGCAGTCTCTGGGGGTTGGGGGAGGATGACTGAACCCCACAAAGATCTCAGATGGGGGTAGCCCAGCCTGCCAGATCATCAGCCATCCGAGGCTGAGGCCCAGGCCTCCTCTGTGCTGGCTGCTCAACCAGGCAATCATTCATTCAGCAAACACTGAGTGAGCACCACCGAACGCTGGCCCTGCTAGGCACCGGGGAGTCAACGCTAAACAAAATGATTGGGAAGTTTTCCTCATCAGAATGGGGATGGGAGAGGCAAGAACACACAGTTAGGTCTTGGGGGAACTGAGTCAGACAGTCTGGTGGGAGGAGAGGGTAAGGATTCATGGAGAAGACTCGAAGAGCGGGATTCAATCTTGAAACCTGAACACAAGACCAAGGACTCTGGACTTTCCCTATGAGGTGAGTTGGCATCAAAGGCTTCTGAGCATGGTGACGAAAGAGTTTTCGTAAGAAGAATCTCCTGGTGAAGCCAGGAAGAGATTGTGGCCCAGGAGGACCATGAGCAGGCGGATGGTGACGAAAGCTGAATTGGGTGGCAGAGAGAACAATGGGGAAATGAGAGAAGTAAGAACCCTGAGGAAAGGAAGTGCCATCAAAACCGGCTGGATAGTGGAGAGCAGGAAGACGGAGGGAGGACCCAGAGATGACTCCAAGGTTTCAAAACTGGGAGTCTGGTTTCACCAGAGACAAAAATGGAGAAGTCCGTAGAGGAAGCCTGCTTTGTGGATGAACAGTTGGGCTCTGGACATGGGTTGAAGCTGAAACAGCGGAAATAACCAGTATGGACTTGGAGACAAGGGTTTGGGTGAGGGAGATCGGGGCAGGTACATCGGGGATGCAAGAAGAGGGATCTGCAGAGGAATGGTAGGAGGCGTCCATGGAAAGAGAAAAAACTCCAGGTGAGAGCGTTGGGCATCAAATGCTACAGAAACTTCAAAGAGAGATGCAGGCTGGGGGGAGGCCATTAGAATTTGCCATTACAAAGCCACCAATGACCTCAGAAGAAGCCATCCAGGAGAGAAGCCTGGGTGGAGGGAGGCGTGGCGCCACTGTGGTCTGAAGAAGGATTTGTAGCCTCTAGGAGTCCTGCCATATGACCACGAGAGAAGGAGCAGGCCATCAGCCCATCGGAGCAGCTCCTACAGGTTCCTTGGTGGTCTAGTGGTTAGGATTTGGTGGCGCTCTCAGAACAACTCCTACAAGTCTACACCTGGAGACTGGACTCCGAAAACTCACAGGATGTCAGAAGGATAGAGTCCATTGAATGCAGGAGGGAACGGTCTCAGAGAGATGAGGAGGCAAGCAAGAGACAGCTCGACCAGAGGTCAGTCTCCTATAGCCTGAACATCACACCACAGCCCCCTTGGTTCTCTTAAGCACAATAACAAGCCAAGGAAAGCTCTGAGCTTTTAGTTTTCTCAAAATGAAACTCCCAAGATAACAGTACAGAAGTGAATACAAAACACACAGGCCTATGAAACGTTGGCTTGAAAACCCCAAGAACAAGAGGCCTTGAATTCCCAACTCAACCTGGAGGTTAGGTAGGTTGGTCCTGAGAGCTTATCTGGGACAGCCACAAAGGAGGGTGATTCTGAAGTGGGGCTCAATTGGTTTATTTCATCAGGTGTTGGATGGAGCCAAGAACAAGAGACCTCAGGAAAAGCCCACGCTCCAGCATAAGATGTGGGCAAGGATCCTGGCATCCAGTCATGGCTCCAGGGTCTCACCATGAACGGCTATAGTTTTCTAACCACCAAAGTGCTCCCACTCTAGGGGAACAGGCTGTGAAGCAGGGCTTCAGGATTTGTGAGAGAACTGCTCAGCTTTGAGATTTGTTTATTCAAGGCCAATGAACTTCTTAAATTTACATTATATTCTCAGAACAACCAATTTTTATACAACCAGTCAGACAATGTCATTATGATTTGGAGAACTAGACTCTTAGAAATGGAGCAATCTCAGTTTCCATTCTCACGGCTATCACTTCTACATCTGACATGTATTTTCTCTGAATGTTTCCCCGGACAGGGCACTCCCTACCACAAGGCCACCCATTCCATTGCTGACTGCTCTGAATTTCCCCAAGATCTTCCTTGGAGCAAGCTGAAGTCTATTTCCTTACAATTTCCCTTCATTGGTCCCTTTTCCTTCCTGGAGAATAACCCTCATGGAGCTGGTCTTCACCTTTCCAAAGGAGGCTGCCCTTCAAATATCTAAAAATAGATATTATTTCTCCTTTGTGTCCTCTTCCTAGAGGAAAACATCTCTACTTCTTTCCTCAGCGTGTATTATCGTCACCATCCTGGTTACCTTTCTCTAGGTGTAAAGTGGTTTATCAGCATCCCCACTAAATGCTGCACCTGGAGCTGAACGGCACTCCAGACGGATCTAAGCAGCTCAGTGTGGAAATGGGCCTGCCCAGAGCTGAAGGGCATAGAAAATGAGGATTCATGGGGACTGCCGGAGGCCAAGAATCAAAGATGACTCTCAGGTGCCAGCTTGGGAACACTGAGGTGACAGGTGTGTACCTGGAGGACTAAGGAAGAGAGAAAAGGAGAGGAAGCCTTGAAGTTTGAGAAACCAAGAATCTGGCAGCCCACGAGCTAAGGACCAGAGCTGTTCTCCCAGCTTTCAAGGAACAGGTCATTCCTCTGCTCTGTAAGCTGTCCCAAGGTGCGAGAGAAGGTGAAATGCCTCCAAAATCATTTTGCAAAGCCAGCACATCAAAAACTGATAACAGCAGTACAGAAAAGGAAAATACGGGCTCACCTTACTCAGGAGCACAGATGCAAAAATCCTAAAGAGAATCACAACAAATCATACCTAAGTGTATTAAAAGAATAAAACGCCTTGACCAAATAGACTTTATTCCAGAAGTGCAGGGAGGGCTCAATATAAGGAAGTTAATGAGATAACGTGTCACACAAATCTATCTCAAGGTGCAAAAATACAAGGATGTCCTAGTAGATGCTTAAAGAAGTATTTGACAAACTTTACTTCCATTCCTGCTTTTAAAAATCCTTGGAAATGAGGAATTGCAGAAGACTTCCTTCACACACGGGTCTTGACTTCAAGGTGCTGGCTCTAAAGAACTGTGACCACATCAGAGAACAAAGCTCCAGGCTCATTCCCATCCCTGGGGACTCGGGAGGCTGTGGGAACATTCGTGGCAAAACACAGCAGTGGCTGCCTCTCTGCTTCCTAGGCTGTCTCTATTCACGCGAACAGCCACAAACACACATCTTCTCCGACTCTCATTGCCAGCCTTAACTCTAGTTCTCTAGTTGGGGGGCAGAGAAGAGTTCTTATCAGGACGCCACCAGCAAAAGTAATGCCCTTTAATCCTCTTGGAAATGGGTTGAATTCAAGACTTGATGAGAAATCCAGAAAGCGTATGCACGGCGGTGGCTCAGCCAGTGGCCAGGGCCTCAGCCCCCCGCGCACCACCTTGAGGTCTCACCAGTGAGTCACCAGCAGCCTCCTCTACAGTCTGCAGGCTTTCATTACCCACCTTCACCCCCAGCTTGCCTCTGACAACAGCTTACTCTCGCGCGGTGCAGTGCTGGGCGTTATCCAAAGACATCAGTGTAGAGAAGGTTCTGTTTTCCAGAACAGGGGTTATTAACCTGGGCTCCTTGGTGGACCGCAGAGGCCTGAGAAGACCCTGAAGGTTTACGCAAAACTTTGAAAGAGAGAAGGAGAGAAACTGTGTGCGTGCGTGCACGTGTGTGCTCACGTGTGCTTTTTACGGGGAGGGGGAGGAAAGGATCTATCATCTTATCAGTTTTCCAAAGAGGCCCATTCTCTAGAGAGAGCTCGAACTCTCCTTTGAGAGCTGTAGGTGTAGATGTGAGCTAGCGAACCAGAAAACGCACCGAGGAGGTGGGTCACCTCAGCCAGGCCACGTGGAAGTGGCTGTATGAAGACTGCCTGACTAGAGTCAAAACCACCAAGCCATTCAGGGCAAAGGCTCGGACCCCAAACCCAGAGGTAGGTCTGCAGAGACTTCGTGGTTCTGGGAATACAACTTTGGATGAAGAAGAAGAATGTGGGGGCTGAACAAGCGACTTCTTAAATGGTCCAGAAAATCAGGGTTTCTTAACCCTGCAAGAGGAGCGGCTCCCGAGAGGGACAGAAAGAAGGCCTAGCAAACAACGTGGTGGTTTTCTGTGGATGGGGGCTCCCTTCGCTGTTGGTGGCCCATGTGAAGGCACAAATACAGAGGACTCCCGCCAGGAGCCCGCAGAGGCAGCAGCGAAACACGCTCTCTGGTGACAATCAGTGAAGAGGAAAAGGGAGGCACCCCGTAACAGTATTTATGGCTTTAATGCCATTAAGCTGGACCTTGGACTGTGGGGGAGGGACAAGGAAGGAGGAGATGAGGAGCAGGGCAGGATCCCTGGGTCTATGCCAGCCACTGGGAGAAGTGCTTGCCAGCAGTTGTCTCATCTAATTCTCACAGGAGAGGGGTCCCCAGACCCCACAGAGTTTTTGAAAGGGAGACCTGAGAGGATGCACCCAAAGAGCACTTAGCACACGCCTGTTAAATGTTAGATGTGGTGATTATCAGCATCACCATTTTCTTTTATTTCTTGTCTCAAGTCTCAACTAGAATATGACTTCTTTACGGCAGCCCTTCCTTAACTCCCAAACTCTACTGGGCTTTCTTTACTTAATCGCACAAATCCCCATAATTCTCACAATTGTAATTAAATGGTCTGAGTGTCTAGTGTCTTGGCTACCAGAACTATGATTTCCACAAGGGCCGGAACATTATCTGCCTCTCTCAGGATCCTCAGAGACCAGCACATGCCTGGCACACAGCAGGTGCTCCTTGCAGAAGTACTGAGCCAGTGCATGCAACATCGGAGGTTAGGAAGGGGCCGGAGAGAGCAGCCAGCGCCACACCTCCATCCTGATGGGGAAACTGACACCCAGAGAGGTGCATGGACTTACCCCAGGTCACATGACCAGGAGTGGAGGACTCGGGCGAAAACAAAGCCCCCTGACACCACGGCAGGCAGAAAAACCTAGAAGCCACCTTCAGCCCTCGCACCCCAGCCCTGCCCCCCACAAGGAAACCACACAGGCTCATTTGCCTAGGTCAACAACAGCAGCAAGAAGACTCGGGAGGACACGAAAATGAAAAGCACACCACTCCCTCCTGACCCCACCTTCCTGCGCCCCACACCGTCCTGCATTTGGGCAGCTTCTACTGTTGATGTGCACAACCTTCTTGTCTATGAGATCCTGGGGAGTGACATGGTGACAGCTCGACAGCCACGCTGAGCATCCGGTAACTCTGGTGAGCAAGCCACCAAGTCACTGGTCACACCCTAAGGGCCAGGGCAGTCAGTGCTCTGGTGGGAGGACACAGCAGCCATCGTAAGGACAGACAGAGGGGGTCATCAGTGATGTGGAGTGAGGAGGAGAGTCGGGAAAGACTTCAAAGATGAGGAAGCTTGAGCAGGGCATCCAAGGATGAATTCACAGTCCATCAGGCAAGTAGAGAAAGTGAAGGGTAATGTGAGGGAGAAGGAATAGCATGTGCAAAGGCACAGAGGTTTGCCAGAGCTTCGGGAGATGGAGCACGTAGGGTGGACCTGGGCTGGGCCACAAGAAGCCTTGCTAGCCGCGCAAGGAGCCCTTCTCTGGAGGGCCATGGCAGCTTGGAAGGGTTTGCAGTTGAAAAGCAACTTGCTCAGATTTGTCATCTTCCATCACCATGGCAGCAGGACAGAGGCTAGACTGGGAATGGAGGGAGTGGGAGGCGGGAGGCAGGAGTCTTGCACTGAGGCCAAACTCTAAAGTCCAAAGCCTAGTGTCCCAATTGGTAGACTCAGGAAGGACCCAATGTCTGCTCTGAGCCACCAAAGTCAACCACTTCTTCCCATTTATTGGCCCCCACCCTCCTACTGGATATACCTTGCTCCAGCTAAATCTCACTTATCCAGAAGTCATTTAACTGATAACCCCAACTATCCAGAACCTAGCTGCTAGCCTAGAAGCAAACACTAAAGACCTGTGGACAGCCCAACTCATACCCCAAAAGTCATGCCCTGCAGGGCATGCATTTCACACCCAAGGGCACATGCAGGCTGCCACTCAGGTCAAGAGTAGATGCCACAGTCAGTCCAGCTCTGGCACTTTCCAGCAGTGTGGGCTTGACCCTTAGTTTCTTTATGCATAAAATGGGGGTAATGGTTGTGGCTCCCTCGGAATGTGGCTGTGAAGATTAAAGGGCATGAAGTACTTAACCCAGTGCCCAACACCATGAAATTATAGCCAATGGGGAAAAGGGCACAAAGAAAGATGAAAGAAACAGGGCAGAAAATGTGTCCTGAGCAGACCCAAGGTACGAAAGAGAATGGCAGGTAGAACCATGTGATACTTTCAAGAAATTACTAAATCAGGCAAATGTACAATGTGCTACATTTATAAGGACAAGCAACACATTTTACAAAGATTTCCTTTAAAACTGGATACACTGAAAAGTTTGGGTGTTTTGAAGGTAGACCTACTGGAAAAATTAATGTACGCAAATTTGCTTATGGAAATGGCATAATTCTGTGTGTGCCTGTGTACACCTAAAGTATCCGCCCAAATGTGTAAAACATACATCATGTTTAACAGCATCTAAGATGCCACCAACTCGAAGATGCAGATTATTTTGTGTGCCAAGATTGCTGTCTATTATAATGGTAAGATGCGTCTTGATTTCAGAGTTGTTAAAATGTGAAACCGCACACCTTCAAGTTGGTGGAATATCCTAATATGCACTAGACATTTGCTATGAGAGTGTCTTATCTTCCCCTTGGGTGGAAGTCAGAGCAGTCTTTCCTTGGCCCCCCACTCCCCATCTATGCCAGAGGCTCAAAAATCAAACTTAACACCTCTCCCTTGACCTGCTAGTGATCTATCTTGCCCCTCCAGAAGCTTCCTCTTTCAAGAAGCTGATCCAGGCTTTCGGCCCACCCACAGCTGAGCCAAACAAGTCTTCGGGTTCGCAGGGATCCACCAGGGCCGCCTGCTCAGCCTCTTGGCATGAGCCTCTTCGAACGAAGGCCAAATTTGCACAGCTTGAGTGCTCAGCTGAACCCAAAGTGGGGCATCCAACTCTAGGTTGCCCAAGCCCAAAGGCTACCGGCTCTCCTCCTCTTGCAGTTCTTGGCCAGCAGGCCCGTCATCAATGACTTACCTGGGACTGCGGAGAAGCCGCCAATAGCCAGCCTCCTCCACAGCCTCAGCTGTGGAGCCTCCTCATCATTAACCCTCCAGCAACCCCAAACACACTTTTTGCCCAGTACCACCTATTATTCTTGCAAGAAACGAAAAGGGGTGCACGGGAGGGAGGGAGGTCAGGCAGGGGAGGCAGAGGGGGCCAGCCTGCACTGCAGCTTGGGAAGAGAAGATAATTAGTCATCCCCAACCTAAGCTGGAGATAAGGGGGAGGGATTTCTTGAAACTTCAACGTGGCCCCGCATACAAAGACCCCGAGCCTTTCTGCCCCACAGTCCTGGCGAGCTATGCTTCAAAAAGCAGGGGAGGGTGTCCTGAAGCAGGAAGAGACAGCTTGACCACTCGGAGCTGTCTTCTTTGTCTTCCATAGACTCACACCATCCTGGCCACGCTAAGGAGGCAGGTGAGCCCTTGATGCCCACCCACTCTCCCGTTCGGTAAACGCCCAGGGAGCAGCTCCCAGGTGGAGCCGCTCTCATCACGATTTTCTCATTTAATTTTCCCACAAGTCCATGAGGTTGCTTTTAGAGCCCATTTTACAGGTAGGGAAATAGGCTGGGAGAGGAGCAGTAAGATGCTCAAGGTCACACAGCTGGGCCCGGCTGGAACTCAGGTCTCTTTTCCACGTCACACCGGGTTCCCAAGCAATGGCTCCAGCATCATCACTTAAAGAGCTTATTCAAATTTTAGAAAAACACAGATTCCAGATCCCACTCCTGGAAAGCTGTGCTATAGGGCCAGGGCCTGGAGAATATGTGTTTTAACAAACTCTGGGAACCAAGGCCTTGCCAAGAAAGTGTGGATGGGAAGACACAGAGACAGGGAGGGAGGAAGGGAAGGGCAATCCAAGAAGGGAACGTTGAGGCAGACCTGGCCTACTTTTAGCCCTCATTTTGCCTAAACCCACCCCTCCTCTCTGCTCGAGGCTTGTGAGCTCACTTGATACCACATCCTGCTGCTTTCATCTCGCCTTCCTTTTCCCTCTGAACGATCTCCTTCCTCCTACTGACCTGAACTTCTTGCTTATTTACCCCAGGCCTGGGATGGGCCAGCCGGCACGCGCACGCGCAAACACAGGCACACACGCACACGCAGTCACGCAGGGACACCCGGGGTGTAAACACGGATCCTCTGACAAAGTCAAGTTTGTAGTTCTCTAGAAGAGCAGCCACCGTCTGGGGGCCCACGCTCGCTAGCAGGGGGTGGGCTGAGGCCCGATGGAGGGCGCCTTCGCCAGGCACTTCCACGACTCCCAGATCCCGACGGCAAAGGACTCCTGATGCCACGCTCACAGAGAGCTCCCAGGAAGAGGGACCTCGACCCCACGACACAGCGTGGCCTGTGAAGGAGGCAGGAGGCTTGCGGCCACACTCGGACTGCACAGAGGCGTCCAGCAATGGCTTCCTAGATAAGGATGGACAGTCCCTGGGACACGCCTTCTGTCTCCGGGATTATTGGGAACGTGAGTTTGCGGACCTCACGCCCGGGCAGTGGACCAGATCCACGGAGCCGGAAGACAGCAGGATCTGTCCAGCCTACGCGCTGCGGCCGCTGCCCTCAGAACCCACTGCTCCGCGACGGTCCCCAGCGGCCCCGGCTCTGCCTGGAGTCCCCACGCGCGCGCTCCGCGCCCTCCCGCCCCGGCGGCCCGGCCACACACCTGCAGTCCCCGCCGGGCGCCGAGCCCCTCTCCAGCGGCGACTCCCTTCACTTCGGGGTACGGTCGCGACCACCGCGACTCGGCTGAGGCCGCACCACCAGTGCCAGCATCTGCCAGGGCTCCGCTCCAAGGGCGGGCTGGGGGCGGGGCGGGGGCGGGGCCTGGTCAAGGGCGGGGTCGGGAGGGGCTGGCCGCCCAGCCGGCCTCTCATGCCACCTGGTGGCCGGGCAGTGTCGGCGAGGTGCCAGCCCAGCCGGTGCATCCTCTGAGTCCCGCGTGAGCCCGCCGAGCTCTGAGAAGCAGCCCCCGGCTCTGAGACCGTCTGCCCTCGGAAGGAACAGGCCCTGGCGGGTGGGCGGCCACGGCACCGAGCACCAGCGACCCCCCAGGAGTCAGGTGCGGCAGTCCAGGGGGGCGGAAGCGCGGCTTTGGCCCCGCAGGAGGGGTGGGCGGAGCAGGAGAGAGCATTGTGGTGGGGGCTTCGGGGAAGGAGGAGAAAGGGGAAGCTCGACGAGCTGCTTCCTTCTCTCGCTGAGACCCAGCGCCTCACTTCCTCCTCCTACTTCTATTTTCTTTGGGTGCTCTTAACCTTTAAAATGCCTGCACCCCTGCTGTGCAGACGGGCACCTTGACCCCCACCCTTCTGCAGAAACCTTCCTCGTCATACCAGCCAATCCAGACTTTCAGCGCTGCACCTCCAGCCTCTGGTCTGACTTTCTCACCTTCCTTGGCCGATGGCTGTCACTTCAGCCATTTCTCAGCCCCTGAAGCGGGGAGGGGTCGTCTCCGGAGCCAAGGCCCTCTGCTTGCCTCCTGCTTTCTCCTCACAGACGACGTGGCAGATGTTGTATACCAAGAGTTGGAAGCACTCGTCGCGGAATCCTGGAAGTCACTGCATTTCCCTGTGCCTCAGTTTCCTCATTTACAAAACGGGGATAAGAAAGTTGACTCCTGTGCAGGCAGCCCTTGCGATGAAAGAATAGCACTTTGTTTCAGAGTTAACAAAGGGCCAGGCTGAAATTTCCACTTCCACTATTGAATGGGACTCTGTGTCACCATTTCTGGTAGAGGCGTTCACAATTCACCACAAGGTCATACGTTACTGTTGATCAAAAAACCACAGCCCTACCTGAGGCTTTGAGAGATGTGAACACCGATGACTTTTCTTTTCCTGACTCCCTAAATACCAAGAAAAAGCAACTTCCCCAAAGGCATAGAAACAGAAAGCACCCGGGTGAACACGGAGGGCCGATTCCAGCCTGTAGAGATGGAAACTCAGAAACCATCTAGTACTTTTCCTACTCGTCATCCACCACCTGAATCCCCTACCTGCCACCATTTTACAGATAAGGAACCAGAGCCACGAAGGACTGTGAGAGGACACCCCTAAGTTCATACAATTTGATAAGGCTGGGCAAGGACTCTAGTCTCCCCAATCTCTACTTTTTCTACCACGAAAAGGAGAAGGGCGAAGATGGAGACAGCCCAGAGGTGGCCAGGATGGGGAGGAAGGGAGAGAACTGCTCTGGAATCAGGCATTGAGTAGCAAGAAGGACAGAAGGGCCAAGGGCCAAATTGACATGTTGGATTATGAGAGCACTTTGAAAGGTGAAAAAAAAAAAAACAAAAAACAAAAAAACACCGCTGGAGAAGTTATGGCATCCTTGACTTCTTCCAGGTCCTTAGTATTCCTAAACCTGAAGATAGAGGAAAGCTGAAACAGTTGCCTGTTAGAGCTTACCACCAGGGAGCTGAGCATCCCGTGAAACCCACCTGGTCCCATCCCGCATCCCCTCAGAAGCAGGCATTCTCTTCTCCACCAGCAGGTGTGACCCAGATGTTGAGCATGCATGTTATTCCTCCCTCACTTGGCTCAACCTGTCTCCCTATCCCAAGAGGGCAGACCACCAACCAGGAGATCTGACCAGCACCTGACACCTATTGACCAGAATTAGAACTACAGCCACCCAGCACATTTCTTCCACCCTTTTCTACTCCCACCTCCCCAGAGCAGCTAGTAAGACTCAGAGATGCCTCTGTCACTCATGTGGTGTCTGATTATGTACCACTTTGTACAGCTCTGTTGTTGGTTCATTTGAAAATATATGTCTGTTTGTAATCTCTCTCTTTCCTTTCTCTGTTTTCGAAGAGGAGTCTACCCCTTCTCCTCTTCCTCACCTTACATTTATTCCTCAATACTCTGAGAAAAATCACCAAGGAAGCCCCAAATGCTGAATCCAGTGTCCTCATTTCCACATTTGATGATTACTCCTTTGACTTCCCTTCCTCCAACTCTGACCACTAATTGTGTTTTCTCTTTCTGGCTTTGTTTCTTCATCATTTCTGAAACATTGGAATGCATAAAGTTTTGTTTTGCTTTGTTTTGTTTTTTAGTGAGGAAGACGCCCCCTGAGCTAACATCTGTTGCCAATCTTCCTCTTTTTTTTTTTTTTGAGGAAGATTAGCCCTGAGCTAACAGCTGTGCCAAACTTCCTCTATTTTGTATGTGGGTCACCACCCCAGCATGGCCAACAAGTGGAGTAGGTCCACACCCAGGAGCTGAACCCATGAACCCAAGCCACCAAAGCGGAGCATAGAACCTTAACCACTATGCCATGGGCCGGCCCCCATAAGGTTTTATTTGAGGCTACCTGTCTTCTCCCTGGGCAATCTCATCCATTCCCGTCATACTGATCCCTTCCAAATCTGTAGCCCAGACTTCTCTCATGAGCTCCAGATCTAGAATTCAAAGTGCTTACTGCACATCTCTACCTGGATACCCAAAGGCACCTTAATCACTCTGTGTCCTGAAATGAATTCCTCATCTTTCCCCAAACTCTTTCTCTTGCCTTCCCTAACTCACTTAATATCTTTACTATCCACCCAGTTTCAATGCTAGAAACCTTGCTATACAAATAACTTATATCCAGAATATATAAAGAACTCCTACAACCCAAAAATAAAAAGACAAAATCTTATTTTCAAATGGGCAAAAGACTTGAACAGACACTTCACAAAAGAAGACATACCAACAGCCAATAAGCTCCTGAAAAGAGTTCTCATTTTACAGCAATTAGAATAGCTGAAATTAAGACGGACAACACCAAATGTTGGCAAGGATGTGGAACTCATATATTGTTTGTGGCAGTGTAAAATGGCACAACTGCTTTGGAAAACTGATTGGTAGCGTCTAATAAAATTAAATATACATCTCCCTCTGACCTAGCAATTCCACTCTGAGATATGTATCCAGGGTGAATGAATTTATATGTCCACACAGAAACATATATATGTGAATGATTATATCAACTTTATTCATAATAGCCCCAAACTGGCAACAACCCAAATATTTATTAATAGTAGAATGGATGTAAAAAAAAAAAATTGTGATATATTCATATAATGGAATGCTATCCAGCAATGAAAAGGAAGAGATTACTGATACGTGTATCAATGTGGATGAATTTCACAAACATTATGTTAAGCAAAAGAAGCCAGACTCGGAAGATCTGCTACGTGATTCCATTTGTATGCAGTTCAAGAGCCAGTATGCCTTTTTGTATGGTTCTGACTTTCAGAACCATGATAGTTCTTTACCTATCCCTGTCCCCGAAAACTAAATTAATCAATAAGTAAAATCAAAAAAAAAGGGAAAAAACTAATCTGTAGTGATAAGCATCAGAATGATGGTTATCTTGGGGGAGGGGAGCAATTTAACTGGAAAGGGGACATGAGTGAACTTTCTGGGGTGATAGGTATGTTTTGTATCTTAATCTGGGTGATGGTCACCTGCTGTGTACATGTGCAAAAGTTACTGAGATATTCACTTAAAAGTTGCATATTCTGCTCTCTGTGAATTATACCTCAGTACATAAAACTTGTGGGAAAAGTAAGTTGGTGTTGGGCTTTCATACCTCCATGCCCTTCCTCACTCTGATCCCTCTGCTTGGAACCCCTCTCTCCACTGATTTACCTGGCTCATTACTTACTGTGTGTTCATGATGATTAGCAAAACCACCTCAATTGCTGTTATTGGATAAATATAGACTCCCTCTGGCAAAGATGAGCAAACAGAGAAAAATCAAAGAGATGAAAACACAAAAAGATTCAGAAGTTTAAAAGAAAGGTACATGGTCAGAGAAAATTAGTATCTTTTGAAACTAAGTTTCCACAAATAGAAGAATTTTTTAAAAATATTTCTCATACATGTTTTCAATCATATTTGGAGGATATTCCATTTATAAATGTAATAGACTGAATCATTAAAATAATTTCAAGCTGAGATCAGGAAACATTTTTGGATTGCTAAATTTGAAGCTCGGTAGAGACAGTGGACAGCAGCGTGGGAAATGGAGACAGCTGAATATGTGAATTGAAAGCTTGAGAATGGGGGTTGGCCCAGTGGCGTAGTGGTTAAGTTTGGCACACTCCACTTTAGCAGCCCGGGTTCATGGATTCGGATCCAAGGCACAGACCTACACCACTCAGCAAGCCATGCTGTGGTAGTGACCCACATACAAAATAGAGCAAGATTGGCACAGATGTTAGCTCAGGGCCAATCTTCCTCACGAAAGTAAAAAAAAAAAAAAAAAAAGCTTGAGAATGTATCCTAGGATTCAGAGGAGAAAGGATGAAGGATTAAGACTATGAGAGAAAAGATGAGCTATGACATTTACAGTGAAGAGATATAACATATATATATAATAGGAATTCCACAAGGAGAGAGAGAAAGGGAAAAAACAAAATATGTGGTAGAAGAAATTATATCTGAACCGAAGAAAGATTTGCATTTTCTATTCAAAATCCTAACCTTTCCAGTAAAAATAGTTTACCAAAAATCAACTTTCAAAAGACACAACATCTGAACGACCAATAACCACGAAATTTTGTAAATTAACAAAGAAATTCTGTCTTGACTGTCTCTGTGCCTTGATAGCTACATCGATGACTTCTATCAAACTTTAAACTTAAAAAAAATACTGCAATGAAGAACAGAGTGTGTCGCCTTTCATGTGAGAGAGAGGAGGATACAAGGAAGCATGATTGTATCTGCTCGTTTGTGCAAAGAGACGTACAGGAGGGATGAACAAGAAATTAATAAGATTGGTTACCCACAGGGAGTGGGTGGGAATTGTGTGGAAAGAATGGGAGACTAGGCATGGGGATGGAAGGGATGGGAGAAATGGCAGTTCTCTGAGTATGCCTTTTTCTATGGTTCTGACTTTCAGAACCGTGATGGTTTTTTACCTATCCCTGCCCCTGAAAACTAAATTAATAAATAAAATCAGGACATGCTGGGAACCCCAAATGGAATACAAACAGTCACAAATGAACCTAACCCATTTATAACTGAAGAATGTAACCACACTGGGGAGAGTGGAGACAGAAAGAACTAAACTGAGTAAATTAGGAAAACTGTGTTTTGACTACATACTGTAAGGCTAGAGACATGAGGAACTGTCCACACACACCGTGCTCTAGTTAGTAAATCTGTTTCTCATAGGGGTATGAGTTAGCAATTCTGAAACTCTGTTACGTGTTTAGTAAGATTGAACAAACAAATAAAAACGTTGTAGGTAATGAGAGCCAAGTTTCTTACTGTTAATAAAAGAAATACAAATAAGAAAAAGTGGAAGGCTTGAATGAATCTTGTGATGTTAGACTGGAAGCAGATGTATTAGTGTGTATGCATGGTTTTTAATAGATACATACACTGATAAACAGATACCAATGTATGTGTATTTCCTAGCTCCATCTTCTGAAGGGGCCTAGAAGTAATGACGTCCCAGTAGCAATGAGGACACCTAGCTCTCAGATCTTGGTAAAAAGGACCCGAGAAATAAAAAGGAACCAGCATTCCTTGGAGAAATGGCTCATTGAAGAACAAGATGAATCTAGAACATCTTATGATACTAGAAAGTAATGAAGCACTCAAAAAATGATTGAGGCTGTCAAAAGAACATAGGAACCAATTTGAAGGGACTCTCAATGGCCAAATCCAGAATGATTTGAGTGATTCAATAAATAATAACTGTTATGGATTACAGCCTATAGAATAAAATAAATCCATACTGACGTTAAAATTGAATAAATAAATACATGGAGAAGAGACAACCCTTCCTTAATGGTAGAATTACAATGAATAAATGTACTAGAAGGAATGATAGAATTAGAAAATCACCATTTGGTAAACATCACAGTAATAATTTTCACACGCAAGAATCATCAATGGAGGCTAAATGTGGTGGGTGAAAGTATGACGATGAATGGAATATTTGCTTAGACTTAAAGTAGCTCCCCACAAAATGCTTATTAGTTACAAAGGGAAAAATAGTGACTCTATAGTGGAGAAACCAGGGAGACTCCACCGTTAAGTGAAAAAAATTAACAGTATCGTAACAAGACATAGCAACATCATTTACCTCTTGATGTGATGCACTGAGAAAGGTCAACATTGTTTTTGTGGTATTCTAGTCAAAAACGCCCTCACTCAATCTAATCAGGAGAAAACATCGGACTAACCCAAACTGAGGGACATTCTATAAAATCTTCAATAGTGTAAAGGTCAGGAAACACAAAGAAAGACTGAGGGGCTGTCAGAGATTGTTACACAATTAAATGCAATGAGGGATTCTGGATTGGGTCCTGGACCAGAAAAAGGAGACTGGTGGGTCAATTGGCAGAATTAAAGTCTGTGGATTCATTAATATTGTTGTATCAATATGAATTTCCTGATTTCGATAATCATACTATGTTATGTATTATGCTAATACTGGGAAGCTGGGTGAAAGTTTTATGAGAACTCTATATTGGCAACGTTTTTTTTGTAATTCCAAAATTATCTCAAAATATAAACTTTAAAAAGCAAAACATAAATGTTGCAAATCTTACGAACTTTTTTTTTTAATTTTATTTTTTTCCTTTTTCTCCTCAAAGCCCCCCGGTACATAGTTGTGTATTCTTCATTGTGGGTCCTTTTAGTTGTGATCTTACGAACTTTTGAAAAACTTGCCATTTTCTTTTCTCTGTTACTAAATCTTAGAAAGAAAACTGTGGACCGCTCTTCCTTATGATACAGATAGAAAAACCTGAAATAAAGTAAGTGCAAATTATATCCAGCTTTTAATTAAAATAGTAATATGCCATGGCAAAGTAGGGTTTGTTCAAGGAATGCTGACATCCTGGATGAGCCTAAAGGGACTCAGATGTATGTGATGCCTTAATTGAACTTGTTGCCCACAAACATTGGTGGTTAAAAGTCAGAGGCCTGGGAGGAGGGGTTTAGGGGTGGGCCCTGGGTTGCAAAAATGAGGAGTGGTCTCCAGTGGAAGCTCCAGAAGGTCAACCAAGCAGAGGCTTAGAGTCTGATTGGTCACCATTTTAAAATTTAGATTGGACATTTTGGGAGGAGCTGATGGATGTCGGGCCAACCTTCACCCCCCCCGCCCCACCCCGGTGTTGCTACTGATGGGAGTGTGACAACTGCCCCAGGTCAGCCTCGCAGGTTGGCATCTGAACCTTATGGGGAAAGAGCTTCAGGCAGAAGCAAAAGGAGCTGTTTCCATTGGGATCTTGGAGACCTGGGTCGCAACAGCAGAACAGCTGGGTGAGTGGGGGGGTGGGGAGCACACACTGGGAAAGAAGCTTTGAAGGAAGCTGGAGAACTGGAGCAGGATCAGAAACTCAAACGTCTCCAAGAGCCAAGCAGGTCAAACTCAGAAAGAACTGGTGAGATGGTGTTCACTTACTGTATTGTGACATTTCGTAACAGCATTGATTATACTCTTAGCCTCCTGAAACAAACCCTGTTGAAATTTCTGTCCTCTTTTTTGAATTCAATTAGTTTTTCTTTCCCCACACAGCTTTTCCATGTTATTCTTACGATTTCTTTTCTCTTGGCATCCGACACTGTATTCTTTCAACAGGCACACTTTGCATATTAAACATGTAGGAATATTCTTCCCTTCCTCTAAGAAATATGCTTGCTCCCAGTTTTCTTGAAGCACATAACCCTCTTGGTTTTTCCACATTTGCTAGAGATGTGATTACAAGAAATATCTCATTTTCACATAATTCCATTACAGTCGTGCACCGAATAACAACATTTTTGTCAATGAGAGAGCCCATATATGACGATGGTCTCATAAGATTAGTACCGTGTAGCCCAGGTGTGTAGCAGGCTATACTATCTCGGTTTGTGTAAGTAGACTCAGTGATATCTGCACAACTGCAAAAGAACCTAGCGATGCATTTCTCAGAGCGTGTCCCTGTTGTTAAGGGACGCATGACTGTATAAGAAAGACAATTGCACAAATACAAAAACTGGCAACTGATCCTTGACCTTGATGTCTGGGAAACAATATGGTGTGGAGACAATAGGCTGTGGAAAGGATGCAAATGAGGTTACTTCTAAAGGGGCCCCCCCTAGGGGCCCAGCCTCCAGCCCACTGTGGCCATGTGGGAATTGCAGGACTTGTGTGGTAAAATTTTGCAATTTTTAAAGAGAAATCAAAAAGTGGAATTTTTATTCTGAAATCTCCTGGTTTTTAAATGCTGTAAACTAATTCAAAACAGTATTTGCAAATCCTTTGCTGGCCAAACCAGACAAGACCTACCAACTATCAGTTTGTGACATCTCTTCTATATTATATAGGTGGGACCTGCACTAGTGAAACCTGAGTTATTTCTGTTAACGTGAGCTAATTTGTTCCCACTGGCTAGGGAGATACTTCATTTATGCAAGGAGGATCAATGTTAAAAGTTTATTAATGTTGTTCATCATATGAATAGGACTCAGGAGAAAAACAATATAATTATCCTAATAAGATGTACTTTGATGAAAACTCTTAATGATTAAGAATAAAAAAGAATTTGTCAAGATGATAAATATATCCATCTCAAGCCAGCAAACCATATGATGCCTAGTGATGATGTGGAATGGTATGCAAACATAGTCCTTAATAACAAATGCATTCCTATGAAAAGGAGAAGCAAAACAAGGATGTCACACTGTGAATAGTGTCAACAATATTCTAAAATTCAAAGAAAAACAATGAGAAGAAAAATAATTAAGAGACATAAATTTGGGAAGGAAGAGTCAAGCTTATCATTATTTGCAAAAGATATCAGTGTCTACCTGAGAAACCCCAGCAAATGGACCCAGAAATGTTTAGAGCTTATGCAAGAGTTCAGTAAAGTAGCTGGACACAAAAATAAATACATGAAATTCAATAGTTTCTATACACCAGCAATGACCAAATAGAAAATAGACCTAATTCACCCCAGCAACAAAAATTCACAGGAATAGGAAATTCAAGGGACCCAGAATAGTCAAAACGATCTTGAAAATGAGGAACAAATTTGGAGGACTCAAACTCCCTGATTTCAAAACTTACCGCAAAGCTAGAGATAAACATAAATCAGGGGAATAAAATTGAGAGTTCAGGAATAAATGCTCACATTTACGATTAACTGACTTTTTGACAAGGGTGCCAAGACAATTCAAAGGGGGAAAGAGTTATTTTTTCAAAAATGGTGCTGAGACATTTGGATATCCATATGAAAAAGAATGAACCTGGATTCCTACCTCACACTACACACAGAAATTAACTCAAAAGTGGATCAAAGACCTAACCATAAGAGTTAAAACTATACAACTCTTAGAAGAAAACATAGGTGTAAATCTTCATGACCTTAGATTAAGCAATGGTTTTTTTGTTTGTTTGTTTTTATTTTTTTGAGGAAGATTAGCCCTGAGCTAACATCTGCTGCCAATCCTCTTTTTGCTGAGGAAGACTGGCCCTGAGCTAACATTGGTGCCCATCTTCCTCTACTTTATATGTGGGACGCCTACGACAGCATGGCTTGCCAAGCGTACCTGGGATCCAAACTGGCAACTCCGGGCCACCAAATCAGAACGTGCGCACTTAACTGCTGTGCCATTGGGTGGGCCCCAGCAATGGTTTATTTAAGATATGACATCAAAAGCAGAAGCAACAAAAGAAAAACATAGATAAGGCAGACCTCATCAAAATTAAAAACTTTTGTGCATCAAAGACACCATCAAGAAACAAAAGACAGGGCTGACCCCATGGCCGAGTCATTAAGATCGTGCACTATGCTTCTGCGACCCAGAGTTTGTCAGTTCAGATCCTGGGCGTGGACCTATGCGCTGCTCATCAAGCCATGCTGTGGCGATATCCCACACAGAAGAACTGGAATAACCCATAACTAGGATATACAACTATGAACTGGGGCTTTAGGGAGAAGAGGGAAAAAAAGACGATCCACAGAATGGAAAAAAATTTGCAAATCTTATATTTGATAAAGGATTTTAATCTAGAATATATAAAGAACTCCTATAGCTCAATAATAAAAAAACAAATGACCCAAATGAAAAATGGACAAAAGATATAAACAAATATATCTCTAAGGATGATATACAAATGGCCAGCAAGGATGTGAAAAAATGCTTAACGTCATTAGCCATCAGGGAGATGCAAACCAAAACCACAATGAAATACCACTTCATATCCACTACAAGCAAAAAGACAGATAATAAGAGGTATTGGTAGGAATGTGGAGAATTTGGAACCATCATACATACTGTACACTGCTGGTGGGAATGTAACATGGTGCAACTGCTTTGGAAAATAGTCTGGCAGTTCCTCAAAAGGTTAAACAGAGTTACCATAGGACCCAGCCATTCCACTCCTGGGAATATACCCAAGAAAAGTGAAAACATATGTGCACACAAAAACTTATACACAAATATCCGTAGCAGCATTGTTCATAATAGCCAAACGGTGGAAACAACACAAATGTCCATCAACTGCTGAACGGATAAATAAAATGTGGTATATTCATGCAATGGAATATTATTCGGCCATAAAGAGAAATGAGGTACTGATACATGCCACAACACAGATGAACCTTGAGAACATTATGTTAAGTAACAGAAGCCAGTTACAAAGGGCCACATACTGTATGATTCCATTTATATGAAATGTTCGGAACAGGCAAATCCATAGAGGCAAAAAGTAGACGGGCAGTTGCCTAGGGCTGGGGTGGTTGAAGGAAAATGGGGATTGAATGCTAATGGGTATGAGAGTTCTTTTTGGGGTGGTGATGATGATTGTACAACTCTGAATATTCTAAAAACCATTTATTATACACTTTAAATGGGTGAATTGTATGGTATGTGAGTTATAGCTCAATAAAGCTATTATTTAAAAAAACGTAGACACTTTTTTTATGGGATACAAAAGAAGCCTTGCATAGAAAGAAAGACTTTCATGTTCTTAGATTGGAAAATGATATTATAAAAGATATCTATCCTTCCCCAATTGAGTATGTCAACATAAGGCAGCTTCAAGCAAAAGCCAAATAAGACTTTGGAGAGGGAGGAGATTGACAAAATGATTTTACATTTCGTCATGAAAAGTAGTTGTGTGAGAACAGCCAAGAGACGTTTTCAAAGGTTTAGTAATGAGGGAAGAGTTGCCATCTGAGATATGAAGATGTTCTCTAAAGCCAAAGAGTGAAAACACCGTAGTACTGATGTAGAGAGTGTAACAGACAAATGGGGCCAAATTGATCTGTCAGAAACAGACAGAGGTATCTGAAGGAATTTAACATATGATAAAGAGGATAGGATCAATTATCCCATAGATTGGCTAGGACAGCTAACCAACCATTAGGAGAAAAAAGTAAGTGTGGTTTCTACTTCAAATCTTATACCACAAAAAATTCCTGACTAATTAAACATCCATATGTAAAAAATCAAATAAAACAAGAGTCCAGAAGAAAAAAGGGAAATGCGTATATAATATTGGAATCGTAGCTGGCCTTTTAAAGCATGACACCAGAATCAGAAATTATAAAGGAAAAGATTGATTTGAATATATAAAAGTGAAATAACTTCTGTACATGAAAAATCAACCATAAACACTACATTAAAAGGCAAATGGCACACTAGGGCAAAATGTTTGCAACAAATAACAAAGGATATCATCTTTAACATGAAAATATATTTTTTTACATTAAAAAATTTACATACCCTAAAGAAAAGTAATCTGAGCAGACAAGTAGACAATTCACCAAAGATATACAAGTAGCCATGAGCATGTGAAAAATGTTCGACTTTATAAGGAAAAATGTAAATTAAACCAATGAGATAGGAACTTCTATCTGACAACTAGGCAAAGATAAGACAAATTATATTACCCAGAGTTTTCAAATATTTGGAGGCCCAAAATCTCATAAACTGTTACCATAAATATAAATTTGGTATTGGATATGAAACACATTAAAATACATGTACTCTTTAACCCAGTAATTCTATTTCTAGGAATTTGTCTAAAGGAAAAAATAAATCATTCTTCTATGCACCAGAATATTAATCACCAATTTGCTTATAATTATAAGGAGTGAAAAATTGTAAGCAACATTAATGTTTAAAAATAGAGAATTAGTTTTAAAATATGGCTAATCTATACAAGAGTGAAATATTATGAACAATTAAATAATAATAACATTATTATAGAAGAATATTTAATAACATGGAAAGACATCCATGAAATATTAAGTTTAAAATGTAGTTTCAAAATGGTACATAACTTTTTGACCCAGAGATTCCATTTCTGGAATCAATCTTATAAAAATTTTTGTATAGGAGTGTCAGGGGGTGATGTGTACATACATACATGGGCTTCTGGTTAAAATGGCAGATAGTACAGATAGAGGAAATATTTCCTGCTTTTCAATAATATAGAAATACTGGATAAAATCTAACAGCAAACAATTTAAATATAAAGCCAAACGGAAAACCAAGAAAGTGAAATCTCCCAGATGAACAACATACAATAAGCTAACACACACACACACACACACACACACACACACATGCCCGCAAAAAACTAACCCCCCCAAAAAACAAACAAAAATAAAAGAAACAGAGACAAATAGAAGGCAAACTAACAGAGTAGAAACAAGCCACAATATATCAATAATCATAATGAATATAAGTGAAATAAAGTGACCTATTAACAGTTGGAGATTATTGGATGGATAAAACAAATAAAATTCAATTACTTGCATCTGATAAGGGGTATAGCTGAGGTATGAAGACACAGAAGCGTTGAAAGTAAGAGGATAAAAAAAGAAATACCAAACAAATAGTGACTAAAATAAAGGTGCTCAGTTGTGCTAATTTCAGATTAATATAGATTTAAGTATTAGAGGTAGAGATAGTCATTATATCATGATACAACTTTAATTTACCAACAGATAAAACAAATTAAACTTTTACGAAACTAACTTTAAAAATCTAAAAAATATATAAAGCAGTGATTAATAGAAGTACATGGAGAAATTGAGAAATCCACCATCATTGTGGGAGCTTTCAACAAGCCTCTCTGAATTATTAATATTTTGAAAGAAAAAATGTAGTAAAGCTATAGAAAATTTGATCAAAAACAATTAAACCTGATTTGATAAACATATAGAACCCTGCACCCAATAACTTAAAAAATCATATTCTTTTCAAGCCCACATGCAACAACGACTAAACTTAATCATGAGCGAAGCCAGAAAGCAAGTCTTAACAAATTTCCAAGAATTACTGTCATGCAGACTACATTCCCAGACAGCAGTGCCATTAAGTTAGACGTCAATACAAAACAAAGTTGAAAATTACCATAAAAATTGGCACTTCTGAATATCCCCTTGGTCAGAGAAAGAAAAATCACAATAGAAAAATTTTTAAATATTTAGAACCAAGCGATAATGAGAATATTACATATCAAAACTTGTGGCATATAGAAAAAGTGGTAAAAGAAGGAAATTTGTAGCCTCTTAAATCCTAATCTGAGAAAAGAAGAAAGGCTAAAAATTAACTAGCTAATTGTCTAATTTAAGAAGTTAGAAAAAAGACAACAGAATAAGTCCCCACACCACCGCAAAAGAAGGAGATAATAAAAATGAGCCAAAATTAATGAAATAGAAAACAAATATTCAACAGAGAGAACCAAATAAAGCCAAACGATGGCTCTTTGAAAAGACAAACACATATCTGGCAAGATGGATAAGAAATAGAAAGCACAAGTAAATAATATTAGGGGTGAAAAAGGAGACATAACTACAGATACAGTGAAGATTATGAAAATAATGTAATATGATGAACAACTTTATGCTGATGCATTTTAAAACAGGTCAAACAGGATTTTTTTCCTAGCAAAAGTAACAATAAAACCAACTCAAGAAGAAATAGAATGCCTACAATTCCATAATTTATTAAAATATTGAAGCAGTAATTTAGTTATTTATTTAATATTATTTATTTTATTTTATTGAAGTCACATTGGTTTATAACATTATATAAATTTTAGGTGTACATCATTACATTTTGACTTCTGTATGGACTGCATTGTGTTCACCACAAAAGTCTAGTTTCCATCTGTTACTGTACACATGTGTCACTTTACCCCTTTTGCCCTCCCCACACCCACTTCCCCTCTGGTAACCACCAATCTGTTCTCCATATTTATGTGTTTGTTTGTTTGTTTACCTTCCACATATAAGTGAAATCATAAGGTACTTGTCTCTCTCTGTTTGACTTATTTCACTTAGCATAATACTCTCAAGGTCCATCCATGTTGTTGCAAAGGGCATGATTTCATCTTTTTATGACTGAGTAGTATTCCGTTCTGTATATATACCACATCTCCTTTATCCATTCATCCATTAACAGGCACTTAAGTTGCTTCCAAGTATTGGCTAGTGTGAATATGCTGCAATGAACACAAGGGTGCATATATCTTTTCAAATTAGTGTTTTCATGTTCTTTGGATAAATACTCAAAAGTGGAATAGCTGGATCATATGGTATTTCTATTTTTAATTTTTTGGGAAATCGCCATACCATTTTCCGTAGTGGCTGCACCAGTTTGCATTCCCACCAGCAGTGGATGAGGGCTCCCTTTTCTCCACATGCTCTCCAACATTTGTTATTTCTTGTCTTTTTAATAATTGCCATTCTGACAGGTGTGAGGTAAGTTTTGATTTGCATTTCCCTAGTAATTAGTGATGTTGAGCATCTTTTCATGTGCCTATTGGTAATCTGTACATCTTCTTTGGAAATTGTCTGTTCATATCCTCTGCCCATTTTTTGATTGAGTTGTTCATTTTTCTGTTGTTGAGGTGAATGAGTTCTTTATATATTTGAGAAGTTAACTCCTTATCAGATATATGATTTGCAAATAGTTTCTCTCAGTTGATGGGTTGTCTTTTCATTTTATTGATGGTTTCCTTTGCCATGCAGAAGCTTTTTAGTTTGATGTAGTCCCATTTCTTTATTTTTTCTTTTGTTTCTGTTGCCTGAGAAGACATGATATTCAACAAGATACTGCTAAGACCAATGTCAAAGAGCATACAGCCTATGTTTTCCTCTAGAAGTTTTATGGTTTCAGGTCTTTAATCCATTTTGAGTTAATTTTTGTGTATGGTGTAAGATAATGGTCTACTTTCATTCTTTTGCATGTGGCTGTCCAGTCTTCCCAACACCATTTATTGAAGACTTTCCTTTCTCCATTGTATGTTCTTGGCTCCTGTGTCAAAAATTAACTGTTTATAGATGTGTGGTTTTATTTCCAGGCTTTCAATTCTGTTCCATGGATCTGTATGTCTGTTTCTGTGCCAGTACCATGCTGTTTTGATGACTATAGTTTTGCAGTATATTTTGAATTCAGGGAGTGTGATACCTCCAACTTTGTTCTTTTTTCTCAGGATTGCTTTGGCTATTCGGAGTCTTTTGTTCCATATAAATGTTAAGATTCTTTGTTGTATTTCCATGAAAAATGGCATTGGAATTCTGATTGAGATTGCACTGAATCTGTAGACTGCTTTAGGCAATATGGACATTTTTCCAATCCATGTGCTTGGAATATCTTTCCATTTCTTTATGTCTTCAATTTCTTTCAATAGCATCTTATAGTTTTCAGTGTACAGGTCTTTCACCTCCTTGGATAAATTTATTCCTAGATATTTTATTCTTTTTGTTGCAATGGTAAATGAGATTGTATTCTTGATTTCTCTTTCTGGTAGTTCATTGTTAGTGTAAAGAAATGCAACTGGTTTTTGTATGTTGATTTTGTACCCTGAAACTTTATTGTATTTGTTAATTATTTCTAATAGTTTTTTGGTGGATTCTTTAGATTTTCCTATGTATAGAATCATGTCTTCCACAAATAGTGACAGTTTTACTTCTTCTTTCCTAATTTTAATCCCTTTTATTTATTTTTCTCACCTAATTACTCTGGCTAGGACTTTCAACACTATATTGAATAAGAATGGTGAGAGTTGGCATTCTTGTCTTGTTCCTGTTCTGAGAGGAGTAGCTTTCAGTTTTTCACCATTGAGTATGATGTTGCCTGTGGGTTTGTCATATATGGCCTTTATTATGTTGAGGTACTTTCCTTCTTTACTCATTTTATTGAGAGTTTTTATCATAAATGGATATTAGAGCTTGTCAAATGCTTTCTCTGCATCTATTGAGATGATCATGTGATTTTTATTCCTCATTTTGTTAATGTGGTGTATCACATTGATTGATTTGTGGATGTTGAACCATCCCTGTGTCCCTGGTATACATCCCACTTGATCACAGTGTATGATCCTTTTAATGTATTGCTGCATTCAATTTGCTAATATTTGGTTAAGGATTTTTGCATCTATGTTCATCAGTGATTTTGGCCTATAATTTTCTCTTTTTTGTGTTGTTCTTGTCTGGTTTTGGTATCATCTTAATGTTGACCTAACAAAATGAATTAGGTAGCATCCTATCCTCTTCAGTTTTTTAGAAGTGTTTGAGAAGGATAAGTATTAAATCTTCTTTAAATGTTTGATAGAATTCACCAGAGATGCCATCTGGTCCTGGACTTCTGTTTTTTGAGAGGCTTTTGATTACTGTTTCAATCTCCTTACTTGTGATTAGTCTATTCAGATTCTCTATTTCTTCTTGATTCAGTTTTAGGAGCTTGTATGAGTCTAAGAATTTATCCATTTCTTCTAGGTTATCCAATTTGTCGGCATATAGCTTTTCATATATTCTCTTTTAATCCTTTGTATTTCTATGATATCCATTGTAATTTCTCCTCTTTCATTTTTAATTTTATTTATTTCAGTCTTCTATCTTTTTTTCTTAGTAAGTCTAGCTAAGGGTTTGTCAATTTTGTTTACTTTTTAAAGAACCAGATCTTAGTTTCATTGATCCTTCTATTGTGTCTTTAGTCTCCATTTCATTTATTTATGCTCTGATTTTTATTATTTCCTTCCTTCTACTGACTTTAGGCTTTGTTCTTTTTCTAGTTCTTTTAGGTGTAATGTTATATTGTTTATTTGAGATTTTTCTAGTTTCTTGAGATAGGCCTGTATTGCTGTAAACGTCCCTCTTAGTACTGGTTTTGCTGCATTGCATAAGTTTTGGTATGTTGTGTTTTCATTGTCATTTGTCTCCAGGTATTTTTTGATTTCTCATTTGATTTCTTCATTGATTCAATCTTATTTAGTAATAAGTTTTTAGTCTCCACATATTTCTGACGTTTCCAGCTTTCTTCCTGTAGTTGATTTCTAGTTTCATACCATTGCGGTTGGAAAGATGCTTGACATGATTTCAATCTTCTTGCATTTATTGAGGCTTGTTTTGCTTCCCAATATATGGTCTTTCTTTGAGAATGTTCCATGTGCACTTGAAAAGAGTGTATGCTCTGCTGCTTTTGTATGGAATGTTCTCTCTCTGTAACTATTAAGTCCTTCTGCTCTAGTGTTTCCTTTAAGGCCAATGTTTCCTTGTTGAGTTTCTGTCTGGATGATCTATCCACTAATGTAAGTGGATGTTAAAGACCCCTACTATTATTGTGTTGCTGTCGATTTCTCCCTTTAGATATGTTAATAGTTGCTTTATATACTATGGTGCTCCCATGTCAGATGCATATATATTAATAAGTGTTATGTCTTCTTAGTGGAGTGTTTCTTTCTTTTCTTTTCTTTTTTTGCTGAGGAAGATCATCTCTGAGCTAACATCTGTTGCCAATCCTCCTCTTTTTTTTTTTTGGCATGAGGAAGATTAGCCCTGAGTTAACATCTGTGCCAATCTTCTTCCACTTTATACATGGGTCACCACTATAGCATGGCTGATGACTGGTGTACGTCTATACCCAGGATGTGAACACACAAACCCGGGCCACTGAAGTGGAGAGCACTAAACCCAACCACTATGCCATACTACACCATGAAGTGGGCCCCCAGAATGTCTCTTTTTTCATTATATAATGTCCATCTTTGTGTCTTGTTATCTTTTGTTTTTTTGAGGAAGATTAGCCCTGAGCTAACATCCACTGCCTCCTCCTCTTTTTTTTTCTGAGGAAGATTGACCCTGAGCTAACATTCATGCCCATCTTCCTCTACTTTGTATGTGAGATGCCTGCCACAGCATGGCTTGATAAGCAGTGCATGGGTCCATGCCTGGGATCTGACCAGTGAACCCCAGGCCAACAAAGCAGAGCACGCAACCTATGCCACTGGGCTGGCCCCAATTATTGTTATCTTTTTTGACTTGATGTCTATTTTGTCTGATATAAATATGGCTACACTTGCTTTCTTTTGGTTGCCATTTGCTTGGAGCATCATTTTCAATCCCTTCACTCTGAGCCTGTATCTGTCTTTAGAGCTGAGATGGGTCTCTTGGAGGCAGCATATTGTTGGATCTTGTTTTTCAATCCATCCAGCCACTCTGTGTCTTTTGATTGGTGAATTCAATCCATTTACATTTAGAGTGATTATTGGTATATGAGGGCTTAGTACTGCCATTTTATCTTTTGTTTTCTGGTTGTTCTGTTTCCATTCTTTCTTTTTCTTTGTATTTCTCTCTGTAATTTCTGTTTGGTGGTTTTCTGTCATGTTTTTCTCAATTTCCTCTATATTTATGATTTGTGACTCTGCTCTGATATCTTGTTTTATGGTTACCACAAGGTTTGTATAAAAGATCTCATGGATGAGATAGTCCTTTTTCTGTTGATAGCATCTTATCTCCATTAGCTTATGCAGGTTAGTCCTTTTCCTCTTCCCCTTCTATGTTTTTGTTGTCACAAATTATCCTTTTTTGTGTTGTGAGTTTGTTACCAAATTGAAGTGGTTATAGTTGCTTTTGATGCTTTCTTTCTCTGTAGCTTTTATGTTATAATTAAATGTTTGCTAACCTATTCTGATATAGAATTGCAATTTCCTGATTCTGTCTGTCTATTTATCACCTTTCTCAAAGATTTGTAAACTTTTGCCTGTGTTTCAGGTGAGAAGGCTCCTTTCCACATTTCTTGTAAGGCAGGTCTAGTGGTGATGGACTCGAACAGCTTTCGTTTGTCTGGGACAGCCTTTATTTCTCCATCATGTATTAAGGATAACTTTTCTTGGTAGAGTATTCTTGGCTAAAAGTATTTATCTTTAAGTATTTTGAATATATTGTTCCACTCTCTCCTAGCCTGTAGAGTTTCTGCTGAGAAATCCACTGATAGCCTGATGGGGGTTCCTATGTAAGTTATTTCCTCCTCTCTGGCCTCCCTTAATAGTCTCTCTTTGTTGTTGACTTTTGACAGCTTTAATATTACATGCCTTAGAGAAGATCTTTTGCATTGAGATAATTAGGAGTTCCACTAGCTTCATGTACTTGTATATCCAGTTCCTTCCCTAGGTGTGGGAAGTTCTCAGCTATTATTTCTTTGAATATGCTCTCTGCTCCATTCTCCCTCTCTTCTCCTTCTGGAATACTCATTATCATTATATTGCTTTTTCTAATTGAGTCAGATATTTCTCATAGAATTTCTTTAGTTTTTTACATCTTAGTTCTCTCTCTTCTTCCACCTGAATCATTTCTGGATTTCTATCTTCGAGCTCACTAATTTTCTCTTCTATATGGTCTTCTCTATTTCCAATGCTTTCTGCTTTATTTTTCATCTCATTAATTGTGTTCTTCATCTCCAGAATTTCTTTTTGTTTGTTTTTTAGAGTTTCAATGTCTTTTGGTGAAGTGGTCCTGTTCATTAATTTTATTCTTGAGCTCATTGAACTGTCTTTCTGTGTTTTCTTTTTTAGGAAGATTAGCCCTGAGCTAACTACTGCCAATCCTCCTCTTTTTGCTGAGGAAGACTGGCCCTGAGCTAACATCCGTGCCCATCTTCCTCTACTCTCTACGTGGGACACCTACCTCAGCAGGGCTTGCCAAGCGGTGCCATGTCCGCACTGGGGATTCAAACTAGTGAACCCCACATTGTGGAAGTGGAATGTGTGAACTTAACTGCTGTGCCACCAGGCCAGCCCCTGTGTTTTCTTGTGACGCATTGAGTTTTTTCATGACAGCTAATTTGCATTCTCTGTCACATTGCAATCTTCTGTGACTTCAAGTATGGTTTCTGGAGAGTTGTCATTTTCTTTCTCTTCTACTGTGTTACTGTAGTTCTTCACGGTGCTTGGTGAGTCAATCCTCTGCCAGCACTTATGTTGTGGTAAACACCTTTCTTATTTGGGTATGGCTTTCGATACCTTGGTTCTGAACTTCTTCTGGTTGTATTTGAGAGGCTGCACTTTTCACCCTCTACTTCCTCTGCCAGAGGCATCATAAGTGCTCTCCTTGTGCTGCTTGTCCCTCTGGGGTGCTGGTGCCTTGCTGCTTATGATGTTGCTGCAGTCTTGGGTGTTGCCACTGGGATCACTGGGCTACGAGAACTTCTGCTGCTTCCTGCATTCCTGGGTCTTGTGCTCCCCTATGGACTCTCTACAGGCTCTCCACGGGCTGGGGTGCTGCTTCCCTGTGCACCACCTGCACTCCTGCTCCCAGGTTATCTGGGGGTGCTGGCAGCACCACTGCCAGGGGCACTAGGTTCACAGGTGTTGCTGTTCCTGCCAGGGGCCTGGAGTCTTTTATGCAGCCCCCACTGCTGGTAGAGCCAGTGTTGAGAGTGCTGCCACTGGGGGCTGGGTCACAGGTTCTGCTGTGGCTCCTGAAGCCTCAGGTCACAGGTGCCACCTGCTACTGCTGAGGGAGGGGCAAGGGCTAGGCCGTGAGTGCCATTGCTGCTCCTGCAGCCTCTGGTCACTGGCACACACCAGTGTGCTTTTTGAAACCTCAGGTCAGGGCACTACCACCCCTGCTGGGGGTATCCACACTTTGAATGTCGTTCCCACTGCTGGAAAGACTGGGGTCAGATTCACTGCTGCCTGGGGATGGGGAGGGGCTTGTTCACTGGCACTGCTGTGTTTCCTCAAGTCATGGAAAGACCAGTGCCACTGCCGTGGGGAGAGGGCTGGGTCGCTGGCACCACTGTGTGTTCTGAAGTGTCAGATCATGTCTGCCACCTGCCACCACTGAGGGTGGCAGGGGCTAAGCAATGAGTGCTGTGTCTGTTCCTGCAGTCTCTGGCTTCTGGAATGCTCTAGTGTGCTCCTTAAACCTCAGGTCAGGGCACCACCACCACTGCCAGGAGCATCCCTCTTTTGAATTGTTGCTGCTGGGGGAGGGGGGTGCTGCTCCCCTAGTTCTGATGCCTTCCAGAGTTCCAGTACACCTTCATATGTGTGGATGCGTGGATATCTCAGGCATTCTGGTGTGCTGTGCAGGGAATCCTTTGTTGCTCAATGGACGTCCCACTGGCTGTAACTTAGAAGGGAGAGACAAAGGGAACAACACACTCCACCATGACACTAACGTCACTGAAGCAGTAATTTAAAATCTTTTCACAAAGACAATCCCAAGCTCAGGCCATTTTACGGGTGAGTTCTAGCAAACTTTCAAGGAAGAGACCATTCCAATTGTGTATTAACCCTTTTAGACAATTGAAGGGGAAGGAATAGTCCTGAACTCATTTTTTTTTCTTTTGTTTTTTTGAGGAAGATTAGCCCTGAGCTAAAATCTGCCAATCCTCCTCTTTTTGCTGAGGAAGACTAGCCCTGAGCTAACATCCGTGCCTGTCTTCCTCTACTTTTTATACGTGGGATGCCTGCCACAGCATGGCTTGCCAAGCGGTGCCATGTCTGCACCCAGGATCTGAAACAGTGAACCCTGGGCCACCAAAGCAGAATGTGCAAACTTAACTGCTGCGCCACCAGGCCGGCCCCCAACTTATTTTATGAGGTCACCATAACCTTGATATCCAAACTCAGTAAAGTTAGTAGAAGAAAGGAAAATTATAGGCGACTCTTATTTGTGAATCTAGATGCAGAGATATTAGAAGGCCAAAAATAATTCTACATATGACCACTCGGCTTTATCCCAGGAATGCAAGGGTAATTTGACATTAGAAAATTCTATGGTATCATTCCTCATGTCAACAGTATAAAGGAAGAAACATCATATAATTATCTGGTTGGATGCTGAGAAGGCATTTGGTAAAATTCTCAATTTATGAGAAAAAAAAAAAACCTCTTAGAAAATCAGGAATAGAACTTCCTTAACCTGAAGTAGGGCATCTACCAAATACCTATAATAAATGAATAGTGTTAGTGAGGAAATATTGGAAGCATCCTCTTTAAAATCAGGCACAAACTACTACATAGATGAACTTTGAAACTTTATTCTAAGTGAGAGTAGCCAGTTACAAAGGACCACATATTGTATGGTTCTATTTATTATGAAATATCCGGAATAGGGAAATTCATAGAGACAGAAAGTAAGCTGGTGGTTGCTTAGGGGCAGGTGGTTGGGGGAAATAGAGAGTGACTGCTGATGGGTATGGGGTTTCTTTTGGGGTGATGAAAATGTTGATTGTAGTGATGGTTGCACCATTCTGAATATACCAAAAGCCATTTCATTGTATTCTTTAAATGGGCGAGTTGTCTGGTATGTGAATTTTATCTCAACAAAGCTGTTTTTGAAAGAGCAGCTAATGAGCTGTGGGATGTTGCCAAGAGCAGTGAATTTAGAATAAAAACATCTGGATTCAAAAAAGGAATCAGGCACAAGACAAGGATGTGCAATATGACCGCTTCTATTCACCATTGTATTAGAGGTCCTAGCCAGAACATTAAGATAGCATCAACCACACAGTGTGAAGGCGCTGCAAAGGAAGAGAAAAACGGTCATTGTTCATAGATTATATGATTGTCGATATAGAAAACTAGAAAGAAGACACAGAGAAATTAGTAGAAATAAGAATAGATGGTAACAAGGTGCCCGGCTATAGGATCACTGTACAAAAATGGATTCTGTTGCTGTATAGCCGCAACTAACAAAAGACATATTTTAAAAAATTTACAACAGCAACATAAGCAATGAGAATAAATACAAAACATGTGCCAGGCCATATGCAAAATATTGTAAAACTTCACTGAACGACATTTACGAGGACCTAAATATTTGGCAAGATATCCCATTTTCGTGGACGAAAAGTATTATAAAGGTGTCAGTTCTCTGCAAGCTGATCTATAACGTTCAAGCAATCCTGGAGAAGCCCTTCCAGAACAGCAGAGTGAAGACCTCCAAATGTGTGTTCCGTAAAAGCAGCAAAAAGACTGGCAGGAAAGAAACCCACAAAACTATTGGCAACCTGCAAAAACAGAAACCAGTTTAAGAGGCAAAGCATTTATTTGGGATCAAAGAATTGCAATTGGAGGAGCACAGATTCAGGTAGAAACCCAAAGAGTGTCCCAATTATAGGAGAGGGTTCAGGGCTTTATGGGAAAAAGGGGGGAAGATGAGGTAAGTCCTATTAAGGAAGAGTTCGTTGGTGCTATGTGAGGTCAGGCTAGGCTTGTCCTTCATAGATTGCTTAGTGATTTGGTCATCAGCAAAGTCCAATTTCATCAGTCCTTACAAACAGGATATTCTTGTCCTTACTGACTTCTTGGAATGTTGGCGGTTTGGTCAATAAAGAAAACAAGATGTGTAAGAGAATTTCTCTGAAATGGCTCCTCTGGCTCTGTTTTAATATGGCTCCACTCATGTCCTCTTTCATACTGTCAAAATTAACTTTTTCAGAACTCTGGAAGTTAACCAAAAGCTTGTGACAATCTGAGGAGCCTTTATTCCAGAATAGCAACTGACTCTCACTAACAACGCTGAGCTTTGTGGCATTTTTAACTTGCCCTGTTCCCATCTCCCTATCCCCAGCTCTGGAGTAGACTGAAAAACCAGCTGCCTTGGAACCAGGGTATCTGCGAAAACCAGCAGTCTTGCAGCTACTGGGGTGGGCAGAATGGGTCTGGGGCACCCCAAAATGCCCCATCCCCCAAGAACTGTCGCTATTTGATGTGTCTGGCAGCTCCCTAGAAAAGCCCCACTCACAGGGCTTGTTGTTATTTGACCTGACTCAGAGCTGGCGCTAACCCAGGGCATTTGTTGAAAACAATCAGCAGTAATTGCTGAACAGCACAGACGCCTGAGGCAGCACTACCAGTTAGGGCAGACAAAAGTCTGGACAAAAAAACCTGAAAGTAAAATCTGGGTAATGGGCTGTCTGTAGCAGGCTTTGAAAAGCTCTGACATACTCCTGGTGATCTAGAAAGTCGCATGTGCAGGGCTGTGTGCATGCCCAGGAAAGACCTGAGAAAGCCTAATCCTTCACCTCTGTCTGACCTTGAGGATCTGCTCAAGCAGGAAGTGAAAGCTGAGGCAGAGCGGTAAACTGCCAGAGCATTGGGGGTGTGGCCAACAGACACACACAGCTCGCTGGCAAAGGGTGGGATATTTATTGATTTAAGGTATTTAAGGAAAGCTCTATCTAATCATTAGCCGACCACCAAGCTAACCAAGCTGCCTTCCTTGGCCATACACAACAAATGATACAGGCTGTAGAATTACTCCAGGAAGGTCGCTAAACAAACAGCAGCAGTAACAGCAACAACAACAAACAGCCACAACAATAAACTCTGGGGAGGAGGTATGAATCTGATTTCCAGCTTTAAAATGGCCTGTTTTCAACTAAAAATTATGACACTCAAAGAAACAGGAAAGAATAACCCATACACGGCAAGTAAAAGAGTCAATATAAACTGTCTCTGAGGGAGCCCCGGTGTTGAACTTACTAGCCAAAGACTTTAAATCAGCCATCATAAATACATTTAAAGAACTAAAGAAAACCACGTCTAAAGGATTAAAGGAAAGTATGAGAATGATGTCTCACCAAATTTGATGAAGATTCAATGCAATCCCAAGAAAAATCCCAATACAGTTGTAAATGGAGCTTGCTAAGGTGTTTCTAAACTGTGTGGGGAAGAGCAAGGGGCTAAGAATACCCAAGACTCTCCTTAGGAAGAGGAAGAAGTGGTTAGGCAGATGTGCTGGGTTATTTCCTTACAAGAGATGAGAATGTATTAAAGCTATGGCTGTGTGGTACTGGCACAGGTGTAGACAAATAGGTCAGTGGAAAACAGATCTACACATATGTGGGAATGCGATTTACAATGGAGATGACATTCCAGGTCAGTCAGGGAAGGGGGAGCACATCCAATAAACAGTGCTTGCTCAATTGGTTATCCATCTGAAAATAAAATAGAATCCTTACCACCTTATACGTAACACAAAATTAATTGTGTATGGATTCTACTTTATCCAATTAGGGAAAATTTTCAGTTTGCTGAGAATTTTTATTCTGAACAAGTGTTCAATTTTATCAAATGCTTTTTCTGCATCTATTGAGATGATCATATGATATTTTTATCCTTCATTTTATTAATATGATGAATTACGTTGATTTTTTTTTAAATTTTTTGAGGAAGATTAGCCCTGAGCTAACATCTGCTGCCAATCCTCCTCTTTTTGCTGAGGAAGGCTGGCCATGAGTTAACATCCGTGCCCATCTTCCTCTACTTTATATGTGGGACGCCTGCCACAGCATGGCTTGCCAAGCGGTGCCATGTCCACACCTGGGATCCAAACCGGAGATCCCCGGGCCGCCAAAGTGGAACATGCAAACTTAACCGCTGCGCCACTGGGCTGGTCCCTACTTTTATTTTTAAATGTTAAACCAATTTTATAATTCTGGAAAACACTCCACTTTATCATAATGCATTACCTCATTTACATGTTGCTGGGTTTAATTTGCTAATATTCTGTTTAGAACTTTTGTGTCTATGTTTCGTGACAGAAATTGTCCTGTAATTTTCTCTTATAATGTCTTTGTTAGGTTTTCATATCAGGATCTACCAGCCTCATGAAAAGAGTTAGAAAGTATTTCCTTGTTCTGTATACTGTGCAGGAATTTATGGAAAATTGGTATTATTTCTTCCCTAAATATTTGAAAGAATTTATCAGTAATGCCATCCGGGCCTAGAGTTTTCTTTGTGGGATTAAAAAAATTGTTTACAGATTTATTGAGGTATAATTGACATACAATAAAGTGTACATATGTAAAGAGTACTGTTTGAGAAGTTTTGTCTATATGTATAGATCCATGAAAATACATCACCACAATCAGGATAATGAACATACCTACCACTCCCATAGGTTCCCTTGTGCCCCTTTTTAGTCACTTCCTCCCACCCACCCCCTGCCTCCAGACAACCGCTGATCTACTTTCTGTCACTATAGACTAGTTTTCATTTTCTAGAATTTTAAATAAATGGAATCATAGAGTATATACTCATTTTCGTCTGTCTGGGGTGTTTTCCAACACCAACAACCAATTCTCTAATTCTCTGGACACTAAGTGGGTGTTCAACAATTCAGTTCAATTCTGACACTAACTACCTGGAGTTAGCACAGACCCCACAGCGTAAGGGCTCAGTCCCACAAGGCTGGCCCAACCTCAACTGCTAGTTGCAAGTCCCAGGGCTCTTGTCCTTCTGACCAACTATGAATTGGGAGATCCCATCACCGCCTCCTAAGGTTTGGTAATTTGCTGGAATGGCTCCCACAACTCAGGAAGGCACTTTACTGATGTTGACTAGTTTATTATAAAGGAAACAACTCAAGAATAGTCAAATGGAAAAGATGCATAGGACAATGTGTGGGGGAGGGGTGGACAGAGCTTCCATGCCTTCTCCAGGAGCATCACCCTCCCAGTACCTCATGTGTTCAACAACCTGGATGCTCATCAAATCCCATTGTTCAAGAGTTTTTATAGAGCTTAATCTGTAGGGTATCTCTCCTCCCCTTCCTGGAGGTTAGTGGGTGGGGCTGATAGTTTCAACCCTCTAATCACCTGGTCTTTCTGGTGACCAGCCCCAGCCTGAGGCTATCTAGGGGCCCTACCCTAAATCACTGCATTAGCATAAACTCAGGTGTGATCCAGAGGGCTCAGTACAAATAACAAAAGGCACTCCTGTAACTCAGGAGTTCCAAGTGTTTTAGGAGCTCTGTGCCAGGAACCAGGAACAAAGACCAAACACATTTCTTATTTAGCCACATGCTGGATTCTTTCATTCAGCATAATTATTTTGAGATTCATCCATTCTGTTGCATGTATCAAAAGTTTATCCCTTTTTATTGCAAAATAATATTTTATTGTATGGATTCGCCATAATTTATGCATTTACCTTTGATGGACATTTGAGGGTTTGTTTTTTTTTCAGTTTTTGACTATTACAAATAAATCTGCTGAGAACATTCATGTACCAGTCTTTGCATGGACATATGCTTTCATCTCTCTTGGGCAAATACCTAGGAGTGGAATGGCTGGGTCATATGCTGGTGTATATTTAATGTCTGAAGAAGCTGCCAGTTTTCCAAATCGGTTGTATTATTTTACATTCCCATCAATAGGTGTGAGTTCCAATGTTCCACATCCTTGCTAACATTTAGTATTGTTTTTACAAATATATTTTTTAAATTCATTCTAATATGTGTGTAGTGGTATCTAATTGTGGGTTTACTTTGCATTTCCCCAATGACTAATGGTATTGGACATCTATTCATGTGCTTATTTGCCATCTGTATATCTTTTTTGGTGAAATGTCTGCTCAAATATTTTTCCGACTTGGGAGTATGTGTGTTTGTTTTCTTACTATTGAGTTTTGAGAGTTCTTTATATATTATAGATACAATCCCTTTACTAGATATGTAGTTTGCAAAGATTTTCTCCTAGTCTATAGCTTTTCATTCTCTTATCAGTATCTTTCAAAATGCAGAAGTTTTGAACTTTGATGAAGTCCAATTTATCAATTTTTAATTTTATAAAAATTGGCTTTTGGTATAATATCTAAGAAATCTTTGCTTAATCTAAGATCACAAAGATTTTTCTCCTTTCTTTTCTTCTAGAAGTTTTACAGCTTAAGGTTTTGAATTTAGGTCTCTGATCCATTAGCATTCATTTTTGTGAGGTATGGACCCAAAGTTCTGATTTTTTTTTGTTTTTTACATATGGATATCCAATTGTTCCAGCACAATCGCCTCTTTGTCAAAAATCAATTGACCATTCTACTGGGTATTTATCCAAAGAGCTTGAAGTCAGCAATCCCAAAAGTCCTATGCACCCCAATGTTTATTGCAGCACTGTTTACAATAGCCAAGATGTGGAAGCAACCTAAGTGTCCAGCAACAGATGAATGGTTAAAGAAGATGTGGTACATATATACAATGGAATACTACTCAGCTGCAAAACAGAACAAAATCATTCCATTTGCAATAACATGGATGGACCTTGAGAGAATTATGTTAAGTGAAATAAGCCAGTGAGAGAAAGATAATCTGTGTATGACTCCACTCATATGAGGAATTTAAAATTATGGACTAAGAACAGTTTAGTGGATACCAGGGGAAAGGTGGGGTGGGGGCTGGGCACAAAGGGTGAAGTGGTACACCTACAACATGACTGACAAACATTAATGTACAATTGAAATTTCACAAGATTGTAACCTATCAATAACTCAATAAAAAAAATCAATTGATCATTTATGTGTGGGTCTATTTCTTGACTCTCAGTATTCTGTTTCATTGATCTCTTTGTATTTTTTCATGCCAATACCACTCTTTTGATTACTACAGTTTTATGATGCCTTGAAATCAGATAGCGTAAATCCTCCAATTTTAAAGTTGTTTTGCTATTCTATGGTCTTTGCATTTGCAGATAAATTTTAGAATCACTTTGTCAGTTTATACCAAAAAGATGCCTACTGGGATTTCATTGAATCTATAGATCAATTTGGGCAGAATTGAAATCTTAGAAGGATTGAGTCATTTGGTCCATGAACATGGTATATCTTTCTATTTACAGGAATACCTCTTTTTACTGTGCTTTGCTTTATTGACCTTCACAGATGCTGCATTTTTTACAAGACCCTTCACCAGCAAAAAGATTATGACTTGCTGAAGGCTCAGATGATGGTTAGCATTTTTTAGCAATAAAGTATTTTTTAATTAGGATATATACATTGTTTCTTAGATGTGATGCTATTGGACACTTAATAGACCACAGTGTGGTATAAACATAACTTTTATATACACTGGGAAACCAAAAATTTCATGTAACTCACTTTGTTGTGATATTCACTTTATTGTGGTGGTCTGGAACCAAACCTGCCATGTCTCTAAGGTATGCCTGTATTTAGGTCTTCTTTAATTTCTCTCAGTGATGTTTTATAGTTTTCAGTATGCAGGTCTTTAATATATTTTATCAGATTTATTGCTGGGTATTTCATATTTTTTGATGCTATTGTAAAAGGTATTGTTTTTTGTTTCCAATTACTTGTTGCTAGTCTATCGAGATAGAATTGATTTTTGCATGTTGATCTTATATCCTGAAACATTGCTAAACTCACTTCTTAGAGCTCGTAGCTTTTTGGAGATTCTTTGGGATTTCTACCTAGACAATCATGTTGTCCATGAATAAAGCCTCTTTCACTCCTTTCCTATCTTGTTTTCTTCTGTGCTACAGTTGTAGATTTTCTGTTGAACCACGTTTGGGTTTACCAATCCTGTCTCCTGCCGTTAAGGCCATCGGTTTTTAATTTCAAATTCTTATTTCTTATTTCTGGAATGTCCACTTGATTCTTTTTTAGTTACGATTTTCCATTGAAATTCTCCATGTTTTCGTTCATTTTGTCTTTTTTTCTGTTTCATTTAACATATTTATAATAGTCATTCTAAGGTCCTTACCTGCCTACTCCAATATCTGGATCACCTGCCAGACTGCTGCTGTTGTGTGTTTTTTCTCTTGATTATTGGTCATGTTTTCCTGCCTTCATACATGTCACATTGGTTTTTACTGTATGCTGGACAGTGTTTATAATAGGACCACAGAGACTGAAGTCTACGTTATTTTCTCCCAGTGAGGGTTTGCCCTTGCCTCTCTTAGGCACCTACCACGAGGAGCTGACCGTCTGAATCCAATCGGGAATGAGCTAGTGCTGCAACGGGTCACAGCTTTACTTCCACTCAGTCTACTTCTGCTTTCAGATGTCTCCATGGCGAGACCTATCATGTGTTTGTTGTGTGTCCCTGTCTCCAGCAGGATTTTGACTTCTTGCTACCTTTCCAACACACCTCCCGGGCTCCATGCCACCTCAACACTCAGCAGATACCCCATGGAGAAAATCAGCCTTCAGTCTGAGGACACGCTAGATTCCAGTCCATCATGCCAGCCCATGCAACCATTAAAAGCACTGATGATCTCTTTCTCTTGTTAGAAGCCTCCCTCTATGGCAAGCCTGATCCTCAGTCTGTGCTCAGATTCAACTAATGTCCTTTGGACAAGGGTGTGGATCTTGGCTCACATAAGAAGCATTCTTCCTTTTCTGAAATTTTAGTTAACTAATTCTCTTTGCTTCCACAGCTCCTTAATGTGTTTAAAAATATGGCTTTTGTCGTCTATCCAGTTGTTTCTAGTTGTTGCAACAGAAGTTTACCATACCACTGCTTACTACATTCTACTGGGAAGTAGAAGTGCCCATATGAATTAAACACTTAAATACGAAAAACAAAATTTTAAAACTTTGAAAAGAAAATATGGGAGAATATCTTTATGACTATGAGTTAAGGAAGGATTTCTTAAACATGATACAAGTCTTCATTATAAAATGGCTTCATTATAAAATAAGATTAAGATATTTAAACCACCTTAAAATTAATAATTTTATTAATTAAAAAACACCATAAGGAAAGTAAAAAAGACAAAACTCAAACTTGGAGAATATCTCTCCAACGCATATAACTGACATTTAACATCCAGAATATATAAGAAACTCTTATAAATCAATAAGTTAAAGAAAATATCTGAGCATAAAATGGGCAAAAGACATGAACTTGCATTTCACAGGAGGTAAAAAGCCTAGCCATTAAACATATGAGGGGATGCACAATCTTATTAGTAATTGGCAAGTTAAAACTGCAAAAGTGGGGAGAGCAGCTACCTCTAGGAAAGAGAGAGGGTTATAATCGTAGAGAAGCCTGTGACAGGCTTGTCGGGGGAGGGAGTAATAATTTACTTCTTAGTGATAGTTACACATTTTATAATCATTTATTAAGCTGTACACAAATGCTGTATGTGCCCTTTTCTTAACGTGTATTGTGTTTCACAATAAAAACGTTTTTAAAGTTCTTTAAAGGTAGATATCTTTTTTCTTTGTATCAACATATGCAGCAACGTTATACACTTCTTAGATCTGGAAGCTATTTTCTCTCTTTAAGGTAATTCAGCCTAGTCCTGTTAGACTCAGCTCTGTCTCACCATATTATCATATGTTTCTCTGAAAAGGCAACCTCATTGCCAGCATTTGCTGATGCCTGGGAGGAGCCTCATTGCCACCTTCATGCACTAATACCAGCAGGATTTGGAAATTTCAAATTTTGATGTCTCAACTCAAGCCAATGTGTCAACTGTGCATGGTTCTAAGGCAAAACTGTAGTCGTCACTCTCCCTCCACTCTCCTTGATCCCGGCTGTCCTGAATCCCACACCTGCACCATGGGTCAGCAGCCCCTTCCTCAGCAGCAGAAGAGGATCTGATTAACCCAGCCCCTTCTAGAGCAGATGTCCTTAACCATTTTTATGTCACGGACCCTTTTGGCAGCCCAATGAAGCTTATGGACCTTGTTTCAGAATAATGTTTAACATAAAATACATAGGACTATGAAGGAATACAATTATACTGAGTTAAAGCTTCAACATAAATTTTTTAAAAACTTGGAAATCTAGTAACATATATACTTCTTTCTTTCTTTCTTTCTTTTTTGAGGAAGACTGGCCCTGAGCTAACATCTGCCACCAATGCTCCTCTTTTTGCTAAGGAAGACTGGCCCTGAGCTAACATCCGTGCCCATCTTCCTCCACTTTACGTGTGGGACGCCTACCACAGCATGGCTTGCCAAGCGGTGCCATGTCCACACCTGGGATCCAAACCGGTGAACCCCAGGCCACCAAAGCGGAACATGCACACTTAACCGCTGCGCCACCGGGCTGGCCCCTATACTTCTTTATTAATGTAAGTAACATGATCCAGTGGCAGATCTAATAGCTGGCATAATTTCAAAGTAGTGATAAACGTAAATGATATTTCAAGTTATCTGCAACAACTGGAATGTGATATAAAAATACTTGTTAATTTGTTGATGACAAAGTCACAGGTAATTATTTGTTGACACTACTGTGATTTGTTGCACATATTTATTATTAAAAGAAATGCTAAATTTCAGTTGGAGGTGAGTGAAAAATTAAGATGTATATTTTTCCCCTTTAAGTTCAGTGACTCCAGGTCGTGAGCCCTGCAGTGTGAATGGAGACTAGCTCCCACTAGGGGGTGCTGGTATTTTAGAAAGAGGAGTGTACTCCTCTAGCTGAGGGAGAGTAAACTACCCGTGACAGTCTCCGGCTTTCTCTGGCAGGCGCCAGATCTCGCAGTCCCACACCACCTCCTCCTCACCTTCCACCCACCTCCAAACCCTCACCTGCACACCCTGTTGACATTGGAGGTAAAACTCTTGGTCTAATTGTCTGTAACTCACACAGCAGCTTCCTGGGGTTGAATGACCTGCCAACCAGCACTTAGAGGGGTTTGCCAACATGGTAGGTGCCATTCAAGGCTGCCCAGTCTAGGCCCTTGGCTATAACAATAGTCATGACTCCAGGCCACTCAAGCCAGCAAGAACCCACAGGAATATCACAGGCTCTGGTTTCAGGCCAACTTCTTGGGCTCTGCCATCCTCCCTCCTGCGGCTGGTGGGGAGCCAGGGCTCACAGTGGCAGCTTCTGATGAAATCGAAGGAAGGTCACTAGCCTTCTAAGTGCTTTCTGTGTAATGTCATTTAATCCACATAACAACATTATAAGGTCAGTACTATTATTATCTCCATTTTGGAGATGAGGAAATGGAAGCATGAAGGTTGAGTGCCTAGCCCGAAGTCACACGTTAAGTAGGTGGCAGGGCTAGGATTTCTAATTTGGGTTGTCTGGAGTCTGCTTCTTAGCCACTCCATCACACTGCCTCTCAAATGATTTCAAAGCTAATAAAGGCAAGATAAAGACTTTCCCAAATAAACAAAACCTGCGAGAGTTCATCACCACTAGATCTGCCTTACTAGAAATGCTAAGAAGAATTCTTTAAGATGAAACAAAAGGACACTAGTTAATAACATGAAAACATATAAAAATACACAACACACTGGTAAAGGTAAGTATATAATCAGATTTAGAATACTCTAGTACTGTAATATGGTGGTGTGTTCAGCACTTAAGTCTAATAAAGGTTAACTCCAATCAAAAAGTATTAAAAATGGCTATAGCTACAATTTGTTAATGGATGCATAATATTCAAAGATGTAAATTGTGACATCAAAAACATAAAATGAGGCAGAAGTAAAAGGGTAGATATTTTGTATGTGATCAAAGTTAAGTTGTTAACAGCTTAAAGTAGACTATTATGTCTGTAAGATGTTTCAAGTAAGCCTCAAGGCAGCCACAAAACAAAATCCTATAGTAGATACACACAAGATAAAGAGAAGAGAATCAAAGTAGGCTGCTACAGAAGGTCATCAGTTCACAAAGGAAGAGAGGAAGAGAGAAGAAAGGAATAAAAGAACAACCAGAAAACAATTAAGAAGATGACAATAGTTAAGGTTTTACGTATGAAAATTATTTTAAATGTAAATGGATTAAATTCTCCAAACAAAAGGCATAGAGTGGCTGAATGGATTTAAAAAAAGCAGGACCCAACTATGTGCTGCCTACAAGGGACTCACTTCTGCTTCAAGGACACTCATAGGCTAACGTGAAGGGATGGAGAAAGATATTCCATGCAAATGGAAACCAAAAGAGAATAGGGGGAGCTACACTTATGTTAGACAAAATAGACTTTAAGTCAAAAACTGTAACAAGGGACAGAGAAGGTCGTTATATTGATAAAGAGATCAATTCATCAAGAAGATATAACAATTGTAAATATATGTGCACCCAACATCAGAGCATCTAAATATATTAAACAGATTCTAATAGATCTGAAGGAAGTAATAGGCAATACCACAATAATAGAGGACTTCAGTACCACACTTTCAACAGTGGGTGGATCACCCAGGCAGAAAAATCAATAAGGAAGCACTGGGCTTGAATTATACTTTAGACCAAATAGACCTAACAGACTTATATAGAACATTCCATTCAACTGCAGCAGAATGCAAATCCTTCTCAAGCGCACGGGGAACATTCTTCAGAAGAGATTATATGTTAGGTCACAAAACAAGTTTTAGCAAATTTTAAAAGACTGAAATTCTACCAAGCATCTTTTCTGATTATAGTGGTATGAAACTAGAAGTCAATAACAGGAGGAAAACTGGAAAGTTCACAAATATGTGGAAATTAAGCAATACACTCCTGAACAACCAATGGGTCACAGATAAAAATCAAAAGGAAAATCAAAAAATATCTTGAAACAAACAAAAATGGAAACACAACATGTCAAAACTGAAGGGATGCAGCGAAAGCAGTTCTAGGAGGGAAGTTTATAGTGACAAATGCCTACCTTTAAAAACCTTAAACAAACAACCTGACTTTACACCTCAAGGAACTAGAAAAACAAGAATAAACTAAGCCCAAAGTTTGCAGAAGGAAAGAGATAACAAAGATCAGAGGTGAAATAAATGACACAGAGAACAGAAAAATAGTAAAGATCAACAAAACTAAGAACTGATTTTTTAAAAAGATCAACAAAACTAAGAACTAGTTTTTTAAAAAGATCAACAAAATTGACAAATCTTTAGCTAGACTCACCAAGAAAAAGAGAGAGGACTCAAATAGGTAAAATTAAAAATGAAAGATTAGACATTACAACTGATACCACAGAAATACAAAGGATCCTAAGAGACCACAATGCACAATTATATGCCAAAAAATTGGACAACCTAGAAGAAATGGATAAATTTCTGGAAACATACAACCTACCAAGTCTGAATCGTGAAGAAATAGAAAATCTGAACAGACCATTAATAAGTAAGGAGATTGAGTTGGTAATCAGAAACCTCTCAACATGGGTGAATTCTATCAAACATTTAAAGAAGAGTTCATGCCAATTCTCCTCAAACTCTTCCAAAAAATTGAAGAGGAAGAAATACTCCCAAACTCATTTTACAAAGCCAGCATTACCCTGATAGCAAGGCCAGATAAGGACACTACAAGAAGAGAAAACTACAGACCCATATCCCTGAATAGTATAGATGCAAACATTCTCAGCAAAATACCAGCAAACCAAATTCAACAGCAAATTAAAAGGATCGTACTCCATGATTAAGTGGGATTTATCCCTGGGATGCAAGGAGGGTTCAACATATACAAATCAATGAAGGTGATATACCACATTAATAGAAAGAAAGACAAAAATCATATGATTGTTTCAACAGATGCAGAAAAAATTTTGACAAAATTCAATGCCCTTTCATGATAAAACTCAACAAATTGGGTACAGAAGGAAAATACTTCAACATAACAAAGGCCACATACGACAAACCCACAGCTAATATGATAATTAACAGTAAAAGGTTGAAAGCTTTCCCTCTAAGACCAGGAATGAGATAAGGATGCCCATTCTTACCCCTCCTATTCTACACAGTACTGGAAGTCCTAGCCAGAGCAGTTACGCAAGAAAAAGAAATAAAGTCATCCAGATCAGAAAGGGAGAAGTCTCTGTTTGCTGATGACATGATCTTGTTTATAGAAAAGACTCCACAAAAAAGCTGTTAGAACTAGTAAATAAATTTAGTAAAATTTCAGGATGCAAAAGCAACATACAAAAATCAGTAGCATTTCTATATACTAACAATAAACTATCTGCAAAAGAAATTCTAAAAATCTCATTTACAATAGCATCAAAAACAAAAAAATACTTAAGAATAAATTTAACCAAGGAAGTAAAAGATCTATATACCAAAAACTATTAGATAATGATGCAAAAGATTAAAGAAGACACAAATAAATTGAAAGATATCTGAAGTTCATCAGTCAGAAGAGTTAATATTGTTAAAATATTCATCCTACCCAAGGCCATCTATAGATTCAATACAATCCCTATTAAAATTCCAATGGCATTTTTCACAGAAATAGAAGAGTCATATGGAATCCCAAAAGACCCCGAATAGCAAAAGCAATCTTGAAAAAGAACAAAGCTGGAAGCATTACACTTCCTGATTTCAAACTATACCACAAAGGTATAATTATCAAAAGAGTACGGTACTGGCATTAAAACAGTCACATAAACCAATGGGACAGAACTGAGAGCCCAGAAACAAGCCCACAAGTATATAGTCAACTAATTTCTTTGGTTTTTTTTGAGGAAGATTAGCCCTGAGCTAACATCTGCTGCCAATCCTCCTCCTTTTGCTGAGGAAGACTGGCCCTGAACTAGCATCCATGCCCATCTTCCTCTATTTTATATGTAGGACGCTGCCACAGTGTGGCTTGATAAGCGGTGTGCAGGTCGGTGCTCGGATCTGCACTGGTGAACCCCGGGCCGCTGAAGCGGAACACCTGAACTTAACCAGTACTCCACCAGGCCAGCCCCTATAGTCAACTTATATCTGACAAGGGAGCCAAGAATACTCAATGGGAAAAGATAGTCTCTCCAATAAATAGCATTGGGAAAACTGGATATTCTCATCCAAAGGATGAAATTGGACCCTGATCTTACACGACTCACAAAAATTAAGTCAAAATGGATTAAAGACTTAAACATAAGACCTGAAACTGTAAAATTTCTAGAAGAAAACATAGAGAAAATTCCTTAACATCAATCTTGGCAATGATTTTTTAGATATGACACCAAAAGCACCAGCAACAAAAGCAAAAAAACAATAAGTGGGACTATATCAAACTAAAAAGCTTTTCCACAGCAAAAGAAAGAATCAACAAAATAAAAAGGCAACCTAGGGAATAGGAGAAAATATTTGAAAGCTATCTATCTGATAAGGAGTTAATATCCAAAATATACAAGGAACTCATACAACTAAATAGCAAAAACAAACAAACCAAGCAAAGAATCAGATTAAAAAATGGGCAGAGGACTTGAACAGACATTTTCCCAAAGAAGACATACAAATGGCCAACAAGTATGTGCTCAACATCCCTAATCACCAGGGAATTGCAAATTAAAACCACAATGAGATATCACTGTGTACCTGTTAGAATGGCTATTATCAAAGAGAAAAGAAACAACAAATGTTGGCGAGGATGTAGAGAAAAGGGAACCCTTGTGCACCCTGTTGGTGGGAATATAAATTGGTGCAACCACTATGCAAAACAGTACAAAGGTTTCTCAAAAAATTAAAAGTAGAACTACCGTATCATGCAGTAATCCCACTTCCACGTATATATCCAAAGGAAATGAAATCACTATCTCAATAAGATATGGGCACTCCCATGTTCACACAGTATTATTTACAATAGTCAAGACATGGAAACAACTTAAGTTTCCATTGATGGATGAATGGATAAAGAAAATGTGGTATGTACACAACGGAATATTGTGTATGGAACAACAGAATATTATTCAGCCATAAAAAAGAAGGAAATCCTGCCATTTGCAACAACATGAATGGACCATGAGGGCATTATGCTAAACGAAATAAGTCAGACAGAAGAAGACAAATACTATATGATCTCATTTATATGTGGAATCTAACAACATTGAACTCATCAAAACAGAGAGTAGAATGGTGGTGGCCAGGGGCTGGGGGGTAGGGAAAATGGGGAGAGGTTGGTCAAAGGGTACAAACTTTCAGTTAGAGTGGGGGTCAAAGGCACAGCACGGTGACTCTAGCTAACAGTACTGGATCGTATACTCAAAAGTGGCTATGAGAGTAGAGCTTTCCTGTTCTCACCATAACGACAATAACAACAAAATGGTAACTATGTGAGGTGAAAGATGTGGTAACTGACCTTATGGTGGTAATCAAGTCATCACATGGTACACCTTAAACTTACACAAGGTTATATGTCAATTATATCTCTAGAAAGCTGGAGGGGAAAAAAAATGTTAAAAAGAAGGATACAGGTTCTGGTGTCAGATGACTGGCTCTCACACTTTGTAGCTGGGAGACGTTGGGACAATTACTTAATCTCTGTGTGCCTCAGTTTCCCGATTTGTAAAACATGGCTGTTAGTGTCTTATTTCATAGCATCATGGGTGTTGGAAGAACTAATGCCTGTAAAGCTCTTGGGACGGGCCGGGCACAGAGTACACGATCCATAAATGGCAACTCTCATTGTGATTTCTTGACCACACCCAGCTACTTCTGACTGAGGGCCTTCACCTGTGCTGTTCCCGCCCCTGGGAAGGCTCTTCCCCACTCTCTTCAAATGGCTAACAATTTCTCAGCACTCAGGTTTCAACATAAATGTCACTTCCTCAGTGTGCCTGGCGTCCCAGCGCCCCGGCCCATGCCAGCCTTTGTTATCCTCCCTCACGGGGCCCCCGTGCTCCTTGTAATGCTCATCTTAATTGCAATCACGTAGCTGTTTGTGTTATTGTTTATTGAGTGTCTGCCTTTCTCGCCAGGCCGTAAGCTCAATGAGAACAGTGTCTGTGTCTGCCCAGTTCCCACTGTCGCCATAGCGCATGGCATACAGGAGGTGGTCAATAAGTGTCCGCACCCTAGATAAAACGCACAGACTTACAGCTGCAGGTGCGTGATGCCTGGGAGAGAAGCCATCTGGACTGTTGTCTGCAGAGCAGAAATACATAGTCACAGGCGTCTGACCCTTTCGTTTGATGACGGGCAGGCTTCTGAGCCCTCCAGCTGCCCTTTTTAGACCAGAGAGTCTGGAAGGGAATTCTTGAGGTGTCAAAACCTGTGTTGTAGATGACCAGCTGGCCTTGAGACATCAATTGGCAGAGGTGATGGAATGTGTCCAGAAAGATGCAGCTGCCCTGCTCAGGAGAGATCCAGTCTTGGTTTGCTAAACCAGCTGAATTCCAGGAATACCAGCGGGGGATCGGGTCATGTCATACCTGCCTCTCAAGACAAACAAGCTGAAAGCTGGGCTGGGAGCTGGGGAGGAGGTGTCAGAACTGCCTAGAGAAAGGAAGAGCCAGATGCACAGACCGGAAAAAGCCCCACAGCAGGTGGAGGTGGACATAATTAATGGAGCCCAGTGAGCAAGCCTGTACATGCCAACATGTCAAAACCTTGTTCCAAGGAGCCCTGGTCTTGCTAGCCCTATCCCCGAGAAAGCAGAGCAAGAATAGCTTGGATTGGCACGCCCAGCAAATGTACCGCAGGAAATTCTCATAAGCCAGGGGTTTGCTCAGAGGCCCTGACCCCTGTGGCTAAAATCAGGATTATGTCTGTGCTGATTGACTTCTCAGCTGGGTTTTAGGAAAAGCCTCAAAAAGACCACTGGGTTGTACCCGAGATTGGCAGACGGCACCAATCTCCCTCAGACCGCACCGCCCCCCCCGCCCCCCCACCAAATCTGGACAAAAAGCTAACATGAAGGGAGACACTCAGAGGAAAAGGCCCCATCCCACAGCCTCTCCCTCTCTCTGGAACCCCCTTTGAGTCCAGGCTCTGGCCCCAGACAAGTGTATTTGTGTGGAATAGAGAAAATCAAATGCCCTTTACAAGTTGAGCCCTAAGCAGACCGAGTGCCAGCTTTGCTAGGAATGCCCAAAGCAATTTTGATCCTGGACCAGTGGTTCTCTCCCAAGATGCTATTGTTCATTTGAAAATTTGTGAAGTGGTTTTGGCTGTCACAGTAATTTGGGGCCACTACTACTATTTAGTAGTCAGGGACCAGAGGTGCCAGATACCTGTAATGCTTATAGGCGACCATCGTGTACAACATGGCTTCCCATGCAACTTTCAGTGTCCCACTGGACATTCGTAAAGACGAAAAATCAGCTGTGCCCAGAGCCTAATTTTACTTTGTTGATAAACACAGAGAATTTGTTTTGTTTTTTCTTGATTCACAATTTTAACATACACTAACGTTTCCAGGAAGGCAACTTGACCAAGAACTGTTGACCACTTTGGAAAATCGTGTTCCCCGGGGCATTGCCACTCTAGGTGTTTGAATCACCAGAGCAACACGCCTCGATCAGACGTTGTTTGTTACTGTCTTCCCGGTAATTCTACTCACGGATGTGAGCATCGACTATTTCATTATGTCATCTACTGTAGTGGTGCCCAAACATTTGAATGTTGAAATGCATGTTATTTTACTGTACATGACTTTATTTTTATTTCTTTGTTATATTACTATCAGGGCATTATGTTGATATGGGGGAGGAAATTATGTGTGTCGGAAAACTGTATTGTCTATAAATTTCATTTCAGGATGATAAGGGAGGGTGTTACAAAATTGTGATAAAAGGGAGAGTGGCATAGGAAAACTCACCCACGTGCTTCACCGCCGTGGTTGGACGCAGTGCACGAGTTTGGGTGGAGGTAACATTTTACCCAGACCATGCACTGTATTTAGACCTGCACTCTTTTCCGTGGATTGGAGAAAACTTTTTCCAGTGATGTGGCACTGATTAGAGAAATTTGCCGCATTATACGTGATATTGCTATATATAGCTCACAGATGGAACCACAACCACAGCCGGCAAACTATTTGCACCGTTTATCAAAGCCCAGAGTTAACTGGAGGAGGGACCCAGGGGCCATTTTCGTTGCCCGAAGTGGTGCGCCTGCGCCACCTAGTGGGACATGGGAAAGTAGCAGGTCTGCGAGAGGTTAAGCACGTTAATTTGCAGATGGATAACAATAATAACTGAATAATATTTCAGCTGACACTTATGGGGTGCCTACCACATGCTATTATTTTGTATATATTAACTCATTTGATCTTCACATAATCTTTATGATATAGGAACTGTTATCCCCCTTTTGCACTTGGGGAAACTGAGGCACAGAGAAGGTAAGTGATTTGACTATATTCAAGTAGCTAGCGGGAGGCAGGGTTGGGATTTGAACCCAGGCCATCTGGCTCCACAAGTGCTGCTCTTGACCACTGTGCTATGGTCTTGCCAGTGGTTGCTCTCTTGGGAGACACTATTCTGAGAGTCAAAGACTGGGCGTCTGCGGGGCCACCTGCAGCCATTTCTTCCAGGGCAGGAGGATTGTCAAGAGAGAGGAAGGAGAATTGAAAGTTAAACCCAATGACACTGTAGCTTCATGAGGGCAGAGCCCACATCTCCTTGTTCACTTCTATATCACCGGTAGTTATCCCACCTGACATGTACTGAGCACTCCATAAGTATTTTTTAATACAACATCTATATTGAGATATAATTCACATACCATACGATTCGTCCATTTAAAGTGTACAACGGTTTTTAGTATACTCACAGAGTTGTGCAACCATCACCACAATGTTTACCACTCTGAAAAGAAACCCCATTCCCATTAGCATCCACTCCCTATTACCCCCAACCTCCATCCCCAGCCCTAAGCAACCACGAATCTGCTTTCTGTCTCTATGGATTTGCCCATGCTGGACATTTCATAATAAATGGAACCGCATAATATGTGGCCTTTGGTGACTGGCTGCCTTCACTTAGCATATTATTTTCAAGGTTCACCCATGTTGTAGCATTTCATTCCTTTTTTATGGCTAAATAATATTGCATTATATGGATATGTCACATCTTATTTATCCATTCATCAGTTGAGGGATATTTGGGCTGCTCCCACTTTTTGGCTATTATGACTAATGCTACTCCAAACACTTGTGTATAAGTTTTTGTGTGGACTTATGTTTTCATTTCTCTTGAGTATACACCTAGGAGTGAAATTGCTGGGTCATATGGCAACTGTATGTTTAACCTTTCGAGGAACTGCCAGACTGTGTTCCAATGGCTGCACCATTTTTTTCCATTCCCACCAGAAATGCATGAGGGTTCCAATTTCTCCACATCCTTGCCAACACTTACTATTATCTGTCTTTTTTATTACAGATATCCTAGCGGGTGTGAAGTGGGCTCTCATTGCGGTGGGGCCATTGCATTTTAATCATAGTCTAATAGACTCCCAGACTGTTGGAGGTGGATGGAACCACAGCAATCCTGTAGCCCAATTTGTTCATCTTACAGGAGAAGCAGTGAAGGTGAAGGGAGAACACTGATGCAAGGTCACAGTTAGTAAAAGGAGGCAGTCACAGAACCTATATACATTTTTCTTTTAAGAAAGTAAAGAAACCTAAAGCCAGATGGCCAAAAACAACATAAAAAGGTCTGAATGATGTTATTCTCTAGAACCTAGGAAGTTTCTGCAACTATAAAAACCAGAAGATGACAAATCATTAACTAATAACTGGTAGTCACAATGACATAGTCATGTTCACAGATCCGCTATGTGTCTTAGCCACAGAGCAGAGGAAGCACTCTCCATCACTTCCCTGTTTAATGCTAACAACATCCCTGTCTTGCAGAGTTGTAAGTGTAAATAAAGGATTACGGATCCTATATCCTACAGGATTCTCTATCTAGCGTCTGCCGATAAGTTATCTGAGAGACATTCTTGGACACTCAAAGACTCAAAAAGTCCACCCTCCACATGCTCTTCTCCCCAGGGTCACTCAAAGTAGCATTTCAGTTGTGTGAGAAATGAATCAAAATAAGGATCTCAGGAGTGAGGAAGACATTTATATACAGAAATAACAGTAAACAATGAAGACAGAAAAGCTGAGTTAATTATTAATGCAGTTTGAAATGTCAACACAAATGTCAAAAAATGTTTTTTGAAAGAGAAGACACGACGTAAAATTTTAATAATCGCCTGAAGCTTGAATCGCAGTTTATGCCTGCACACCCGTGCCCCGTGGCAGCGGTGCGCTCTGCGGCGGGGTCCCGGGTGGGGCCGCGCGTGTGAACCGCCTCACCACCCCGAGCTCGGAGGAGGCACGCGGGAGAGAGGGTTGCTCCACGCTCTTCCCAGGCTGACTCCTGCTTCTCGCCTGATGAATTGGAGTTCCTTCAACCTTCCCTCGGGTCCTCTTAAACTTTTCTGTTTCAAGAGTGTGAATGACACATTTCCCTAGTTTTAAGTGGCGACAGGTCTCTCTCTCTGTCAGTGGTGGCTGGGAGAGGCGTGTCACTCGCCATCTTGGATCAAGGGCTAAAGGATTAGTTTAGCACGGACCTAAGGCGCGTCCTGAGGTGATGACAGTGGGGACAGAGTCGCATATCCTTGGACGACACTCTTCAAACCTCTCCTCCCCACCCCTCCCACCGCCAGCACCTGGTCAGAAAATAGATTCCTCCAACCCCGTGGCCAACCCAAGCTAGAGCGGGTAGGATTGGTGGCTTTCTCCTGGGCATCCGTGCGTCCCAGATTATATCCATCCTGTCCGCCTGGGCTTCTGGCTCAGCTCCGCTGGAGCGGGCGCTGCGGACGCGGAGTGCGAGCGAGCGGCTGGGGCTCTGCCCGGGGCGGGCTGGGAAGCAGGATGGCCGCGGGGGTGAGGAGCCGCCAGGGCCCGGCCGGCCTGACACCACCTGGCGGAGTCTTGGGGAAGAGTCTTAAAGGCGCGCACTCCTCCGCACCCGGCGCACTCCAGCGGGAGCCGCCGAGAGCTCGCCTCCCTCTCCCGCCCGGCGCCTCGGGAGGTAAGTGCGAGCCGCCGAGCCGGAGTCCGGGCCCGGTGCGGGCGGCCCGGGGCTGCCCCGCGCTCAGGAAGCTCTGGCTGGGGCTGCGGTTGGAGGGCGGCGCCCAAGTTTTTTGAAGGCCTCGGAGGGCAGCTGGAGCGGCGCAGCGCCTGGGCGGGGATGGCGCGGGTGGCCGCGAGCTTGGGCCGTCTGGGGGCGGTCCCCCCCGGCGGTGTTTCGGGGAGAGGCACCCGCGCGCGGCGCACGCCCGACCCCCGCCTGGCGCCCTGCGCACTTGGCGCGCTCGGGCCGTGGTCCCGGCGAGCCCCTGCCTGCTGGAGCCGCGACCCCGGCTCCGTGCCTTCCTGCCCGCCCGGCTCTCTCGCCGCTCGCTCGCCCCGCGGTCGCGCCGGGTCACGCCGGCAGGTCGCGCTCGGCGGCCGGCCAAGCCCTCCTCGGCCCCGCCGCGCCCGCGCCCCGGGCCACCCCGCCCGGCCTCTCGGCGCTGCGCCCCTCGCCTTCCTCATCTCCAGCCGCTTGCTATTTTCACACCTCCCGGTGCCCCGGCCCCGGCGCCCGATTCAGTGCTTAGTAATTAATTTGGCGTTTCAGAATGGTCAGCGGGCTGGATAATGGGCGCATTCATCCCCCGGGCTAATCTGAACAGAGGTGGGAAGAAAGGCTTTCACAGACAGAAAATGCCATTCGCCGGGCGCTCAAAGGGGCTGTCACTCCCAGAATAAATCGCCGCCGCGCCCGCCGCTTCTCTGGCCATTTCCATACAGCTCCGGCCCGCGCCGCGGACCCGCCGGCCTCGGCCTCGGCTCCCGGGAATCACTCACTCGAGCGCCTTCGACGGGAAAGTCGGGCGAGAGCGAGAGCCAGGCGGGGGCCGAGGGGAAACGGGGAGGCAGGGGGCTTGGGTTAAGGCCGCAGGGGACAAAGAGCTTGATTAGAAAATCAAATGCTAAACTAGAAGGAGGCGCAGCTCATTCAAGGCGTGGACGCTGGAGCTGGAGCTTGGGGAGCAGCCGTCCAGAACCCCGCGTTTTGCAAAAGAGGAGGACTCGCAGCCCACAGCCGTCCGTCCCAAACTGTAGATGGAATCTAATCCACAGGCACAGGTCGTAGAGCCCGGGCCCGGCTGGTGCAGTCCCGAGCCGCCCGAGAAGTTTCGTGCCGGGTTCCCTGTGATGTCAGCTCTTTCGCGCGCGGGCCGGGGAGCTGACACCGTGTCCTCTGCGGCCTCCTTCTCGTCACCCTTGCCCAGACGCGAGGGTCCGCCCCGCGGGCATCAGCTGAGTGGGTGACGGCTGCTTTCCTCTGACCCCCTCAGTGTTGGACATGAACGGCCTACGGAGTCGGAAAGCTGGGGCCTTTCCTTGGCGGCGCCCCTGCCCTCTGACCGAGCGGCATCGTGCGCTCCAGCCGCAGCCCTAACCCCGCGGACCGCGCACCCGCAGCGCCACCAGCCGGGCTGTGGAGCCTCCAGGCGGGCAGGGCCTGCTTGGCTCTATCCAGGGTGAAGCTCCAGGCGCCTGATTTTCCTGCCATCGGGTCTCATCGTATGACCATCTTGCTGGGCACATTTAGCCCTGGACCCTTCCTCCTAGTGAGACGCTCCGGCCGGGGCAGGAGAAGGAGCTGTGGCTCCAAGGTCGAACCTCAGCTGGGTTGAGAGGCTGGAATGACCAGGGAAGCAACTGGCGGGAAGGGGGCATTTCTGGAATAGCTAGATGGGTGTCCCAGGGTGTAGGGGAGATCGAATCCCATGCCACTCCCTAACTCCTGAGTGGAAGTCACTCTTCCATTCTAAGTCTCAGTTTCCTTGTCTGGAAAGCAAGGACGAAATGAGACCATATTTGGCCCCAAGTGTAGGACCCTCAGTAACAGGGTCCCACACACCGCTCACACCCCTAACCCCCAATGCTGCCCCATACTCCCTGGCATCTCTCCAAGTCATCACCAGCACCTCTCCTTGGAGCTTTAATAACTCCCCAGATTTTCCCCAGGCTGCTTCCACCCCCCTTGCTGCCTCTGGGTTCTGGCAGCCAGCTCTCCTTGAAGCCACACTTTCGAAGTAAGAGCTGGAAGGGGCCTTTCAAATGTTCTGGAGCTGTTGTACAGATGGTGATATGGAGACCTGAAGTGGCTTGTCAGTGTCACCCAGCTAGTTAATCAGAGGAATTGAACCAGAGTGGACTTCATGGCAGAGTCATGAATCTCAGACTCTGGGCATCAGCCCTGGCCCCACCCCCAGAGAGAGGTTCGCTGGACCCGGAAAGGGCCCAGAAATCTGCATTTTAAACAAGCTTCCCAAAGCATTTTGGTGCAGGTGGTACAGGGATGATATTTAGAGAAACACCTTCCCCAGCAGCCCCTTCTCCTCCAGGACCATGAGCCCTACTTGCCTTCTACGTCTCACACTTGATCAGCAGAACAGTCTTTTCTCTTATCCCCATTGGAGTCCCACAGTGGGTGGGTCTACTTCCAGGAGGTACATCGGGATGCCTCAAATGTGCAGCCTCTGACGGGGCAGCTGTGGGTGACCTGAGCACCCCACCAGGTGAGGAATGGTCTAAGTGGGCCATAGGCTGACTGGACATTGAGCCTCCAAATCTACAGGCCTCCTCCTACCAACAGGCTTTCACAGCCGGGCCTAACACTGCACACCGTGGGCCCCACACAGACAGTACAAATGTACCCAGAGGCCCCCCCTTAGCAAAGCAAAGCCTGCCCACACCAGGGACAGAGCAGCCCGCCAGAGGGGATCCGTGCCAGCAATAACCCAGGTGTGAGCTGTGGCCCAGAATACTCACACCTGCCTCTTCCCGACTCAGGGGCTCAGAGGAGAGAAGGTGTGTGCCGAGGAGGGGCAGGGGGGAGGCCTGGAAGAGTGGAAGAAAGTTGGGGGCGGGGGGAAGCCGTCAGGAACAGAGAGGGGGGCCGGGGAGGGGACAGGTCCCTATTTATGTAAGGCGTTTGTAGCTGTGGATTGTAAAACTGGGCAGGATTCTCTGGAGTAATTCATAGTGTTTGGACAAGACAAACATTGTTCTGCTTTAAACAAACCTCCAGAAAGGTCAGCCTGGTTCATCCCTTTGCTGCGAGTCGCTGAGACTATCCAGATGATGAGAAAATCAGATCTTAGCTGAGGGGGCCCAGGCAGCAGGCAGCTGCCTCCTGAGCCCTTGGGATCCAGGGTGAGGGCACCCAGCCGAGGGAGAGTCCTTGGCTCCCGTTGAAAAGGGCTGGCTCCCACTCTGGAGCCAGGAGACGTGGTGTGTGTGTGTATCACAGATTACGGGGTTTTGATGATTCCAGGGATCATCGAAGTTCTAGAATGAGGCCACATGACCTACAATGCGAGTCTTCTTCATGTGAGCAAAGGATTGATGGGAAACAAAGGTGCATGGATGCAGAACCGAGTTAGACCCACTAATCTCAAGCCCAGATATGCTCCTGGACACCAAGAAATCCCTTCCTCACATGTGCACACCCTGGCTGGGCCCCTCTGTGTTCACTTAGCAAACAATTTTTGAGTCCCTACTACATGCCAAGCTCTGTGCTATGTTTTGGGCATATAGCAGTGAGCAAGAAAGATGTCCCCCCTACCCCCCAGTCATGGAGCCTACAGTCCGGCTTATCCTCCCCCTCCCTGTCTTCCCCAAGAAGAGAAACTTTTCACAATTTTACTTCTAGCCTCTCCACTGCCACCATCACTTCAACAAGCTCCCTGGCTGAGACCCAGCATACCAGTTCCCAGACCGGGCCTGACAGCGAGTAGCATTCTCTAAGTGTGAGCACCACTATGATTTGATTATGACGATGATTGTGACCATGGTTGTGATTGGGATTATGATTGGGATGGGGATTATGACACTCCACTCGGGAGGGATCTCCCTGACCCCAAGCTGAAGTGGATACTTTTTATTGATACTTATTATTCACTCTCATTGACTTATTAATTAGTAATTGGTAATTAGTAAAGTATTATTGATGCTTATTAACACCCAAGTACAGTCTTTCTGTAGTGCTTGTTGTCACTGTCCTGTACGTGATCTCCAGTTGCCCAGGGCAGTTAGTCATCTTCTCAAGAGGGTGGCGTCCCTGTGGTAACCATGGTGATGGTAGTGTCACTGAGCCAGCTCGTTCCACACAACTTTATAAAAGTTATATTTGTTTAGGGCTTTGGACACTTCAGGGTCTTTTGCACGTGCTTTTTCACTCCGTATTCCTGATATCCATGCAAGAGAGGAAGGAAGCAAGGAAGGAAGAAAGGAAGGAGGGAAGGAGACAAATAATATTACTATCCACATTTTTCAGAAGAGGAAGTTGATGCTCAGAGAGATGAAATGACTTATCCACTGTCTTAATTCGTTCAGGCTGCTGTAACAGAATACCAGAAAATGGGTGGTTTGAACAACAAACATTTATTTCTTACAGTTCTGGAGGCTGGGAAGTCCAGGATCAAGGTGCTGGCTGATGGGTTTCTGGTGAGAGCTCTTCCTGGCTTGCAGATGGCTGCCTTCTGGCTGTGTCCTCACGTGGGAGAGAGAGAGAGAATCTCTCTTCTTTTTTTTAAATTTAGTTAAATTTAATTTTTGAAATTTAGATATAATTGGCACATCACATTATATTGATTTCATGTCTTTTCTTAAAAGGACACTAATCCCATCATGAGGGCTCTAACTTCTTGACCAAATTACCTCCCCAAGGCCCCACCTGCAAATCCCATCACACTGGGGATTAGGGCTTCAACATATGAACCTGGGGGTGAGCGACACACTCATTCCGTCCATGGCACCCACGGTCACAGAGCTGTAAAGGTCAGGAGAGCGCATGATTGGAGCACAATCCAAACAGTCTTCTTGGGCCCATGCCACCCTGCTGACCACCCAAGGAACTCCCTGCGAACAAGGCTAGGAACCAGGGCTCCTGGGAGACCCCATAAACCAGGTGCTCAGCCAGAGGCTAGGAAGTTGCTCCCTAGGCCAGGTCATGTCCAGCCAGCCTCGGGTCTGGTTTCTGGCATCATTCTGGGGGCTAGCCTGCTGGCACTCCTTGCCTGATCTCAGCATCAGTGAGAAAGAGGTCCCCTCCTTCCCCCCAAAGCCCAGCTTCCTTTAATACCTTATTGTGGTTGCATAATCCATGCACTTACCCCGTCTGTTTGGAATCAATGGTCCATGTCTATTTTCATCCAGTGAAATTAAGGAATTAAGTCCCTTAGATTTTCTTGGAATTAAGTCCCTTAGATTTTCTCCTTGTGTGATGTGTAGACCAGCAATGCCTCATTTTACTGATATTCGGGGAAACTAAGCCATTCCACAAAATTCATTTTTGCAGTTAACAAAAGCTTCCTCCTTTAAGCATAGAAACTTTATGTAATCATTTTTCCGTCAAAATCATGATTTTTCCCCCCCACCTAAGTTAGCAGAATCAAATATAGCAGGTGTTCCCTAGGTTGGTTGAATGACCTGCAGCCCATTCCGATGACCCCCAGCTATCTTTAGGAACATCAGCTCCTGGGCAATGTGCTCAGCCTGCCTGCTTCAGTTTCCTCCCTTGTAAACCCGCGGAGCCCTGTATGGACGCTCTCCTATTCTCTAACTCCCCCGGCCTCTCACGGTAATGCCCTCAGGAATGTGGGTGGCTGCAGGGCCTGTCCTGAATCCCTGGGTGGTGGCTGGGATAGATTCTGTAGCTGTCACTTCTCAGTGCGTCAGTGTTCAGCAGTCAGCCACTCCTCAAGGATCCTCATCTGTGGTTCTCTGTGACCCTGGAAGAACAGAAGATGCCTGACCGCAGTTTATAAACACTTCTAAGTAAAGAACTCCGGCATCGCTGTGGACCGAAATCCTTGGATATCCTGGCTGCTCTTCTCTCAAAGGCCCAGGGGACTACTGGACTTCCTTCTGGACTGTCCCTTGAATTATAAGGGTAATGCAACCCTGGCCTCCAGAAAAGGGAATCTACAATACCTTAATACAAACAGCAAGGGCTTGGCGGGCCGAGGTTGAAGGCGCTGAGCTCAGCATTGTCAGAGGTAAAGACCGGTGAGATGTGCTTAGTGCTCGTGAGAAGAGGACCCAAGGCAAAACTACAGGAATGCTTCAAGGCCAGAGCGTTGACGTGCCCTCTTTTTGTTCCTTTTCTTTACTTGGAGCGCACCTTTTAAGACTTGCAGGGGACTCTCTTTATTTTGGCATTTCTGAGATTTGTTGGTGTATTCCATTCCCATGGGCCCTGTAACAAATCCCCACAAACTTGTGGCTTAAAACAGCAGAAATTTATTCTCTCACAGTTCTGGAGGCCAGAGGCTTGAAACCAGGATCACTGGGTTGAAATCAAGGGCTGTGCTCCCTCCATGAGCTCTGGAGGAGAATTAGCTCCTTGTCTCTTCCAGCTTCTGTGGCTGCCGGTATTCCTTGGCTTGTGGCCCCATCACTCAGACTTCTGCCTGTGTCTTCGCATGGCCTTCTCCTCTTCTGTCTTGTCAGATCTCCCTCTGCCTCTGTCTTATGAGGACACTTGGGGTGGCATTTAGGGCCCAGTCAGATAATCCATGACAATCTTCCCATCTCGAGATCCTTAATTTAATCACACCTGCAAAGACCCTTTTCTACCATATAAGGTAGCATTCATAGGTTCCAGAGATTAAGACGTGGATATCTTTGGGGGGCATTTTTCAGCCTACCACAGCTGGTCACCACCATCAGTTGTCCACTCCTATTCTGTGACAGGGAAGTCTGTTAAACACTAGGGGTTCAGAGGGAAAAGACACAGATCCCCCCTCAAGAAGCTCATGGATTAGTTAGGGAAAATAGTCTATGATATTAAAAGCTAAGAGAAAAGCAACTCCATGCCCTTGGAGGTACTCAGGACGGATTGCAAAGAGTTCAAATTACTTATCAGTGTCTGCAAGGCCCTGTATACCCTGTACCTACTTCTCTGATGTCACCTCCTACCGCTCCCCATCTTGCTCTCCAAGCCTCTACCAGGCTGGCCTCCTTCCTATTTCCTCACACAATTCAAGTTCTGCCTCAGGACCTTTGCACTTTCTGTTTCCTCTTCCTGGAATGTACACTTATCCCCACCCCTCCGCCATATTCCCACAGCTCTCTTCCTCCCTTGACTCTGCTCTACTGGATCCTTCTCAGAGAGCCCCCAGTACCTCGTCTAAAGTCCACCTCCCCTCCTGGCACTCTCTGTCCCCTCCTCGGCATTGTGCTCTTAGCACTTATTACAGTCAAATCGTTCCTGTCTGGGCCATCTCCACCTCCACGAGCATTTTGAGATTTGATGACTAGAACTTCCCCAAAGATCCTAAATGCATCCTGTTTTTATTTCCGGTTCTCTTTCCGAGAACGTATTTAGCTTGTTTTGCCCTTAGTAGCACATTGGGCTAAATTTTAAGTGGATCAGAATGGGGTGGTGGGGGCTGTTCTTCTAGGGGTAATTTGTGAATGTGAGGAGCCCTTTTTCAGTTGACTGGTGTGTGTGGGGTGGGACCTACTGGCATTTAGTGGACAGGGGTCAGGGATGCTAAATATCCTGTAGTGGGCAGGACTGTTCTGCCCAGAGAAGAATTTTCCTGTCCCAAATGCCAATAGCACCTCGGCAGACAGACAGTCTCAGGGAAACAGTTTGTACTTGAATCCTAAAATTGTGTTTTTCGACCATAACTGATACCTTTCACCCTGTAAGAGTCTTTGAAATTCTTTCTCCCAAATCCGTCACCTTCCGCTACACCTGTCTGTGTTCCACAGCCTAATCACACAACCTCTTGAGATTCTCCAACTCATCCCCTTCCTCTTGGCATCACTCCAGTGTCACCTCTAAACGTTGAGGTTTCACTGAGGGGACAGAGTCCCCCCTTCAGATTTTGTGTAAATCTTCAGTGAGCTGAGCCCCAAGTCTGGGCTCAAAGGCCCCCCACTATTTTCTCCACCCAGAGAACTGTCCTTTTATTTGCACCCTTTGTTTCCTTCCTCCAGGGCCAATCTTCCATCCATGACAAAGCTTCCCCCCACGGTGACCCATTTTCTTTATTTTAATAGCGTTCAGGGTGGGACCTTGTCAAAAGCTTTTTGCAAATGAAAATAAATTACATCTACTGGTTCCCCTTATCCACAGGCATTTTCACCCCTTCAAAGAACTCTGGTAGATTAAAGGATTTGGCGGATTTGGGGTTTGTATGGGCTTCTATGCCCAACTCCTAAATCCTCAGCCAAGAAGCCTGCGATAGGGGAGGCCTGAGCTGAAGATGCAGATGAAGAACACTGAGGAAAGGGAGAAATCTCCAGGAACCCCAACACACTCTACAGGCCTGTTCTTCCGTGCTCTAGACCTTTTCCAGAATGGTTGCATCTCCTGAAACCCTGTCAAGGGACCTGGGATCTCTTGAGCAATCTCCATGAGGCTGATCACGTGAGCTGGGCTCTAGAAGCCTTGAAATGAGAGGATTCCCCTAATTCTTCCAGAGTGAGGGATCTGAGAGCCAGATCTGAGGATTATGAGTATCAAAAAATAATAATAAATAACCCTAAACTATCATATATTGAGTATCTACTCTGTGCCAGCTTCTTTCCTTTCAGAGACATCTTTTTAATCACCCTAACAAGCCTGTAAGGTAAGTGGGATGACCCCCATTTCATCGCGAGAAAACTGATGCTCAGATGGGTAAAGCCCCTTGGTCAAGGTCACACCATTAGGAAGTGGTGAATTGGAATCCAGATTTGCCTACATCAAGTTCCTTTCATTTCTGAAAGAAACACAATCAATCCAGGGCACACTGACCCTTTTGGAAAGGCTGGATGCTGGGATCGCCTCTGCTGCTACAATTTCCAGCCTATGTTGGGAGTTCTGGGAACCAAATCATGTAACGTCTGTCCTCTTAACTGAACCGGACGTGCTCAGAAGCACAGCTGAGCCAGGGCATAGCTCATACCTCCGGTAGACCTGAGTCCCTTCCCCTGTCTAGAAATGGCTGAGACCCATTTGTGTCAGAAAGCTCATTGTCAGCGAACAGCGTCTTGCCCATAGGTGCTGACTAAGAGCTCCACACACTGGAACCAGACCATTTTAGTTCAAATCCCTCCTCCTCTACTTATCAGTGATGTGATCTTCAGCATATCACTGCTCTGTGTCTCGGTTTTCTCCTCTGTAAAATGGAGATAACATACCTATCTCGTAAGGTCGTTATGAGTATTATGAGTTAATGATTGATAAAGGGCTGAGAAGGGTGCTTGACACCCAGTAAGCATTATATAAATGCTTGATTTAACAGGCAAAACCCTTGGTCAAGACCCAAGATGAAGGCTTCTCTGGTCATCTTATTTCTCCTAAGCCCTTACTTTCTTCCTGTCCTCCTTTCTTGCAAACCCTCAGCCTGTGCCATCTGGTAACCCTCATCCCTGGGATGTGCCCTCCTCTGCATCCTCACCCTGTTCCCTAATTGCTCCCCCACCTTCATGCTTACCGTACAGCCTGGCCCTCCCCTGAGCCTCCCCTCACACTGCAGCCCTCTTCAGGGGGCTGTTCTTCTTCCTCACCACACAAACCCAAGGCCCGGGAGCGGGGAGCTGTTGTCCTCCTCAATCCCCAGCGTCCCTTCCATCTTCATTAAAACAACAACACCCTGCTCCTTTAAGGCCAGGACCACTCAGCTATTCCACCTTCCACATCTCTTCCTCGGAATCACCTCCCCATCTGGGTCACTCTTCTCTTTCTTTGAAGACACCAGCACTTGGTTCAGTCTTTGTCTCTGCCCCAAGCCCTGAAGCTGGTCCTGAGTGTCTTTAATACCCAGGTGGACAGCCCGTTGGGCACCTTGACCTCTGTTTCTCCAGTCACCTTCCCCTCAGCTTCCCAGCAGGACCCACCTCTTGTCTTCAGTGGGTCTTGCCATCACCAAGAGATTTTCCACCTCTGATTCTCAATTCAGCCATGTACTTTTGGACCACAATTTCCTCAGTTATCCCCCACCACATCTCTTTTTCTATCTTCCTGAATCTTCTAGACCGGCTCTGTCTGATAGAACTTTCTGTGATGATGGAAATGTCCTTTATGAGTGCTATCCAAATCACAGGTAATTGAGGAATCGAGCTTTAAATTTTATTTAATTTTAATTCATTCAAGCTGAAATTGAAACAGCTACGTGTGGTTACTGGCTACCATAGTACACAGCATAGCCTTATACCCCTGGCCTTTCTATTTCCTCTTCCATCTGTGGCCTGCCTTCACTTCCTCCTTTCCTTAGCTCTGTCTCCATGTCCATCACATCAGCCACCCTCTTCTCCTTGTCCTTCTGTCCCACCTCCTGGAACAAACCCTCAACTCTACATTAATCAAACTATTCGACTTTCTCTAGGTCTACACACGGGGCTGCAGAGCATTGCTGGGGGGTGGGGGTCTTCTGACTTGGCTGGTTGACATTCTTTCTCATAGAAGGTCACCAACCTCAATAAGACCTTTATCTGCCCAGTGAGCATTATCTTATTCACCGTAATGACCCAGTCAAGCCTTCTCCCCATCCTCAAACCTCCAATGCTCCTGCCTGCTCCCTCACTGTCAGCAGATGGTGTCACTTCCTATTCCATTGAAACAAGAGAAGCTTCAGACCGCCTGACCACCAGTTTTACAAGGCTGGTTTTATCTGTCTTCAACTCTCCTGCTGCTCCTTCCTGTCAACATTTAGGCATGTTCAAATAGCCCTATCCTATAAACAACAACAAAAAACCCCAGCCTCCCCTCAATCGCATGCCACCTGCCTGCTATCACCCTATCTCTTTCAGACCCCTTGTTTTCACACTTCTTGAAAGTTGTCTACACTTGCTATCTCTACTTTCTCACCTCCCATTCACTCCATAACCTGAGGCAGTCTGGCTTCTGTCCCTACCACTCCTCTGCCACTGCTAGTCAAGGTCACCAATGACTTCCTTATAGTTTAATCCAGAGAACTCCTTTCAGATCTTATCTTGACCTTGAAGGCATGTGACACTGCTCACAGTCCCTCCTTCCCTGAAACTCTAGGATACCGAGTCTTAAGTCTCCGTTTCTTCCTCCTGCTCTGGCTCCCTCTAAGTTTCCCTGAAACTGCCACACTCTCCTCCTCCTCCTCCTCCTCCTCCTCCTCCTCCTCCTCCTCCTCCTCGGATGATCCTCGGGCTTCACAGGTAAGGCTGGGCGCCAAGAATGGCAGCTCCCCCTCCCGACGCATTCCTTGCAGAAACACCTGGGAATTTGCTTTCTCACCCAAGAGCCACACTATTGTGTTTTGAACTCCAGTTGGTACCGTGGGTCCTGCTGCTCAGAGCCTGACATGCCTTTTCGGGTGTGTATTTATAACCCTCACTTGGAGAAGCTCTCACAACACTCGGACATCTGTTTTTTTCATTTGTTCCCTCAAAAGGCAGTATGCTTTAGGAAGGGACACTGACAAATGAGAGGGCACTGGGAGAGGCTTCAGAGTGGTCAGAAAACAGTGCCCTGTGAGAACTCATTAAAAGAAGTGGGAAGAGTTTGCCCAGGAGAGAGAAAACAGAGGACAACAGAGGGCTGATTTCGAAAATACGAAGAGGCAGAGTCTTGGTCTGGGCTGCTGTGTGGGACTGGAATTGGACCAACTGTACGAGCGACAGGGACGTGGGTTTTCAATGGACGTAGACCAGTTCTACTGTGTCCCAGAATGTTCCAGACCTCTAGGATACAAAGTGACAGTCTGCCCCCCAGGAACTACTAAAGAAGATCAGTTTAGACCTAAGTGACCACAATAAAAGTGGAAAGTGCCCCCCACCCCTCACTTCTGAAGACCAGTGGCATAAGCTCAGCTGGCAACGTGGAATAGCTATCCCCCGCCCGGAGTGCAATTGCAAACCTGCTGCCACGCAAGATCCCTCAAAAGCCCTGCGGACAGCAGCCAAAGCAGGGGGACGGCTTGGCGCGCACTCGGGGATCTAGTCTTGTAGATACCCCAAAATCGACCCAAGTCGGGTGGGCGGTGCGCTGGGCTCCGATTTGCCTCTTTCAGGCTCCTCCTTGCCAGACCGTCTATTCCTGACTTGTGGGCGACGCCACCAGCTTAGATTGTGGGCCACCAGAGAATCTGCCCCTCGAGCTCACTGCGGTGACCGGTGTGGGGACGTTGTCGAGGACCTTTGCTCATCACCTCACAGTGTGTCCCTGTTATGAGGCCCCCTGGGAGAAGTTCCTGTCTGATTTCAGTACAGAATAGTTGTAATTCTCTTGAGTAATAGGTCTGTTTTTATCTCATGGACATTGAGAATTGTGTAACCGACATGGTCTCCTTTTCACTTTGGCTGCGGGAAAGCTTAGGGACAAGTTGGTAGCCTGCCCACAGGAGGTGAAGAGGGCATTCCAGGGTGCATTTCAGCTTATTCCCATCTCCATTTTGTCTTCCCTCTTGGTTTTTCTTTCTTCTCTTAGTGTTCCTTCTTATTTTACTATACAAAATCAAGAACATACAAGCAAAAATAAATAAAAATCATCTGTAATCTCACTATCCAGAGATAACCACAATTAACAATGTTGTCTTTTTATGCCTACTTTGAAAAAAATAAAAATGAGAAGTAGACTGTGATAGTGTTTTTTGGGGCATAGTGTTTTGTAATTTACTTTTTTCACTTTATAATATGTCATGAACATCTTTCCATGCAATTAAATGTTTTTCTTTAAATAATTTTAAATTTCTATAAAGATCCAGCAATTTAAGACTAAGAACTAACACATGTACATCCACTTACTATGTGCCTGGCTTTACATTTATTTACATATACATATATGTGAACATATATTCATGTAGATTATATAAGTACAATATGTATGTATACATATTATAAGCTATAATCCTATGTGTTCACTCATTTCATGCTTACGAAGCTATGAGGTAGATATTATTGTACCCCTTTTACAAATGAGGAAACCAAGGTATAGAAAGATGCAAAACTTGCTACCATCACAATCTGGCTCCAAAGAATGTGCGTGAAAGGCTGCTGTGCTGCCTCTCAGATACCACGGGGCTTTCACGGTCCATCATGGCTTAACATTTCCTCTATCTCCTCTCACCTCACTTTCTAATTTATGTTATTTTGCCATGTTTTAAGTACCCTTGTACGTCACCCGAAATCCTTTCTGCCACAAGGCAAGGCATAAATAAACAGTGTAGAGAGTGGTAAATGGCACAAGAAGGCAAAGCTACAGTGCTAGTCCAGGGGAGAGGATGAATACAGGCTGTCCTGCAATGCAGAGGAGTTATTTCCTTGGGCTGTGGTGAGCGCCCATCCCTGAAAGAGCTGGCCTGGGTGGTCGTCTCTCACGGAGGCTGGGGAAGGCGTTCTTTCAAGGAGACTGAGCCAGGCCAGATGAGCCCTGAGGCCGCTTCTTAGATTCTCAGAGTTTATGAAAATGCCACTAAGACAAAATAAGGCACTTAGTGGAGACAATGCAGCAAGTCAGCCCTTGGGCCAGAGCTAGGAGCCTGGGCTTTCAATCCAGGTCTGGCACTAGATTACTCATCCCAAAGCAACAAACTAACAGGATTTCACTTCCAAACTCTCGGTCCAGTGTATTCTTTCCCCAGAGCTCTTTGACTGCTGCTGCAAGACGGTCAAAGGATGCCGTCCCTGTCCTCAGTCCTTTTGTTAAGGTGGCAGAGAATGAGACAAGGAGGAGAAGCTGGGTGGCCTGAAGGATGCCCCATAAGACTATAATTGGGTGGGATTATCCATCTGACAAATGTGAGAAGAGGAAGGAGCCCAGGTTTCTATTCCTGGATTCGATTTTTACCAGCTGGGAGATCTTGGGCAAGTTTCTTCACCTCCTGAGACCTCAGCTTGCTCATCTGCAAAACGGAGTTAATACCTACTTTGCAAAGCTGCTGTGGGGCTCCCATGCGATAGTACACAGTATAGCACCCTTAAAAACGTGAGCCAGTAAGTACCCATAAGCCTGCCTCCGGGGAGCTGGGGAGGGTTGGGCTGCCCCCAGCTTGAGGCCTGGCAGACCCTTCTGCGAGGGGCGCTGGCCAGTGCCCAGATGCTGTCGGCTTCTTTCCCCTTCAGTCTCCTGCCCAGCACAGCTCCCCGCCCCATGCATGAGAGGCCCCGCGTTCCGACAGATAGGCCCACCACACGGTGACAACGATGCGGGGGTGGCGAGGGAACAGCCCCGTCTCTCGGGACCCCAGGGGCTTCGGGCAGGAGGGGTGAGTAGGCAGAGGCTGCATCCTCCTCCTCTTCCACACGATCCCGGCCGTCTGCCCAATGGGGCACGGCCCTGTACGCGGTGCCACCAGGGCCATCGGGCTGGGTTACAGGAAGGCCCGACCTCGGCGCAGCAAAGAAAACAAACACAGATGTGTTTGGCTGGGACCCAGAGGGAGAAAATCGTCCCCTCCCCCCCCCGCCCGCGCGCTCCCCCGGGCGTGGGGCCGGCGGAAACCTGCGGGGCTCTCCGGGCAGCGCGGGGCCGGGGCGAGGCTGACAGTCCCCGGCCGCCCCTCCTCCCTCCGCGGGGTGCGCGCCGGGCCCAGCCCCCTCTCCGGGGTTTCCCCGGGCGCTCTTCTCGCTTTCTCTTTGTCTCTGCTGCTCTTTCTCGCGCTTCCCGGTTCCCACCCGCTCGCGCTCCCGCTCTCTCCGCGTCCCTGGCCGCTTCCCTTTAACTTTCTTCTTTCCCGGGGTTAAAACTTTGCTCGCGAGCGGGCGGCTGCTCGCCGACGTTATTGGCCGGAGCCCCGCCCGGCGGCCCCGCCCCCCGCCCCCGCTCCCCTCCGCCCCCCACTCCCAGCGCGAGTGGCGGCGGCGGCGGCGGCGGCGCCTTCGGGGGCGTGCGTGCGTGTGTGTGAGTGCGCGCCAGCGAGCGTGAGTGTGTGTGCGCCCCGGGCGCGGGCTGGGCAGCACTCGGACCGCGGCGGGAGCGGCGGGAGCCGGCGGCCGCGTCGTCACTCGGGCGAGCGAGGCGGCGGCGGCGGCCGGGCCGGGCTGGGGCTGGGGCAGCGGCGGCCGCGCCGGGCATGGAGCTGGCAAGCCCGCGCTGAGGCGGGACGCGCCTGCACGCCGCGAGCGAGAGGCTCTCCGCCGTCCGGCGCGCGGGCTCCCCGGCGGGGCCGGGCAAACTTTTCTTTCTCTTTTGCCCTCTCCAGAGGTAAAGTCCCGGACGCGGACTCTCCGGCGGGCATGCGAGCTGGGGCAGCCGAGAGGGACCCCAGGCTGCGGGAGGAAGGGGCGCGGGGCCGTGCGGGGTCGGGGGCTTCCGCGCTCTCCTGCGCCCGAGACTTGGGGTGCTAGGCGGGCCGGCTGCGGCCGGGCGGCCGGGCGCGGGCATGCCCCTCGGGCGGCGTGGAGGCGGCTGTGGCGGGGAAGCCGAGCGTTCGCCCGCCGCCCCGGCTCGCGGCTCGGCCGGGAAGAAGCGCGGGCGGTGCGGGCTTGGGGCCCCCGGATTCGCCTGCTCCCGGGACTTTGGGGAGCGAGGCGGGCAGTCGGCCGCGAGGTTGGTGCCGGGGAAGCCGGGCATTTGCCCGCGCCCCCGCTCGCCGCCCCGCCGGGGGTGGAGGGCGCGGGGCGGGCTGGCTGAGCGCAGCTCCCCTCTCTCCGCAGGCGCCTTCTGCGGCGGGCGGACCGACTCCTCGGCGCGGCGGGGCCGGGGCACGCTGGCCGCAGCATGATGCGCGCAGTGTGGGAGGCGCTGGCGGCGCTGGCGGCGGTGGCGTGCCTGGTGGGCGCGGTGCGCGGCGGGCCCGGGCTCAGCATGTTTGCCGGCCAGGCGGCGCAGCCCGACCCCTGCTCGGACGAGAACGGCCACCCGCGCCGCTGCATCCCCGACTTTGTCAACGCGGCCTTCGGCAAGGACGTGCGCGTGTCCAGCACCTGCGGCCGGCCCCCGGCGCGCTACTGCGTGGTGAGCGAGCGCGGCGAGGAGCGGCTGCGCTCCTGCCACCTCTGCAACGCGTCCGACCCCAAGAAGGCGCACCCGCCCGCCTTCCTCACCGATCTCAACAACCCGCACAACCTGACGTGCTGGCAGTCCGAGAACTACCTGCAGTTCCCGCACAACGTCACGCTCACGCTGTCGCTCGGCAAGAAGTTCGAGGTGACTTACGTGAGCCTCCAGTTCTGCTCGCCACGGCCCGAGTCCATGGCCATCTACAAGTCCATGGACTACGGGCGCACGTGGGTGCCCTTCCAGTTCTACTCCACGCAGTGCCGCAAGATGTACAACCGGCCGCATCGCGCGCCCATCACCAAACAGAACGAGCAGGAGGCCGTGTGCACCGACTCGCACACCGACATGCGCCCGCTCTCGGGCGGCCTCATCGCCTTCAGCACGCTGGACGGGCGGCCCTCGGCGCACGACTTCGACAACTCGCCAGTGCTGCAGGACTGGGTCACGGCCACCGACATCCGCGTGGCCTTCAGCCGCCTGCACACGTTTGGCGACGAGAACGAGGACGACTCGGAGCTGGCGCGCGATTCGTACTTCTACGCCGTGTCCGACCTGCAGGTGGGTGGCCGCTGCAAGTGCAACGGCCACGCGGCCCGCTGCGTGCGCGACCGTGACGACAGCCTGGTCTGCGACTGCAGACACAACACCGCCGGCCCGGAGTGCGACCGCTGCAAGCCGTTCCACTACGACCGGCCCTGGCAGCGCGCCACTGCCCGCGAGGCCAACGAGTGCGTAGGTGAGTGGGGCGCAGCCCGGGCGCGGGCGGCGGGCGGGGAACGCGGGAGGCTGCTCCGGGGCCTCCCAGCCGCCGGTTCTCGGTCGGGAGCGCCGGCGGCAGCCGCACCCGAGGATGGCCCGCTGCGTGGATGTCGCGGGATTGGTGGGAGGTGCGTTTCGGCATGTCCTGGACCCGGGAGGGCAGAGAGCGGGTCCACTCACTCGCGTGGCACTGGCCGTGGACACTCGGGTTTTCACCCAGTGCGCTCTGCGAGGCCAGGAAGAAGTGCCGGAAATGCTGCGGGGAGAGGGTTTTACAGAAAATTTGCCGACTGGTCCCCCTAACCCCTCATCCAAATGCAAACACTGATTGCATTGCCTCAGTTTGGTGGGACCCCGGGATCCACATCCGCTCCATCCCCCCTTCCTTAGGGCTGCAGCTGGGCGCGCTGTTGGGGACCCAGGCCCGGGTCCGGGAAGTTACAGCTCCACAGCTGCAAGTCCTTTGGGGGATGGCAGAGGGATTTGCAGTTTGGGGCCAGGTCGGTACAGACGAGTATCACTCCTGGTCCCTCCATTTGTCTTTTATGGTTTGATTTTTTTTTTTCTTTTGGACAGCGTGTTTGTGTTAGCAGAAGAATGATGTGATTTAAATTAATTACTATCTACAGGTTACAAAGGAGAGTTCAGTAATTATTTTAAACTAATTCAATCTTGGCCCAAAAAGAAGTATACCAGATTTTTTTTGTGAGCGTCAGGGTTTGGTGAAATTTAAACAGTTTTGAATTAACGAAGGGACCAGATTCTCGAGTTTTAATGGGGTTTTGGGTCCCGAAGGAGAAAACTGACCAGACTGGCACTGATGAATATTATTGAGTCAGAAATGAAACTTAAAAAAGGGATTCATTCTATTTCTGAATTGTACAACTTTGCTTCTGTAGAAACTCTCTGGCATCACTTTCTCCCCAGGGGGAAAAAAAAAGAGAGAGAGAGAGAAGGTAGGAAGACAATACTGAACTTTTCCAGTGTGAGATGTAAATTTCCAAATCCCACGTTTTATTTTAATGAAAATTATTTAGTTTGCAAATGTGCCATTTGGTGTGCATCTTTTGGGAACATATGTATTTTTCCTCCCCCATCCCTCAACCCCAAACAGCCAGTGTGAATCTCTTCAATTGCTTCACCCTCTGAGGCACATGGCAGAGTTTGCTCGTCCCCACAAACGCACGTTTTGAGGTCTGGTTCTGATTAATTGTGTCATGTTGTTGTCGAATAGTTTGTGCCTCATGACTGTGGATGCAGACTTCTGAGCAAGCGAATGGAAAACATGTCTTGGAGAGGCGGGTGGGCACCGAGGCCCAGTCCGGCGTCCTGGGCTGCATGGCAGGGCCTCCATTTTTGCACTCAGTGGGTCCCGCTTTTGCACACCTAATTGTTCTTGCCCCTCCTTTAAGGGACAGAACTGGTTGCCAGTTGGAGGAGACTTTTCAGGATTCCACAGCCAGACAGTAGTTACACCCCGACTTAGGGCTCTTTGAGAATGAAATTCCTTTGATCTGTTCAATTCCTTCAGAAGTGTTGGTTTTTCCCATCTCTTCTTCTTCCCCCTTTCCTCTTTTCTTTTCTTCCTTTTGTGCGTAAGAACCCTTTATTGACATTTAAAGGGCCTCCCAGGGTTTTGCTATAAGTTTTAGTTTGTACGCGCGTATGAAAGATAACTTCACATTGTCATCCGTGGGGTCTAATTGGACAAACTCAAGTGAATACATTGAGGAGAATAAACTGGATGTTGTGGTAACATTTTACTGGCTTGAAGATTCGTCTTAGTTGGTATTGTTCAAATTCACAACCCACCCCCATCCTCTCCCAGTCCCTGTGGATGTGGAAACTTAACCAGCATTTGTTATAACAATGGTCATGCATTTGAAATAATCTCTATAGTTTAGGATTTTGTCTTTTGACCAAAGCACTAACCATGTGCACAAATTAGATTGACTGCTTTTTTTTTTAGCCAAACTGAGCAGTCAACATATTAACTAATGTAATTAGCAAGCCTTTTTGTTCAAAAGTTTAATTAGGCCTAATAAGTACATAATCTACATGACAAATAATCGGGTAACAATATTTTCAGTTTTTACTGAAGATATGTTAATTCTCAGTAGTTAAAGTATCTTTAAATCTTAGCAGTTATTCAATCATCTCCTAAAAGCAGAGCCAATTCAACTATGTTAAAGTTATTTATAGTTTCCTTTTTGAATAGTTGCTCTGATACCTTGTAGATGTCGCTGGCAACATCAGGGTGAAGTTCTCATAAAGTCTTAATTGAAGTCTTAGTGATTTTTCCATCATTCTGCAAAAGAGAAAGCCAGCAAAGACAATTTAAAAGTGATTTACAATTAAAGGTCGAGCTTTTTATGAAAAGGCCCTGTAGCGGAGATATCGGAATGAATTAGTATTTGACAGGTGTTCTGAGACACTACAGGGCACTGTGCTAGGAAAAAGCATTAATAAATCCTTCAAACACTAACTTTTGTACTATCAGTGGCTCAGGTTTTTTTCCCCCAACATAATCCCATCTTGTGAATTTCACACTGTTGACATATAAAGTCAAGCTACCCGGATTATTTACAATGCAGGCAAAGTAAAGAAGTATATATTTTTTTATTCCAAAAAAGCAGTCTTGATAAAAATGGAGCATTATCACCATGCTAGTTTCTTCTGTCTTTGCCTTTATAAAATAATGAGACGTGATTTATAATAGACTAAAATGGCATCTTTCCCCAGGTTAACCTGCCCCACCCCGCTCAAAAAAAACCCCTAAAACTTTAAAAAACGTTGATGTTGTTTGACTAAATGTTTTTTCTTCATAGGGCTGAGGTACTTTCAGATTACTAAGAAATCCGTATATCCTATAGGTTTTCTTTGGTCAGGGTTTCTTTTTGGTGTCGTTTCAAGGTTGAATTCTCTACGGAGAGTAAATGTGAACTTTTGTGGAGCCCAATTTTATTTTAAATCAATTTTGGATTTCTTCCGGGAGAAAAAAAAACACCCTCAAAACAATATGAAAGACAAGACTATGTATAACGTTACAGCCTCGACAGCTCTCGGTGGAGTAACTAAATTCTTTCTTCCGCCCATATGTATCAGCAGTGTTCACATGCTTTTATACACATATGCATTTATATTCATCGTATAAGGAAGCATCCATGCATGGTGGGGGGGTGTGTACATTCAAGGGAAAATGCATGAACAATTTTAAACCACCTGGGTTGCTAGGCCCTTTTTCCCCCCTTCCTTTTTTTCAAAAGAGCATCTGAAGACCATATTGTGTTTCATAAATTATTGACATCAGTTTTAATCAGCGTCCCCCTGACGTCGGAGCTGTGTTAGTATTTAGTGCCTGACGAAGCATGCTGTTTAATCTTACTGTGGGGATGTCAGCATGAACCCCTGCCTGGTTTGTGACAGGGGGAGCTTATGAAAACTCGTTTTGCGACTCATTCTATGGCTTTGTGTTGCCCAGCTGAAACCCAAAACCCACACAAAAGACGTCTCTGCAAGATGAGCACCGTGCTGGGCTGGCCTCCTATGGTCCTGGGTACCTGCAACATAATGCTCGTAATTGTTTAAACATGGCTTTGGGAGGGGGTTCTTCATGCTGTAGATCGTTCTGGTGCTTGGGCCTCCCATCATCCCCAGCGAGAGAGGGAGGTTATGTCGGTGGTATTGCCATTGAGAAATCCAATGCCCCGCTAAAGACTCTTGGAAAATCAGAAGGCTAAAATTATTTGCTGCCTAGTCCAGAGTCTGGCACATAGCTGTAGATCAATGAATGTTTTTATAGTCATGGTAATTATTATATTGTTGTCATTATAATGATTAACCCTTGAGGGCTTATTTTTTACCAAGCATTCACATTAATTTAGCCGTTTGATCATCGTGACTATGCTAATAATAGGCGCTTTCATTATCCTTATTTTACGGATGAGGAAACCATAACCTAGAGATATTAAATGGTTTACCCAAAGCCATATAGCTAGTGGGTGGTGGAGCTGGGACTCCAGCCTGATGTTTGTGCTTTGTGCTGTTGCATCCTCTATGCTACCTCCCCATAGCATGGATGGCTAGATGAATGAATACATGAACGGCAGTTACATAGCCATGTGTAGGAGAAAAGTTGCAACAACTTGTTATTTCTTGCTGGAACTGGAAGTGGTTCCCTAGTTGTGTTGTGTTGTGTTATATTATATTACAATATTTCTTATATTCGTACATACTTAAATATGAAATTGTGTATAAGAAGTTGTCCTTTATTTTAGCCATCAGGCCTAGTGGGAGCTGGGAGTTAGGAATATAAGTGAAGAGGGTTTAAGTTCTTTCTTGTGGGTTCTCAGCATCCACAAGTGTTGCTGATGGCCAAGTCTTTCTTGATTTCAGGGCCGGTGGTCTCTCTCAAAGGTGGTGGAACAGAGCTTGTCATCGGAAAATCCGCCTTAATAGGGCCTTCTCCTTTTGCCCTAGTGCTCAATATCCCCTTGCTTCTCTGAAACATATTGAAAAAAAATCTAGGAAGTGGCTGAGAAGTGTCATTCAAGAGAGGAGTTTAATGGCATGTCCTCGTTGTTGGCGTGGCGCTGGTAGGTGCAGTTGGTGTGTGTCAGCCGCACAAGGCTGTCATTTATCTCTGTTGGCCCCACAGCAGCTGGAGTGAGGGTCTCTGCGGGGGTCCTCATTAGCACCTGGTGGGCAGGGAGACTGCTCGCTATGCTGCCCGCCGCCCGGAGAAGGGACACAGAGCTGCATCAGGGTGAACCTTTTGGGGCGGGTCTGTGCATTTCCAGACTCTGCCAAGGTCTCCTTTGGCCCTGCCCAGACTTCTCTCTGACCTCCTCCTCCTGTAGAAAGATGAGATCCTCGGAAAAGTATTTGAGACTTTATGTCCAGAGTAAATATTGGAAAGGCAGTGGGTTGAAATTCAGATGTTCCCTGGAAGGAATCCCCTCATTTTCTGCTCACAGCTGGTATCGATATTTCCTTCTCGAGATGAGTTGTGCTTTTCATTAAGTAAATTTTTTGTCTTGGGATTAAACCAACATTGTATTCTTAATAGACTTTTATGTTTACACTTCAAAAGTCCGCTGGGTTGTTATTCGTGTTATCTTGATGGCTTCTACAGTGTCTGCTATGCACACTGGCCTCACCAAAATAAATGGCTCTCTGGGGAACTGGATTATAAAACAGCCTTATCTGTTGATGCACAAGTACAGATATTTTGTGAGCCAGTATTTTTTTCTTCCTTTCAGAAGTGGTAATCATACCTTGGGTTTCTGCAGTGCCTTTCATTAGAGGGAGACCGGAGGTCTCGGAGGGCTTTTGAAATTCTTAGGATTTAAGCCTAATACTTGCAGAGCAGCCCACAGCATTTTGCCTGTCGTCTGGAAAGACACACATCAGCCCTTGTGGTCTCCGCAGCCTCGGAAGGTGTGGCATTGGTCTGGGCGGCCGGGGAACTGCAGTTTCGAGCGTCAGTCCACGGTGGTTGTCAGGTTGCATCCTGAAGACAGACCACAAACCCCTACTAAGTGCTGGGCATTATACTGGATGCTTTCTTGCAATTAATCAGGTTGCCACAGAAATGGAAGCTTTTCAAAGACACATGTCCCTGACACCAAAGGGCAGTTTTTACACAAACAGAACTAAGTGTGGACAGGTCTGCAGGGCACATCTTGGCTTATTCAGCGACGCCGTTGCGAACAGGGGGTATCAGCAGCGCTTGTTTTGAAGGCTGATCGCATAAAAGCCGTGTCCTATTAGAATCCAGCTCCGAGGGACGGTCACTCTGAATAGCACCTGAAATGAGCGAGCTGCCTGGGGCAGTCCTCCAGACACAGGGCTGTTTGCCTCCGTGTGGTTCCCAGGTTTGACTTGTGTAGCACAGCATACTGAGTTCAGTATGCATTCCTGTATTTTTATTCCAAAATGTATCCCTACTGTAAACGCAGAGTTAGACTTTCATTTGCCTTTGAAACGTTGTATAATTGATGTGAGTTTCCCCCTCGTCAGAAGGCAGAGACCCATTCCAGTTGTCAATCCTTTGCCTGTAGAGATAATACTCCCTTCTCATCCCCACTTCCCAGGAGGCCTTGGCTTGGTGTGTGTTCATCCCTGACTGCATTATTTTATGCCACTTCTACCCTCTGACGGAGAGAGGGGACTGTGGTCGTGTGATGGATGAGATGCAGAATGCCTCTTGTCTGAGCCTTTCTCTTCCAACACTTGAGCGCCCGCCCTAAGACCCCTTCACGATGGACGTTTCTATCAGAGGTGGCCACTCACACTCAGAGAGAGAGGCAAGGTGTCGTTCGAGGGGACAGGTGTCCAGGAGTACTGCCAAGGAGTGGAGAAGTGTGCTTTGCCTTTGCCCGTGTCGGGGCCATCCCTGGAGATCCCTGAGCCTTTTGCCGTCAGGATTAGTATATTAGCTGTAGTCAAGGTGGGATGATTTCATGTTGCAGTGCATTTATGCATGTAAAGAAGATGCAGAAGAAAGATGTCTCTGTAGGGATGGTAGACTTCCAGCTGATTTAAAGGGGTGGCTTTTCAGAGGTCACAGTCATTTTGTCGGATAAGAACCTTGAAAGGCAGAAAGCAACACCCTAGTTCACTCCGTCGACTGATAACCAATGACTTTTCCCAACTCAGCCTGGGAGAAGGAGCTGGAAGTCTGTCTCTGTGGAGGACTCAGGACTAGCCTGTGGGAGGTATGTGAGGTATCAGCCCTCTGCAGGTGGTAGAGTTCTGGTTGGCGTCCCATCCATGCTCCCTCCTGGCTGGTGCTATTGCTAGAGTTTCTGGATTTTCCCCAGGTGCTTTTCTGCCTACAAGTAAGAGAGTTTATTGGTTGTCATGTTCAGTTTTCACACATTCCAGAGGCTCCATGCTTAAATTAGACAATCTGTAGGACCGTAGGGACCTTTAAAGGGACTGGATTTCAATAACCGAGTCTTTAATAACAAGGAAATAAGATAGATCTCTTTTAGTTTCACAAGCACTTGTATGTTGTGTGTTACCTTCCATATTTGATGGCATGTCCAAAGTGACGGATGCTTCCTGCCTGCCTGATAACTATTGTCAGGGCTTTTCAGTTTATCTGTTCCTGCTTGGAATGGCTGTGGTGAGTACTTAACAAATGTACCACCAGTCCCCCATTCCGAAACCAGGGCAGACATTGCTAATCAATCACAGCACTCTTTTCTCCTAAGTCCAGAAATGGTCTTAGGGTATTAGAATTCTCTTCAATGTAATACCCTAGGCAGCCATTACTACTTAGAATTAGGCTAGGAGGTGAAAATCATGGGACGTTTTTGGTCCGAGAAGACCTTCCCCCGCTCCTGCAGCCTGCAGACACAGAGGTATCCTGTAAGTGGACGTTCCTGGAGCCATCAGTGGTCAGGTGGCTCTGTTAGGGCTGGGGATGTAAAGAAGTTGAAATCCATGCCCTCCCTGCAGGTGGAGTACACTTTCATTGGGGAGCTTGTGCATGTGCGAAGGTGAATACTTGTACCCTTGCACACAACCATAAACCCAGGGGGCCCCCAAAGTACGGAACTTTGCCGAATGCCCGGGACGCGGGAGGCGCAGAGGTTTTGAGAAGAAGCGGGTTTCAGGTTTGGCTCCTACACCCCAGAAGGATTGGATTTCAGTCCCCTTCACATTTTCCTCCCGCATGTGTCCTGTCCTAGCGTTTCTGTTTTCTTCTGTGCCCAGAGCGTGAGAGACTGCACTTCCCTCAGGAGGGTGGTCTTCCCGGGAGTGTCAGCTCTGAAGTCCCCCTGTGGGCTCCTCTGGACTGGGAGAACTCCAAAACTGTCCCCAGACTCGGAGGAAATTACGGCCCAGCCTGGGTCAGGGCCCCGGTGCATGAGGCTCCCGGGCTCTAACCACCTGAGACGTTGTGTCCTTGACCCCAAGCCACGCTGTGTGGCGCTGAGGCACAAGGACTCTGCACAGGCCACTTCCCTCAGCGCTCTGCTTCCATCTGAGCTGGCGCAGAAAGTGTCGAACAATAACAGCTCCAACCCCAGCATGAAAAAGGAAACACATTGTGTTTACAGATACAGACTTTGGCGTCCGAAACTTGAAAGTACCTTTGGGTTGGGCGCCCTGGGGCAGGGCTGTTGGACAGCGGCCGCCCTGCTCCGAGTCCTGCGGCCAGCTTGTTTCCTCTCCCTGAAGCCAGGCCTCAGAGGTGGGCAGGTTGGGCTCAGCCAACTCTTTATTCCCAGACCCAGCCCTGTCTCACTTCATGGCTCAGACCTGGAGAGAATTCACGGTGAGAAAGTGCTCGGCCATCCCAGCTGCCACGAGGAAGGAAGCTGCTTCTCAGGCCAATCCACCGAGATCGGTCTTTCTTAAACCACGTTTTCAGGCAGATGTGCCATTGTGATGCCCAGAAATGTTAGGGAAGAAGGGGACTGGGCATTCCCCTGTATTTTTCACCCCAGTTTATTGTTGGAACCAGGGTTCGAGAGCTGTGGGTTTTTTTTTTTGAACCAAAGATGTCTGCAGAAGAATATGATTCACATTTAAGTGAAAAGCAAGTTCTGATTTTCCTGATCCATAGAAAATATTTAGCTCTAGAATCAAGATCAGAGAGCACAGCATTCTGTTTCATACTGTATGAAATACCAAAATGCATGTGTTAGAAGTTATGGTTGAGACAACTCATCTCTAGCTTCAGATTGCCTGGGTTCTAGACCCTACCTGAGCGTGAGTCCCCAGAAGGGTAGTAACGAGCAGGAGTGACCGAGAGACAGACGCGCTGTGTGAGCTTGGGCACGTTACTTGAGCCCTCTGGGCCTTCGATGCCTTAATGTCCTAAGGGTTCCAGTCAAGACCACGTTGGTATATGAGGTGGCGTGGGGAGTGAGAGGAGCCATGGGGGGGGGGTGCTCAGAGGAGGGGGACAGGAAGGGGTCACACAGCTAGAGGCAGAGTGCTCGACTTTGACTTTGGGCTTCTGTCAGCCCACGTTTCTGTAGTCCTTACTGTTGCCGTGCTTTGTTCTCAGCAGGTTACAAATGTTACCTCATCTAGTCCTCATGACGGCCTGGTGAGGTGCATCCTATTATTCTTATTAAGTAAACTTCTTTATTGAAGTATATACAGAGAAGCACACAGATCTTAAGTGTGCAGCTCAGAGACCTTTCGCCATGTGAACACACCTGCATAGCAGCACCCCCAACAAGAAGATGCCGGCACCCCAGAAGCTGCCTGGTGCTCCCTTCCAGTCACCATGCCCCCTGCCCGCCATATATTGGTTTTGACTGTTTCTGAACTTTATTTGAGTGGAATGGTATTCTGGCCTCTTTGACTCAGTGTTACCTTTGTGCTGTTTATCCAGGAGTAGTAGTAGTTTGATTAGTTCTCATTACTATATAGTGTTTTGTGGTATAATGTATCACAATTTATTTATCTGTTCCATTTATGGTGGACATTTGGCTTGTTTCCAGATTTTAGCTATTACAAATAGTGCAGCGGTGGCCTTACTTGTCCATGTCTTTTGATGTGTATATAATGCATCTCGGTTGGGTTTGTATCTACAAGTGGAATCACTGGGTCATGGGGTAGGTATCTGATCAGCTCTAATACATAGTGGTTATACGTTTTGTAGAAAGTTGCGGTACAAATTTACATTTGTACACCATTTTACAGGTGGAGAAACTGAGGCACATGGAGGGTGTGTAACTTGCCCCAGGTCACACAGCTGGCAAGGGGTGGAGTAGGAATTAGTGTCTAAGCCCTGTGGTTCTAAAGTCGTGCTTTTTCACCACTGTGCCTGGTTGCCTCTCATCTTTAATCTGTATATACCCTGTCAAGGAAAACTGTTAATACCGGAACAAAGGTGACTTTGGGCAAGTCCCGTCACTATTCTGGGCCTCAGTTTTGTCTTGCGTAAAGTGAAGGGTTGGGACCTGAAGACTGCCTTCATCTCTGATGTCCTGTGTGCCGGGGGCACGCACCTCCTTCCTGAGGACTTTTCCGATCTGTATTACCCACCCGCCTCCATTCCCATCTCAACCAGAAGAAGCTCTACAACTTGAATGATGTATTTCCCGTCCCTTCCCTTCCATTGGAGGTCCCTCAAAAGACTGCTCAGGCTCTGACTGGGGTCCTCGCTTGGACCTAACTGCCAAGACCTCTGGGAATTTCCCGCTTCTCACTCACCAGCTCTTCCCCTGGGGGAGGGAAGACTCGGAACCTGCTCCTCCTCTGCCCACCACCCTGTCAGCTCGTCAGTCTTCTCTCTTCAGATCATGCGTGTTCAGCTGGATGCATGTTCACAGAGTCAACTCACTTCTGTAATAGCTCAGCCATCAAGAAAGAAAATATTTCCAGAGGCCTCCTTATGCCCGTCCTAGTCACCACCCCACAGTGTAACCACTGTCTTGCCTTCTAACACCATAGAGTTAGTTTTGCCTGTTCTTGAACTTTATATAAATGAAATCGTACTGCATGTTCTCTTCAATATCTGTCCTCTTTTGCTCAGATTATTTCCTTGTAAATATATACTTACCCTATAGTCTTATAAAAACATATCTTATCCTATAAACATAACTTATCCTGTAGTCTTTTTTAGTTTGATGGATGTTCTCAACTTCTTGGGGTACTGATCATCCTGCTTGTTTTGTCTGCTGACCTTTGCTTATGGTAAATGATTTCCTCACGTGTTTCATAATGTTTGACTGTGAGCTTATCTTTATTTGGGGTTTTGTGGAAATCCTATTGGTCTTAGTTTTGGAAATGTCCCTATCAAGTGATTTTGCCAGACATCCTAGAGGTATCATTGGCTTGGGACCAATTTTTCCATTAATTAATCATCTTGAAAATTCCTGTATCAAATGAGGAGTATGCGTTTGCTTCTAGTCTCTTTCAGTCCTGGGGTTTCTTTTTCCCACTGAGGAGTTTTTCTTCCTTTACTCAAGAGTTTTGGGTAGAGGCAAACTTTGCTGTCGCCTTAGGCTGACAAAGATTTTTTGCCCCCCTTTCACTTAGGGTGCATTTGTAAAGTCCAGGCTTTTTGCCACTTGGATTACTGGCACAGTGTCCTAACTAGACTTCCTGCCTCTACCCTTGTCCCCCAAGCCCCGAGTCTGTCCTTATGGGTGGTTCCCTCTGCCCAGATAGCCGAATGGGTGGCTCCCGTGGCTCCTTCAATCTTTGATCAGTTGTCATTTCTCAGTGCAGCCTGCTCTGAGTATCCTAATTAATAGTACCCTAAAACAGCTCCCTCATCCATCTCTGTCTGTCTCTTTCTCACACACACACACTTACTCTCTGCACACTCACGCAGCCACACAGACTCGCCCACTCCTGATCACCCTTATTCTGCTTTACTTTCTCCTTTTTCCCCCATACTACTTACCACATTCTAACATACTATTTAATTCATTTATTTGTTATGTTTCTTCACTGTCTTCCCATCCTCCCACTTGTCCTGTTCTAACACTTGTTAGAATGTATATTTACATCAGTGCAGGAATCCTTGTCTGTTTTGTTCCCAGGGGGCCTGGCATATACCAGGTGCTCATTAAATATTAGGAAAGAATGCAGGCTCTCATTTCTAACTCCTGGCCTTGTAAGACCCGAGGCCGCATCTCATGTCTGTGTGTGTGCTAAAACCCAAGTCCAAAGACATTAAGGCCTATTTCCAGGTCTAATAACAAATACTTCTTTCTCCTCATCTCTCTCCTCCCTCCATTCCACTCCCCACCCATACACACCCCATGATCACCGCGGCCTCAAGGTTTCTCTGAATACTTTGGCTTTCAGTTTGTTATTTCCTCTAGCACCTGGGGATTTCCTTTTATTTCTTGTGAGATCTGCTATGCATTAAATATTTGTTAAAATTACATTTCATCTAGTATGTCTACATGTTTGCAGTGGTAGGGGTTCTGCATTAGCTCAGTGCCCTTTGTTGCCAGAACTCAAAGTCATATATTTTAATCTTTCTCCCATCTGGAATTAATTGTGACATATGGTGTGAGGTAAGGATCTCCCTTTTTTCATCAAATATTTATCCAGTTATTCAATGGCAGCTATTGAAAAAAAAATCATTCCTTCTCAGTGATTTGAGATGCTGTATTTATTAAATGCTTAAATATTGTATAAACTTAGACGGTTTTCTGGATTTTCCATTTTGTTTGACTGATCTATTTTCCTGCCACTTCCTGACTGTTTTAATAGTGTATTTCATCATTTGGTGAGCTCAGTATTTGCTCATTTATTCTTTTTCATTGGTTCTTTTTCAGTTATTCTCATTGCTATTCATATTTGTGTATGTATAAATGCATGTATGTACATATGTGTAGGCTTTAGATGAGGTTGTCAAATTTCAATACAAATGCCGTTGTAATTTGATGGCAGTGTTGTTAAAAAGAACTTGGTGATCACTGATAATCTTACACTTTTTAAATTGTAGTTGTGTCAATATGACTGTTATACTTAATGATTTGATTATTGAAATGTCTCCATTACGGTTGTTAGGGCATCAAAAGGGTAGGATGTCTGGATAAAATCACAAATTGTGTGTTTCTCTTTGGTTCTTCCAGATAGATTTTCTTTTTTTTTTAAAAGGGCTTTTTTTTTTTTTATTTTTTCCCCCTTTTTCTCCCCAAAGCCCCCCAGTACATAGTTGTATATTCTTTGTTGTGCATCCTTCTAGTTGTGGCATGTGGGACGCTGCCTCAGCGTGGTTTGATGAGCAGTGCCATGTCCGCGCCCAGGATTCGAACTAACGAAACACTGGACCACCTGTAGCGGAGCGCGCAAACTTAACCACTCGGCCACAGGGCCAGCCCCCCAGATAGATTTTTAGAACAGTCTTAATGAGATATAATTGAAACTCAATAAATTGCACATATTTAAAGAGTATTGTTTGGTGGGTTTGACATACGTCTATACCTATGCAACCATTACCACAATCAAGTTAAAGAACATACCCATCAGACCCAAGTGTTTCCTAATGCTTCTTGGGGGTTTTTGCCACATCTCCTGCCCCTTTCCCCCATTATTCTTTCCATCGTTTTTTTGTTAGTTTGCCTTTTCTAGAGTTTTATATAAATGGAATGGTGTAGTATGTATCTGTTTTCCAAAATGGTTGTATCACTTTCCCCTCATACCAGCAGTGTATGAGAGTCCTAGTTTCTCCAATTCCAGTTCCTCATCAGCATTTGATATGGTGAGTCTTTGTAATTTTAGCCATTCTAATAGGTATGTAGTAGCTACTTGTACAAATTTGTCTTGCAATCCAGACTCATTGAAGATTTCCATTTATTCATGTCTTCTTTTATACCCTTCTTTAGACTGTATACATTCTTTATATTAGCCTCATACTTTTTAAAAAAAAGTGTATTTCTATGTATTTATAATTTTGATTACTTTTATGAAAGAGATTTTTTCCCCTTCTCATTTTGTTTTCTGAGTATTGCTGACATATATGAAAGCTGTTGATTTTTATGTAAGTATTTTGCAACCTGCAAATTTCCTGAACTCTTTTAAAATTAGTTCTCATGGTGTTTCAGTTAATTCTCTTCTCTTGGATTATTTTCATATTCACCTATAATCTACAGATCATGGATATTTTAGCTCTTCTTTTCTAATACTTGTACTTTATTTTTCTTGTCTTCATGCGTTAGATAGAACTTCAAAGTAAGGGTATATAATAATGGTAAGATATACCCTTGTGTTGATCCCGACTTGAGTGAGAATGTTTCTGGAGTCACACCATTATGTTATTTGTTACTAGTTTCAGGTAGATATTCTTTATTGTGCTCAAAGGAATGATTTTTATTCCTGGTTTACTGGGAGGTTTGCTTCTTTTTGTTTTTGTTTTAAATCAAGAATATGTGGAATGTTAATCCCTTAGGTATCAATTAAAATGATCATATGATATTTCTGCTTTGACTATTAATGTAATGAAGTATACTAGTTGATTTCTAAAATTTTTAACAGCTTTGTTGTAATATAATTCACATACCATAAATTCATAATTCACATGCCATGAATTCACCCATTTAGATATACAATTCATTGGTTTTTAGTATGTTTACAGAGTGGTGCAGCCACCACCAAAATTAGTCCCAGAACATTTTTGTCATGCCCAAAAGAAACCTTGTACCCGTTAGCAGTCACTTCCCATTCCTTCCCTCCCACCGCCACCCCAGCTCTAGGCAACCACTAATCTAATTTCAATTTCTATAGATTTGCCTATTCTGAACATTTCATATAAATGGAATCATACAGTATGTGGCCTTTTGTGACTGATTTCTTTCAATTAACGTTTTCACGGTTCATCCATATTGTAGCATGTGTCAGTACTTTATTCCTTATATGGCTGAATAATATTTCATTGTGTGAATATGCACATTTTATTTATTCCTTCATCACTTGATGGATGTTTGGGTTGTTTCTGTGTTTTGGCTATTATGGATAATGCTCCTATGAACGTGGATGTACAGGTTTTTCTATGGATAGTTTCATTTCTCTTAGGTGTCTACCTGGGAGTGGAATTGCTGTGTCATATTGTAACTCTGTATTTAACTTTTTGAGGAACTGCCAGACTGTTTTCCAAAGCAGCTGCACCGTTTCACTTCCCCACCCACAGTATATGAAGGTTCCAGTTTCTCCACATCCTCGTCAATACTTATGCTCCATCTTTTTGATTATAGCCATTCTGGTGGGTGTGAAGTGGTATCTCATATGGTTTTGTGATTTTCTAAGGTTGAGTTATCCTGGCATTCTTGGAATAAGTTCTCTTTGGTGATACATTATTCTTTGCTAATATTTTATTTTTGATTTTTGTATTTGTTCAAATGTCAGATTTGTTGGAACTTTTCTCTCTTTATATTGCCCTTTGTATCAGGGCTGTTCTAGCCTTATGAAATGAAGTGAGAAGTTTCCATTCTTTTCTGTGCTCTGGAATAATTTAAATAGCATGAGAAATAGCTATTCCTTGAAGATTTGCTAGAATTAGTCCGTCTGGGCCCCATGCCATTTTTGGAAGTAGTTATTTGATAACCATTTCAGTTTCTTCCATGCTTATATGTTTATTCAGGAATTTCTCAACTGCTTTTTGAGTCAAATCTGGTAATTTATTTTCCAAGAAAATAATCATTTACCCAGATTGTCATTTTTTAAGCATAGTGGTATGTAGTAATCACTGAAAATATTTTTTAAAATTTCCATATGTGGCTCTATCATCTTTCTAATTTTTAATAGTGAATATTTATCCTCATGCTCTTTTTGCCTAGGTTTGTTTGTTTTCTTGACATTTTTGAAAGTGATTATAGTAACAACTGATAGTATCTATTTAATACTCACTGTATGCCAGGTCCTGTGCTAAGTACTTAGCATACACTGTGTAATTTTTAAAATCTTTACAACTCTTTGCATTGAGTACTATTATTCCCACTTTACAGGTGGTTGAGAAGTTCAGAAATTTAATTTACCTGATGTCACACAGCTTTAAAGCCCAGAACTGTAATTCAAACAGGATTGGTCTGCTCTCAGAGTGGTGCTCTTAGCTACTATTTTAGGGTGCCACTTAATTTTGAATGCTTTTTATTGTTTCTCATTTCCTAATTTCTGTTTTATCTTTAGTAATTTTTTTTTTTTTTTGTGGAAGATTAGCCCTGAGCTAACATCTGCCAATCCTCCTCTTTTTGCTGAGGAAGACTGGCCTTGAGCTAACATCCATGTCCATCTTCCTCCACTTTATATGTGGGATGCCTACCACAGCATGGCTTGCCAAGCGGTGCCATGTTCACACCCAGGATCCGAACCAGCAAACCCTGGGCCACCAAAGCAGAATGTGCACACTTAACTGCTGCACCACCAGGCTGACCCCTACCTTTATTAATCTTTTATTTAGCCTTTTTTTGTGGTCTTCCTAACTTTTTTAGTTGAATGCTCAGTTCAACTAACATCATTGTTTTCTTATTCCTATTAAGCAGTAAAACCATTTAAGGCAATGACTTTTCCTCTCTAGAATAGCTTTGACCACTTCCCCTTAGTTTTCATTTGCACTGCTCTTGTTGTCACTGCCTTTACAATGACTGCGTCACTGTAGTTTTGATATTCTTTTTGCTGCTGGAGTTATTTATGAATTGGATTTTCATTTCCAGGGGATTAAGTCCTTAAAATACGTATTTCATTATTAATGTCCAATTTTGTATTATTGCAGCTGCTACAGTTTTTCTGTGTGTATGTGTAACAATCTCATAAGTGTATATATGTAAGATCACTTCAGTCGCTACTCCATGGGAACTGAAAGAGAACTCTGTTTTTAGGGTACAGAGTTCAGTATATTTATTATATGTTGTACTGATTACATTCTTCAGATACTCTATATTCTTGTTTTTATTTTTGTTTACTTGGAGCAACAAAACAATATTAACAGGAGACTCTAGGAAGAAGGACCTAGCCACCCACTTCCAAAAAATTGGTCACGAAGGCCCTATGAATAGCAGCAGAGCGTTGTCTGATATGGTGCCAGAAGGTGAGAGGATGGTGCCAAAAGACCGGGCAGGGTTCTGCTCTGCTGTCCACAGGGTCTCTAGGAGCCTGGATCAACTCCACAGCACTGACAACAACAGTGGGACACTTTAACACGTCACTCTCAGTATTTAGCAAATTAAGTGACAAAATCATCTAAGCTTTTAAAAATTAAGAGATGTGCAAAAGCATATAACGCAAATGAACACAAAGTAAGAGCAGGGGTCACAAAATAGTGTCTGAAAGGTAGTATTAAGAGCACAATGCATGAAATGGGACAAAGCCGGTTGTTTTATACTGATATCAGAAAAAATGCACTGTATCGTGAACTTGAATGCATATCACCTGGGCCTCTGTCTCCTCCTTGGTGAAAAGAGGGAGTTGGCAAATGAGTTCCCAGTCCCTTTCAGCATTCCCATTCCATGGTCATGGTTTTGGGGTTCCCTACTAAGTGGTGCCAGGGAAGGAATTAACTAGGAATAAAGATGGGAAGCAAAGAAAAGGACAGGATGCTTCCTAGCTGAGACTGGAGCAGTTTGGGCCGACAGCTGGGGCTGAGTTTATTGCTTTGGCTCGTTCCTGTCTTTACATGAGCATCTGCCTCATTGCCTTTTGGCCTGGCAAAGGAGGTTTGCTGAAATAGCAGTCAGTCTGCAAGGACAAGATGGTGAGGCTGCAAGAACTCACTGACATGGGGTGCCACATCCCATCATGAAATACGACCCCAAATGGCTTGGTTTGGCTCTGGAATACAACCCCCCTACGCCCACCCCCCACCCCCAGGAGCTCTCAGCTCTCTGAAAGACAGCTTCCTATGGGGACAGGCAGGTGACCCAGTTCCATGCCTGCCTCTGTTTCTCCTCACTCTCCTGCCAGGGGGTGATTAATTCGTGGAAATGGATGGAAGGGATGCTGAAGAGAGGTGTGTGTTTCACAGAATACAGAACCATGAGAAAGGCTGAAAATTAATGAGCTAAGTATCTAATTTAAGAAGTTAGAAAAAAATTAACAGAATAAGCCAGAAAAAGGGAGAGGGGAGATAAAAATAAGAGCAGAAGTCAATGAACTAGAAAACAAATACTTAACAGAGAGGATCAACCAAAGCCAGAAGTTGGTTGTTTGGAAAGACTAATAAGGTAAACAAATATCTGGAAAAATTGGTCAAGAAAAAAAGAGAAGGGACATATAAGCAACGTTAGGAATGAAAAAGAGACATAACTAGAAATCTGGCAAAGACTCAAAAAGAAAGGTTATATTATACTATGGACAACTTTTTGCTAATAAATTTTAAAAGTGTAACTCTAACGTCTTGATCAAACCCTTGGGATATTTCTCGTAGAGCTGCCCATAGACAATCTACATCAAAATCTTCTGTGGAACCAAAGAAAAAACAGAAATGGGACTTCATCAAATTTTAGGACACTATCGAGAAAATGAAAAGACAGCCCACAGAATGGGAGAAAATATTTACACATCGTATATCTGATAAAAGTCCAGAATATATAAAGAATATAATGTATAAAGAAATCTTACAACTCAACAACAAAAAGGCAAAATTAAATTTAAAAACAGGCAAAGAACTTGAATAGACATTTCTCCAAAGAAGATGTACCTGTGGTCAATAAGCACATGAAAAGATGTGAACATCATTAGTCATCAAAGAAATGTGAATCAAAACCACAATGAGATACCACTTCACACCCACTAGGATGGCTATAATCAAAAAGATAATAACAGGTGTTGAAAAGAATGTGGAAAAATTGGGATCCTCGTGCATACACTGCTGCTGGGAACGTAGTATTTTAGCTGTTTAGAAAATAGTTCCCCAAAAGGGTAAACAGAGTTACCATATGACCCAACAGTCCACTCCCGGTGTATACTTAAGTGACATGAAAATACGTATCTACACAGAAATCTGTATACAAGTCTTCATAGTGGCATTATTCATAATCGCCAAAAAGTGGGGGAAAAACCCAAATATCCATCAACTGATGACTGAGTAAATAAATTTTGGTATATCCATACAATGAAATATTATTCAGCCATATAAAGGAGTGGAGTACTGGTACATGCTTAAACATGGATATATCTTGAAAACTTCATGATAATTGAAAGCCACTTACAGAAGACCATATACTGTATATTCTACTCATAGGAAATGTCCAGGATGGGCAAATTCATACAGGAAGCAGATTAGTGGTTCCCAGAGACTGAAGAGAAGGGTTGAATGAGGAATGACTGTTAAATGGACATGGGGTTTCATGGTAGGTGATGAAAATGTTCTGGAATTTGATAGTGGTGATGCACAACCTTGTGAGTATACTGAGAACCGTGAAATTGTACACTTTTAAAGGGTAAATTGTATGATACGTGAATTATATCTTAATAAAAAAAGCCTTGTGTGGAGTGGGAAATGCTTGTTAAAATGAGTATTTCTGAGCCTTCCCCTAACATATTGAAGTCACGTCTCTGGGGGCAGGGCCTAGAAATCTGCACTTTGGTTAATACTTTAGGTGAAACCAGTGCACAGAGGTTTAAGAATCACTGTGCACTTTCCATTTTAGTAGTATTCCAGTCAATAAATGTAAAAAGTGATGGAAATAGAAAATCACTGTTTGGAAAAAAATCCCAGTAGTAGTCGTAGAGAATCACAATGTCTTCTACGGTGAGTGAAGTTTGAGGAGAAATAGAAAGTTTACATAGTGTCAAAGTCTCTCCCCGCAATTTCAAAAGGAAAGATAGTAACTTTCCGTTGGAGAAACCAGGCAGACATCACCTTAACCAAGTGCTCAGAACTGACAGCCAGTAACGAGAGATATTGACATCCTGTGCCACCTGATATGATGCTCTGAGAAGGATGCAATATCGCTTCTGTGGGATCTTGCTAAAAATATGTAATCTGAATCTAATCATAAAGAAATGTCAGATAATCCCAAATGAGAGACATTCTACAAAATAACTGGCCAGTACTCTTCAAGAATGTCAAGGTCATTAAAGACAAAGAAAGAATGAGGACTGTCACAGACTGGAGGAGAAAAAGGAGACCTGGCTGGACACCTGGCTCCGTCACCTACCAGTTAGACTGTGAGCCTCTCATCCTCAGTTTGTCATCTGTGAAATGGGATTAGTCACGTCTGTGTCCTAGGATCCTTGGAGGGATGAAGGAAACGATGTATGCACAATGCAAAGTCGGTGACCTACGCGCAATGTCAGATTCTGGGTCAGATCCATCCTGGACCAGAAAAGGACATTAGTGGGACAGTTGGATAAGTTTGAGTAAGGTTTGTAGATTAGATTTCAGTTTCCTGGTTTTGATAATTGTGGGATGGGTATGTAAGATATTGATGTTTGGGGAAGCTGGGTGAAGAGTACATGGGAGCTCTTTGAACAGTTTTGCAACTTTTTTGTAAGTCTCAGATTGTTTCAAATTGAAAAGAATCACGATCCTAGAGCATTGTGATTGCCAGTTGGAAAGGCACTGGTGTAGCAGAGGGAACTCAGGCCTCGGCTGGACACCTGGCTCCGTCACCTACCACCTGGACCTTGAGCCTCTCAGCCTCAGTTTGTCATCTGTGAAATGGGATTAGTCATGTCTGGGTCTAGGATCCTTGAAGGGATGAAGGAAACGATGTATGCAGAATGCAAAGTCGGTGCCTGGAGATTGCAGCCCTCCCCAGCGGTTCAGAGCTACTCTCCCCGCTCCTCCCGCGAGCAGTCTCCAGGCTCTCTCTCATCTTGGAGCTAGAGACTCGGTCCTCTGGGCTGAGCTGTTTCGGCCTGGCGAGGAGCCATCTGAGAACCCTGGCGTGGCCGCTGAGCAAAGGTGCGTCTCGGGAGGGGGAGGGTTTGACTGAGGCTGGGATGGGGAAAGCGGCCTGGCCTGGGAGCTTTCTCACAGGCCCTCCTTGGCAGGCTGCTTAAAGTTACACCAACTTCAAACAAAAAGGGTTTTCAGACACAAAGGAAGGCTCAACCTGGCCGTGCCAGGCCTGGCTTGGCATTTGAATTCACAAGTCCAAGTCCTCGGAGCTCACAGACAGGCCAGACCATCCCAGTGGCTCTCCTGCCCCCACTCCAGGAATGCCAAGAACCTACAGCGGCGCTCCCGTCCCAGGCCTGCTCCCATTGTTGACCCCGGGTCCAAATTAATTAGAGTTAAATGAGAGCCAGTCCCCCATGGCGTTGATTCTGCTGACAGCTGAGACTGGGCGACAGGCCCAAAGGTGGTGGTCCTTCCACCTGCCTCCGCTTCTAGCTCCTCTCCACTGTGCTGCATGTGGTGTATGTGTGGAGGGGGTTTTCTTAATGGATTATTTTAAAATAAAACAGAGCAGGTGGTGTTAGCTTCCCACCCGGGCAGGTACTTTAGGTAGTTTTTCAGTCTGTGTTTTTACGGAGGTCCCTCCGTGTTCTGTTACTCGGGTCCCCTGTGTGACCAGAGGGACACAAGAGGGTGAGCCAAAGTTAAAGGCACAATCAGAGAACATTGGAGTGACTGAGTGTATTTTCCGTGTGCTTTCCCTATGACCCGGCAGTCCCACCTCTCAGCACCCACCCTCAAGAAGCACACAGGTGCGGAAAGAGGCCCGTGCAGGTGCATTTGTCCCGGGTTAATACAGATCCAGCTCCATCTGTATACCTCTGTTATCTTTGTTATTTTATCTCTGTATATCCATTATGTATATCTAATCTATATATAGGTAATACGTATTTCTATCTCTCTGTCTCTATATCTATTTCTATGTCTACATACACAGAGAGAAAGAGGGAGAGAGAAAACACAGCCTAAATGTCTGCCAGTAAGGAAATGGCTAAATAAACTGGTATATTCACATCGAAGAATACAGTGCTGCAGATAGAATCACAGATGTGTGTGCGCCCACGGCCAGGACTCTGGTAGACAGAGTATGATACCACGTATGTGTCAAAATAAGATGAGGCCTCAGCCGTCACTGACACGTGTTCCCTGAGCAGAGGGACATCCTCCTCCTCGTCTCTATTCCTGTCACAGTTCTGGCTCGCTGGAGGCCCTCGGGAGCCGCTTTTGGAATAGCAGTCGTTTCAGGAAGTTTGTGACTTCACTGAGTTTGCTGTTATTATGTGGATTATTAATTTAGTTCATTAAATTAGTGACGAGCCAGGCGCAGAGTTGATTCTTTCTCAGTGCTGAACTCGACCATGTAATTGGCAAACTACAGCCTGTGGGCCAAATTGTGCCTGTTGCCTGTTTTGTAAATAAACTCGCATTGGAACACAGCCACGCCTGTTTGTTGATGGATTGTCTGTGGCTGCTTTCAGTACAACAGCAAGTTGAATAGTTGCAGTAACCGTGTGGTCTGCAAAGCCTAAAATAGTTATTATCTGGCCCTTTACAGAAAAAGTTGGTTGAACCTTATCTTAAACCCTTCTCCCCGTCCAGCTCATTTCTTCCAATACCTGGGGAATATTGAAAAGAATTGGCCCTGGAAGAGCTGTTTGTAAAAGCCTGGACTAATGGTTTCTTCATTATCAATTAATCATTACAAAAGTCACTGCATCCCCTTGCCTCTCCAACATACAAAGTCCTGCAGCAACGCCCGTGGAATGTAGGTCCTCTGTGGGCCTCAGTTATGGAACTTCTGAAATGCTGTTTCCTAAGTGGCCCCCTGCCCCCGAGCAGGCTTGATCCTGCAAGGATAGTCCTCTGGCCATTATCTCTGTGTCCCCTAATGCTGGCACATAGCAGGTGCTTAATAAATATACAATGGGCAAATATGTCAGTGAAAAGTATTTAAAAAATAGAGTCTTCTTCAGTCTCTTGCCCCTGGGGCTCCCTATTCAGAGAGCATTCACCAGAAGTTAAGGAAATCTGTGCACCTCAATGAAATGACCAACTGTAAGAATGGCACGCAGATGGCTCATGGGTCTAGTGGTTGGTGGGTGCAAACCAGTCTAGAGGGTGTGTTTTGCCTCCCTTCCCTGACGGCCGATGAAGGTGGACGGTGAGCTGGGTGAGGTGTGGAACAGGCCATCTTGCTGTGAATGCCTGGGCCCCGCCAGGTCCAGGGACATCATACCCATCATGTTCTTCGAGGCTGCCAAGACACTTTTCCCAGGGACTGGATGCTCACCCGTTTGCTTTGGCAGGGATCCCTATCGGGTGCCTGACATCTGAATTTTAAGCCACATATAGGAAGTGCGAGGCTGCCATGGGAAAGGAGAATCCACTGTAGTGGGAACTCAGGGGCCGACAGTGAACACGACTCTCTCTCCTGGAGAACCTAGCAACTGGGTTAGCATTTCCAGAGGGTTTTGTCTGATTCACAGGCTAATTTCAGCAGCAGGGTGATTATCTAGAACAATGTGCCACACAGAGTGACATCCCTGACAGGCTGAGATGTTAACTTGGGGAGGAATCGCTTATGCAGGCCTAACGCCTGGAAGGCGGAAGAGCTGGGGTGCGGCTGCCGCCTGCCCAGGTTGGCCCGACCCGCCTCACGGGCACTGGCTTCTGTTTTCTCTGTGAGCAGGGATGGAGGGCGAAGAAAGGGGGACGGCGAGGGAAGGATTAAACCCCTGTTTGTTCTATAATGGGGATATTCATCTTGCCTTGTTGAGGGGGTCTTTCATTGGAATGAAGTTTCCCCAGGCAGTATTTATCAAAAGGTGCCCTTATGAGGCAGAAAGAAAGGGAGAGAGAGAGAAATTCTTCGGAACAGGAGTCGGAGAACGAGAATACATGCTAAATATCCGAAATGAGAGGGCAAGTTGAGTTTGGCGAGCCAGGAGAGAGATTATGCCAAGTGGCAGGGGGTCAGGAGCTGCCTTGGAGCCGAGCATCTCGCCTGGCCCCACGGCTGCAGCTCGCAGCCCTTCCATCAGGAACAGCCTCCAGCCGGGCAGCACAACAAGACCTTTGGGATGCTAATGGTCCTTTGGGAATGCTAAATGGAGCATTTCTGCTGCAACAAAGGGGCAAAATGAGGGGAGAAAGGAATTTTAGTTTTGAAGTTGCCTTAGGGGAGGACCAAACAATGGTGGTTTAAATGGGTAGTGTAAAAGTTTTATCTGTGTTATGGAAAAGAAGAATAAAGTGCACATGCCCTCTTAGCAGCATCTTGGTTATGTTAAATGGGTACCAAAGTGGAGGCTGGACTGGAGTGTACTGGGTTTCAGCCCCTCCTGGGCAAAGGGCAACAGGCTGAACTAAAGAGCTCTGGGTGGGTGCCCATCTGCTCTGAGACACTTGGACCTGCCTTGCTGCACTCATTCAGCCACTCATCCCTTCATGCACTCCTTCACTCAGTCCATTCATTCACCTATTCATTTTCTCATTCATTCATCCACTCATTTCATTCATTCACATACTCATTTCCTCACTCATTTATTCATCTAGTCACTCATTCACTCATTCCACCAACAATCAGTTGCTGAGCACCAGGCAGAGTTTTGAATGTTGCAAACCCCACACTGGACAGACAGGGTCTCTGCTCTTATGAAGCTGGTGTTCTATGGGAGAGACGGACGTTGAAGAAGTAAAGGATGGAGGATGATAGCAGGTGGTGACTGGAGGGCAGCATCAGACGGGGCACCCAGGGAGACCTCTCTGAAGAGGAGCATGAGATCTGAATGAGGAGAAGGAGGCAGCCCTGCACAGGTTGGAGGTAAGGCCCTTCCAGGTCAAGAGAGTGAGGGTGGAGGTCCTGATGCGGGAAGGAGCTTGCCATGTTTGAGGAACAGAGAAAAGGCCAGTGTGGGAGGTGGTGGAGAGGAAGGCAGCAGGGCTGCCATCAGGACGGGCTTTGTGGGCTCAGTAAGAAGGTTAGATTTTGGGGTCACCCCATGGTGTGTTGTTTAAGTTCTGTGCACTGCTCTGCTTCAGTGACCGGGGTTTGTAGGTTCGGATCCTGGACGTGGACCTACACTACTTGTCAGCTATGCTGTGCGGCGACCCACATATAAAGTGGAGGAAGATTGGCACAGATGTTAGCTCAGGGCTAATCTTTCTCAGCAAAAAAAAAAAAAAAAGGTTAGCTTTTATTCTGAGGACCATGGGAAGCTCTTGGAGGGTTTTAGATGTGACCTATCTGGTTGCTGGTGGACACTGCAGGGAGGGGCCCTGGGCAGGAAGATCTCTGTTAGAGACCACCCAGGGCATGTGGCCCGATAGCTCTGAACCAGGGACTGCTCAGCCTGAGGTACAGTGTGTGGGGTGGTGAGTGGTGGCCCCGGGCAGTTTGGGGCTGAGGGAGGGCACTCTTGTGGCCTGGGGCACTCTCCAGAGGAGTGTGCCATTCAAAACGGATGGGCAGACTTGGCGGAGCATTTTATCAAGCGTTGGTGGATAGCCCTTCTGCTGAAAGTGTGAGGCAGGGCGACCACCTGCAGAGACTGGCCTGCAGCCCTGAGCCTCCATTCACACCTCTGCAGTTTCCATCAGACGCCCCCCCTGCCCTACCAAACACCCTCTATGGCCAGGAGGGAGGGGCTAGGAGCACTTCTGGAGCCTCAGGGTATAGTTGGACACCTTCTCTTCAGTGGGGTTTCATTGGCTTCGGGGTGGGTGGATCAGGGAGAGATAAAATGATCAGCTCTCAGATGTGGGAATACTCGGAGTGCCTCTCCTCTGGGCCCAGACTGCGGTTAATGAGTAGCCCGGCTCAGAGCGCCTTGAGACCCTCTGAGGCCAGTGAGGACCCTCTGACCCTTTGGGCCACTGGTGACATCGGGAAAGAGTGCTCCAGGCCGGTGAGTAGTGTGGAGGGTGGACGGGCGGCTAGGAGGGCTGACAGCAGGAAGGCAGTTGCTGGAGTCCGGGAGAGGAAGCAATTGTGCCTGGGTTCGCAGCTGAGGGATGGGAGGGAAGTGAGTGGGTCTTTTGGAGGAAGAACTGATAGGATTTGTGGCTGGTCCAGTATCAAGGATGAAGAGAAGCTGGAGAAACAGAGTCAAGAGAAGGCACCGCATGTGTGTGCTGGCTGCGTACGCCACCCACTCAGCAGTCAAGCAGAGACTCTGTGATACTGGAGGGCTCGCCTTCCTGACTCACCTGCTTTTCAGATGCTTTTTATCCTTAAGGTTCTTTCTTCATACAAAATCTCAGTGGGGAAAATAGGTGAAGGCTGAGCTGTTCTGGCCGAAGGAGGCATTGGTGAAGCGGGGAGCTGGAGTGTGTCACCCTCATACCCCCTGCCAGGCCCCTGTTCCCCCCCCTCCCCCCCGCCCCGAGTCAAGGACCCCTAGGGTCCCAGGGGACACCGTTTGTAAAGAGAGACGCCTGGAACCAAGTTGTACAACCTTTTATTTTTGACCTCCCTGAATTTACTGTGTAAACAACAGGCAGTCGCGTATGCTGGCGGCAATAATTTCATCACTTAATCCTCAATTTGACGTGTGGCTGGGTGATTGCACGCAGGTCCCTGGTGCCCCCGAGTTTGTTATCCTAGTGATTGCTCAGGGTTCTCACTGTCTTCCTTGCTTTTGCTCTTGTTGCTGATCTACTTTCCAGGGGCAGTAGTGTAATCTGTCCACCTCTTTCTTGGTGACCCCTTCTCACTCTGCTTAACACACATTCATCTTCCTGTTTTCATTGATCTCTCAGGTTTTTTCCATTCCATAATGCTTTGGCTGCTGTTTCTGCCTTGTTTTTATAATTCATGTGCTGATTGCGGTTTACAGAACATCTCCATAGAGCCATCCAGTGGGAAGGCGGTACGTTGACCCACAGTGCAGGCTCATGGACCAGCTTGCCAAGATCAGGTTTGAGAGGCCCCGTGGGAGAAAATCGTCCAGAAAATTACACATGGCCCCTTTAAGGGCAATACTTTTTATATCATCTTAATCATATTGAATAACCATCTTTCTGAAATGCCCTTTATACTTATCTGCCTTCTTAAACAAAGCACCCCAAGCATAATCTAGCTTTTTCTTAATGACTCAGGTCATCTGTGTGAACGTCACTTATTGCATTATGTTGACTGTAGTGTGTGAAAGTGCATAGGACTCTGTCCTGGCTCTAAATGGCCCCCCACTGGCCAACCAAGTCTTAAGAATTAGCATTGTATATTAAAAGCCTCACTTTTTTCCTACCCATAAAATGGGGATAATTCTACCTATATTACAGGATTTTGAGGCTTACATAGGATACTTGACCTATCTTGGGCACTCAGGAATAAAAAAGGTAGTTTGACAAAAAGAATGAAAAATGGCGCTGGATGCTAAGGAGCTAGATGTTTCCATTGTGAGTTCTTTTACTGTGTTTGACCTGATTTTGTGTTTTGAGGCCCAGGTATCAGGAATCACTGCCTCTCCTTGTAGTGATTGCCTTTAAGGAGTTGAGGGGAACCGAGCATGAGAGAGGCTGATGGTGCAGTGGTCTTAAGAGCTCGCATTTTGGAGTCAGACTGCCTGGGTTCTAATCCTGGCTCTGCCACTTCCCGACCATGCAACTTTGAGCAAAATTGTTTAATTTCTCTGCATCTCAGTTCGCTCATTTGAAAAATGGGGATAGTAATCGTACCTACCTCATGGGACTGTTATGAGCTTTAAATAAGTTAGTACGTGTAAAGCTCTTAGCAAAAGGCCTGGTGCATAGTAAGCCCTCTATATTATCGTTCGTTGCGATGCCTACCTGCCCTGTGGTCAGCACAATGCTGGGGCCTGGGTACAACAGGAGGGTATAATATGAAGGTATGTATCTGAGGCATTTCTCCTGCCTACAGATAACCCTGGGGGAAAATGGAGCAAGTACAAATGGAGGAACTCATGCAGGTATCTCAAAAAGATAAACATAGAGTTGCCATATGACCCAGCAATTCCACTCCTGGGTATGTACGCAAAAGAATTGAAAGCAAGGAATCAAACAGAATCTTGTACACCAATGTTTATAACATTATTCACAATAGCCAAAAAGGTGGAAATAACCCAAATGTCCACCGATGTCGATAAATGGATAAACACAATGTGGTATATATACGTAGTGGAATATTATTCAGATATAAAAAGGAATGAAGTACTGATACATGTAGATGAACTATTAAAACGTTATGCTAAGTGAAAGAAGCCACATACAAAAGGTTACGTATTATATGACTCCATCTATGTGAAGTGTTTGCTGGAATAGGCAAATCCATTGAGATGGAAAGCAGATTAGTGGTTGCCTGGCTGGAGTGAGGGAGAAATGGGGAGTGACTGCTTAATGGGTATGGGGTCTCCTTTGGGAGCGATGAAAATGTTTTGGAACTAGACAGAGCTGATGATTGTCCAACGTTGTGAATGTACTAAATGCCACTGAATTGTACACTCTGTGGTTAATTTAACGTTATGTGAATTTCACCTCAATTGAAAAAAAAGATTTGTGGGGATGGGAAGACCCCAGAGGGCAAGTCTAAACCCCCAGGGCCATGTGCAGCTGAGTGACTGCGTCTCTGAGCACTGAGGGTCGGGGAGGAGAGTGGCAGGGTGGCATGACTGACACTGGTCGGTCAGAGGAAACTGGACACACTGCACTCAGGGTGCATGTGTGTAAATGTGTGCGTATTTATAGAAAATATTAGCCATTATGATTAGGGTAGGATACACAAGGAAAAAAGTATATTTTATAACAGAAGATATGTTAACTGCCAAATGAATGGTGCCACCAGTGGGCTTCGAGACACGTGCAGCAGACAGCATGGGAAGCATAGTGCTCTTTGCAGAACACCACATTGTTTATCTGTTCTGTCGCTAGCTGGCCAGCGCTCAGATGGGATAGCAAGGAGCAGGTTACACAGGTTTGGGAGAAAAGTGTAGTTTAAAAAGCATAAAATTGAGAAAATCACTTACAATTAGTTACTCTGCCACGATTACCTCATTGAGTCACCTTAGGTTGTTTGCTTGACACTGGGGAAAGACCACCATGTTCTTTCGTAGTGGTAGAACACTCTGGTCCAGCCAGTGGAAGCCCATAGTTCCTAGGGAGAAGGAGAAGCCCTGGTAGAAGAGATGGGGAGGGCTCAGTCTGGGTTACTGGGTTCCCTTTCCTAGGTAATAGAGGATGAGTGGCAGTGAGAGGATGGGTTGAGGAAGGTGGCAGATTCTAGGTAGGAGAGTGATCATGGCCCATAGGGAAAGGGTAGCTGGCATTTTCAGGGAACATCCTGTCAGTGAAAGAGTCTGGCTAGAACCTAGGCTTGGAGTGGAAGAGCAGTAGAGGGTGGAGTGGAGAGGTAGTGTGGGCTAGGAGAGGGGGCACAGGCAAGATGGCAGCCTGGTTAAGGAAAGTGGGATTTTCATAGGCAAGTGGTTGTCACACTGTAGCATGCATCAGTCACAGATTGTTGGAAGGTGGGGCCCCAAAATTTGCATTTCTAACAAGTTTCCCAGTGGTGCTGGTGCTGCTGGGCTGGGGACCACACGTGGAGAACCACTGATAGGCAACGGGGAACCAGGACTAGTTTTTAGTAGAGGACAAGCCCAATGGAGCTGTGCAAATGGTGGCCACTGGATGTTGCTGTGAGAGCAACAACTCGTTAAATCACGTAGTTTTCTTCTTCAGTCAATCTCATATCTCAGTATATCTCTAGCCCTGGGTGCTCAACCTGCTAACGAAAAATCTTTGAGGCCATTGTCGTATTTTGACAACCACAGACTTTCTTGGTATGAAGTTTCCCCAACTCCATATTATGGGGCATGGCCTAACAAAAGATTTTTATGCCCCTTCCTGGCTGGAGAAGCAATCTAGAAAGATATTGTTTCTGTGTCTGAAGTATTGAGATATTCAGGATGTTTTAACGAGTTATAGGGTCATTGAAGAGAATATTTGAGCTCACATCTCTTCTGGAAATTTCAGGCTATAGGATTATTATTGAGCCAGAATGTTTCTCGAGGTTTTGGACACATTTTTTGAGATCCCTGTGTAATATTCTCCTACAGAAATATGGCTTCTCCAAGTGCGCATTGAACACTTGCTTCTTTGCAGCTAGCTGAATCTTTGGCTAAGGGAAAAGCCCTCCTACCCTTGGTTTCAAAAGGTTTTGAAATGCTAATTCACAGCCATGAAATATTCTGACAGCCTGAAATGTTATTCAGGGCAATCAGGCACCTTGATTATCACAGAAGTGTGAAAGGTAAATTGCTGCTACCCAAGAAGTCACCCTGCTTTTCAAGAGAAAGCTCAGAAAAATAGCACATAAAATTATATTCAGGCATTACATTTCATGTATCATGTGATGAGGATACTGACACCCCGTGTATCTGTAGGTGTGACAATGTCAACCCATAGTAGAAATCTCGCAAATTTGCCGGCATTGCCTTTATGTTAGAAAAAAAATCCAGGGTTGTGGCAAACATTTTCAGAATTCGTTACGTCTATCTAAAATCTGAAAGCGTATCTTGAACTTCTGCTTTTCCGTTTTCCACTGAGAAATCCTGCTCCAGAGATGAGACTGTCAATACCTTTTTTTAAAGACTAATTTTCACCCATCCTGTAGCCTTTTATAGATGTCATGAATGACTTAAAGCTTTGTTGTATTTTTACCACAATAAACACAAAAGTATTTTTCTCCATGGTTTGAACTCAAAGGCAGGATTTAGTCCGTAATCCAAAGGTCCCACACCTTGCTGTGAAGGAGGTTAGCATGTGTGTTTAGCAGAGTAAAGGTTCCCTTTTAGTCAGGACTGATGCATGTCTGCAGGAAGGAGCCATTGTCATGGCCCATTGCTTCTGCAGATGAGAGAAATCCATCTCAATCACTTTACCCAGGGTTTTCCAGTATGACCTATGTATTTTTTCAATCATTAAGTAGGCAACACAGAAAGCATCCTAGTTACAACTCCCTTATTTGGCTATTTCTTGTTCAAGATGAAGTGGGTAGTTATAGTTCATTGATGTCCGTGGAGGAGTAGGAAAGAGGAGTTAGATTGTCTTATAGGGATGTAGAAACCAAGTCAATGGAGAGGAAAATGAGTGTATTGAGTAAATAGTCCTGTTTACTTTGTGGATTACAGTAATTGGTTAAGGCTGTTTGCATATAAATCGTGCGCGCATTCATCCATCCGTGCACCCATGGATTCATACATCCTTCCATCCGTTTCCTGCCCAGACCTCTCTCCTGGCTACTCTTCCTTTAACTGACCTCCACATTGAGGAGTCACCCTAGAGTTTCTCCTCTCTTCCTTCTGCACGTTCTCTCTGTAGATGATCTCATCCTTTCTCTTGGCTTTACCTAAAGCCTTTCCGTTTTACCTCTCCAGCCCCAGCCGCTCTTCTGAGCTCCAAACCCACAATTCCCTATTTCTTGCCTCCACTTGGATATCTAATAGAGACCTCAAACTGCTCAGGCCAAAAACCTAGGAAAGTTATCCCCAATTCCTCTTCCTCTCTCACTGCCCCCCCTCCCCAAATCAACTCATCGTTGAGTCTGATCAGTACTATCCAAAATATTTCTCATCAGTCTATTTCATGTCATCTCTCAAGCTACCATCGAAGCCTCTTCCTTGCTCTCTTGCTTCCTCTGGTGCCCTGGTTTGATCCACTTCCACATCTGCAGCAGGGAAAACGCAGACCGTCTGCTTTGAGCCCCGATGGCTTCCATTGCACGGCTGCTCAATCTCCTTCGCTGCCAGTGTGGTGCCAGCTACCCCTTGTAGGCCTGCCCCCACACTGCAGCCTGTCTGCCCACCCTCTTCAGACTCACTGAGCTCCAGCCGCCCTTTTCTCTCTCCCTTTGGCTGGTTTCTTCTCATTCCTCAGGTTTCAGCTTAAATGCCTTACTCAGAGGGGCCTTCCCTGACTACTCGGTGGTAAGGAGTGAGACACACCCAGAGCATCATATTGTCTTGTTTTCCCCATCTGAAATTATTTTGTTTCCATATTTGTTCACTCATTTGATGCCTGTCTCCTGACGCTAGACTGCAAGTGCCATTAGGGCAGGCACCGAGTCTGCTTTGAGACCGCTGTGCCCTAGTCCTGGGACCAGTCCTGGGTATGGTGTGTGAGCTCAGTAAACATCTGTCCTGAACGAAGGAAAAACGGCATGGGTGAGAACTGGCAGGACACTATGCTGGGTTCCTGTCAGAGTGTGGACTCTGCTCCAGTGTAAGGGAAGCGTGTGGAAATTTAAACACTTTCCCATTTACTGACAAGTTCCAAGAAAGGCAGGAAAGCTTAATTTAAACAAATTATTATAATGAACAGAGTTGACCATAAATGCACAAACTCCTCACTTATCATTCTGCTAATCCTTGCTTCTCTACCAGAATATCTACCTTAGCCTGAGATTGAAGACACTCTTCTGTGTCTGGAGAAAGGTTATAAAATAGGTACCCGCAGTAGAATGGACACCCCAATGTGGATGCATTCATAAGACATTTAGAAAAATGGATAAAATGCACTGATATATTTTATTGTCTGATTAAGGAGATCATTAGTTGTATTAAAGACATCATAGGCTTGCTGGTGCATTCTGTGTGGGTCAAACAGAGGAAATTCCACAGGAGATATTCATAATGGCCGAATTGCACCCTGGATCGTGTAAGTAGATAGTATTGACAATGGCACTGTTGGTGGGGGCGTGGACATAGCAATGACTCTTAAAGTCATCGAATGCACATTCAGTAGAGTGTGGGAGTGGAGTATGAGGAAGGAATATGTGCTCTGAGTTTCAGTGTAAGCCATAGAAGATAATAAATGTTTTGCATCTTAGTTTCTTTCAGCCTCCTGCCACCATAGAGTAACGGTTTTCATGATAATGAGCATGTTTGTCAGTGGATAAGGCACACTTATTTAACCACACACTAGGTGAGTTTGTTCACACACCTATTGTGCATTGGAACACTGCCACCCAAATTGCCACCTTCCGTGATTCTGAGTCTCCATCCCCGTCTCTTACACAATCGAGTCCCAACTCCTTCACATGGAATTTGCAGCCCTTCTCAGTCTCTCCCGAACTCCCATCTTTTTACCTTCTTCAGCCCCTTCCCATGTCCTCCTGGGTTTGTGCTGCACAAGTACCCTTGGGCCTGGGTCTGGAGTTCTTCCAGGCATCTATCTCTGCCTATGTGGCCCCTCAAAAGGTGGATGGGAGTAGGGGCTCCAGGCTTGGGAGATGAATGCCACGTCTATCACTCCTCCACCAGGATGCTCCCTGCTCAGATGCTGGATGCTCCAGCACAAATCCACGTTTGCTTCTGCCTTCAGAGAGCTTGGCTTGGGTCTCCCAGCACAGCATCTCAGTGTCTCATCGGAGACACTTAATAATGGTTTCTTGGCTGGATAAGCGAATAAACAGCCAAGCTAAAAAGGGATTGATAAGCTATAGAAGTACCTCTTTGGTGTGAACAGAGTCAGATTATGTTCCCCAGCTAAGGCCTTTGTTTTCATAGGCCTTTTCTCACTTGAGACCCTTGGGAGGGAATAGTGTGTCAACCTCAAGTTTTCAGTGGGAGATCTGAGATACAGGAAGGGAGAGTGGCTGGGTTCCAAATTGCATGGCAGCAATACACACTGATCCCTAGCTCTCTTCCTGGCTGATGCCCTGCATTCTGGACACGCATCTACCCCTCCATGAGTGTAGGAATAAGCTCATCTGCTTTTCAAAGTAGGACACTGAATTTTCCTATCTTTGCAAAGAGCCTCTGGCTTCCCAGCCTGACTTCTTCCACGGTTTGTGAGGACCCAGTACCGAGAGCCCTGTGTTGTTGAATTTCACAATCCTGTGGGGATTGTGGGCTGCTAAGACACTTTTCTCAACTGTTAAATTTGAACCTCTTAGACACCAAGGCCTTACTTCCCTTCCCAGGAATTTTCCTATTAAAACATTTTAAAGGCCTATTCAACTGGTTTACAGTTATGGGAATTAAAAAAAAAAATGAGTGTAGATTAAGTTTTAGGGACATTTCTTTCTGGTCTCCTTTAAAGATCAGTTTAATTTCCACTTTATTGGCATTGTTATTCCAAAGCAAAAGAATGCACATTTTTTTCTTTCATATTTCATAATTAAAAAGCCCTCAGTAGACTCTGTGTATAAACTATTTTGGTTTCAGTATGTATTAATCACTTTCACTTTGTTAAAATAATGGAGCCAAGGAAGTCATTTCCTTTTTAAGAAGAGTTTGAGTCTTCTGAGCGGCATCTTAAACTTTCCGTATTCTCCAAGTTGGAGGTCTTGTCTGCATCTCAGGGACCTCGCTTCTTCTCATCACCAACTGAGAGTTGGGGACAGGAGAGTCAAAAGGCAGCTTGAAGTAAGAATGTGAAGAGTCCAAGCAGACGTATTGCATGGGGCTTCCAGTGGCTCCTAAGGAAGAAAGACTGGTGAGGCTGACCCCCCACGTTAAGAAAATGTTTCAAGCTTTGATCTCCTATTTGTGGCCTAATGTGTTCCACCTATGCCTCCCTTGGTGAGTGTACCAAGACCCTGTGTCATGCCACAGGCCAAATGAACTTCCTAAGGACCATCCTCCTGGGAAGAGATTGGTGGGTAACCCAGATATAAGCGGATAGCATAGCCTTTTGGAGAAAACGGTGAGCTAGCCCAGCTATGTTCCCAGACACATGGTTGAGAGCTTTTATGGCCAGGGCACATTGGAAATCCTCCACTCGTGTCTTTTGAGTAAGCTGTGTAGTCTAGTGGGCTAGGAGGTGGGACTTCTGTCCTTGAATGTCTAGTCTCAAACCCCACTTCTGTCACGTACTAACTCAGTGACATTGGGCAAATGTCTCAGCCACTCTGTGACTCAGGTTCTCCTTATATCCATTGGGGTGATAGCGATGCCCTCATATGATTGCTGTGAGTTCAATGAGTTAGTTCAAGTGCATGGGACAGTATTTGCTTCATAGCAAGTACTTAGTGAATGTTATCTCAGAGCTTTCTGGGTGGGTTTTACTTAAGCCTCTGGTTAGGACGACTCAGAAAATTTCATCTGTGGTTGTTTCGTCCCTTCCTGAAAGGAAGTTTGTCCAAACTCACTTCGCTATTTAGAGAGGTCAGAGAGACACAGGGAGTTGACACTGAGCCATCCTGGCTTCTTTAGCCTGACCCCCCCCGCCCCCGAGACTTTGGAAAAGTGCACTGTGATGAAAAGATGGAATTAGGACCGAAATCTCTTACCTCCTTGTCCAGCGCTTTTACCACTAACGTGAGCTGCCACTGATTTGGAGCTCATTTTTCAGAGACTTGTGCTTTGTGTCTCACTTTGTGGGGGCTAGACCCCCAGTTGGGGCTCCCTGAGACTTCTGGGATACTCTGTTTTGGAGTGTTCCTGTCATGTGTGGTGGCCACGTTGCTTCCCACCAGAGCCCTTCTGTGGTCCCACGCTTCCCCCGCTCCCTGCAGACCTCAGTTCCTCCAGCCTCTCGGAACTTTCCATAGTGAAGGAGAGCCACAAACCACTAAGGCTGTGAGGCTCATGAACGCAGCTCTTTTTCACCTTCGTCAGCTGCCCGAAGGAGTCTGCTCTCTCTGGGGACATGGACGTAATTTTGATGTAGCACGGAGTGACTGAACACTGATGCCCTTGGACAGAGTGGTTTTCCTTAGTATTTCTCAAGCGTTTAAAGTGCAGCCTCTGGAACCACCACATTAAGCTCCCGACATGGTCTAAGGGTGCTCTAAGCCTTTTTTGATCACTTTTCGAATATAATGATATCTGTTCACATTCCCGGTAATTAGACTTTGTAATCCCTCCGTTCTACTCTCTTGACCTTTATCTTAAATTAAATTTTTTATATGAAGTTGAAAAATTAAGAAAAACCCAAAAATGTGTTTGCAAAGACAAAAATGTATTAAAATGAGTTAGAGTTCAATGTCTGGCACTGTTGCACCTCAACAGAGGCCCAAGGACGTGGCTTAGACCCAACCCAGTCTAAGAGTGTGCCCACCCACCTGCCCGGGCAGAGGGAGAGCCCACACCATGCCCTTCAGCCAGCAGCCTGGAATGGAGCCTGGGGGGCAAGGTGGCAGTCACGCAGTGGCCACTGTCACTTGTATTGCTTTCCCTACACCCTAGAAAGGGACCGAAACTGCAAACATATGTCTCCAGAGCCACATCCAGTGTCTTGTTTCTCTCCAGCATTCCTCAGACACTCTGAGTTCCAGCTTGAGATCTGAATGGATGCTGGGTTTGACCGAGTGATGGGGGTGTGAGAAGTTACCTTTTGTGGCGTGGTGGTCCCTATGTGTCACAGCCACTAGCAGATGCAGCAGGTTCAGCATCCCCGTGGAGGGGCCGGAGAACCTGCACAGGCCTTCGGGGCATCTGAGCAGACAGGCAACCCTGAGATGAGCGGGAAGCGAGGGCCAAGAAACGGAGCTGCGCCCCTCACAGAGCTGGGGGTCTGCTGCGGTGTCTGTTGGCACCTTCCCGTGTGACCCATCCCTTCCTGGGTGTCTGCACCCTCACCCCAGCTTTCCAGCTTCACACCAGCCCCCTCCCGGTGGCCCTGGAGCCTGGGTTATTTGCTGTTTTTTCAAGCTAGCACCACACCCTCGGACTGTCTGCCAAGAAGGCCATTGTTCATGAGAAGGCCTCGCTGGTTCCAGCTAACCCTTAGATGCACCGTACTGGGGTTGTGCCCTGAATTATTCCTTGTCTTTTTTTTAAGTCCTCCTCCTCCTGACTTATTCTCACCTTCTCTCAACCCGGCCTTCTCATCAAGCCTTCTTTCGTCGTCTGAAAAGGTCTGAGAGGTGGGCACGGGTGCAGAGGTGAAATCTAAAGTGGCCGCTTGACCTGATCTCCAGAGCAGCTCTGCATGCAGCCTGGGAGAGGAGGCAGGGAGGCCCGAGCTTGGGCGGAGAAGGATGTCAGGTAGTCCCAGCCAGGGGAGCGCAGAGCCCCATGGGAAGTGAGTGGACGTGGGGGTGGGGTGGGAATAAGAGGGAGGCTAAGGAATGAAAACCAATCTTTCTCCTCCCCCCCCCAGAACTGAGCTGATTAACCTGTAGAAATGGAGGCCCTGCCAAACCCAACTTCCTTGTTTCCAGAAACCTTGGCACAGAGGCCCCAATTCTGGCAGAGGCCCGTCCTCATCAGGGAACCAGCAAAGCAGCTGCTGCGATTTTCTTTTTCCTCTCATTTCTGGCAATCCCGAGTGGGACTGTTTACTTTTTTCTTCCCCTTTCCTTCTCCACCCTCCTGTAGCAGGGAGTTGGTTCTGGTTAATGTTGAAGATCATAACATGATTACCCCAAAGTCTCACGAAATTAAATCACTTTTCTTCAAAGAGAAAGGGGTGGGGGGACTGTCTGGCTGGTAGGCCAGCGAGGGACGAGCGGATATTGAAAGCAGGCTGGCAGCCGCGCTTCACTTTGTGCCGTGGAGGCCTGGCGAGGAGGAGGCAGCCGCACTCAGGGACCCGGCTTTGCAAACAGTGGCTCAGAGGAGTTGGGTCTCCCACCTGGGCCCCAGACACCTGCCTCTGGGAATGGGGGTGGGAGAGGATGAAGGTGCGTGTGGGGTGTTAGAGAGCAGAATCCAAAAGTGAATCATCTGGGAAGAAAATGAACTCTTAAAACAAGCCCCCATGAGAGTTCTCCATCACCTCTTGCCCTGGGAGTTCATCAGGTCAGGGCACACATTTTAGGGCAGCTTTCCCACTGGAATAGCCTGGATGGAAATCTCCATCTTCTCAGGGAAGTCAGTGGTGATGGCAGTGGCAGGCTGGGGTGGGTGTGTGCGCGTGTATCTTTCTTTACGTCAGATTTTCGTGGGCTCTTTAAATTTTAAGGATTGAGTGGACTCTAGAGATTCTCCAGCATCTGACCTTCTACCTAACGCAGGAGTGCCCTTTACACTTAACCCCGACGAAGAACGCTCAGGCTCTGCTTCTTCCCTCTCAATGGCGGGTGTCTACTCTCTCGCAAGGCCAGTTCTTGGAGAGAGATTCTGGGAATTGCACCTGTTGATCCCTCTTGTGCCTTCTGGGAACACAGAGAACAGTGGTCCAGCCTGGTCAGTGACTGGCACTTAGTAGGTGCTTGGAAAGCACTTGCTGTGAATGTGGCCATGGCTTCCTCTTCTGCGTGGCAGCCTGAGGGGGCTGGTTCTCAGTTCTCTTTTGTGCAGCGGGCTCAGCCCTCCTTCTTTGGGTCTTTTCCTGAGCTGGTTCCACACCATTTTTCAACTGTCCTGCTAGGGAAGTAGAAACAAGGGAAGCCCTTTGGACACAGGACCTGGAAGACATGTGATTCTTGCTGCCAGTGTCCCCGGCATCCTGAGCTCTTTGTTTGGGGGACAGTGACCAGCCCGAGAGGCCCAGGAATCGGTGGATATGTTGAGTGAAGACTTCAGGGGATTGGTCTGCTGGTGCTGAGAGCCAGAGAGTACCACTTAGGCAACGAAGGGAGCATCCGAGAGAAGGCAGTGGTGCTGGCTGCTCGCTCGTGGCATTGAAATGGGACCAATGCGGGAAGGAAACTTAGGTTGGCGAGAGTGGCGGCGTGTTTAAGTTCAGCAATTGCATTTTTCAGAGGGATTAGGGATGGGACGCGGCCAGCTCGCTCCCTGTTGGAGCTCAGTGCTGTGACTCATTCTCATCAAGGGTCACCGAGCGTCTCTCTGCGCGCGGCCTTGGGCTGAACTCCTCACCTGGCCAGCCTTTTCGAAAATGTGTGTCATTCCTTACGAGGCAGAGCCGTGGAGCGGGTGAGCGGGTGTACAGATCAGTGGAAATTCATCTCCACCACTGGAAAAACAACTCCAAGTTCATGACTCGTTGGCTTCAGAAGTGTGACTATAAAGGATGGAGCCGACTTTTTTGTTTTTCACCAAACAGGCCCGAGCTGACAGGTCCAGATGAGTGTCCCGTCCACTTTAGTAGCCACCTTGGGAGGAAACACCCTTCTTCTACTGGCCTGGAGAGCCGTTTACCGGCCCGGCGGGGGAAAGCCAGTTCATTACTTTACTGCCACGGTTAGTTTTCTCTCCAACAACAACATCACCCAAGCTTGATCCCTGAGCCTGTTCCCCACATTTGACACCCAGACGCTGGAGCTGGATGCAAAAGTGCTGTCCGCATCCAGGGCTGGGGAGCTGCCACCACCTGGGATAGGCAGCAACCCCTGAGCAAGTTCTCTAAGACAAGTCCCGGAAATGTTTTGGGCGATGGTGGCACTGTTGGAATAAATGAGCAGTCCTCACCCCGCCTTCTCCGACACCCGAGGGTCTTACTCAAAGGAATGCGTGAATGTGGAATGTTCTGGCTTGTGAAAAAGTCAGCCTCACCATGTTGTCGGGCCTAGTTGGTTTGTGTACCAGGTCTCTTTGAGAGGCACTGTAACACAGTGAGTAACTAAGGGCGTGGCTTCTGGAGCTGGACTACCCGAGTTCAAATCCCAGCCCCACCACTTAACGGTGGTATGACCTTGTGCAAGCTACCATCTCTCTCTGTGCCTTAGTTTTTCCATCTGTAAGACGGGGCTCTCTGAGAGTCCTGTCTGGTTGGTGTTAGGATGAGTTGCCCTTGGTAGGTGACAGGAATGAAAGGGGAGGGCCTTTCGTTGTCTAGGCCTTGGGAACCTCAGGGACTTCAGCCCTGTGGCTTTAGGCTAGGGCTGTGTGTGGTCCTGCTTCGGCCTGCAGCCACCTGGAGGTGTGGCCCTGAGCCCTGCAGGAAGCAGGGAGAACAGAAGTCAGGGGGAACATCCTTCCCTAGGTGGGGAACTTAGAATTGGTCAGTGGTTGGCAAATCCTCTTTTAGTTGACCAAGTCTTACATGGAACCTGTGTAGATGGAGCAGAAGAAAGCCGAGTTGCTTGGGTGGAAGTTAGAGAGGCGCCATGGGCCTGGCCACCCCTCCACGCCAGTGGAGCATTTGAGGTGATGCCACCAAATCCAGGGGCCCCTTGAGGTATTTTAGAAACTGCTGGTCAAAGAGACAAAGCGATCTCCCAGGGTCACTCAGCTGGCCTTGCTCGTGGAAGCTGATTGGAGAGCCTGACCCCCTGGAAGACACACGACCCCAGTGTGTCCTTTAATCCTCACGACAACCACCACTTCCACTAACGAAAGGGGCCCCATATCAAGGTGGAGTGGAATCCACGCTGGGTGAGTGGCCTGCAGAGTCCACTGTCCACCCACCCCACATGCGCACTGGCCGCCACTGGGAGTTACTTCCAGGCATAGTGGTGGGAGTACTCGGACACGTCCCCTTTCCTACTTTAGCCCAGTTCATAGTTCTCCCCTTCAGCATGTCTAACAAATAGAGTCCAAAGTGAATACACAGAGCTGTGCATTTGGTGCTATTTTTGGTGATTTAAATGATTTTCTAGGGTATTTTGACAATCAGTGATTTCCACCTGCTATATGACTTCATTGACCACCTGTCACCATCCAGGGTGAGGTGTCCCTAGGCTAGGACATGGGTGTCCCGGTTTCACACTGTCAGGAGTGCTTTCTTGCTAGGAGGGCTCCCCTGCACTTGTTCTAGGAAAATCCAGTGTAGACCCTTCATCATCTTCCTAAACGATGGGGATCTCGAGTACCTTGACTCCGACTTTTATGTCATGAGTGTGAGTCTGAGCATTTTGTTCACACTGCCTAGAAGTCAGAGGGGAGGGAAGGCATTTTTGAATCTGAAACCCTGGTCCCACTGCTGCTTTTCCCTCTTTCCTGGAAATGTGCCCTGTCCTGTTCTCCAGCAGGTAGCGGTCAGACAGTTGGGTGAAGTAGGATTGGCTGCGTTATCATTTCTCTTTCTTGTTTTGGGCATCTTGGAATTGACAAAAGAAAAGACAGAGGAAAGAACTGATAACAGCTGGAGATAAAATGTCTCCAAAATGTGGGCAACCAGCCCCGACTCTCCAGTGGAAATGGAAAGATTAAAAAGAAAAAGAGAGGTAAGAAAAGAAATGGAAGAAATGATGTAGATTTTGGCCAGGAAGAGGGACAAGGTTTGGGGCTACATGTTGTTTGAGGAGCAGGCCCAGGAGAACATAAGTTCAGATGTATTAGAGGTGAGAGGGAGGGCGTCCAGAGGCAACAGGATATTGGAGGTGGAGCACTGGGCTGGGAGTCAAAAGACTCGGCTTCCGATTCACGCCATACCGTGAGCTCATTTTAGCTCTTTGAGCAAGTCACTTCACCTTTCGAGCCTCAGTGTCCTCACCTGTAAGATGGAGATCATAAGCCCCAGCTCCCTCACAAGGTAGTTGTCAAGACCAAATGAGCTAAGACAAAGGGGACATACTTTATTTTTAAGGTGCTATATGAATAATAATAATAATAATAATAATAATAATAATGATAATACAGTCATGTGCCACATAATGATGTTTTGGTCATTGACAGACCTCATATGTGACAGTGGTCCCATAAGATCACTCCCATATAGCCTAGGTGTGTAGCAGGCTGTACCATCTAGGTTTGTGTAAGTACACTCTATGATGTTTGCACAATGACGAAATCGCCTTACAATGTATTTCTCAGAACACATCCCCTACGCATGACTGTAAATATGACGTATCTGGTGAGTAAGGCAAGGTTGGGAAGATGAACTTTAACTGCTAGCAAAATATCCAGGAAGATTGGAAAGATGGAGGAGAAGTCACTGGTGGAAATTTAAGGCAGAAGAAATGTATAAACCACCCGTTTCTCTAATTTTAGACAAGGCATCCCAGACCTCAGCCACGAGGGAGAGCTAAGAACCCTCAGAGCGGGTGTGGCAGGGCCGAAGCTCCAGCATCTTCTGTTGGTCGTCAGTCCCTGTGCAGGCTTACGGGGCACTGGGCTTCATGTTGGGAGTGTGAAGGTCACCCCAAGGAAAGTATTTTCCACAAGATGTTTTATTATCATTCGTCAGTTCTTGTGTTCCCATTCCCAGGTGGTGGGTAAGCTCTCCTTGTCAACACACAGCGTTCTGTTTGTTCTTTGGCCCTTTGGCCCTTCCATTGCTCCCTCCCTCCTTCTGTTTTACTTTGAACCTTTTCTTTGAGGTATGTAGAAACTGACGTAGGAGGTCTGGGGTACTTCTGGCTGGAAAGAATTGCATATCTAGCGATGCTCTTGGTGGCCTCTGTGGTCCTAATGGCTCCACAACTTCTCCCTCACACACACCAGCCTCGGTCCCTGGGAGAGAAGACCCGCTGCAGAAAGCAGGGCCTGAAATGGCAAAGCAGCAGAAGCGCGACGGTACACAGCTTCTGGAATCTTCTGTGCAGCCCGGAACTGAGGTGCTGATGGAGGGGCCTCCTCTGCAGATCCCCATCACCATGCTGTAGGAGCGGAACCACGCTCGAGGATGGTGGGGTCGTCAGTCTTGGGGGCAGCAGGTACCCAGGGAGTGAGCCATGGTGGCTTGTGCTCCGTCTCCTCATCCACCTTTAGTGTCTGAAATACTTCCTCCTGAGCTTGGGGCTTGTTCATAGTCCTCATGAGAAAGGGTCTTGTGTGATGAGGTAGGCTGGGGAGCTTATCATCTGCTCCCTGCTGTATTGATGGCTTCAGGGGTAAGTAGTGTTTCTTTTTTCATGAACACCACCTGCGACCCCTAACACTCCTTCCAGCTGCTTCTGGGCAGTGAAGGAGTGGTCCCCCAGACAGCCAAGATTCTTGGATCCCTCTGAGCTCCCACAGTTATCTTTAGCACACCATTGAAGCTTTTTAACTGAGATAGCCAATGACCTTGATAGCTAAATCCAGGTGGCCCTGCTTGACCTCTCTGAAGCATTTGGCCACATGGACCTCTCCTTCCCTTTGAAACCCCCTTCACCCTTGGCTTCACGATCATGGTCTCTCCCCGCACCCCTGCTCACGCCTTGTTTCTCTCCCTCCTTGGCTTTCCGTCCTTCTCCAGCCCCTAAAATGTGGGTGCACTCTGAGGTGAGCCCTGCCTCCCTCTTAGCCCTCTATACTTCTTATCTCAAAGACTCCCTTTATCCTCAGAGTTGAGATGCGAATAGTTCCAGATCATCCATCTATGTTCAGGTCTTTCTTGAAACATCAAATATTGTTATCTCAAACTTAGAACATTTGAAACCTCATTCATAAACCAAAACGTACTTCCTCTGTGGTCTTCTCTCTTTAGGCCGAGAGCCCCATCTTGGTCTGTGACTTCTCAGGCAGTCACTTGATCTTGTTGATTATCCATTTGTAATGTCCTATTTGCACCTGTTCCCTTCCCCTCACGTTGCCAACATCCAACCTCTGTTCACCTGGAGACTTGACTCGTCTCCTTACCTGCCCTCCTCCCCACCAAGCCCACCTGCCCCACAGATCCATACTCTGTTATAAAGTACCTCTTTCCATCATGACACATCAACAAGGAAGGAGACCTGCTGGCGCAGAGGGCGTTCTAGGCTCAGGCCTGCCTTTCTCAAAGTTTTTACTCCTTTAGGAGAAGATTGATGACAGGCCGGTCAAGTTATGAATGGCAGGAAGCTGGGGTGTGTCAGGTGGGATAGCCATAGGGGAAGTCCTTTAATGTCCCATAGTTGAAGGCAATAGTTGGCTGGATAATCAAATAAGTCAGATAAACATTTAAATATTTGATTTTAACTTAAGACATGTAAATGTACATCCATTTGCTGAGCTTTTGATGCTGGGCCAAGATGTTTATTTGAGTTTGAGTCTGCTGGTTGGGTTCTGTGCTCTTTCTTGCATGAACCTTGCCCGCAATACATCATCTCCAGTCTCCAGTTCCATTAAAATGAAATGATTCCTCAGAGGAGCTTGTGAAGTTATCTGTTTTCAGAATCTTTTATTTTTTATAACGCCTCCCCCAGTCTTTTCCAGATATCTCCTCCACATCTCAGTTGACAGCAGTTCTTTTGTAAATTTAGCAACTTACTTTTGTTGAGTCTTTCAAGTTTAGTTTTCATAGAAACAACAATGCTTTTCATGCTGTTTTAAATGGGTGAGGAACCTCCACATGCCCAGTGAGAGCAGCAGCCCTCGGGCCCACTGCAGAGAGCCTGGCTGCCCTGGGCAGCACTTACCTCCTATGGACTCTGATCCTGGGCTTTCACAGAGAGAATGGAAAGTGTCACTTATGGTGGCGAGTGCACTGAGTAGAGATTGGTCATGAGAGGTTCTGTTTTTTAAGCTTGAATGACAGAATCAACTAAGACAGCCTAATCAGATGAAAAATTTGAGGGGATAAATCTAAAGTTTTTGCCATAGGTCCAAAAAATGAATGGTGCCATTACACTGTGATGGATACTTATATTATCAGAGAGACTTAGGATTTTAGTTGAAGGGAAGACTTATGTGAGTCCTCCATGGGTTGTGGCTGCCAAAGGAAGCTAATGAGATCTTCCATGACTGATCATCTCCCCAATACCTGTTCCATCCCTCCTCCTCTGTGGCCCTTGGGAGATGGCCCATGATTTGTCTAACCCATTCAGGATGACTCCATCCTCCTTGCCACATGACTGATCAACACACAGCGTTTCCCTGCCTACAGGGAGTGGTTCAGGAATGGACGTGTGACCCAATTTGGTCTAATGATGTGTGAGAGGATATTGATTTGAGGCTTCTGTAAAATAAGGTACCTGACTCTTCTGGAGGAGATTCTGGAAGCCAGCCTCTCTCTTACCCTGCGTGGTGTAGTGTGTGGATATGAAGCCTAGAACTGCTGCATCCTTTTTGCCACTATGAGGGACACCCACCCTAGGATGATACTGGTACCACAAAGGCCAAGAGGACAGATAGGAGAAACCAAGTCCTCGATGACGTCCCTGAATGAAACCAGCTCTGCCTCCCTGCCTTTCAGTTACCCAAACCCATAACATTCCCTTAAGCCACCTCGAATTGAGTTTTCCGTTATTTGGCACATAGAGAGTCTCAGTTGCCACAGAGATGAGAGCTCTTGCTTCCTCCAGGAGAGACATGTATCTTGGAACATTGCGTTTGCTTCCGGGCCCTGGTCTTTAGAGGCACACTGAAGAAGTGCAGAGTGGCTGATAGAGAGCTGCTAGGCTGGGGGAGGGCTATGGAATCCAGGTTTAAAAAGCATATCCGATGGGGGTGATGTTCCACGTGTTTGCGTAGAGTCATAATAGCTCTCCTTTAAATGGAAAGCTCACCATGTACATTTTTTAAAAGGATAAGGTTTTGTAGAAATGCAGAATTGCTAACTTTTCAGGAGCTCATTGCATGAGATAAGATGTACTTGTAGCCTCCACGAACATACTGAGAATAGCAAGAGAAAATTTTCACAAAGGCACAGGATGATTTGAATAAAAAGAAGCTATTTTGTGTAGTCATTTTGTGGTAGGGAAACCCAAACCCCAAACTGTCATCATTTCAGTGTAGAAACAGCCACCAGAGTGTTGTTTTCACAAGATGCTGTCACAGGGTGGCCCTTGAGGGAGTGTGGAATGACTTGGTCAGGAGATTTCCATCTGGGGAGCAATATCCCTTGAATGCTGGCTCCCCTTTCCTGCCACACTACAGAGCGTTGGTGGACGGAGACCCCGGGACATGTTACATCCCACAGCCTTCCTCGGGGCTTCTTTAGCTCTGGTCTTGTTCTTTGCAGCTCTTCACACTGTCTTCTCATACTTAGAGCAACAGGAGTGAAACCAGCAGCTTCACTCTCTTGTCAGGATGCTACAGAAACAAATAAAAGAAATGAGCTATGTCACTTGGGCAGGGACCTCCTGGTTAGCTGTACGCTTAGTTTGTGTAACACAGAGACCTCAAAACACACTGGCTCAAGCAAAGTGGATGTTTATTTCTCTTTCACTTAATAGCTTGGAGGTAGGGGGTGAGCTGGGGTGAGTAGGCATCTCTGCTTCATGATGTCATCCGGGGCAGGACCCAGCCTTCTGTGTGGTTGCTCTGCCACCGTCTGGAGTGTCGTCCTCATCTTCACGGTGGAAGCAGATCCCCTAGCACCCTGTCTCCATCCCAGTCTGCCAAAAGAGTGGAGAGAGAGCAATTTCCTTTAAGGAAGTGATGTGGAAGTTGCATGTATCCTTTCCACTCATCTTCCGTTGCCTCAAACTTTGTCAAATGGCCACACCTAGTTGCAGGTTATCCTAGAAGTGTGGTCTCTAGCTGGGTGGCCATGTGCCCCTATAACTAAAAGGAAGAGACTGAATAGATACTGGGGATAGTCAGCTTCTCTGCTACAGAGCGTCAGTTCCTGCATCTGCAGAACATGGTCCACAGGACCACTCATGGTGTCTCCAGCCCTTGCCTCAACCCCTCTAAGCCTTGGTACTTGCAGCTGTGAAATGGAAGTAACTAAAGAGCTGACCTCAGTGACATACAGGAAGGGACTTTGCACAGTACCCACACATGGTTGGATACTCGAATCAGAGCTGCCATGATGGCTGTTTTCATTCAGCCAGTCAACAAATAGGTTTTGAGTACCTACTATGTGTTCAAGGTGCTGGAGACTCAGCAGTGAACAAATCAGACAAAACCCCTGTCCTGGGGGAGCTCACATCTAGTGGAGGGACAGCGGTGCACGCTCAGGGAGAATTGTCAGCTCTTCTGACTGCTTTCCTCCCTGGCTCTCACTATGACCAAACATGGGATTTCCCAGTCGGGGCTCTTTGCAAGGGCCCTCCAGGTGGTTTCTTGCTGTTAGCGACAGAGCCTAGGTGAGATGCATTTCTGTTGACAGATAGCACCCTATATGTACTCATTAAAAAAAATCACTATTTTCTCCCTTCTTTTTTTGTGAGGGCAATTTTTTTTTACTGGTAGCAAGTGGAAGCAGGTGTAGGGAGATAAGTTGTCATGGTATCTTCATAAATAAAAACAAGCTAACAACAGACATTAAAGTCATTTGGTTAGTATTTCTTAAGCCTCTGTCTCATGCTAGTCTCTGTGTTGAGTGATGGAAATACAGTGAGGACCACCACATGGGGCCTGCCCTCAAGGGACTCATACTCTAGAGGGGCATGCACACCAGCAGTTACTGTATAGCGTGAGAAGTGCCACAGGAGGGGTGAGATCAGGTTCCGCGAAAGTCGGAAGAGGAGGCGCCTGGGCCAGGCATGGGGCAGAATCAGGAAAGGCTTCCTAGGGGAAGTGAAAGCATCATCAAATAAATCATCACACCCACCACCTTCGTTATCACCGTGATTGTTAACCTTTGTTATCACCATCACACTCCTGTCAGAGGTGAGGAGAATGAGGCTCATAAAGGCTAAGCAGCTTAACCAAGGTCGCACAGTGAGTTTGTCAGTGTTGGACTCAGGATTCAAGCCCAGCTGTCTGCTCCAGAGCCTTGTTTTACCCACTGCCCTAGAAGGATGAGTGGGAGTCGGCCAGGTGGGGTGGGGTCAGGAGCATCCCATGAGAGGGAGTCACAGGCACGGGGCCCAGAGATGACAGAGAGCTGGGGGCAGTTGAGGATCCAGAGAGGCTCTGTGTGGCCGGGGTGCTACATGTGAGAGGAGAGAGGTGAGGCTGCACGGTGGAGCGGGGTCCAATTCACAAGCCGTCGTTGGCCATGTCTAGCATTTGGACTTTGTCTGATGACAACAGGAGGAAGAGACTGAAGAGTTTTAAGCGAGAGGAAGGGCATGACTGGATTTGTGCTGGAGAAGGATCATCCTGGCTGCAAAGTGGACAGTGGAGCTGAGGAAGGGGAAACTGAAGCAGGGAGCCAGCAGTTGAGGGGTGGTCTGAAGTCAGCTCCCTCCCACGTATGAGAGTCTGGGCAGATAGAGGAAGGATGCACCTCTGCATATGCAGTCACCTTAGGGTTCCCTCGAGGTATTCTTCTCCACAAACGCCTAGAGAGTCGTCAAGCTGGGGAGGCAGGGCTCACAGCTCTGCCTTCTCGGACGGCTGCCCCTCCCTTTGCTTAGGGCTCTGGCCTGTGCCGATTTGCCCCATAGCTTTCCGATGAACTCAGGATCTGATGAAGAAGGCGATAGCTCTGCCTTTTACATGTTTCCTTTTTGAAGGCTGAAGGAAAGGTCCACATTAAGCCAGACTTGTGCTTCCTAAAGAGTTGACCCTTTTGAGGGCTGTGGCCTTGCAGACCACAGGATAGGAGGGTGTAGATCCGGGTGCTCCTGAGTAGTGGCCACTTGACCCTTGAACCTGGTCCTGGAGTCCAGGGAGAGGGCAGCACATCTGAGCTGCTCCTTTCAAGGCTAAGGGTCTGGCCTGGGAGGTCCAGGTTTAGGAGTCCCTGAGGTCCCAGGGTACTAAAGACGGCTCCTTGGGCATCCTGTCCCTGGGGAGCTTATAGTCTACTCAGGAGCAGATGTAGACAAAACAACTCCACCAGGAGCTGAGTGAAGCCACTTTGTCCCATGCTCCCTGCTGCTGTCCCCTTCTTCCCTGAGCCTGCAGCATGGCTTTCAGTGACTTTCCTGGAGAATGGGGCTGCCGCATCCAGAGCTGAGGGCTGTACCGCCGGGCTGGTACCAGAGCGAGCCAGAACCCCAGCTCCACCAAGCTGGCGTTGGTGGTGAACAGCAGCCCCAGTGGGGACAGGCAGGAGGCAGGAGGAAAGGGGAACAGCTGAAGCCATCCAGAGGGACTCCTGTGGGTGCCCAGCTGGGTGTCCACCTGCAGGTCAGCCTCTAGGGTCTTTTGGCCACCTGTTCTATGACTTGAAATTTCCCATCACCCTGGACTTGAAGATCTGGAGGAATCCCTAGTGAGTTGGGGTCGGGAGTTCTGGGTCCTGGCCTGGCTTTATCACTGGCACACTGGGTAATTGGGCCAACCCTCTCCTCTCTGGGCCTCAGTCTTCTTCTTAAGAAACTAGGGCTTGGTCTTAGGAGTCCTCTGAGGTCCCTTCCAGTTGAGAGGCTATATGGTTCTCCGAAGCTCCTAGCACCCCAGCAACCAATGCTAAATAGGTGCCCCAGACAGATGGGTGGATGGGCTCCGAGTCAGACCTCAACACCACTCCCAGGTGGGTTGCACATTTGAGGACTGTCCTCAGGGCAGACCCGGAAGCCTGGAACAAGTTCAGATGTCACAGATGGAGGGTTTTTCTGCTTCACTTATCTTCTTTGCAGGTTTTGGGTTTTCAGACAGGGCTGGCAGCTTGGCTGAGCCCTGGTAACTATTTCTGAGCTGGCTGGAAGTGTAAGTGGAGGACCTCAGGGTTGAAAATCTGTTCTCCTTCCAGTATCAAGAGTTTGAACAATTTCAAATCCAGAGAAAACAACCTCTCTGAGGGTTCCTTGTGGCCAGCCATCATGAAACCCCCTCTCGTACCCGTTCACCCTGCAAAGCGTGATGTGTCTGAAATATTTAAGTGGTTGGGTCTACTCATTAATTTCTCTGCAGCCCCGTGCCTGGACCTTGGGTGGCCGCCATTGAACAGTAGTGATGGAGGTGGAGTTGGTACGGCCAGCCCAGGGGAGAGGCTCTCCTCCGTGGTGAGAACTGAGAAAACCAGGGACGAGGAGCCTGATTTGTGCTCTCACTCTTTATTATTAAGTTGGCATACATATTTCGGTTACTCTCCAAGTTTTACTTTTTATGCTTGATAAGCACATTGGAGTAGCGTTCTGGATGACGATAATTTCTTGTTGAGAACGCGCACTGTAATCAAAGTTCTGCCTAAGTCTTTCTCAGATGCTCCCTCTTCCAGGTCCCGGTGGGTTTCTCCGGGTCCCGGTGGGTTTCTCGCTGCTGGTCGAACCTAAGTGTTAATTGCCCCTTCTGAGAACCTCTGCTCTGCCCCCTCCCCGCCTGCACAGCCCCCTGAGCCTGGGCTCCCTCAGCCACTCTGGGACCCTCTCCCTCCGCTCACCCCAAACACCACAGCACTGGAGACGGGGCTTGTGTTCACAGCTGCAGCCGCTTGCGTGTGATCGTCTTTTTCCAGTCGGGGGTTTCATCTCCCTTTTATAACCTGGCTCCCGCCACCAGCCTCCTGCAGTTTCTGGCGAGCAGTTGTTAGAGTGGCCAAATAGATTTTTTTTTTCAACATTAACAAAGCTATCTGGACACAGCAGCATAGTTACTAAGCAAAATTAACACCGCTCCATTCTGTGTCGAGAAATCCCAAAGTCCACGTGTCTGCCTATCCTTTTGAGGCCCAGTGGGGAGATGGGCATTTGAGGATATGGGAGGACATGCCGAGGACGCTGGACAGGCCATGGGTTGTGAGCAGAGGATGGTGTTCATAGCTGCCTCCTCCCAGCTTCAGGGGTGGATTCCTCTTTTGGTGGGAACCAGGGGCTGGTGCCTAGGCTGTCGATTTCTCTCACTTTCCCACGCAGTTGAGGACTGTGACACTGAGTGAGAACGTCATTGAACGTCTCTGGCCATGAATTAGCAGAAAGATGGGTGTATCGAGGCTGGTTTATAAAGCCTGATGGTGTGGGAGGCAGCTGGTCTCGAGATCTTGCTGGGACTGGCTCCTTGCTGCCTGCCTTCTCCGGCCATCTCTGCTTGGGTACAGAAACCAGGCCAAGTGCCTGGGGAACATTTAGCTTTTTGTTGTGAGGAGGGGAGAATTAGAAAGTCAAATGCTCCTATGAACTGGGAGCCAAGAGAAGGGGGCAGGGAGGCTGGCGGGGCCTGGCGGAGGCTTGGCCACACTCGGGGTGCTTGCCCATCCTGAGGCTGCTGCAGGGAAGGGAGGAGGCGGCCAGGGGGCCCAGGGGCCCTGCTGCTCCCGCCATACTCTCCAATGGGACCCGCAGCCCTAAGCCCAGTGGGGCGGAGCTGACTGAAGGGGGATGGGTTGAAAAAGTGCCAGCTTGAGAAGGGCACTGGATGCCAGGCGAAGGAGTCAGCAGTGCCAAATTAAAGGTCTCTGGAGTGTTGGTTGTGTCTCACTTTCTATAATAACACCTCATTTATTTGGCATTATCAGAGAATGAGCTGTTTCTCCTAAGTGGCTTTTCTAAAGAACTGAAGCTCTTCCCCTAAACTTTAAAAATGGAACTATTCTGTGTATCAAACTTTAAAAAAAAAACTGTGGCAAAGTACACATAGCATAAAATTTACCATCTTAACCATTTTTAAGTGTACAGTTCATGTTAAGTACATTCGCATTGTTATGCAACCGTCACCACCATCATCTCCAGAGCTTTTTGCAACTTCCTAAACTGAAATTCTGTACCCATTAAATGTAAACTCCCCATTTCCTCTCCCTCCAGCCCCTGGCACCCACCCATTCTACTCTCTGTCTCTATGAATTTGACTGCTCCGGGTACCTCATATAATTGGAATCATATGGTATTTGTAATTTTGTGACTGGCTTGTTTCACTTAGTATAGTGTCTTCTGGGGTCATCCATGTTGTAGCACGTGTCAGAATCTCCTTCCTTTTTAAGACTGGATAATATTCCATTGTGTGCAACACTACATTTTGTCTGTCCATCTGTCCATTGATGGACTCTTGGGCTGCTTTCCCCTTTCTGGCTACTGTGAATACTGCTGCTATAAATATGGTGAGCTCAAGCTTTCTTTTACAAATAACTTTTAAAAAATGTTATTCTTATTTAGAAGTATATTCATTTAAACACATTTAGAAAATGCAGACAAATTAAAAGGAAAAAAAATCACCCATAATCCCATTATCCAGGGAAACTTCTGGTGTATGTACTGTTTACATTTTGATATATGCAGTTCTGTTTTACTTTTATATATATATAAATTTGGCTTCTAAAAATAAGATTTTATATTCAGACACATAGTATTTTGTAGCTGCTTTTTTAAACTTACTGATATAATTTTAATGATTGCGTAGCATTTTAGTACATGAATGTACCACAAATCCTGACCAGTTTCCCACTATTTTCCTAGTTTTCCTCTATTACCAACAGCACATGGAGCACATCCTTGGAGGGAAACCTCTACACGTGTAGTTCTTTCTTTGGGATTGGTTCTTAGAACCACAGCTGGGGGGTGAGAGGGTATGTGGATTTTTTAATCTTTTGAGTCTTTTACGCATATTGGAAAATTGCCCATCAGATGAGGTTTACTTATTTACTTATTTGTATTTTTATCAGCAGCACTGAAGAGTAGTGGTTTCCCCACAAGCTCGCTGATACTGAGGATTGTCATTTTAAAAACTCTTTGCCAATTTGAATGGTAAGAAATAGCATGTTGGTTTAAAAAGTATGCATTTTTTTAAACATTTTTTTTATACGTCTGCTAGCCATTTGTGTTCCTTCTTTTGGGAATTGCTTATTCATGACTTTTGTGTATTTTTCCATGAGGGATTAATATTTTCTTATTAATTTGTAAGAAATCTTTGTATATTGAGGATGTAAATTGTTTATTATATCAATTGTAAACAATTTTATCCCAGTTTGCCCTTTGCTTCTCAGTTTTGCTTCTAGTGCTTGTTGATGTAAAAAATGCTTTTTATTTGCACGTAGAGACATTTCTAAGTGTTTTCTTAACTTCTGCCTTCGGTGTCGTTCTTAGCGACCCGTGCTTCTCTAAGTTGTTGCAGATCTTCATGTACATTTTAGTTTATTCTAGCACTTTCGGAGCTTAATTTTTCACACTTAAATGTTGAATCCATTCCTAGAATGACCTGATGTCTCATGTAAGGTACAGAATCCAACCTTACATTTTCCCAGCATCATCCATCCTTTTCCTACTGGTTCAAAGTGCTCCCTGTCGTGTTAATTCTCACATATTCTTGGTTCTGTTTCTGGAGTTCTTTCTGTCCAATGATATGAATCTATGTTCTTTTGCCAGTTCCACACTGTTTTAATATTTTAATTATTTTAGGGCATGTATCCCAAGATTACAAAATTTCTTGGCTGTTCTCTTGCATTTTGTTTCCAAATGAACTTTAGAATGATTTGGTCAGTTGGAAAAAAATATTTCTCTGTGATGCTGATTGAAATTGTGTTAAGTTTATAGATGAGCGTTGAGGGAATTAGAATCTTTGTCATCCTGGAGCTTCTCCTCTGGAACTTCAGTACGTCCATCACACGTTCACATGGTTTTCTCATGGAGGTCCCTGCACATTTCTTAAGTTTATACTTGGGAATTTTGAATTGTTTGCCAAGGTGTGTGGTATCATTTTCCAGTATATTTTCTAATTGTTTGCTGTTGGTTTATGTAAAAGAAATAGATTTTCATATATTTATTTAGTAATTGGCTTGCTCGCCGAACAGAGGGGCTGTCTTCCTGGGTTTTATGGGTCGACTGTCATAATGTCTTCTGTCTCTTTCCAGCATTTCTGCTGTTCGTTCTCTTTTCTGGTCTTGTTGCATTATTTGCACCATCTGGAAGAACTTTAAATAGTAGGGAATGATAGCAGGCATCCTTGTCTTAATTCTGACTTAAGTGGGAATGTTTCTTGTGTTTCACATTTCTTTGCATAAGGAGTGTTAAATGCAACCTGATCTTACTTGATGTTTCAGAGGCATCGTCAGTACATAATTAAAAATCACTCTATAATTCAGTAATATCGCCAGGAATCAATGAGTCTTATATATCTATTTGACTTGTGGATCCCAAACTTCCATTTTTCTCTCACCCTCATTCTCTCTCTTTTGGATTATTTACTTACTGAGACTTTCCTTGTGTTTCTTCTCTTGTTCCCAAGCTGTCTGTTATCAATTATTTCTGCTGTCACTGGGTCTACTTCCAAAAGTTATCCGTCTCCCCTTCTTTTTTTTAAAAAAAACATTGTTTTACTGAAATCTGAAAGGATGAGTCACCTATTAGAAGAAATGAAGGGAGAAGTTCATTCCAGGCAGAAAGAACATCAAGGGGAGGGGTCCTGAACTAGGAAAAAGCTTAGTTCTTTCCAGGAATGGGAAGACAGTGTAGCAGAAGCCTAGTGAATGACAGGGACAGTAATACAGGATGAGAAGCAGATAGAGAACAGTTGAGTATAGAGGGATCCATAGATGTTGCTCCCAACTCTAGATCCAAAAAGATTGTTGGGTCAGAATTTTAAAGTAGCATGTTCTGATTTTGACTGTGTATCTCTTCACAGTCTTGGGGAGAACTCTCTCCTTCCATCCTCATTCTAACAGAGCACTCTGTTTATTCCCTTTGAATATCCTCTGTCTTCCCTACCAGATTTAGAGAAGGGACCAAAAAAACCAAAAAACAAAAAACAAAACAAAAAAACACACATTGTTTTAATTGAAGTCATAATCCATGAGCATGGAAAGCCTTTCAAGCACTACAGAAGTTAAAATTCAAAAGCGAAAAATTCAAGCAATACAATAAAAAGTGTCTTCCTCTGACACCAAATGCTCGTCACTCTGAAAAAGGCAACATATGTTGTATCCTTCGAGGTATGTTCAATGCACATACCAGAACATATATGAATATATATCTTCGTATTTGTTACACAAATAGAAGCACACTACTTAGACAATTAAGTGCTTTTTTTCCACTTAATATATTGTGACAATCTTTCTAAATCAGTGTGTATGGATCCCTTCTTATGCTGTAGAATGCAGGTAACATAATTTATTTATACAATTCCTGATGTACATTAAGTTTTCCCAGTCTTTTGCTAAAACAAGAACAGCTACATTGAACATCTGTATAAATATAAGCCTTTGCTCTTTTTTTCTAATTTTCTATTCTTACTCTATGGACTCTGACTTCCTCAAGGAAAGGGAATAGATGGACTGTTCAACACTGAATGTAAACTGAGAGTAAAAAGGTTCTGAATGAGGGTCTGATGATTCTCTCGAGCAAAGTGAATGGATTTATATTTGTTTATTGCAACTATAAAGTGGGTGTGTTGCTCATTTTTTTAATCATTACTTGGCATTGTTCTGAGTTTGCCTGAAAAATGATCCCTCCCACCCCATCCCCACAGATGAGGTTGATGCCACCTGACCATGTGACCTGCATCCCCCACAGTTGTCACATATTTATTCTTGGTTAGTCTCATCAGCATCACGTGGAGGCAAGGTGAGCCTTACCTGGCCATGCAGCATCCCAAGCCATGCAGCTGGGTGCCCTGGGAGGCACCTGTGCAGTCTGGAGAGTTGCTAATCATAGTGAACTGAACTGGAAGCAACCGAGGATGAGGGGGAATGTGTGAAATAGGTCTTGAAGGAGGGATGGGAAGAGTCGTTGCAGAGAGTCCTGCCTGAGGCAGTAGGGAGAAAGACAGACTCAGGTGGTACCACGCTTTGGGCAGGAACCTTGTCTATGAGGATCACGTGGCTCCAGGTACAGCCAGAAGCTGTCTTCACAGGAAGTGGGCTGGACCAGGCCATGAGATGATGCTGGGCACTTCCAGTGACACCTGCACACAAAGAAAACAAGCTCCATTTATAAGTGTCCTGTGGACCAGAGAGGTTAGTGAGATGCTGCTGGGTATGTAGGTTGTGGGGGAGATTAGGGTTTTTAGATTGATGAACAATTTTTCTCTCACTTTCCCTCAGGCAGGACAGCTTTAGTTAACCACTAATATTCATTTTCTTTCTGATTCCAAAAGCAACGTGTGTTAATTTGAGAAATTTAAAAAAATACAGAAAAATACAAAGAAAAAAATAATCTGAAATTCTACTATCTAGAGAAAACACTGATAACATTTTGGCATGCTTTTTTTTTTTTGCTATTTTTTCCTATTCCCTTAGAGATGAATTTTTAAAAAAATTTTTTAATTGTGGTAACATTAGCTTTCAGATGTACTTCATAATGTATTTTGAATTCTGTGTAGATTACATCATGTTCACCACCCAAAAACTAATTATAGTCCGTCCCCTCACATGTGAGCCTAATCACCCCTTTTGCCCTCCCCCCTTCGCCTATGGTAACCACCAATCCAGTCTGCATTGCTATGTGTTTGTTTGTCGTCATTTTTATCTTCTACTATGAATAAGATCAAACAGTATTTGAATTTTTAAGCAGAATAGAATTATACATATTGTTTTCTAATCTAGACTTTTTATTTGCTACACTGGAAATTTTTTTCATGTTATTAAATATTCTATAACATTATTTCAATAGTATCATACAGTCTCACCCTGTGAGTACAGAATAACTTATTTAAAACCAAGTGCCTATTGTTGGAAACTTAGACTGTTTCCATTTCCTTCTCTCCTTTCCTTCCTTTCTTTCTTTTTTTTGCTATTAAAAAAATCCTACAATGAACACCCTAGATGTGTCTTTATTTAAATTCATAATTTCTGTATAATAGATTCCTGCAGGTGAAATTTCTGGATCAAAGAATAAGCACATTTTAAATTTCAATTTGCTCTCCAAAAGAATGAAAGCAATCATGTTTCTACCAGAAATATATGAGAATGTTCTGAACTCTTGCCTACAATAGTTATTATTTAAAAAAATCTTTGCCTGTCTATTAGGCAAAATAATTATCACATATCATATTTTTAAAAGTTGAATTGCTTTTTTCTGAATTTAAAATAATCTATATTGCTTTAAACAAAAATGTAGAAAAAAATATAAAGAAGAAAAAGTTACCAAGTAATTCTTTTCCACCTACAAATAATCAACACTAACATTTTGGTGAAAGTCTTTCAAGACATCTTTCTATGTGAATTTTTCATACATTTTACTTTATGTCATTTAGTAACCTGCTTTTCCTGCTCAACAGTGTATCTATAAATGTCTGATAGGCAGTAGGCGGCTCGATATCATCATTTTGATAGCTCATTGTGTGGATTGCTAGAATTCATTAATTATGTTTGTGGGTTATTATTGTTTTTTTAACCCAGAGGTTAATTTTTATGTCACATCAGTTAGTATCTTTCTTTGTGAATTTTGCCTTTGTCATTCTACTGCCTGATTGGAACTTTCTCTCACCAGTCTCTACTTCCCCAACCTCTTTGTTTTAGTTGGTGCTGTTCCCCATCTGGAGGGCCTTCCCTACCCATTTCCAACTGTTTAGATTTCCCATCCATTGTTCAGAGTCTGTCTCAAACTCCCCTTCCTCCATGAAGCCTCCTTGATTCTCTATAACCAGGCATTTCCTCCCCATTAAATTCACAATGTCCTGCTTGTATTATGTTCTTACCTTACTTACGACACTTAGCACATTCTGCCTTGTGTTGTAGTTACGGTCTTGTAGACTGTCAGCTCTCTGAGGGCTAGGACCATCTTCCATGTCTGTGACCCATGCATCATCCAACTCCGTGCTTGGTGCATAGCAGGGCCTCAGTAAGTACTTGCTAACTTGAATCAGATTGAATCTGGGTGGACCAAGGATCAGGTCAAGCTCAGGGAGTGGGTTGCCATGACTCTTAAGCAAGACCAGACTGGGTTACTCTTAGTTCCTTTACTGATTGCGGAATTCTCCATATTTATGATGTGCGTTCCAAAGAGGACTTGCCGTTCCTAGGAATTGCACACTAGTATTGGTTGGCTTTTTGCATCAGCCAGTGCCGATCCAGTGACATCTGGCACCCTTGGCAAAAGGCCTGGTCCTTGGGAGACTGTTATGAGCAAACATTGATGGAGGAGCATGCCAGCCATGTCTAATCCAGGCCAGGGCCCATGACAACAACCTGGCCAGGTGCGTGGAGAATTTAGCCTTATCTTCTGTAACACAGTTCAAGCCTGGATTTCACCAGGAGCCCTGGCTGGACGGGAGGCTTGGGGCAACCGAGCCATGGAAGGCATTGAGATCCCTGCTGTGTATTCTTGTTGGGGGTTTCTGACCTGTCCCTAAAACATAAGAGGAAATAATGAATGTGACAAGGTGCTCAACTTCATTAGTCATCAGGGAAATGCAAATTAAAGCCACAAGGCACTACTACTACATAACCCCCAGAATGGCTGAAATGAGCAAGAGAATATCAGCTATTGGTGAAATACTCTGCTGGCAGGAGTGGGAACTGGTACAACCATTTTGGAAAACCGTTTGGCACTATCTACTAAAGCTGCCATATGCACACCCTAGGAGCCAGCACTTCCACTGCTGCGTATGTACCCATCAGAAATGTATGTACATGCTTACCGAGAGACGTGTGTCAGAGGCGTCACAGCAACACTATCTGTAATAGCCCCAAACTGGACACTGGCCGTAAGAGCCAACCAACAGTAGAAAAGAAACGTGAATTGTGATATATCACACAGTGAGATGCCATACAGGAGTGAGTGTGAATAACCTAGAACTATGTGCAGCAGTTGACTGAACCTCAGAAACATAATGTTGAGTCAAAGAAGCCAGACACCTAGTGTATGATTCCATCTATGTAAATTATAAAAACAAGCAAAGTTAATTTATGCTATTAGAAGTCAGGATATTGGTTACCTTGGTTGGGTGGAGGGTAATGACTATAGGAGGGCAACATAAGGGGGCTCCTGGGGAGCAGGCTCATGTTCTGGTTCTTGATCTGGATGCTGATTACATGGATGTGTTTAGTTTGTGAAAATTCCACGAGCAGTACACTTATCTGAGCAATTTTCTGACAAATGTTGTGTCAAGAAAAAGTTAAAAATTGACGGGATATATACCCAAAAGAATTGAAAGCAGGGAGTTGAACAGACGTTTGTATACCCATGTTCGTAGCAGCATTATTCAATAGCCAAAAGGTAGAGGCAACCCAAGTGTCCGTTGACGGGCGAATGGATTAACAAAATATCATGCATACATACAATGGGATATTCAGCCTTAAAAAGGAAGGAAATTTTGACACGTGGTACAATGTGGAAAAACCTTGAAGACATTTTGCTAAATAAAGTAAGCCAGAGACAAGAGGACAAATACTGTATGATTCCACTTATATGAGGTCCCTGGAGTAGTCAAATTCATAGAGACAGAAAGTGGAAGAGTGGTTGCCAGGGGTTTAGGGGAGGAGGAGGAGAAGGGAGAGGGAGTGTGGGAAATTATTGTTTAATGGGTCCGGAGTTTCAGTTTGGGAGGATGAAAAGTTCTGGAGATGCATGGTGGTGATGGTTGCAGAGCAATGTAAATGCACTTAATGCCACAGAAACATACTTAAAAATGGTTAAAATGGTAGATTTTATGTTACGTATATTTTACCGTAATAAAACAGTAGATGATTGCAGGCACCAGTGACAGTGCAGAGTGGTTCTGCTAAGGTTCTGGCGGGAAGCTCCGGCAGGCAGTGCCGCTGCTGCGCCCAGGAAGGGCGCTCAGGGCACAGAAGGCTCTGGAGGACCTTCCGAGGGGGCGGGGGCCTGACGTGACCTTGGAGGTAGCAGTAGAGTCAGAACCGCCAGGCACACAGGCTGACATGTGGGAACTGGCACATTTGAGGGCGCTTGTGCCAGCCGGGAGGAAGCTTCTCTCTGCCGCACATCTGGGCCGAACGTTCGCCCCGCGACACCCCGGTCTGGCCGTTTTCTGAACTTGGTGCAGCATTCCCGGCAGGTCCTGGAGCCCGGGGACTTCAGAGGAGGCCATTTGGCCTCTGGAAGGGCAGGATTTCCCATGTGGGCTTTAGTCTGTGGAGTGAGAGGTCGAGACCACAGTCCTGACATGACAGCCGGGGCCTGCTGCCCACAGGACATTTCAGAGTCGGAGCCAAGTTTCTCCACACTGCAGGGCCTCGGTGTGCCAGGCCCAGGCCCCGGATTGCAGTGAGTGCCTCCAAGTGGGGCAGGGGCAGGGTGACCCCTCACTGTGAGAACAGAGGCCCTGCTGACCATGTGGGGCCAACAAGGGACCCAGCACCTGGGGTCCTGGGGAAGCACCTTGTCCTCGGGGCCCCCTGGGAGCAGGACTCATGCTTCCTGTCTGGGCCAGAACCCTGGGGAGCTGTGTGGTCGGGTGTTTTGTTTTGAGTGTCCAGGTTGGCATGGGAAGGCGTGGTGTTGACTCTTTTGCCAGCAGGGACAGGGTTCCCAGAAAAGCCGCCTCCTGACACCTGGACTTCTGGGGCCAGCCCGGTGGGTCAGCTCAGGCCGCTCCTGGAAATCGGCTCCTCCCTCTCCACCGTCCCACCCCGAGCTTGTCCTTTAGGCAGCCGGCTGCCTCACCGGGCCTTTTCTGGAGTTATCTGGAGCCTGGTCTGGCCCGGAAAGGCTTAGGAACATTTTTAGGCTGAGAAAAGAATGTTGCCAGCCAGCAGGTGGATGGAGGAGGCATTAATCCAGAATAGCTTTTCCTGCTGAGATGGTTTTGTTATAAAGCTACGGAGACGTGGGAGTTCCTTGTGTTCATGATATTATCCCCGGCTTTTGCGTGGAGAGTGCAGTGGGGGTGATGGTTCCACACTAAGGAGAAACAAGATTTGCCCCTAAAATGTTTTTTCTTTGGTTCCTTGGGATCTGGTCTGTCTGTCTGTCTCTCTGCTCATGCTGTCGATAAAGAACAGCCAGACTATCGCTGGTTCTTCAGGAACTGGGAATCATCCTCTCCTCCAAACCCATGGGTCAGGTAGAAAAGAAGGCAGCTGGAAGATAGAGGGGAGTTGGGTTCAGGAGAAGGAAAAAGAAATGAATGAATGGGGAGCAGACTAGCTCTAGTATTCTGATCAAAGCGTGCTAGGCTGGGGGTGGGGGAACCAAGAGATCTTCTAGGCCGCTGGTTCCCAAAGTGTAGTCTCAGCATCACCTGGGAACTTGTTAGCAATGCAGATATTGGCCCCCACCTCAGATCTACTAAATCAGAACCTGCATTTTAACAAGATTCTCTACGTGATTCATATGCACCTTGAAGATTGAGAAGCACTAAATGGACTGTGCTTCCTGACCCAGAGGTGTGAAGTGGCTTCTCTGTGATCCCACAGGTGGTTAATTGCAGAGGTGGGACTTCCTACCTGCTTGTTGGTGAGATGGGACACTAATATGTGACTCTTGGTACTAAGGATTTGTGCTTGGGTGAATCCATTTGCTTTTTGTATCTTGAGGACAGAAGTTTTTGTGAGCTATTATCATGGGAAGATGGTAGAACTGGAAGTTGGAGACCTGGCTCAGAGTTAACATACAGAGCTGAATATCCTAAATGCTGTGGGCTTGGTTATGATCATCAGTTTGCCATCTGGTCACTGACATTTCAAAACATACTTTGTTATGTCATCATCATCATCACCACCGCCGTCATCATCATGGCACTGACCCTTTATCGAGTGCTTACTAGGATCCATGCCCTGTGCTTCACTCTCAGGTTGCCTCACTTGTCACGCCAACCACAGACTGATCTCATTTAAAACTGAGGAAATCGAGGCTCAGAAAGATAAGTAATGTGCTCACGGTCACTCATGTAGATAATAGAAGAGATGGAATTTGGACTGAGTCCATGTGACTCCAGCTTCACACTTATTTACCCTGGGGAGGTTAGGTAAAACTGTAGTACATTTTGTATTTGTGACATTCTCCAAATTCTGTGATTCTGGGGCAGAAATTATCCTGTAAGTGCGAAATTTGTTACTTATTATTACCATATGTTAAAATTTATCAAGACATTTTATAATATAAGCACTTAATGTCTGTATCAGTTTGTTTCCATATGCATTTTAATTGTATTTTAATTAGAGACTGAAGTGGAGCTTCTATATATCTCATCCAGTTGAGAGAAAAGAATCCTAAATGCTCAAATAAGATATTATTTATGCTGTTGCCAAAAAATAAAAAGTGAAGGACATGTGGGTACTATCTCCCTATTTATGAATCTTTCCAGATTATACATTTTAAGAGAAAGAGAAAGTTGGGGGTTGGGGGGACCCCTGTGTGAACATGGAGACATTGCCTTACACACATACAGCTCGTTCAGCTGCAAATGGGACAAGGATGCCCAGTGTATGGCCAACTTCTTGCAACTTCTCCACAGGCTGGGGTCACTTTCGTGATTGGTTTATTGTATTTTTAGCCTATGGGAGTGGGGGGTTGGCAAACCATGGTCCATGAGCAGAACCCAGCCAGCCACCTGTTTTTGTAAATAAGGGTTTATTGGAACACAGCCACACCCACTGGTTTACATGCTGTCCATGGCTGCTTGCACGTTACAATGGCAGAGTTGAGTCATTATGACAGGAACTGTGTGGCCTGCAAAGCCAAAATGTTTACTATCTGTAAAATGTTTACTATCTGTAAAATGTTTACTACAGTAAAGGAAGTTTGTCAAACGTTGGCATAATGTTATCTTTTTGGATGTTTCCTAAGTTTTCTTTCTGCTGTATGTCATAAATGCTTGAAATTCATTCATTCACCGGTTCCTTTATTTATCGAATGTGGTTTGATCATCGTGGTAAGAAATCTTCACTCAGGGGCTGTGGGCTTACAAGAAAAAAGATGTAATCAAAGACCATAGGCTTGATAAAAGAAGCATTCAATAAACTTGCGTATGTCAGGGTTCTTAGCTGCAAGTAACAGAATCTGCTAACTCAAGCAGAAAGGGATTTATTAAAGAGTTTAGATAACGCTCAGAATTGTTGAGAGGTCTGAAGACAAGACCTTGGGGGGACTTGCAGGAACCAAGTCCCCAGACCACCCCCAGAACAAGCCACCAAGGGAGCTGCTGCCTCTGCTGCAATCAGGAAATTGCAGAACCTGGTGGTGGAGCCATGGCTGCCAGCTCCAGAACCACGCCTCCTCACATAGCCCACCTGGTGAAAGGATGCCCCCTGCCCTGGCTCTCTGCCCGCTGATTCCCGTGAAAGCCTAATTCGCAGAGACCAAATCACATGCAGAGCCTAGCTGCAAGGGAGTCTGGGAAGGGTTTCCAGCTCTCTGGCCCCTGGGCATCGATCAGACGATCCACAGGCACACAGCCACAACCTTGATAGTTTTGCCTTGAAACATAAAGTGTTCAACTCTTTCACTTTTTATTTTAAAATTTGGAACTTAAGACGTTATTCACTAAACATAGCAAATAAGACTGGCCCAGAGTGATATGGAAGGCATTCTCAGACTCATCTCCAGATCCCACCCATCCATCTTTAAAGGCTTCAGTGCCACTTCCTCTGGGAAGCCTTCCCAAGGTGCAAACCTTTGTCCTTTGTATTTTCAGAACACTTTATCTGCCCACTCTCCAGGAAGTTATGATATTTTCCTTCATATGATAGTTATGTGCTTTACGTTTTCTCTTCCATGTCTTTCTTTTTGACTTCTTTTTAGTAAAAGAATATTGCTGATAGAGTACATTTGAAGTACCTTTCATTCTCCTGTTTAGTTCCATTAAACTCCCTTCCTCCCAGAGACAAATAGTAGAGTCAATTTCTCTTTTCATATTTTTTCAACTTTTATTACATATATGTATCTATACACAATACTGTTAGGAGTTAATGAGTTTAGCTGTCTCACCAGATGTATCGTTTTGTAACTTGCTATGTTTTTGAGCTGGATCCATGTTGCTTCATAGGGCTCTACTTCATTCATTGTAAGGGTTATATGATATGACATTGTATAAACAAGCTACAATTTATCCATTTCCTATCGATGGCCATTCAGCCTTCCCCCAGATTTTTCTTATTACAAACATTGCTGCAATAAGCAGCTTTGTCTGTCCTTCCTGGGGTCATGTGTGAGATTTTTCTAGGGTAAACACCAAGAGCCATGTTGTCTGTCTCTTTCCAACACTGCTAGTTACTGTCAGATTGCTGACCAAGATGATTGCGCCAGTTTCCATCAGCTCCACCTAGCTCCTGTTTTAGCTAACACTTATCAGACGTATCTATTTTTGACAGTCCATTGGGTGTATTGCTTAAATTTGCATTTGCATTGTTGTTTTAATTTGCATGTGCCTGATTACCAGTGAGGTTAAGCAACTTTTAATACGTTTATTGGCTACTCAGGTTTCTTTTTCTGTAACATGCAGTTTTATAGCTATTGTGTGTGTGTGTGGGGGGGGGGGTTCTTTTGGATTGTCTTTTTCCTACTTATTTTTGGGAGTTCTTTTTATATTCTGGATACCAATCCTTTGTGATATGTGGTGCTGTTGTTTTCTTCCAATCTGTCATTGTCTTTTTTCTCTTCTGTCCTTTGTATCCCCTGACCTGGTTGTGCTTCGTGCTGATGCTTGCATGAGGGCATAATGGTGCTTTCTCACTGGCTGCCCCCTGACTCAACCTCACCGTCTGCATCTGTGAGAAGACCCAAAATCCCTTTGGGTGCTGCCCCTTGAGGTGGGAGGAGCAGAATTTCTTTGCCTTCCTCCCATCTCCCACAGCTTTATCTAGGTGTGTTAGCTTCTTGTGGCTGCTATAACAGATTACAGCAAGCTGGGTGGCTTAAAGAGCAGAAGTTTATATTTTCGCAGTTCAGGAGGGCAGAAGTCAGAAATCGAAGTGTTGGCAGGCTTGGTTCCTTTTGGAGATTCTGAGGGAGAATTCGGCTCTATGCCTGTCTCCTTGCTTCTAGTGGCTGCTGGCAACCCTTTGCATTCCTTGATTTGTAGACACGTCATTCTAGTCTCTGTGTCCGTCTTCATGTGGCCTTCCCTTCTCTGTGTGTCTGTGTCTTCTCCTTTTCTGTGTCTTATAAGGACACCCATCGTTGGATTTAGGGCTCACCCTAAATCCAGAATGATCTCCTATCAAGATCCTTAACTTAATTCCATCCGCAAAGACGCTGTCTCTAAATAAGGTCACATTCACAGGCACCAGGAATTAGGGCACAGACATATTTTGGGGGGCTGTTCAACCCACTGCATTAGGCAAACTCCACAAATCCCAGAGAACAAGTAATCTAAAAGCTGGGTGTGTGTGTGTGTGTGTGTGTGTGTGTGTGTGTGTGTAGGGGGGTGCAGTGTTGGGAGGGGTAGACAAGGAAAAGTGCATTCTGAGACAGAGGCCGTGTGTTCTGTGAGGTGCCATTCGTACAGAGGGCGGTGGCCGTACATGTTGGGCGTTGTAGTTTGTTACATTTTTCATCTGTTTAGAGTCCCAGAAAACAGACAGTGGGTGTAAAGGAAGATGCCCCCTTGGCTGAGCAGGAATAAGCCAGGCAGAACCTTGGAAATGGCCATCAACCTGTTACTCAGCTGTGGAGCCGAGCAGGTGACTGTACCTCTGCAAAAGTGGACGGAGATGGGACCAAGGGTAGGCTCCCCTGTGTGTTAATAGGTGCTACCTTACACAGATCCTGCCGTTTTGAAGATAAGTACAGGGAAAACAAACAGGACCCATAGGAAAAATAAAGCAGAACCAAGAAAAAAGAATAGTACCATTGACCCTCATTATTTGTGGATTCCATATTTGTGAATTTGCCTGCTCACTAAAATTTGTTTGTAGCCCCCAAAACAATACTCTTGGCCCTTTGACAGTCATCATGGTGTGAGCAGAACAATGAGGAATTTGTCAGCTGACGTGCATATTCCCAGCTGAGGTCAAGCAGTGTGATGCTCTGCCTTCTTGTTTCAGCTCCTAGACTGTCAACAAGTGTTCTTTTTGCAGTCTACTTGGTGCCACTTTTTTTTTTTTTTTTGAGGAAGACTAGCCCTGAGCTAACTACTGCCAATCCTCCTCTTTTTGCTGAGGAAGACTGGCCCTGAGCTAACATCCATGCCCATCTTCCTCTACTTTATACATGGGATGCCTGCCACAGCATGGCTTTTGCCAAGCGATGCCATGTCTGCACCTGGGATCTGAAGCGGCAAACCCTGGGCCACTGAGAAGTGGAACATGCGAACTTAACCACTGTGCCACTGGGCCGGCCCCTGGTGCCACAGTTTTTGAATTTTTCTGCTTTTTGTTGGCAATTTTGCAGTTTAAAATGGCCCGCAAGTGTAGTGCTGAAGTGCTGTCTGGTGTTCCTAGGCACAAGAAGGCTGTGAGGTGCCTTATGGACAAAATATGTGTGTTAGATCAGCTTCCTTCAGGCATGAACTGTGGTGCTGTTGGCCATGAGTTCAATGCTAATGAATCAACAATATATATTAAATAAGGAGTCTTTAAACAGAAACACACGTAAAACAAGATTGAGTATTGATCAGTTTGTGAAAGTGCTGTGACCAGAGGCTTGAAGGAACCTAACCCTGTATTTCCCTTAGGAGCAGTGGTTTAGTATTTGCTCACTGAGTGTTCCCAGCAACTTCACGGAATGTAACTGCCATGAATAAGGAGATTCCACTGCATCTGAAAGAGCCCACCTCTGAAAGTGGTGATACAGCAAGATCAGGAGCAGACGTCAGGCAGAAATTGGCACCCTCAAGCTGCAAGAAGACACATTCTCTGTGTAGCTGAAGCCAACATTCCTCAGCAGAGGACAGTCTGAGATTAAAAGGCAGCAGGATAAGATGGAAGTGGAGATGGAATACAGGGAAAGATTAAAAGAAAACTGAAAAGTTCATTGCAATATCCAAATCCGTATAGACAGAGCCAGGACCAAAAAATGTGTCCAATGATAGATTAGTCAAGTAAACTCTAATATAGCCGTAAAGTGAAATATGTATGATTCAGCTAGTAAGATATTGTGTATTGGGCTGGCCCAGTGGCCAAGTGGTTAAGTTCTCACGCTCTGCTTTGCCAGCCCAGGGTTTCGCCAGTTCGGATCCTGGGCATGGACCTAGCACCGCTCGTCAGGCCATGCTCAGGTGGCGTCCCATTTAGCACATAGAAGGACCTACAAATAGAATATACAACTATGTACTGGGGGGCTTTGGGGAGAAAGAAAAAAAAAAAGATTGGCAACAGATGTTAGCTCAGCTACCAATCTTTTTTTTTTTTTTTTTTGAGGAAGATTAGCCCTCCGCTAACATCTGCCACCTATCCTCCTCTTTTTGCTGAGGAAGACTGGCCCTGAGCTAACATTCGTCCCCGTCTTCCTCTATTTTATATGTGGGACGCCTACCACAGCGTGGCGGGCCAAGTGGTGCCATGTCCGCACCCGGGATCCAAACTGGCAAACCCTGGGCCACCGAAGCAGAACATGTAAACTTAACCACTTTGCCACCGGGCTGGCCCCTCAGCTACCAATATTGAAAAAAAAAGTTGTGTATTATTTACTGACTTTAAAGGAGTAAGGGGGAAAAAAAGCAGGATTTAAAATAGTATGAGTATATGATAAGTTTTTCCCTTCCTTTTTAAAAAAATGTATACAGGCGTACTTAGAGGTCTGGATGACTATATTAAGGTATTTAGGGTGGGATAAAAGTTACTTTTGGTATATAATACACATATGTTTCTTTAGTGTTTGACTTTTTGCAAGAAATTTATCAATGTATTCTTTGAGTTAAAAAAATTAAAGTGCAGATAAGGAGAAGAAAGGTGTTATTAATGTAAACGGTTGGGAAACACCTTCTCCTCCTCTGTTCTCTCATAGGTCTTGGTTCCTCCCTGACCGGCAGCCTTGATCACATGGCTGTACCTGTGGTGTCTGTGCCCATCTCCCTTTTTAGACTGTGAACCACCTGAGGGCAGTCTTTGTATTTCTAGAACCCAACACAGCGGACGGCTCGTGTGAGAGGCTCAGGGCCTTCTTCCTGGAGGAGAGCGGTGGGTGCGCAGCAGAGAGCCGGCGCACCAGGCCTAGGGATGGCACAGGGCTCTGGCCTCCGCATCCTCCTGTTCCTTGGGGCTGCCTCCATGGCGCTGCCGTCCTCCAGCCCAAGCTTCTTAAGGGTGGGGACGGTGGCACATGGAGGGTCCAGGGAAAGTGGGAGAATGAAGAACCAGTGAACTTGAGCTCCTTCATTTGGGTCCACCAGACGGCGTGTTGAGACTGATTGCGTAGTTCAAGGCTTTTGAGAGAATGTTCTGAGTTTTGAATGGGAGTATGGGAAGTGGAGGCAGTCCTGCAGGATTCTCCCAGGATCCGCTCTGCTGGCTTCAGCTTAGCACGTCTCCCTGGGTCAGGCTGAGTATGCAGGCATCCTGCTGACCAGTTAAATGCTTTCCTTCTCGGAGCTTATGTCAGGAAAAGAGAGCCGTGTCTCTGCTGAAATGGTGTCCTTGTCCACAGAGGTTCCTGGAGCTGGACAGATCCCTGCTGAAATCTGGGGAAGGATTTGATAAATGCTAGAAATTCTCCCACTCGTGTGTGCCGGAGTTAATTTAAAAACCAGCTTCACAAACACAATCAGGAGGCCTCAGAAGGAAAGAAGGCAGGCAGGAGTGAGGTCTGTGCACTGACTCATCTTTCCCCCAGGGGCGGTGACACACGGCTCTGACATTTCCCGCGGCCACAGCCCCCAGAGACAACAGGCCTTGGTGAGGTCTCTGGAGGCGCCAGAGCGGCTTCAGCTGGAGCTTGAATGGAGCTCGCTGCTCTTGGCTGCCCTGTGCAGTGGGAGGAGGAGGGCCTGAGAGGCAAATAGGAGTGAGGTCCTCGCTGTCTCCTAAGCCTCTGAGGAAGGGACCTCATGTCGCCCTCTCTGTGAACAGTCAGAGAATTTTCCTTTTCATAAACAAAACAAACACAAGCTGACGGGGTGGAGGCCCCAGGGACAGGCTGGGTGGCCCTTTCTTCAACCTCTCTGCGTTTGTTTCTCCAGGGGGCAGATTGTGGAAGCTTCTTAGATCCGGAAAGCCGCCTGTGGGTCTCATCATCTTATTTGGTTAACCGAGCACATCGCCTCTTGATGCTGGCGAGGGCTCTGTTGTTCTTGGAGAAGCGTCTGTGGGCCTTTCAGACCCTTGTCTGCACAGGCGAGTAGCTCTGCAGAACACACAACACAGAACGATGGAGCAGGTGCTCCTAGGCGAGGGCAGGCAGTGTGGTGTGGTGGGTAGAGCCCCCACGGGGTCAGGAAGTAGCCCCGAGTTTTGACCCAGGCACCCACCAACTAGTTGTGTGGCCTCCGGCAAGTCCTTCACTTCCCTGGGCCTGAGCTGCCCCATGTTTTGCTCCAGAAGGTCAAGCTGGATGATTTCTGGAGTTTCTACAAACTGATTCCGTGAACTATTAAAGGGACCCCTGTGATGGTGGGGCTTTCCTCCCGAGGACCCCCTCCTCCTCTGTCCCCCTTCCTCTTCCAAATCTCTCTGGCTTCCCTCTTTTATTTCCAAAGCCGAAATCCCAGGCCTTTCTGTAGAGCTAAGGAAGATGATGCTTGCCTCAGCTTGAAAACCGGGGCCAGAAAACGCTCCCATCCATCACGTTCTCATTGTCGCTTTAGAAGGTCCCAGAAGGTCAGCTTCCAAGCCTCTCAGTGCAGAGTCTATTTATATTGCTTGGGGACTGCCCTTTCACAGAACTCCTGGAAAAATGCCGCTTGTCCTCCCCGGAAAAGGTGATAAGAAATGTATTATGTTGAAGGTAGACGAGGAGAAGGTGGGAGAATATTCCTATATATTAAAGTACGAGTACAGGATATAAATATTTTTAAGCTTTGAGTACCTCCTATTTATTTTATTTATCGTTGATTGAGGATATCTTGTCTGCTTTCAGGAAGGATTTGTGGCTGAGGTACAAGGGGTGGCTTTTGATATGAAAATGTGCATTGTGACTCCCTGAATGGGGTGTGGGAGAGGGGCTGGGGTGGCCCCCCTGCTTGGCAGAGGAGGGGCCTCAGTGCGGGTCCAGCCCAGCCTAGCGACACCCGGGGAAGCTGCGAGGCGTCAAAGGGTGCTTTTAAGAAAGTCTGGATCAGACATGATGTTATAGGAAAAAGTGCAGCGTCTAAGGAAACAGCGTGTGAATAGAGAGAGACAGGGCAGGAAGGCAGAGAGCGCATAAAGCAGATTGTCATCAGGAGCCGGGAAGGGGCCGCCTGGCAGCAGAGGCCGCGCTGCTGACTGCAGGGAAGATGGCAAAGGATGTGCGACTTCCCAAGGGGCTGCCGAGCATTGGGGTGGGGCGGTTGTGGAGTGGCTGGTGATGCCAAGAGTTGGGCCTGTGCATTTCAGAAGTATGAGGACAGAGCATCAGACAGAGCCACTGGCCTTGGGCTGCGCCCAGCAGGAGTGAGCTGTTGCCTTGAGAAGCCTTGCCTGTGCTGGGCTTGTGCCCCCCCCCCCACTACACCCCCAAATCTTTGGGGTGGGGGGCAGAGTTCCATAGTAGGGGAAAGGGAGCCATCTGGCTCAAACACCCCCTTGGACAGGACCGAGAGGGGTGGACTTTGTCCCCCTGTCTCATCCGTGTTGCAGGTGGAGAGGGACAGGTGCTGTCTCTTGGCCGCAAGCAGTTTCTAGCAGTGCCTGAGAGCCTGGACCCTGGGCCCACACAGCCTGGCTTCAGATCCTGGCTCTGCCACTTTCCAGGTGACCTGGAGCAGTTTACTCTTGGTACCTCAGTTCACTTACCTGTAAAAGGGGGTTAATGTCAGCGCCTACCTCAAAGGGATGTGAGCATTAAGTTAATTCTTTTTTAAAACAGCTTGATTGAGGTATAATTCACTAATGCACCCATTTAAAGTATCGAATTCAATGACTTTTAGTATATTCAGAGTTGTGCAACCATCACCACAATCAATTTTCATCACCCCCCAAAAGAAAGATGTATTCATTAGCTGTCACTCCCATTTCCTCCCATCCACCCACCCCCCTTCCCATTCCTAGGCAACCACTGATCTACTTTTTGTCTCTTTAGGTTTACTTATTCTGGACCTTTAATATAAATGGAATCATATACTATGTAGGCTTTTGTGACTGGCTTCTTACATTTAGCCTACTGATTTCCAGGTTCATCCATGTAGCAGCGTGTATTAGAACTTCATTCTTTTTTATGGCTGGGTAGTATTCCATTGTATGGCTAGACCATATTTTAATTATCCATCCAGTTGATGGACATTTGGGTTGCTTTCACTTTTTGGCTGTTCTTAATAAGGCTGCTATGAACGTGTGTCTGTAGGGTTTTGTGTGGGCGTGTGCTTTCATTTCTCTTGGGTATATTCCCAGGAGTGGAATTGCTGGGTCATGCGGTGACGCGGTGTTTAACTTTTTGAGAAACTGCCAGACTGTTTCCCAAAGTGGCTGCACCATTTTACATCCCCACCAGGAACACATGAGGGCTTCACTTTCCCTATGTGCTCGTCAGCACTTGTTAATATTGCCTTTTTGATCCTGGCCATCCTACTGGGTATGCAGTGGTATCTCATTGTGGTTTGGATTTGCATTTCCCTGATGGCTAATGACGTTAAGCCTCTCTTCATGTGCTTATTGACCATCTGTATATCTTCTTTGGAGAAATATCTGTTCAGATCCTTTGCCTCTTTTAATTGATAAGTTGTTTCTCAGAAGTCCTTGGAGGAGGGCCTTGCAGTGGGAAGAGCTGTGTAAGTTACTGTTGGGGAGATTTCCTAGGACTCGGCACACCAGACTTCTTGTCTACCTCTGCTAAGGTTTCAGGGGCGCTGCATAAATGGCCGAGTTTGCAGGAGTGCGTGGCTTTATGTTTCCTTCAAACATTCCCCAGAGTCTGGAACATTTGCCCCCGACCACAGGCTGAACGTCCACCTGACTCTTTTTCAGTTTGGTTTTGCCCAAGTCCTTGTAGTGAGGCACCTGGCTGCCATGGGTGACGACAACTTCAGCGCGGCTCAGGATTTGGATTCTGTTCGCCCGCAAACCCTCCAGCAGCTGGTGGTGGGGGTGTAGGCCAGTGTGCAGTGTTGACGGGGGCCCCATCAAGACACTTCAAGTCCTGGCCCCATCGCGTCACAGCAACTGCGTCTTGTGCTGGGTTCACTTGCGCTTACGTCATTCCTGTGTTGTTTTGTACCAGCTGCTTGCTGCCCAGGTGGCCATTTGGTTCTGTGAGCTTTCCTTTTTGTTTTCTTTTTGCTTAAAAATACTCAGGTTTTTCCAAGAGTCGATCAGTCCTTGGTGATGATTGAACTCGGGTTGGGTTTGACCTCAGCATTTCAAGTACGTCTTTGCCTCTGCCTGGAGACCTGCTGTGAGCCTCAGGAGAGGAGATGATCAGGGATCTTGAGGATGAAGCCACCGGGCTGTACGTCATCCCACGTGGTGGGACCAGGAGGGAGGTCGGCCCTCTTTCAATACAGGGCCATGTGTAGCGAGGAAAAATTAGGATGCAAGTGGTCCAGATGGACACGGAGAGCTGCATGTCATAATTAAAATTCCCTTGAGGGCAGAGCTGATCCTAGGGTGAACCAAGTCCCCGCAGCCAGCTGGTTAATGACCCCACTGGTAATAACACCCTGGTCTCCTCCCAAAGGACAGTTTTCTCCTTCCTTTCCTAGAGGTCTTTTATATTCGGGTTCTAGTTCCCTGTGGCTTTCACTTTTCCCTTGAAGGAGCCCCTGCCCAGCCGCTCCCTCTCCTCGCTGTGCAGGGGGTGTTAATTTTTCCTTCCGCAGGATAATGTTTGGCAGTTGTACCTTATCCTATTTTTGGTCCCCTCCCCCGTCTCCTCTGTTAATCCGTGCCTGCTGGAAGCAGGCTTTCTCTGTGATTCTCCCCGCTCGGCGCAGGCACTCATTTTCTCTCTGGGACCTCTCGGCGTTTCTGTATGTACCTGTGATGATGATTATTCTGGCACTGGGATAATGTGTGCTCGCTCACGTGTGCTCTGCCAAGGCCCCAGCCTAGGACCGGCAACTCTGGTTAGTAGCACGTTTGTCCCCGGACAAGCGGCCCTTCCACTTCCACAAGACGTCCTCGCCTCCACCGCCCCAGCCTTTTCTTCCCCAGGCGGTCGGTCACACCTACTTCCTCAAATCAACCCTCCTGTGACCTTTTCCAGACCTCTCATTGTCTCAGTTGCCTCCCCTGACACCCTCCAATTTGTCAGTGCTCCTCTGGATGTGGGAAAGCTGGAATATGACCCAGTCATTGCCAAAGGGGTGTTGTCTTTCTCGGTCTGTATGCGTTTGGGGTTCTAGGGAGTTAGTTTCAGAGTTACTTTTTTTTTTTTAGCATCAATACTCCACCCACACCCCGAAATCCCCTCCAGTTTGGTTCACAGCTAGCAAATGGAGACTCGGATGGGAGGCTTGGGGTTTGGGGCTGTGGTTTTGGTATCCCAGTGATGCTCCTGAGGTTTGAGCCAGACCCAGCGAGTGGCTCTAGGGGAGCGTTACACACCAAGGAGTGGTCGGGTGGTCAAGGCATAACCCCAAGCCCCCCGATCTTGTGCTTTTCTTTCTGATTCAACTTTCTGATTGTTTTATTTTTCGTGTCACAGAGGCAATAGCTATTAGTTGTAGAAAAATTAGAAGATAATAGACTAGGAAAAAAAAGAAGAAAATGCAAGTAACAGTTATCCCGCCAGCCCAGGTGGCTGTGTTAACACCCCAGCGTATCTGTTGCCTTGTAGACCTTATTCCACGTGTGTAGTTTCTATACTGTGCAGTCATACTACTTTCTCCTGAGATCTTGTTGCTGTCTTTCCATGTTGTTGAATAGTTTTCTACTCTGTAGTTTTGCGCGGCTGTGTGCATCTGTGGATGTACCGTGATTCAATCCGGCATTTGAACTTGGACGTTTGGCCTGTTTTAGGATTTTCTGCTCTCTAAGCTTTGCTGTGTTGAGTAAGCTTCTAAGTTGGACTTTGTGCCGTTCTCAGTGTTCCCTTTGGATAAATTCCTAGATGTGGAATTGCTGGGTCAAAGACTACACGCATGGTTAAGCCTTGTGGTCCATGCCGTATCATTGCTCCCCGCCAATCACCCCCATTTACAGTGTGTGGCCTGCCTGTCCCTATGTCCTCATGTGTATTGGGCACTAATTAGTCTAACAAATGTTGGCCAACCTGGAAGGCAAGAAGTGATATTAATGATTGTTTTAACATGTGTGTCTTTGAAATTGAACAAGAAAGCTTGAATATTTTTCGTAAGTTTATATTTTGTGGGTTACCTATTGAGACATTCATATATTTTTCTAGTAAGCCTTTATCTTTTTTCCTTCATGAACTCTTTGTATATTAAAGATTGTGACTTTTTGTCCATCTTATATCTTACAGATATTTCTCTCAGGTTGTTATTGATTTTACTGTGATTGAAATTTTAAAATTTGTGGTGATTTTGACATTTTATAAAGTTTAAAATTGTCATATGGTCAGATATATGTTTTACAGTTTTTGCTTTTGGTGTCATCCTTTAGAAAGGCCTTCTTGACTCTAAGATTATAGAATTATTTACTTGCTTTTTCTTCCAGTAATTTTTGCAGGTTCACTTTTTACATGTAAACTTTTAATCTGTCTGAAATATGTTGGTAGAAAGTCTGAAAGTGGAATATAACTATTATGCTTATTTTTATTTTATTTTTTTGAGGAAGATTAGCGCTGAGCTAACATCCATCACCAATCCTCCTCTTTTTGCTGAGGAAGACTGGCCCTGAGCTAACATCTGTGCCCATCTTCCTCTACTTTGTATGTGGGACGCCTACCACAGCATGGCCTGCCAAGTGGTGCCATGTCCACACCTGGGATCTGAACCCGCGAACCCTGGGCCACCAAGGTGGAATGTGCGAACTTAACCACTGCGCCGCGGGGCCAGCCCCCTATTATACTTCTTGAATGGTAAACCAGTTGCCCCTGCACCACTTCTTACCCAATCTGTCCTTTTCATGATATGAGTAAGTCTTGTTTTAGACTTTCTATTTGGTTGAGTTTTCGCTCTGTTCTCGTGCCAGGTCACACTGTCGTGATTCTCATGGCTCGTGATAACGCTTCATGACGTTGGGAGGCTTTGTGAACAGCTCAAGACCATGCAAAAACCAAAGGGTTGTTCTTGGTGTTGTTCCAAGTCTGTGAATATACTTGTGACCACTGGCTTCCCTGAGGAGGGTAAATAACCTGTATTTTAAAGCTTTTCTTCAGGGATCCTGAGTACAGCAACTTTGTCCTTTGAACCAGAGAGTGCTCCGGTCCATCAGCAACGTTTGGCTTGTCCCCTGCCTGGAAGCCTCGCACAGTGCCCGATACCCAGGACGGGCAGGTCTGCGTCAGCCCACGTCCCTCAGTTCTGCCACATCTCATCATCACATCCGTTTTTCTTAAAAATCAGCAACCCTGCTCTGCTGACTCACGTTCTCTGACTCCTAGATGCTTTTCTTCCATAGTTGGGTGTGCCGGGCATAATGCTTGCTTTTTCCTTCCCGAGGTGGGGAAATCAGGGTGGAACTGTGGTGGAGGACACGGAGATCGCCTGAGCGAGGGGCGCCCCTTCCTCGCTCCCGTCTCTGGGCTGTTGCCATGACAGTCACTTGGACAGACACGTCCTCCTGTGCCCTCCTCCCTCCAGCTTCTCTCTGGATTCCACTTCCTGAACTCAGAAGTTGCTTGTGGGTGGGGAGCCTGCTGGGTGGTCTGCCCAGACTTCCAAGACATCCTCGGCCACACCTTGCGTAGGGCCTAATATGGGCCCGGGCCACCCTCAGACCTCACTCAGCCGTGCTTTCTTTTCCGACAATGATGCTGACGATGACAGTGCTGCTGAGGAGGAGCCCAGCGATGGCCAGATGGTGGCCGGTGGATGAAGTGGAAATTCTGCAGAGGTCTCCTGTCCACAGGTCATAGTTCAGTTACTGACCACCTACCTGCTTTGTGCCCTAAACAGTGGTAGATGCTGTGGGGAGTTGAAAGAAACCTGCTTTTTCACTGCTTGCCTTGATCCTCTCAGCTCCAGCTGTAGAGCCAGGTGGGTGAGCTCTCAGACCCTGGGGACCTGGCTGCATTGGTTTGAACCCTGACTCTGTCCCTACTTGGAAAAATGGCTTAGCCTTTCTGTGCCTCAGTTTCCTCATCTGTAGAGTGGGGATGATACTTCACAGGGTTGATGTGAGGATGAAATGAGTGAGTATGTGTGACCATTTTACAGTGCCTGGCACGTCCTGCATGTTTGCAGTTGTTATTGTTGTTGTTGTGTATGTGCGTGTCTTTCCTTTACTTCTAGTGTGCCGCAAGCTCCAAGAGAGCCTCCTACCCTTCTTTGTATTGACCGTCGCACAACCTTCTGCAGGGTGGGTGCTCAGTAAATGTTTATTAATGATAATACTGCTTTGAATTATTATTCACTTATTGTGCTGGGCTCATTTTCACATTATCTGATCTAAGCTTCACAAAGCCTTTAAATTAAGCCTTTAGACCCGAAGCTCCGGGAGTTAGAGGTTGTCTGGCTGGTAGGCGGCAGGACGAGGAGTCATCCCAAGTCAGCCTGACTCCAGAGCAGAGTGAGGATGAACGGATGGATGATAAATGGGGTGGAGACAAGGGAAACACATGAAAGAGTTAGGGGACAATATTGCATTTAAGGCATTTAATAGGCTCTAGTGAAGTGGGTGTCATAGAGACTAAGGGCTAATGGTGGAAAGGAGGGGAGACGAGTGGCCTTCAGGTTTGGTTTGTGAGGGAATGAAAAGTGAGGGGTGTGGAAAGCGCTGGGCACTGAAGGGGCTTAGCACACAGTCTGACCCCCAGGGGTGCCCTCCCCTGGCTCACGGGCCGGGACCTGCGGTCACAGGGTTCCCGGAAGGAGGAGGGCCAGGGGTTACGCCCCATGGCTGGAGGGAGGTCTGTGCTCGGAGTGGGAGGGTGGGGGCCGCGGGAGGCGGCGCACGCCAGGGAACATCCGGGCACCTCCGGGAGTCGCGGCCGGAGAGCATCGCGCTGTGGAGAGCCACAGGTCTCAGCTGAGGGGGCTTGAGTTTAGGCAGAGGGCAGCCAGAATGGGTGTTGAGTGAGGAGCTGGTGGGCTCCTTTTCACCTGGGGAGAGGGGGCTGCGCATCAGGCTGCCATGTGTCCCGCGTACATCCTGGGGAAGGACCTGGAGAAGGCAGCCATGGGTGGAGCAAGTGGGGAGAGGGAACCTGGAGAGAGGGAGACGGGATGAGAGCAGCAGGCAGGGGCTTGTGGGGGGAGGCCAGGGAAGGCGTGTGGTTTGATTCCAGGTGTAAAGGGAAGCTAAAGGTGTGTGTTGAGCTGAGGTGGGATATGATCCTGTTTCTGTTTTCGTAAGATTGCCCTGGCTGCTGTGTAGGAGGCAGAGGAGAGGCCAGGGGGGTTTCCAGGAAGGAGGTGATGGAGGCGTGGGTGTAGAAAGGATGATGGAGAGAAGTAGGCACATTTGGGGGCCATGTGGGAGGTGGTGCCACCAGAACTTGGCAGATTACTTGTGGGGGCAAAAGGAAAGAGGGGATGACCTGTGAGTCCTTCTCAAGTGTTTGTGTGACTCCAAGGTTGGTGCCACTTGTTGGAGGACATGGGTCTTGTGGTGAAGGGTGAGAGCAGTAGTTTCTTTGTCCCCAATTTGTGGCCCTGGGGAGCACGGTGCAGGTTAGAGAGCAAGATGCTCGGAGGGGGTGGCAGATGTAGAGGAGAAGGGACCAGCCTCTGTCTCCTGGTTTCTCTGGATGCGCTCAGCCTCCTCTGGGCACACTTGGCCTTAAAAACCACTGTGGGTTCAGGGGGCTGGAGAAGCGGGTACCAGGTACCCAGACTTCCTGTAGCCCAGCCCTGGGGGGCAGTGGAAAGTCTCCTGAGAAAATGTGCTACCACCAGCGATTTTATTTAATGAAGGAGACTGAGTGGCTTGGGGTGGAGTTAATCTTCCTAGGATTCAGGGAGAGAAAGCTCAAGTTCCTCTAAGGCTATCCCAGGCTACTCTGGCCTCTGTGGACCAGGAGTGGGAACTCCTGATCTGATCCGCTCCCTCCAGAACTGTTTCTGTGATTCCTCCATGAGGTGGGAGGGTATTGAAGTGGGGGCCATGGATGTGATGCTTCTGGCAGTCAGCCCTGGGCCGAGGGAGCCAGCTGGGGGCAGGTGGAGGTACAAGTGGCTCCCCCAGCCTGACATCTATACTTGGCCCACAAATATCTCCTTGTCCCCAGTACAGAGCAGTGGGCATGCTCCCATCCTCTCCCACATCTCTTGCCTCAGACTGCTGTTTTTGGACTAATTTTCTCCGTCTGAAGCTAAGGCTGCACCTGGACGTTTTTCTTGGATTCAAATCTTGGGAAGAAGAAGACTCCAGGGTCCTTAGCATGCCTGGTCCCTTCAGTGACTACCAAGGAGTCCTCTTACCCATCACGTGGGATCTCTAGAATATTCCATCCTCGCCCCTTTCCCCGGGCTGCCTGGCTGAAGTTCACCTAAACCGAGTGCAGGGTCATGACCAAAGTCAGAGTCTTCCTGGGATTTCCAGGCACAGGGAGAACAGAAAGAAATGGCCCCTGGAGTTAAAGAAGTCCCATTTGATGTTTATCCGAGTTGTTATAGAACAGAAGAAAGAGAATTTAAAAATGGACCGAGGGGCCTGCTGCCCCATCTCGGACGGTGCCCTCTGTGCCCTGGGCCAGGGCTTCATTTCTTTCTTATAAAACCAGGGGGCTGGCTCTGGGATCCCCAAGCCCCACTCGGCAGTAACACTATCCGACGCAGCTCTTGCTTTCATTACCTCGTCCAGCAAAAAGCAAGGGCTGAGATTAACACCCTCAATTACGTCTTTGCAGAGCTCAGACCTGAGGAAATTGAAAAACACTTCAGCCAGCGTGGAACTGGGTTTACAGTGGGTCCACTGGAGACACCATTCAGGGGATCAGTACTTGGAAGTCTCCAGACCAGTCATGGAGCCGTGGCCTCCTCGGGCCTCATTAAAAGGCACTTTACCTGGAAGGCCCCAGAGAGCCATCCCTGTGGAGGGAAGAGCCAAGTCAGAAGTGGAGGCAGAGCGGCCGATGTGGTGAAAGCGTGCCGAATTGTGAGTTTTGGGGATGCCTTCTGGTCTGAATGCCGTTGCTCACTGGTTACTTTCTCTCCCCGATCGCTTTTCCTCTCTGGGAGCAGATGGTCCCTTCAAGCCCCAGCATTCTGAGTGACCTGTGCATTTCGTCCCATCTGAGGTTCTTTCGAGTCTATGGTTTTCGAGTCATAAGGACATGGGTCAGCGACCCAGCTGCTCCTGCATCGGTTCTAGAAGAAGATGCCTTATTTGTGAGCAGGCTCTCAGTGTGCTGATGCTCAAGTCCCTAAGAAGTTCTGTCTTTGTGCCTGACAGCTATTGAAGGCTTGCTTGGACACCCACACGGGGAGCCTCGTGACTCCTGGTCAGGCTGGTCGATGGCTGTCTCTCCTGCTCTCTACCTTGACACGAGTCAGCCAACACGTTCAGATTTCTCACCTTTAGGAGGCAGGGGGTGGGTGTGGGAAGGGCAGAGCCTTTGGGGTGGGACGGACATGGGTTTCCTCCCAGCTCTGTCGTCCCCACTGGGCAGCTCTCCGTGCACCCGTCCCCCTCAGCTGTAAGATGGAGATAACCCTGGGGACTAAGGGAGGTGGCAGGGAGACTGGCGTCTTGCTCACAGGTGATAGCTCACAGGGACAGTGTGCACCCCTTCCCCTGCCTTTCTAGGAGCTGGGCGAGGTGATCCAAGATGGGGTGAGTGGCTCAGCACCTGTCTAAGCCTGTCCAAGATCAGAAACAGCCAGTGCAAAGCCCCCGAGGTAGGAGTGTGCCTGGCACGTTGGAGGGATAGCAAGGAGGCCGTAATTGGAAGACCCAGGAAAGACAAGCTGGAGTTTCGGATTTTGTTTAGAGACTTTTCCATCCCCTGAACCTGCAGCTGAGGTGGCCGTCCTGCTGGCCTCCCCTCACACTCAACCGCACACAGCCGAACCCGTCTGCTCCCTTAGGCCTGCCCTGCTCTGGGTTTCCCCTTTGGTCCCTGACATCTCTTGGAACTTAAAGGCCTCAGCCATCCCAGATGCCTCCTCCTCCTCACATGCTGGTGAACAACCCCAGGTCTGCCTAGCCACCCCTCTAGTGGGTTCCTTCTTCCCTCCCCCATTTCCCCACCCGGATTCAGGCCCCCAGCCCACACCTGAATGGCCTCCAGGCTCTGCAGCATCCCAGCCAAGTTTGCAAGTCCCTGTGGCATAATGTTTGTTCTTACCTGTCGTGAGTGAGATAATCCCGATTATCTCAGCGTCTTGGCCTCTATGCTCTCGTTAATGTTGGGGCTAGGCTTACATCTACCAGGGAGTTTTCTCTGTCCTCCCTCTGCCTGGGGCTGGGTTAGGTACCCCACCCCTCCCTGCCCTAATTCCCTGGGTCCTCCAATTATGGCCTCCTTGTTGTTCCTCCAACCTGCCAGGCTCACTCTTGCCTCAGGGCCTTTGCACTGGCTGTTTCTGCTCCTGCAGTGCTCTTGCCCTCTGTATCGACATGGCTCACACCTCAACTCCTTTAAGCTCTTTACTCACATATCACCTACTTGGTGAGGGCTCCGTGACACCCTGTCTAAAATCATAGTGCTCCCCTCTGACACCCAGCACCCCCATCCTCCTTTCCTGCCTCACTTTTCTTCATAATACCTCTCATCCTTTTACACGCCATACGATTTCCTGATGTGCCGTGTTGGTTGTCTCTCTTCGGTCACTGGCGGTGGGGATTTTGGTTTGTTGGCTCACTGCTGACTCCCCTGTGCCTGCCACATAGGCTTTCAACAGATATTTGCTGAATGAATGAATGAATGAATGAATGAATGAAGTGCATTGACCCCAGTTTTGAATGGTCCATCTTGGCGTCTCCTCCTCTAGACTCTGGCCTCCTGAGGTCAGGGCTGTGTTTTGGCCGTCGCACCTCCTCGATTCCTCCCTCTGAATTCTCTCTTACCAAGGTCTGCGCAGGTCACTCTGGTCTCTGAAAGGTCAGCTTTCTGAGTGGTTTCTCTGTGACATCCACGCGCCCTGTCCCTTATCACCTAGTCATGGCTTAAATACCTGCTGTCCTCCCCCCGCCAGCTCACACTCTGGCTCCTTATTCCTCATTTTGTCCTCTCCCAAGCCGCGTGCCTGTATGAAAAGCAAGGGGCTGGCTGTGGTCTTGCGTTTTGAGAAAGGAGCTGCCCAGTGAATGTTTAGAAGCTCCAGCCATCGCAGAAACGGGTCTCTCCCTCAGATCGATTTGCCGGGGCCCCTTAGTTCCTGGGGCTGATGATAGCGTTCCTCCCCTTCAGATCACTGACTTCTTGCTGCTTCCTCCTCGGTGAGCACTGGGCGCACCTCCCCTGCTCCCCGTCTTCTTTGCACTGCTGGGAGCTGCAGCCACCTCTCCCTCAGACCAGCCTCCCTGGATCTCATTTGAAAAACAAAGGTTGGCTGGGTCAGGGGGTCTCAGTGCTTGTATGTTAAAATTATCTGGGGAGCTTTTAAAATCTGCCTGTGCCAGGGCCTCACTTGGACTAATTAATCAGAGTCTTAGTGGGTGGGGAAACCACATTGTTTTTTTTAAAGCTTTCTGGGTGAGTCTGATCTGCAGCAAGAGTGGAGAGCCATCAGCATAGGTAGTGGTCCCCGCTAAGAACCAGCGACTCCTTCTGTGCAGCCCTGTGCTTTCAGGGCTCCCGTTTGGCGCACAGATGCTCACGTTCATCATTGCCCTGCTGGGACTGGTCCAGGCGTGAGGTAAGCACGCAGACATGGCCCCCGCATCATGACACCCAGAGTTTAAGCCTGAGGCCTGGGGTCTTCTTTACGGCGGCTGCTCGCTACGTATTTGCAGACCTGAAATGAACCTAACCAGGACCGCTCAGTCCTGGGTCCTGAGAGAGGTGAGCACACTTGTTCCAAGACTTGATGGTCTGGTCTAGTTTGGGAGGCCTGTCCTTGGGTTCCAGGCCTGGGCGTGCTGCCTTCTGAATTGGCACCCTACCCACAGGCCCCCAGGGTTCTCTTACCCCCATACCCTGAACCACACCCTCCTAGTTCTCTACCAGAAACACATCCCCATCCACGCCAGGGGCCCAGTAAGGCACAATGGCCCCCAGCTCCTGACTCTCCCCATCCTCTCTCTCCCCACTCATTCAGCTCAGGTCTTCATCATTGGTCACCGTTGCCAGGTCTTCACATCTCCACCCTCATCACCCACCTGATCTGGTCTTTACTCACCACCAGAGGGTCCCTGTCCTGCAGAAAGCAGCTGCCATCTGGGTCTGAATATGCCCACCCCCCAGCACACCTTAGCCTACCTCTGTGCCTGTCTCTAGTCGCCACCCTCATGCAGCCTTCCCACCAACCAGGCTGTGCTGATGTCCTTCTCATGCCTGGCTGCTTCCTGCCTCTGAGCCTTTGCACATCCCGCCCCTGTTCCTGGAAGACTCAGCTTGACCTTGTTCCTGGCAGTAGTTAGTTCATTAGGCACCCTGAGGGGTCAACTGCTTAGCCCTTCGTGAGCGTCAGACTCTCTCCTGACCCCTGAAGCAGAGGAGTAGCTGGAGTCCCACGCTCCGTGGAGCCCATCGACTTCCTCTTGAATCGGACTGTGTGTGACTGAGTACTGGCTGAGCTCAGCCCACTCTGAGAGTCAGTGTGAACCCTCCCAGCCTCCCAGCCAAGACGAGTCTGTGTCACAGCTCCAGCCAGACACGTGCGCACACACACGCTCCTGTCCTCCCCACTCCCTCCTGCGAGCTCTGGGCCTCTTGCCTCACATCTTCTTGTGGTCTGACCCATACTGCTTTCTGGAATCTTCCTAGAGTCAGTCCTCACTGAGGAGAAGCTGTCACAGGCTGTGGAAGGGACATCTTTCTCTGAAAGGAGGGGCAGGAGCTTTTCCATCACCAGTGGCCAGGGTCAGCAGAACGAACGCTCACCGCCGTCTTTCACTCCTCACAAAACCGAACCAAAGCGACCCCGAGCTTACTTTATTCTGAAATGGTTAAGAACGGAGGGTAATAACAGTTAAAAAAAGAGCATGGTGTAATGAATGCCTGTGTGCCCACCCCCAGCTTTGTCAAATTGCAATGTTATGCTTTTTTGGGGGGGCTTCATCCTTTTTTATTTTTTTAAAGAAATTGGTCTTTATGAAACCCCCATCCTCATCCACCATCCCATCTTACAAACTGGGAACGTGCCCTGTGGAAAAACGGGAAGGACCCTGGATCCAGTGGGTGAACCCTCACCTCTAGGGCTGCACGTCCTCTGTACAGAATGTGGGGCACTTCTGTGAAGGGGCCCCAGCTCCCTCTACCCTTTGCTGTCCTGCTCGTCCTTGCCCTGCTCCTCACCTGTGGGCACAGGGGGCCCTGATCTCTTGTGTCCAAAGAGGAGTGGACATGGATGGAGAGAAAGGATGCAGTGACTCCTCACTCAGGCTGTCTCTGTTCAGGGGTCAGGAGAGAGGCTGCTGATCCAGAAGGCCCCATGTTGTTATATATTTTTCCTGTGCTGCTTCCTCTGCCGGGAATGCTTTCCTCCCTTCCCCTCCCCCAGACAGCCAGCTCCTATCTATTCTTCGGGGCCTGGTTCAGAAGATACCTCCTTGAAGATTTCTCCTGGCCCCTGTCAGAAGTGGTTTTTGCATTTTCTAAACCCTCTTTGCACATTATCAATGCCTGGAATTTGAGTTTCATCCATGCTCCATCCCCCCTCCCACCAGATTGTAAACTCCCAAGACCTACAACAGTGTCCTCTGTTCATTTTCTATCTCTACCACCTCCCCCCAGGTCAGTTATGATTTGAAGCTGGAGTACAGTGACTGTTTGTTGAGTGAATATTTGTTTCCTCCCGTGTTTCCTTACCTAGAACTGAACCTACACATGGGGGACACTCCATGAAGATTTGTTCAATGAATGAATGAACAAATACACAGAGGGCCCTATCCCTGGGGCGGGCATGTCTCTCTTAGTAAGAGTTGGTGAGCGTTTCCGGCTTCTGGGGCTAGACCTGGAGTTTTCCCGTGTCTGATTCTGGGAAGGAGGTGGCATTTCAGGATGTCCAGGCCAGTGGCCGTGTCCTTGCACTTTGCTCAGGGCAGGCCCCACTGAAGTCCCACTAGTCCTGTCATGGAGAACTGAGCGACAGGACAGGCTCCATGTCCCTCCCCAGCCTGGCCTCCCCCGCTCCCTGCACTGCCGCCAGCAGCCTCCTGAAGCCACAGGCCTGCTGGTTTGCAGGAATCCCGGTGTGTTTTTTTCCCAGTGAATGACTTTAAATCGTCTTTAAAATGATTGCTCAACTCGAAAACCCCTGCAGGCGGGTGTCTGGGGTGGTTTGGATCTGGCTCAGCTTTTCATTCCTTTCCCCAAATTGCTCATTATTTCATTTGCATAAATTTTAGTGGTGAGATATTGCCCTGGGCCTAGGAAGCTCAAATAGACCTCGTAACGGGCAGCAGGGGAAGCGGCAGGGCCTCTGCTCGCCCGGGCGCGTGGCCGTGATTTTCCCAGGCTCCGTCCTCCGCAGGAGCTCCCGCAAGAGCAGCCGCGGAACGAAGACCAGACCGTGCCACATCCAGGAGGCTCCACGCTAGACCCCGGCCCTGCATGTCCCTGACCTCGACCTGTCCCCCTCTCTCGGCACGTTGTCACCAAAGGCTCTGGCTGGGAGACCGAGGCCAGACAGACCCTGGCTCCCACCTGGGCTCTGGCGTCCCCTCCCTGTCAGTCAATCCATCTGCACCGACTTATTGAGCGCCCCCCAGGTACTGACAGCCAGGCGCTGGGTGCTGCCACGGGCAGACAAAGGAGCAAAAGACACAGGAGATAAGACCCCTGTGCGGGGGGCAGTGTGCACAAAACAAGGCAGCTGTGTTAGGTACCAGGCCAGGGGGATGGGCACTGAGAGCTTTGGGGTTGGGGGGGGAAGGGAGGGCGGGGGGCAGAGAACTTGGGACCTGAGGGCTGAAGATGGGGACTTGAAGAAGGTCTTGAAGGTTGCCAGGAGCTCTCGGCGGCTGAGCTTCCCACCAGGTGTGCCCAGTCACTGGTGGCTGGGAGCCCCAGGCAGCCCTCCTGCAGCAAATAGACGTGTCCAGGGCTGCAGTCCCCCAGGTATACCCGAGTGTGCTGTTCCTTGTGGCGTGTGGTGGAGGAGGTTGGGTCAGCTGCTCTGGGTCAAGCCTGTGGACGTCCTGGAGGAGGGGGTTTAGTCAGAGGGGCCTTGTGGGGGTAGGTGGGTGGGGCTGCAGCACAGCTTGCAGTGGAGGAAGTCATGGGGGTGACACGGGCACAAGGGATAGGGGAGATTTCAAGGAGCCTTGAAAGCCAAGCTAAGGAATCTAGACAGTTGCTGTAGGCTCTGTGCAGCCAGGGCAGATTTCTGATCAGACGAGGGCCTGATAAAAGACTCTTCAGACCTGTTTATCGAGCAGTGGTGTGGGTAAAGGAGGAAGGACTGGGGGCTGGAGCGCAGGCCTGATGCCACGTGGGTGGGAAGTGGGCAGAATGAGGGCAGATCTCAGACCTGGCACCTCCTGTCCACCTTTAGCAGCCTCTCCTGAGGCAGTGAGGACACCCAGGAAAACTGGCTTCCACCAAACCCTGGCTTCAGGTCAAAAGTGAGCCTGTTGCAAGGACAGACTTGGCCTTCAGCTGGCAGGGTCCATGTGAAGAGCTTGCTGGGCTGTAACAGATCTCAGTTCCAGGAGAAGGGGTCCCTGCTGCCCCTCAGGGCTTCAGTTTCCCAAAGCTTCCTTCACTCTTTCCAGAAACTCTGTCAGTCCCGTGTCTCTCAGTGTTTTTCAAGAACCTCCTAGGAGCCCAGCATGCTTCTACGTCCAGCAAGAGAATAGGGGGAAAATAAAACATGGCCCTCGTCTCGAGGACTAACCATAACCACATTCAGTGGAATTTAAATTAAACATTTTTGGACCGTGACACACAGTAAAAATATGTTTACCATTATGAATCATGACCTAGGATATCTATCTATCTATTTGTCCATCCATCCATCCGTGCAAAATAAAAGTTTAATGAGCACTTACTCTGTGTGGTCCACTCTGATAATTTCTGTTTGCTCCTGTTTTTTTAATGCTGTCCCTCAACCCACTGAACCGATCTCATGACCCACTGAATGGTTGCTGCCTTCAGTTTGTTAAGCACTGGCCACAATGGAGAGTTGAAGCCAAAATACTTACTCCGGTTAGTGGGCATCTCGGAGAGCGTGTGCTTCTTAAAGAATCGGTCTGGCTATACGTGCTCTGGTTCACCAGAAAAGGGGGGGGTCATGCCGTGGACGATAATGGAGAGCAGGACCTCTGGAGTGACGGTGGCAGCGAGTCCAGTTAAGTATCTGGTGGTATCGTGGAATGGGCCCCCTGCCTCTGAAAACAACAGAAACAAAGTACAGGGTGAAATATTTAAAAAATAAACAAAAACACAAACTTAAGAAAAAAATCTACCACTGAGCTGGCAAGAGAATAAAGGCGTCCGTTCAGGCCCACAAAGTGAAAGTGGGATTACGGAGGTGAGCTGGCTTTGGATGTGAGGGTGTATGTCAAACCCTTGCGACCTGGAGCCTCGGCTCTGTGGGACTCCGGGGACCAGAGATAAAGGCAGGAAGTCTCATAGGTGATGGCCACATAAAGCTTAGACCCTGGAGGGCTACCCTCCCAGTATAAAGGCCCATGGGAAATAGACCTGCTGTGCAGAAAGGGCCAGTGAGGAGACCAGCCTGTTTTGACCTTTGCGCTAGACGGAGGAGAAAAGATGGTCTCCTGAGAATTCATAACCATGAGCCAGCCCTCGGGCAGGTTGAAAGCCCAATTCATGACCCCTGTGCAGGTCAAGGATGATGGTGACTTGGACTAGGGAAAGAAGTAGAGGGATCTGGGGGAGATTTGGGAATTTAAAAGTTAACAGGACTTGGTGATGGATGAGATAATGGGTTTGAGGGAGCGGGACTCACAAAGGTGACTCCTACGTTTCCAGCTTGCACGTGTGGGTAGATGAAAGCATTGTGTCCTGGAAGACGACTGGAGTTGGGAGGGAATATCATGACTTTGATCTTGGACTGTGTTAAGTTTGAAGTGCCTTCGAGAGATCCGAGATGTGGGGTAGGCAGTTGGATGCATGTATCAGAAGCTGAAAGATTTCTGGACTGGAGGTATAAATTTGGGAGTCATTTCTCTCCAAGAAGATGATAATTGAATTGGGTGAGATTATTAGTGGAGATAGTCAAGGGAGAGCAGAGAGGCCCAACTTCTCCTGGAAGAACTCCAGCTTTGATTAAGGGCAAGCCTGGAAGGGAGACTGGGCCGTAGGAGGAAAACCAGGCACGGGTGCTGCTATGAACTTCAAAGGAAGAGAGGACTGCCGGGGAGATGGGGCAAACGCTGTCAGAACTGCTGAGAGGTAATGGAGAAGTGGAAACATCGATTGCATTTGCAGTATCGTAGTTGTGGGGGGTCTTAGCCTGGGTGTTCCAGTGGGAAAATGGGACAAAGCAGGCAGAGTTGGGTAGACTGAAGAGTGAGCCGGAGGTGAGGCGATGGAGAAGCTGAGCTGGGAAGGCCAGGAGAGACGGCGGCTGCGGGAGATGTGGGCTTTTAGAGAGGGGAGCAATTTGAGGATAACTGCCAGTTGGATTAGAGGATGAGTACCTGAGAGAGAAGGGATAGGTGATGGTTTCTGGTTCCTTAAGAGGCACGAGGGGGTGGGGTCCAAGACGCGGCTTGGGGACTGGCTCTACATCCGGGAGGAAGGAGGGTGCTGGCCCTCATGAAGGTGGCTTCAAGCTTGGGAGCAGCAGTGGTAGGAGATCTTGGCTAACAGCTTCCATTTCCTCTGAGAGGCAGGAAGTGAGGCCACAAACTCCAAGTGTGGAGATGAGGAGGGAGATGGTGGGGCTGGAGCTTTAAGGAGGGTGGGGAGTGTCTGAAATAGGGAGACGTTCGTATACAGGAAGTGGGAGAGAAAGTTGACAAGTCTTAAGGACCCTTTCATTCATTTCTTCATTCACTGACTCAACAAATATTACTGTGATGTACCAGGCACTGTGTTCTAGGCCCTGGGATAGATCAGTGACCGAAAAAGACCAAAAAAAAAAAAAAACCCCAAAAAACCCCTGCCCTCATGGGGCTTACATTCTAGTAAATGAATGAAAGTGTAAAGTATGCTTATACTGTATGGTAATATAATAAGCAAAATCAAGATGTAAAGTATGTGTTTGCTAGGAGGTGATATGTGCTGTGGAGAAGCTGAAGCAGAGGAGGGGGCGTGGGAGGGCTGGATCGGGGGTCTGTGTTTTAAGTAGGGTGGTCAGGGCAGGCCTCACTGAAAAGGAGCAGCTGAGCTGAGATTGGAAGGCGATGAGGGAGTGAAATGTGACTTTCTGGGGAGACTCCTGCTCATGGATTTACGGAAATGTCATCTTCCCTGTGGTGTGACTTTCTCCAGAAGGGCTGGTGTTTGGATGGGAGCAGAGGAGAGAGGAGGTCACAGTGATGAAGGGGCCACAGACCCAAGGGTCCTGGGCCTTGACTTAATTGTTCAAATAGATGCTATTATGACCCAACCTGGTGGCAGGGTGAGGAGTGGAAAGAAAGAGGCGTGGCCAGGTGCCTGGGGGAGGTGGGTGGGCCTGAGCCGCAAATGGGGGAAGAGTTCCCCTGGAAGCTCAGTTTTCTTCAGCTGGAACGTGAGGGGTGCATGGGATCCTCTCTGAGAGCTCCCCCAACTGTAAATGTCAGTGACTTTAATTTCCTGCGGCAGAGCCTCCTGAGCTACGCTGGGCAGCTTGCCCCTTCTCTGTTGCCCTCACGTCACGTGCTACTTTTGGTTCTTACTTGCCTGTTCTCCCTTCTACCTCACTGTCAAACGTCAGCTCCCCCTTCTTGCTGTGATAGAATTCTCTGTCAATGAAGAGTATGGAGGACCTGGAGAAGGCCCCTTTTGGGGCTAAATAGCACCATCTTAGTGGGGGAAATGGATGACCACCATTTTGGCTGCTCACAGAGATTTTTCCTCTTCTGTATCATTCTTGACTGTCTTCTAGACGGTTTGGGTTCTGGGAAAGGAAGATTGTTACAGTGAGAATCCCTTAAAAATCTGGGCACCAGCCATACCGGGTGAATGCCAGGACAGTCACATCTTAGACCACGAGGGCTCTTAGAGATGAGCTGGCCTTGCTTCCCTAGGGACAGACGTCTCCGTGAGGTGACCCCTGTCTGTGACATCCTCCTGGTAGAGTGTCCTGAGTGGATTCCTTTCTGCTTTTGTGTCTGTTTCCCCATGAGGAGCCCATCCAGGGCACAGACCATCTCTTAGCCGGTAGATCCTCCTTGGATGCCTGGAACGCTGTTGTCAGAATGATAATTAATTGTAACTTCAGATACTGGTCCTCTGTGTCAGCCACCGTTAACAGGTGGGCACCATGATTGTCCTCATTCCCAGTTAAGGAAACCGAGGCACAGAGACATTAACAAACATGCCCAAGGTCAAGTCCACTGAGCCTGGTGTGTGACGGACTGGATTTGAACTCATGCGTCAGATCCAGGCTCACCCTCTTCACTGTGTTTTACAAGCTTTATCTCATCTGATAAGGGAGCGCCTGTAAGTACTCTTCCTTTACAGATGGACAAAGCGCAGGGCAGGGGTCAGGTGACCGGCCCACGTCGCACAGGTGGAAGTTCTGAAGGCCCCGAGACCCCTCTTAGTGCCTCGAGCTCCTGCCTCGGTGGCATTTGCTGATGAAATGATCGGATGAAATCCTGTCCTGACTCTGCCTAATGAATCTGCGGTGGCAGCTTGTTTGAATTTGTTAAGTTAATTCGTTTTCCAGACAGAACCACAGACCAGTGTCCCTGCCTCCTTTCCAGTGTGTTCTGCCCCCAGGGGTCCTGATGTCTGCCCCAGGCCATCTCCTGTTAGGAGCTCAGGTGGGAGAGGAGAAGGGGCTGGCTGGCCAGGCCAAGAGGGCGGCAGCGAGGCCAGCAGGGCCTCCCCCGAGCCTGGCCGGCTCCCTGCTCCTGGCTGGGGCAGGCACATGAAATCCGAACTCTGGAGGGAAATTTACTGCACAATAAAGGAGGAATGGCCCGCTTTGGGGACAATTAAAGCCACATTACTGTGGAATTACAGAGGACGCCCAGGGAATTAGTCAAATCCAAAGCAGCCAGAAGTACCAGGGCCAAGAAATGTGGGGCGTTCACATGCGGGTGCTTCTCCACTTGTACAGAGAACCTGTCTGCTTCCCAAAGCCCCTAATTTTAGGGCAAGAAAAAACATTTCCAAAGCCTTTACCTGAGGGGAACTATTGTCATAAAACTACCTCCACTTAGCCCTGCTTGTGCCTTAAATAGTTCTGTTCTGGTTACAAAGCCAACCGAGTCACCGGTGGGAAGGTCCAGAGGGAGGGCTAAAATGCCGCCACCTGCAGCTGGGAAGGGAGGACTGTGCCAGGAGTCCGGGCCGGAGCCGAGCACGGGCCATTCCCGGTCACCCTCCAGGGCCATGTGGCTCAGCCTTGGGCCTCGACGTCCTCGCCCGTGGAATGGACAGGACCGTGCGTTCCTTGCCCACTGTGAGAGTGTTGAGTGGATAAAATATATAAAATTAGGCCCCTCGTGCCCCCACTTTTTAAACTTTATGGCTTCCTTTTTGAGATGAACAGGGAGTCGCACAGTGTGGGGTGTTCAGAAGAGCAAATGTGTTGATGCAGGTTTTCTGTCCGTGCCTCCTGTGAGAGGAGGACGGACGAGGAGACTGTGTTTCCGAAGCCACCGGTTGGGCAGCGTGAGCTGTCTAGGGTGGGAGACCCCTCCGGACACCTCCACCCCTTTCACGCTTGCCTCAGTTGCCTCCATGGCAGCCTTGTGGGCAGTGGCGTGTGCCGTGGATGGGGAACCATAAAGTGAGGGAGAAGCAGCTAGTAAGGTGCAAAGTGGGCGCTGGTGGTCCCTGCGTCAGGGGGAGGTTGTGGAGAGTAAATAACCCCCTGGATGTCTGAGGCTTACCTTGATGCAGAGTCACTGCCAGGTGGGTCACCTGTCACTGCCGTGGTGGCTAAAATGAGTCGAGATGGCCAGGTGTAAGCTACTCCGTCTTTGAGTACTGCCCCCTACTCCTGCCTCTGGCCCTCTGGTCCCCACTGCTTGCTTAGTGCATCCTTCTGGCCACCGCCTGGTATTCGTTCTCTGTCTTCCCTTTCTTTGAGCACCTGGAAGTCCCTCACGCCCTCTGGACATCTTAGAGCTGTTGCACAGATGTTCCTGCCTACTTCGAGGGTGTGGCCGCAAGGAGGGGGCGGCCTTCCGTATTTACACGTTGGCGCTCTGTCCTGAAGCAAGCAAGCAGCAGAAGAGTTTAGTCACCGCCTGCCTCCCCTTGCCTTCTGCGGGCTAGAGGGGCTAGAGACCCCATGGGTCTGCAGACACATCCCAGGACCCTCGGCAGCCGTGCCCTCTGGGTGCTGAGACAGAGCAATGTGGCAGAATCTCTCTGACTGTTAGTGAACTGGGCGCTCAGCCACCCTGTTGGTGCTCAGAACAGTTTGGAGGAGGAGAGGGAAGAGGCCAAGCCTGTCCTGTAAGGGCCAGTCGCTTGTTTAATTCTTGCCCGGGAGTTTCAGCGTGACGGAGCCAGCAAGCCGCTGGGGTGGCTTATCACATCTAAATCCAGGGGAGATGTTCAAAATGCTCAATAACCGGTACTTCCTGGCACCAACCGTCACAGAGATGCCAGCTGCATCCAGCTGTATCGGTACATTTCTGCAGATCTGTCTGCCCTAAAGCCTTTGAAACCCCGAAAGAGTGGCTGGGTTTTTAGCAAAGCCACTGCTGTCCCGCTGTCACTTCTCTAGTCCAAAGGCTCCTTCAGAAGATGCTCAGCTGCAGAGCCGTCATCTGTCCATGAGGAAGAGATGACCATAGTCCCCAGGCCGGTTTCCATAGTTGTAACTGATAACTTAGGACATCATTCCAGAGGGACCATTTAGGTTTGTTTTCAGCAAATAAATCCCCCACATTCGCCCACAGAGAACTTCTTGAGCTATTTCCTACCGACGTGCACAGTCCCTACCCCAAGGACTCAGGGTCCTTTACAGACTGCAAGATTTCTTGGGACACCCGTCCCACTAACTTGTGTGTAAGAATCTTAAGGAGGCCAGTCCTAGCCTCACACCTGGAAGGATCTCCCAGTCTGGAGGCGGAACGGTGTCTCCTCTGAGTCTCTCTGAGTTGGAGGGACTTTATTAGTCTCGTTTGATCTCCTCTTCAGAACTGGAACCTCCTGTACTTTGTCCCTCTATTTGAATGCCTCCAGAAATGGCAAGATCACTCTGTCCCAGGGGTGGCCCATTCTCTCCTTGATGGGCTGGAATCTGCCGTTCCCTGCCACTCCCTCTGCCCTATGGTAGACCACCTATTCTTCAGTGACGTGATGTTTAACCAAAGTGTTTAATTATAATCACATAAACACTTTACTGATATCTAAATAAATTAAACCTACTGATTCGATTAAAATAACTAGAGTCAGAATTGGGGTTTAGAGTCTGATAACTTCTACCACAAAGCATGTCTTGATGAAAGTGGCCTTTTTGGGGTAAAGAGTGTGGGCCATTCTGATCATAATTGCCTTTCACCCCCTGTTTTTCCCTAAACGGCAGTGATTCCATGTGAGATCTTCGCATGTGAAATTGGGGCATGCTAGGGACTACCGGGGCCCCTTGAGAGCCTGGTGGGGACAGAGAGGTGGCCTGTCTGCTCGGCATCTATGGTGGTGTCCGCAGCCAGGAAAGCACTTTCTGAGTCATTGGATGGACCAGGTCTTTCTCTTCTCTCACATCTCTGCATGGTCTCAGGCCCGGGATTTCTGTTCTCATTTAGCAGATGGAGAAAGGGAGGTGATTAAGGAAGGACAGGCTGGCTCTGACCAAACAGGGAATGAAGAATCAGACAACTCTGGGCATTCTGAAAAGACTGACCAGGCCTCTTCTCTCCTGGTCCTGCTGAATTGAGGGGCCCTCTTAACCTCTTGTGGACTTGCAGATACAGAGAAAGTTAGAGTTGCCTTTGGTCAAAACTGTCTTGCAAATCACACGTCTTAGGAAAAGGACAAGTTTGATTGGGATCTGGAAGGTGCCAGAGATAGGATTGCCATGCAATACTTGCAGCATACTTTTACAGAACAGTATTTGTTGAAATTCTGATTTAACTGGGAATCCCGTATTTTTATTTGCGGAATCTGGCAACCCTCATTGGAGAGTGAATTAGGAAAATTGAAAAGACACATTGGTGATTACCTGGAGTGGCCCACAGGACCCTGGTTTCAGCCTGTCCCCGGCCAAGAACAGGAACCTCTATCTCTTGGGCTCACGCGGCCCTGGATTCAGTGTCGTATTCTGGAGCAGCTTAGCCTACCGGTCAGACTGGTCTCTGGAGCTTATAGTCCAAGTCAAAGTTAACCAAAGAGTTGAATTAAATAACTGGTTGAGTAGAGAGGGACGCTGCCGATGGGACAGGGGTGAGGGGAGTGGGGAACGTGTCCCAGGAATTGCGTGTTTTCCCTGCTTGGTGTTAGGGGAACAGAATAGACTGCAAGTCGTTAAAAATCCCTCGCCACCAGCCTCTCCTACTGCCGCTGGAGTCCGGCCTTGTGTCTCCGGCCTGGCATGTGCCAGACTCAGTGATGGGACCCATTACAGATGGGAAATGACTGCAGGGAGCCAGGGGCTGGGCTTGGCCAGCGTGGCTGGCAAATCAACCCTCACATGTCTGTTCAGTAAGTCACAGGGAGTGTGTGTACCACCTCTGGGGAAAAAGGATTGGAAGGAAGCCCTTGTGCTGCTAGACAGGCATCTGGGCAGGGCGGACAAGCCACTGGGCACAGAGGATTTCGTGGCAACCAATGCTGTGGGGGGAACTTTGCTCAGACAGCCTCTTCTTCAAAAATTCTTGGCTTTTGGGGATGAATTCCAGCAGCCAGGGTTTTGTGTTTTTTTTTTCTTTTGAAGATTTTCTTTTTCCTTTTTCTCCCCAAAGCCCCCCAGTACATAGTTGTATATTTTTAGTTGTGGGTCCTTCTAGTTGTGGCATGTGGGATGCCGCCTCAGCGTGGCTTGATGAGCGGTGCCATGTCCACGCCCAGGATCCGAACCGGCGAAACCCTGGGCCACAGAAACAGAGCGTGCGAACTTAACCACTTGGCCACGGGGCCGGCCCCAGCCCAGGGGTTTATCAGGCTTCTTTTTGCCCATGGTCGCTTGTGCCACCCTCACTGAGCTGAGGTCTGGAAAGAGCCCCAAGTCAGGAGCGCCCCCTAACTAGTTCCAGCTCCTTGGCAAAGTCTCCGCCTGCTGGGGCCTCGTTACTCTCATCTCTTCTATGACAAGAGGGTAAACTAGGAGGCCCTAGAAGCCCGCACCAGCCCCAAGATCCTGTTTTTGCCTTCAGAGGACAACATCCTCTTCCTTATTTGGCTGCTAGATCTTGGGTGTGGAGGGGAGTGGGATGGGGGTGTTCATACAGGGTCCTGTTATAAGGGAGAAGCAAGATCCCCGCCAGTCTCTGGACCTCTATTTTGAAACCAATACCCTTGAGGGCAACAGAGTTTGCATGTTGTAGTCAGTGGGCTGCCGTGGAAGGTTCCGGAATAGGGCAGTGACAAGGGGAGAGGAATGTTTGAAGAGGGATTTGGGGTGGAGGGCTGATTGGAGTTGGGAACACCACACAGTGGGCCAGGGCTGAAGTCCCTGAGGGAGGTGGCTGGGCAGGGCCCACCCTCCTCCCGGCTGCCTGGGCGGGGCTCTGGAAGGGGAAGGCCAAGGGAGGATCTGAGGAACAAGGCTGCAGACAAAGAACTGATGGCTGCTCTGGGCTTACTGAAGCCTCCTCGGCATTTCCTCCAGGAGAGGGGCCTGCCCGCCGCAGGGCCGGGCGGCGAGGAGGCTCTTTGTGAAGCAGGAGCCCTGAGATGTTCCTCAGCAGTGCAAGGCCGGAGAACGAGACGCTGGGAGGGATTGTTGCCGAGCCTCAGGGGGAGGCGCAGCAGCCAAAAAAGGGCAGGGAAAGAAAGGCCGAGATGTTTACAGAGGAAAAAAGGCAGTGGAAAAAGTGACGGTGAGGTCAAGCCGATTTGGGGGATGGCCCTGCACAGTCCACCGGGGAGGGGCCCGTCACCCACACAGCCAGAGAGAAAGCCACCAGACCGTGGCTGTGCTTTTGGGAGAGCGGGGCCTCTGACCCTGGTCCCCTCCATCCTGCTGTGGCCCCGATCCCAGCCCCTCGAGATACCCTCTCGGGTCCGGCGCGACCGCCATCAGCCTGTTCTTGGGGACTGTATTATGGGCCCCTCTCCCTGCCCGGCTGAGTTCACATTTCAGCTCGAAGAAGGAGGCAAGCCTCGCATAGCTCAGGTTTATCCCCCACCCGCCCCCAGTGCCTTCTCCAGAAACCCCAGAGGGTCTGGCTGGGTAGGGGCCGGCACTCCCAGTAGGCTCTGGGCTGACACCTGGACAAAGGGGCTGGGCCTTTCCCAAGCCCCACAGGTGTGAAGAGCTTGTCACCCTCTGTTTGTTCAGCCCTCTGAGTGGCCTGAAGGACTGTTGACAGAGGGCCCCTTTGTGTGCAGACTCCACTAAAGCTCTCTAAGCCCTCGACAAACACAGGCCACTTATCTCCCTGGACTTTATCAGAAACCATCTAAAGCCCGCCGGCCCGCCCCGGGAACGCCAGCCTCCTTGACTGACACCGGACCGTTTCGAAAGCATTTCCCAGTTGTTTTCTTTTCCATTTTTCCTACCACCTTGCTCCCCCTCTTGTCGGTTCTGTTTCTGTTGTCAGAGATAAAGCACAGGTCCAGGGTCAGAGACTTTGTTTTTTAAGTTGGAGCTTTAAAAAAAGATGTTGTGGCTCTGCGGCTGTCTGTCTCCCAAGAGGAGGTGCCCGTCACGGAGACTTCGAGAGAGGTCCATGGGCTCCTCCCTGTGAGAACTTGGCTTCAGGGGGCTCCTGGTTCCATGAGGGGAGTTCCCCGTTGCTAACTGCCCTCCTGGAAATCCTCTCACCAGGCCCCCACCCTGGACCCCCACAAGCCCAAAAGTGGACTACTTTTTTCTCCCTCAGAATGGTTTCCTCTGTCAATACTCTAGTGGGTATACTTGCCACACCCTCTTCTGGAAGACCCAGGTGGTCACTAATCCTGTTAGCTACTCCCCTTCTGAGGCTGTTCCTCTGCTGGAGGCCCCCATCACCTCCACGTTGAGCAGGTGGAAGCCTGCAGGATGCCGCCTAAAGGCCACGGTATCATCATGCCCCGTCTCTGATCTACTTGCTAGCAGGGGGTGATCTTAGGCCCTTCCCACAGCCCTGCCACTTGCCTGCTCTGTCCCACCCCTGTGGCTTGTTCATACCTGGAGCACTCCCCTCCTGAACCCCCGAGTACCCTTCTGAAGGCTGCCCTGCTGACGCGAACCTGCCCCTTACCTCCAGGAGTTTTAGTGTCCTGCAGCTACGGACTTTTCAGGCCAGAAAGATCTCAGAGGTCATCAAACCCATTGTCCTCATTTTTCAGATAAGAACGTGGAGGCTCAGTGGGGCCAGGTGGGCTTTCCAGGAGTACACACCTGGGTGAGCCGCAGAGCCAGGACTAGCGCCCAGATCCCAAGTCTCCCAAACCAGGTCCGGCTGTCTTTCCCCTCGTCCCTGCTTCCTTGTGGTGTCGTATCAATGGTGTGCATTTGATTTTACTCAATAATAATTACACTAGTGTGTGTGCATCTAGGTCCTTGTCTTCAGACATCTTTTTTCTCCTCTGCATTATCTGGACCAGTGGCCCTTGGACAGGCAGCATCAGCGTCGCCTGGGAACTTGTTAGCAGTGCACATTCTCAGGCCCCACCTATGACCTACTGCATCAGAAAGCTGTGGGGGTGGGGCTCAGCTGTCTGTGTTGTGATAGGCAGTCCCCGTGAGTCTGTGCACCCACGTTTGAGAACCATCATGTGCTGGATCTTGGGAGGGGGTTAGTGGCTACCGAATGGAAAACCTGAGCTGGAGAGAAGGAACAGGATGGGGCGTAGCCCTGAGAGAGCGAAGGGCAGAGGGTTCAACTCCACAGCAGGTGTGCTCCCCGACTCAGAGGCTGGCGTGTCACATGGGCCCTGTTAATATTTGTTGAATGAAGAAACGAGTGAGCAATCATGCAGAAGCAGGTCCTGTTGGGGATGTCATTGTGGCCCCATCTCATGTGTTGAGGTGCCACATCTTCCCTCACATGTTCTCTGGGACCCTCGAGAGTCCCCCAGAACATCCTCACCTCACCTGGGCTCGGTCATGCCCAGCATGGACTGTTGACTCTCTTCTCTCAGACAAAACAGTTGTGCGGTTCTCCTAGCCATGTCTAGGTGATGCTTTTCAACAGTTTTTTAATTAAAATGGACATAAGGCACCCCGCAAATGATTGCAAACCTTGGAACCTTGACTGGAACCAAACCGCTCCCGTGTGATGCTTCTAGTCTCTTAACAGTTGCCCAGTCTCCTTGGCTCACCCTGCTGGTCACCACTGTGTGGTATCGGCTAGTTGATGTCTCTGGTGATGAGCTTTAAGCCCTGTGTTCGGGGGATGGGGTGGACCTCGGAGTGAGGTGACAGTGGCAGCAGCATTCACCAGCCTTGTTCACATCAGGTATCTCCAAAGACTGCGAGGGTGAGGACCACATCTGGCCTGCTCACTGTTACATCCCCAGCGTCTTGCCTCGTGCCTGGAACTCAGTAGGTGCTCAGTAAATTTTTGTTGAACGCATAAATAAATCCACGAGCTACCGGATTTGCCACGTGAAACCTGTGATTTGGCTGATTGTTTTGTAACTTTATCTTAATCTATGATCATTTCTCTTAGACTCAGCTCACCTATAGACATGAAAGGGTCTTGGCCCCAGAAAGGCTTGGGTCAGTCCTGCCTCAGTCCCTTTCCCCACAGGAGCCCTTTGAGAGCCCAGTTCAGGTGTCCCCAGGTGCTGGACGAGCCAGGTGTGTGGGGAGGGGTGACTGCTCAGCCTGGTCATTTCAGGAGAAGCTGAAAAGTGCGCTCAGAGGGTGGAATACTTAAAATTTATCCACAGGGGTCAAATGATTTCTAAATAAATAGGATACCAAAAAGAGAAGCAAATTAATAAATAATAGGTGGTACAAACTACCTCAAACTCTTTAAAATAGCTCTGAAATATTTTTATTATTCTGAAGCAATCATTAAGGAGCAGTTTCTTTTGAAACAGACCCTGACCGACTGCTCCCTTGCAAACCCCCTGCCTTTATCTTCCTGAGGGCTCTCTCTCCAGGGAGTGGCTTATATTCCGACTGATTCCTGTTCACTGTAGTTCCAGTTCCACCAGCCCACGCTGGTCTGCAGGCCAGCAGCAGCAGCATCGCCTGGGAGCTTGTTAGGAACGCAGACTCCCAGGCCCTGCCCCAGCCCTCCTGAAGCTGAATCTGCATTTGAACAGGTTGCCCAGGTGACAGCTGGAGCAGCGCTGGCTGAGCATATTTGTCTGTGCTCTGATTCTCTTCTTAGGCCTTGCCCTCTCCACCTCGTCCCCGGAAGGGCCCAGCCGAGTGGCCTCCCTGTCAGTCCCTACGGCCCTCAGCACAGCTGCAGATCTGCCGTTACTAGGCTGCTGTCTGTCTCCCCTCTGAGACGGGAGCGCCCTGAGGACAGGACTCTGGCTTGTTTACTGCTGTATCCCCTGCACCCACACCAGCACCTGGTCCTTTTAAAGGCCTCTGTGAGCACTTGCTGAAGGAGTGAATGTCTGTCACTCCCTGGGCAGCATTCGAAGCTGCAGAGTTTGCTCTTAGGGAGTAGCGTCTTAGACAGCAAGGAAGAGTATAAAACTTCACATACCCTGGGGGTGGGCACATGACAATCTCTCTAACCCAGGGTTTCTCACACTTGGCACTCCTGACATTTGGGCCGGATAACTCTGTCACGGGGGCTGTTCTGTGTGTGGCGATGTGTTTAGGAGCATCCCTGGTCTTTATCCCCTAGATGCCTGTAGTAACTCCCTCCCCAGTTGTGAGACAACCTAAAATGTGTGTAGACATTGCCAAATGTCCGCTGGGAGAAAAATTGCCCCCAGTTGAGAACCACTGCCCTCATCCCCACCAGGGAAGTTGTGAACACTGTGTGTGGAGTGTATCTCATGGCCCTTACCCAGCAGGCACAGAGAAAATAGCAAAGGCACTGGTGAGGGCAGCAGCACCCGCCCCCAACCCTGCAAGTGCCCATCACGCCCCAGCCTGCCCCTGTGGCACGGACATGTAGAAATATGTCACTAATCATGGCAGATCTGACAGCTGCTCTTCCCAGGTGCGTGGGCAGCCCAGGGCTGGGGACCCGTTCCTTGTATACAAAGCCCCCAGTCTATGGATGGTGCATATGTGGGCCAGATACGTTAAGTCTAAAACTCCTGTTATGCTGCAGAAATAACATGGGGCAGCCTTCTCAAAAGAACTGTCCTGGAAGGGAGGGCAGAAAGTTGGGAGTGCTCCTGTGTGCTGGGAGGGCAGAGGAGGCCCCTGGGCCGAGCCCAGAGATCTAGGAGGCCCACTGCCAAATGGCCTGCCTGTTCCACTGAGAGAGCCCCTGAGCCACGTGAAGTTTGGGGAAGTCAGGGCCAGAGTCCCTGGGAGAGAGGGCCAGGATATGGTTTAATGATGTCTGCTAGATTCTTTCTGGGCCTGCAATAGCCCTGGTGGGCTTGGGGGTTAGTTCATCAGGGTCTTTTGGGAGAAGGCCAACACCTGTATTTGGTAAACTCATCAAGCCAGTGGAGGCAGGTTCAGACCCTATTTGTTTGCAAGATTTTCCTCAGGGTCCTGGGAGGAGTCCAGGGCATCCTAGATGTAGGTTCTTCTCCTTAAAGCACTGCAGTCTACTTGGGCGAACAGAAGCTAAATCACTGAGTTAAAGCATCAAAACAAGTTTCAAGTAGATAAAGCAACAATAAAAGAAATGTCATGAATGTCACAAGGTCAGGCCTTCTCAGGGTGTGGTCCAGACGGACCACACAATACTCCGTCTGTCTTACCTATCTGTTTATCCATCATCCGTCCAGCCATGAGCCTATCCATCTACTCACTGTCTGTCCATTCATCCATCCGTCCACCCACCCATGCACCCATTCATCCACTTATCTACCCACCCACCTGCCCACCCATCTATTCGTCTGTCCATCTACTCATCCACCCACCCACCCATCAATCTGTCCATCCATCCATCCATCCACTCATCCACTCATCCATCCACCCACTTATCTGCCCATTCATCCATCTACTTATCCTCCCACCCACCCACCAATCTATCCACTCATCCACCTATCCATCCATCCACTTATCCTCCCACCCACCCATCCATCCATCCATCCACCCATGCACCATCCATCCACTTATCCACTTGTCTATCCATCTATCCATCCATATTCTCTCCGACTTGCTCACTTTTGCTCACTCTCTCAAAAAATGTATCAAGGTTTGTTCTGGGCTGGAGGATCTAAGGGCAAACACTGTTTCTGTCCTTTAGGAACCAACACAGCTGAGGATAGTATTTGTCGCACTTTAAGAGCTTGCTGCCAGGAGTGCTCATCTGCTCCTCCCTCTGTCAGATGGGCAGCTCTGGACATTTGAGAGTGCATCGTCCATCCCTATCTCCCTCGTGACCTGAGGCGCAGGGCCTGGCATGTAGCTGGAGAACCTAAATGTGTGTTGAATTGAACTGGCCTAGAGGTGGCAAGGGGTTGGATGATTCAGGTTGGTGGGAGAGGTTCAGAAAAGCTTAAAGAATGGTGGTGACAGGCATATGTTAAAATAAGACTTAGAGGACCTTTTGATAAGAGAGAAAATGGGACCCCATCTCAGGACCTTTTCCCTCACAGGTTTCTAGTAAGGGAGGGCTTGGGGGGGCTTCTCCACCTCCTCCCTCCTTCCCCTTCTGATGCCCCTGAGTCTGAAATGCAGCCATATGATGTGTCATTAGTGATCACCACATGACAGCTGAAGGAGGGCACAGAGTTTGGGGTCTAGACCAGACCAGCTCTCTCTGGGTGGCTGGGGGACCCCTGGACAGCACACAGCGCCTTACAGGGCTCCCTGCCCCAGTTGCGCTGCCCCATGCCCCGCCTCCCGTGGTGACCTCTCTGTTCTCACAAAGCTGCCCTTTCCTTCCCGCCTTGAAATCTGATAATGAAACTAATACCCAATATTTTTGCCTCCAAGAGAGGCAGGAGATAAACAGGAAGGCGTGAGGGATTAAGGTGTCTCTCAGAGGAAGGGGCTGGGGACAGGCTGGGAGTTGGGTGACATCTCTGTGTGGCGCTGAGGGATCCAGATGTGAGCTTCTTTGGCCGATGCGTTTTTCCATTTGTGCAGAGAAAATAAAACAAAGAGAAAAGAAAACAAGCTGTAAAATACTTTTGCAAAGCCTGAGTGTGGGCACTTGCCACTTGATGTCCCCTGACAGCTCCAAGAGCAGGGACGGGGAGGGGAGCCCTGCCTTTGGATGTGCAGCCTTTGAATTTTCTTTTGTGTGACCAGTTATTTGTGAAGAACCTTTTGTTGGAGTAAGGTGCATATGGAAAAGAGAAACCAGCCCAAGGTTCCCCTTGGGGTGGGGAAAGGGGGGTGGTGAGCTCCCAGGAAGGGCTCAGAGGCTTGGGCAGCCCCATTGGGGGAATGGGGGACAGTGGAGCTGTCTTTACAGAGGAGGACACAGGATTAGCATCTGCCTCCAGGAAGGACTAGAAGATGCTGCTAGTGAGGTCTTTCCCATTGCAAGAGAGGCCTGAGGATGTGCTCCTTCCACATGCCTGTCCCTGGGTGGATGTGCCAGGCCCTGTGACTTCTGTGCCAGTAGGAAAGATCCCGATTCTGTGCTGCAGTCTGGGCCCAGCTGTTCCTTCCAATGATGTGGGTCCTTTCCACTGGAGTTGTGGGCCAGGAACCAGAAGACCTGGGTTCCAGTCCTGGCCCCCCCATTGACTGGCTCTGTGGTCCTGGGCTGGTAGGTCCCTTAACCCTTCTGAGCAACCTTCATCACCCTTGTCTGGCTGAATGAGTCCAAAGGGACAGTGGATGTGCGTATGTACGCATGATAGTCTCCTGTGCTGGCGGGCAGGGCGAGGCTGTGCCTCTGTCTTTGTGCCTGGTTGAGTTCAGCCCAAGGGCTGGAAGTGCTGAGAGACACCTGGTAAGGCTCTCAGAAGTCATTCTCTGGCCTAATTTGGCATCCAGCTCCTTCCAGACTTCAGAAACCCCTGAAACCCCACAGCGCCTCCCTCTAAGCTTGTGTCCATCACTACTTGTAAATTGAGTGACTGTTTGGTGCGTGATTTGGAGGGTGACTCTAGGAAGAACATTTAAAGAAGGTTTTCATAACATCAGAGAGAAAAATTAACAGGCAAATATTTTTTTAAATCAGAAAAGTAATATATGAATAAGAAACTGGTAAAAATAATTGCAGCTTGTATGGCAGAAAAGACAAGTGGTTTTTAATCCATTATATGTAAGAGCACTAGACATCGTGAAAAAAAACGAAACACCTTATTTGAAAACTGGGCAAATGGCATGAACAGGCAATACACAAAAAAGAAATATAAATAGAAAAACAAGCCCATGGAGCAATGTCCAGCCTCACTGGGAATCAGAGACATGCAAATTAAAATCATGTGTGCTTGTGTGTTTTCCAGACGAATTGGCAAAGATTGAAAAAAAAGAATGCTGATACCAAATGCATATTGTTATTCTTTTCAAGGGTGTGGTGAAATAGGAGCCCTCATATCCTGCTGGGAGGAGTGTGAGTGAGAACAGCCTTTCTCCAGGGCAATTTGGCAGTTTGGATCCTGAGTTTAAAACATGTAGATCCAAAATTTAACCTAGCAGTTCTGTCTGGAAACTTACGATGTCCCACAGGCATCAGAGCAGAGTACAGATACGTATGTTCAAAGGTGATTACCACTGTGTTGTTTATGACAGTGAGAAACTGGAAACAGCCCCACTGCCCATCCCGGGGAGGCCCTGCTTTAAAATCCGCTGCGGATTCCAGGGAGCCCGTTACGTATATCCGTACAGCGGAGGACCAGACAACCTTTCAGAATCAGGAAGAACGTGACCTGACATTAAAAAAGGTCCATCATCAGGAGAAAATAGGCTAGGAAGCAAGCTGTACAAGTATGATCCATGTCTCAGGAAAGAATTAAATAGTTCCACAGCTGAGCAACTGTTAATTAAAGCCTGGAAGGAAAGCTCCCCCTGTGTTAACAGTGGTTGGTGGAAATTTGAGTGAGTTTTTTTTTTTTTCCTTTCTGCTTTTGTTTTTCAAGTGTCTCGTATTAAACATATATTTCTTTAGAAATTACATGAAATGCAATTTTAAACAAACTTAGCACAAAAGCAGTGCAAACCGTGTTGAAGAATGAGCCAGGTTAGGCCACCAGATCTAAGCCGGAGTTCTCCTTGGGTTAGAGGCCTAGCGGAGCCGGGTCACAGGCGCTACAGTGTGGGATGAGGAGGGCCAGGTGGGGGCCAGGCTGGCAGGAGATGGGCCTGGAAGTGACCTTGAAACAAGACATGAAGGATGAGAAGGATGCAGGCAGATGAGGAGGGGCATTGGGAGGCAAGGAACAGCATATGCAAAGCCACCGGTGGGGCAGGTGAGGGGTCCTCACACACGGCATGCTCCAGAAACTGAGAAAAGTTTGGCACAGCTGAAGCATCACAGTGAGAAGGGGAAGCAGGACCAGCTATTCAGAGCCCTGGAGGCCGTGTTACACGATTTAGATTTTATCCAAAAGAAAAGCAAGGAGCTACTGAAAGATTTTAAGTAACAGTTATCCTCAGATTGGTGTGTAGGACTCCTGCTCTGCTTATAGTGTTGAGAACAGCCTGGAGAGGTCAGCTCAGGCGACAGGGGGGCCAAAGCCTGATGGGATAGAGAGGAATGAATGGACTTGAGGGAGGTGCCTCTGGGTCCAAGTGGAGACCCCAAAGCAAAAGCTGGAAATAGAGGTTTGGGAGTCAGGAGCACTATTGCTGTGAGGGGTGAACGAGGCTGAACCAGGAGACCAACAAAGCAGAGGAAAGAGGGTGCTGAGTCCTGAGGAGCATGGGGGGAACAGGCAGAGGGAAGCAGGACTGGGAAGCAGGGAAGCCAGAGAGGAGGATGCTGAAGGTCCTAGAGGACCCAGAGCCCAGGAGTGTGGGCCACCATGCAATGGGAAGTTGCCCAAGTTGATGCAGGAAGGGAGATGGTCCAGCAGGCCCCCGAGCCCTCAGTGGCGTGAGGAGGAGTAGAAGAAGGAGTGTAGAGCCTGGTGGCCAGAGCTCAAGGGCATGGGGAGTGTGCTCCCGGAGAGTTTAATGCCTTGAAAGCAGTGCATGAGTCTTTTCCGGCTGCTAGAACAAAATACCACAGGCTGGTGCACTTAACCCACAGACATTTATTTCTCACAGTTTTGGAGGCTGGAAGTCCGAGATCAAGGGGTCGGCAGGGTTGGTTTCTCCTGAGGCCTCTCTCCTTGCCTTGCAGACGTCTGCCTTCTCTCTCACATGGTCTTCCCTCTGTGTGTGTGCATCCCTGGTGTCTCTTTGTGTATCTAAACCTCCTCCTCTTACAAGGGCACAGTCAGATTGCATTAGGGCCCCCAAATGGCGTCATTTTAATGTAATCACCTCTCCAAACGCCCTGTGTCCAAGATAGGTCCTCTCCAAGATATTTCCAAATACAGTGACATTCTGAGGTCCTGGGGTTCCAGCTTCAGCATGTGAATGGGGGGAGGGACACAAGTCAGCCCATAACAAGCAGGATTCGGGCACAAGAAGGATGCCAGCTCCACCTGCCAACACTGAGGAGGGTGTGTGACCAGTGAGGGCAGGTCGAGGGAAAGGAACTGTCTCCCTGTGTGAGGTAAGGGAGCAGAACCTCGGCCATGGCTCAGGTACAGCTAGGAGGTCACTAAGTGCTTATGGATGCAAACAGGGGAGCCAAGGAAAAGCTCCCCGCCTCCCAGTCCGCAGTGGAGGAGACGGGGGAGTTGGGGGCACAGAGTCTCCCGGGGCCCCTGCCCTGACGCCTCTCCCTGCCTCCCGCAGCCTGCAACTGCAACCTGCACGCCCGGCGCTGCCGCTTCAACATGGAGCTCTACAAGCTGTCGGGCCGCAAGAGCGGGGGCGTCTGCCTCAACTGCCGCCACAACACGGCTGGCCGCCACTGCCACTACTGCAAGGAGGGTTACTACCGCGACATGGGCAAGCCCATCACCCACCGGAAGGCCTGCAAAGGTAGGCGGTGGGGGCGGGGTCTCGGGAACACGGGCCTCCCTCTCCTTCCTCTGTCCTTTTCTATTTCTTTTTTCTAGTCCCCATACAAATCGGCACTGAGATGATCACACACACACACACACACACACACACGCGCGCGCGCACACGCACGACCTCCCTGGTATTTGGAAGTGTAAGCCGAAACAAAGGGGCGATGGAGAAATGGTTCCCAGGAGAAGAAAGGAGAAGGTGTGATTCCTGCGAGGGTGCAGGGCTCCGGTCCCCGCCCCCGCCTTCCTCTGGTCCCTCTGCACAGGTGTGCCGCATACCACAGGGCGGGGGTCATGTTCACCGGGCTTACCATCGGCACAAAGGGCTCTCTTTTACCAAAACCACGCAGACATATTTCTTTGGATGTGTGTGCACGGCCCCCAGGCCCCCAAGCTCACACAGACACGGACAGTCGCAGTGAGGTCGGCGGCTGCTGGAGCCGGTTCTCAGAAGGAACGTTTAATCCACCTGCAAACAGCTTTACTTCTCAGGACAAAAAAAGGGAGACGGCGGACTCTATTTTCGTTCACTGGAGCAAGCACTAATGTTTTAACTTTCCGCTGTTTGTTTTCTCTCACTAACAAAAGTGAAGCAATGGTCAGATGACTCAGTGGAGCTGATGAAATGCCAGGGAATTTAGTGACGTTGAGGGGGAGGAGTGGGGGGCCCCCCACCCCACATTTGCTTTTGGGAATTCCAGGAACCAGGGCTCTCTGGGTCCAAAACTTGGGGCCTAGAGCTAGGGCTTGCCGTGAGCATGGCTTCTCAAGAAGATAGTTATCCTGAGGGCTCTTTGGGCAACAGTCCAGCACGAATGGGGTCCTGACATGGGCTTGTATAGACCCTGACAAGAGAGACCTGAGCCTTGGCAGACTTAGGCCCAGAGAATGAGCTCCAGTAGAGAAACCCTTCTGTGGCCACTGCCCAGCCTTTGGATGAAGCCAAATTATCATCTTCTTAACAGGAAATCCACCAGATGTTGGGCACTTGTGCTCAGGACTGCTTACATAATTTGCAGGCTCCAGTGCAAAATGAAAATATGGGACTTCTTGTTCAGGAATTACTAAGAATTTCAAAATGACAACAGAAGCAGAGCTTCAACCAAGCACGTGCCCTATGAAAGTGGGGCCCATGAAGCTGGCCCTGCTTGTGTGGAATACTCTTCTGCAGAAAAGACAGTGTCCCAGTCTGACTCCTCCAGGAGAAATCCCTTCGTTTCCAAATGAACAGGAATGAATAGGGTGGCTCCCAAGACACAAGCAAGCTCTCCTTCCAGATCTGTGGACCTAAGGCTGCCTCTGGTGGTTGTCAAGAGAAATTTAAACATAAAGGTAGCCGGGCTATTTCCACATCAAAAAACAGCTGATCCAGGTGAGAATCCCCCATGAGACTGAACAGGACTCAGAAGGTGGCCTGGGCAAAGGGACCCAGGAAATGTCTACGGTGGCAGGAATGTGTGACCAGGGAGGGAGGGCTTTGGGTTTTCAGAGCACGTAACTGGAAGGTCTCCAGCTCCTTTACCTGTACCCAAGTGTTCGTTGTCTTTCACTTACAGAAGAAATTGAAGCCAGGATCTTGTAAACAACTGGTTGTGCACAGATTTCTTGGGGATTTGGCCAATAAATTTTAATCAACAGGGGCCACTGTCAGGTGGGCCTGTGCATGAGAAGGTCTCGGCTCCATGTGGAAGGATAGTGGTCACGTACTGTCATGCCAGTTTCTGCTGTCAGAGCGGGAAAGACATGCCCCTGGAGAGGCGAGAAGGACCAGGCCTTGGTCATCTTCCCGTTTGCTTCCCCTCCCTCTTCTGTGTTGCTGTGGGGAGGGACAAGGGCCATGCATGGCCTCTCATGGCTCGGAGTGAGATGTCAGGAAGCGCAGGATCCTGGGAACCTGCAGATCATTCTCCTGGGCTCTGCTGCTCTGTTTAAATGCTGTGGGGACACCTGGCTTCCCTTGCTGGTTTCCAGGAGGAACAGATGCAGGCAGATGAGGGTGTGGTCCTGTCTTATTATTTCAAATGCTGTGGCCAGCCTTGGTGGCTGTGTCTTCCCTTCCAGTCCTGGAGAGCAGGTGCCCCCAGTCTTGGTGGGACCCCTGAGAGAAGAACCCATGGAAGAGGAGAAATGTGGGGATGGATTCTGCTCGGAAGGACACCTGCTGGGGAGATGTGGGAGGAAAGGGTAGGACTCTCAGTGCCTCCTGATTGGTGAGGAAAGACAGTTCTTCAGGGATCCTGCCACCTGATTGGTGAGGAAAAACACTGCCTGAAGGGCCTACTGCATGGTTGGTGAGAAAAGACACTGCCTAAAAGATCTGCTCTCTGATTGGTGAGCAAGAAGAATGTGACCTGAAAGGTCCTGCCGTGTCATTGGTGAGGAAAGGCATTTCTTGAAAGTTCCAGGTCTTACTCCTCAGCTCTCCTTTTCCTGGTGTCACCCCCTTAGGGGATTTGGGAATTTGAGTCCTCAGATCCCCCACGAAAGACTACCCATCAAAGAGAGACCCTGAGGTCTTGGCGGGAGCCAGGCTTAGGAGTTCAGTCACTGTCAGGGGGATGTGTACCCTTGAGATCCTCAGACAGGGGTCTCTCCATCACCCCCCACCGAGTCCATCCTCTTGTCTTCCCAGGGCCAGGCAGTTTAAGGAAATGGTTCCTTTGGTGGAAGCATATGGTCCCAACGTTTTGATCTCTGATGGTTTGCTCTCAGAAGCTTCCAGAATCTGGTAGGTGTGGAGCCACCCCCAGGCCATGGCCTCCTGGGATTGACCTCAGGGAGGCCCATCATGGCCTTCATGGGAAGGCTGCACTTCTTTGCTATGTTCCAGATGTATCTCACAGGGGAGCTGGGACAACTGGCAGTGGCACTTGACTCAAGTTAGCAGTTGACCTGAGGGTGCTTGGGAATGGCCATCAGGCCCTCTTTACCCCCTGACTTCCCAGGGCCTGGGAGGAGCCCTGGGCAGGGGGCCGAGGCCACCCATATACATTGCTGGCGATTGGCTGCCTCCCGACCTTGTTTAATTTAGAGCAGGGGTGGACCCAGACAAGAACAGCTTGCAGCAAGGGCATTAGATTCCAAACGTTATTATGCAGCCCCTCATTTGGGAAGTTTCATAGCAACAAATTTGTTGGGTTCTTTCTCCCCTCCCCTAGTTTAGAACCAAACCAGGGCTGGCAGGGCTAGCGCATACAAAGGGCTGTAATAAACATGCCCAGGGAACAGGCGGCTGCACTCTCGGCTATTCAGTGCGATTTCACAGCACTGGGAAGGCCTCATTATGGCGTGGGCTGTTGTCCTATACAAAGTCAGATGAGATGAATTTCTCCTTTTTCTCCGCAGAATGGTTGGTGAATGATACTCGTCCTGGAATCTGTCAAAAGATAGGCGGTTTTGTTTACCATTTGTCTTCTTTATGGACTTTGGGGCTCTTTCTCTTTGGAGCCGGCAAAGAAGACATTGCCATTTAACCATTTCGGCCATGCCTCCATTTAAACGATATTAATTTATCATCTTCCCAAACCATCTGTGATGGATAAAGACATTCCAGGAGTCTCCCGTGAACTGAATTGCGATGAGAATTAAGAAATTAACCACCGCATCTAGCGTCCCGCACAAAGGGCTTGGTTCCATTTCACTGAGCAGCCTGTTTCTTTCACTCGTTGCCCTGCCCCCTTCAAGTCCACAGTCTGCAGGGCTGAATGCAGGCCGCTAAGAAGGTGCCTGAGTCCTTCAAAGATGCAGGCGGTTGCGGGGCAGAAGCACGCGACGTCCTCACCATCTTTGTCAGTGCACGCTGGCCGCTCCCACCCACCCCCTATTTCTTCTAGCAGCTCTGCCAAGGGTTGAGGAGGAAGTGACTACCTTGGGCCGCCCCCTCTGGCTCCAGGACCACTGTGTGTGGCTCCCCATGTGTTTCTCACTCTGGATTCTCGACCTTGACTTCAGGGCATCCTCACTGTATTTGACTCTGACTCGTGCAGAGGTTCTCACCCTTGGCTGCACTTTGGAATCACCTGGATGTTTGCGAATACTGTCACCTGGGTCCTCCCCCCAGAGATTCCGGTTCAATGAATGGGTCCAGAGGAGAGCTGGGCACTGGGAGGCTGAAAAGCTCGCCAAGGCTGAGAACCAGGGCAGTGGGAGGAGAAGAAATGAGGACAGGGAGCCGCTCTTGTATTGAGAAAGGGAATACTCACAGGTGGCCTAGGCCCGGGATTTATTCTTTTGAGGGGAGAGACTTATTGTCAATAAATTTAAATGTTTTTTATGGCTCTCTTGATGAAAACTTGGTGGAGGGGGCTGTGCTTTAAATTGAACAAAATTTAAATCTTGCCAGGCAAGGCTGGGAGCGTAGCTAGTATAGCCTGAGGTTCCGGTGTCCAGATGGGATTGGATGGTCCTCACTGCTGGATAGCGTGTGTGTGTGTGTGTGTGTGTGTGTATACATGTCTAGATCTGATCATTTGAGGGTTTAGTCATAGCACAGCTAAGAACCTGGCACCCCACCCCTTCCAAACTCCAAGGCAGCATCCACGCAGCCTGTGAAACCCTAGAGGCCTCAGGAGTGCCCTTTCATTTTATGGGTCCCTTGTCACATTTCCATTTCTTGTCATCATTTTATGGGGTGCAGGGAAAAGGGTTGGTCCTCTTAGGCAGGAAAGTGTGCAGTGGCTGGAGCAGCTCCCAGCTTAGAGGGCAGAGACCACACTCCAAGGAGTAGCCTCTTTTAGGGTGCAGTTAAGGCCAGCACCCACAGGGAGAGAGAAGGTCAGGAGGGAAAATCCCCAGTGCAAGAGCTACACCCCGCCGTGGCCTCTGTTGGCGCATCCTTTCCCTGTTCCCTGGGGAAAGTGGGGATCAGAAATCCTCATCTCCAGATCTGGCTCCAGGTTCAAAGCCTGTAGAGAGCATCAGAGCAGTACATGACCTCCTTGGACCTCAGACTCCTCATCTATGAGGTCGTATTCAGATTTAGGGTCTCTGAGTCCATCCAGCTTTGACATTTCACATTCCTTGTACTCCTTTAAATAGTAAAAGTTTTATGGGTCCCTGATACAACAGGACAAAGTCTTATCAATGGCAAGTCTTTGACCCAGGAACTCGGAAAAGCTGGCAGAGCCAGGAAATCAGGTGGAAATGGTTTTGTTCCAAGGTCTTTACAAATAAAGAGAGTCGCTGTGGCTCAGCACGTGCAGTGCCTTGCTCTGAAATAGAGTCTTTCAGGCCCAGCCCTTCATTTCTTTCCTCCGGGCATCCTTGGCCAGTTTCTTCACCTCCCTGGTGTCAGGCCCCTCGTCTCTGAAGCCCACTCTCATCCTGATTCCACACATTCCCGGAGGATCCCCAGGGGTCCCTGGTCTGGAGCAGAAAAGCCTCCTGATCTTCCAGCCCCCCAGTTAAGGGAGGGCATTTTACTTGGGAAATAACTTTTGCTCCCGGGAGAGCAGCAGTTGGGCACCAGCCAACAGACTTGGGATGAATAGCTTTTAAAAGCATGGAGCTTGGAGTTATTGAGACCAGGGTTCAAGCTCCACCTCCGGGCAGGGTGCTTACTCTTTGGTGCCTCAGTTTTCTCATCTGAAGATGAGGATAGTAATAGTCCTCCTCACTCCTAGGGTTGTGGTGTAGAGTAAATGAGGTCCCTGACACAGGGCCTGCACCCCATACCTGAGAACTGTTATGATATCCATACAAGTAGCGGAAAACAGAATAACTGGGACCCCTGCCATTGCCAGCACACACGCACAGCGAGACAGTCCTTGGTTCTCCATTGCCTCGTTCTTTCAATGAGCGGTGGTTGTGGGCGAATGGGCCTCTCGGACTTGAAGGGCTCAGCCTAGGTTTTAAGGCCCATTCTCACAGGACTGGGCAGGGCCCCGGGGATTTGCCCTAATGCCCAAATGCATACTCTCCATAAAGGATTTACACACTTTGGGAGCAAAAATGACAAATGAGTCGAAGGCAGAGATGAGAGCTTGGCAGCTGCTTGTGGAGGCCCTGAGCGGAGAGGTGGGGACAGGCTGTGTGCCTCTGAACGTGGTTCTGAAAGTGCCGCTGAGAAGGACCCGGCAGCGTCTGCAGGACTCCCGACAGGCCTGGGGCTGGGAGCCAGATGCACGGCCCTCGCTGGCCCTCACTGGCCCACTGCACGGGACCCTGGCGCTGCAGCACCTCTCCCTCCGTACTGTCCAGCCCTTGCCTGTCTGCCTGCCCCAAGCCTGTGCCTGCAGACACACACACACCCTCCCTCTCTCTCTCTCTCTCTCTCCCCACTCCTGTCTCCCTCTCTCTCTCAGAACCATCTGTAGGACCTGTGTCTTTTGCCCCAGCTGTAAATCAGGTGCAGGAAGACTACAGTTAACCAGATCATGAAGGGTCAAATAACCCAGTTTGGGATTACGGGGCTCCCCTCCCCTTCCCCTTCCTGCTGTCTGCACCTTGATCCGAAAGTGGCAGGGGAAAGGAGAGGTCGTGCAACTTGAAACATTTATTCTTTTGTGCCTCGTTAGCAACTGCTGGGAGAAAGAAAAGCCTAGCTGCGGAGGAGGTTGACACAGACAGCTGAGATGAAGTCTGCGGATTATCTATGGATTTAAATTATCCTCGCTCCCTTATTAGCATGGAGAATTTGGGAGCGCAGAGTGGTCCTAGTCGGGGTTGCCGATGATCTAGGATATGAGGGGATTATCTTTCCTGCCAGCCCCTCCCTCTTTCTTCCAGAATCACAGGGTAAATGGGATGGCCTTTTCCCCATGGAGAGGACGGCAGATGCGTCCCGAGTTTGTTCATTGATTCGGCAAGTGTTTATTGAGCACCTGCTACATGCGAGGATGGGGGTTACAGCAGTGACCAAGACAGACACCTTCCCTTGGAGCTTGCTTTGGAGTGGGAAGTTGACAATAAACGAAGAAGAAATAAGCAGAAGATTAGTATAGATTGTGGTCAGTTACATGGAGGAACTGACCAGGGTGGAAGGAAGTGTAAGTGGGGGGAGCCATTCTGCAAGGTGGCCAGGGCGACCTCTCTGAGGACAGGACGTTTGAGGTGAGACCTGGCGTGTGAGGAGCAGACAGCCGTGGGGAAGCTGAGGGAAAAGGGATAATAGAGTCAGGAAGCAGGAAAGGGCTGGTGGGCCCTTGGTCAGAAGGGAGGCAGGGGAGGGCAGGGTCAGCTCACGGGCCTGTGGAGAAGAGGTGGGCCCTATTCAAGAGCAGTGGAAGCCACTGGATGGCGTTAAGGAGTGGAGTGACAGGAGGGATACGTCTGTAAGAAGCTGCTTCTGTAAGACATGCCACAGATGGGAGAAAATATTTGCACATCGCACATCTGACAAAGGACTTGAATCCAGAATATGTAAAGAGCTCTCAAAACTCAACAATAGGAAAACAAACAGCTCAATTAGAAATGGGCAAAATACTTGAAGAGATAGTTACCAAAGATACACAGATGGCAAATCATTAGACATTAGGGAAATGCAGATTAAAAACCACAATGAGCTACCACTACACACCTATTGGAATGTCGAAAATAAAAAGTACTGAATTTCTAAGCTCTGGTGAGGATGTGTAATGACTGGAACTCTCATAGACTGCTGGCAGGAATTCAAAATGGCACAGTCACTCTGGCAAACAGGTCGGCAGTTTCTTCTCAAGTTAAACATAGACCTGCCACAATACCCAGCAGTCCCACTCCTAGGTATTTATCCTGGAGAAGTGAAATCCAAGTTGATAACAGCATTATTCATAATTGCCAAAAACGACACAACCCAGATGTGCTTCAGTGAATGAATGGATGAACACGCAGTGTACGTCCGTGCCATGGACTACTACTCAGCAATGCAAGTGGACAAGCTACTGATTCCCATAGTGACGTGGACACGTCTTACATGCATTTGGCTAAATGAAGGAGGCCGGTCTGAAAAGACTGTGTACTGTACAGTCCCATCCGGACACACTGTACATCCATACCTGGTACCTGCTGTACAGTCCCAGAATAAGATGTCTGAAGAGGTGAAGCTACAGGGACAGAGAACAGGTCGTAGTTGCCAGGAGTAGGGGTGGGGGGCTGACCAGAGGAGGAGCATGGAGGAATTCTTGGGAGTGTTGGAATGTTCTGTATCCTGATTGTAGTGGTGGCTACAAGAATCTCTGCATGTGATAAACCCCATAGAACTGTACACCAAAAAAAGTGAATTTTACTCTGTGTAGATTAAGTAATAATAATGCAGCTGCGTCCACAGGGCTCTCTGACGCTCTGCCTTTGGGCCTTCCCGGTACCCATCTCCCGTTCCTCACAGCTCTAAATTCACTTAGACACTAGTCCCCGCTTGGTCAGCATGCACTCTTCGTCCCCCAGCCGAGTCCCACGCCACTCATCAACCTGTCTGGCGTCTTCCCCACCCCCTTATGTTAGGTCCCCTCCATTCTGGAATGTTCTGACAGCCTTGGCCAGTTTTCATGTTTATTTTCCTGGTTGCCGACCCTCCTCACCCTGTTTGGAGGAGTGGAGACGACAAGAGCTTGGACATCCCTTAGGGGCGGACATCTGTTCTCTCCCCAGTGCCACCTCTGGCGGTCCCATCAGGCTTCCTCCAAGAGGCCCAGCATGGTTTCAAGAGGTGAGGGAAGCTTCGGATCTGAACCTGAGTTTCTCTGAAGATGCTGGCCCTTTGTGTCTTCATGCCCTACTCTCACCTGCACTGAGCACGCTGTGTCCTCCCTCTCCCTTCCTCTCCTTCCTCCTCCCTCCCCTTCCTGTCCTTTCCCTCCCCCCTGACCTCCCACAGCAGCCAGAGCTCAGCCTGGCCCACGTGGCAGGGCCAGTCCACAGGGCCCTGCCTGCTCCTCCTTTCTCTGTGGATGGCATCCAGGTACACAGACCAGTCTTACTCGAAGCAGAGCAGAATGTTTCACTCTAACCCAGTGCCACAGGCAGATCTGGACCTTTGGCTTGAGCTGCAGGCCTTCCAGCCCCAGGCGGCCTCGTGAATGGCTCTAGGGAGCAGCCCAGTTCGCTGACAGCTACGACCCAGGATTTAGGGCAAGGCGATTTCTCGGCCTGCTGCATTCCTCTGTGCCTGGGAGGCCTTGTGAGGACTGGAAAGGGTATTTACTCCCATCAGACCTCGGCTGGGAAGGGAGTGTCTCCAATTCCTGGTGTTGGGCACTCTCTTCTTAAAGGACTGGAATAGAGGGCTTCCCCTGCATGCTGGGCAGGCAGGGCTGAGGCCACTTGTGGGGCAGGGCCCTGGCAGAAGCTCTTACTGCAGGTCTTGCTTCTCTGACCCCGTGCCAGCTTCCTGGTCAGCCTGTGGACCCAGCACCCTCCCTGTCTGAGGCTTGCGTGGGCCGTCCTTTGGAAACGGCCTTCAGATTGATGTCTGTGAGAAGTGTTGTGGCATCAGAATTGGGATGGACTCTGGTGATCACGGAAGCCCTGCTGACTGCTCTGCCAGCTGCTGGGGTCTCAGGGGCTCTCCAAGCCGCGGCCCGCCTGGAGAAGGTTTCCCTCCCCCAGCAGTGGTGTGACTTCCACAGTGGGGCCAGGACATGAAAGGGGGCCCCAGGTTAGTCCAGTGGCAAGACACTCTGCTCCCTCATGAGCCAGGGACAGGCCTGGGGCCCGGGGCAGAGCCCTCTGGGAAGAGACACTAAGTGAGGCTAAACACAAGGCATATGAATGGGCTCAGGTGGCCAGAATAACGTACCGCAGACCAGGGACCTTAAACAACAGACATTTCATATTTTCACAGTTCTGGAGGCAGGAAGCCCGAGATCAAGGTGTCAGCAGGGCTAGTTCCTTCTGAGGCCTCATTCCTTGGCTGTCGATGGCCGCCTTCTCGCCGTGTCCTCACATGGCCTTCCCTGTGTGTGTCTGGGTCCTGATCTCCTCTTCTTATAAGGGCACCGGTCCTATTGGATCAGGGCCCACTCTGCTGACCTCATTCTAACTTAATCGCCTCTATAAAGGCCTTATTTCCAAATATAGCCACATTCTGAAGCACGAGGGGTTAGGACTCCAACATCTGAATTTGCGGGGGGACACAGTAACGGCCCATAACAGAGTGAAGCTGTCCTTCATGACTGGCTGGAGGCCTGGGTGGCAGCCGTGATGACGTCTGAAGCGAGGATCAGGGCAGTGGTTGTCCCGTCCCCGCCCCTGCCTGGAGCTGCTCCAGAGGGTCTGGGCCCCACACTGGCTTCCCTGTCTCCATAAGCATGTGCCCTGAGATCACTGCCATTTGAGGGTCCTGGCTGACCCCAAGGAGCCCTGGAGCCAGGTCCTCAAGAAGTTTAGGCAGACCCTCTGATAGAGTCCCAGGATGCATGTCCAAAAGCCATGGAGTGAACTGCAGTGGAGAGGGGGCCAGCCTCAGGCGGGCATCTCCTCCTGGCAGAGGCTGTGGGCCTTCAGGGGTCCAGGACAGAGAGTGTCAGAGGGAGCAGGAAAGGCAGCTGCTTGGGACAAGAAGCTGCGTTTCAGGACTGTCTGCCTTCCGGGTCACCTTTGCCAGGACTCCTGGAAGCCCCTAATGTCTTCTCTTAGCTGAAGACAAAACAGGTCTCAGCGAGGAGATTCCGGTGCAACGCAGCGGGCGACAGTGTCAGCTTTAGACTGTTTAGTGGGAGTCTAGACCTCTGTCCTTACAGATGAGCTGCCTCAGGCCCAGAGAGAGCGAGGCACTAACCCCAGGTCACACAGCGTTACTGGCAGGACAGGCCCAGACATGGGTCTCCTGACGCCCATCTGAAACCATTTGTGTGCCCTGAGCCGTCTGTCCCTGTCTCATGGTCCAGAGCAGGGACCGTCTGTGTTCTCTGCCCCAGGAGGCCCTCCAGCCGCCATGTGCATGAGAAGCCTAGTCCTGCCACCCTCTCAGGGCCTGGGCTTCCGTCTGGTCTCCCTTTCCTCTTTAGAGAGAAACCCTCGGGTACATCGTTTCCCATCACCAGGTGCTGCCTGCTCCCTGCAGATGGGTGACCTCCTCTGAAAACGGTGGCTGACTTCAGGGAAACAGGAGTCACCACACAGCTCCCTGTGGCGGAAGACGTCCTGGCCCAGACCACGTTCTCAGAGGGTTAGGGGGGCTCTCTCTTCGTCCCCTCACCAGACCCCTGCAAAAGGAGGGACCTCCACTCACCTCGCTTCCTTGTTCTCCCCAGCTCCGCCCGTCCTGCTCCCCTGCCTGCCGTGGCTCTGTGCGTGCGTGTGTGCATGTGCGTGTGGGAGAGAGAGAGTTTGTGGGAACCTGTGTGCCTGGGTGTGTTTCCGGGTTGAGGGACTACAGGGGGATCCCTTTGGCTTCCTCTTCCTAAGGGCTGGGATCTGGGGCCTCCTTTGTAACTGGTGGGCACAGACCCCCTTCCTGCGACACTGCCAGCCAGATTCCCTTGTCCCAGGCTATAGCGTCCGCTGTGGGGTGTTGTCATCTGTTAATGCCCCCCACACCTTGGAGCTCCCGCTTTTTCTCACAGAGGTTATGATTTTGGCCTTCCCTATTCATGGGTTTTTGGGAAAGGTCCTTACTTTGGGGCCATTTTGCTTGGAATTGAGACAGCGTTACGCAGATCTCTCTGTTAGGGTTGCATTTGGCTGCACAGGACAAAAAGCCCACCTAGCCTGGGTTTCAGCAGGTAAGTGCATATTTCCCCTTGCGGGAGAAGGACAGAGCAGGCAGTCCAGAGAGGGCGAGGGGCCTCGGTGGTCCCTTAGAGATGAGGCCTTTCCCCTTTCCCCATCCGGCCTCCCCTCGCCTGTCGTGTTCCTCACCAGCCTGTGGTCTCCTCCTCCGTATGGTCAAACTAATTCACAGGGTGGTATAAGAGAACCAGAGGGGATGACTGTATGAGAGCATGGATGTGCTGGGGTGTTCACAGGCGTCTATGCTGGAGGAATGCTCTGCATCTCATGATCATCCCACCACTCTGGAGGTGACCTGAGTAGCCTTTGAGACCCCCCACCCTTTGGGACCCTGCCGGCTTCTCTTCATGGAACGGTGATTTGCGTGGAGACACGATCAACCTGCTGCCTCTGTTAGTCCAGGCTAAGGGGCCAAGGGGTCACATGCTTCTCAGAATCTTGGGAGAAAGATCTGGAAGCCAAGCAGCAGAGCAGCCCTCCACTGATCAAAGAATGGGCCCTTGGGAAGTGCCTGCTCCCCAAAGCAGAGACGGCTGCCCCTCCATCACTGAGGATGGCCCTCAGCTCCATTTGACCTCAGCTGGCACCTGGCTCCTCCCCAGCAGCACGCCAGCCCCATCAGCTGAGAAGTCGCCAGCTGCAAGGGGCCGTGGGTGAGGGCGATGCTTGGTCCTCCCACTGCTCCCCCCAGATTCTGTTCCGGGCCAGCTCCTGCCACAGTAAAGAGAACCTGGGCCGGCGGTAGTGCCTGTGGGTGACTTGGCTCTCACCCTTCAGTGACCGAGCAGCCTTTAGTGACCTCCTTCCAGCCAAGTCCAAAGATCCAGAAGTTACTGGTGCACAGCTGTGTTCCATCAGCACCGAGGGGAGGACTTTTTGGCTTGAATCTCAACATTACCGGCAGGCTTGCAAACAGGCCAAGGGAGGTCAGCTGGCACAAGCCTCTGGAGTCCATGTCTGAATGGTGCCCACGCCTGTTAGGGACTTGGGACGTGGGGTGCTGTGCTGTGGCCCTCTGCTTTCATGTGGCCAACTCAGAGATGCTGTCTGTGCCCAGTCACCCTTCCTGTCGCTGGGACGGATTTAAGAGGCCAAAGGGAAAGGTCAGAGGTCTTCTCCAGCCATCCCCTCGCCATCATCATCCACAGCTTGCATCAAGGCTGGGTCGTTTCTGAGTAAAAAAAAAGAAAGAAAAAACCAAGAGGGAATGAACTCAAATTTAGGGTTGATTTCAGAAGACAAGTTCCTAACAAAAGGGTTTACTACTATCTACAGGGGCAAGACTGGAACAGTTCCATTTTCTTCCGTGGATCCTGCAATATGAGAAAGCTGCAGACGATCCTCCAGGCTGGCTGCTTGGCACCCGGGGCCTTCCATCCCAGGGCTGCTGCCCCCTGTGCCCTGAACCAGACAGGGAGCACCCTCGGCCAGGACCCCCACTCAGAGCTTCCAGAAGCTCTCATGTGTCCAGACACAACTTCGACAAACAATTCCTCACATTCCTCTGCTTTCTTCTCTGCTCCCTCCCTCTCTCCTCTTCCTAATTCGCCTCTTAGCCGCTCCTGAGCCCAATGCCGGCTGGGAGAGGCCACATTTTCATCCGCAGACTTGTGCCCCCACGCTGAGCAGTGCTGGCTGGGGAGGTCCTAATTTAGCTCTAAGGAGCTCTGCTCTCACTTAATTTCTTGGATGTTTTTTTCCATTTGGAGCACAAACACATAGCAGCGTGTGGCACCAATTGAAATAGCTGCAGGATGCCTTGCTGCAGACACCGCCCCACCCTCTCCAGGCTTCCCTGGGGATGGCAAGGGACAGAGCGTTTGCCTCCTCCATCTCGTCTTCCCTTCCCCACCCGCACCCCAAGTCCTCTGCTAGATTCACGGAGGCAGAGATTCAGGTCCTGCATCTGCTGGTGTCGCAGTTCTTGCTCAGGCGTCCCCGTGTTGGTGGGTGTCTTAGCGCAGGCTGCTATTACAAAATGCTGTCGACTGCGGGGCTTAGACAACAGACATTCGATTCTCACAGTTCTGGAGACCAAGAAGTCCAAGATCAGGGTACTGGCAGATTCAGTTCTTGGTGAGGGCTCTTTCCCTGGCTTGCTGACAGCCGCCTTCTTGCTGTGTGCTCACGTGGTCTTCCCTGCCCCCACCCCATGGAGAGAGCTCTCTCTCCTCCTCTCCTTATAAGGGCACTGATCCCTTATGAGGGCCCCTCTCTCATGACATCATCTAAACCTATTACCTCCCAAGAGCCCGACCTCCTAATACCCTGACATTCAGGGTTAGGGCTTCAACATATGAGTGGTGGGGGCACATTCAGTCCATAAGAGTGGGATGTCCCCCTAAAGTCCTCTGCCATCCCATCCCTGGGATTGGGTCCTTGGAATACGGGGAGGCAGCCTCAGGATGCATCCTGACAGGGTGGCAAACCCAGCCCTCTAGCCCGTTCCACACCGGGAGGAGGGGTGTGGGGACTGCTCTGGGTGCAGCAGCCACTGGCCTGAGAACCGGGGCCTTGCTTCACCTCCCAGCTTACCTGTTCCCTTTCTGTGAGATGCTGGGGGGTTCCTTCACCTCCCAGTCTTTGCGTATTTCATCAGGGTGTTTAACTAGATGATCACTGTGGCTCTTCCTAGTGCTACAGTTTGTGGGTTTTGCGATCCAGAAGCCTGAGCCTCAGACTCCATGGCTGCAAATCAGGGTGGGGGCAGCAGCCTGGGGAGTTACACCTCCCAGTGACTCCCTCTGAGTGGGCAAAATCCAGGGCTCCATCAGGCCCCAAACCCCATCCCTCCCATGCAGAGGGTCAGCAGGGAAGCCTGGGGGCTGAGGAGTGAGAACTGTCAAGGTACGTCCAGATTCTGACTCCTCCGCTCATGATCAGCCCGGGGGCTTTGCATTCCTGAAAAGGTATTTCAGTGCAGGCCTTCCTCCTGGGCCTTTGGGAGGGCTCCCCAGCTCACTTCCCTGCTGCCCAAACCGTCCTTTCAAGTCGGTCCATTCTCATGTTCATTCCCCACTTCCAGGTAGGCAGGTGGCCAGTTATCAGAGCTTCTGGAATGTGCGTGGCCTTGGCTGGGCTGCCCCCATCCCTGCTCTTCCCCTGGGTGCGGTGGGACCCTGGAGGGTGTGCACTGGCTTCTCCGCACCCTCTGACCCTCCTGTTGTGTGTTCTGTGCAGCCTGTGATTGCCACCCCGTGGGCGCCGCTGGCAAAACCTGTAACCAGACCACCGGCCAGTGTCCCTGCAAGGACGGTGTGACCGGCGTCACCTGCAACCGCTGTGCCAAAGGCTACCAGCAGAGCCGCTCTCCCATCGCCCCCTGCATAAGTATGTGCGGGTACTCTCCTTCTCAAGGCTCTGGCTTGGGGGCAGTGGGTGGGGGGAGGCCCTTCCGGACACTGGTCACTGACATCCAGTGGGTTTAGTGCTCACTGATGCCGATCTCTGTGCTCTGTGCCCAACCCCGTATGAGACCCCTAAGCCTATGGGGTGCTTGCAGAAGCAGCTAGGGGCTCAGCACAGCCAGCCTGCTGCTCTCGGTCCTGACAAAGACTGAGTCTCCTGCTCCTCGGGAGAAGTAGGCCCCACTTCTCAGCCCAGGTCCTAGTCCCATATTCTACCGTGACCCTGGGCCTGGGGTGGGCCTGTACCAGGGGCCACTATTGCTGTGGTGGCAGTGGCAAGAATTCCAGTGTTCCCTTGCTTCCACCTGATTCGGAACAGAGAAGACTGACAACCCAAGGCCTTTGAGAGAAGCTGAGCAGGGCCCCCATGCACGGCTCCCCCTGCCCTTATGAAGGAGGACAGCACCCCTGAGGGTCCAGGAGGCCCCATCAGGCCAGCCATTAGCCCCTTAGTTGCTAGAACTTGGGGAGGGGGTGAGCAGGATGACAGGGGTCACTCAGGGGCCCTGGCTCGGGAGAGTCTTAATATTTTACACCTGGTAGGATCACAGGGGCATTACGGGCAGAGAATTAGCCCTGGGTGAGTCAAGCCTGGCTGAGAGCTGGCCCCGGCCTCGGCCTTGTCCATTCCCCAGCTAACTAAGCCCCCCAGGGACGAAGCCTGCTTCTCTAGAGCAGGGTTAGCATGCTCTGGCCTGGGGACGGGGCCCACTGCCTGTTTTTGGGTGGCTCAGTGGTTTTTTACCTTTTTTAATGATTGAAAAAGAAATTGAAAGAATAATATATTGACATGAGAAAATTATATAAAATGAAAAGTTGTGTCCATAAATACATTTCATGGGGACACAGCCGTACCCACTCGTTTACATGCTGCCTGTGGCTGCTTCGAGCTATGATGGTGGAATTGAGTCGTGGCCACAGGGACCGCATGACCTGCAGAGCCCAGAGTGTTCACCAGCTGGCCTCTGTGGGGGAGGCCTGTGGACCCTGCCTGGAGGGCTTCTGGCGTCCCTTAGCTCGGGGTGGGCGCTGGCTTCTCCTGTCAGTCACGAGGGACTTGGAATAACCATAGACACAAGCAAGAGGCTGCGGACCCTGCAGCCCCTTGGCGTCCTGGGAGCGGTCTGCACAGACCTTTGGAGAAGCCCCCCACACGCCTGGCAGGAGCCTTTGACATTACCTTTCTCCAGCCCGAGCTGGGCGTGGCCCTCCATCCAGAACACATGGGGCTGCGTGGGTTGCAGCCCCTCTTCTGACCAGTTTCTAAATCAGGAGATGTTTCTGCAGGGTGTTTGCAGGGGTCCAGTAACAGCAAATAACTCAAATCTGAGCCTCGGGAAATTGAGGTCAGTAGCCGTCCAGGGCCGAGCAAGGTGAAAGTGTTTTCACGGCAGCTAATTGTCAGAGTCCTACAACTTGCCAAATTCCTTCTTTTCTGTCCGTCCAAAAAGCTGCAAAGTGCACATGTTTAGAAAGCTGGGAGGAAGTCAGTACTGCCCCCCGGGGTTATGAAAACATGGGGGACACAAAGGCAGCCAGGGGCTGGTGGGTTGCTCAGAAATGGCTGGAGCCAACCCTTCTAGTTGCCAAGGGGAAAGACCTCAAAATGGAGCTGATGTTTCAGAATCAGATGGAAATGTCAGGAAACAGGAGCTCTCGCTTTCTGACATGCTCTGTTCTTCCTCCTCACAAAGGGCGGGCAGATGCTGGCGCGAGTGTTCCGCCAACAGCCTGACCTGGGTCTCCATCCTGAGGGCACCTGGCTCCGGCACCCACCATGGCTGGGGGCTTGAGCCTGTTTTGTCACTGCTCTGGGAGCCACAGGCCCTAGCGTACATTGCAGAGCCAGGCCTAAGGTGCTGGGGTGGGGCAGCCACTGGGGCCATGGGCCCAGCTCTCTGGTCCATGGGGACTTGCAGGATTAGGCTGGACGGCCCGGATGTTGCCTCTGGAATGTTTCTGCTGGGACCACGTAGCCCCTGAGGGCTAAAAGTGGGCCTGGTACGAGGTCTGCTTCTTAATGAGCTGAGGTCACAGGCCACCTGTGGGTCATTGTTGCTGATAACATCACCTGTGAACAAGATTCCCCCCCCCCCCCAGATTGAGGGCTGTGTCTGTCCTCTGCCCGTTCCTTCTGAAGGTGCAAAGGCCGGCTGCTGGGGGTAGCCCTCAGGTTTGCCCCCAGGCCCAAATGTCCCGTTTCCAACCACCAAGCCTCAGGTCCCAGCTGGTCCGGAGTCTGGGGGTCCGAGGGAGGTCTTACCCTGAAGAGTCAGACGGTGGCCAGAGTCAGCAGAGTTCATGGTTCGTCACCAAGGGAGGAGAGTCCCTACCCCTCAGGGGCTTTTGGTTCGTGGTTTGGCCTCGTCCAGAAAGAGGAAGCCAGAGCTATGATGCCTTCTCTCAGAGGCTGGCTAAACCCCTCACCGTTACTGAGCACAGGGTCGGAGCCAGGGGTAGCAGGAACTAAATGCCATTCTAGGTAGAAAAGGAATGATCCCAATAAAGTGCATGCTTCTCTCAGGCCCTTGCATCTTCCGTATTGTCAGCCTGTACTCCCACCGAGAAAATGCCTTAGCTTATGAGATGGGAGCCCATGGGAAACTGGGCCAGGGGTGCACACCCCTCTCTGCACGGGTAAGACACCTCCCAGCCCCCTCACCTGCCACCCCTGCCATGGACTCCTTCTCCACCAATGAGTCGAGGTCAGAGGTGAGCAGGGCCTGGGTGGCCCCATCATGATGAGCCGGGGGAGTCCCTCTCTGCTGCCCCAGGGGCCAAGTCAAGTGGACGACACACAGACAGTAGAGGTCAAGGACAGCTTTCCATGCTGTCTGCTTGTCCTGCCTTCTCCCCACTCCTGTCCCTGCCAGGTGGAGGGACAGCTTCCGAAGCAGAACAAGGCAGTGTGCCCGGGACTCCCACGCCAACCTTCTCCTGCTGACCATCCTTTCCTGGAGCTGCAGAGTGGGGAGAGGGAGGGAGGGTCCAGGGAGGCTGGGGGCAGTCTGTGCTGTGCTCATTCTTTTCTAAGGTCAAAAATAATATCTTCTTGCCTCGTTTTCTCTTCCTCCCGTCGTGAACCTCACAAAGAGATTCCAGTGGCCCCACCAACCACCGCAGCCAGCAGCGTGGAGGAGCCTGAAGGTAGGCTTTCCCTTGTGCTGCTCACGTCTTGCTTTTGCTGGGGGGTGTGGTGGGATGGAGTGGAGGGGGATTAGAGGGGCCGGACTCCTCTGGACCACCTTTGGGGTGCTGCTCAGAGTGAGTGGTACCCCTGGGCTGGACTGAGGAGGATGGAGTTTCGTGGTGTCTGCGGCCTAGCCTCTCTCCACACCTGGGATCCTCAAAACTGTCTTCCTCCTGCTCATCACCAAGGGTACGAAGCTTTCTGCCAGTGCAACGCCATGTGAGTGGGGGGCATGGAGCTCCTTCTGGGGGCTGCAGAGAAGGAAGGAGATGGGTGGTGGGGATGAAAAGGCGTTCAAGCACAAGGGTCCACACACAGAACCCAGGGGGGCCCGTGAACTGGGACGGGGGGAAGCACACCCTCAGTGTTCTCACCTCTATCTGAAATTGTGCATTTCCTCCATTGCAAAGGTGGGCGATAAACGTGCATGATCAGCAGCACTGGTGACTCTGCCAGCAGCAGCAGTCACAGCTGTTTGCACATCACGGTAGAGTCAGTGCAGCTATCACAAAACACTGTTTGTGCTCGCCGTTGCTTCAAAATTAAGGAAGTTACCAGGCCCGCTGCTAGATCCTGATTTATAATCATTAATAAAGAAGCACATACATTACGTAACTGTACCGTAAATCTGGGTTTTTGAAAATATTTGGAGAAGTGTATTTCAGTATTATTGGTTTCCTTTGTAGTCCTATGTATTTTACTTTTGCATTTAAAAATCTTCCTGTGAGAAAGGGTCCATGGGCCCCAGCAGTCCTTGGTACAAGAAAGGTTACTCAGCCCTGGCTTAGGGCATGCAGAGGGCTCAGAGCCTGGCTCGCAGGGGGAGAGGGGGTGCCAGATGGAGGGCAGGCCAGGCCTGCACCCAGAGCCCTGGTCCTGGGGTCACATGGGGCTTTTCTGTGCTGGTACTTAGAGTAGGAGTGGGAATGGGGCAGAAAGAGTGACAGTCCCCCGCAGGGACATCAGTGCCAGCTCTGAGGACCCCTTTTCTCCTGTCCAGATAGGAGTGTAGGGAGTTGTGGGGGCACATGCACACCTTTGCCGTCGCTTGAATATTTTAGAGTAGACTGGAGTTTGGGGAGTATTGGCATTGCACCGAAACGTGAGAGAAAACAGATTTAGAACTTGCGTCTGCACAGTCAACAACCAGCCCTCAAAGAGGAAGGGACAGAAGAGCATTTCAGGGAATGCCTAGGCCACACCGGGGGAAACCGAAGACATTTTGATCCTGCGTCGTTGGGCAGAGTCTCCAGGCTCCTTTGGCTGAGCTGTGGGGGATACTTACAGCAGACATAGCAATGGAAGAGGTTGGAAGCAGCATCACGGGTCCCTGGGAGGCGAGGTGAGAAGCCCTTTCTGTAAAAACCCAGTTCAAAGGAACGTCCCAAGTTCATTCACCTCTGGGGTGGGGCTGTTTTGAAGCTAGAAGACACTTCCTTTGATGGAGTCTTGGTTCTCGCTTCCTTGAAGTCACCCCCATCCCATCAGAACTCCCCTGGACAAGCTCTCTGGGCTGTGCACGCAGCTCTTGGAGGCCCAGGCAGGTCTTCCTGATCTTTCTCGCCTCGGTTTTTCTAGTCCTTACAGCTTGACTCTAGGTTCCCAGCAGTGGTTTTGTCTTCTTCCCTTCCAAATCAGAAATCGGCAAATGGAAAAAAAAAATAGAAAAGAAAAGAAAACCACTCCTGAGATTTCTGTAGAGGCTGCGAGAAGCTGGTGGTGTGCAGCACACCAGGATCCCCTCGACCGAACGAGCTTCCTGAGCAACTGCGTGTAAACAGCGGTAGCGCCACCCTTAGCAGTGCTTTCCCCAAAGAGGGGCCAGGGAGCCTGTGTGATGCTTGTCACTCACAGTGTTGGCCAGACCTTTCCGACCTTCTCTGGGGGTCCCCAGAGGTGCAGGATCTCTCATGCTCTCTGCAGAACTCAGGCCGTGCCCGGGCCGTGAGCACTGGACTCCGGGGCTTGCCACCACAGTGGCCCGGCTCGCTTGTCTCAGCAGGCCAGGACGTTGAGGCCAGGAGGCTGGGGGCTGCCGGCCTGGGAGCTCAGTACTTCCAAGCCTGTCGATTCTTGCAGTGTTTGAATAGGGAAGGCCTCTGTGCCAGGCTGCCTGGGAAAAGCTTATTTACTTTTGCCTTTGTAACGGAGGAGAATTAATAAAACAAGAATTTGTCCTGAAAGCTGATGGACATAACCTCGCCCTGAACCCGTCCTCCTCGAAGGACCAGCTCACCCGGGAAATGTTGTCCACCTGCTTTCTTGGGGCAGGGAGGTGAGGAACGCTGTGCCCCTGGGAGATCTGGGGCCTGGGGACCCAGGAGGGAAATGGGCGGGGAAGGAGATAGGGACCACCCGCTCCAAACCGACTACTTATGGTTAGACTCCACCCCGGGGCTAAAAGAGGCCCACTGCCCTTCCTCACCCTCCGGCCGCTCCGCGGTAGCTGTTGGTCTGCACACCGCTGGGTTTCACGGAGGCTCTTTGGTTCAGCGGGAGGAGTGCTGGGTTGGAGCCGTGAGATCTGGAGTTGATTCTGCACTGACTCTGAGGCCTTGGACAGTAGAAAGACTTCTCCTTTCTGCCTCCCCTGAAGCATGAAGGGGTGGGACCAGTGGTCCCCAGGGGCCCATCTCCACCTTGCGTCTTGAGGTAGAATTGGGCTCCTCCTGCTAAGCTTTCTTCCTCTGCAGAAATTCCTGCTCACTCTCCTTCTGCCTCTGCTGATCAGCTTCTTCCCTGGTCCTTTGCAGAAGTCCCTGTGGGCAGAGACGTGCTGGTGAATAGTGAACACCTGCCTGGGGGGGGCCTGGTGTGTAGCATTTGCCACTTTCCCTGGTGTATGTGCGCTTTCCCTGGAGGGTTTCAGGCCACCCCATGTGACTTCACTCAAGAGATGTGCATGGATCGGCTCTCAAAGCCCATGTGAGCTGACTTCACCCACCCCTGCCCATGGGCCTCTCCCAGAAATGGAGAGTAGACTCAGGAACAAAGAAATCCAGTGGGAGGGAGGGCTGCCTCTCAACAGAGCGAGAAGCTGTTGGTGCTTTGCTGGCCTCCTTGGTTTGGAGGGGCATGGCTGCCTTCTGAGTGGAAGCTGGACCCTGGGTGGAGGTACAGGAGGGGGGAACTCCTGGGCTCCCCCACCTCCCAGTGGAGTTTTGGGTCCTCTCTCCAGGCCCTGTCCTTCCACTGCACTCACCCCGTTTGGGGCCCTACGTGGGGCTTTCTGCTAACTGCTCCAGTGGCCCCAGCCTTGGGGGTAGGTGCAACTTCTGGGCACCCTGGCGGCCCTCAGGGAGTCTAGAGAGAGAACTCCATGGAACCCAGCAGCTGAATTTATGTGAACAGCTTCAGGTGCTCCCGGGTGTGTGTAGGGGGTGGGAGGTGACCTTAGAGATGTCATATCTGGTGGCCTCTCAGCACCTCTATTTTTTTCATGGAAGAAAATTGGGTTTATGTAGACCTGCAACCTGGGTAAGCTTGGGTTATTCTCATTTTAGACTTTGGTTTTCCAAGATAGGGACTAGGTTGGGTGAGTATGGGACAAGGACCTGGTGAGACTTGAATGCAGTATTGGCCAGGTGCTGGGTGTGGGACAGGAGAGAGGAAGGGGCACTAAATTGGGAGCCTGAGACCTGAGTTCTGCTGGATCTTGTTTCCTCCTCTGTGAAAGGGTGTAATGATAGCCCTGCCTCCTGGAGTTGTTGTGGGGATTAAATGAGATGATCCCAGTAAAGCCTTTGATTCAGTGGTGGGCTTATCATAAGTGCTCAATAAAGAAAACAATAGAACAACATGGAAAATACAAACACCACGGTGGATTGGGGGGCTGAACTGAGCTAAGGTCTCGCAGCTCCTCATCCGGAGGTGGGACTTGCAGTGGGAGTTGTCGGCATGGGGACAGGTGCAGGGTCAGCCAGATGAAAGGCTCTAGGGGAGACCTTGGGAGGGAAGGGGGGCTGCCCAAGGCAGGGGGCAGCTGAGGGAACTGCTCAGTGTCCTCGTCACAGCCTTCCCAGCAGCTGCTGTTAGACCCTCAACTAGCAGAGAGTTAAAGACTGGAAATCAATGAAAGGTCAAGTGCTTGACTTCACGATAGCCAGAGGTGCGAGCAGCCCAAGGGTCCATCAGTGGAAGAAAGGATAAGCACAATGGTATGTATCCAGGCAATGGAACATCATCCAGACGTTAAAAGGGATGAAGTCCTGATACATGCTACAACATGGGTAAACCTTGACAACTTTATGCTGAGTGAAAGAAGCCAGACACAGAAGGCCACTTAGTATGTGAGTCCGTTTATATGAAATGCCCAGAATAAGCAAATCCAGAGACAGAGAGCAGATTAGTGGTTGCCAAGGACTGGGAAGAAGGAGGAATGGGGATGCCTGTTTGATGGGTACAGGCTTTCCTTTTGGGGTGATGGAAAAGTTCTGGATCTAAATAGTGTTCAGTTCTTAGTTAAATCAAAAAAAAAAAAAAGGGGGGCTGGCCCTGTGGCCGAGTGGTTAAGTTTGCGCATTCCACTGCAGGCGGCCCAGTGTTTCGTTGGTTCGAATCCTGGCTGCGGACATGGCACTGCTCATCAAACCATGCTGAGGCAGCGTCCCACATGCCACAACTAGAAGGACCCACAACGAAGAATATACAACTATGTACCAGGGGGCTTTGGGAAGAAAAAGGAAAAAAATTAAATTAAAAAAAAATAAATAAATAGTGTTCAGTTCCATTTTAAAATGGCTAAAATGGTCGATTTTATGTTATGTGTATTTTGCCACAATTAAAAAAAAAAAAGTCAAGTGCTTGAGGTCAGAGTCCAAGGGTGAAGTGAGTCTGGTTTGTCTGGTTGGTGAATGGAGAGAGGGGGCCACGGACAGGGAGCTGGGGCATGGGCAGGACATGCTTGTCTTCCTGGAAGACTTTTGAGGGTAGGGGTGTCTCTTAGCACCTCCCCACCCCAGCCCCAAGCAGTAATAGCTCAGCCAACATGGGGAAAGGGCGGTCTAGCTGGGATTCCAGCTGAAGTCTCCAGACCTCAGAGCCTGTGAGTGGCATTGACCACTGTGTCATTGTGCCTCTCAGTAGTTATACTGGCTGGTCAATTTGGGGTAATTTTTTTGTATTTCTGACCGTGGTGTGGTAACATCTTACCAAGAAAGAAGACAAACTCGTGTTTGGTAGAGACGGAGGGATGGCCAGTTAAAAGCTGCTGTCTTCTGCAGGTGGCAGTTAAAGTGGCACTTGGGAGTGTGGTTGGTTGGCGTGTGGGGCTGGCATGGCTGAGGCCACAGGTTCTGGGCTTGGGAGAACCAGTTAGCTCTTGCCTTTGGTTGCAAAATGGCCTGAGTGAGACAAGGCAGATGAATCAGCTTAAACCAGAAGACTGGTGGGGGTTTGCCGGAGAGGACCACGGTGACTTCTTCATACACCGGCCAGCACTTGTATCATAAAAACACGCCTGTAGAGAATCAGCTGAAAATTGTTAGACTGGTAAAAGAATTCTGCAAGGAGGTCATTACAAAATTAACATTGAAAGGTCAGTAACTTTTCTTATAAATCAGCAATAACTAGTTACAAAAGAGTGTCCCAGTGAGTGAGTAAAGAGCATCTGACTGGATGTCTGGCTTGAGTAAGTGCTCAATGAATGCACATCATTTTTATGATAATGGAAACAAAATCCCAATTAGAATAGCAACGAAAACATCAAATACACAGAAATAAATGTAGCAATAAAAGTGCAGAATGTATATTTTTAAAAAGGTTAAACCTTTTCCCTGGGACACTATGAAGACCACAAAAAAATGAAAGGCCTTATGCTGTTCTGGGAGGGCAAACTCAAAATTGTAAAATGTCAAGTCTCCCTGAGATAATTTATAAGGTTAGCATAATTCTAGTCAGAATACAAATTGGATAGGATATGATTCTAAAGTTCAGCTAGAAAAATAAATGAGCAAGAATAACCAAGAATTTTTTTAAAGAAGAGTAATGAAGGGTGAATTGCCATACCAGATATTTTAAAATATTGTAAACAGGGTACTTAAATTAGTGTGATACTGGCATGGGAATAGAGAAATCACGAAAGCTGAGTAGAAAGTCCAAAAATAGACTCAAATGTAAACATAAGAACTTGGTACATGGTAAAGCTGTGACTATAAACCAGTGAGGAAAAGGATGAATCAGTCAGTAGATGGTCCTGGGAAAAGTGGCTATTTATTTAAAAATAGTAATGAAATTAGATTTCTACTTCATGCTGTGAACCAACATAAATCCGAAAGGATTAAATGTTTCTATATTTTTAATGAATCCCTAAAAGTTCTAGAATGGAACATATCAGTATCAATGTATTGTTGAGGTGAGGGAGCCTTTCTAGATAGGATACAAAAGTCAGAAATCATAAAGGGAAAGATTTTAAGTAGATAAAAATAGAAAACTTAATGTACTTCAAAAATCTCTATAAGCAACATAGAAGGCAAACTAAAAGCTGAGAAAAATATTTGTGACATGGATGATCAAAGATTAATATGCTCAATAAATAAAGAGCTTTTACGATTCAATGAGAGAGATCTTAATACAACATTGGGTTGAGAAAATAAACTAGAAATTCAGAGAATTTGTACAAATTGCAGTAAGCATCTGAAGTATTACTTATTAGTAATAAGTAACATTAATAAGAATACCATTTTTAAAAAACTTATTAAATTGACACTATTTAGGAAAAAAGGAAATTCCCAGTGTTGAAAAGGTTGGGTAAAGAGGTGCTTACCTACTCTGGTGATGGGAGGGCAACTTGGTACCACTTTTATGAAGGATGATTTGACATCATGGATCAAAATGTATCTTTGACCCCATCATTTCACTTCTAGGAATTTAGCCTAAGGAAATAGTGTTGTGTGCCAAGATTCAGCTACAAGGTTGCTTACCACAGCACCGTTTATAATGACACAAGAAGGAAACAATCAAATATCTTTCAGTAGAGTTTTAGTTACTCAGTTATGAGGTATCCATATAGTTATGTTGTAGGAGAATATTTAAATATGAAATGGAAAGATACAATATATTGCCAAAGCAACAGATTATACATGGAGGGTCAACTTTGGTGAAAAGACTGGTTTAGAGAGCATTTCAAATAAATTATGTCGTTGTCCTAATATGTTTCTGTTGTTCTCAGTCAGGTGCTGTTTTGCCCCCAGGGGACATTTGGCCGTTTCTGGACACATTTTTGACGATCACACCTTGGGGAGGTTGCTAGTGGCATCTAACAGGTAGAGGCCAGGGATGCTGCTAAACATCCTACAATGCACAGGATGAGCCCCCACAGCAAAGAATTATGCGGCCTCAAATGCTAGCAGTGCCGAGGTTGAGAAGCCCTGGTATGTGGATACAGCATAAAACCCATGTGTTCTCTCCGAAAGCGTTGAAGAGAGATCCCGCTGCATCATGGAGCAGCTCATTTGTTAGTTACACATCATGTTGAAATGGATGCAGCTGAGGGTTTAGAAAGCTATGTTTTCAAGTCAGCAAGCGTTTCCTGAGTGATCATAGGAAATGCTGTGTTCACATCGGAAATGTTTTCTGGTTCTTTTTCCTGGTAAAATATAGCCCAACCTAAAATGAAATTTATCTGAAATTCTGAGTTTTACTAAAAATTACCATATTTTGAATTAATGTGATTTAACTAATTGTTCGACTTTTTATTATGAAAAATCTCAGAGAAGTAGAGAGAGTGGTGGACACTCACATTCCTGTCACTTCGACTTCACAGTGAACATTTTGCCCCATTCACTTCAACAATTTCTTTGCTGAAATACTTTTAAAGCTTAGACATTATGAATTTGACCTCTAAATATTTCAGAACGCCATCTCTGAAAAATACGAACATTTCCCTACATCTTCTCAACAGCATTATTACACCTAATAAAATGAACAGAAATTCTTTAATGTCATCTGATAGCCAGTCCATCTTCAGCCTTTCTTGGTTATCCCCCACATGTCTTACAGCTGGTTTGCTCAATGGTTTAATCACTAAAGCATCATGCAGTAGTGTGCTGTGCAAAGCGTTGTATTTAGAAGTGCATCTGAGTCCCCAGGCATAGGCTGCCTTGCAGGATATAATGCGTGTGAAGCGGCATGTCGGATGAAAAGTGCTATCCACGTGTTGCATGTTGTCATCATTAACTTCATGCTCTTCAAGAATAGGCAGGGCAACGTCCACCCCAAACTTCGGACTTCGGGGGCAGAGGAGTGCGAGCTCTGAGCTTCCTTCAGGGGACTGTCCCTAAGGAAGGGGCGCCTCCACAGCAGAGGGGACGAGGGAGCGAGACACCATCGTAAATCCTGCCACGCCTCTCTTGTGGGAGCAGAGTGTGCAGAAGCTACATTCAGCGGTGACTGAAGGAGCCCCTCGAGGACAAGGGTCTGAAGCAGAGATTCCCAACCCCAGTGCTGTTGACAGTGAGGCTGGAGAATTCTTAGTGTGGGGGCTGTCCTGTGCCTTTCGGGTGTTGAGCAGCATCCCTGCCCTCCGCCCTCTGGACAGCTGTGACAGTCAAATGTCCCTTGGGGGCAAAACCACCTCTTGTTGAGAACCACTAGGTTAAACTTGGATTTCCTGACATCAGCCCAGTTCCCCATGACTCTGGTCCAGGAAAGGAAGCCAGACACTGAGCCAAGGGAACATGGGACAGTGAGTGGGACCTGCTCACTCGGCCCTGGCTGGAGACCAGACTGATCCTGTACGTATTAAGTTGACTGAACGGAATTGCTGTTTTATTTGACCATTGTGACCCACAAAAATGGCATTTTCCACATGGTCCAAATTACTGTTTACATCCCCTTGGTCAGGAGACCCTGGTCTGGGCAGCCCACGTGAAACAATGCAGCAGTCTCTCTCCAGCCCCGCCCCTCCCCTCCCCCCCCCCCCCCCCCCCCCCCCCCCCGGCTTCTCACTCTGTCTCTCTCTCTTTCTGACTTTGCTTTTCTCTGTCTTTCTCTCTGTCTCCATCTCTCCCTCTGTCTGTCTTATCCACTCACTTTCCCTGGACTCCTCTCCTCCCCCTTCCTCTCTCTCCTTTTTGGGGCCTGCACAAAGGACCAGGGCAGAGGTCAGGGTGGGGGTGAGCAGGGCTGGGAGAGCGCCACCGCCCCCACTCCGCTGCCAGGGGCCTCTGTCACCCCGGGGAGCACAAAGGAAGCCACTTGCATTGTGGGTTTCAGGACCCCCATTGTTCCCCTGTGGCTGGGCCTTTGCAGGTGGAGCTGCCACCAGCATGGAGGAGGATAAAGGGATGAGCTGGGAGGCCAGAGAGCACGTGGGGGCGGAATATTTAGCCCTTCTTGGGAGCTCTTCCCACTGGAGACTCAAGGGGGATGCCTGACGGGAATAGGAGAAGTGACAGGTGTCAGGGAGGGCAAGGATTGGAATCCCCAGGACCCGCCCCTGTGTCACACAGATGTCACAGGCTCCTTTTTGGCAGAGGCTGGGGTGTTGGGGGCGTGCAGGCTGCAGAACTAGGCTGAGGCAGAGAGACACCCCCCCGCCCCAGCCCAGCACACACACCGGCAGCCCCCGCCCAGAGCTGTGCCTGAAATCCGTTTGGAATTCCTGTCAAGGTCCTGAGCTGGGCACTGTTGGGAGGGGATGCACAGTGACTGGGCTGTGCCAGGCACCCTGGCCTGAGCCCCCCATGCACAGTCAGTCCTCTCCCCCTTCTGGATTGCTGTCAGGCGCGGCCCCAGCAGAATCTCGACAGCCACTGAACTGGAGTAAATAAGCCCCCCTCCCCAGTGCCAGAGCTGGAGGTTGGGCAGCATCCACAGTGGTCCTTTGAGTATTTAAATACCCTGCCAGATTTAAAACCACTCCAGACTTCAAATAATAGTAATAATAGTGTGTTATTGTCAGCTTGGGCTGCCATAACAAGTACCACAGACGGGGTGGCTTAAATAACAAAAATGTATTTTCTCCCAGTTTTGGAGGCTGGAGGTCCAAGATCAGGGTGCCAGCAGGGTCAGGTTCTGGCGGGAGCTCTCTCCCTGGCTTGCAGACGGCCTTCTTCTCGCTATGTCCCCACAGGGTATGGGAGAGAGCTCTCTGGTGTCTCTTCTTCTAAGGGCACTAAGCCCATCCTCATGGGCCCCACCTCCATGACCTCGTCTAACCCTAATCACCTTCCAAAGGCCCCCCTCCAAATACTGTCACATTGTGGGTTAGGGTTTCAGCATAGGAATTTTGATGCGACACAGTTCAGTCCATAGCATGGAATGACAGCACAACCTTAAATGCAATCTTTTACTTAACAGCATGGATTTTAAGTATTTCATGACCCTCCCCACCCCACTTGATAGACCATCTGATAGCTTTGGGCTCAGTCTTCTCAATGAAATGAAGGAATTGGCTAAATGGTCTGTTTGTCCCCCTCCCAGCTCAGAATCCCAGGGTCCCAGCTGGAGCCCCTGGAAGGACTGGTTGGGAGGCCGACTGTGATCACCCTGACCCCACCCTCCGTCCTCTCATTCTGTGCTTGCTCTGCAGCCGGGCTGGGCCTGGTGGGCAGAGCCAGCCTCGTGTTCATTGTCACAGTGCCCAGGGGCTGCCCTGGGGCTCTTTCAGGGCTGTGTTGTGGGGACTGTCAGGGATTTGAACCAAGAAGGATGCCCAGCCCCAGGGGAGGGAAGGAGAAGAGGAGAATGGACTGGGGCATCATTTGCCCATGAGCCAGGTTTCCTCCCTGCTGTGGACATAGACCTTTAGAGTTGGAAGGACCAACGTGGCCTCGAGGACTGGGAGGCTACCAGCTGCCTTCTACCACGGCCGGTGAGCTGCTCAGACTGTCCCTCAGCCCCTCCCCTACCTTCTGCTAAGCAGGTCTCTCCTCTCTGCTGTTCTGTCCCTCTGCTCCTAAAGGTACCAGCATGGCCTATGAAACAAGTCCCCACTCTGCTCCGAGGCGTGACCACTCAGGTTGTGGACCTTGCATCTTTGTCCCCCGGGGCAGAGCTGTAATTCAGTAAGAGCAGTGGGTCCACATCTCAGGAGGGGCGGTGGGCACTGCCCCCTTTCCCGTTCCTTCTGATGGAGAGGTCAGCTTCTCCCTAGGGAACATGGTAGCAGCTGTCATTTGCGCTGTTCTCTGGTCTCTGCTCAAGAGTAAGGTGTACTGTAGAATTGAGCAAAGGAGAATGCTGTTTGGTTTGCAGAGATTAGAAATGAACCAGGGGGTCTGAAACACATTTATTTTGCTCAAAGAGGTACCTGGAAATGGCTGGTGTGCTGGAGCTGGCATGCACCTGCACACATTGGTTCATCAGAGCTGACTGTGGGTGTCTCTTCCCAGCTCTGCATTCAGGGCATCATGCTGATGGTTTGAAACTGGCCATAGTGGGAATATTTACACCATGGAAATTGGCAAATGCTACAGATCAAGGCTTTTTCTTCCCAGAGAGCTGGTTGTTAAACATTTCTCAGCATTTCTTCTGAACAGCATCCTGGGAGTGGGATTTGGATCTTGATATCACAATGAGCCCAGAGATTGTTCATAATCTGGCCTCCACATTTGACAGGTGGGGAGACTGAGGCACAGAGGAGGACAGTGACTTGCCCTGGCTCACACAGTGGGTTGATGGCAGAACGGAGGTGAGGACCCAGGTCCGTCAGTGTTCCATTCTATCACAGTGCCTCAAGCGAGCATCTTTTCAAGCTGTGAGCTATGGAGAGAAGTCAAACCTGGGGGCTTGGAACAGATTCCTCTAAAATTTTCTTGCAGGCCATGACATCTTCCCAGTAGCTTCCCTCTTCCCTAGATGGAGAAAACTTTTAGGCCTGATAGTCTGGGATTGTTCGGGCTCGGGACTTCAGGCCTGTCCTTCTTCCTCTTTGTGGCAAATGTCTTGCTGTGGATGGGAGAAGAGGTGGAATACCAGCCCTTCATTTGGGTTATCAGGGGCTCTGGTGTCTTAGGTTGGGTTCCTTATAACCTCAGGGGCCCCAAATAGAGATTCCTGTGCAGATGATTGATTTACTGAGGGGATGTTCTTGGGAGAAACCAGTAAGGGAGTGAGGGAGGCAGGGGAAGAAGCTAGGAAAACATGTGGGTTCAGGAGAAGTCTAGGCTCCATCTGATCCCATGCGGAGCTCCATAGGCTGGGTGGTTACACTTGCCCATGTAGCCAGCTACTGGCTGCGCCCTGGGGAGGGCTGTGTGTAACCTTCCAGGTATTTCCAAGCAGAGCAGTTTCCATCAGCCAAGGGCAGGCCTTCAGAGAAAGTGCAAGTGTGAGCTGTTAGCAGCCAGCGCCTAGAGCAGAGTAAAGTGGCTCTGGGCAGGGCACCAGCCACATCTGCTACCCTTGGTAAGTTATTTGAGGGGAAGGCAAGTTTTATTGGGATTCGGGGACCATCTGTGGATTTTTGTTTTGTTTGCTCTCTAGCAGCCTTACACTGTCGAAAGACCTAGTGGTTATTCTCTGGGCCCTGCGTCTTTCTTCTGGTAGTCAGCCAGTCACTCAGTAATGACAGTTGTATGTCTCTTGTGTCTCTCTTTTCCACCATGCACACCACTGCTGCTGCTGTCCTAATGCAGACTCTCTCCTTCTCAGCAGTCCTGTACTGGTCAGGGCGGGCGACGTGCAGTAACAAGCAGCCCTCACAGTCTGTCGTAGGTGCTCCTGGTTGGGCGGCTCCCTTCCAAGCAGTGAGTTAGGGGCCCAGCTCCCTCCATCATGGGGCTCGGCCAGCCCCTAGGGCCTTGGAGTCATTGCTGGTTTGGAAAGAGAGCACAGGGGAGCACAGAGGAGACTTTTCCAGGCTAGGCCTGCAGGTGCTATGTATCACTTCTACTCATGTCCCATTGGCCAGAACTCAGTCACATGACCACGCCTAACTGCAAGGGGTGCTGGGTAATGTAGTCTCTAAACCCAGGAGGAAAACGAAGCGGTGTTTGAGAAACATATACAGTCTTTGCCATAGACCTTTTTGTTCACTCTGGTGACTTTGGAGGCATCTGTGGCCACCTCCCACCATGGGGCCGCAGTTACTGGCATCAGAAGTGGTAGTGAGCTTTGAGGGCCTCTTCTCTGTATAGGAAGTAGTTTAGCCTGGCCTTGGCCGAGGGATGTGCATCCTGCTGGACGGCTGCCTAGCTTTGGGGCATGGGCCCACCCAGGGAACTAAGCGAAGACGACACCAGGTTCCAAGGCATGACCTCATTGGCACAGGCTTTACCAGCTGGGCTGACCGCCCAACCAGCCCGCCGGATGGACGCTCCAGGGCTACAAGCATCCCACTCTTTCATGACCTTCCCAGGGAGCCCCAGCTTAGCCTGTCTCTCTCCTGCTTGGCTGAATCACCCTTTAGTGTTGACGGCAACTCCAGGCTGTGTCTCCCGTTGGCTCTTGCTGGAGAAGCGTTATCGAGAGCCAACTGGATCCCCATTGGGACAGCTTTGTTTTCCCTGCCGAACACAAAATCTCCTGTTCACTCGGAGAGCCGACAAGGAGACCCCATGGGGCTGGCCCTGTGGGAGCAGATACCAGTGAATGCAGCTCCCGAATGGCTTCAGCTTATTAAAGGCGAATACACAGGATAACTCTGCCCTCCAAGTGGGAGACAGAATGGAGGGCACAGAGCTGTTACAGCGGATTAGCAGCCGCAGACTGACGGAGGCAGGTGCAGCCTTTTCTGCAATTTGGAAGGGTTTATGAAATACTGATCCTGTGCTCTGTAAATCCTTCCCTTGGCCTCATCTGGGCTACAGGCTGAAAATGGGGATTTCTTGTCCAGCCGTGCTGGGTGTGGTTTTGAGTACTCCCCATCCCCCCGACTCCCAGTGTTCCTTGGGGATTCTGACCTGAGGATTTGTGCACTTGCCCATTTATTCATTTTCTCTTCATTCATTCCACGATTGCACACTGAGGGCCGGTGCTGTGTGGTGGGTTTACAGAGATGATAGAACGTGGAGCCCTGAATCCCAGGGAGCCTAGTTTATTATGCGGGAAAGATGCCTAAACAGAGGATTCTAATTCAGACTGCTACCTGTTAGAGTAGAGCCAAGTGTACACGTGTCAGCAGATGCCCATGTGGCCTTCTACGGGCCTCCCAGTGCTAAGAGCCTGCTGACTCTCTTCTGCCCTCATTCAAAGCCTTAAGTCCAAGGTGGCTCATCACCCTTCTGGATGGGCTCCTGTTTCCCAATGGCACTGGTGGCACATAAGGAGAACTAGAATTAGCTAGACATTTGGGATCCTCTAGAAAGTCCATCTTGAATTTGCATGGCAGAATTTACATCTCACAAGAAGCTTGGGGGACTGTACTTCTCTGGCTGTGATCCAGATTCGGTCTCCATGTCTTTCCTTCACAGAGATGGGGAGCCCCCGTCTGCCCCAGTCAGACGCCCGTCTTCCAGCAGGTAGCTCCTTTGCAGCAAGCGGAAATCTCTGTCTGTCCTCTCCACCGGGGTTTACAGGGCTCATCTCTGGTGTAAGAGTTCTGAACTTTGATGAAAGAGTTTTTTAATTTGGTCTGTGGTTCAAGGTGTTATAGTGGGGAGGGGAGCGAAGGGGGTGGTTTGGACCTCAGGGCTGCCATAAAGCCTGACCTCCCAGGGGAGGAGGCGTGTGAAATCAGAGGGCTCTGGGTTAGCTTGTCCCAGGGCCCAGTAGATGTCCCAGTTCCTAAAAGGAGCTGGTGCTTGTGGGTGCCGGGAATGGAGCTAAATGGTGTCTCCTGCACACATGGCCTCCCCTGTGGGCGAAAGCTGCTTTGTCGTTTGTCCCCCAGAGTTGTCCTGGAAGCTTCTCCAGGAGGCCTGTGTGTGAACTCCCAGTGGTGGGTCAGAGGCAGCCCTGGGGACCCACAGCCGTGCCTGGACTCCTGAGGTCCATCATTCTCTCGTTCCAGTTCCCACCGGTCTTTGGAGGGTGGCTGGGAGCCCCGGGAATGGAGACCCCCGGGGTCCCCTCTGTGACTGGGAGACAAATGTGGAGCAGCCATTGGAAACCCTATGTCTAGGGAGTTCCTGGGGACAGAAGAGATGGCTAAGAAATGGAAGACTGTAGAAAAGGTGAACTTGGCCATTTTGTTAAAGCCTGGGATGTGTCTAGGTGGGGAGGGCAGGGCAGGGTGAAGTCCAGGGTGTCCACTGTCCTCGTGGTGACCTTCAGCCTCTAGACTCTGCAGTGGCTCTGGGGGAGGGCAGCTATGCCTCTGCCCAGAATGCAGAGGCTCCCAGCACCTTCTGGAGGGGGGCGTTGGGGTCTGTGGTCACCTGGAGTGTATCGAGAATTCTTGTCTTCTCCAAGGCAAACACAGCACCTTCGTCCTCCCCCTGAGGAGGTAGTGGTGTGGTCTTGACAGGGAGACTTCAGGATCTGCCACGGTTCTGGCATTCCTGTGGAATGAGCCACCCCAGATGTACGGTTTCCAGACACCTGAGCCGTAATTAATGGAAATGTCATGCAACTTTTTTTTAAAACCATTTTGGATGGAAATCTTTCCTGAATGTGTCACCAGCTTTCCTGCCTTATTAAGCAATGCACATCGAACATGATTTTGCCCTTCAGGGTGATATCGCCATTGCAAAAAGGGATTGTGCAGTAATACAGTCGTCATCGCAAAGCTTTTTCAGCTGTGTTAGGACTGTTGGCCTCTATTCAAAATGGCCTTTAGGTGTTCTCCATCTGCTTTTCATAGCTGCATCGCTTTCTGCCTCTTCTGTGTCCTCTCTGTGCTGGCTTTTCCTCTTCCTGCCAGTGGGTCGGTCTCTGGAGGGTCCTCCCACCCTTTAAATATATAGATCCTAAAGTACTATGTTCTAGGAATGGCGATAACAACAATGATTATCAACGTTTGTAAATAAAGGATCATTAAGCAGCGAATGAAGACCTGGGGGATTTCCTTTGAGGTAGCAATTTGGCTGTGTAGACATCTTCCTTCCTGGTTCTCACCTGGACTCCAGAGAACTGAGATGACAGATGAGTGGCCTCCAGTCAAGCAGGATTTTGCAGTCTTGAAGCATTTCCATACTCCACATAGATGTGCAAAGGAAGGAGGAGACAGGATTAGTCTCCTCAATCCTCACATCAGAGAACTGAGGAACAGAGAGGTTAAGAAGAGGGACCAGCATGATGGGGGTTCTGAAAACCATGTCCTCAGAGTTCCGAAGGCACCAGGAAGGCTTGGGAGGGAGGGGCACTTTCTCTCAAAGTCTTGAGGGCTGATGTGTTTGTTACACAGGTGGTAGGCGTGTGCTGGGCTGTTCCAGAAAGTGGAGCTAAGGCCATCTGGGGGGAGTTACAGAAACAGGTGAGGCTCAGCTGTTGGAAGTCCTGTCCAGTGTCCTAGAGTCAGTGGTGAGGCAGATTCAAGCAGTGAGATGGCAAGAGGTGGTGCTAGGGTGGACTGACCTTCAAGAACCCTTTCCGGGGGCCAGCTCCGTGGCCAAGTGGTTAAAGTTCTACACACTCCACTTTGGCGGCCTAGGTTGGCGGGTTTGGATCCTGGGTGATCTACTCCACTCATCAGCCATGTTGTGGAGACATCCCACATACAAAATAGAGGAAGATTGGAACAGATGTTAGCTCAGGGCAGATCTTACCCCCACCCCCCCCAAAAAAAAACAGAACCCTTTCTGCTCTGAAAAGGTGGATTCTGTGGCGTGTGTCCACTCTGTTAGTCAGTGGCAAGTGACAGAATAAACCAGGGATTGCAAGAATGTGTCAGCTTTTCCCCTGAGCAACCAGGAGTTCTGGGCTTCCTTGGGTGCTGAGGTTGATTAGTGATGTCTGCTGTGAGCTTGGAGAGGGAAACTATGGTCCGTGTGCTGCCTTTCCTGCCTCTGCACTTGCTTCCAATCAGTGTCTCCTCTGGAAACCCTCATTTTTTTTCAGGGGATAAGTTGCTCATCCTCAAGCCTTTAAACTAGGCACCCCAGGGTTCTTACCTGCTTTCCTCTTTTTTCTTTCTCCTCTCCTCTGCCTGGGCTCTCATTCGATACTGTGGACCAGAAGCTCGTCTGCCATTTTGATGGGGAGCCACTTCAGAAACAGTTGCAGGAAGAGAAATCTACTCCCTGGGTGCAGCAGCTTCTTGAATGTGGCCTCCCTGCTCCTTCCTTTCTCCGGCAGCCTGTGACCACAGCCACCTCTCCCAAGGGCGTGGCTGCTGGGAGGAGGCACAGGGCATCACCGTGGAAGCTGACTTTTTGGGAGGGGTTTGTGGGAAGATGGATGGGGTGGGGCAGTTACACAGAGCTTCTGCCCGAGGACAGGAAGCTGAGCGGATGGTCCCTTGAGAAGGGGCAGCCCCTGCATCAGGGTGGGGGACATTAACGGTCATTGCTCAGTGGTCATCAAATTGCTCATGGCTTTGGGGGCAAAGACCCCTCTGGGTGGCCCTGACCTGGAGTGAAGGGCAGCCGGTGTTCAGGAAAGTGGCCCCACTGGCTGGTGACCTGGGACATGGAACATTCCTGGCCTCAGCTTTCTCTTGTATGTGATGGAAATGGCAGTCCTGATACTACCTGCCTGGCCTCATTATAGGTCACTGTGCAGCTCAAGTGGGGTCATGGGTGGAAAGTTCTTTGGTGAGGGCTGCCCAGGTGTAGACTCATCACCATCCCAGGTGTTCCCGCGGGAGTCCGGTCAAGCTCTGTGGGGCTTGTGGATTAGACACAGCCGCCCTTTGAGGCTGAGGCAGCATCTGTAGGCAGGGAACAGGGTGACCCCAAGCCTATGGGGCTGGTGTTAGAGCAGGGTCTGGGGCCATCTTCGAGGAAGAATTAATCCCTTTAGCACAGTTCACACCAGCTGGGGAGGACTGAGGGTGGGCGGCAAAAGGTCAAGAGAAAATTCTGGATGTCCAGGAGCTGGTTCAGCCCGCTGAGGTCTCCTGCCTCCAGTCGGGAGGGCTTTCTGCGGCCCCAGAGGCTCTGGGCAAGAGGCTTTAATCTAATTACATGCTTTATTTGAGCCAATTTGTTTTCCAATCCATCTTGTTCAGCAAGAAGAAAGAGCCTGCTGGGGACTCATGGCACCCTCTTGTTCCGCATGGAGAAGAGGGGCAGCTCCCCCAGCTCCCGTGGCCAGTGCAGACCCCGACCTCTCCAGCCCAGCCACCCCACCCTGAACCAGCTGCAGGGAGGGGCCAGCTGGACCGCAGCTCCTCAGCCCAGGGAGGCAGAGCCTTTCCGGTTGGTCCTCACCTGAAAGCCGGCCCAGCCCTGGTCTCCTGCACCAGGCGGGCTTGGCACAGGACGGGCTTCCAGGACGGGGACCGGCCTGGGAGTCTCCTTCCCGCGAGGTCACCCCGGATGCAGAGCTTTCCGGGCTTCTCCTGTGAGAGCTCCCCTCCAGCCCTGTATTTGAAATGTGCAAATATATTTTCATAATAAGGTAGCGGATTTAGAATCTGTGTTAGTGAAGTGCAAGCCAAACAGCAAAGCCCCTTGCCCCTCCCCGGAGAGGGAGGATCGATTGCTCCTGCCGCACTTCCCCGGCAAGGAGCTGCTCTCGCCAGGCTTCAGCTTTTTGTGTTTCCCAGCATTTTCCAAAATTGTCTTTTTCCGCCTTCAGAATCCTGCTTCAGGCCTTTGCCTTCCTGCTGCTTAGCAGACTTGCTTTCCTGGGGGGTCCCCTCGCCTCGCGGGGTCTGATGTCTTCCGCCCCTGGACCAGAGGAGTGCTGGAATGGCTGGGGCCGCAGGTCACCCTGCCGGCCCCACGGCCCCACGGTGGTGGCAGCTGACTCTCCTCTTATTCAACTCATTTAACAAATATTTACTGAGAGCTTGTAAGCGTCCTGGGCCCTGGGGAGAGAGAGGGAACAGGGCAGTGCCCTGGGAGGGAGGCAGACCATCAGCAAACCAAATGAAAAATGTGGAACTGACTGGGTGACAGGTGCTGGAGGGGACCAGAGCCTCTAAAGATGGGCTTGCTTTTCAGAAAAGCCAGAGGTCAGTCAGTACATACGGTCCATTGAGTCAGAAATAAGAAAAAGTTCTTTACATTGAGCGTGCCAAGAAAGCAATGAGATTGGTTTTCTTCTCATGGCTCCTAATGGTAAAAATAATGATAGCTAACACTGTTTAGTGCTTATCACGTCAGGGTTCATCTCACTAGAACTTAAAGGATTACACGCTCTTACCCCCATTTCATAAATGAGGAATCTGAGGTTCAGAGAAGTGCACTGATGTGCTCAAGGACACACAGCTTGAAAGTCATGGAGCCAGCATTTTGAGTTCTTTGCCAGCCCACCTGCTAACGGCTGCCCAGCATCCTCCTGCCCAGAGCTGGTCAGTATCCTGAGATTGACCATTCCCGCTGGGGCAATGGATTGTGTCCTAGGGTCCAGGTAGGGGCAATCTGTCCAACTGACGCTCCAGACACCAAGGAGAGCAGGCGAGGACCTGCCGAAAAGCCTCGGATTCGGAGCTTGAGGATGCTGCTCCTCAGACGTCAGCCATGCATCCCAGCACAGGCCTTGCGGCCTGACTTCTGGTGCCACCTAAGCCCTCTGAGGCCCAAATCATGCCCTCTGTTGTCAAAGAGCTTAGCAGGTTAGAAAGGTGCCTAAGCCCCTTCCCCAGGCTTTCTCACAGGTGTCACAAGAATGAGTGCAGAGAGAGCCGACTGGCCTGCGTGGGGAGCCTGTCTGTGGGTTTCTCCAGGCAGTCTTGGTATCTCGCAGGGCACTGCATCGTGCTTATTTTATGCTGTCGTGATCCTGGGCACACAGGGGAACCCAGAGTTTATGACCCCCTGGGTTCTGGGAGCATTCAGTGGTGGCCCACACTGTGCAAGTGCTGGGACCCAGGTCCGATCCACCACCGGGCGAGGAGGCAGACCGACAATTCCAGACCGTGAGATGGGCGCTAAGAGCATAGGGGGTGCGCAGCTGTGCTTGGGGGCTGAGACGGAGGCCACACAGGGAGATGACAGGAGCGGGTTGCAAGGAAGGTCGCCAGGGAGGAAGGCGTTGAAGGCCAAGGTGTGGTGGCTGAACCTGTGCATAGCTGCTGTGGGGTCTCTGGCTTCTCTGGTACCCATGGGGTTAGGCCCTGTTCCTTCCAGATATTCTGCAGAGAATAGGGGTCAGCCGCCATTCACTCGAATGGAAGAGAAGATAGGTTACAGTGAACGGAGTGAGTGTCCCAGGATCATGGACCTTGGGCACAGACAGGTCCTCGCTGTGGGCCTGATGCCCTCTCCATCCCGCACCTTCTCTTGCAGCCTGCGGCCTGGCTCTGGGTCCATCGCCCAGAAGGGATCCTGGAGGCAGACGTGCTCCTGCTGGGAGACAGGGCTCGGTTGCCCAGAGCTCACTGCACCAGCTGGCTGCTTGGTGTGGGTCAGTTTCGTAGTTTCTGGGGAGGATCGGGGCTGGCTCGCTCCATCTCAGATCTGAGCTCTCCTCCTTGCCTCATGAGACCCCACCTTTCCCCTGGCTCTGCCATTCTTCACCCCCTGTTGGCTGTCATTCAGCTGGGGCCCCCTGAGGCAGCCTTGAGCCCATCACACCCAGTTGCGGCACCTTCTCATCCTTCAGGTCCCAGCTGAGGGTCATCTCCTCTAGAGACCTTCTCTGACATCCCTCTCACGCACCACAGTTATTTCGTCCTAAATCCTGTGAACGGGTAGGACAGTTATCATCACTGCTAGCCCATTTCACTGATGAGAAAACCGAGGCTCAGAATAGTTGAGGACCCCAGATCATAGGGCTGGTGCTGTGATCTCTTCCTACAAGAAACAACCGCCTTCCCTGGAGCCCCTCTCAGTCGACTTCCACTTACACCCTCGGGCCGGAAGCCGGGACAAGGCCATGGGGAGCTGTAAGGGGGCCTTTGAAGAAGAGTGACGTTGGAAACATCGGGGTTTGCTCTTCGGGAAGGAAGGAGAACGGGTACTGGGGAGGCTGTAGAGGACCCAGGCCATCACCGCGGGTAGCTCTCTAGGGGAAAGTAGGGAGAAAGGAGGGCCTGGGCGTGCCCTGCGCAGTGGGCATGATCTCCCGGCGGGCGCCTGCCTCCACCCCTGCCAGTGCAGCCGAGGGTACCGGCTGGGAAGTCCTGGGCGGAGGTGGCCACGCGGGAAGGAGCAGGACAAAACGGCCGGGCTGCCCTGGGGAGCACTGGGTGGGGGCTGGAGCAGCAGCAGCCCTGGCGGCCAGCCTGGCACAGGAAGAGGATCAGGCGCTCGGTTCGCCGTGTAAAGCACGCATGTCCGCGCTTTTAACCGCACTTGCTGAGGAAGCACCAGGCTCGTGCGGCAAAATGACAGGTCGGTTTCCAGGAGCTGGCGCAGTGGCTCCTTGTAAGGACAGGACAGAGTGGGGATCACGTCCCACTGGCCTCAGGCGAGGTGGGGCCTGGGCAGCCCAAGGACCCATCCCTGATAGTGAGAGGGTGGAGCCTCCCTCAGTCCTATGCAGCTGAAGACCACCCGCCCAGCAGCCGCAAGTGACCCAGGCTCGGCTAGAACCCTCTAGTGGCTTTGTGTTACATTTAAATAGAATCCACACCGTACCCAGCTGCACACAGCTCTTCAAGCTGGTGGGACTCCTTTCTCTGCTCCTCTCCTCGTTCACTCTGTGCAAGGCACCCCAGCTTTCACTCAGTCCCTGGACTGTGCTAGGCTCGATCCTGCCTAAGGGCCTTTGCACAGGCTGTTCTTCCTGCTTGGAAACTTATTCTTGCCCCTGCCTCCTTCCCACTGTTTAGGTCTCAGTGTTGTGCCACATCCACAAGCTTCCTGTGACCACCTAGTTACAGCAGTGCCCTCACTCCCAACCGTATTACCGTGCACACAGTTGGCTGATGACTTGCTTTTCCTTTGTCCCTTAATGTTTGTGGTATTGGGAGAGGATGAAACTACATATACACACGACACACACACATGTGTACACACACCATCTCTTAGGGAGGATATAGCCCTTCCCAGTGGCAGGAACCACGTGGGTTAGGAATACAAGTGTCACCTGGTTGAATACAGATATAAGCTCATTAGGATTCCCCCATAAGCAAGTGGTCCCCATCCTCACTGGAGAAGAGACTTGCCTCGGAATATTTTTAGTGTTCTTTTTAATACAAGAATTGTATATTCATTATAAGACGACTCATTAAGTGAATGAATGGATGATAAATTCGTGGAAGTGGGGGTGCTGCATCAAAGGATGTGCCTTGTTTTAGGGTTTTGATGTTCAATGCCAGTTACACTCAAAGAAGTTTGTATTAATTTACACCCAACCATGTCCTATGGGTGTATATGCCTTGGAGAGTTCCCCAGGTAAAAGTCCTATGTTCCCATTAATTTAAGTTGCATTCCTTTGATTATTTGAAGTTGAACAGTTTTACATCTTCTTGTCCCCATTTCCCTCTTTTGTGAATTGCTTGTCCTTCTCCTTTGAATTTTAGGTTGCTTGTCTTATTGATACAGAAGAGTTCTTTATATATTAAAGACACCAATCCTTTGCTATCTACGTTGCAAACACTTGTGGCTTTTTTCCCGTCACTTGCCCCCTGTAGGTTGCAAGGCACCTCACATCCAGCTCCTCTGCCAGTCCCTTCCTGGGGGCTGTGTCATTTTGGGGGTCCTCGGCCCTGCTACCCCAGAGCCCAGAGTTCAATGGGCGTTACGAGGCAGGTGGGGCTTGGAGGTTGTAGGGTGGGTGGGTGAGACCAGCGTGGGCTTGGAGAGAGACGTGTGGGGTGTAAGATCTGCCTGTGAACCCTGGCTCTCTCAGGGAGGGGGCTGTAGCCTGGGCACAGTGCTTGCGGGTGGGGGTACTCAGAAGGTGGTCTTACTAGGGGGAGAATTATGACGTCACCTGCAGCCTAGGACCAAAAGGAGAGAGTTAGCTTTGTGAGTTCGTGGGGAGTGCCGCTTCCATCCTCACCACGTCTCCCCCACGATGGCCATTCTGCAGCTCGTGGACACCCACCATGTGTGAAAACTGCACACATTGAAAATGGACTCCCTGGCCTGGGGAGTTCCAGGCGGCTTTGTGGCTCCAGGTCAGGCAGAGCCAAAACACACTCTCTGGGCAGACTGGCCTCGCCTGCCTTTTGTCACCTGCTGGTGGGCAGAGTGGCCCAGCCGAAATGGATGGAGCCAGCAGGGTGTCCTTCCCAGCCCCACTCCCTTGAGCTCTTGTACCCCAGGCCAGTGGGCACCAGGAGCCCCTCCCCTGTGCCCAGCCAGCAGAGCCTGAAACTCTGCAGCCCCAGATCTCTGCCCTGGGATGGACCGTGAAGGCTGGGTGTCTGTTGCTCATCACCCCCAGCGCCCCACCTTCCCGAGCCCAACAGCCCAGAAGCAGAGAGGCAGAGGTGCCGCTGAGAGCAGACCTTGGCCAGTTCCCCACCCTGCTCCAAGGGAGGTGCCAGATGCAGCGCCCCTGGCTGCGACTGGGGGACGTCGGGCCCCGCCTGCCATATGCTTGGAGATGAGCTTCGATCCGGCGAGCAGGCCTGCCCAGCAGGGTTTTTGGCACCTGGGGCACGGGAGGCAGACCAGAGGGGCAAGCTACCCAAGGTGGAGGAAGCGGAGGGAGGGGCTCGGCCACTGGGATTGGGCCTGCAGGGCCCCCTCTTGGCTCTTGGCTGTGGGTTGGTCAGGGGAGCAGGTGGAGGGAATAAAAAGGAGGGTCGGCTGCTCCCGGGAGGAGCCAGGATGCCAGCCAGCCAGGATGGGCCTGCTGCGAGCTGCAGATGGTGGCCTCCAGGTCTCAGCGGCTCTCCCCGGGACAGAGCACAATGAGTTAGGAGCCAGGAGGTCCCTGTGTCCATACATGGCAGCTCCCATCTCTTTGGGGAGGAGGCTGGGAGTAGAGGGTAACCCTGGTGCAAGGGCTCCTGCTGACATTTCCGTATTTACCTGTGCTCTCAATTTGAGCCCCAAACTGTCCCCTGAGAGAGCAGGGTCAGCGGAGCTTTCTGCTCTGTGTCCATCACTCCTGTGTGGGGCAGGCAGGCTGGGCCCAGGCTGGCAGGGTCGCAGCCACTGGGTCCAGGGAGGATGGGACCCTGCTGGGCGTAAAATATGGGGACGGATTGGTAAACAAGGTGGATCCACTGGTCTGCAGGGTCTGTGCATGTATAAGCCCACGCTAGCTTTTGTGTTAAGGTCGAACCATGTGAAACTGCTTTTTTTTTTTTTAAGTTGAAAAATCTTGGATTTAGTCACCGTCACGTGGTTCATCCTAATCGCATTCCATCTTTTTCTGTGTTTCTGACCAGATCAAAGAGAATGAAAAGGGTGTGTCCTTTTAATGACTACATGGACCCAGCCTCTGAAACCGTCTGCATCCAGAGATTTCTTAAGATCATCTATTCAGATTTGATATCTCTTTTTGTTCGACTTGGTCATTTATGTCTTCCTAAAAAGTAAAGCATTTCATTCCAGCATCCAGGATTTCAGCCTAACGCTGTATGCAATGGCCCTGGATTTGCAAAGTCGTCTTCAGATTGAGGTTCTGCCCCTTGTTCGTTTCCTAATGTTGGGTCTGTTTTCTCTCTTTTATTCATAATTAGACCTGACAGCGTTTGGTCTGGTTTTTTGTTGTTATTGTTTTGTTTGGTTGGGTTTTTTTAGATTGTTTTTGGGCTTTGCTGAGAATCAATTCTTGGACGTATTTATAACTTCTGAATTTTTTCAGTCATCTACTTTTCCAGTTTCTCCTTCTGTAGTTGTTAATTCTTTCCTCCTGCTTTCTTCAGGGTTTGTTTTGCTCATTTTCTAACTTCTAGAATTGAATGCACTTCATTTATTTTTATTCTTTTCTGCTTAATAATAAATATTATTTATTACGTCATGGTCAGGAAATGTGGCCTGTACAATTTCAGCCCCTTGGAGTTAAGTTAGCATTCTTTTACTACTTGTGTGTCTGTCTGTTCTCTTTGTATTTCTAATAGTTTTTGCTTAATATAAATCAATAAGATGTTATTCCACACAAAACTTTTTTTTATTACAAGGTGAACTTGTTTGTTACCTAGTGACACATATCCAGCTTCTTCTTTAAAAGTTATAAGCTTAAAAAAATGCTGTATTTAGTGATGTAGCTCTGAAACAGCTATTTAATATTCGCTTTTTCAACAGAGAAGTTGAATCCATTTATAGTCATTGTTTTGTTTTTAGATAGTTGCTCTTCTGCAATCTTAATTTATCACAGTTGCTTTTTGTATATTCCACTTTTTCTGGGTTTTTTTCCTTTTGGCATATTAGCTATAATTTATTTCCTGTCTTCTCTAGTGTTCTGTGGCTATCTTTGGGTTTTTCAAAAGCACTATTTGAGCTAATAGCTCTTATTTGTCAGGGTCAAGTGTGAAATAGTATGGTTAGCATTCTGCCTCCTCAAGACAAAGATTTGTGTTCCCCACCTCATTCTGCTTCTTAGTTTTCGTCAATATGGTCTGAAGTTTTAGACTAATTTTTTTTTTTTTTTGAGGAAGATTAGCCCTGAGCAAACATCCACTGCCAATCCTCCTTTTTTTGCTGAGGAAGACTGGCCCTGAGCTAACATCTGTGCCCATCTTCCTCCACTTTATACGTGGGATGCCTGCCACAGCATGGCTTGCCAAGCAGTGTGTAGGTCCACACCCGGGATCCAAACTGGCAAACCCTGGGCTGCTGAAGCAGAACATGTGAACTTAAACACTAGGCCACCAGACTGGCAGCTAGACTAAGCTTTTATAGTTATTTATACATACATATGCATAGTCTGATGTTCCCTTTCAAACACTTGAAAATTGTGTTGAGATTTGTCTTCACTTTTAGAACCAAATTTGAAATCTCTATATCACTGGTTTCAGTGTTCATCACCATTGCATTCATACGGTGACTTTCCCCTCATAAACTCTTATTTTTGATTCATTTCGTAGTTGGTTGGAAAACATGTTCAAGTATTTCTCTGAAAAAGGATACCTGATTGGAATATTTGCTGAGCCCTTGCACACTGAGCATGCCTTTTGTTTGTTGTGGCTGCATGCATGTGGGACAGTCTAGCTAGGTATAAAATTCTTGGGTCACGGACTTCTCCCTCCTCAAGACCTGTGGACATTGTTCCATGGTCACCTGGCCAGCTCCTTGTTGCTGTTGATTTTTAATCCGAATATTTTTTTCCTCATTGTGGTATTTCATATGTTTTACAAAGGTGTGTCTGGATGTTGGTCTGTTTTCCCAAAGAGACCTTTCCTCGTGCTGCATCTGTAGGTCTGTCTTTAGCTCGGGAGTCCTATCTTCGATTCTTGTTTCTATTCCATTTGTCCTCTGCTGTACTTCTCTCCCAATCGTATGTCACCTCTCCACTTTCTTTCTCTCTTACATGCTTATCATTTTCTCTTTATCCTTCTCCTCTAAATATTGTGAGAGTTTCTCCAATTTATTCTCCTCGTTTCTGAATCAGTTTTCTACAGTATCATTTCTCTTTACTGCTTCCAAAGTGGATTTTAATTGTGCTACTAGATTTTTAGGTTTTGGTTTTTCCGGCTCTTTCTCTCCTGCCTCACCCTTTTTGGATCATCATACAGTCTCTTCAGCTCAGCCTAGTCTTCCCTTATGGCTTTCTTCTCCTATTTCATGGAGGCTGTGTTTTAGAATTTTTTTAGTCTGCCATGCCCGTTTGGTTACACATTGTCTATGGCTGTTTTCAGGCTGCAGTGACAGAGTTTGAATAGTGATAGAGACCATATGGCCAGCAAAGCCTAAAATATTTACTGTTTGGCACTTTGCAAAAAATTTGCAGATCCCGGTACTAGTGTAACAGCTGGGTTCCCATCTCAGCACCAAACTGGATGGCAGGGGAGCGTGTGCAGCTCCATCTCCAGCTCCGAGTTCCTGCCAGGCTTTCCCTTGGTTCTCTCCTGCTCTGTGGAGGTGGTATCCTCTCTCTGCTGCCTGACTTTCTCATTTTCTGTCTTCGTGATTTAGATAAAAAATGCAAGGTCAGATATCCCTGCGCACACTGTCCTTCCACTCCTGACCCTTCCGTAAGCTTTCTCTCCCTGGAGGAGGGCGCCACCACTGCTGCCCCCACCCACTTCCTGCCCATTTGTTTTCTGGTTGTTGTGTCTCTGTCGCCTTCCCTTGTTTCAGGACCTTTCTGTTTGGCAGACAAAGAGCTGTGTCCTGCGGTAAAACCTGGACAGGTTTTGCTTGTGGCACCACCATCTGCCTTTAATTAATAGAGATTGCTCCCAGATCCCAACACTGGGTCATCTGTCAGTTGAGTTTCTGGCATTAGTGTGAATTTTCATTTTTTTCATTGTCTTTATAGCTATTTTGGAGCACAAGAGGGAGAGGCCACATGGATGGCTGCCAAGTAGATGCCATTTTGAAGGAGTCAAAGCTGCATTTTAAAGCTGTGGTTTGTCCATCTTGAAGCCGTCTTTGTAGCTTTGTGTGTATTTGATAAAAGAAGAAAACACAGGAACGTTTCGTTATCCGGGGACCACTTGCTCGGTGACCTCAGTCCTCTGGAATACGACCAAAACACAGAGTCCACGAGCAGTCGGATAGCTGCCAGGGTGTCCATGTGCTGGAGGTCATTCACTTTACCCAAAGGAGGGTGTTTCAGCCTCTATCATGAGCCTGTTTACCCATGTTTTACGTACAGTTCTAACGAGCTGGGTCTCTGTTTTCCTAGCTCACAACTGCATTGGAATCAGCAAATCTGAGGGGAGTCGGGGACGTTTTACAACATAAGCACGCTGACCTGACGAGAATTTCTGGCTGACAGAAAGGAAAGACATAGGACCCACAAAAAAACCCCCAAAACCAAATAACAAATACAATTACAACTGTTGGGAGCTGGCACCATTTCCTGTAAGGGCAGCCGGCTTGAGTTAGTCTGGGAGTGCTCTCCAGTTTGAGTCAACGGCCACCTCTCGGCCTTTCCTCTGCTGAGCTGGGTGCTCTGTGCCAGTCATGGGAGCAGAGACCCGTCCCCACCTCCCGCAGCCACACTTGCTTCTGAGAGCGGTTTCTAACCCCGGCTGCCCATTAGAATCACCTGGGGAGCTTAAAAAATCTGGACCATTAGTCTGCTCCCTGAACCTGTGAGTCAGGATGTCCTGGGGGTGGGACTCAGGCATCAGCGTTTTTTAGAGCTTCTGGGTAATTCCACCATATAGCCCAGTTGGGGCCCACGGGTTGGGAGCACAGGTTCTGTGTGGACCGCCCCGTCTGCAAAATGGGGCTAATTGGCAGGGCTGGGAGCGTGCCGTGTGCCTCGATGGTGCTGCGCTTGTGGCTACCACTACTGAGGTCAGACTCTTGATGTTTATGGGGATGACTGGGATTTGTCAGGCAGGGTCTGGAGCTCAATCTAATTAGGCAGTGACGGATGCCACACGTTCTAGGACGGTTTCTGTCCCAGATGGCTACTTGCCTCTGGCGAGAAGAGCTGCAGACATTGCTAGGAGGGAGAGTGATGGAGAGGGAAGGGCTGAAGGCGCAGGGCTAGGTGGTTGCAGTGCGGGGCTTCCCTGGGCAGGCACTCCGGACCCTTCCTGAGCTCTGGTCTCCGTCTTGGAGATGGGACTCGTGGTCCCTCCCTCCTCACGGGGTCGCTGAGAGGCCTGGAGGAGCTGCCGTGCCCCAAGGTGCTCTCTGGACCTGGGCTGTCCCCCTCAGGGCTTGGACAGAGGGTGTGCCTGGACCCACGAGAGGAGGCGGTTCCTATTGACCAGAATGCAAGAACTGACATGAGCCAACGACTTTCGTAAAAAATAACAAGAAAGCAACAAGAGTGGATTCAAGACTGTCCCGTAATGAGATCACCTGGCACCGCTTGCATTCTGATTTGCTTCCCTAGGTGGGGAGAGCAGGGAGGGGTTCCAGCCAGCTCACTTGGGGCTGCAAGGACTTACGCACAACCTGGGTTCAGCCACAGCGGTCACTTGGCTGTGAGCATCATCTGTCCCTGAGCTGGCAGGGACACGGCCGGGAGCAGCTGTTCCCCACAGTCAAGTGCAGCGTGATGATGGTGGTGCCAGTGCCATTGACCTGTGTGTTTGGCCGCCATCACCTCGCATCTCGACCTCGCGGGCTTGGCCACGGTCGAATGCAGGCCGTTCTCTCTGGACGACCCAGTCCATGCATTCCAAGAGGTCCCTACTCCAGTAACCAACCAGCCATCCAGCTGGCAGGCAGGACTGGCATTGTAGCCTCTGGTATCCCTGGCAGGGCATCCTGGGGGGAGTCCAAGGGCTTGGGCCACAGGGAAGCAGAAGGGGGGCTGTTTTCTTCCCATTTCCTGAGCCTGGTTCCTAACTGGGTACTCCAGGAAGCTGGCTCAGGAGGCAGCAGGCAGCTGCCAGGCCCGTGGCTCCCAGGGCAATGGGATGGAGCTGTTTTGACTTTAAGTGAGGCCCCAGTCAGTGCATCCTGGGACCTTGAAGGAGGCAGCTGCCTCCTGGAGTCCTCACCTGGGGTGAGGTCTGAATATTCCCCACAGATCTGAGCTATAGGCTGGGGACACAGGTGGCTCTGGGGGGCCTGACTTCCTGCCCTGGCTCTGGCCTGCGCTCCCTATATACACATCACTCTTTAGCCCCACCTCACTTTGGTTGCCCTCTGCCAGGTGAGGAGCTGGTCCCTGCTCCTCGGGAGTTGCCTGGGTGTGTGTGCATCCCCTTCACCTTTCTGGTCCCCTTGTCCTCGCCCCTCACCAGGACACACACCCCACCCACTTCCACCACCCCATGCTGTCATTGCTCCTAGAACAAACTGGGCCCTCTGCAGCCCCCAGGCCAGGCTGGCTGGTCTTCCCGCCAGCAGTCTGGGAGTTGCTGGAATACAGGGCAGTCCTCATCCCCACCTCTGGGCTTAACATCCTCCTCACTAGGAGGGGGAATCCGCTGGCGTTTGCTGAGACACAGCGTGGTGTAACCAAGAGTGCAGTGACGTCGGCATCTCAGACCCACCTTCCAGGCCAGCCTTGGCACTAGCTGTCTGGGGCGCATTGCACAGGTGGCTGTTTTCTCATCTGCAGAGTGGGAACAACACACACACATCAAAGACTTTTTGTGAGAATTGACTGAGATCCAGCAGGTCGAGTTGTGGCGCAGGGCAGCCTGGAGGACTTATTGGGCCTCTGTGGTGGGCCGGCCACCATGCTAAGAGTGTCACACGCGGACTTTGTAAAGGAATTGCGTCGCCTCATTCAAAGAGGAGAAAGAGCTGACGGGGAGAGGGCTCGCTGGGCTGGCCTGGGAGGTTTGCCTTCGGTGGGCTGACACAGGCCACCCCAGGAGAAGCAGGCCGATGGCTGGCAGGCAGGCCCCGGGCCCCGCACGTCCTGCCCGGCTCCTGCTTGGGCTCCGGGAAGCCCCCGAGGTGATACCCAGCAGACCGGCCCGGCAGCCCTGTCTCCCAGCAGTAGGGCCCATTAGAACTGAACTCTTCTTCGGGGGGCATTTTATTTGCACACTCCAGTAGAGTGGACACCAAAGGGGTTTTCTAATGCTTCATGGGCTGCTAATTTCCTCCGTGACCTCTTTTGTTGGGGCCTGACCCCAGCCAGAGGCTCCGCGCCATGAAAGCCAGCGCCTGACACAGACCCGGGGCACCGGGTGACAATGAGGCCTCTATCGGCTTTAATCAGGCTCCAGTTGCGTCTTAAGAACAGGGGGAATTTGTGTGGCGCTCAGAAGCCCTGGGTGGCACAATACGGGAGCCCCCAAGTCCCTCATGGAGGCCAAGGGGGCTGCAGGCCGCGGCTGCGGGATTCGTCAGGCTGGAGGGGGTGGGTCGGGCGGGGGCCCTTTGTCCCAAGCGCCGCTTCAGAAGGCTGCCCTGAATGGCTGCCCTCTCCTGGCCCATGGGTATCACAGGCCTCTGGGTATTTAGGGAGGAGGCGGCCTCCACTCGGCCGCCAGCCTATTCATCGCCAGCCTAATTAGGTTTTGTCTGTGCTCTCCCCTCCCTGCAGACTGCGATTCCTACTGCAAGGCCTCCAAAGGGAAGCTGAAGATTAACATGAAAAAGTACTGCAAGAAGGACTATGGTGAGTGCAGGGAGGGGGGAGGGGCACGTGACCAGCCCAGAGCTGGGGTCGGGGTGCAGGTGGCCCTGCGAGGGTGTTGGTCTGGAGTCCCTGTGACCAGACAGGTGCTGAGCTGGATGGATCCCATGCCCAGGGATGTCTCATCTCTTCCACTTTGGCCCTCAGAGGCAAGGGGCTTGAGGGGCCACAGGGCACAAGCGCTGGGCTCTCCCCATCGCCCTGCAGGGAGGCGTCCAGGCCAGTGGGGCCCACCTGAGGCTGGGATTCCCAGGCTGGCCTCTGGCCCTCACTCTGCCCCGAGGGACTGTGTGGCCGCAGACCAGTCACTTTACCTCTCTGGTCTTCAGTCCCCTCATCCACATTGTGGGCATTCAACCTGAGCAGCTGCTTGTTCAAAGTGAGGCGGTGCAGGTGTCAGGAAAGGGGTGGGAGCTCGGCGGTGTGTGTAAAGTGCAGCTTCCTGAAGCCGCCTTCTTCTGGGCTGAGCTGGGTCCAGGAATCCACGTTGTAAACGGCTCACTGGTAATCCTGATGCATCAGAAGTTTGAGCACAACTGAATGGGGATCTCTGAGGACCTTTTTCAGTCGGGACCTATGGGGCTGGCGGCCCTGGGGGCCACCAGCAGAGACTCCCTATCACCTGAGCTCTCAGGCTCCCTTCGCTGAGAAGGGGGTGTCCAGTCCCCTGACTCTCACTGTGCACCGGCCCTGGAGATGGTGGACTGTCCTTTTCCGCTCTCTGTAAGCGTGTCCTGAGAATTCCCTCGAGCCAGCCCTGCCCCGTGGGAGGTGAGGAGCCAGCTTCGTGGTTTCTGGTCCCTGAGAGAGTCCACGCTGGCTGCAGGCCGGCGCTGGCCAGACACCACGTGATGCAGGGTCGAGTTCTGACTGCAGTCACGGGGGGTGGGAGGCCATCGGAGAGCCTGCGGGAGGAGAGGAGCCCTTAGCGGCCCACGGGCAGGTGTGGGCAGAGAGCGAGGGGCATCTCAGAGCCAGAGAGCAAATGAAAGTGCCGAGAGGATGCTCCAGATGTCCACTGGTGGAGCTGGGAAGGCCCCTGTGCAAAGACCAGGGCAGCCGAGGCCCCCATCACCCGGCCAGGAAGTAGCTTCGGCCTGAACCCCAGCCTGGCTCTCTCTGCCATGGGGCCTCCTCCTGACCTGGGCTGCCTGGCTGATTTGGGCTGGGCCTCCCTTCCCAGTGCCCGACAGTCCTCTCTGCCCACCTCCCCACTCCAGCTGGATGTGGCCCTGTCTCGCCTGCGAAGTGGGGCCTCTGCTCATCCATGGGGGGCTGGGTGGGAGGGGAGGAGGCAAGAACCAGAGCTGCAAGAAGTGGGCTGAGAAGGAAGGGCCCCTGGTGAGAAGGCTCATCGTCTGGAACCCGTGCTCCATCCTTCTGCCCCGAGAGGGCGGGCAGCCCGACCTTGGATGATGGGCCACATGGGGGTCCTGACTGATGGTGGGGGGCGCGCACGGAGGCACGCACACCGCATGCTGAAACCAGGGCGCCGTTCCAGTGAGCCAGCCGCACTGCCCACGGGCTGCCTGGCCACCCACCGGCCAAAGCCAGAGTGCCTGGCAGGGTTTGTGGGTCAATTCAGAAGTCACCAGGCTGAGGATATCCCCGTTCCAGATCCCTCTGGGGTCCACAGTAAATTCTTAAAAGCCCCTTTAAAGTACTTGCATCCCAAGGCAGTGCAGAAACTTCCAGCTCCCCCCGGGAAAACAAACGTAGGGGTGGTTTAGAGATAAAGGAAGTGCTGTCCCCCAGCCAGGATGACAGCCACAAGGATGGGCCCCAGGTTGTTTTGGACGATGCCTGTGTGGCCCCAAGCTGTAGGGCCTCGTCCTCCCAGCCCCAGCCGTCTGTGTCTGCTGGGCACTGCAAGGTGGCAGTCCTGTGGGAGGAGGACTCGGGCCCGAGGGTTCTGCCACATTCCCGGGGTTGGGGTCTGGGCCTCAAGCATGGGCGGTCTACACAGGCCTGGAGAGCCCAGGGTCACCGAGGTGCCTCTCCCCCTGCCTCCCCCTCAACCCCCCGCCCAGAACAGGGGGTAGAGGAGAAGGAAGAGGGCAGCACACTGGGGAAGCAGTGATTTGATTTCAGCCTTGAAGCATCCTTGCAGTAGGTGTGTGGAGAGGGGGCTAGGAGAAGGGAAGAGTAAGCGATCTTTCTGTGAGGTGCTGACCCACAGCCTGGGGGCCCGATTGGACTTTGTTTCACAGTTACCAAAACAGTTCCCGTTTTCCACTTGGTTCTATTTGACTCAGTCCCGTTTTGTTCTCTCCTGACTTCTTTTCCCCCATTGGATTCTGCTCCCCCACTGACCTTCCGGGGGACACTCTGGCCCCCTCTGAGCTCTTCAGACCCCTTCAACCACCAGCAGGCAGGTCCCCTCTCTCTGCCAAAGCAAGCCTGACACCTTTTTATAGACCCAGAGGGGCCCCCTAGGGCCTCCCTGAGCCCCACGCCTGCCGTGGGCCCCCCTGAGCAACAGGTGGCTTCCCTCCTGGGGGTGGGGAGCGGTGGGGCTCAACCTCCGGGTTCCCTTTGCACTCTGCTCCCTGACTCAGTCCTTGCCTTTCCCCTACTCCCATGGATCATCAGAGTGAAGCCAGTGTCACAGGCGGCGGGCTTCGCTTCTCCCGTGTCGCAGGTGGGGACGCTGGCCCAGTTGGCTGAGGTGACTTGCTCTGAGGAGGCCCAGCCTCCTGCTCCTTCCACAGTGGCCTTCCCTGGGCTCCCCACGACACACACACACATCGCATTTAGCCCCAAGGCCAAGAGGGACGAGAGACTGTCTGGTGTGCCCACCTTTCCAGACGTCATCACAGCCATCCTGGCTCCTGCCCCCATGCCCGCTGCCTAGGCGTCCACCTATCTGCTACGGAGCAAGACTCAAGGAGCAGCAGATGCAGGAGAAAGCAGGGTGCCCTCTCTGGGAGCTGACGAGGTGTGAAGCTGTGTGCCATCAGCTTTAATGTCCTTCTAAGTGTCCCCACCTGTTGCCCCAAGGCTGGGGCTGGCGCTGCCCCCTCCTATTCCCGCAAAGACCTTGGGGGTTTCTGGTCCCCAGGACTGTCCCTAATACTCTTGGGGTCACCTAAAAGTTGGGGAGCATCGCCAGCCGAGCTCAGTGTCTAGGCCTGTGTGTTTAGGCAGGAGGTGGGACAAAGAGGCGTCAGGAGAGGGCTCACGGGAACGCAGCAGGGTGGGCTGGCAGGGCCTCGAGGGAGGCTTGCTAAGGAGTGAGTGGCACCTGCACGGCCTGGGCAGGGGCCCTGGTAACGCCGGGGCCCACGGGTGCAGCAGGAGGCCAGCCCAGCAGCAGCTGCAGACCTGGCTCTGAGGCCGGGGGCCAGGTCCCTGGTCTGGCTCTGCAGGACCTTGTGGAGAATCTGTCCTGCATCCTGCGGGGACCCTGGACCCCGGATGAAGTGTGAGTAGGGGTGTCCCTCCCACACCTGGGGCAGGCCTGGGCCAGCGCCGGGGAAGATGAGCAGGAAGAGGAGGAGGAGGGGAGGAGGGCGCTGGCCTGGGGGTCGGGGAGTAGGCGAGGCTGCTGCAGCAGGCCAGGCCAGGGAGGGCCGGGAGGAGGCTGGGAGGGGCCGTGTAATCCCTGCTCTCTGACTGACACGCCGGCAGGGAGCCAATTAGGAAACACATTTCCTTCGCTTACAGCCAGGGCACTTGGATGTTCCAGAAGCTGCTAATTAGAACCTGGGGTTTGCTGCCCCTGCTGGGTGAAGAACAGGCCCCAGACCCCCTTCCTCCTCTGAGGCCAGCTCACGAGAGTCTTGATATTGTGCTGTGGGAGGTCACGGATGTGGGTCTCTCCTGACCGGGGCAGTGGCCAGTGGACAGAAGGCTAGGGGAGGCAGAGGCAACGAGAAATGCCCTGGGGCTGGCTTGGGGTGTGCGGGGCCTGCCTTCTGTGCTCTAGGGTGTGTCCGCAATGAGAGAGGGCCCACCCGGGGCACGACTGGGGTGGGCACCAAGCGAGGCAAGAAGGAATTGGGTGGGTGGAGGGCCTCAGGGCCAAGAGACCCCGTGACAGGGAAGGGTGGCTGTTCCACTCCTGTCTGTAGGGAGAGGGGCGCTGGCCCCCAAATCTGGAGAGATTCCTCATTTCCTCTGTGACTTTGGACAGGGAGCCCCATCAGCCTGGGCCTCAGTGTTGTTATCTGTCACCTGGAGGTGTGATCAAGGGGACATGACATCCTTCTACATAAGACCGATCGAAGCCCCACCAGGCCAGGTGCCACCTCTGAGGGCAGGGGTCCAGGGTGACACTTCTTTGCCATCCCACCTCTCCCAGGGCCACCTCAGTCCTCTGTTGCCCTCTAGGGGACTCCAGCTCACCTTGCAAATGCTTGAAAAGGCGCCAGCCTTTAGAGAAGGCTCAGTGTGGAGCCGTTGTTCCTGGACAGCAGGTTCTGTTATTTTCAAGGGCGTTAGCAGTTCCTGCCAACTTCTCAGGAAAACCGAGCCTCGGAGGGGCCCTCCCTCTATGAAGATGCTCCGAGTGAGTGTGAGCGTGTTTATGTGACTGTATGTGTGCAGGTGTGTGTGCCAGTGTGTGCATGTCCAGTGCGAAGTCTGCGCCCTGGCTGGCCGCTTCCGTAAAGGCTGAGCACATCCCTGCAGGAGTCTCCTGCTTTACGGCACGTGTACTGGAAGCACGCTCTCCAGAACCTTCCACCAGTAGAGTTAAGGCGATGCGGATGACAAGGTGACACGTTGATCCCAGGGCTTTTGTTGTATGGGGATGTGGGGCAGGCCTGGCCAGGGCCCAGGCGTCTCTCGGGTGAGGCCTGGTGAGGGTTTCAGGCCCGAACCCCCTTGGCTGGTGTGGGAAACCCCACCTTGTAGCATCCCCATCCACCTGGCGTGGAAGGGGGCTCGGGGCGCCTGACTCTCCTGCCCCCTGGCCTTCCACTGTGAGCCCCTCCCCCGGCCCTGCCCTCCTTCCTTTCTCTCTTCCCTTTTCCCGCCTTCCTCTTCACTGTCTTGTCCCTGTGCACCTCTGGAGGCCCCGCCGCCCTGGCCTCACACCCCTCCTCAGGTTTGCACAGGCGCCGCACATGCACATAATCACAGTGGTGCACGTCCCAGGAAGTCCAGCTCCCTCACACGCCCTTCCCCCCCAGGAAGGGTTTCGTCCTTGCACGCTCATTGAGCACCCACTGTGTGCCCTGTCGTGTCCTGGGTGCTGAGCTTACAGATATGGAGGAGACACAGGCTTAGCTCCCCAGGAGCTTACATTACAGCCTGGGGGGAGACAGACACACGGACGAGACCATAGCAGGCGGATGTGTGGCCAGGGTCCAGCCTGAGGCGGGCATAAGCAGGACGTGGCCCATCCTTTGGAGAAGATGGAGAGGGAGGGCTTCCTGGAGGAGGGAACCCCAGCAGCCAGTGTTCACTGGGCAAAGCAGGGCTCCTAGGCAGAGGAAGAGCAGCCTCCAAGCACAGAGGCCGGCTGGGGTGATGGGAGAAGAGCAAGTGTGGGATGTGAGATGCGGGAGAGGCTAGTGTGGGCCTCAAGGCCATGTCCACGTCCACGTGCAGAGACTGCTCTGACCCCCCGAGAGCTGGTCCAGCTCCTGTCAGCCCTTGGGGCTCCTGCCTGCTTTCCGAGCCGTCCCCTCAGGTGGCCTGGGGGCTACCGCCTGCCTCTTCCTTCTCCCTGGGATTCAGAAACAGGGAAGACAGCTCACATTCTCAAAGGTGAGATAATCTCACTTTTGCCAGTTCTTGGAAAAATTATTCGTTCCCAGAAATGTTTATTAGTCACCCCTTTTGTTGAAAGGCATCTTGGCACCACCAGATGGAAAAATCAGAATGCTTTTCACAAGATGACTTGTCTCAAGTATTCCTCCTGAAATCCCACAGGGATCATTTCTGAGGATACCACTCGAGGGGGAAGTTCTGTTGGCATCGCGGGGAGAAGCCGGGTTTGCTGGGCTCAGTGTGTGCACGTATGTGCTTTCTGGGGGACCCCGTGGCAGAGGTGGGCCTGGAGACCTATGCAGAATTCTGATTGATAGCAGCATCCCCTGTGTGCCCTGGTGCCTCCTGGCACAGTGGAAATCCACGAGAAGAGGCCTTGCCCGACCAGTGGCTGCTCCCTCCCCGGCCAGGCCCTGGACCAGCACCTCACCTTCGTTCTCATTCTCATTGAAGCCTCAAAAACACCTGTGAGGGAGGGGATTTTTATTTCTGTCAATGGGATGGTGAGACTCAGCGAGATAAAATAACAGGCCCAAGAGCAGGGACTCCACGGCCGAGGTCTTTCTCCTCCCCCAGGCCAGGGCCCCGGGCCTTTGGCAGCACAGAGTGGGCACGGCAGTCCCTTAGGAGGACACCTGCCTCTCAGCTCCTGATAAGCCTCAGGGGAAAAGCCGCCAAGACATCTTCACAGGGGACCACGCAGGAGTAGTCACCATGGTGTTGGGGTGACTGTCACTGTGGTGGGGCTGTCAGATTGAGCCAAGGTGATGGCAGGGGTGCCAGTGATGGTGACAGAGGTGGGGTTGGCACACCCATTCTGGTGATGGGCGGGGCCATGTGGTGGAGGAAGGTCCTGGGCAGATCCGTGTGGAGGCGGGCGTGGAGATGATGCTGGTGGTGCGACTGACTGCCCGTTACCATGGTGCTGGTGTGGATTAGAGGGTGGGGATGGCAGATGGAACCTGGCCCTTGCCTGGCTCTGTCTAGCTGCTCAGGCGGATGAGCAGGGGTGATGGGGAGAGTCTTACACTCAGGCATCTTTTCCTCCAGCCAGCCCTGGGGACGTGGGGCCTCAGCAAATGATGGCCTCTCCCCCTCTTTACACCCCCTCCCTTCCTTCCCTTGACCTTGGGGTCACTAGCTTTCCTGATCAGGATCAATCCCATCAAGTGCAGAGAACTGGACAGGTTATCAGCCCCGCCCTGGGGATGAAGTTCCTGCATCTACAGCATGCTGTGACTTCGGGCCTTGGGTGTGAGTACAGATGTTAAGAGGGGCGCACTGGGGGCTGTCTGCCCACAGGGAGGGCTGCCTGGGGAAGTAGGCAGTTGGCAGGGCCCTGGCTGAGGCTGGGAGACAGCTGGTGGCAATGGCTGGGAGAGGCCAGCCACCGCCCCCCCCGCCCAGCATCGCCCCTAGCTCCAGGAAGCAGGACGCAGGGCAGCCAGCAGCACGTGGCATGGTGTATCAGAGGCTCACTGACCCTTCCCTGGGGGTCACTGGCCCCCTGGGGATCCTTCGATTTCCCCAGCCAGATGTGACCTCCCCCCGGGCCCCCTGGGAGTGCTAGCCCCATATGGAGGCCAGATGTGGAGCTGGGTCCGTGTGAGTCAGCCTGAGGTCTCGGAATGCGGGTGACCACCAGGTTGGGCAGGGAGGGCTGGTGGGCCCCAGTGACAGCTGATCTGCAGGGGTCTACACTGACGGGGCCTCCTGCCGCCCTTCCCAGCACAGTGACTCTCATCCCCACAGATGGGACGCAGAGCCGGGCCTCCCACTACTGCGGGCAGGCTCCCACGGGCACTCGTCTGTCCCCCTCCCTGGAGCTTCCTCCTGTCTTCTTTCCTCACACTGTTTCACTGTTTTCCCTCCTCTGAATGCCCTGCTTTTAGGAAGGAAGGGTGCATGGGGAAGGCTCTCAGCTACCGCGAAACCGGCTAATGAAAGCTGTCTCCTCCCGTTTCACAGATGGGGAGACTGAGGCTCAGAGTGGGGCTGGGGGAGGCAGGGATCTCCCCATGGCACTGGGAGAGCTGGTGCAGAGTCGGGGCTGGGGGACAAGCCTTGTCTTATCCCCACTCACCAGGGACTGTCTCCAGGATCACAGAGCACTCTCCCACCTGTGCCGGCCTCGGGTGGGCAATTTCCCCTTCAGGGTGGATCCGGTGGGTCCTGATAATCCCTAAAATTAGTGCCTTTGACACCGAGGACCCCAGCACCCCAGTGGCTGTTCCCTGGGCTTCCTCCCCAAGACCCACCCCATAGTCTTCACACACCTGCCAGCTCCACCTGCCTGTGCAGGGCTCAGGCCTGAGACTGGAGATGTGGGCGGTCGGCCACCGCACCCGAGGGCACCACACCCTCCCCAGCAGCCTGGGGAGCTGCTGAGGTGGACGTGGTGTAAGACCGGGAACACCTGTTCCAGTTCTCGCTGGCACCTGAGCTGATTCTCCCAGGTGGATGTGGCTGGTGCAGGGTCACCCTGGGCTGTGGCCTCCCCCAGCACGGCTCTGGCGCTCTGGTCTGGGTCCTGCTTTGGGTCCTGTTTTAGGGCCTCTTTTGGGGTCTCCTTGGGGAAGCAGGTTCCATCCTCTGAGGGCGGTTTAACTTTTAGAAGCCAGAGCCAAGTGCGGTCTTCAGAGGGTGTATGAGGGGACCAGAGGAGCTCCTGGATGCCCCCCTGCTAGGACAGGTGTCCTGGGAGTGGCCAGAAGCAGCAGCCCAGCTGCGGAGGAGTGGCTGCTCTGCTCTCTCCTGCAAGGGAGCCTGGCTGGGGAGAGGGTGTGGAGGGGACTGTTGTCTGGGGCTCTCAGGCCAAACTCCCGCTGTGGAGTGCATATAAATTTGCGGCCAGAAGCATCCTCCGCACCAGGCTTTCTGTGAGCCCTCGAGGCCACGGGGCCTGGGGGATCTGGGGGTGATGAGGGGCCTGGCCCAAGGCCACATGGGGAAGGCCAACCCTCTTGCCTTCCCCTCCTCGTGAGGCCCGGCCGTTGATGCTGAGAGTACCAGCCTGGGGTGAGGGCACTCACTGTTCCACCTTCTCAGCTGGTTGGTTCCCAGCAGCAAAGCCAGCAGGCCCTGCCCTCCCTGTTGCCCTGTGTGTGTGGAGAGGCCAGGTCAGGGGACCAGATTGGGCTGCTCCTGCCAGCATGGGAGGCAGGTGTGGGTGGTGGGGCATCTCATGAGGCTGTGTGAGGCCCTCCAGGGAGGCCCTCGGTCACCCTCCAGGATGACATTCCGGCAGCTCTGACCAGGTCCGTGGTGGGTGGGGGACAAGCACTGGGCCAGGAGTCAGCCAGGCTGTTCGGTTCCTCCTGACTGAGAGAGGGTGGAAACCCCAGGCTTTTCCCCTGGGCAGCGGGTTCTCTCTCCCTCGGGCTGCTTTGTGGGAGGGACGAGCCCCCGTAATGAGGGCACCCAGCCGGGGCAGGCAGGGCCCAGGTCCACTCTCCTCTGACCCTCTTGCAAAGCAGGGTGGCCAGTCTGCTGATGTCTTCTCGCTTGCGAGCTGGGGGTGCAGGTGGCCAGGCCAGCAGTGACCAGCTCCAGGGAACAGGGCTCATGTCTTCCTGAGTTCCCCAGGTCTCCTGGTTTCCCCTCCTCCGTGGATCCTCATGCAATCAGATGGTCTCAGCACCTGACCCCTCTCCCTCCCAAGAAAAGAGCCTAAGCACCTGGCAGGGGGTGCCAGGACCCGGCAGGGGAACTGAGGCGGCCTCCACATTGCTATTCGTTCCGAGAGGGGGAGGTATGCTGTTACTTCTTCGGCTGAGGGAGAAGAGGGGAACCTTTAGCCAGCTCTAAGTTGGGTGTCCCCACCTCAATGAAGGTCTGAGGCAGGGCCTTGAGGGGGTGGCAGGAGGTGGCAGCCCCAGGCTTCCTGAGCATCCTGGGGAGCAGCTGTGGCTGGTGGCGGGTCTGGCTACAGTGAGCCTCCCACCCTCCACCTCGTGCAATGAAAACTGGGCGGGGGCTGCTGCGGCACCCTGTCCTGGGTGTGTTGGCCCTACCCGGCCGCCCTGCATCCCGATGCCGCACACCTGCTCCATTCGCTCACCCCTCCCTGCCAGCAAGTTAGCACCCCAGAACCAGACTTGGCCCTGCTCAGCGGTTTTTGTCCTTCCAGGGGACTGGGAACCACGTGGTCCGAGCTGCATTTTATGAAAGCAGCTGCAGCTCGTGACACGCTTTCTATCCTAGGGGATTTCTGGGGCTGCGAGGTTTTAAGGGTTTCTGTGGGGTTAGTGTCCTCCCCCGTTCGTCCTGGCCGCAGTCTCTGCGGCAGATGGGCGACAAGCCTTCCCTGGCTGGACTGGCCCCACAGGAAGGTATGGCTGGGTGGGGGAGGCCAGGGGCTGACCACCCAGCCTCCCTGGGTGGGGTGGCTGCTGGGAAGCCCCTGGGGCCTGCCCCAAGCATCCTGTCAGTCTGGGAGACCTGCCTGTGGATGTGTCCCTGCACTCAGGGCCTGTGAGGAGTGGAGGACTGGAGGAGGACAGCCGGCCGTCCCTGGGGCCTGTGCCTCGGCCACTCCCCCAGGCCCGGCCCTGCAGGTTGTCTGTCTCTGGCTGGCCGGCAGATGAATGAGCAACAAGTGTCTACTCCTCGCTGACCCAGCAGCTTTCCTAGAACCTGGCCTGGGCAGGAGCTTTGATCCCAGTGGGAGGTCCCCAAAACCTGCAAGAGGGGACGTCAGTCAACTAGGAGCTACCTCCTGCATTAACTGTCCAAGGTGGTGGCAATGCCAGGTCCTCGGAGGGCCCCGAGCTAGGGCCAGGAGGGAGGGAGGGAGGTAGGCTTTGAATGAACAGGGGCTCTGGACACAGGACAGGGCCGCTGCTGGCAGTCGCCCTTTGAAGGAACCCAAGCGCATGATGGGACCTGGGGCTTCTCACTCCACAGGTCGCCTTTGATGACCCTGTGATTTCCCAGTGTTAGGACTCTGTAGAGGTTGAGGCACCCTGGGAAGGATGGCCAGAGGTCTGTTCCTATGGAAGGACACACAGGTGCCTCGCACTGCGGCCAGGTATGCAGTCAAGAGCAGACGAGAGAACCCCAAGGGGTGGGCAAGGCACCCAGCCTGGCAGGGCCTGCCTCCGAGGCCCCTGCCCCTTGGCCAGAGCCAGCACAGCTCTGGCACAAGCTGTTCTTGCTCCTGCTGGCCTCCGTGGGCCTGGCCCTTGTCCTCTTCTCACGCCTTGGTGTCGCGGCTAGCCCCCCAGAGCCAGGTGCAGGCCTCTGCTGAGGGACAGAGGAGCATGTTCCTGCGCCAGCTGGAGCGGCAGGCTCGAGTTAGAGCAGGGCAGCTCAGTCCTCATAGCCCTGCCCTGGGGGCCGAGAAGGGCTCCCTGCAGGAAGGTTCTTCCTGTGAGCCCCGGAATTGCGGCCCCACCCCGCCTGCAGCCTTGCTCCCAGCTCTGTGGCCGGCTGCAGGAAGGGAGGGTTTACAGCACAGAGACGCGGGGCAGCCAGGGATGACGAGGCCAGGAGACACAGTGCAGCCTGGCCCCTGGCACCCGGAGGCCGACTCCTTGCTCTCTGGAGACTGTGCTAGTGCTCCCTGCTTTTCCATGGGCAGCTGCTCCATCCTGCAGACTCTTGTCCTCCACAGCTTGCTGGGGGTGCTCATGGGGGCAACAGCTCCGTTGGGCCTTCTGGAGCCAGCCTCCCCTGTCCGCCTCAGGGGCTCCAGGTCTCACACCCCCATGCCTGCTTTTGCTGCCCTAGAGCAGAGCAGCTGCCCAGCCTGAGCCCTCATTTTGCTGGTGAGCAAGGGCTTGGAAGAAGGGGGTGGACCATTCACAGTGTGGACCCCAAGTGGGGCTGCTTCTACTTAGAGAGGGGCCCGAAGCACCAGCAGCTGGGGGCCAGGCTGCCCTTCCCAGCAGCATCTGCTGCAGCCACCACTTTGTCTCCAGACAGAGAATGGCACCCTAGCTTCAAGCTGGGACCCTCTTCCTGCAAACTAGTCTCTACTTGAAGGGGTCTCAGAGTGCCTCTTATGGGCCTGGTCTGATCTCACGGTCTGTTTTCTGAGGGTCAGCTCATCACCCTCATTTCTGAATACAGGATGGGGGATCCTCACCAGACCCCACGTTCTGGCCTCATTGAGGTCAATTTAGGATGAGGTCAGTGCAAGGACAGTGGGGGCTCAGGCATGCTAAGGGCTGAGGCCAATTGGCCCGGGGTGAGTGTCGGGTGGGTGTAAGGGGCCCGCCCTCAGGAGCCGTGGTCCTAGGATGGGCAGAGCTGCCCACGGCCACTGTGTGCAACCCCCAGTTGGGCAGTGCCACAGGCACCCAGGAGACCCCAGTCCTTCCCGGCTCCCAGCCAGCAGGGTGGTGGGAGGCCGTGGCAGCCCCACACTACCCTGTGCAGAGCAGGTCTGCCGGGGGTCCCAGCTGCAGCATGTCTTTTGCATGTTTTCAGCTGTCTGTGCCCTGCAGGGGCCTGGCCCGTGCACTGCGTGTGCAGCCTATGCTTGGCGGGCTGCGTGATGTGCAGAGGCGTTGCCCGGGGCAGCGGAAATGTAGAGTTTCTCCAGCATAATCACATGAGTCCTGCTACCACCCTCCCTGCCCCTGCCCCCAGGCCTGTGCTGCCCCACCCCGCGGCCAGGGTGCTGTGGTGGGGGAAGGAGGACAGGGCTGGTGCTTTGTCCTGGTGACCAGCATGCGCTGCTTTGGCCCCTGGATTCTCAAGGACGGCAAGGTGTCCAGGGGTGGGTACCCCCTTGGGGCTGCCTCCTCAGTGTTAAGTGAGTCCCCTTCAGGCCTGTGCTGGCTGGACCTGGGGAAGTGGGGGTGGGGGTGGGGGTGGCTTTGGACGCCCTACCTGTTTCCGGGGCACTCCGAGGGGACAGGGAGCTCCAGACCAGGGATGGTGGCCAGGGGTCAGTCCTCCTGCTGTGAAGGGCCACATCCTTGCAGGGCCTGGGAGTAAGAAGGGCCTGGAGGGCCAGCCCATGGCCTGAGCTTGTCCAGCCAGCTCTCCTCCCGGCACAGCTGGGAGGCCTCTGCAGTCCTGCCCTCCCACCTGGCCCTGAGCTGAGGCCCAGGATCCCCAGGGCCCTCGATTCCAATGGTGTGAGCTTGCTCGGGCTGCCAGAACAAAGTACCACAGACTGGGGGCCTTAAACAACAGACATTTATTTTCTCACAGTTCTGGAGGCTGGAAGTACTAGATTAAGGTGTTGGCAGGGTTGGTTCCTTCTGAGGCCTCTCTCCTTCGCTCGAAGATGGCTGTCTTCTCGCTGTGACTTCATGCACTCTTCCCTCTGTGTGTGTCTGTGTCCTGATCTCTTCTTACGAGGACACCAGTCATGCTGGATCAGGGCCCACCCTAATAACTTCATTTTAACTTAATCCCTTCTTGAAAGACCCTCTCTCCAAATACTGTCACATTCTGAGGTCCTGGGGGTTAGGGCTTCAACATACGAATGTGGGGGGGGCACATAGTCCAGCCCATAACACCAAGAGATGCTCAGTGCCTGGAACCAAAGCTGCATTCTCCAGGAGCCCCAGCCACAGGCGCCTTCCGCTGCATCCTCGTCGGGCCACCTCTGCCCACCTGGCTGGGGTGACATTGTGGCTGTGCCAGGGGCTTGAGGTCCCACACGGTGAGACAGCCGCATCCTGAAGGAGGCTCATTCTGTATTCAGCTCAGTCCTGAGGAGAGGAAACCGGGGCTCTCAGGGATGCCGGGGGTGGCTCCCCCGTCGCTGAGCTGAGGGGCACTCAGTTGCCACGGTGACCTCCGTCTGCACAGTCAAACACATCGGCCCAGCCACTTCTCCAGGCTGGAGGGCTCCCCCTCCAGAGTTCACACTGAGTGTTGAGTCCCTTGGTGACAAAAACATGGAAACGGTTGCCATGGCAGCCATTCTTTGGAGCCCTCAGACTGGAGTGCAAAGTTCAAGATGCCCAGGAACAGCTGAAATGAAAATATGGGAAAATCTGCTACTTCCCTCACCCCAGAAGGATGAGTTGGATGGTGTTTGATGCTCCCTGAGCCTAGCCATTCCTGCCCCTCCCCATTGCCCTGGGCCGAGCGTGGGCACAAGAGGGGAACAGGGACGGTCCTGGGAATGAAGGTGGCAGAGTGGCCCCTAGAGACCTTGAGAGAGGCTGGCCAGAATGGGAGGCCAGGCCAAGCTGTGGGTGGGCCCAGGGCCTGGAGCTAAGTGGGCAGGTGATGACTGCTTGGCATTCTTTGGGGACATGTCCTCGTGGCTGCTGGAGCCACTGGGCCTGCCTGTGTCTCGGTTTCTTCACCTGAATCTGGAGAGACAAACTGCGGCTCCTTTCCCAGGAGGGCTCCTGTCCACTCAGGATGGGGAAGGTGGCCAAAGTCCCCTTCAATGGAGGTTGGTGCAGCAGAGGCCTCTCTATTTATCCCCTGGAGTGATTATAGGTCCCCCAGCAGTTCCCAAGTAGGCCCATGGAGCTCTGGTGACCTGAGATGCACCAGCCAAAGGGTTCTGCAGTCAGAGTTGTTTGGGAAACCAACACACAACACACACACACACACACACACACACACTTTGTCGATTAAAGGCTCTGAAACGTCCTGTGGTAAGGAAACCTCTTGACTTTGTTTAACCCAGTATTTCACAAGTTTATTTGAACAAAGTTCCCCCGTTTTTAAAAACACATTTCTCCTATTTTAAAATACCTCTTAATATCCTACAGAAATAATATTTGTTAACATTGACTATGGCACTGATTCTCCAAGTGTGTTCCCTGGATCAGCAGCATCACCACCTGGGAGTTTGTGAGAAATGCATGCCCCGGGCCCCCTCTAGATCTATTGAGTCAAAAACTCTGGGGTGGGGCCCAGCCATGTGTGTCTGACTAGTCGTCCGGGGGATTCTGATGCATGCTCCACTTTGAGAACCCCTGCACTAGGGGAAATACCAGCAGGGAATTGGGAGGAAGGGGAATTGGCGGGGGGAAGCCTGGCAGGGATGGGAGGCGGGTGTACAAGGCCCATGGACTCTGCTAGGGCCAGGTGGAAGGGCAGGTTCAGGGTGCACCACCCCGGGACACTGAGATCCCATTATGGTTTTCTGAGATTGGGCCAGGGGCAAGGTGTGTGTCTGGAGGTGTCGTGAGGCTTGGTGTTAAGTGACTGGGGCATTTGGAAATGCCCAGGGGGCCACCTGAGGAGGTTCCCCCCCTAGCCTGTGAGGAGTCGTCTGCACTATTCTGAGGGCACCTGCCCTGGGCAGATTGGACTCTACCCAGAGTGCTGGCGGGAAGCGGGGGTCCCATTCCTATAGGCTTCCTCTGGCCTTCCTAGACCCTAAGAGGAGGCTTGTCCCCATAGGCAGTGCTGCATGGCACCTTTAAAATAGGCAGGAGGTCAGGCTCCGTGGAGTAGTGGCGCTGGCCCAGATATCCGCAGGTGGGGTTCCACGTTCAGCTTTGCCGCCACCCGCCCATCACTCCGTAGGGTACCCTGTGCAGTCACTTCTCAGCTCTGGGCCTCCTTTTCCTTCTCCATCAAAAGGCTGCCCCATCCTCGGCCTCAGAGACGGAGGGGGAAGGCAGGGCCAACCTAGCCGCAGGAACTGGGGTCCCAGGCGGCACTCCTCGGCCGGTGGCCCACTCGCCTGCCTGTGCTTCCTTGCAGCCGTCCAGATCCATATCCTGAAGGCGGACAAGGCGGGGGACTGGTGGAAGTTCACGGTGAACATCATCTCTGTGTACAAGCAGGGCACGAGCCGCATCCGCCGCGGTGACCAGAGCCTGTGGATCCGCTCGCGGGACATCGCCTGCAAGTGCCCCAAAATCAAGCCCCTCAAGAAGTACCTGCTGCTAGGCAACGCAGAGGACTCGCCCGACCAGAGCGGCATCGTGGCCGACAAGAGCAGCCTGGTGATCCAGTGGCGGGACACGTGGGCGCGGCGGCTGCGCAAGTTCCAGCAGCGCGAGAAGAAGGGCAAGTGCAAGAAGGCCTAGCGCGGCGGCGGCGGCGCGCCGGGCGGGCGGGTGGGCGGGGCGAGCGGCGGCGCGGACTCGGCCCGGGCTGCGTTCCCAGGCGAGGCGGGGCGGGGCCGCGGGCGGCGCGGGGCGGGGCGGCCGGCGGCCCCTCCCCCGGCCCCGCCCCCCGCCCCCGCCCCGCGCACCCCGGGCCCTGGAGAGACGAGGACGAGACTTAGCTACCTCACGGGCTCCTTCCAGAGCAGAGCCGCGCTGCCCTCGGGCCGGGGGCGCCGCGGAGGGGCGGGTGGCCTGACCCGGGTCCGAGGGATGGGCGGGCGCCGAGTCGCGCAGGCGGGGCCGCCCCCGCGGCGCGTGGATGGTGATGGAGAAGGGGACGTGAGGAGGAGAGCTGTGAATTCTCAGGCCCGCGGCCTGTGCGGGGGGGCTGAGCTAGCCCGGCCAGACCACCACCCCAAACACAACAGACCGGAAATCCCTTCCTTTTCCCTCGACTCTTCTTTGGGAATTCCCGCAGGACCCCTGGTTGTGACAACTTGGGCCTCACGGAAGGGGCCTGGCGAGCATTTGGGGGAGATGAAAGTAGCCCTTGCGGCCTGTCTCCACTGCCACCTGCTGAATGGGTCCTCCTGGCTGAGGTCTTGGGATGGGCCGCGAGGTTTACCATCTGTGGAGCCCCGGGAGTGGAAGCCCCTGCTGGTGCCTGGCCCCCTCCCAGCTGGGGGTTGGGTGCTGGCCCAGGCAGAGCGCAGTGGGCCCAAGGACACCCCTGGGAAGGCCAAGCCGGGTGGTCACTGCCTCATGCTGGAGCTGCCTGTTGGAGGAGGCTCTGCGAAGGCAGAACCTCCCAGAGAGTTTCCTTTTTGGAAACTTGGAACCAGCCCCTTTATGACATTTTCCAGGGGAGGGGGAAGGGGTACTGGCTGGGTTTACGGCAGTGACACTATTTGTGTAATGACATCAGCTCCCACAAGGCTCCTCAGCAGTGTCAACAGCTGGGGAGGGCCTGGAAGGGCATGGAATGTGGCTGCAAAGGCCGTTGGGCCTGGCTGGGGGAAGGGACTTGCCTGAGTGTCACCAGGTTTGCCGGCTCAGCGAGGTGCCAGAGCGCCCAAGCTGTCTGGGCAGGGGCAGGAATGACCAGGGTCCTGGGTGCCAAGGAAGCCACGACTACTTCCTCTTGCTCCTGGCTCCCCAAGGGGGAACGGACAGAGGCTGCTAGGCCGAGAAGGCCTGCTGCAGCCCCCCCACCCTGGGGCTGCCCCTCGCAGCTGTCTTGGTCTAGCCTGGGCAGCACCTCGCCCACTCCGTTCTGGCTACACCCTTTCTGGAGGTCTCCCACGCTCCCTGGTTTGGCCAGGTCCCCTTTCCAAAGCTTCCTAGAGACACCATCCCCAAGCAGGCAGCCCACAACCTTTGGGTCTGATGGCCTCACACAGGCCCATTCCTGTGCCCTGGGGCCCTCTGCCCGCCCCCCTGAGCTCTCGGCCCTGCCCAGGGGTCCCTGGCCCACGTCCTCAGCCAGCACACTGCATTGGAGACCTGCCTCCCCCAAAGTCAGGAAATTGGTGTCCTCTTCCTGCTGGAGTTTGGCTGTTCAAAAGGGTTACACCAAGGACGAGGCTTGGCCCCTGGTAGTCCGGCTTCCCTGCGCCTCCCCGGCCCGCGGCCCCTTCCCCAGCACCTGCTCAGTGCTGGGCACTTTACCCATGGGCTCTCCCAGAGTCCTCATGACAACCCTGGGAGCTGGGGGCTCGCACCCCACTTTCACCAGCAAGGAAACTGAAGAACACATGCCCAGGGTCACCAGGCAAATAAGTGGCAGAAGTGGATTCACACCCCAGAGCTGCCCCCCGCTATGTGCCAGCTCCGACGCCCACCCCCTCAGTTCCCAAAGCAGGCTGCCCGGGGGCGCTCCTGGGTCGCCACTGAGACTCTGGCCCTGGTCCCTGCATCCACCCTAGAGAATGGTGGCCAGGGGGCACAATAGCATCTTCAGAGAGGGTAGCAAGAGTGGTGGACGAGGCCGGGTGTAAACGTGCCCTAGGCAGCCCCCGGAAATGCCAGGTTCCAGGAGGGCAAGGCAGGCAGGCCTTGGCTGATCCTAAGACGTCGTAGGAAGGACGTTTGGCGGCCTGTTTGGAGGGATTCCAGGAGAGACTGGCAGAGGTGCCCACGGGGGCAGGGAGAAGACAGAACTGCCCAAGGAAGGGTATTTGTCTTCCCTGAGTCCAGGCCCAAGGCCAGGAGCACAGGGGCCGCTCTCCAGCCAGCCAGCCCTCTGCTGAAGCCCAGTGTGGCTCGCTGAGCGCCGTCAGCATCTCGGAGGCCCTGGCATTTGCTGGCCCACAGGCCTCGAAAGGCACTATGCTAGGGCAGCTGTCTTGTGCCTGCTTACACCAGCTTGGCTTCTGCTCCCTGCTCAGAAGGGCCCTGGCAGCCCCACCACTTCCCACCCTGGTCTGAGTCTCACTCCATGTCCACTGAGGGGCTTACACTGGTGGTCTCTGAGGTCCCCCAGCCCTGGAGCCAGCGGCCTTCCAAGCAACAATGCATCTTGCTTTAAACTCAGCCAACCTCTAGCCTCACCTCCCTGCCCAGCACCCGCAGGGCAAAGGCAGTCCCGTCCACCCAGTGGCCTGGCCCCTGGGGAATGTGTCAGGGCGGCCAGATCAGCCAGGTCGGGGTGAGGACACTGTTGGGGTTTCAGTCATCACAGGCTGCCCTCTCCATCTCACAGACCCACCGAACCGAGCCCACTGCTCTTCTGAATCCAGCCACCAACTTCAGCAGTGAGGACCCATCCTTGGGAAGGCACCCCACTTCCACCCCCAGCCTCCCCGGGAGGAGATGGAAATAGGAATTGAGGTGTTCCGGTTTGTACAGTTAGGAGGGGATGTAAAATGGAACTAGACTTTGATTTTGAAGAGTGTATTAACCAGAATTGTGATATGTAGGTGTTTGAAGAAAAACATACCAGATTAGTCTTTTTATAAGAAAAACCAGATTCCCCAGCTTGTCCTTTTTCTTACCTGCTGGGTGGTCTGGAACCCCCAAGAACGGAGTGCCTGCTTCACTGACACACAGCAATGCCGAGCCTGGGGTGGAGGGCAGGGGAAGCATGTGGGCCGGCCCCCTGACTCCCTGCAGGCTGCGGCTTCTGTCCTGAGAAAGCGGGGCGGCAGGAGCAGCTTCCGACTAATGGGAAGGAGGGACACCTGCAGTCCAGGCCAGGGAGGCTGGCAGCTACCCCAAGGCCTCTAGCGACCTCCTGGAACTCTGCCTCCATGAGGAGATGGGTACAGGCTTTCCTGGGTTTGCCCCGGGTTGGAATGGGACTGAAATGAAGGAGACCCTGAGGGATAGGAAAATGGTCCCTTTAGGAAACTGAAAAATGTGAGGGTCTCAATGCTGAAAGGAAGCCCCCCGCCCCCTCCCTGAGAGAGACTGGAGAGTGGACAAATTAGACTCATTGATGGGGTTACTGGGCCACGGTTCATGGCCACAGCCATGCCATACCCTAGGGGTATCAAAATGTGTGCTTGTGGGGCCTCGCCCCCTGCCAAAACCAAGCCAGCCCCACTCCTTGTGTCCTTGGACCTCTCTTCCTGTTCCCTGCTCCCAAATGCACCCCCCATCCTCCCTCAGCCCCCCTGCGTCCCAGAGTTCTGTTCACTCAGAATTGTAAATGTTTAGTTGTGACCATGACATATTGTTTGGGTCAGTGTTCCTTTCCAATGCATACTAATATATTATGGTTATTATATATGAATATATTTAATGACATGGACAAAGTTGTGGATTTTCTTTTTTTTTTTAAGTTTTTCTTTTTTTTTGTTAGAGTTGTAATGGACCCAGCTGGAACTTGTAACGTGGGCCTCACATGATAGAACTAAATTCAGATATCAATTAAATAAACTCTTGTACACTGTTCTCTGTCTCCCAGTCTTTATTGGTGGCCTAAGCTGTGGGTGGTGGGCATGCGGGGAGGGCGAAGGCTGGCGAGTCTGGTCTAAGCCCCCTCCAGCCAGACAGAGCCCTGCGTTCTTCACAAAGCCTGAGACAGAGCCCCAGCTACCCCCCAAAAAACTTTCCAACTTTGCTTGGAAAGTCCTAGGTGCTTGCTAGCTCCGAACGCAATTTTGGGCTAAAAGGCTCTCAACGGGACAATCTATACTTCTGTCCCCAAGAAATCATCCTGGGTTCCATCCGTGCCACTCCCTGGGGCTCCAGGTCAGGGGGACTCACGGGACAGGGCAAAGAGAGGTGTGCCACCTGCCCCAAATTCAACAGCAGGGCCTCTGATGCATCCCCATCTGATTCAGAACCTTCAAGTAGAGGAGTTTCTGCCTTTCACATAACCAGATTCTTCTATTCAAAGCCAAGAAGAGACACAAGGAAAGACAACAGGGTTAGTGAAATTCAAAAATTGTTTTCAAGCCACTGCTAGAGGCTTCGTGCGGTGCAGGGGCTGGGCCCGTGCCAGCACCACGCAGCCACCAGGAGCGGAGCTCTCTGGGTTTCTGAGAGGCTATATTTAAACCTCCAAATGGCTGTGATTTCTTTATTAAATAAACAATCCAGTCATTAGGCACATGTTGTGTTGCCATGCAAAGGGGAGCCGATGAGCACCAGGAAGCTGTAATTTCTGCACCCAGCTGTTTTGAAGACAAGCCTCAGCCATGGGCCCGGTCTGGCTCCTCGGCAACGCAGATTCGACTGACCCCTGGGAGACGGGGACAGCCCTTTCCTTGCCGCACAGAGAGCTGGCTGAGATGCCTTCAGCTCCCAAGGAAAAAACGCACCAGCCCAGCCTCCTCATTCGTCCGGCTCTGAGGAACGGGAGCCGTGCTCTCAGAACCAGGGGTCAAAGCCAGGGCAGGGGTGGTCTCCGGTGTCCCAGTCGGTCTCAGATATAAGTCCCTGCTGGAATGACATACCTAACACTGGGTGGGCAGGGACAGGCTACACAGAAAGCACGCCCTACTGCGGTCCTGGGCTCACCCCAAGGCCAGTTCAGACCCAGCTGGACCATTTGCAAGATTTCAGACCTGCTGAGAGGCTGGGCCTAAGAGGTTTGTGCTGCCCTTGCTCAGCTTTGGTCATTCTGGGTCAAGGGTCCAGTTCTCAAGGGCCTTTACAATGTGGCTTTTTCCTGTCCTTTGTAAGACAGTTGTCTGTGCCTGTAGGAGAGGACCACGTTTCCTCTGGGACTCCACCACAGCCACTCCATCCCTCACAGCACAGAAGCTACAGCCCCAGGCCCCAGGCCTGAAGGAAATACGCTGTTGATCAGAGACGCTAGAACACGGGTTGTAAGCAGCCCGGCCACCTCCCAGGGCCTTATACTACTGCTGGGGCGAGAAGGCACTGACATCTGCCAAACTCAATGCAGGAAGTATACTGAGTCTGCTCAGTACTGGCCCAAGGTGGCTGGAAAAGTCCATCTAGAGACTGAAAGGCTGGGGCACAGGTGGCTGACTGGTCCCCATCAGGAACTCCAGGCCCAGTGCATCCAGTCAAAGACCCAGAGCCTGCTGGGCGAGAGCATCCGGGCTCTGCCACCTCCCGGAGACTCCCTCCCGGAGAGCTCCTCCCCCTCCTCCCAGAGACAGAGCCCTGGGATGGGGACGGCCTGTCCCGGCAGAGACACTCCCAGGTTTCAGATTTTGTCGAACAGACATCTCTTTCTATGTTCTTCTAAGACTAAATAAAGACATAAGAAATACGCCAAGAAAAACTGAGAGTGAAAGGATGAACAGAGCCAGTGAGAAATGCGGTATATGGACGAATTAACTCATAGTTTCATCAACGCGGGGCCTCAAGGAGACAGCAAGTCATTGCCGGAAAGAGGCAAACGCTTTTTGTTCCTGGCACGTGGTTGGAAGTCTGAAGGTGTAGGAAGCAATTAGAGGAAAGATGAGTTCTTGATCCTTTTTTTTTTTTAAAGATTTTATTTTTTTCCTTTTTCTCCCCAAAGCCCCCCAGTACATAGTTGTATATTCTTCGTTGTGGGTCCTTCTAGTTGTGGCATGTGGGACGCTGCCTCAGCGTGGTTTGATGAGCAGTGCCATGTCTGCACCCAGGATTCGAACCAACGAAACACTGGGCCGCCTGCAGCAGAGCGCGCGAACTTAACCACTCGGCCACGGGGCCAGCCCCTTGGTCCTTATTTTTAAAATAAAGGAGAAAAAACCTTTAACTTCAGCAGGGCTAGGTTAGAAAACCCAACTGGATCAAAGAGGACCTTGAGCCAGTGCACGCAAGGAGCTCTTGGGGTGAGCCCGAAGCCGCGGCCGCAGGGAGTGTGGGTTCGAAGGAAGCCGAGGCCCACCTTGCTGACGTGGAGGGAAACGCAGCCACAGGCCGCTGGCCGCGCTCGGACTGGTCAGGAGAGAGCCTGAGAGTCGGAGAAGCAGAGGGCTGTCGGGAAGTCTGCTGCAGCCTCGTGGAAGGCGAGTCCCAGGGATCCGCCGGGGCCCAGGCGGTCCTGAAAAGATCAGACTGTCTCGGGGCTGATGAAAACTAAGCTTTAGTTACAGTCATTAATAATAAGGAAGTTTCAACAGAACAAAAGTACCAGTTGTAACCAGCTATCTGGATTTCTTTATATGGTATCCAGACTTAAAATGCTTATAATTAATAAACAGTTAAGTCAAACAATACTTACACTGTTATTTTAATCAAGTTTATTTTCACTGAGAAAGCACCCAAGGTGATGGGTGCTGAGGCCAGTCTTGCTTCTTTATGCTCAGGGGAGGTCTTACTGCTCACACCACCGACTGAGTCAGAGCGTTGTGGGCCACCCAGGACCGCCATCCTGACATCTTTGAGGGGAGGACCAGGTCTTGCCAAACCAAGCTGGAAAATGCCACCTTTAGGTCAGCCACATTACTCTAGAGTGGGTCTTGATGCAACAGATTCCCAAAGTGGCTCGTCCCAGCCACTCGGGTATGCTTTGCCACACTCAGCCTGCCTTTCGGTTACGCGTGGGTGGGTGTCTCACGTGAGTAGCCCACCCCCAGGGTGCTAAGGGGGAGCCTTTCCTGTGAGCCTGCCTGCCCGGCACTGTCCCCCGCTCCAGCCAGGCCCTGCCCAAGGCTTGGACGGCAGGTCCTCACAGTCTAAGCTGGCCAGCTTTCACCCCCCCTCCCCTGCCTGTGGGTCCAGAGAAGTGAAGTCACTTGTCCAGGTCACCCAGCTAGCAGTGCTGGGCTGGGCCTAGAGCCCACTCAGTCAAAAGAACAGAAGCCGCTGTGTGCAGACATCGGCTCAGTGTTTGGCTTGCAAAGGCCTTTCCATGTGGCTGAGCCAGGACGCCGTGGCTCTGGTTCAAAGACGCCCCACGAGTTGCTGGGGCTCCGTGCTGAGCAAGTCAAGAGAAGGTAAGAAAGTCAAACAGACCCTCAGTGCCGCCTCCCATGGCCCCAAAGTGGGGGGCTCCCAGGAGACACTTTGTACAGATCTGGGGTTTCACACGACAAGACTAGAAGCCGTGGCTCTGCAGATTCTTGATCTTCCATCGGGCGATCCGTTAGCAACCCCTCCCCCCTTCAAGGAAGATGCTTCCCAGGTGCCTTACCACCCAAAAGCCCTTGGCCCCCCGTCCAGCATGGCCCCTCTGCTTCAGGAACACACCCGTCTTGAAACGAGCCTACTTCCATATCCTCTGCGTCACTTCGCAATCCAGGCCCCTGACAGCATCATGGTCCCTGACAGCATGACTCATGCTCACAGCTGGCCCTGCTCCTTGCCCTCTCATCCCGTGGCCACCTCTCATCTAAACGTGGCCCCAGCCATTCTGGTAAATCCGCTGCCAAGGCTCACCCTTCCAAGGCCTAGCCCTGGTCTGCGTGTTGGCAGCCTGTGGAGGTGAGCAGGAAGCAGGGTCCAGACACACAGGAGCGCCTCCGATCTGCCTCGGCCCGCTCTCCCATCCTCACATGAGTGTGCTCTGCTGAAAGCACGCGACAGAACCCCCGAGCCTCGGCCGTGGAGACCTTCTGGCCCACTGGGTTTAGACTTGGGCTAAAGGAGGAATCCTCTCCGGCGGAGCCGAGCAGTGTGCTGTGTGCTCACACATGCTAACTCACCTGTCTTCACGGCGATCCTCGGAGGCAGGAACTAGTCTTTCCATTTTCTAGATGAGGAAACAGAAGCACAGAAAGGGCACCTTGCCTTGCTCACATACCTGGTAAGTGGTGTGGTCGTCACCTGGTTCAGGCTCTCTGCCTTCTGGGCACTTCCTGGGCCCCTTGTGGTGGAGCAGGGCCAGTGAACTGTGAGCAGAGGCCACGGGTTCCCTTCTGGGCGGAACATTCCGCTGCGGGTATGCAGGCTTCCACAGTCCCCTCTGCCCCTGCCAGAGCCCCAGCGGCCAGCCCATCAGCCCGGGTTCTGGAGTGCGGAGCCGTCATCAGCGCCCGTGGTGACCTGCGTGACCACGCAGCAGGAGAAGACACCTATGTCTGGATGGGTCCGGCTGCTCCGATCTGGGGCGTGTGAACGCAGCACGTCCTGTCCGTTCTGCTGATACAGAGCAGGGTCCAAGTGTGAGCCCGGGCGGGTCCAGGGCTAGATGGCCTCTCATGGGAGAGAAGCGTGTGTCACTGCCACACAACTCCACATGGAAGCAGGACTGCTCAGGCGGGGCCCTGAAGTAACCCAGTCCCTCTAGGGAAGAGCCCCTGGGAAGAGGGCTGCCCGCCCTCTGCAGCGATTTACGACTTACCAAGCAGAGGAAGCCATTCCCCCATGACTGAAGGCCGCACGGCAGCCCCCAGGTCTTTCCAGGACCCCAGAGGCTTAGGTCCCAGGAAACAATGCTGCGCCAGGCTGCATCACAATGCTCCTGTGTCTGTCCACAGGCCCTCTTGAGGGCAGTCACCCGTAGTATCAGGGAAATCCACAGGAGACCCTCAGGACTCCCCTCCCACAGGCCCGTTCTCTCCTCTTCCTCAGAGAAATCTTGTGCTTTGCGAACTGCCCCATCACCCACCTTCGTTCTTTCCCCTCTAGCTATGGAGGGCCCAGCAAGGCCACCGGCCCAGCCTGCTTTCTGCACAGAGAGGACAGTGGGCCCTCTGCCCTCCTGACCCAGAAGTCACTGACGCTCCCGTGGGCCTGGCAGCCTTTGCAGGCCTTCCCCACCTGTCTTCCCTTTTCCATACATGCACACACACACACAGGCACTGCATACATGCACACACGGGGGTGACAGCCAGTTTAGGAGTCAAACACAGGCACTTCTCTGGACCTTTCTCTGGACCCTAAACAGTACTTTCCAGCCTGATCACTCCCCACCCCACCTCATCCAACAGACTTGATTCTGGCTGCTTAGAAAGGTGTTTCAGCCTTGGAAAATGGGTTTACTATCCCTGAGGAAATGAAAAAGATTGTGCTTCCAGGTCTGAAGGCAGTTCCCATGGCAGAGTTCAGGAATATTTCTCAGCAACGGCAGCAAGCACCACTAGGAGCGGGATTGGGCAGAATGGCAATCACACACCCAGATGTGTGCCTGTGTGGCCACCCCTCCCACACGGCCCTCGTGTCCCTTCTTCTCCGTGCCTGGACGCACATGACCTTGGCTGTTCACTTGTTTCTCACCCGGGCATGTGACCTCCCCAAGGAGCCCAGACATTCGAGGTTACAAACTGCTTGGTGGCCCCCAGGACGCCCAGCACACTGTGGGGGGCTGGAATCCCTTGGCAGCCATGGGGCCGTGACCACCTGAGGAGCCTTGGGCTAGCACCAAAATGACCACGGCAGACACCCAAAGGGCCACACTGGGCCCGATGCTCCAGGCGGCTCTCCAGAGCGGTCAGGCTAACTGCCTTTGCTGAAGCAACGCACATGGAGAGTTCAGAGCTTTGCGGGAATTTATTGAGAGCAGCTTTCGTGTACCAAAAGGGCACTGAACTTTCTCCATCCTTGGCAGGGCACGGCTGGGGGTCCCTTTATCGCCACTACTTGGTAGGCCAGACTGCGACGACCACAATAGCCACGAGCAGCAATAAAATCACCAGAATCATCCCTGAAAAACAGAAGCAGAAAAGACCCCTTTAAGATCCACACCAGAAAAGCGCTCCATATCCTATTTGGTATCTTCGGAGAGGACGGTGGACGCAGCTCCTCAGTATGTCCGTGCCGAGCCTTCTGTTTGAGGTGTGTGTGTGCGCGCGCGCGTGCGTGCGTGCCTGTGTGTGTGTGCGTGGCTCCGGGGCACTGCTGCTGCACAACTCTGGCTTTGCAGGCTGGTGGGTGCAGAAGCGCGGGGCTCTAGGCAAACCGGAGATGGCCCTCCCACCTCGACTGCGGGGGACCTGGGTGGGGCCTTGCCACTCAGCCCGGGACGGGGAGGGTGCGCGCGCAGCCCCTAGCCCAGCTTCTCCCCGTAGCTTGGCCCTGTTTTCTGCCTGCATTGATGAGGCATCGATAAAGCAAAGGGCTTCCGCGTTTACAAAGAAATCTTAACTCTAGATCTGCTTTCTCCGCCATCCACATGGCTTTGCCTTTTCTTCTTATGCCCGATACTTAGTCACCCACCTGTACAACCAGCCAATAGAGGGACTTTCTCTTCATATATAGTTTTTGTACCACTATTTTCGAGTTTTATGTCTTCAGATTCTTGGCTGGGGAACACAAAGGAGGGCACTAGCCCTCGCAGCCGGTCTGCTCCCTGCGTCCAGCTCTGCGGTCAACCCGCCCCACCTCCGAGCTCCCGCATCTCCCTTATTGCTGCCCGTTCCTTCCACTGACGCTGACGAGGCGGCCGTCACTCAGCGAGTTCACCGCCTCCTACTCCACTTACCCGGATGTAAAGAGCGCTCACCATGGCCGTGGGACCGCCGCTACGAAGGAAGCACTCAATAAACCTTTGCTCACGCAAGGTCCCCGAGCTACTGAGGCCCGAGAGGGAAGTGAGGAGCAGATGAGATGAAGCCTGTGAAAATGCCCTCCAAAGTAACAAGTGAGTCAGACGCACAGGATGCTGTGGTGGTTTGGCCACCAGGACTACCCTCCTCAGACTGAGGACCCGTTTGAGGAAAAGTCAGACTCCCAGGAGTTCACCAACTTATTCTCTTACAGGAAGCCATTAACATATTATTGATCTTATTAGCTAGATAACCGCTGGCCATGATAGGCTATTTAAATTTCAATTAATTAAAATTAAAGTCAAAAATTCCGTTTCTCACTTGCACTAACCATATTTCAAGTGCTTAAAAGCCACATGTGGCCAATGGCTACCATATTGGATGGAGACAATAAAGAACATTTCCATCATCATAGAAAGTTCCATTGGACAGAAGTGACACAGAGTGTGGAGTTTCAATAATTTTATTAACCGCTGCATCCCCCGCTTCTGTGACAGTGCCTGGCGTGGAGACTCAATACATATTTGTTGAATAAATGAATGAATGGCTGTTCAATGTCTTTTCAACACTCACTCTACACTTGGATAGCTTCCCACAGCAAGAATTCTGCTTTCCCTTCTTCTTGAGTTGGTTTTGTTAAGCTACATTTTGCTGGGAAACTGCCCATTTTTTGAGTATTCAAAAGTATTGGCATAAAACTGTTCATTATATTCTCTCATAATTTAAACACTATGCTGTATCTGTGTCCTTTTCATTGCTAACGCCACTTAGTTGTGCATTCTTCTTCTTGACTAGCTTTGCCACAAGTGTGCCTCTTTTTATTAATCTTTTCCATGAACAAGTTTTGACTTTGTTGATCATCTCTTGTTTATTAATTTTCACATTTTTATTAATCATAATATTCATAGACTTTCTTTGGATATACTTTCTTGTTCTTTCTCTAACTTCTTGAATTGAAAGTTAGCTCATTCATTTTCCATCTTTCTTCTAAATATCACCCTTCTAAAGCTACAAGTTTTGATAGGAAATAATTTCATTGTTGTTAGTTTCTAAATTCTAAATATTTAAAAATGTTCATCAATTTCTTCTTTGTCCCCATAATTATTTAGAAGTATGTTTTAAAATTTCCAATTTATATTGAAGTATGCTTATCAAAATACATATTTTTTAAGTTCTGAGATAATACAGGCACTATACTTTGATGTGAAAATATCTGTGATTTCCATTGGTGACAGTCACAAGCACGAGCAATACCGCTGTGGCTTGTTGCCTACTTTCTTAATTGAAGAAAACGCTAAATCTCAATTAGAGGTTAGTGAAAATAAGAATGAAATTTGCTTTCCCATCCAAGTTCCCTAAATTCTAGCCACAGATCTCCAGGGTTCAATATCATTCAGGTAGTGTAAATTTTAAACCCAACCCATGTAAACACACCCTGTCCATGGTTTTAGATACTGAGGAACCTTCTTTGTCATCTCCCTGTGACAGTGGGTGAATTTTTTCTAATACCCCCTCTTTCTCTGATGATCCAATCTTTCGAGAGTGTCCCCTCTCAGGGACCTAAGATTTTTTCCTCCTGTCTTCATGTGGACATAAACCCAAGCTCTACATCAGGAGTGGGCAAACTCTGGCCCACAGGCCCAGTCTGGCTGGTGGTCTGTTTTTTGTACAACCCATGAGCCAAGAAGCGTGTTTTATATTTTCAGTGTTGTCAAAAAAGAAGAAGATGTGACACACCGTCTGTGGTCTGCAACGCCTAACCTATTTCCTGTCTGGCCCTTTCACGGGATTTTGCCGACCCTGCTCGACATCACTACGGCTGATAACGCCCCAGCAGCCGCATCCGTTCGTTTGCTTAGGTTCTGGTTGCCAGTTCTCTCTCCATTTCTTTCATCTGGGGATTTCCTTTCTTCCTTGTAAACTCAGCTCTGCATTAACATTCAGGGGGTTTTGTAACATTTGATCTAGCATTTCGAGATGCTCGTCATAAGGTGTGTGTGAGTGGATATCATCTCTGTCCATCTTCTTGCCAGAACCAGAAAACAGATCTCCTTTTTATTCATTTCTGCCTCCAGAAGCATCTTCAGGTTGACCAAAAGCTTCAGCTGGGCAGGAATCCCACTACTTCCTGGCTGGGGTGAGAGGTTTACCTTGTGCAATACCAGGAAATATAATGGCAATGGAGGAAGCGGACAGACTGAGGCAGAGCGCGCAGGCAACTGCCAGGCCGGAGCCTCGGCTGACCCGAGAGACGGGAAGGAGCTGTTTCTGAGGAGCGAAGGCAGATGATGAGCGGTGTTTCAGGAAGTACTCTCACGGATGTTCAGGCGGGATCAGAGCTGGGAGAGCAGTTGAGACCAAGAAGCTCCTTGTGCAGCAAGCGTTTCAGACCGAGGCTGCAATGGCCCAAAGGAGAGGCCAATAAGTGACCTTGAATTTTCAAATCAGGGCGATTGTGAGAAGAACAGAACAAGGATGAGAACAAAGAAATAAGGAACAATAACCGGCTGGGAAGAAGAAACCAGCCATCCGGGTTTAGTTTATTTACACGAAGCTTGCAGTCCAAGGGAAGACGCCTCAAGGTGTCAGTAGTTACCACCATCTCCTCCTTGGGCCACTGTGCTGGAGTGACCTGCTGCTCACTTTACCCAATCCACTCTCCACAACTGAGCTGGACTGGAAAGCAGATCAGGTTACTTCTGGGCTTAAAGCTGTCTGATGGCTTAAAGTGAAACCCGAACTCTTCATGGTGGCCTAGAAGGTTCTGTGCAGTCTGGCCCCTGCCCCTGAAGCCACACTCTGGACCTGTGCTCCAGCCATCCTGGCCTTTGGTTCCTCCAACAAGCCACGCTCCTTCCTGCCTCCTGGCCTTTACACATGCTGTCCTTTCTCTGCCCAGAGAGCACTGCCCGCTCTTGGCCTAGTTAATCCCTACTCGCCCTCCAAAACTCAGCATGTGTCACTTCCTTCTTGACCTCAGATTGACTGTGCTCTCACTGTCCCCTCTGGGTCTCTGTAGTGACCCTTCTTAAATCATGATTTAGGTCCTCAGCTAGTTACCCTCTGTCTCTGCCCTGGCACATGAGCACCTACGATACGGACTCTGCCTGCCTCGTTCCCCACCATGTCCCTGGTACCTGGACCAGAGCCTGCTCACAAAAGAGGCACAACACATCCTTTTGTATATAAATGAATAAATGTATTGAATGTCTGGGAGGGACAAGAAGAGCCAATACAAAAGAAATAGAAGGAACAGTCAACAGGGAGAGAGAAGCTGAAAAAATGTGTCAAGGATGCCAAGAAAAGAGAAAATTCAAAAGGTGGTTAACAGTAGTCTACAAACACTGGGAGGCACCAGGAGGACAGGGAGAAGCTCCTGGCTCTGGAGACCTTTACTGTGTCCGCAGAAGGGCGGGGGTGCCTGTTGGGACTGTATTAATACCTGGTTCCTCTTTAAGCTGCTAATCATTCTACTACAGAAACTGAATTATACAAATTGGGCCATAGTAAAGGAATGACAGGGTACGCAATACCCGTGAAAGACGCAGATGCACTTCAGCTCCTGACAGCACAGGTACTAACTTGATAATATGTGATAAACTGGGTGCTTGTCCAAAGATGAAAAGGGGTACGTCGAGAGCAACGACAAATAAGACTTTTACATTTCAAACAGGGTTCCTGTGGGGAGGAAATTTTCAACAGGTTTAAGTAAACTGGTGTGCACCTAAGGGTCAAGCAAGGAAGTCATTTTAAGATGGCAAGTGACGGTGATAAGCAAGAGCCAGCTGCAGCCTTTTGGATTCTTTTCGTCAAAGAGAAGGTATTTGCTGCTTATCGCTGTGAGCCTTTCTCTTTACGAAGCCCGGCTTTCCTGGAATGTGATGGCAGCGCTGGCATCCTTCTCTCCTCTGAAGGACATTGTGGAAAGAGTAACCAAGGGCCTTTTTAAAGCAAGGGAGCTAAGCCATGCCATACATGGAACATTCACGCACGCCAGGTTCTGTACTGACTGCAGTGGGTGAATCGCCTCGCTTAATTCTCAGCTATAGAGAACTCTCGACTCCAATTCATCGACAAAGAAGCTGAGGGTCCCGAAGGCTGACTCTCTTCCCGAAGCCCTACCACTGGTAAGAGGAAGAGCTGGAAATGGAATCCAGGTGGGACCGACCCCTTGGCCCAGACTCAACCTCCCTCTGCACCAGGGGGCCTGTCTGGGGGGATCCTGACTCCTGACAGCGTGGGGTTTATCAGGGAGAAAGGCCCAGACTTTGGGCTAAAAAACTGGGATAAAGAGCTTCTTCTCTCTTTTTTTCTTCTTCTCCTCCCTTTCTCCTTCTTTTACCTTTTTATGGTGGAAAAATTTAAACAAATACAACAGTAGACAAAATACTGTAGTGACCTGCAATGAACCCATCACTCAGCTTTAACAAGGATCGATTCATGGCTAACCTGCTTTTATCGCTACCCTCACCTGCTCCCTGTCCCCAGTGTATTATTTTGAAATGAATCTCAGACATATTTCATCTACAATTACTTCAGTAAGTATCACTAAAAGATAAGGCATCATTAAAAAAAGCCCACCACCACACAGAAGCTGTGCTATTTCTTAAAGACGGGGGCAGTAAAGACCCTCCGACACTCCAGACGCAGGAAAGTGGTCCCAGCTAGAGGACGCAGGAGACCATCCCGCCGGATGGCCACGGGGAGAATCTGCACAGTGTTCAGCCACGTGTGAGAGAGAACCTCTTTCTCTTGCCTCAGAGTAGTGCTCCAACCTCAGGGGGGCTAGTCATCCATCCCCCAGCTGAGGAAATGTTTGACATTTCAGAACGAGGAAAGACAGTTGAACTTCTGGGGACCTGCCAACTTCTTAAACAATGAATGCTCTTTGCCCCCAACCCTAGCGCAAAAACACCTGGCGCGGCTCCTGACAACGGGATCATTTCCTCCGCGCCTCACTCAGCTCCGCGCCTGGCACTGCTGGCACCTGGCAAGGCCGTTTCCTCCCAGTGCCCAGTGCCCCTTTCAGGGCAGGCAGGGGATGCCAGAGTTACAAGAGTGGAAAAAAAGGTCCATTTCCTTTGGTCAGTTTACCAGATGAGTATTACTCACCCACTTACAATATTTACAAGTCCAGCTCATGGCAATTAAAAAAAGATGTAAGAAAACAAACTCCTTTTCAAACTGGGAAAGGATATGAAACACGGCCTCTCAGAACAGTGTTGTGTTTTCTGAAGATTGTTCATCTGGATTAATGGTCCATGTTTTTTTCCAGTGAAACACTGGAAACCTGCAAATTACGGAGGCTGTGCTGCCAACACCCCTGCCACAGCTGAGCCAGGTAACAGCACCGAGCTCTTGCTGACAAGGAGGGGGACGAGGAGAGTGCGGAGTCCGTGAGAGGGAGCGCAGACCCCCGGACCTGCCCTCTCCCCCCAGCTGCGGGGAAAGGTGGAGACAAGCATGGTGGGAGAGCAGGGGGCACGGAGCAGTGAGGGGGCGGGAGGCAGGGGGATATGAAGGGCAATTTTATCTGGAAGTCCTTTTATTTGGTTTTGTTTATCACAGGAAAGCCACACTGGCTGCCTGTTATTGTTGGTTGTTTTAAACCAAAATATATAATCCCTTACTCTCTGCCTTGTTCTTCACCCTGGAAGAGTTAGGGCCAAGAAACACCCCTTCCACAGCTAACAACCTCGAAAGATCCAGAGGACATTTACGAAAGGCTGCAGGTCTGGGGGCTTTTCTCCAGCCCATCAGTGGGTGACATTTGCTTATGTATTAGCCAGTTGGTTCTCACTAATCAAACAGAATTTTCGCAGCAGACTCCTGAGCTGAGGTGGGGAATAAGCAAGAGAAAAGACAAAACTGGAATATTTGTTTTCAAAAGTTCATGTAAATGTTCCCTTTAATCCCATTACTGGGCAAATAAGCTAAGAAAAGGGGAGCTGCCACGCAGAGAAGGTGAACATATTGACATTGTGATCTCAGACTGAGCGGCTGGGGAGCTGCGGGTGCCCTCGAGGTCACCCCTCGGCCTAGGCTGCCCTGTGTGCCCTGCTCGTGGCCGCAGGGTATGGGTGGGGGCTGCCCTCTTCCGACCAGCCCAGAAGCTCAGCAGGTAGGGAAGGCCGTCCTGGGGGCTTGGGTCTGCCCGAGTGGTGGGGGTGGTGGGAGAGGGCGCCTATGGCCTCTGCTCTCTCCCCTCTTGAACCTATGTCCCCCATGGTCCCACATTTCACTCTCCCCGCCCTGTGCTCTCCTTCACACACTGAGCAAAGCCAAAGTCTTCACTGATGTGCTGAGTTCGGTCTGCTCTCCTCAGGCATCAGCCCGTCCCTCCAGGCTCTCGTGGCCCTGTTGGTGGGTGAACCTCCCTCTGCAGTGCCAGCGGGCTCCCCGGCCTCCTCAACAGACCTTCCAGCCTCTCTCCCCGCCTGCTTACACCCTCGTCCCTTCCTCACCCGACCCCAGGACCCAGCTGCTGACTGCTCGGCCGGGCCTCCACCTCCTCCAGGAAGACTGCTCAGTCCACCAGACCGCGCGTCCCCTGGAGTCCGAGAAGCATCTACAGCCAGGTCAATGCTCTCAAACGACTGTCCTTCATCTGTCAATTCTTATTTATTACTATTTCTTTCCTTAAGTCACAGGATTTCCGACAACAGGGACCACAGAGTCTGACGTGGTGGCAGGGTGCTGGTTTGGGGGGTCAGGGACACTTGACTTCAAACCTGCCACTTCCGACTTCATAGGCTTGCTGTGAGGATTCAGTAAGATGAAGTGCATAAAACTTCTAGAACATACCTGGCACTCCCTAAATGGCAGCTATGATGACAATAATTTTTGCTCCTTATATAACCCTTTGCCTAAGAATGGTGCCTTGTGTACAGCAGATGCGCCATAAGCATCCTGTGAGAGAGCTGGCCTCTCAGTTGAACAACAGAAATGAAACATCATTCACTCCACAAGAGGAGGAAGAGGTGCAAAACCAGAGGAACACCTGGGTGGCATTTAGTTTAGAAACGGAGAGCCCAGCTCTAGCCGAGGCCCCGCGGAGATGACGGGTGTCCAGGCGAGGCTGGAAGTTCAGAGTGGAACATCTGGCAGCATCCGTTTCGGTGATTAGCCACAGGAAGGGCAGCTGTGCTGGGCGAGACGCTGGCTGAAGTCAAAGGCAAGCAGAGCACAGCCAAGTGGACACCAGGTGAGAGAAGCTGTGAAAACCGAAATGTGAAAGGCCTTTGAGGAAGGGAAGGTCAGGGCAGGGGCAGACGCTGAGGATGGGGTCACGGGCGAGAGAAGAAGGTTAAGAGAAACCCCCAGGGGCACCTAGAAGACGCGCAGGAAGCCTGAGGGAGCTGTGGAGTTGGGCCCTGCACCATGACATATTCAACAATGTGGGACAGAGAGGGCCTCAGAGGCTGGCGAGCCTGGGCACTCTAGCTATGGCAGCACGAATGATAATGACAATGACGATGAAAATGATAGCAGCAGCGAAACATGAATAGAAGTAAAAAACAAGAGTTACTCTTGTGCCATGAAGTACACACGCTCAGAAAGTTTTACCGTGCTCAAGCCCCATATTATCCCCACCATGAGGCAATGAGGCTAATAGAGCAACAATTTTCCCCAGTTTACGGGTGAGAAAATGGGGCTCAGAGGTTAACCACCCCACAATGCCTTTAGGCCAACCCTGTGAAGGCAGGAGGCCAAGAGCAGGACTGGCTTCGGGCAAATGGCCACCTTCTCTGGGAAGGAGCATTGTGGAGCTCAGCCTGACTCAGGCAGCTGGGGTTGAGGGGGAGAGGAAGCAACCTGGGCAGGCCTCGGAAGTCCTGCCAGAGAAGGTGGAAACCCACTGTGACACAGAAGTGACAGCGCAACTCCTCAAAGAAATACATTAGAAAGCAAAGCTAGGGCCTGGAATCCGCCTGTGTTTTGGTTCTGACTGAAAACAAAGAAAACTTGAACTAAACAGATCTCAACTTTATCTCGGCTTTATGTGATGCGGACCGAACGTGTCTGTGACTGTGTTTGTGTCTCTGCCTTTCGACAAGATGACAGTCTAGGAACACAGCATGGGGGAAAGAGGCAGGGTTTGCCAACTCCAGCCTGGCCCCTTGCTAGCCTAAGGGAGCAAGTTACCCAACACCTCAGGGCTAACGAGGGATGACGCCCGTTTCCCAAAGCTGCAGGAGGATTAGGCGACATTTCATAATGGCCAAGGGCATGGCACACAGCCGCTAACTCAACACTGGCTCCATTCTGAAAAGTACAAGCTTCTTGAAGGTAAGAACTGTGGTCTTCTCTGATGTGACTGGCCCAGTGTCCCCGGAGTGTGTCTGGATTTGTGCTGAGGTGACATGGGGAGGAGAGAGGCACCCTCCTTACATTGGCAACCCCCCACCCACACCCCCGTCTCCTGAAGGCCCAGGACATCTGGAAAAAATTCACCTCCCCAGTCCCTGGGCTGGCACCCCATTTCTATGCAGACAAGAGGTAATGCTCTTCATGAATAGAAAAACTTGAAAAAAATCAACTCGAAAGAGAAGGTAGCCGACTGTGGGAGAAGAGAGTGGTGGAGAGAGAGACATCTGGGGGCCAGAGAGTGAGAGCATGCTCAGCAGGAATCAGGGGAAGGTGACCTGAGAGGAGTGGGGGTTGGGATGAGGAAAGAAAAAGGACTTGCCCAGAAACAGGAAATTAAAAGGAATTAAGACTGCAAGAGACAGGGCAGAGGAGCTGGGTGGAGGCCTAGAAAAAGGCAGGTTCCTGGGGTCTGGGCTCTGGGATCCGGGGAAGGAAGGCCTCAGTCACAGCCACAGGCTGCGGTGAGGCCGACACTTGGTCAACAGACCCAATGTGAGAGCTCATCGCAGCAGCCCAGGGCAGTCAGACCTGCAGCAGAGTGGGAAGACCTGTTGGTCAAGCTGTTGCGATGGGTAAGAGGAGCTGAGATAGCTGGATTCGCTCACAGCAGAAACGAACCCAACAAGTGTTTACTGAGCGCCTAGTGTGGGCCAGGTCCAACGGGGGCAAAGATCCTCCCGGCCCCATGATAGCGGCAGACAAGCAACCCATCCCCTCCTCCTCAAAGCAAAACAAAAAACCTCTGCAGATGACACCGTTCCTCAGAGGGAGTGTGTGAAAACTCAGCCATTACTGTTGCTTCCCGCACAGAAAGTGCCGGCTAGCTTCTAGGCCCCATCTGTGTTCTTAAAGTGTTCTTCATTTCCCTTCCCTGAAATAAGTTCAGCCCAGCGATCGCCACAATTCAACAGCAGAATTCAATTGTAAATAGATAATCCTTCATATCAGCAATCAAAAGCAGCTTATTAGGAGTTGTCAAGTCAATAATTTAATGCCTATTCTCTGGCGCATCAATATTTGCCAAGAAATATCCCCTCGTTGTGCCGCGTGTTACCCCTGGGAATGTGAAGCTGTCTGGAGTCTGGCAGAAATTCAAGTGTCTTTGAAATGACAGTCAGGAACTCTGTTATGGATATCTTGTTTTGACAATTCCCTCCTGACTAAGTGTCAAAAGATTTCTGGATGGCTCCAGTCAGGCTGTGGATCCACCACTACAAACACCTTCCTTTTGCTGTATGGACTGGGAACATCACCTGGCATCAATTAGGGAGAGCGGGCAAGGCGACAGGAGGACGCCATGGCCAGAGTTCTAACTCAGGTACGGAAAGGCAGAGCAGAGAGGCCACCAAGAGAATGCTTTTTCAATACATCACATGCTTATCCATCTGATTTTTTTTTTAAGCAAATCATTTGGCCAAGATGCCAAAGGCTACTGGGTGGCAGATCTGAACTGAGTCTCTGAGTTCCAAACCTCAGAAGAACATATTTGTTGGGGCGGGGGAGGGAGAAGAGGTTGGCAGTAGCCATGTCTGTTCACCTTGACCCTGCCTCTACAGACACAGCTCATGGGGCCAGCGGTGGAGCCCCAGTGGGGCCAGTCAGGCTCTCTCCTCTGGGAATTTGGGATTCTGGACTGCGCAGAGCTGGGGCTCAGTTACAGGAATGATGACACTGGAGAAGGGTGATCCACAAACTGGGTCCTGAAGATCCCAGCACGCACCTTTGTTCCAACTCTTCCTGAGAACTCGCTGGCTCAAATATTCCTTAGATTGTCACAAATAATGCAACATCATTCCAATACATTCCATGTTCTTTAACTTAAATGCCAGTCATTGCTTCTTAACATGCAACCAAGATCTTTCACTAAAGATCCCATCAGCAAAAATAACTATTTGTCTCTAATGATTTGGAAAAACATGAGAGTAACATGAGAACACTTTCGTGTTACTGGTCCAGTGCTGAAAGGACAGTCCAAAGGTGCTGCTCCTGAGAGCGGACAGTCCAAAGGTGCTGCTCCTCAGAGCAGACAGTCTGTGTTGCATCTAGCACCTACTCTGAATGGGACGAGGTCCCAACTGAAATAGCTGTCACCATTAAGAGGCCTTCTCAGATACCCAACTCTTCTCTTTTGCAGCCACATATCCTATTATTTTACAGTATTCTTTGACTAATGTTATAGATTGACTAACGTTGTAGATATATAATGTTATAGATGTCTTGAAGAGTCAAAGTGGATAAGAGATGTGCTCAAGTTCTCCGGCAAGAGGTATATGGAGCACAGATCAGTGCAGGAGAGCTCCCCTCTGTAAACAAAGCTAACAAGAACTCCTTGGAGGGGTGAATTAGTTGCTTGGAGACTTCCCTCTTGGGGATCCCTCTTCCCCCAGGGCACACCACGTAGGGGCCCATCGGGTGTCTGGGTCAAGCAGGTCCCAGGTGAATGCACATTGTTCCTGCCACCACAGTGCTTCTAATAAGAGCCACACCTGCCACCCTGAGTGGTGCTAGGCACTTTATATACATTACACAGACTACACATTGAGATGGTCAATAAATGTTTCATCAACAAATGAAACAGAAGGTCCTGACTCCTGACGTCGTTAGGAAAGCAAAAGCAATACTGATATCCTCGGGTTTCTGTATCACTACTGGACTTTAATTTATTTAACAAATATTGATTGAGCATGTACGGGTGCCAAGCACTGTTCTGGGCACTGGTGATACAGCAGTGAACAAGACAGACGAAGATCCTTGACCTCATTATGTTGCTATTTGTGTGTGTGTGTGTGTGTTTGTATGTGTGGGTGTGTTGAAGGGTGCAGAGGGTGAAGACAGACAAAACCCAAAATAAGTAAATCATGTAGTGTGCTTGAAAGTGGTAAGTACTTTAAAGAAAAATACAGCTCATCTCTTCCTATTGTGTATGGTAGGAGGTAGCTCAAAGGCATTGATCCCCTTTCCCTCAGGTTCTAGAAATGTGTAAGGGGGAAGGAGTGTTAATACTTTCCAGAAACCCGTCATCCCACAGTGGGATCTGGAAACATACTGCGGGTAAGGTTAGGGTGCCTTCCTACACGGCACCAGGAAACTGCCATCCTTGAATGTTAATAATATGTCAGCTTAGAAATAACACATTACGAAAGTTTGCTGGAATGAAGGGTGATGTAATGACAACTGGAAACAGAAAAGGGACTTATTATGGAGTGTAGGAAAAGGCGAGTTGGAGAGGAAGAACTTGTCAATGGGCACCCAGCACTTTCCAGGGCAGGGTACCCTGGCCAGCGAACTCTGGTACCTGCCTGGTCTGTGGGGTCGTGGGGTCTAATACGAAGCAAGAAGCAGTATGCTGCTCCCTGGACAGCGGCTATTCCTCAGATGGCCTGTTGTGACAGTTCTGTGCCCAAATGAAAAGAAGTGTGCTTCTTAAACTGATGGCTGCTGCCTTTATTAGGAGCCCTTTCACTTTATAATAGTGCTGGCCACCAGCTGGTTGCTGAAATTGAAAAGGAGGCCAGGTTGTGGTGGTAGAAGTCAGATGAAATAGTAGACACAAGCTGTCACCAAAAGTTTGGAAGAAACTGGGGAAATGCATTTCACTTAAAGTGGCGCCTGCTAGCACCAGTTCTGGTGTTTTGGGTAGAGGATAACTCTGTCATTTCAGAGGCCATATCTGCCCCCACCTAGTCTCAGCATTCCTTTGGCCTCCAAGGTGACACGGACTATAGATAACCAAGAGCCACAGTGGGGAGGGCGGGAGAAAGATGACCGTTAGGAGCTGTGGGAGAAAAGAAAAATAAGGGCTGGAGAGAGCAGCCAGACGTGGTCCTTTCCTTTTAAGAGCTGCCTTTTCCCAAATAACCAGAACATATGTCATGATTACTCAGTTTGGCTGTGAAGCCTGTCCCCATGGTTGAGGCTGAAAAATTAGCTCTACTGTGTTCAAGAGGTCACCCCTGTTTTCAAGTGGTCACCGTTAAGTGATCTGAAACTCTCTGGCCCACTAGCTTCTAGCACCGTGTGTCACTTGCCAACTGTGCAGCAAAATGACAGGACAAAAGCGTATGAAGGCAGGCGTGAACACAAGGGTTCCCTCTTTGGGAGGCCGTACAGCGTGGCAACTAGAGTTGCACCGTGGGCTGAGAAACCAGCTGGCTTGTGTTCAAATCACAGCTCGGCCATCTGGGTCAGGGACCTAATCCTCTAAGCCTAAATCAGGAGAACACTAACCCTCAGCTCCCAGAGTGGTCATGGAGACAAAAAGAGGTACAAAGTTTAGCGCTGAGCACACTACCTGGGCGCATGGCATGTTCTCGACCGACATTAGCTGCTACTATGACCTACTGGAAATTGTTCTTGCTATAACAGTGGCATTCACAATCACCAATCTTTGGACAGAAGATGCTTTGACCTGTGCCCCATCTGTGGTCACCTTAAGTCCTCACTGCTGCCCAGACCCGCCTGCTGCACACCACAGGAGGAAGGCCCTCTGAGAAGCCCGCCAGCCTCCTGCCCTGAGCGTGACTCCCAGCGCAGCCAAATATGGCTGCCACACTTTTCCCGAAAATCTTCTCTCTCTCACTCGTCAAAGACTCTATCATGAAAACAGATTTTGAAATTTACGTTCATGCAAAATTCTCCAAGTCTGTATGCCAGGATGTATAAAAACACCTAAATTAGGAGCACTTCAATAAAATGCAATTCCTATTTGTCCTGTCAGAGGGATGTGTATCGCCTACCCAGAGTGCCCCATGGTCTCTTTAGGCCCTGGAACACTAATTCAGCGACACTGCTGCAGAGAGATGCTGGGCTGCCGTGATGGAGCGAAAACTACCCAGCACACTGGTCAGCTGCTAACTGCTCATTAGGAGCAGGAAGAGAGCCCTCAGAATTGTTGGCCCCGTGAGTGTCACCAAGATTGGTAGAGTGAGAACAAAAAAAGAGACTTGGAAGCTGCTCTGCGCTGTGTCGTGGGCCTCTTCCAAAAGCAGCATCGGACTTGCAGTTGGATCTAGGAAATACGCAGGAGCAACAGGGACAGGCTGCAGAGCTCTCATACCAAATGCATGGTACCACCACAGGGTATTCACACTGTGGAGTGAACGCTCCCTTTGTCATGCAGAATGCTGCAATGATGTCACTTCCGTTCAGTACTATTCTCAAGCACTTTTCCCCACCCTCAAAGACATCCTTCTATGGAGAGCATATCATCTGAGCATCCACAGAACTTGACCTTCGCAGAGAGTGGCTGCCACTTTCAGTAGTGGCAACTGTCAGTGCAGCAGCAAACGGTGGGTATCCCTAAGTGAAAACTTAGAGTGGAAACCAGTGCCCCCCAAGCCCCATGCAGCTCTGACATTGTGCCCAGACTCAACAATGTCACCGATGAACCTACTGAAAGCAAATGGACAAGACCCCGAGCCATCCATTCTAGAATATGGCCAGCCTGAAAACTGGTGAGCAAGGATTCTCTTGGCAAGAAGGGCACAGAGAAGTATTTGAGGCCCAAGGATTCACGGTAGCAGAGCCGAAAGACTGGGAAACGGCTGATTCTGAGGGAACCAGACTGGAGAACTGTCACAAGAAGTGTGGCGTATGTCACTTTCTAGGCTGAGGCAACCCAGGCAGAAGTCTGTCTCCTCTCCCTTTCTCTGAAGGTGGCCAGTGTGTGAGGGGCTTAAACAGACCATAAAAATAGAGTCACAGAAAGGCACGCTGATGACCACAATGTGTGGTGCCATGTGTGGTGTCACAATGTGAGTGTCGTGGGTCACACATTAGCCTGTTTGAGCCAATCCCAGATATTTGCTTATCACGTGCCATGCACAAAAACACATAATATCTGCCTTTCCAATGCTTGCTGTTAGTGCAAATAATAAAAGGTGTTTGAGGGTAATACTAAAATGATGTCATGACTTCTCCTTATCCACTCTCCTGAAAAAAGTAGAACAGACAATTCAAAATGTCAGATTTGGCTTTGAGATATTTATTGGCTTACATTAAACATGGTCTGTCAGATGTTTCAGAAATCATTTCAAAGCAAAATAAAAAAAGCTGAATGATGACACATTCCCAATGCAACGGTCCAGATTTCCCACCTTGGCCCCTCACTCTCAGCTCGCCGTGCTCTCTCACACTCTGAGCCTTGGCAGGGATCGCTCACACGCCTCAGAGCCCTCTGCCGGCTCCCACCCAGCCAGCACTGGCTTTAGGCCTCGCCTCAGAACACTCCCTCCCCCGTGCCCAAGGCAGTCTTTCCTAGGCTTCTTCTGCATCCTGAACACAGACTTGACAGAAATTGACGTAGTACTTGAGTAAATTAACCATCGATTAGGTTCCTGGCTTACCTTCCCTCACAGTGTGTAAATTCTTTGAAAGGGCAGACCATGCATTTCCATGGCTGTGTCTCAGTGTGTTATCCACAGGGGCATATAACACACACTCAATACGTACTTGTGTTTTGGTTGACTGGATAGCTGCTCGTCGTTTAGACTCAAATAGTGTCTAAATAGTTTAGACTCAAATAGTGATATTAAGAGTCAGGAGTATGGATTTCAAATGATGTTTTTGTCACTCGGTGGTAGTTAATGTGGAGATATTCTAGCAGCCAGAAAGGTACTTGGCACATAGTAACTGCTCAGTAATTCAATATGTGTCAAATGAATGAATGAATGAATGAGTATAAAGTATCAATAAAACCGGTTATTAAGGAGTATTGGTTCTACAGAACTCTATACAGTTGCTACTGCCAAACTCAAAATCAATATATCGCCCATTAGTGGTTAACGATCTCAATAAAAAATTCTAGGAAAACATATTCTGTATGCATCTTTCAAGTAAATGAAGAGTGTGAAATTTTAGTGAAATGTTGGGATTTTACCAGACGCCTGTGGTTTCTTTTGAACACAGATGATTTAGACTCGGAGTTTTCAGCCAAGCGGACCCTCTTTGTATTGAATTGAACAGTCCAGCTCACTTTTCATTCATTCCCTGTAACTTTTTATCACCCTCTATTCGCAGACATCCTGAGAAGGAAATTACCAAAAATTACCTAACAATAGAAATGCTACGTTTGTTTAGAGCAGTGCTACTCACAGCGAGATGGCAGGAGCAGCAGCATTACTCAGAGCTGGCCAGAAATGCCACCTCAAGAGGCCCACCTCCCCGCTACAGAGCCTGAGTCTCAGGTGGGCCCTAGGAGGCTGAGGTGAGCAAGCCGTCCACGTGATTCTTCTGGTGCTGAAGCTTGAGAACCACTGGTTTAGTGGTTAGGATCGAAAGCTCACTGGAAGCTCTCCACATCATAAACCAAATATCCTTTGTGAACATGACAGGAAGAGCTGTGGCTTTCTCTGAGCACTACGAAGATAATGGGTTGGGGGTCCCCAGTTGGTAGGAAGGCCATTGTCCTGGGACAAAGCAGGCACCCAATGACTGTCCCTGCTGATGACACAGCCTTGTGAGGAAGTGGAGCAGCCTGGGATGTGTTCAACACACAAAACTCATTTGCCGTCACAATTCACTCCAGTCCCACACCAATATCACCTTGGCCTCATTTCCTCTTGACAAAAACAGTTCTGTTCTGAGGAGGCCTGCGAGACCAGAGCAGCAGCTGGAGGGCACAAAAGACTGTTCTGGCTTAGAATAGAGAGAGGCTCAAAGAATCACCCCCACTGGATCGCCAGACTCTTCTATTTAGCATCAGGTTGACCCAGATGGCCTTAGCTGCTAAGGAACTCTGACCCTTCTTCTTCCTCACAAAATCCTAAGGAAAGGCCCAGAAGAGGAAGAAGAACCTGTGATGAGAACTACACAGCAGGAAGAAGCTGGTATGATTTCAGCTTCAAATGCAATTGCTGGATGCAATACGCAGTGTGATATTTATTTCCCTGCATCAGGGGTCCTGATCTTAGATAACATTTTGTTTTTCTAGTGCACCCAAAGAATGAAGATTCAGGGTGCTGAAGCACTGGGTGCAAAATAAGTCAAAAGGAGGTACTTTCTCACTCACACACAGCTAGCCACAGCTGCCTGTCATCCCAGAGGGTACCCCAGAGCTAGCACGCTGGTGAGCTGGTTTTAAAGCATGGACGGACTCTGTTAACGGCTTTCTTCGAGCAAAGTGGGTGAGGAAATGAGAGAGGGAATGCCTAGTGATTAGTTCCTTATGGTCCTTACATTCTTGAAGTATACTCTTTACACCCGCTGGAACACTTCTGCATTCTTGATAGCAGGACTGTAATATAAGTGCTTTCCTTTCAGAGCACTGTCTTTTATTGACACACTAAAATATCCTAGGAGCGAGCTTTGCCTTCCTTCTCTCCTCACGCCCCTCCTTCACCACAGCCACGCTCTCCATGTCGTTCCTTGTTCTCTTTCTAAGAATGCAATAAACATTTCAGCACAATCTTTTCAATCCACATTATTTATAATATTATGAACATCCATCGAGCCTGGCTAGAATGGTAAGTAATAAATCAAACTTAACAACAACAAAAAAGGAAGGGGGAAAAAATCACCCTTTGGCTAGGCTAAAGCCTGAGACGTTTCATTCCCCAAAGGGTTTAGTTATGTTAGGAAAAGTGAGATGGGGATGAGACTCAAGGTTTAGAATGACATAGAGTCAGGAACTCAAATCTATAGGCATAATCATAACTTTGTATAAATCTCAAACAAACTTACCTCTCAGGGGTGTCATGAGGATAAATGAGATACGTGGGAAGTACTCTGAGTGCCTCAATTAAAAGCAACTGTAGCCCAGTTCTCCTTTCTGGGTCCAAAAGGTCATCTTGGAAGGAAGAGGCTAAGAGCCCTCCTCCTCTCCTGGAGCTCAGTCCCTGCTATTTAACAGCCCCTCTACAGGTCCACATTTGGTGGGTGAGCCCTGAAGCGGGGCTCTGGGGCAGAGCTGGGCAGGCAGTATGCTTATGGCAGCCTGACCACTATGTTCCGGCTCCAGTGGCCACCCTCAGTGGCGGACCCTTTCCCCACTCCCACCCAGGACCATGCCAGGCCACCCACAGCCAAAGGTCTCCCTACAGAACGATTCTGCTCCCGCCTGGGGGTGGGAAGCAGAACTTGTCCCACACCCATACTGCGTGGCGCTATGCAGGTTTATATAGTCTGACTTTCTCCTCACAAAGAATCTGGCTCAAGAGCTTGCTGATGATTTCAAAATTTATCTAAACAAATGTGGAGGCCAGCATAGGCTATTGGCTAATTGCATAATTGGCCTGAGGCCTTTCTGCTTTGGCGATTTCCCCCTCATTCCGAATCTCACACTGGAAATCCAAGCTGCTCAGCCTGGCCACGGAGCAGACGTGTGTTTACGTGGCTAGACCTCAACTTAGCGGCGCTGCTGGTGTATAGTCTGACATGCTCGGCAATCTGCTCTAAGAGGTCCCTTCTGACAGTTTCCTGGATACGAGGTGCTGCTGCTTTTCCATTCCTGTTGAATGGTACTGAATATATGATTAGAGTCACTGAATCATAACCCCTCTTTTTATCATTACAGTCTCAAGTTGGTTCTGGGGAAGTGACCATAACTGGTTGGTCACAGACTTGTCTACAAGAAAGTCAGGCAAGAAAATAACTTTTCTTATTAAAATTGTCAAACTTGCCAAATAATCTAGATTTAGCACTCTACCATTTTGCATTTCAACCTAATTTGGTCTTGTTATAGGATGGATATGTCTTCCTGTTCAGATTTGTCACCTGCTTGCTGCATTGGGTAGCAGTAAGATCTTGGCCAACATTCTAGAAGGGATTTGATACTAGCTTTGCTTTGTTCATCACTTCTACCAGTAAGTGCCCCAAAAAAGTAATTTCTGGATGATAACCACATGTTTAAACAAAGTCTTCCAAAATACAACAATTTCTTTATAATGTACCGAGGTCATAGGAACCACCCAAATCTTCATTACTTGACTATTCCAGTTAATGGGCCGTTTACAACTTCCATTCCTTTGCTTCTGATGACACAGACATCCTCTCTCCTCCAGCCCACCAGCACTGAGTGGTTTACCCAGACTCTTGTGTCTCTTCCTCAATAAATCTCCACTCTCACTCCAAGTACCCCTGGAGACATCTTTCCCATAGCTCTTACCTTCTAGGCTGAACTCGTTTACCCTTGGAACTTCCTCCGTTACTCCTAACTAAAGGGCGGGCCCAGCTGATGCAGGAGACCGCCACCACTCTCCGCCTCTTCCCTGGTCATTCCACCTTTCCCACAGTGAGCCATTTACATATGCTGTCATATTGTCTTCACTCATATAGTGACAGGGACACATAAGGAATGCTTAAGTCCATGACTTTAGAGCCAGACTGCTTGGGTTTAAATCCTGGCTACCCCACTTCCCATCTGTGTGATTATGGGCAAGCTACTTAACCTATCTGGGTGTCACCTGTAAAACAAGGATAACAGTAGTAAATATAATGTACTGGGAATGTTTACAACTGACACAGTAAGTGCTCAATAAATACTCCCTTTTCTTATTTTTAAGGCTTTACCAGACATGTTTGATGGTGTGCCTACAGCCTCTTCAAATGGGACCTGTTTTGACCAAAGCTCTGGTTAAGGGGTGAGCCAAGGCAGCTGTGGTTTATAACCCATGATCCAACCCATCAAGTCAAGGTGACTCGGGCATCCAAAGGGAGGTCAGCCAATCCACAGGCTGGCCTGCAGCCTCTGACCTATTTTAGCCCAGCACGTCGAAGCCAACTTGGGTAAATATTCTTTTCTCTGGAGTTGAACTAGAAAATAAGGAGCAATGCAAGCTTCCCAGGTTGGCCCTACTTCCTAACAATGGTAACGTGTTCTTAGAACAAACACGCCTTTACTGTAATAATGTGAGTGACTCTCTGGGTTTCCCCCCCAACCAAAAGGTCCCCCAAAGAACAAAAGTTTAATTAATACATCTCATGCTACAGATATATGCACTTTAAGCAAAGGACAGATTTTGACTAAAGGAATAAATTCCTAATTGCAAAATTTTGGGCCATCAGTAAGATGGCAAGGTTTTCTACCATTTCCAAAAATAGAGTTTTAAGGCCATCAATGAGCTATCTAAGACATGAACAAAATTCATTTTAGTCAGAGTTACCTTTTAACATCCACCCCCATTTTAAATCTAGTTTCTGTATGTCTGTAGGTTTAATTAGGATGAAAGTCTTCGTGACTTAAGGCGAGTAAAGAGCAAACTCTTCTCTCATTAACTTCCTTGTAACTCTGGAGAATGTCCCTACCACTATTTCTCAGATGAGAAATCCCGAAGCTTTCTGGAGCACAGGGTGCGGGTGGAGGTATAGGAGAAAGAACAGCTGGAAATGGCAATGGTGACGGTTAGCTGGAACAGAACTGAATGGCTCCTGATGGGGTCTAGGCTGAGCAGAGAGAAGAGAAGCCAGTCATCCTCCATCCATCACTAACCCACTCTGTGTCAGGGACCATTTTAGATGCTGCGAATACAACAGTGGGCAAGACGGACATGACACCTGGCCCAAAGGAATTTACATGCTAATAGGGGAGACAGACATTCAAATAACCACACAATGAAATAATTACAAATCATGGATAGGTGCTAAGGAAACACACAAGGTGCTATGATAAGAACTACGTTAATGGAGTGGTCAGATACGGCCTTCTGTGGAGGTGGTAAGTGGGAACCTAAAAGTTAAGGATTCAGTCACAAGAAAAGCTGGGCAAAACCCATTCCAGCTGGAGAGAGCAGTAAGCACAGAACACTTGGGGGTTTCACAGAATGGGAAGAGAGCCAGTGTGGCTAGAACTGGCCAATGAGAAGGAGAAAAATCAAGATGAGGTAGGTGAGAGAGCCAGGGGCTAAGTTCTGCAGGGCCTCGGAGGCCAATGGCAAGGAGCTGGATTTTATTCAGGTACAAGGGGAGCCATTGATGGGTTTAAGCAGGTAGCAGCAATATCTCATTTATGTTACACAGTCATTTATGCCACTGGGTGGAGACTGGACTGGAGGGTACAGTCTCTGGGGACAAGTACTGTCAACACGACCTTTTTGAGAAACTATCACAGCATCCAGACAAGAGGGTGAGGTGGAATGGGGTGGGAACAGTGAAGATGGAAGGATCTGAAGTGCATTTTAAAAGAGAATTACCAGGGCTTCCTTTTGGATAAGAAAGGGGGCTGTGGTGTGATAGGAGAGGAGGCAAGATTTCTACCTTGAATAACTGGGTCAATGGGGTGCCATTTTTGAAATGGAGAAAACTAGGGGGTTCTGTATATACTGCAGAGGGATTTAAGCTGAGATTTCAAATAAGCAGTTGGACACACAGTATAAATCTAGAGCTCAGAGGAAGAACCATGGGAGGTGAGGGGAGCAGCAGGGATGGGAGAGGAGCAGCAGCAAGAGGAGGTTGGGACAGAGTGGGTGGAGGGAGAGGACTTCTGAGACCAGGCCGAGGGCTGGTGAAGGGAGACTGACAGGGAAGTCTCTGGCTCTGCCACTATCTGATGAGGACAGCAGCAGCACCAACTACAGCTAGCATTTACTGAGGGTCTGCTGTGCGCCAAGCACTGTCCTCACTCATTGTCTTATATACACCATCTCCAATCCCCATAATAATCCTGCAAACCGCTATTATCATGATGATGATGAAGACGATAATGATAGAGGCACCTGAAGCTCAGAAAAGTTAAGCAATTTATCTAAAGTTTCAAAGCTCTTCAGTATTAGACTTGGGATTTGAACCTAAGGTGACTAACTCCAATGGTCACAGTCATAAAGAGTTTACAATAACGTCAAGACTGTATGTAAGTACAAAAAGACCCAAGAATACCAACAACGCAACTTCCAAACCCTCTCTGCCTCCACAGCCAGTTAGACTAAACTGCTATGAACTTCTCATGTCTTCCCCGCCACAGCACAAGGAGTGTCAACAGGTCTCCCTTTTGCTGCCCAAGTCAACCCCTTTCTTAACTGAAGCAAAGCCCAGCCACATCTATTCCTTGGTTTCCCTTCCAGAACTACAGGAGACAAAATTATTACCTGCAGATCATGAGAATGCCTAGCCTGGAAATAACAAAATAATCAACAGAAAATCTATTTGAACTAAAATAAAGAGGCTAAGTAACAAATACATTGATAAATTCCAACCCTTTTCTTATAAACCAGTGATAATCCAATTAGAAAAGATGATGGAAAAGTTTATTGATAACGAGACTAATGAACAGAGAACAAAGGAAGCAATAAAAATGAACAGGACTGATATTTTGAAAATTCCAGAACTTTACTGAGGGACATAAAGGAAAATCTGCACAAAGGGAGAGACAGACCATACTCCTGGATGGGAAGATTCAGTACTGTGTGCATGATGGTTCTCTCCAAATTACCATGAACATTTAATTCAGTTATGATAAAAATAGCAACAGGATGTCTCAGGATATTGCCAAATTATTGTGAGGCAACAAGGACTATTTCCATTTTGCAGATAAGGAAACTAAGGCTTAGAGAGGAGAAGAGAGTGGAATCTATTCCAAAGAAATTAATGTGGAGGCAGAAAACAATACTTACATGCTGTCTGCTGCAGAGGGGTGTGTGTGTGTGTGTGTGTGTGTGTGTGTGCGTGCAGGAGGTAAGGAGGAGGTGAGTTCCCAGACGGCCCTAAGTGTTGTCACAAGGAATCTGGGCAATGGGGAGTCTCTGAGAGGTTTCAGCAGGGAGAAGTGGTGGACGAGGGCAACAGCTGACACCAGCAAATCCACATGCTCCAAAGCTCCCTCTGGCTTCAGTGTGGAGAATGCACTGGGAGGGAGCAGAACTGGAGACAAGGAGATGAGTTAGGAAACAACAGGAGTAATTCAGAAGACGAGAGGCATCTGAAGGACAGAAGGAAAGAAGTGCGTGGCTTCCACAGATACAAAAAAAGGAGAATTAACAAGAATCAGCATCAGACTGGATGTGGGGACTGAGCAAGAGGGAAGAGCCAGGAATGAGTGCTGAGTATTTGGCTTGAGAAACTGAGTGGTTGGTGGTCTTGCTCATTAAAACAGAAAACAGAGAAAGAAGAGCGGGCTGGAGAAGCTCATGAGCCCAGTTTTGGCCATCTTGGGTATTATTTCAAGCAAGTTTTGACAGCAGAGTATTTGCTTTTCTTCCACTGGGATTATAGAGAACTTGTCTGTTGGGCTAGGAAGCCATCAGGGGAAATTTCCTAGTTTGGTGGGGGTTGTGGGCAGACTTACATCTATGTTAAGTATCCTAAATGTGAAGCAGACACAGTCTCTTGGAGAGATTTAAAAAGTGGTAAACGGGCTCAGGTATGGGGCTAGCATCAATGGCCAGCAGACGCCTCCCTGGCAAGGCCCTCTCGGGGGTCAGAAGCTAAGTCCGATGCCACTGCTCCGTTTTCTCCCCTCTACCCCAAGATGCCCAGATATTCATTTTCTGTTTTTGTACATTTGATAATATTTTGGTTGGTACTTGATGACTATAATCCCCTCCTTGACATCCTAGAGTGAATTTCTTCATTCATTATACTCCTTCAAACATTATACATATTGTTTCCAAGTATGGTAAGAAAGTTTTCAACAGAAAGGCATGTAATTGGAAGCCATCTTTTTTATTAATGAAACATTAGTGTCTCCAGGTGTCTGTTTTTTAACTTATAACCATCAGTGTCACCCCGATCCTCAGACTTAGCTGTTTATCATAGTGCAAAGAAAAAGGTCAGCCAAAGGAAAGCTAGCCATTTTCCTATTTGATACTCCTCTGGTCAACCTACTTGGCCAACAAGAGCAGAACTGAGATTCTCTTGCCCACCTGTGGCATCATACCCAACTGGAAGAAAATTTCTGAGAGGAAATATCCAGGCAAAAGCTAAACTTGCATATTTGAATAGATGCTATGGAGACGAATTTTTTTTCTTTACCCAAACTGACAAACTGCATGTATCTGTCCTCTGGCAAAAGGATACCTAAGATACCAGCACAGGCTGAAGCGAGAGAGCTTACGTGCCTGCTGCAGAACCTAGTGAGGGGCTTCCAAGGGGCTGGAGATGGCGGGAAATCAGACAGCCGCCCTCAGTGGGAAAAATGGGGTGCTCACAATTACAGACCCCAAAACCAGCTGCGACCCCAGGTGATCAGCATCTGAGAGAGGTATTTGATGAAGCTCCCACGATTGCCCATGTAACTTCTGAACTCTTTGCCATCAAATAATATCTTTTACTCTGACAAAAAGTTGTGGATAATTAGAAATTACTTTTCTTAAATGAAGGAGGCTTTTTCCTTTCTAGAAATATTCAGCCTTCTGTGTCTGAAACATAATTCTCAGAGTTTTCATTTCATGGGGTTAAAGTATAAACTCAATATAAGTACCCACCATGCCCACCTGGAATGTAGAGCTTTTGCAACGGATGGAATGATGCTCTTCAGTTCATAAGCTTAAACTATATGCATCTTTTTAAATTAAAAACAATTTTCTTAAGCAACTAAATGTTTCCAACAGCTTCTGTCTATACGAATTAAATTATACTTCCCTTTTACTTTCTGGAATTATTTTATTAATCAAACACAAAATTATCATCTATTCAGAAAAGTCTGATGGAAACTGCAACCTGAATAATACTCAAGGATTTTCTTTTGAAGCTGAAAGCCAGCAATTACTGTACTGGAAAGGGCTATTTTACTATGGTGCCTTTCCTCAGGAGAGGAAATGATTTTTGAGAATACTGAAGCCTTTTTTATTCTAAAGCAGGCTAGCAACACCTGTACACAATCTTTCTAGACAACAATAAGACTTTTCTGAGGTTTCATGTCATGACCATTTAATTTAATAGCTCTGAGAGCTTAAACAGGACACTAATACTTCAGTTAACTGGCACAATTGGTGAACTGGGGATTCCAGTTAACTTAATTTTTCCATCAACTAATAGTAACTCATTTATGCAATGAAATTTCCTCGGCAGGATATGGGGGATCTGGACATCTCTTTTCAGGTATGTACAATTGTATGTTTTGTCTCTCAGTTTTATTTATTTTATTTTTTTAGAAAAGATCAGCATTTTGCCCTCCATAAATCTTCAAATTAATAGACCAATAATCAACCACACGTAAGAGGCCTCACCAAAAAAAAAAAAAGTAAAGTCCGATAGTCTTGGCTAACGAAAATATTCCTCTCAATCCATGTAGCATTCCTTTAACATGCTGGGCGTCGATCTGCACCCAAGGGATGGAGAGAGAAGACATGTTTTTTTGGACCTTAGAAGCTCACAGTTTACATATAGATGAAGTTGAAAACTTCAGAAGATACGAGAAATGGCAGGTGTTTAAATTTTTTTTCTTTAAAAGCATAAAAAGCTACACTTGCTTTTGAAAAGTCAGGCAAATGAAACATAGTTTTTTGAAATAATTAGTGAAAAGAAACTAAGTTTAAAGTTCCCTCTAGATCTGTTAAGTGGCAGAATAAGGACTGGCTTTATATCTTGACTTGAACTTAGCAGAATTAGAAAGCTTCCAAAGTTCTTAGAAATGTAACAGGGAAATAGGTGAAAGTAACTAAAAAACTTTCTGATTTGTCTTGCCTGGGTCCCAAAGACCCTCGGTCTTCCTCAGGCTCTTGCTAGCTCTAGGTTTTAATTAACAGATGCAGAGTCTTTCCAAGGCACGGGTGGGGCTTGGTTTCTTTTCTCTGATGGTTTCCAGCAGGCAAGCCGGCCTTGGGATCTTGTTTTCTGGAATCCCAGGTTCCCTTCTCCCTGCTCCCAGGCCCCAGCCCCTGGAAATCCTGATTCAGTGGTTCCGGGATGGGGCCCAGGAATTTGTATTTTTAGTAAGAACATCATGTGATCCTTATCATCAAGGAAATTTGGAAAATACGGCCTTGGATGATATGATTGGCCTAAGAATCGGGGGGTGGGGGTGGGAGTGGGGGCGCTTAGAGGGAAGAGCTGATTCCCAGGCCCCAAGATCTGGAGAGTCTGATTCAGTAAGCCGGGGGTTGGGCTCAGGAATCTGCATTTTTAATGAGCCCCACAGGCAACATGTGGTTGACAGAAACATCACCCTTGTGGCTGATGAGTTGCCAAACTCTATTCTGCAAGTGTTGGACGTAAAACAACCAGAATCTGGGGAAACTGATGTAGAGGTCTGAAGTAGTGATAGCAAGGAGGGGCATCTGGGACATCTCGGTCTATCCGGGGCCCCGGACTGCTTCCTGCAGTTCCTGATCTGACCCAGATGGGCCACTTCTCCCAGGCCTGCCTCCAGAAGCCAGGGTTAAGCCCAAAGCATTATGGACAACACGGTGTCCATCATCCCTACGTGGGGTGGATCTAGGATGCCTATTGGTACCACTCTGGCAGTCTGAAACAGTGACCACCTCAGGGAAAGACACACAAAGTGGCAAGGTGTCTTTTGGAATGGTCATGGCCTGGTTAGATCATGCCTGAACATCACAAATGAAACTATTACATGTACCATCGCCTGCTCATAAATGAACACATTGTTTACTACAAATTCTGCTGAAATAAACCTGTCTCCACATACAGTTGCTAAGGCATTTTGTGCTTAGAAAAACAAATATTTAAAGACAAACAATACCTTCACATTTTCCCTGCAAAAGTGACTAATTTACTCAATATTTCTGAAAAGTTTAACGAACTTCTTCTGGAATCCCCATATTACGGGATTTCACACTTGCCAATAACTATACGGCCCTGTTTGGGAATGCCAAGGGAAATATCAGACTTGGTAAGGCTTAAAAAAATAGGGCACGATCATAAATGGGATGAAAAACTCCATTTGAACGCTTCCCCATGAAGTCAGCCTACGTTTCATCCAAATGGTTGAACTCCAAAAGTACCTCAGCAGTTCAGCTGTCTTGATTTCAAACCTCTGCCCACATGGCTCAAATTTGCAACTTAAATATCCAGTACGAAAACAAAGTTATTTCACTGTTAGCACAGGATTCTTCTCCAAAAAAGAGAAGGAAAGGCACATGTTTGAGCCCACACACATACACTGATCTTTGACTTCTAAATATCGATGCACAACACACAATTATTTTGGCTTTGGAAGACTATACTGTCTGCTGTGTTGGGGTGGGCAGTTACAAAAAGTCTTGTCTTGAATACCGCCAGAGTTGAAGATTTTTCTGCACGTATCGTACAAATGGTTCTTTTTCATTTTGGACAGAAAAAGCACTTAAACAAAGGTTTGGGGGGAGGCTTTGCAGCGGTATTTCACCTCAATACATCTTTCAAGTTTGATAGCTCGTAAGCTCACGGCTTTGGTTCTCGTCTTCAGCCTTCAGACAACTCTAAGCTGTCCGCAGCAGCTGCAGAGGCTGAGTCTTTAAACGAAATAAAGAAATAATTGCTTCAGGGAACAAAGAGAAGAAAAAAAGCCCTGTTAGCCGAACTACATGGCCCCTTGGGATTGTGTGTGGTATGTATTCCTGATTAATATTGTCGAGTGTGGTAAGAAGGAATCCCTGAGCAATCCCAGAGAATCAGAAGAAGTGTGGCATGGTCAAAAGAGTGTGAGTTTCAGAGGCATACCTGGTTCAAATCGCAGCTCCGCCCTGATCAGCTATGTGACCTTGACAAAGGGCCATCGCTTCTCAGGGTCTTCATCCTCTATCTGCAACATGGGTCTAAGACTACCTGCCTCAGGGGGCTGTAATGAAGACTGAGCGGATGATGGATGTACTGTGCCGACGTTGTTAAACAGCAAATTGAACACCCACGGTTGTCTCTGCGCCACTGCCCCCAAATCCACTTAAAGGAGGAGAAATGGTATAAATCCATAAACAAAAAGAACCAGGGAGAAAATGATATCCGATCAGATACGTCAATAAAATGTTGGAAGACAGGAAGTCAAAGGACAAGTGGTAAATGCTTTAGAGTAGATGATGACACTTAACTGATTGAGAGGAGCGGGAATCCACGGTAGGACACTGATTGGTACACTAGATCCCCGGAAGGGCTCAGGGATGGGAGGCACCAGTTCCCAGAAGGCAGAGCTAAAAACAGGGGGCCCAGATAAAGCACATGTGAGGACCAGTTACACCCCAGAACCCTCTGTCACCCCACGCAACCAGGCAAACTACCTCTTCACTACACTCTCAGGAAAGAAGTTCAGTGGAGAAGCTGGAGCACAGGAGTTCTAAACACGGGGGCAACAGATGCTGAGGAAGGGAGGGATAAGGTGAGGGAGTGAAAGTAGGGAGATGAAATCCAAGTTTTCATAGGGAACGGTGAGCTCACCGCTCCCTCCCCGAGTAGGCTCCCAGACATTAACAGCTAAGCTTCTACTCACCAGGCAGGAGACTACAGGGCTCCTCTCGGAAGAAAGGGACTGACCAAAGCGAAAAGACCTACAGACACTAGCACTTGCGATCCCCAATAAAATGACTCGATCCGTCCCCATGTGGTAATCCTCTTGTGAAACCTAGAATTTGACACATCCCACCCACGCATACAAAACTTTTAGATGTCTTTCTACTCTTCAACATGAACGGGCAGCCAAGCATCCCTAGACATTTGCTGGAAGAGAAAAAACAAAACTCCCAAATGCCCCTCCTCAAAAAGGAATTCACTGAAAAGATACAATATAAAGAACAGAAGAAAATTTCAAAGAAACATTAATTAATATCCTCATAGATATAATAAAATATTTTGTATCTGTGAAACTAGGACAATGTAACATTTAAAAATCAGAAAACTTGAGAGTTAAAAAAAATAAGACAGGGGGGCTGGCCCCGTGGCCGAGTGGTTAAGTTCGCGCGCTCTGCTGCAGGCGGCCCAGTGTTTCGTTGGTTCGAATCCTGGGCGCGGACATGGCACTACTCATCAGACCACGCTGAGGCAGCGTCCCACATGCCACAACTAGAAGGACCCACAACGAAGAATACACAACTATGTACCGGGGGGCTTTGGGGAGAAAAAGAAAAAAATAAAATCTTAAAAAAAAAAAAAAATTATATATATATAAAAAAAAATAAGATGGGGCTGGCCCGGTGGCGTAGCAGTTAAGTTTATGCGCTCCGCTTTGGTGGCCCAGGGCTCCCCAGTTTGGATCCGGGCGCAGAACTAGCACCACTTGTCCGGCCATGCTGTGGAGGCGTCCCACATAGAAGCACTAGAATGACCTACAACTAGGATATACAACCATGTACTGGGGCTTTGGGGAGGACAAAAAAAAAGAGGAATGTTGGCAACAGATGTTAGCTCAGGGCCAATCTTCCTCACACACACAAAAAAATAAGGCAGCAGCAATAAAGAGATTCAATAGAAGGATCTGAAGATGAACTGAAGAAATGTCCCTGAAATGAACAAAAAGACAAAGAAATGAAAAACAAGAGAGAAAGTAATAAGGAAATTAGAGGAGCAAACCAGGAAACCCAATAACCTACTAATGAGTGTACCAGAAGGAAAGAAAAAACAGAGCAGGTAATTATCAAAGCTATAATATAAGAAAAAACGCTCGGAACTGAAAGACATGAATTCCAGACTGAGGGTCCACAAAGCACCCAACACAATTATAAGGGGTGAGGGGAGAAGTTCCTCGAAGGCCTTCTGTGTGAAAGTTAGAATACTGAGACTACAGAGAAGCTCTTAAAAGCAAAACAAGACAAATCAAAATGGCAGCGGACTTCTCCATATCAACACAGGAAGCTGGAAGACAATGAAAAATGCCTTCAAAATTCTGAGCACAAACTGTCTCCAACCTAAAATTCTATATGCAATCAATTAACTTCAAGAAGTAAATATATTTTTCAGACATGCAGTATCTCAAGAAATTTCCTTCTCAGGTACTCTTCCTCAGAAAGCTGGGGAGGGTGTGTTCCATCACAATGAAGGAGGAAACCAGAAAGAAGGTACGAGTTCCAGGAAAGAGGCTCCAACAGAAGAGAGAGGTGATGAGAAGTCTCATGAAGACAGTGAAGAGGAGCCCCAGGCAGCAGAGGGAGAGCAGGCTTAGAGAGCGCCCCGTTTGGAATGGAAGGGAAGGACGGGCCTCCAGGAGGGACAGCCCCCAAAGAAACAGGAAAAGATCGATTATTTGATGTGTGTTTTACCACATCCACAGGAATCTCTGAGCTCTGTAATAATTTAGGGCAAAATTATGATATGGGAAAAAATGACAGTAAGTCCAGGAAAAACAAAATATCGTATAAGGAAGGAAATCTAATTATAATAAGCTATACGGCTCAGCTAAAATATTGATATGGTCAAAATAAAAATGCTGAATAATGATTTTACTGACACTGTGATTTGACTCTATCGGAAACACGGAGGGAGGAGTGTGAGAGCGTCTGTGTGGGGGGGCAAAGCAGTGAAAGAATTAAGACATCAGCTTTCATAGCAGGAAGCTACTAGATGACATCTAAAATTGCAATCAAATCAAGTCATATTAGTACAAGTATATTATTTAGAAATAAGAAAGTAAAGTCCGGAAGAAATAGGTGAAAGAGATGAAAGGACTTTCCTCTGGAGAATGGGACTTGGGGGGAGCGAAGGGGCAGCAGGTAACCGAAGCTCTCTGTTTCCTGTTTCGAGATGTGCCTTGTCTTACTATTTGTCTTCGTAAACTATGCCTAGACATTAGTGTGGCTCATCACCAAGCCAGATTCTGTGCTAAATGCCTGCCACTGTGGCTTAGCATGGGACCAAGGGCAGGTGTGGAGCGGGACGGGGGTGAATGTCACCTCTGTCTGAACCAAATGGAATGAGCAGGTATAGGGTGCAAGAGAGAGAAGAAAAACACAGGTCATGACAGCCTCTCCTCGGCTGCCCAGCAAGCACATGTGTGCGTGTGCACACAAATACACACACACGTATAAAATTTCAATAATCTAACATTTATCATAATACGACTCTCCCAAGTGCAGCCAAAACTGCGTTCAGTTCCTTCCCAAATGGAGAAATATCTACTGTCTGTAGAGAGAAGGTCCTGGAGCCTCTGTCCTAGGAGTCCCAGATCCCTGGGTGATGTGCATCCTTCTCAGTCTAGTCCATATATAGCTCTCTGTATTATGACTGGTCAATCACCTCCCTTACATCCAAGATATATACTTGAAAATCCCGATCCTGCTACTAAAAGCTCCCATTTGGAAAAGGTGAAAGGGGGCACAACAAAGATTGCTTGCCAGTCCAGAGCACACGCCCCTCTTATCAGGCTGTGCTGTTCCCCGGGAGGCTCATTCCCCTTTAGTGTCCTCTGCTGGGGAGAACACCCCTTTGGGGTGAGCATGGAAACAAATGTGAATATGAGCATGGAACAAATGAGCACGAAAACAAGTTCTGGGAAGAAACGAGGGTTCTGTCAGCTCTAAAAGTAGTATCAACCCAAACAAATACTGCTATCAACCAAATGGAAGAGTTTCTGTGTGTTCTATAAAACCACTGTTGAAGTATATGCTTCAATTACCGTGATAAATATTCAGTGCCAGGAAAAATCTTGCCTTTCTTGAAAAAGTATGTTCCTTTTTTTTTTTTAAGATTTTATTCTTCCTTCTTCTCCCCAAAGCCCCCTGGTACATAGTTATATATATTTTTAGTTGTAGGTCCTTCTAGCTGCGGCATGTGGGATGCCGCCTCAGCATGGCTTGATGAGTGGTGCTAGGTCCATGCCCAGGATCTGAACCTGGGAAACCCTGGGCCACAGAAGCAGAGCACGTGAACTTAACCACTCGGCCACGGGGCCAGCCCCTGTTTCTTTTCTATTAGATATTATCATTGTGTAACACATCCTTTTTCTCTTTTTGTATTGGTTTTCCAGGATTCTATTCATGGGGCTAAATTTGAGGCTCAAACATGGAATTAGTTTGGTGATTTGATATATTCTATTTATGTTCTCGTCTACATTTAAACACTTTCTGTTTCTTCTTTAGCAGCTTTGAGATTTTAAACACACACACCACTTTATTGTAAGCTAGCCCATATCTTTGGAATACAGAGATTACAAATTATAAATAAAATCTATCTGGGCTATCTTTGTTCAAGTTTGCTCTACAAGATGCTTAGGTTCCAAGATGGGGGAAGAAGCAAGCTGTGGATAGTCTGCAAGCCTTGCTGGCCAGTCTTCATTGCTAGCTATTTTGCTATTTTATCCTTACTCCACAAACTTATCCATTTATTTATGCTGTTGTGTATATTTTGCTGTTGTTTCCAAGGAAAAGTTACTTTTGAAATCCTCCAGGCTTGCCTTGGTTGAACTAAGGGGAAGCTGGATTGTTTTTCTTGTATGTCCATGTGTTCCCGAGTGCTGGACGCCACCAGCTCACCAGACCAGAACCAGAATTAGGGAATGAGCCATTAGAGATGGGGGCCGAGGCACTGTGAACCCAGGAGGTACCGAATTGGGCCAGAGGTGGGCTGATGCTGTCTCTGCCCACTGGGAAATTCCTTCACAGGGTCAAAGAAAAAGATCAGACAAATCAATGGACACTAAACATGAATCTTATAAGGGCAAGAGCAAAAGTATCTTAAAAGTCAGTGCCACAGTCTCAATCTGGGTGCCGAAGGTGGGGCTTCAGTGCTAACTGGCTTTCCAGACCCACCCCTGCAGCTAAGGTGTGTCACCACCGTGTGGTGGAAGAGAGAGTAACAGGCGCATCGGACCAAGAGGGTTTCTGGTTCCTGTTCAGAGATTTAGAACGCTTTTCCAAGCCACGGCTCGGAATAAAAATAGAATCTGTTTATTAAACTTGTCTCTTTCATAACACAACACAGACGTCAGAAAGATAACTGTACACAGACAAAATAAAGAGAAAGCTCTCATGTATTTCTCCAGCTACCTGCTCCAGGCTAATCTCCAGCATGCCTTATCCTGAGGCCTACAGGAAGACGTTTCCTCCTCCCACCTCCAACGACGAAGATCCCCCTTCTTAACCTGGCCACAGGATCCCTCGGAAGCACGGCGCTCACTTCTGGCTTCAGCTGACCGGGGCATGCAAAATCATCTCGCTTAACTACCCCGAGCTGGTCTGGACAAGGCAGAATTTCCTTTTGAGCCAACAAAGCTTCTTGCTGGCCGTCCTCTGGCTCTTTTTCAGAATTTGCTCCTCAGCTCCTGTGCCCCAAATCCTGGGATACCAGGAGGTATTCAAACGTCATGCCCCTACCCTCTCCCCAAGCTCATGGCCTAACGCCTGGCCAGCAAACTGACTCTTTGGAGACTATTTTTGATACAGATTAAAGTAGTCTGACAGAAAATGGAACAAAACGTGAATGTTTGATAGCTTTCATGATGGGTATTGGTTGGGTAAGCAAATTTAAATTCAATTCACCAACCATTATTTAGTTGGTTATTAAATCACTAAATAACCATAGGAGACAGGAGCCATGGAGCTCCATGTCTACTAGACAGATGAGAAAAGAATGGCGGATACTGAGCACCTACCATACACTGCTCTAAGGGCTATACTTGTTTTAACTCCTTTAATCCTCACAAATCTCCTAATATTAGGCAGACGTCATTAATACTCTCAGTTTCCAGATAAGGAAGCAGAACAAAGGGATGCTCGGGTCACACAGCCCGTAAGTAAGGAAGCTGGGTTCAAACCCAGACAAAGACTGCAGAGCTCTCCCTGAGCCACTGCATGGCTCAGCTCCCAGGGCAGCCATTCACCACTCTCTCGCCAGTGCAGGAGGGCTTCACAGGAGGTCTGGGATTTTAGAGACTGTTTTAAAAAATGAGAACATTAAAAGGTGGGCATGGGAAAAGGACAGTTTAGGGTTAGGAGGTATCTTCTGAGAAATCTCAAAGACCTGGGTATGTAACTGCAGTGAGACAAGACACGTTAGAAGGTCTAATGATCCACTCAGAAAACAGTATTATAAAAATAAATCTTAGAATTAATTTTGAAATGAATACTGCACTTTGTACTTTGCAAAGAACCTTGACCTGTATTACCCATTTTGAGTTTTGCAGTAACGCCAGGATGTCACGTTTAACTTTTTAATTGGTCACAATCTGTCATCCCAAATCCTATTTTCTCCATCTTACAGATGATGCAACTGATGAAGATTATGTGCCCTGGCCCATAGGTGGACCAGGGTTTGGGTCCTTTGGCACCCATTGTAGTGCTGTCTGCCACTACATCTTGCTAACTTGACCCCAGGGCCAGCCAAGAACTATTAGTGAAGGGGGTGGGCATAAGACGAAAAATAAGAGATAGCAACTCCAGTTGGAGGGCTTGGTGCTGCGAAAGCAGAGGAGAACTCACATTTTTTTGCTATGTGCAAAACTCTATGCTGGGCCCTAATGGCCCAAGAGAGGCAGAAACAGAACAGAATCCCTGAAAGAGAAGATTCCTGGGTGGAAGGCAACTGCTGCTTCTCCATCAGGATCAGATGTGGATGATGGTACAACATCTGAAGCCCACGGTTTTATAAACGAGCGTTTTGGCAGTCTTCTGCTCTTTAGAACAGACATCAAGGAGCAGACTGCAAAGGTTGAATGGCTACTTAAAGACTTCTTGGGGCAGGCGGATGCATAGGAAAGGACTCTTAAAAAAGCGTGGACACGTGGAATGCGGGGTACCTCAGTAATGAGGCATTAGGAGGAACTGGGGGACAGGGACTTCCTGAGTGTTGGTGTTAGGGACTGAATTGCGTGCCCCCCCCCCATCAATTGTAGAAACCCTAACACCAAGTGTGACTGTATTTGGAGACAGGGACTTTAAGGAGGTAAGTAAGGTTAAATAAGGTCACAGGGTGGGGTCCTAATCTGATAGGGCTGGTGTCCTTATAAGAGGAGACACCAGAGGGCTTTCTCTCTCTCTCTCTCTCTCTCAGTATACCCACAGAAGAAAGGCCAGTGAGGACACAGCAAGAAGGTGGCCACCTGCAATTCAAAGACAGAGGCCTCACCAGGAACCGACTCAGCTGGCACCTTGATCGTAGACTCCCTGTCTCCAGAACTGTGCGACTACGAACTTCTATGGTCTAAGCTGCCCAGTCTGCAGTGTTTTGTTACTGCAGCCCGAGCAGACGGACACAGCGAGCCTTGCCCTCGCTGCCCCTTGGCCAGCACTTACTCAACTTTCAACACTCAGAGTTCCCTCTTCTATGAAGTCTTTCTCCTCTGCTCTGGCCCCTTCCTTCTTGATGCTCCCACTACACAGAGATTTTATCTTAGAACCCGTAACACTTTATTATCTCAGTTTAAAAAAAAAGTCTGTCTGCCCCTACTAAAGTCCAAACCCCCTGAAAGAAGAGGCTATCTTATTCAACTTTACGTTCTTAGTCCCTGGCACAGCGCAGGCATTTAATAACTGTTTATGGACTAAATGAAGAAATAAATGAATCTAGGACATTGTCTTAAAAACGCACATTAGTGTAAATGTTATGACATGATTTATTCACTCATTCATTTATTCTACAGTCAAGAAGTAAATGGTTGGGAGAGAAAAGAAGTAAACTGTTAAAAGGGCACACTAAAAACTAAGAATATTTTTAGATGATGAAGAAAAGACAAAATGAAGGATGGGTTGTGTAAGAGCACACAAATCCCAGTTATTTCGATGAACTACTCACCATGTGGCACGATTGCAGTTTAGAACTAAATGTGAAGGATGGCAACACAGAGTTGGGGCGAAGTGGGCTCCAAAGTGAGACAAATGTGGTGGCTGAATCCCGCTTCTAACACCAGCTGCGTGACTTTAGGCAAGTTACACTTTACTTTTCTGTGCTTCAATGGCCTAATTGTTTTTTTTTTAAACATATATTTTACTGAAGTATAACAAATATACAGAAAAGAACACAAGTTGTTAAGGGAAGAGCTCAATGAATTTTCTAGTTGCCATATCTAGTAAGTAGGGTTAATAATGGTATCTGTTACGTAGGGTGGCTGTAAGGAATTAAGGACAAAATGCTTGTGAAGTACTCAGCAGGGTACCCAGTACACAGTGGGCCTCATAAACATTAGCTCTCAAGTTACATTCGCCTCATTTAACCGCAATTCTAAATGTAATTCGTAGATGTTCAAACCTTGTATCATTTTCCATATAGCTGGTAGTACACACCCAGACTTAAGGGGAAAAAAAGTGAACACTGCCCCAATCCACTTGTGAATAGAGAAACGCATCAGTAGAGCTGAGCATCGGAATCTCACCACCGCCACGTCACCTGTCTCTGCAGTTTAATGGAGGGACTCTTCAACTACTTAAAATGCCAAGTAAGCTGAGAGTTATAAACAGGGCTAAAGGAGGCAATAGAACAGATTTGGAAAAGCTTCCTTGGTTATTACATGAGAGAGAGAGAAAAAAAACTTTCGCTTTTTAGCACATGTGACGCCTCAAACAAGCTGAGTGAGGGCTCCAGTGCCCGGCAGCAGCCGGTTCTCAGCAACGTTAACTAGCCAGGGACACAATCAGAGGCACTTTCTGCAAGAAGGACAATTTGTGACCCCAGTGTTTATTAAGCAGTGCTCCTATAAACGAAGCTGCCTCCATGTATCTAACAAGGCCAGACCGAAAGGTCACCTAATTGGGAATAACCTGATGAGGAAAAGGAAGTCCTTTCTGCCTCCAATGTCTGTCTTCCCAGCACAGGTTGAGGTGCCCGAAATTCCACCACCGGGGGATTCCTGCTTATGTCACGGTCATTCTCTTACTCTGCTCCCATTTGAACTAGGGCAACACTTTCTGTCCCCAGTATCTGAGCACGAACGAATTCAGAGTCCTTTGCTCCTGAGCAGAAGAGGGTGGCCAGCTGAGGCACACAATGACTGAAGGAAGAACGGATGTAAGTACAGGAGTGTGTGAGCTGCTGGAGGGGGAGCTGGGGAGAAAGGCTGCGTACGGAAGAGCGGCTTCCTGACCTCTGTACTTCTGCCCAGGGCCTGCCCGGAACCCACAGGCATAGGAGAGTATCTGGCAATGGAAAGCCTGATGGAACAACTAGTCCAGGTTTTCCTAAGGGCCTTTCCAACATCTTCCTCACCCTGTCCCATTCCTGCCTTGTTTTTTCCCTCTTCTAAGTAACTCTCTGTAAGCAGACACACTTCTGTTGTCCAACTTTAAAAAACCAAAAAAACCCCAACCTGAGTGGCATCCATCCTTGCAAACATTCCTCTGCAACTCCTCAGAAGATCCACGTCCTTGTAAGTAGCTGGGGCAGATGTGGCTTAAAAGAAAGATGCTTGAGGGGAATTTACAGTCTGTGACCAATTAGCCAGATGGGCTAACCTTACCACCTGGTTTTTCTCTTGGCGGGGTTTTGTGAGCTCTCTCTCACTTTCGTTTGCTCTCCAATAGTTGAAGAAGGTCATTTCCCTTTGGCCTGGGGGTTCACTGTCTGAGGGCCATCTTGGGTTCACATATGCTCTTGGGTTCCAGATGGCATGGTGACCAGGATAAGCTTTCTCCAACGCACGTTTTCGCACAGGCACCGTGACCTTTTCTCCTAGATTCATACCTCACCATAGTTTTCCACACTTTTGTGAGCTCCAGCTTCAGCTGGTGCAAATGTGGTTACATGATTAATTTCAAACATATGCTACACAGAATGCTGAATCTTACCATATCCGCAAATCCTTTACAAAGCAAACCGAGGAACCGAGTTTTAGCTATAAAACCCCTAGGATTTTATAGCTATGTATTCATTCTTACGCTATTTAACATTGCTTATACTGCTTCTTGCTTCCCGTTGGTGGAACAGGGTCAATTCTCTTTCTAGGGGCCATCCTTTCAAGCTCTTTATTACTCTGAATGTAATGTAAACTCCTTTACTTTTAGTTTGGGTTTGACTCAATCAACCAACTCTTCCAACACTTGGAGATGAAGAGAAATTTTAAGTGGTTATCTAGTCAAGATCTTTGAACCTAGGCACGGTATGAACATAAACCACCGAAGATAAACATTTATCTCACCTATTTTTACAAATTTCCAGAGTTGAAAATTCCCCCATTGTTTCAAAAGTCAAAGAAATTAGACAAGACGTATTTACGAAGGCATTATCATGCATTACACACTCACTTTCCTTTTCAGGCATAGGTTTACCTTCCCAAGAAGACTGCCATTTGCACACACAAAACAAGATCACAAACGTCAGTTTTTCTGACCAGCGTTTATTTGCCATGCACACGCTTTGCTAGCGGACTCTCCTCCCCATCTCTTTACTCCTCTTTGGCTACAGCGTTTATTTGCCATGCACACGCTTTGCTAGCGGACTCTCCTCCCCATCTCTTTACTCCTCTTTGGCTACAGCATTTATTTGCCATGCACACGCTTTGCTAGCGGACTCTCCTCCCCATCTCTTTACTCCTCTTTGGCTACAGCGTTTATTTGCCATGCACACGCTTTGCTAGCGGACTCTCCTCCCCATCTCTTTACTCCTCTTTGGCTACAGCAGTCAGTGCACACTCTCTTGCTTAAGTCATCTCCGGCATCTTAGAAAATTTTGTACAACTTCAGGTTCTTAGAACTATTCCAAAAATATCCTTACATTTAAAACCCATGTCATCCACCACCACTCCCAATAATGGGCAGGAGCTAAAGTTCTTCACCAACCAACCCCCAAATTCTTCTGAATACTTGCAAGTTCAGATCTGATCTTTTGCACTTTCCTTCTGCTCTTTTCATTTTGGCAAACTTATTCCCTGAATCATATGTAAGAAGGACAAACTTATAATGTCTAATACCCCTCTTTGATCGGAAAAGCCTAACATAACAAGTAATGGGTGGGAAGGGGGTATGCTTTCTATGTCTAACGAAAAGCCACAGCACCTAGTTCATAGAGGGCATCCGAAATAATTTGAGTGATGGAAGAATATTAGATGTTAGATCTCTGAATATCTAATTCGGAATTCCATAGATTAAATAAAAATTGTTCAGGGAGAAAAGCTTTAAAAATTAGGTGTCAACACTGGATCATATTTTAAGCCTAGGATAGATGATAATACTGAGATGAAAATATACAAATGAAGGCAATTCCTTTTCACTGGGCAGAATTTTCCTGGCTATTCTCACTACATATGTCTGTTCTTTCATATGAACTTTAGAATCATGATGTCAAGTAGTCCCGAAACTCCCTTTGGAATTCTGAACGAGATTATTTGAAATTTACATATTAACTTGGGGGAAAATTTACATCTCTACAAGTTAAGCCAGTCTATTTGGGAATATGGCATATACCTAGATCCGAATCCTCTCCATCTGTAGCTATAATTTTTCCTGCCTAGTGATCATCACTGCAACCAACTGGCACACCCTTCTGATATTATACACTGCCTGTACCCTTGACCACAGGCTGAGTCTAGCACAGTAATCCGGTTTCAGGGATGGATACAAGACCCCAGCCAGGCCAAAAAGAAACCTTCCACAAAGTATGAAGGACTTAAATGTGAGGCTGCCAGTGGCCACGTTCTCCATCGCTAGGAGAAAGCCAGTCTGTAGCAGATGAGAGTGAAGCCAAAGCAGAGATAAGGGAGAGATGGAAGGCAGGCCCATCACTAACCCAAATGGTGTCTTTGTGTGCACTAGAAACACATACTCCTTCCTTACTTGCCATAAACCTGTTGCCTTCAATATATGAATCTATGATGACCGTGACTATGAATGTCAAGCCCTTAGGTTTAGAGTTGTCCAGCGCATGCCCTGAATATCTGAACTCTGCGGTCCAGGGAAAGAGGCCTGAGAGCTTTGAGAATCACGTTCTACCCCGGAAGGCCTCACAGCTGCCCTCATTCCGGCAGCTCTTCCTTTGAGCCATGACCTCCCCCAGCTACAGTTATGATAACCGCCCGCTCTTTTATTTTGCTTCAGATACTCAGAGTTGGGTTTTGAACCTTAGTAATGTTTTATAGTTTTCTTCACAGATCCTACTTCGTGTTGAGTTTTTGTACTGATTGTTAATATGACCTTTTTTCCAGTTCTCTGTGACATTTTCTAACTGGTTACGGCTACTCTATGAGAAAACAATTGTGTATATTTATAGTCATGTGCCATGTAATGACATGTCGGTCAACGACGGACCACATATACGATGGCGGTCCCCTAAGATTAATACCATAGAGCCTAGCTGTGTAGTAGGCTATACTATCTAGGTTGGTGTAAGTGAATCCTATGATGTTTGCACAAGGACAAAATTGCCTAATGATGCATTTCTTAGAATATATCCCCACTGTTAAATGACACACGGCTATATTTTATAATTGGCAAAGGACTTGGCTTTCTTTTTAGTTTTTGTTGATTCTCTTGAATTTTCCAGGTCGAAGATTGTAAATATTTACAAACATGATGATAATTTTGATTTCTCCTTATTAATTGATTTGCATACTACAGAGGCTAGGTCTTCCAAGTTAATGATATGTATCAGCAGTAAGAGGCAACATTCTGATTTTTTTACCCTCAAGCAAAAAGGTAGCGTTTAGTTTGCACTAGTTATTATTTAGCATGATAATCAAGTACCCTTTAATTCCTTGTTTGAAGGGTTGTTTTTTTTTTAAACTAAGAACAGACACTGAGTTCTTTATTAAATGCCTTTTTAGTGTCTATGAAGGTGATCATACGGCTTTTCTCCATTTATTAATTTGATGAATTATGTTAATATATTCCTAATACTAATCTCTCTTTGCATTCTTGTGATTAATTTGTCTTGGGCACAGTGATTTATTCTTTTAAGAGAAATGGATTCAATTTGATAGTGCTTTATTTGGAATTTTTATTTTTAGGATAATTATATTCATAAGTAAGATCGATGTACAGATTTGTGTGTACATGTTATCTTTGTTGTCTTTTTTTTTTTTTTTTTTGCTTTTTGGTGAGGAAGATTGGCCCTGAGCTAACAGCTGTTGCCAATCTTCCTCTTTTTTTTTCCCCTCCCCAAAGCCCCAGTACATAGTTGTATATCCTTGTTGTAAGTCATTCTAGTTCTTCTATATGGGATGCTGACACAGCATGTCTTAAAGAGAGGTGTGTAGGTGCGTGCCCAGGATCTGAAACAGCAAACCCCAGCCCACCGAGGCGGAGTGTGTGAACTTAACCCCTACACCACCAGGCCGGCCTGCCTTTGTTGGGTTTTGATATCAGCGTTATTTTAATTTCATAAAGTGAAATGGGAAGTTTCTTTTCTGTACTCTGAAACAATTTATACAACATCAACGTTATTTTTCCTGGGAAGTTTGAAAGAATTTGCCTATAAAACTGCTTAGCACCAGAGTTTCGGGGAGACACGCGCTTTTGTTTTTCCTTTTTTGCCATTATATTGACATCTATTTATCTATTTAATTAGCCTTTGCAAATAGGCAGCTTTGATATTTATTAATAAACCTACTTGTTATATGTTTTCAAATGCACTGAATGCTCATCCCACTCTAAAAGTTATCAATTAGCCTTTTCCTACTGAGGATTATTACATTTGCATTCTCCATGTTGTTATGCCTCATCTGACCTATTCTAATCGAGATCTCTAAACAAAAAGGCTTGGTGAGTAGCAGGTCCTCTCTGTCCTCACCTAACTCGACAGTGTATTTGTACTGTGCTGTCACACCCTTTATCCCTCTGTCAATATCAACAGTGCTGGCAATGCTGCTTTTTGTGCCACTAATGACATTTCTTTATGTGATTTTATAGGCCTGCTTTTTAAGGAATTTATTCACACCCACCCAACTTAATCTTGAAAATTAGGTGGTAGGAGATTGCTTAACAGTTTTCTATTAAAACAACTATAATAATATAATTAAACACATTTAGAGATAATGCACATGTAGTAGTTAAAGAAATAAATGCTTATACATAATTTATTAACCTTAAGCAAGCCATTATAAGAAAGCGATGAACTCATGCAAGAACTGGCCAGGGTGGGGCTGCACCCGTGGCCGAGTGGTTAAGTTCGCACGCTCCGCTGCAGGCGGCCCGGTGTTTCGTTGGTTCGAATCCTGGGCGCGGACATGGCACTGCTCATCAAACCACGCTGAGGCAGCGTCCCACATGCCACAACTAGAAGGACCCACAACGAAAAATATACAACTATGTACCGGGGGACTTTGGGGAGAAAAAGGAAAAAAATAAAATCTTTAAAAAAAAAAAAAAAGAACTGGCCAGGGTATGAGAAGAGATGGAAGGAGAAAGTCTAGGAACCTTCTGGAGTTGGAAAAGCCATGTACTGCCGTACCTCAAACAGCAGAAGATGAGACTGTGGGTGTTCAGAGCCTTTCTTAACGGCCTCCCATGAAGCCAAAGAAAGAGGTTTAGCCCCATGGCAGAGATCAGGTTTACTTGTTCCTCCTAAATCTATCGTTTCAGGTAACCCCAAAGCAGCTGCTTCTAAAATGGAGAAGACGGCATGAGTCTAGTTGTAAGGGAGAAAGTCAGCCAGAGCTATGGACAGAAATGGAACTTGGATGTGGTTCCTGGCACAATGAATGGAAGTCCCATAAGTTTTTAAAGAAACCATAACCCTGGGTGGGGAGCTGGGAGGGGGAGATACAAATAGTTTGTGTTTTAGTTTTGAGGTCTCTAGACCACGGGGTGCCACCTCAGAATCTGTTGGAGAAGACTTTCCATCAGTCAGAAATCCTGGCCTTTGAGTTGGATGCAGTAACTGGATGGGGCTTGGGGTTGTCTCTCTTGGGGAGACGGTGTGCTCTCTGTGAGGGTAAAAGATGGCTGTGGAGATGTGGGTGGCCGGGCCACGGGGGTGACTGCCGGATTAGGCCATCAGAGTTCACTTTCCTTTCCTTCAACAGTAATAGACTAGAGTTCCAGCTAGGAGGGCATGTAGCTAAATTCTCACTAACGGAAAGCAAGCAGAACTGATGTGTCCCACTTCCAGGGCTGAAAACATCAGCAGCACACGTTAACGCTCTTTTCTTCTTCCTCAAGTGTAGCACGATGTGCCCATGACCTAGCTGCGACTTTGTGGGTGAGAATCCATACAGCATAAGGGAGAGACAAGACAGAGAGAGAGTGGGCCAAAAATGACTTCACAAAAAGGCAAAACCATTAGGGAGAGAATTCAGATGAGTGATTGTCAGGGACTGGGGGTGGTGGCCAGGGTGCGGGGGAGGGGGGGCAGCGGTGGAGGGAGACGAGGGAATCACCACTAAGGAGTATGAGGAACTATTTGGGATGGTGGGAATATTTGATACGTTGATTTTGACGGCGGTTACACAACTATCTATGTTTGTCAAAGCTCAGAACTGGTCACATAAAAATGTTGAATTTTACTATATGTAAATTAAACCTCAATATGCTTGATTTAAAAAAAGAATGACCCAGTAGAGAAGAGACTTCCCTGTCTAACCTAGACTGCTCACTTAGGGGCTGTTTTATGAAACAGAAATACACTATAAGCCGTTATATTGTTCAATATGGTCGTTACAGCAGCTTATTCTTTACGTAACGTGTGTGTGCGTGTGCGTGCTCGTGCGTGTATGTGTATATCATATACACATAAAAATATTAACATTGGTAAATGGTAGAATTAGGATTATTTCATTTTCCAAGTTCTGTCCATCCATATTTTACTCAGCAAACATATATTGGGGCCGGCCCGGTGGCGCAGCGGTTAAGTGCGCACGTTCCGCTTTGGCAGCCCGGGCTTTGCCGGTTCAGATCCCGGGTGCGGACATGGCATCGCTTGGCACGCCATGCTGTGGTAGGCATCCCACATATAAAGTGGAGGAAGATGGGCATGGATGTTAGCTCTGGGCCAGTCTTCCTCAGCAAAAAGAGGAGGATTGGCAGTAGTTAGCTCAGGGCTAATCTTCCTCAAAACAAAAAAGTATTAATTTTTTCAAACATATATTAACTTTACAGCATGTAAAAGAAGATATTTTAAGGAATGCCATATAATTTACATCTATTTCCAGCCCAAAAGTTAAAATAAATTGCTAGGACTTACAATTAATCTTCCAAATTAGTTTATGACAATGATGATATTCATAAACTGTAGGAATAAGGATGGTCTTACTAAGAAAATGGTGTTGGGACAACTGAGTAGCCATCTGGAAAAAGAAAAGGTTGGATCTATACCTCATACCCAGGATAAACTCCTAATGGATCAACAATTTAAATGCAACAAACAAAACTATTGAAGTTCTAGGAAAAAACCCATAGAAGAATTCCTTTGTGTCCTTGGAGTGGAGATGACCTTACCGTGACTGAAAATCTGGATGACATAAAAGATTAATAATTACAATCACATGAAAATTAGAACATTTAGTGGCAAAAAGTCATCATAAGCAAAGTGGAAAGACAAGTAAATTAGGAAAATAATATTTGAAATTCATTATCACAAAAGATTCTTCTCCCTAAGGTACAAAGGGCTCCTTAAAATTGATATAAAAAGATGAGCAATAGAAAAATGCAAAATCATCAGCAGACTGATCAGAACAAAAAGAAATACAAATGGTTGTTAAAACATATTGAAAGGTATTCTGTTTCACTCAGAAAAATACAAAAGAAAGCTATTAGGTTGAACCACATGAAACTGCAATTTATGTAGGTCAGAAACGGTAGGCCATTGGTAATTTCATATGCAGTGAAACAATATTTTTCATCTATCAGATTGGCAAAATTCCAGAAACTGAGCAACACACTCTTTCAGCAAGGCCGTGGGGAGATGCTCCCATATGATACTGCTCCAAGTACCAAACCGTCCAGGCCCCAAGGAGGGCAACCTGGCAAAATTTATCAAAATTTCCACGTCTGGGAATCTATCCCACAGATATCCCATACACATATAAAATAATGTATTGCCAGGTTCAGAAGAGTATATATATATATATATATGATATGCTACCTTTCATATGGGGGCACAGGGATGTAACAGATATACATATTTTCATATTTGCTTGTACCTGCAAAAAGAAACCCTGGGAGGAGATGTGAGAAGCTGATAAAAGTGGTTATCTACGTGGGGAAAGCGGGGAGTGAAGAAGATAGGAGAGAGAAGTACAATTTCTCAGGGAGTACCTTGTTCGTTGTATTGGTAGTTAAAATATATATTCAAAATAAAAAGTAAATAGAAAAGTTAAAAAGTAAAACTGCAGGTATTTGGAAAAACTCACCTTTAAAACGACTCCTTCACCATGGTCCTAAATCACCAATGTCACTACAAGATACAATTTATTTCCGTACAAAGATTTTTACCACTACCAACAAAATAAACAAGAAAACATGACTCTGAATTCCCTCCCTAGGCTGAATATTTTCCCTTTGCCTCTCTGGATCTGTTCTCCACTCTGGTTTGGGGCTGATCCCCACACAGTGCATCACCTGGGCTCTGCTGACCTCTGGCTTCCTGTTGGGTTTGGCCAGTGGAGGCACCGGCTGGAGCTCAGAGGTCAGGAGAGAGAGAGGCTGGGCCTATTTCTTCTCCTGTTCTCTCCTTGCTTCAGGGCTGCGCTTCTGGCAATGGCCGCATCCCCTTACAACCACAATTCCTGTCTGCTGTCCTTTTCTGGTTCTGGCTCCTACTAAGCTCCAGGAACACTGTTTTCCCCTCTTGCTCCTTTGCAATGTGGGGTGGGTGTGGATAACAGTTTCCTCTATTGCTGATCCCTAGATGCCCAATATTTCTTGTTGGTTCCTCATCCCAGCCTACACCTACGCAAACTACCCAGCTCACTACGCCATCTACTTTATACCGGAAACCTAGCTGATATTTCAGTCATTTGTTTCTTAGAAAAACCACTCAAAATTCATTCTTGTCTCATTTTTATATCCCAAGGCCAGTTTATTCAAGGAATATTTCACACACATATTTTTGCTCCCATATATCATTACCCTTTCACAGGTTTACAATTCTTTTCGTCCTTTGTTTCTTCCTTTTAACAAGCCTCCTAAATTCTTTCTGCACGGCCATCAGTTAACCCATGAACTCACCCCAATATCCTGTGCCAGAAATACTTTTAACAATTGTACTCTCATCCATCCAGCTATTCATTCAGCAAATATTTTTTTGAGAACTTAGTTACTGAGATTATAATGATGTATAAAAAACAGACGAGATCCTCACATATTTGTGGGAGGTTATATTTTTGTGGGGAGGGTGAGTAATAATTTGACCATACAAAAAATGTGAAATTACAACTGTGGAAATGCTGTGAAACAAAGATGTAAGAGTGCGTAAGACTCCCGAGTGTGGAAATTGGAAAGGGCTTCCTCCAGGAAGTAACGTCTGAGCTGAGATCTGAAGGATGGGAGGCTCACTGACCAAGCAGAGCGGGTGAACAGAGAGAAAGGAAAGCAAGTGTTTCTGGTTCTTCCTTCTTCCACAGCCTTCCTTCTAACAGGAACTTGCTCTCTTCCCTCTAGAACTCTCTAAGTTTTACCTAGTAGTTATGCAATATGGGAAACATAGTATCTTTGCTTTGACCCAATTTTGATTCCACCTCATCCCACTTCCATACCTTCATTTCCACGTAAGACTGTATGCAACCCTCTCTGTCCTCTAATGATACAGAGCAGAATATTCTAACTCCTTCCTTTCAAGATAAACTATATTCTAATGACTGTTTTCCTAAATAGAAAATCCATTTTGGCCTCGTTAGTTCATGTGTTACAGTACTAAGAACTTCAAGGATAAGTGTGAAATGAACCTAAAAAAAACACAATCAGAAAATTTTAGGAAGCACATTTTATTTTTTCTGAAGTAATATTTCTAGCTGTTTGCTTGCAATGAGCAGCTTATTCTTTAATGCTGACTTCACTTAAAAAAAAAAGGGATGGGGCAAATTAGTGTGATCCATTGGAAAAACAGAAACAAAAACCTCCCCAAACTCCTCCAAGTAGCCAACACTCAGAGCTATTTGCAAAACTGCTAGCCCCATCTCTGGAAGGACATTTTTCTCACCCATTTATATTGCGAGGGAAAACACCCTCCATGAAGCAAACATTTTTAAGATTTCAGCTTTTCAAATGCATGGTACTTGTGATAAAGGCTGTTTTCAAGCCTTCTTCTTCACTTAACCTGCCAGCTAACATGGGAAACCATTAGCTCAGGCTGCTACAATTAACTCAGGGCTGCTTCTTGAAAGGCTCACACAATTCCCAGCTACTTATCATGCAAACAACCTGGGAGACTCATTTTCCTGGCAATGCAGTAGGAGGGGCAAATTACTGAGATAAGTAGATTATTGGGGAAAAAGTCACACTCAGAGGCCTTATGAAATGATTAAACCCTGGGAAATTCATCCCCCAAAATCCCTTGCCCCTGATAGTACACATTCATTACTGGCTCCTGGATAATCTACAATGAAGAACCAATACTCCCGCTTCGCTGAATTTTCATTTAACTTTTCAAACAGTGAATTCTTCAGTTTTGATGGGTGAGATTCACCATGTATGAAGCAAATTAAAGGAAAGGGGGAAAGTTACCAGACTTGTAAGATTTTTTAAAATTTCTAAAATAGAAAAAGTCCGAACACTAAAGCCAATAAAATGATTACTCTAGGAAAATACAGTCTTACTGACTTCCTTGCATTAACTTCATAAACTTCCCATCAACAGAAAACATGTCATATTTGATTAATAGCCACGTTCAAGTCTATTGTGACGAAATGTATCTTCTCTGTAAGAAGTATTTCCTTATAGCACATATTAGTCAATAGGCAATTTGATTATTATCAGTGAAGCTGATGAATAGCCTGAAATGATGTTTCAGAAAGTCCAGGAAAGTAAAGCAACTTAAATGTAACTATGAGCTGGAGACAGAAAATGAACCCTTACTTTCCGGTAAGAGGGAAAAACAAACCAACAAACCAATCAGGAGCAGAGCTCTGAGAACCAAAATCTGAAGAAGAGAACTTCACGGTGGCGGCTGTTAGTATCAATGTTGACTTGACGCTTCCAGCGGCTGAACTGGGAACAGCCGGTATAAACAAGCCTGAAGCCCGGAGCACGGGGAGGCATTTCGCAGAGAGCAGCGTGCTCACTCATCCTCACTCTCGGAGCTACTCAAGGGATTACTAACTCTCTAAGTCGAGCTTAGAGTGAAATATTTCTGCTGCTTCTCTCATCAATGACTCCTCATTGACTCCCAGGAATTTAGCTTCTTCCCACCTGCCTGATAAAGCACAGGAACTGAGCAAGGGTAGCCTGAAGCAGGGTGGGCCAAGAGATTGAGGGCAAAGGAGGCTCAAGGGGACTGTGGGCGCAGAGCAGTGGATGACAAAGCAGTGACTCTTCTTTTTAGAAGGGAAGATTTGTTGTGTAGGGCACAATGTAACCCGCTCCTCTATCTCCATATTAAACCTCCAGTAAATGCTGTAATCTATCAAAACTCTCGAAGCTGTCTGTGTGCACGCGTAACATCTACTTGCTGTGGGAGGTGAGTGGGATATGATGTACCGGGATTAACCTTGTGCGGTGGCGGCTGGAGGGGTTTGGCGTGATCTGTTCACGTTCAATTTATAATATGGCTACCTTCACTTTTATGGATGAAATACCTGAAGCTTAGAGAGTTAAGTAACTTGAGCTAGGCTTCAGATCTACACTGTCTGATTTTGGAACTCAAAGTCTAAATACTACACTACACTAACCGTGGAAGACAGCAGAGGGGAAAAAAAATCCTAGCTGACAACCCAAATTGCTATAGTTCATTTACGAGAATATGCATTACTGGGTGTAACAGAATTGATATTTTCAAAGAGGAGGAGTCAGTAGGGTAACACAGAAAATCCATCCCCCTAGCTACTCAGCAGTTGCCTGAAACATTTATCTGCAATAGTACGACACTGTGTTTCACAACAGAATTGATATTCAAATCAGAAGGCACAGCAAGGAAATAATGTGGGGGAGAGAAAAAAATTTTTCATTAAAAAAACTGGTGGATATATTAGTGGAGCATTGCTTTCAGAAACTGCAATACGTGATACTGACAGTGAGATATTAATCATATTTATGGTTAAACAGGAAAAAATGTTTTTAATATCTATGTAAAGTTACACAGATATGTTGGCATCCCTTAAAATAGACTAAGGGAATGCAAATAGAGTACAGTTATTAAGAACACAGACAGTTTGAATCTCAGCTCAACCATTTACTAGCTGTGTGGCCTTGGGCAAATCACTTCACCTTTCTGTTCTTCAGTTTCTTCATCTGTAAAATGTAGACATTAAATGTCCTTATCTCATAGGATTGTTGAGGATTCAATGAGTTGATATATAAAGGGCTTGGTACATGGTAAGTACTTATAAGCATTAGCCAATATGATATTCTTATTACTAAATATGGGGGGGGGCGACCTATACTAGCATGGGACATTTTAAGGGTTATTATCAGAGACAGTAAATGCACAGGTAGGTCCAAAGGGGGAGGAAATTGAGTGCTGGTGGGAGCAGAGTTGAAATGAAGACCCATTAGGTTGGGGCTTATAGGGAAAGCTGGACTGACATGTTAGTAGAACAGAGAAGGATTATGAGACCGAAGGTCACTCTGAGGTTAAAGAGCAGGTCTGAGTGGAGGAAGTGGAATGACAGGAGGTCGGGGTCAGAGAGAGGAACTTTTAGAGATGCTGCAGTTCCAGATACTCTAACTCCAGGCTGTTGCCATGACGATGGGGAAATGAGGGATCTACAGTGTTGGACAGATCATCAAGGCAGAATCTTGCATCCCCCAGCAGGATGGCAGGAAAATGGGTGAAAGAGGTAACTATGAATCAAGTGTATATCCTCAAGGAACACGGGTGGGTAACTGGAAAGTCAACCATATTCTATCAGTGAGGGTTTCTAGTTGTTGATGATAACATCCACTCTAGCTAGTTTAGACAAAGGGGATTTTTTTTAAAGGGTACTGGGAGCATACAGAATCTTCAGGACAACCAGAAAACCAGATGTGGAGGATATACAACCAGCACCAATACAACCAACCATACAGGAGGACAGTTCGGCACCATGGCTGCAGCTGCCTGCCACAGGTCACACAGCACAACAGGAACCAGATGCTGGAACCTTTGCTGAGCTTCCCACAAAGAGCCAACCACTCCCAACCACCATGCCCACCATGCCTTCCTGTGCACTGCTCGCATCTCACACTGGTCACTTTATCCCCAAGTCTTCTAAGGTAGAAACCAGGCCACAAGTGAAATCCTTATGGCAAGGAGTCTGAGAAATGCACTTTTTAACTTTCCAATTTCTGTAATTCAGGGAGAAAGGTAAGAGGGGGCTGAAGCGGCTGAAGAAGAAACCAGTTAAAACTATCTGCCAGTGATGGCAACGAGGAGGGTGGAAAGGAGGTGGTTGCACTCCATGGCATGGCCTTCCCTGGATGAGGTCACAGGAGAACAGAGGGCTGGGAGGGAGAGGCAAAGGGGAGCTGTATCTGTATGTTTTGAGATATTAAAGTCACGGAAGAATGAAGACCCTCAAGTGAACACGGTGCTATCAGAGGAAATCTACACCTCAATTAAGCCAGTGCTAGAAGCAATGTTCTAGGAAAAAGGTATTACCTCATGATGACATATTATGAGCATCTTTGAACTCCTGGCTCTAGTCAAGATGAATTTCTCCTGATAAACCTGGGCTCACTCGAGTAACTCCCTTTCCTCACCTTCATCTCCACCTGTCCAAATCCTTTCTGTCTTTCACTGAGTTGAGCCATTTTCCAACGAGCTTGTCTTAATTTCCCTGACTCCTCACACACGCTTGCAGGAAGTAATCTCTCCCTTTACTTGAAATTCCTGTAACATTTCACCTATATTCCTCTTACGTCGTTGATCGCATTTTGCCTTGTATGTAAGAGTTATTTAGGCACATGGCTTATTTCCCCTATTGAACTATTTAGACATGTCTTATCTTTCCCTCGTGAGGCAGGTATATATCTGACGAACTTCTGTGTTCTTAGCTCCTAGTACAATTCCTTGCACTCTAAAAATCCTTGATGAGTAAAAAACTGAATGAGTTATCATATGCCCTCCACTGTATCATTTGACAATCTCCAATTTCTGTGAGGAAGAGGATTGCCAGGTAGCCAGACAAACTGTCTGAGGTTCATTCTAACCCAAATGCTAAATACCTAAAAACGGCCATAATCCTGGGCCTTGCTCTGCCTATACTAAGGGCTTCCCAATAGATTATGAGATTGGGAATATATCTTCTACACCTTTATACATTCTATAACACCTATTGTAGTACACACTCAAAGAATACTTGTTGACTTGTCTAAGTCCCAGATGTTATCTGGGACATGTGGATTGGCCTTGAACGTTGTCTTACTAAGGGTGTCTACTAAGATTTCTGTAGGATATATTTGGGCAGATGAATAGCAGTAACAGATACATTAGATTTATTCTGGAAAAGATATGGTTTAAGAGGAGACAAGGAAGATGAGAGGCATAAAAGAGGCATAGCTCTGCAACAATGAAGAGAACTGAAGAGGAACCAGGAGCGAAAGAGAGATCGCCACAAATTCCTGGAAGACAGAAGACAAATGGGACAGGGCTGACTACTCACACCAAGGAGGAGCTGTAGCTTAGGAAACACATAAGGAGGAGCCAGAACTGAAGAGGGCACCACCCTGCCAAGCACAACTCCTGAGAGGTTCCAGACTGAGAGACAGCAAGCAAGAGAATGAGAAATGGAACTAAACACAGGATTCATTGAAAATCTTTATATGGACCCTCCCACTTACCAAGTAACAAAATCACCAGGCAGCCAAGTGTTTACACCTACATAAAAAGCTGGAGTGTTTTCTCTAGAGAAATCATGCAAACTCTCTCTGGGGCACTTGAGCTGCTAACATGGCTGCTGCTGTCCTGGAGTAGAGTCCTCTGCTTTTTGGCATATTGGCGGAGGGGTGGGGGGGGGGCATCGCCCAGCAACCTGGCTGTGAGGCCTATCAGTCAACAAGATCCATCCATTTACACAGAGCTTCCCATCATCCGTTCTACTTCCAGATTCGTACACATGAACTCATCTCCAAGATCCATCAAGCACTTAGGCAAAGCCCATAGCACGACATAGAAAGCACAGACAAACAAATAGAAAAACTGACCCTAGAGAATACAGAGATAATTCTGATAACAGAAGAGAACTTAAAAACAAAACACAACATGATAAAAAAAAAAAAAAAAAAAACTCTGGTTAATATTCTTGAAGAGATTTGGGAAAAAACTGCACCCATAAAAACAAGGACAGAATCCACTAGAAAAGGAATAATGAAGGATAAGAAAGAGCTTTTGGAAATTAAAAGACCCACACAACCAGACACACTTGTTTTGACATGTCAAAACAGCAACAGTAAAAGACCCTAAAAGCTTCCAGAGTGAAAAACAAACAATATGATAATGACAAAATAAAACAGGTCACAAACAAAGGAACAAGAATCAGACTGGCGTGGACTTCTCATCAGCAACACTGGATATTACTAGACATTAAAGCAAGTTCTGAAGGAAAAGAATTTACAGTTTAGAATTCTACACCCAGTCAAGCTAGCAATCCAGCATGAGGATGCAATGAAGTATTTGCATACATAAGAATTCATAAGGTATACCACTCTTGCCCCCTTTTTTAGAAAGCTGAGGATATCCTTCAGCAAAATGAGGTTTAAAAATTTTGAGAAAAAGGAAGAGATGCGATCAGAGAAACAGAATAAACACACAACAACCTAGTTGAGATTGGAGCAGAAAAGGTCTAGAAGGGAAAATCTCCAGGAAAATCAACAAACAAAAAGTAAACAACAAACAAACCAAAAGAAAAAGAAATAAAAACCTTGAGAGATCATCTGATGAATTTTCCCATGTGGAAATTAATATTATGAGGCTTTTTTTTTTCTTTTGAGGAAGATTAGCCCTGAGCTAACTACTGCTAATCCTCCTCTTTTTGCTGAGGAAGACTGGCATGCCCATCTTCCTCTACTTTCTATGTGGGACGCCTACCACAGCATGGCGTGCCAAGCGGTGCCATGTCCACACCCGGGATCCGAACCGGCAAACCCTGGGCTGCCATAGCAGAAGGTGTGCACTTAACCACTGCGCCACCAGGCTGGCCCCTATTGTGAGGCATTTTAAAGAGATGTTGATGTATTGGGAAAAATCACTCACAAGTGTGTTGAAAACTGAGCAAAAGAAAAAAGGGAATTACCAATATCTGGAAAATCAAAAAGTTCTATAAAATAGATAATACAACAGTGGTATACCACTTAGTTTAGCAGTAAACAGTATTTAGTCATAATCCCATACAGATTGGAACAGAAAACCTGAGGGCTAAAGGATTTAGGTTTCCAGGAAAAAGGAGAGATTCAGTTCAGAAAAACTTCAGGACAAAATAAAGACAAGGAATGTAAGAAAAAAAGAAAGGCAACTGAAAACTCCAGGAAATATGAAAGGCATATAAAACTTTCTTGGTACACATAGAAAGCAATTTAGAATAAGCAAATTAGAACAGAAAGTTGGTGGGCTTCTAGAAAAATGGAATGGCTTCAAAATAACAGAATCTGGAAGATATTATGGGTATGGTGAAAAAGACATGTTTCTTCCCTTAATAAGAAAAAAGAAAATAACAAGCAGAAGATTTACAAAAACAATTTTAAGAATCTGAAAAAATGTTTCAGCAATCTAAAATGTGGCATGGTTTTAAACCAGTGATGGAATGTATGAAAAGAGAATAGATTTGAACATTCTCCTTTGACTAACACAGGGATTATGACTTAGGAATTACAGAGAAGGAAATATAATCAATCATAGTGCACTTCTGGTTTTTCAGTGCACGATATTCATATAGATATAAAAATATGAGCTACTTATTGGCTTTTAACTTTGGAATCAACCTAAAATTACAGTACAGAAATCTTAATTGTGGTCAAAATGGAATGCAAACATTATCAACAGCTCATAGAAATGAAGGGCAGAGAGATGAGAGAAGAGGTGGAAGAAAGGTGAGGCAAACATGCTGTCTACAATCAATGGAGTAGGAAATGGAGGTTTAAGTATATTACTTCAAGTTTCAATAGTAATACATAGAAGAATAAAAACAATGATATTGGAAAGAAGAGAGGTATGTATAGAGCTTGAGTAAAATTCTATATATCAGATGAATAAATCAGTTGGTAATGTTTAAAGTCGAGAAATCAAAAGTGGTGTGTATAAATACATCATTTAGTAATATGCATGCAATCACCAGAAGAAGAAAAAGCAAAAACAGTTCAAAGTGATTGACTCTGGGGATCAGGACAGGGGATAAGGAGAGAGAGGGGAGCGGACTGGTTGAGATTTTTTTTTTTAACTGTGTCCCTGCATTATTTAATTCTTTTAAAAGTAAATATTTACTCTGGAACCTGCATTTTCTGGCTCATGACTGCTAAGAAATTAACCTTTGACATGTCCTATTGGATACACTTATTTCTACTGGTATAGTTTCTGTCTTGGGTTATCCAGACACTGGCTAGCAGTACACAAGTCCTGGGGGGAAGAATACCCAGATGGCAGCCCACAGGGCCTGATGAAAAGGATGTAGGAAGTATAAGCTGTGGGTTACTGGTCATCTCAGGGAATTTCTACTACAAGTCATTACAAAGAGGAAGATCTCTCCCAGGCTTACGGCCAGAATAACCCTGGATCTTACCAGACTTCTGTGCTTCTGCTGGACAGAATAAGTAAAATGTCTTATATTTTTCTTTTGAAAGCACTAGGAACAGCTCAAGGATTTGTACAGCAGAATGAAAGAGGAGCTGTCACTGAGTTCCTTAGGACTCACAGCTTGAAAGGAAAGAGGAGGCCCACAGGGGGCCTGTGGACCATGCCCAGCAGGGGAGACTGAGCACTTCCACAGCCCAGGGGGTGGGACCATAGCTCTTAAAGCCACAGATCTCCTCTGTAGGCACAGAGACCCTCACAGCAGGAATCCATTCACACCAGTCACCCTTGGAGACTGCTATTTATGCTAAAGAAATTTATCCCACTCCATTGTATGTTTCTTGTCCAGAGTTCTCTTGGATCCCTTGTTTACGGCCTTAGTCCTATATTGTGAGCAGAGGAACGGACAGGCCATTTAAGAGGGCAGAGATGGCTAATGATGGGTCTGTTAGCTTTGCAGTCAGTCTTTCTTTTGTGAACCAAACCCAATTTGGGTGCAATTGCTTAAAAAAAAAAAGGAAAAAAAGAAAAAAGAAAAAACCCTATTTGAAGTTGAAGAAATGTTAGCTGTGTTCCATTTCTTTTACTAGAAAAAACACACACTGGAAAAAACCAAAAACTTTACGATATTTAGAACCCATTCTTTTGGTTGAAATATGTATCCAATTATTTCAGGTGTAGGTGCAAATACTGCAGCCATAGCTCCTTAAGATTGAGAGGATCTTAAAAAATAGGGGCCCTTTTCATCACTAGAGAGATGCTAATTTTTATCTTGCAAAAAGTAAGGGGAAGCCCCTTCTGAAATGTTTTCTTTTGAGGCAGAACTTAAATGTATGCTACTGCTTTCATGAATTTTGTGAGCCAAATCCTTATAAATCCTTTGAGTTGACAGATCAATTATTTCTTCTAACAGCAAATGAACTAATAACCCTTGGAAATTTCTCCTTCCCTGGGTTTAAAATAGAAAAAAAAATACTTTACAGGGGGAAAAATCAATTAAAGACTACATAGCAATAAAAAACAATTAAATTCATTATAGCTTTTTAAAGAGAGCTATATTTTGTTCAAGAGTTATGATTTTTAAATTAAAAACCCATCAAATAACCTTGTATTTTATAAACATCATAAATATTCTTAAAATATGCCTTAATCTCATATTGCGTCCTGTCAAGGGGAAGGAATTGTGAAAGGGCAGAAAAAAAGAAAAGAAGAAAGAGAGAGACCCTGGAGAAGACATCAATCAGAATGGTGGGATTAGTAAGCGCCTGCTTGGTAGAAGGCTCTGTGGTAGGCTCTCAGGGAACCAGAGGGCGGGGAGAGGACCCACGCACAGAACAGAGAAAGGAGGAAGAGACTGTGTTACTCCAGGAGGCACTAGACCAGGACGCTGAACAGAGAAAGTCTGTACTAAGCATTTTGCTGACAGAAGGTGGGTGGGGAGTGGTAGGAGCTGTCAGATAGCATAGGTTGGGCATTCAAGGAGTCAGTCACAAGGGAGACACTGAGGAACAGAGCAGGTGGCAGAAGGGGAGCTGGAAGAATGGGAATGCATGTGGGCACTGGAGTGAGCTCTGATCACAAGAATGAAATGGTGTCTGCCGGGTGGGCAGGGCATGGCAGGGCAGAGGCATGGATCCTGTATTGTGGAAGAAGGTCAAGGATTTTAATAGATGAGGAAACTGAAGCGCTGGGAAGATGAGTAAATGATTTGCTCGAGGTCGTGTGGCATCACATATACACACAGTTGTACTTGTATGTAAAAGAAAGTCTGTCTTTTGTTCTTAATTAAGGAACTTAGAGCATAGTGGTTGTCCGGCTACTGGCTAGTGAGCACTGCTCTCCTTCCTTCCTGCGATGTAGTTCTTGGAAGTGAAAAACAGTCTTATTTTAAATTGAGTGAGTAGTCTTTTCTCCCCCACATTACTGTCTCTGGAGGATGACGCCCTGGGAGCGTCGTGTACATTCCATAGCCCTCCACTCTGTAAGCCCCTGGTGCAGAGTGTGACATGGGGTAGAGAAGAGCAAACTCAAGAGTCAGAAGACCTGGGTTGGAACCACAGTGCCACTGTTACCTAGCCTCATCTGCTCTAACTGTAAAATGGGGATAATTATAATCACACCTCAAATCATGAGTAGGAAATAAAATGAAATAACACTGATAAATCAGCATCGATTTGTATGGTATCATAAAGGTCCCCAGAGCCAACTGTGGACCTCCAGCCCCATTAAGTAAAGCCAAGGTCGGCTTCATGGGTGTGCAACCTGATTCTGTGCTTAGAAGAACCCAACGCTTGGTTTAATGCTCTGCTATCAGCATCTTGATATTCTTAATAATTTCTGAACAAGGGGCCCTGCATTTTCATTTGCACTGGGCCCTGCATTTAATGTAGCCTGTCTTGGGTAAACTACATGGTTCAAGGAGAGGAGCCCACAAAGATGTCCATCTTTGGCAAATAACTCCCAGTGGAACTGGAAGTCTGTAGTGGACACGTGTTGGTTTTTCAGCTGCTCAGCATCTGAACCCACCTCTTACATTTGAGGAATTCTTTGCTATATGAGTCTTATTGGAGGCAAGGCCAAGAAAATGTTGGCATTCCCCTGCCTTCCTGCCAGCTAGTGCATAGCCAGACAGGTGCTACAACCACGGAGCACGTAATGCTTAGAAGGAGAGTGGAGAATTCATTTTGGTGGTGGTGGCAGCAACATTAATTCTCCAGGGACATCAGTAGTAGCACCCCAGCTATGGCCTCTGGTGGCCAGCACTGGCACTGCTAGCTAGCATGGGGCATCCAGCAGCTGTGACATCGAGATCCTCCACTGGATGGTTCTGGGTGGGGTTGTGGTTATGGTTCTACCCATTCTGGTTTCTCCCCAGGTTCTTCTAGCCTGATATATTTTTCAAACTACTCAATATCCTTTTAATAAAATCCTTTTGTACTTAAGTAATCAGAGATGGTTTCTGTTGTTTATAGTTAAGAGCTTTTTCCTAATATAAAATTAAACTGTTGTGGCATTACTACCCTGATAATCCCTCTAACGGAGAGCAAATGAGTTCTGTGTCCTGAGGAAGAACTTGTTGGCCCACGTGCCCCTGGTGATGGACACAAGTGCTTATGCATGCCCACACAGAAGGCACCTTGGAGGTCACCCGGTCCGTACTCCCTCTGAAAGTAGGAATCTTTCTAGAATAATTCAGAGTCTAAATAAGATTTCAATAAACATGCTCCTCATAACTAGAGGGTATGCTAAGCAGAAAGCCTTTATCATGGGTGACAAACCTTAAGGCTGGCCAGCCCCCGGTTACACCTCTCCAGGTCAACGGTCACCCTAGGGCTTGTGAGGATATCCCTAACTGTCATCAAATTGTCAAGGATGAAGTTCAGGGAAATTCTCCATCATTCATGGCCAGAAGATGGAATGTCATTCCTTCAGAGTACGTAATGAAGACAGTCGTTGAGTTCCTAATGGATTTCCAGAGCATGATGGGGCTAAGGTGCTCCTGACTCTGAAAACTGGGGACCACCTAGGAAAGATCCCACACAAATATTACGGCCACAGAAAAAACCAGAAGTGTCAAACATGGTGACGCTGCTTTTGGCGTCTGGGTCAAGGATGCTGTAGGAAAGTATTTTCTATTGATGGCAACAATATTCCACATTTTGCCAAAGGCTGGGAGAGGAGGTGAAAAGAGAGTTCCGACAAGCTCGTTTTCCAACACTTGAACTGAGTTCCTGGCTGAAAGAAAATCACTTGATCGTTGGCATTACAACTCTATTTCTACAGTGCCACTTGGCTGGCTGGGTGATTTTCCAGTCACTGGGTGAGTGACACCAGTTCCAGGGCACAGCTATTAGCCTGTAACAGCAGAAAGACCCAATTATGAGGTGTCTCCCTCGAAAGCCCAAGGTGAGGCCACCCAACTTTGTCTAAACAGCACGCATGTCAGCAGGGGCAGAAAGACTGCAGTGACGAGATGCAGTGGGGAAGATGGAGAGCGATTCTGAGTCCCAACAGACCACTCAGGCAGTCGCAAAGTGGGTCTCAGGGCAGGACAAATGCCAAAGTAATGAGTAGGGTCCCTCTCATCACAGCCAAGTAAATGGCAACTGGATAGAGTTGGTCAAGGGCTGCCAGATATCACAGATCAGGAGAGGCAGAGATGAAAGACTAAAGCAGTTATCATTTACTTGGGAAGGAAGAGATAAGGGGGCTCAGAAGGTCCAGGCAAACAACGGCCAGGGTTCCTGGGAGCTCCTGGGGCAGAGGGTGCAGCCGATCAGAGCCAGAAGGAAGGCGAAGGTCAGCAGGGCCCTGCTCTGCAGGAGGAGGTGGGTAGAGGTGCGGGGACCCTGGGAGGTCCCGACAGCTTCAAAGGAAAGGGAGAGAGATGGGCAGGGAGAGAGACAGAGGGAGAGGCGCTCTGGAGGTTTTCCAGCATGAGGAAAGTACTCATACCCCAGGCTTTATTTGAATTTATCACCTCTTATTAGTGTCTTTTGAAATGCGAATTAGCTGATTAACCACCGCTCACAGCCTTCCAACTGCTCTTTATTCTCCAGCATTCAGCAACTTTGTTCTAAATAGGGTAGGCCACAGTAGCCCACCAGGGGGAAATTATTCTCAAGGTTACAAGAACAGTGACCACGGCAAACTTACTCCCCGGGCTGGGTGGAAGCAGGCTGGGGGTGAGCTCGTGCCTGCAGCCGGCCCTAACCCCTGGTTTACATACAAAGCCCTCCGAGGATGCTGTTTACCTCTCGCTTCAGCCCTCCGGGCCATCGTGACAATTTATGAACAGGACTCTGGAGAACAGACAGACTCTCCTCTACCCCCTACCACTTTTTTGTTTACCATATTCATTTGATAAAAGGTCCATTAGTTCTAGGTCCCTAAGGAATGTCCCTACACTTGCTCGAGCTTTCTGTCTGGGCCGTGGGCTCACATTTATGAACAACAAGGGATGACCTCTGGCAGAGCTTCGTCCGCACTTGCTCCTGCCTCCAGTTTGGCAACACGATACAAAGGCGGTGTGGCATGTATACACTTTCCAGGCTGAGCCGCTATTCAGAGGGGGCTGCAGCTTGCGCGTAATGGGCCCCCTACAGACAAAGCCAGCAAGTTTCTTAATTAAGTCTAAGTGAAAGACAGATCCCGCTTACATCTTCAGAGAACCTTCCTTCAGAACTTCAAAAACACCCTAGACTGCCTATCAAATCCAGGCACGAATAACTGGTGAACAATTTTTTCTCTTTTTTAAATATAGAAAGCCAAGCCTTTGGCGCCAACTCTTCAGCCCCCTCTCACTTTCCCTGCAATTTTAGACATGCCTCTGGTTTATAAAACAGGAAACAAAGGGACTTCTTGTGTGTCGGAGAAGCCCTCAGAGGGTCTGCATTTCATTCCGGCCTTCCCCAAAGCACGGTGCTGTCTAAAGAGCTCTTTAACTGGTTTCGTCTCATTAACATTTCCATGAGGTATCAAAGGGTGTGCTAAAACCCAGCATATGTACATATATCACATAAGGATAAACCCTGGTATGGAAATGATAGTAAAAAATTAATTATTAGCTAATTGCCTTTTCAAAAATGTGATTTTTCACCCCTCCACCCCCAGCCCCAGGAACCCTCTCTCAGACAGACCTGTTTTCTGGGCTTTGCTGTGATAATGTTCTTTGCAAACAGAAACCAATTATTCTGCAGCAGTAAGTCACCAGGAGTATGAATTGCTTTAATTTTTCCTCCTTTTAGCAGCTGCCCAGGGTGGGTTGCGAGGTGGCTGCCATAATGAAGCTGGAATGAATACGAAAGCAGCACCGAGGCCGGGTGTCCTGCAGGGAAAATGATCTTCAAAAATAAAAGTGCGTTTTTGTTGCAAGAAGCTAATCAATGAGTTAGACATTTCCAAAAACGCGCTTTCCACTTGGAATTCGCTTCGCCGGCACTGCTTCCCCAATGAGTCCTGTGCACCTGACTAGCTTGTAAAAATGTCACCTTACTGTTAAAGTGCTAAACACGCCCTGTTTTTCCTCGCCTGTTCTCCTCTCCCTGCCCCCCTTTGCCTTTTTCCTTCTGCAATTCTTTGCTTTCTCATTAGAAATGCCCAGCAACGTCTGGCAGACAAAGACACTACAAACAAAGTGTATGGAAAGGGAAAAAAATTAAAAAGGAAAAAAGTGCAGAGGAATTCTTCATTCACTGATCTCCAGAATACATTAATATCTGAAACTGTTGGCACAGCCTAAAATACTTGGGAGGCTAACAATGCAAGCAATGATTCGAAGTCTGGGATCTTCAAATAAAGCCCAGCGCTGTCATGGCCACCAGGAAGGAGAATAATGGCGATATTAGCTGACCTTCATTTTGTTGTTTCTTCAGACCTGACTGCTGGACCTCTGTTTGCTTGTTACTAGGATTTCTTGGCTGAAAAATTTTAGCATTTCCCAGGCAATACAAGAGCCAGTTTATTAGGTAAATAAACCAGGCCTTAAGCAGGCTTTTCTGCTTCATAATGGGAATTGGGTGAATTGGAATAGGGGTTGGGTTGGAGTCAGGGAGAATGAGTAAGAATCAGACATCTCATCATTTTTCCTTCATCCAAAGCACCAATGGACAGTGGGGACAGATTTTACAAATCATCAAATCAACGTGCTGGCTTTAGTTAACTTAACCAACCTCATCTGCGAAGGAAGGAAGATCAGGCTCACAAAAGGACAAAAATAGCAGCTTTTCTCCTCTAGAAATCTGGATCTTCAATGACATTTCGCTTATCCCAAGTTTATGAGTGACTGGAGACTTTTATAACACATTCAGATGGAACCACCGGTGTTGTATTTCATTCACCTGTCATAATTACCTAAACGTGCTTATGTTATCCAAACCACTCTCTAGTGACAATCTTAATGATGTTAATAAAATAAGTAATGAAGAACTGGATCCATTTTCAGAGCCTTTAGATCCAGAGGGCCTTCTGGCTGTCTAGACTATCCTGAGTGGTAATTATTACCTTCATGTGTCTGTTAAGGTCTCTCCTCCCTCCCCCCACTGCAATGTAAGCTCCATGAGGGCAAAGACCACTCTTGGATCTGATCACCAAGCACCCAAGACACGCTTGCCGAAGGAGGCAATATTTTTTGCCTGCCTTCGGGGAAAATACATCGTATCTTTAAAAGCTTTCAGCTGGCACCCCCAAAAAGAATGAGATGCAATACTTCCTAAAGGGCAGTATTTTTTCACTGAAAATGAACATAGGAGTTCCAGTTTCCTGTGGTTCCTGACTTCCAAATTAAAAATATATCTTCTAATAAATGCTAGAAATGTTTACTCTTGCTTAAAGCAGGAGGTCATGTAAAAAAATAATGCACACACTTTTTCAAAAAGGTGTAGTCACATCGGTCACTGTGCTGGAAACTATGTAAAAACAGAGAAAGTTTTCAGACTCTGCGAAGTGAGGAAAGCAAGTTACATGTACGTAAGACGTGAACCCAAATTGTTTAAAAAAGGTAATATATGCAGACACATTATATGTATGTACAAAAAAAGACTGGAAAGAGATATCAAAAACACTGATAGTGATTGTAGGTGGGAGATTTTTACTTTGTTTACTTTTCTCTATTTTACCATTTTTCCTCAGTAAAGCTACCATCAGAAAAGTCATAATCGGAAAAAAATCTTCAATAAGCTTTTTATAAAAAGAAAACATATTAGTAAATGAGCTAGATCTCTGCCTCAAGAGTTTTGAAAAATAAATTATAGTTACATTAATACAACAGGCAGCCGAGTGGTGTGTCTCCTACACACACACGTGCACACAAAACACACTGTGCGTGTCCATGCCGAAAGCTACAGAAACACTGGAAGGGCAGGAGGGTGCTCTGTGGCTATTTCTTTATTCATTTTCAAATTTATTGAGACAAAATTGCTATAGGAGTCTGGAGGAAGTTTTCTCTCTCAGCTTGAAGCAACCTGGTTCCACATTTCTGGGTTTTAAAGGAGACTGTATTCAAGGATGCTCAATTACTCTGAAGAGGTGTGACATTCCAGGCTGATGGGTATTCATACCTGTCAACAGCTGTGCATTAGCATTTCAAAACCCTTCTAACGAGACTTACGAATTTTTTCAGGATGAGGATTCAGCACCTTGCAGAGAAGCAAAGGTTGAGTGCAAACCTCCCTTTCTGTTAGGGAGTGGTAACCAAAGGAATTTTACAGACCCAGCTGCCAAATACCACTTCACAGACCTCTAGGTCCGACACGACCAGGTCGGGAATTAGGAGTAAGAACGCTGCTCTGAATTTTTAATTGGGTACTTGGAGGGGTGGTAACTATACCTAGGGAAAAAGTGTTAGGGTGAAATGGGATATTTGATAATATTTCCTCATCAAGGTTTTTCTCTTTTGGCATCACTCGTTTATTTCCACTCTTATTCCCACAAGGCCATGGCGAGAAATGAGAGGAAGAAATGAAGTTCAGAACTGAATGGCTCTGTCAAATCAAAACGTTCCCTTGAAAATGCAATTTTAACGTAAGATGGACTTAGGTAGTCCTAACTGCTCAGGAAACAATAAAGGGGAACTTCCCATATCAGAAAGACTCTGACAACGCCCAAGAGGGCTGGAAATACATTTCTAAAATACATCATCCCTTCACATGCACCTTAAAAATATCCTGAGGATTCCACCAGGAAAATACCCACCCATTTATTTACTTATTTATAAATTTGGTTCTGATATCTTGCCTTTTGCTTCCCTGGGTCTCCTCTGTAGAATCGATTGGTCTATTTAATTTGAACTGCTGCATCCTTCTGCTGCTGACTAGCTCCTTGCTCAGAATAACTTCTCCACACCTGGAACTTCGGTCTAGGATTTCTTTTCACTTTTAGGCACTTCCCTTGACATCAGTGTGTGCTTATAGGAACCTTCTGTAATAGCTGTGTGCGTGTAGATACACATTAATATGTATAAAACATAGTTCATATACATTTCATATCATCTATATTATTTCAGTGCTGAAATTTCTTTTTCAATCCCCTTTCTCCACCAATACTCAGATGTTATTATTATCTACCACAGAAAGGGGGAGCAAGGAAGTCAAGGCTCAAATCAGCCCGAAGAAGGAATCTAGAACATCTGAGAACCTCAGAGAACAGAAGTCCAAATGATCAAAAAACATAAGAATGTAACACACGCATTTAAAAAAGAGACTTTCAAGTACAAAAACTAGAGAGAAAAAGCTGTATAAGATGCTGTTGAAGCTGTGGAAGCAAAAGTGCTCGTCCGTATTCCAAAGGAGGGCGAGAACTGACTCCAATTCCCTCAGTCACGGGGCAGCAGCACGGGCCAGCCCCTTCTCCGAACCCAGACCACCTGCTCTCCCCCTCCCATCTCCTCCTTCCCTTTCTCTGTGACTGTCTCCGTTTTCTACTGGGCATCTCCCTTCTTCTACGGGCTCTTCCCTCTTTTTACTATTTGTTTTATTTATTGATAGGTTTTTCAAACCCTTTACTCAATTTTTCAAGTACAGGATAATAATTCAAGTATAGTAACCTCTCCCTGAATATGAGAGTTAAAGATCCTAAAAATTCCCTAAAGATTGGAGAATTCAGCTAAGGATCTTAAAATGCCATAGGGGAAAATGGGTTTAAGTGAACCTAAGAGAACCCTTATAAAAGAGAAAATGTATAAAAGACAGAACTCTGAATGCTGAGACTATCCTGAGACTATCAAGGGCACTTTACAAACTGGAGATAAGTAAGACCTGGCACCAAACAACGACTTTCCATTTACCAAACCTGCTCTCACAAGACCTTCCAGAATGTCCCTCCCATCCAGTTTCCGGTCAATTCATTCTGTTTAGTTACAGATACGTATGCTAAGCAACATTTTTTCCTCCTGTGGTTGGCCCTCCTTCCTAATGCTGAATCATCTAATTTTAGGATCTAGAGTTGGTTGACCTCCGTCTCCCAGCTTCAAGCGAGATCCAGCGACACAGGGTACCGTGAGTGCTCAAAGTGCTTTGAGGACAACCACGTCTTCCTACTCCGCCTGCCATCTTTCTTTCCATTCTTCCTTCCCTCTCTCCTCCTTCAGTCATTCAACAAATACTTACCAAGGCCTGCCATGCCAGGCATTGCGCTAAATGACGGTCCTCCTGCTATACTGTAAATTCTATGAGCCCAGGGACCAGGTCTGTTTTGTATCTTTAGTACCTTGCACAGTGCATAGCAGAGAACAGATGCCCCATAAACCCTTCCTGAATGAATGAATGAACAGAACACAGCCTCTGCTTTTGGGTAGCTAAGAGTCAGTGAAGGACACAGGCAAATAGTCAGTACAGTTTGAGGATAAGCACCTGTAGGTGTCCATCAGAACCCACACCTGGGGAGTCAGGAGACTTTCTGGTGCCGTGGTTCTCAACTGAACATTAGAATCCCCTGGAAAACTTTAAAACCCCAATGTACTACACTCCAGAGCAATTAAATCAGAAATTACAGGGAAGGGAATTCAAGCACCAGTAGTTTTAAAACGCTCCAGGTGACTCTGACGTGTCGCCTGATTAAGGAACTGCTGTTCTGAATCCTTTCTGCTCAGTCTGAGGAGCAGCAGCATCTACATCGCCTGGGAGCTGGTTAGCCAGGCAGAGGCTCAAGTCCTGCTCCAGACATACTGAATCAGAATCTCCATTTTAAGAAGATCCCCAGGTGCTATGTATGGGCTGCTCTGGGAGGATGTGCCATCTACACTGAATCCTGAAGGACTAAAAAGTTAGCAAAAGGGGATGAGGAACAGAAAGGAGCAGGTATTCTGGGTAGAGGGAGCGATGTGTGCAAAGCCACAGAAATAAAGGAAGGCCTAAAGGCGATGCCAACCAGCTCAGGATGGCTAGTCCATGGTGGGGCGGGGGGGGGGGGAAGGGGAGAGAGAGAGAGAGAGAGAGAGAGAGACAGAGAGAGAGAGAGAGAGAGAGACAGAGAGAGAGTGAGAGTGCGTGTGTGTGGGGTTGAGGGCCTGAGACTAGATTCTGCTAGGATATGGAAACCGGGGGTCCTGGGGTGCCACTAAAGGGTTTTAAAGCTGAGGAGAGGCTTGATCAGATCCCCTGAAGGCACACTGCTCTCCCCAGGTTCAGTTCTTCAGTTCATCCACTCCCTCAGCCTGAAGTTCCTGACTCATTTCAAACTAGCAAAATCTCACCCATCTTTTCTGCACTAACTCAAATGCCTTCCAGTCACCAAAGCTGGAAAGAGCTCTCTCTCCATCCTGAACTTCTACAGCACTTTGGATGGACTACCAAATGGTCCTTATCACAGCCACTCTATTTCTGCAGTTATATTTCGTCTACCATCTTCCCTCTCCTACTTCCAGAATAGCTTCCAAGGATCGCCTATTTCAGGACATGTGAGTGTGCTTGTTAGACAACAAGGCCCAAGACACCCTGAACTTCTTTCTCTCTCTGGGTCCCAGGTGTTGACATTTAGAAAGCATTCCAGGTGGGGCTCACCAGTACCAAAGCTGGAGAATCAGAGTACAAGGCCACGGTTTCCTTGAGATCCAGGGCCATCTCATAAATCCTACACTCTGACACTGCACCTCTGCGTACCACCTTGGCACACCATCACTCGGGTAGATAAGGAAAGGAAGTGTTTTAACTTCCTCTCTCTACTCATCTATGATTAAATAACAAATCAAGGTGCTTCCAAAAACAAACCAAGGAAATTTACAGAAACAAATACAGTAGAAAAGTACTCCCTCATTCCTGATTTGTACGCAGTCTATTGTTTTAGGCTCAGAAAGGGCTTCTTCTCTAAGAGCTGGAATGTGTCTGGTTTCTCTCATCATGGATATAAGATAGACAAGACTGGAATCAAAGTTTCCCACAGAGGTGATCTAAGGACCAAAAGAGATATTATGTATCTTTGAAAGCACCGCAGAAACTTCTTTCTCTTATTACTATCAACTTTTTAAATTGGTCATTTAGGAACTAAGAAACACTAATCACATTCTCTCTTGTGTTACTGTGGTTGTGATTTTCTTTATCTCTCCCGCTAGACTTTAAGCAACCTGCAGGCGGGACTATTGCCAACGTACCCTGGGATCCTCTCTACAGCTCAGCATCGCTGAAGGGACTCAATAAAAATGTGATGAATAGATGAAAGATGACTATGTCACAGAAGCCCGCATGCAATAAATAATAGTTCATTTGGAATCTGCACCTGTGTGGGAATTCTCTGAACACCTGCTGAGGCCAGCTACTCCTGTTTTCTCAGCCTATCAAAGACGGCAGCTGCTTCATTCCCTCTTGTGACCTTCTCTCATTCATACAACCTGGAAAGGGCTGTGATTTTCCCCAACATACAGACTCTCTCAACATTTAATAGCCCCCACTAAACAGAGCTGCCCTTTAACGTCGACCTGGTAAAATTCCACTTAAAAATTAGTTTCACTGGAACATTTTTATAAAATAAAAATAACAAGGAGACATTAAAGGCATCTGGTTATATTAATTAACAGAGATGTTACATTACTAAATCCATCTGTAAAAGGAAAGAGTGACACACTGCCATATTTTTCTCCTATCATTTATACATGAACATTCAATTCCTGATTTCTAGAAAATCTACTTTTACAGATCCCAAACCCATCCCGAAAAGAACTGTTACTCTATTTTGTCTTTGTAGACTGAATGTACTGCTATTTCATATCCATGATTGCACATGAAGTAGTCTTTAAATTGTAATTTTAAGGGACTATGTTCCTCTGGTAGGTACCACCTTTAAAGCATGATGTGCAAAATTTTAAATTAAGTAATATCACATGGAAATTGAGACTTCTGGCCTTCCTTGAAAAAACCAAGGTAGGTCCACGTGGCTGCCTCAGAGCAGTCACCAAGGCTGACCCCTCTCAAGAGAGGGAGACTCCAATTCAACGCTCTCCGCCCAGGCTCACTCATTTCTGCACCTGCTTGACTCTGCTGCCCTGTGATGACCACAGAGAAGAAGGCACGGCTCCGTTCCCAAAGATCCTTATGTTCATGTATTGTTAACAAATGGAAGAGTAAAAATACATGCTTGGCCTAGAGGGAACATAGAGTAGTAGCCACAACACCCAACTCTTAAGTGGAGCTGAAGGAAGATTGGAAATAGAACAGCAAGCGAGGGAGGGTCACCAGTGTGAGCAAATGCTCAGCAGCAGAGGTGGAGAAGCCAGGTTTAGAGAAGTGCAGATAACTGGTTTGGTTGGAGTGAAAGATTTCCACAAGGTACAGGAAGAAGGTGGCGGATAAGACAAAGCGTAGAGAGACTGCAGAAGGCCTTAGATCCAGAGCCAAGGACCATGGGCTGTGTTCTAAGGCCGGCTGGAGCTCTGGAAGGTTTACCACCAATGGCCTGGCAAAACGAGAGCAGCATTTCAGAATAATCAAGTGGGTGGCTGTATCTACGATGCACAGAAGAAAAGTGAGACCAGAGACGGGGACACTGGGGAACTCACTCAGGAAGGTACAGTAGCAGCAATTTGGCCTGCATGAGAGTGGTGACAGTGAAAATGCAGAAGGGAGAGAGTAAGTGTGTAAGAAATGCGATGGCCTGGGGAGCAGATGGTGCTGGAGGAAGAAGGGGAGGAAGGACTCAAATATGAGAGCAACTGTCCAGCTTGAGGCGCTGAAGAGCAGGGGTGCTAAACACAAATATTAGAGAGAGGCTGGCTGTTTGTTTTGGTTTCAAGGGTGTATGGTATGTGTGTGGCACGTGTTTTTAAGGTGGTGGGGTGGGAGGTTGTAAATGATAAATTTGGTGTGAGACATGGTAAGTGCCAGGGAATGACCAGGCTGTCAAAAGACAGATGAGCAGATAAGGGGTGCACACACAGGGAGGCACTGAGTGGCGAGGACAACTGGAACCAAGGGACAGAGAGAATTTCTGAGACAAAAGAGCAGAGGTCTGATGACGATCTGTACCACCAAACCAGAAACATTTCTGCTCCACTTCAAGACACAGCAGAGATTTAATTCCTCCATATGTAGCCTCAGAAACCAAACCAAACTGTTGTCCTGGATACTCCCAACCAGTCCAAGTTTCTACTGAGCCTTTGGCATGATGGATGGGGCTCAGTTTACCCAGAGACAGAAAAATCAGATGAAAGGGGTCAATTACAGCTGTTCTCACTACTGCTGGGTGCAAAACAGTCACGATGAAGCCATGATGAAGCCACGTCTATTTAAACAGCCAAATTGATCATTCTAACTGTTTTCCTCTCTTAAAAAAAAAAAAAAAACCCACAGTTTTTAAGCCATATTCCTGCTTCTCAAAGCCTCTCATACAAAGAACCCAAAAGTGAAAGCTGCCAAAATAATCCTAGATCTTAAAGAGGCCTTGATTTATCATTTCACAACTGGTTCCCAGGCACCGCCCCTTTCCATGCCCTTTCCACTTTTTCAGAACATAACTATAAATTCTGCCATCAGATCAGGGAGGCAGGCATGGTGTTGATGGATGTCAGACCGGGGGTGGGGAAGGTGACTTGCACTTCCCCACTGGGAATAGACAAGCATGCACACTGGCAATGGCTACTTGCAGATTTCTCAGATTGCTCCAGGCACTCAAGCCCCTCCCCGCCCCTCCTGCTCCTGGGCCCTCCCCATCTGCCACTTCAGGCGTCTCTTCCACAACTTCTAGCTAAGCTCACTCCTGCTGGGGACACAATGCTTCCATTCCTGTTTCATCTTGGTTCGGGGTTTTTTTTTTTTTTTTGAAAAATACTAGGTTAATCACTCCTACCTAATTAAAAAATAAACTCCACCCATTTCCCTCAACTTTTTAAATTATCTTTTTTTTTTCTGAAAGAGCAGATAAACATATATGAACAAAAACCAATGAAGCCCAAACACAACTTATTAGTGGTACCACGAAATAAGTTACAAAACGTAAAAGTAACTATTTAAAACAAAGTTAATCATGTCTCAGGATTTTTGCCCCAGACCTACAGACTCTTCCTTGCATTTTCTTGTAGGTTTCACCCTTAAGCAAAGGGAGTATTTCTCATTTAATCTGGGATTGAGGGGAGCAGGGAGAGGGACCAGCAGGTGTTCAACAGATGACCTATGAGGCTCCAGGTAAAATGCAGAAGTCGGGCAGTCTGTCTTTGATACCAAACTTATTTATTTCTTTCTGTGCTCCCTTCTCACCATCTGGCCAGCACCCAGGCACCCTGCGAGCACACTCATGCCCCTGGCCTGCCAAGATCCACAGTGTCACACCTGCCCTCCACCCAGGGTATAAAATGATTTCTCCATCAAAGTTCCAATTTCCCAAATACGGATGATTTCCTGGTGATATATTTTTTTTAATCAAATTAAGTTACTCTAAAAAGTCAATAACAAACTCTTTGACCTCCTCCTACCCCTACACATCATATTCAACCTTTGCATCTGTATTAGAATCTTGTTGACTTAAATCACTGGTCATAACTTGGCAGCCAGGGAGCTAGGCCTGGTTTGCAGTTATGTTTTGACCTCGGTAGAGTTTTGAAACCTGGCAAATTTCACATAAAATCAGGCCTCTCTTTTTCTTTAAAAAAAAAAAAGGAAGAAGGAGGAGGTGGTGGCTGATCTGGCATCTTGGGGCCCAGAGTTCCAGGGGCTGAAGAGCAAGCACCCCATCCAGATGGGCACGTGCCCCAGTTCACAGGGAAACCCAGCACTCCCAACTGTTACATACCTGGTCTGAGGCTCTCATTTTCTTCACCTAACTGCCATTTGAGTCTGTGACCCCTGACCTAAATAACTCTCTAAATGATGGCACAATTAAAGAATGTCACAGAAGTGAGAAGAAATATTTTGAGGTACAGGTCTTTCCTAGCTTTCTGCTACAGATCTGGCCATCTGCAATGCCTAATCCAAACATCGGTATTTTTTATAATTGATTCAGGAAATCTTCTAGAAACAAGTCACTGTTGGTTCCTTCACTATTAAGACCAAGAAAAGGAATCACAGTAAAAGAAGCAGATTCCATAAGGGGATACAGGAGGCATTCTTAATGGGGGATCTCTCGCCTTTGCCTTTCAGTCCGCTCTTCCCTTCTTCCCCTCCCCCATCTCTTAAGTTTCCTTTCTTTCACCTCTCCTTCTATCCTGCCCTCCTCATCTCTCTCTCTCTCTGACTCCACCATGTATTGCCACAGGAGCATACATCTCTCAGCAGTCTAGCTGTCCACCCCACTTAACCTCAATCCTCAACACTGGTGTGTCATGGAAAATTAAGAACTTTGGAGAGGTACCATGGAAGGAAAAAGTTTAGCAAGCAAGGACCACAAACCACTAACGCTGGCCACATCTGCTCACTGTACTTTACAAAACTCAAAAACTTTATCAAACGCTCAATGGGGGGCCTGCTAGCCCATGCAGGTCTAAGGCTGATTTCACATGCATCCAAATCAAGTATTTTAGGAAAAAGAAAACAAACTCAGAAACCAGGAGGCCAGGAAGTGAACAGGCTCCCTGGAGCTTCTAACTTGCTGACTGGCAATAGTGACACATAGGAACCGCCACATTGAGTCAGACCCAATGTCTTATCCTTGCCAGCTTTATAACAGCGACAAGGAGGGACATACTTAGGAAAAAATGCCTCTCCTTGTTAGCAGCGTCAAAAGTTAGATGCGCCCCCAACTTATCCCGGTTTACTTGAATAACCTGTTGTCATTCTACATAAAACTGTTTTGAACTTTCAAATCAGGAAACCTCTAGCCTTCCTAAATTGCCTGTGCTGCTTGAAATCATAGGATCCTAGAGAAATTACTCTTTAGAAGAATTAGTCCCTATTTTTAACGGCTTTTTTCTTTATTGTGGTAAAATACACATAACATAAAATTTACCATTTTTACATGTAAATTCATTGGCATTAATTACATTCACAATGTTGTACAACCGTTGTTACTATCTAATTCCAGAACTTTTTCATTACCCCCAAATGAAACCTCATACCCATTAAGCAATCTCTCCCCTTTCCTCCCAAACCCATGCCAACCACTAATCTACTTTCTGTCTCTATGGATTTGCCTGTTCTAGACATTTCATATAAATGGAATCATACAGTATGTTGCCTTTTGGGTCTGACTTCTTCCAATTAGCATAATGTTTCAAGGTTTATCCATATTGTAGCATGTATCAGTACTTCATTCCTTTTCCTGGTTGACTGATATTCCATTGTACCGTGTGTGTGAAAGCTTTTGCAAAATGAATAATGGTGGCTGGAAGATACTAAACTTAAGGAATTTACCTATGTGACAGTAGTGTTTCTTTTTAATGCTCCTAGGCATTTGGGTATTGTAGACAATGAGGACCAAATCCAAGTGTACCCTATGCACACCATTCATAATCTAATAAACTTTCTATCCCTATTCAAATCTGGTCATTCCAGACTGACAAATCCTTAAAAAAATGTTTGAAGAGTCAGAAAATCCTCATCTACACTATTTCAGTTGCCTTTCAAATAAATCCAATTCAAAGCCAATCATTTTGCTAGTTGCTGGGAATCTGGATCAAAAGATACAGTCAAAAGACCTCAGGGAGCTCAAGGTCTAGTGAGGAGATAAACATCCAAACAATTTCCCCACAGTGTGACGACTTTCAGGATGGAAAACTACTCTGTAATGACTCAAGTTCACAAAGTACTCCAGCTGAGGGAGCACATAAGCTTAATATGTGAGTAAGTAATGCTTAGATTTCACTTCTTACCTTTTTTTTTGAGGAAAGATTAGCCCTGAGCTAACATCCGCCGCCAATCCTCCTCTCTTTGCTGGGGAAGATTGGCCCTGAGCTCACATCCGTGCCCATCTTCCTCTACTTTATATATGTGGGACGCCTGCCACAGCATGGCTTGATGAGTGGTGCATAGGTCCACACCTGGGATCTGGACTGGCAAACCTTGGGCTGCCACATGGGAGTGCGCGAACTGCTACACCACCAGGCCAGCCCCTCAATTCTTATCTTCTTGATGGCCAAGGTCTTCAGAGAAAAGCCCATAGTGGGACCATTATAGAATCTCACTTCCTGAGTGGCTGGAGCCTTATGATCCTACAGGTACAGCATCTATCATGTTTGCCTAATGCCATCTTGCTCACACCAAAACATATTCATCTGTAATGCTCTTCCTATGGTTTAACACTAGATTTGAAAGAGTGTATTAGTGGCACACCTAGAAATTTCATCAGGTATTCATTTCCTCCTTAGACAACATATTAAAATGTGAACTAAGATATTAATCCATGGGAAACTTCACTGTTTATATTTTCCCCCTTTTGTCCCAACTTCTTATTTTGAAAAATTTAAAATCTACAGAAAAAATGGAAAAAGAATAAAATATTTAGGAATAAATTTAACCAGAGAGGTGAAAGACCTATACACTGAAAACTATAAGACATTATTGAAAGAGATATATTGAAGAAAAGACTAAATGGAAAGATATTCCATGCTCACAGATTAGAAGAATAAACATAGTTAAAATATCCATAGTTCCTAAAGCAATCTACAGATTCAGTGCAATCTCAGTCAGAATCCCAAGGACATTCTTCACAGAAATAGAACAAAGAATCCCAAAATTTATGTGGAACAACAGAAGACCCCAAATAGCCAAAGCAATCCTGAGAAAACAGAACAAAGCTGGGGGCATCACAATCCCCGACTTCAAAACATACTACAAAGCTACAGTAATCAAAACAGCATGGCACTGGTACAAAAACAGACACACAGATCAATGGAGCAGAACTGGAAGCCCAGAAATAAAACCACACAACTATGGACAGTTGATCTTCGACAAAGGAGACAAGAACATACAATGGAGAAAGGAAAGTCTCTTCAATAAATGGTGTTGGGAAAACTGGACAGCCACAAGCAAGAATGAAAGCAGACCATTATCCTACACCATACACAAAAATTAGCTCAAAATGGATAAAAGACTTGAATGTAAGACTCTAAACCATAAAGCTCCTAAGAAAATACAGGCAGTACACTCTTTGACATCTTTTTCAATACCACCTCTTTTTGAATACCATGTCTACTCAGGCAAGGGAAACAAAAGAAAAAATAAACAAATGGGACTACGCTACTCTAAAAAGCTTCTGCAAGGCAAAGTAAACCATGAACAAAACGAAAAGACAACCCACCAACTGGGAGAAAGTATTTGCAAACCACATATCTGACAAGTAGTTAATTTCCAAACTATATACTCATACAACTCAACAACAACAAAAAACAAACAACCTGACCAAAAAATGGGCAGAGGATATGAACAGACATTTTTCCAAAGAAGATATACAGATGGCCAAAAGGTATATGAAAAAATGTTCAACATCACTACTCATTAGGAAAATGCCAATCAAAACTACAGTGAGATATCACCTTACACCTGTCAGAATGGCTATAATTAGCAGGACAAAAAATAACAAGTGTTGGAAAGGATGTGGAGAAAAGGGAACCCTCATACACTGCTGGTAGGTATGCAAACTGGTGCAGCCACTATGAAAAATAGTATGGACATTTCTCAAAAAATTAAAAATAAAAATACCATATTATCCAGCTATCCCGCTACTGGATATTCATACAAAGAACTTGAAATCAACAATTCAAAGAGATTTATGCACCCCTATGTTCATTGTAGCATTATTCACAATAGCCATGATGTGGAAGCAATCCAAGGGCCATTCAACTGATAAAAGGATAAAGAAGATGTGGTATATATATATATATATATATATATATATATATATATATACACACACACACACACACACACACACACACACACACACACACACAATGGAATACTACTCAGCCATAAAAAAGACAAAATCTTCCCATTGGCAACAATATAGATGGACCTTGAGGGTATGATGTTATGCGAAATAAGTCAGACAGAGAAAGAGAAACACTGCATGATTTTACTCCTAAGTGGCAGATAAACAAACATATGGACAAAGAGAACAGATAAGTGGTTACCAGAGGGGAAGTGGGTAGGGGAGTGGGTGAAAGAGGTATGGCGGCACATATGTATGGGGACAGATAAAAATTAGACTACTGGTGGTGAGCACAAAGCAGTCTATACAGAAACTGATAAACAATAATGTACACCTGAAAGCAGACAATGTTATACATCATTATGACCTCAATAAAATAATTGGGGGGAAAAAGTGAAAAAAGCTATAGAAAAATAGAGAAAAAAGTACAAAAACCATCTGTGTACCCCTCATTGAGATTTACCAAGTAACATTAGTGAAAAATTAACATTTTTCTCTGTATCTGTATTACATGTGTGTGTTTTGCTGAGACTTTGGAAAGTAAGCAGCAAACACAAGATAGTTCATTCCTAAAAGCTTCAGTATGCGTCTCTTAAGAACAAGGACATTCTCCAACAAACGCACAGTATCACTGCTATACCCAAGAATTTTAACACTGATACAATAACTTTATCTAACACACAGTCGACAGTCAAATGCGCCTCATGATCCCAATAATGTCCTTTTAGCTGTATGGTTTTGATCCAGAATCCACTAAAAATTACAAACTGCATTTAGTTGTCACGTCTCTTCCATCTCCTCTAATCTACAACAGTCCTTCCATCTTTTTCTTTCTTTCACGACAGTGACACTTTCAAAGGGCCCAGGATGTTGTCTTATAGACTGTCCAGGAATCTAAACTACTCTTTGTTTTCTGGATTAGAAATGAGTTAACATTTTTGGCACAAGTAATATGGAGGTGATGTTGTGTTACTTCCTGCTACATCCCATTGGATAATATATTGGATATAATGCTAGGTTGTCACTAATGGTGGTGATGCTAGGTGTGGTCACTTTGTTCAAGTATCTTTCTTCCTTTGTAATTAATTAATAATCTGTGGGGTGATAATTTGAGACTGTGAATATTCTACTTGCCACAATCTTTCACCAATAGTTTAGCAGCCGTCGGTGATTCTGAAGCAATTATACTGGCGGTTGCAAAATGGTGATTTTATAATTTCATCATAGTTCGTTTATTAGCTGGCAAGAAGACCCTCTCCCCTGTCTCATCTCCACTTCTTTTGACTATCGATGTGGACTCATAAATGCATTTGTTAAATCCAGTGTTTATTACTATCACTACCATCATTATTACTTTTATTGCTTCAATTGCCCTAAATTTGACCAGTGGGAGTTCCTTGAAGCCAGCTCCTGTGTTCTTCTGATATGCCCTCATCATTGTTTGAGCCTTTCCTTGACTTCTGACATAAGATGTTCTGGGCTCGCCTTATATTTCTCTGCCCCAGACCTGGAATTAGCTGTTTCTGCAAGGAGTCTTGGTTCCTTTTTGTGGTGATCAGTATTTAGAAACCAAGATCTGGGTGCTAATTGTGCTCTGTGCATGTAACTGTGTGACTGCTAATTGTGTGTGTGACTGTGACTGGAGTATCGTTGCTTCTAGGCTCTTTCAGTGGTTAAAAGTAGGAAATTTCTTTCTTAATCATGAGTACACAATACTTCTAATTGAAATCTAACACTAAACAGTTCATTCTTACTTTTCCCACTTGCTATGTGTATCTCTCTGGTTCCTAAGAGCATCAGTATATTTATTCTCTTACTCTCTCCTGCTAACACACAAAGCAGATTAAGAATTACTCTGCTAATATCACTCCCAACAACAAACCGACTTAACAGAGCTCAAGATTTCTGCAGTTCATTGTCTTAGGAATAAGTCCAACTAAGGGTATACAAAGAGCTCTATTTAACAGTTCCTTGAATTCTTTTTTACTGAATAAACTCTATATTTTTGACAGATTTTTTAATTTGCTATTTAGAAGCTTATCCCTCAAGACACAACAGAACCTACAAACGTAAAGACCCCAACATTAAAGAAAATTATGTACCAAAATGATTCATGCACAAATTTTAAAAAGTCAAATCTAAAAAGCTTTCTAATAAAAAACAGCAATCTTTACCTCCCCCTTCTGACTACTCCATCATTCCCCATCACATTTTCAAATAATATGCTCATACTATAATTTCTAAATTCCATCAGTTTTAGACACTGGATAGTCATTTCCTCTTTCATTATAAGGAGGACTTAGCTCTCCCACACTCCATCTCTTCCCTTTCTCATCTTCCTTAGTTAAATCATACATTTTGGTAATATTAACAACTAATGCCCACATTATTATGGATGCAGAAAGACTCACTCTTAAGTAACACATTATAATTATGTTTCCTTTTTTGTATTACTTTTTGTTTTCCTGGAGTTAATAACTGCCTTTCTTTTTCAATTGCTTAGATTCCCTCCTACTAAATTTCAGGCTCCAGCAGCCTCTCAGTACAATTTCTCATGCATGAAAACATATCATTTTATTTTCTCCCCTGACCTCTAGCTCTCCTCTAGAACGATGGTCTCTTGGTCTGTTGAACAGTTGATTTCCTGGGTCTTCCCAATGCTATCATCCAGGGAATTCTCTTTATTTCTCTCCCTCATTTCTGGCATCACAGATCTCCTTTCTGGAGTTACTCATCATTGAGGTAAAGTTCATCTGCCAGGAGCTTCCTGCAATACTCCACTACCATCCAGCGTTTCTGCTGAGATACCATACTGGACGCCATTCTGATTTCAGATCCTTTGAACGTGATCTCCCTCCACCACCCTGCACCCCGTCCCCCAACTCTAGGAAGCTTATAGGTACTTCTCTTTATGTGGATGTTTTGAAATTTCATTATGCTGTGTCTTGACATGGGTCTTTTTTTCACTTACTAAGCTGGCTACTCTTTAAATATGGTCACTCCTGTCCCTTAGTTCTAGAGAAATTTATTGCATTTTTTCCTTTGAAAATTTCCTTGCTCCTGTTTTCTTTGTGACATTCCTCTTATTTGGATCTTGGACTGATTCTCTAATTTTTATATCCTGTCTTGTCTTTTCGTTCTGATTTCTGGAAGATTTCTTCAACTTTACCTTCCAATCTTTAAAACTGCAGGGTGGCCAGTGGTCCTTTCTGTTTGTCACCTTTTTCACAGGCAACTTCTCATAGTTCTTTCTTCCACAAAGAGACAGAAAGGAAATCTAATTATAAGACATTAAGTCAACTGTTGTACATTTGTTCATATCTATAAGTTATTTAATATGTAGGTGGGAGGTCCATTTGCCAAGCAGTGGAAATGGCATCATTTCTTCCAGTAATGATTAATGTGCTTAATGTGACAACACTGTTTCTTCTGTTAATGACAATCTATATATTTTTTGGTTTTCTGAAATTCATATTGCCTGGGATGAACGGCTCTAACCAAACAGTTCTTTAGAATACATATAAACCTTTTCTGATTCAACAGGTCCACAGAGAACCTAATAATTCTGAAAGAAACATCAAAGGCTGGGAAAACATCTCAGACGATTTTCAGTGAGATATAGACAGAACATCTCCACGGTCCCCATGGAAAGAGCCTATGTGCCAGGTGTTACCTGTTGCCTCCCAGCTCCACACCTGCTCTTCTCTATTCTGTTCTGTCTTGCTGGGGCTTGGAGTCTGCAAACTACTTTTCCCAGGCTCCCTTGCCAGCTAGCTTCCTGTTATGTTCTGCCAAAATAAGGTACTGGTAGGAGTTCAGAATGCAAGAAGAAGGATGAAACTGTTCTTTCCACGTCTGCTTCTAGCAGTATCTCTGTCAAGTGTCTACATTCCCCGAGTGATCCCATGGGAGCCTCTCTTTAGCAGACTCAGAACCAGCAAAGCAGCCCTTCTCTGGTCTGGTGGCATCTCCTCACGGTCCCAGCACGGGCCAAGAGACCCCTCCTCGGCATTTCCAGCACTGGCTGAGCAGCAGTCCCAGGAGAGCAGCCATGAGCATGCTCCTGGGCTCTGGAACACCGCTTCCGCACCTTCCTTCTCCGGGTCTACGGGCGGTAGCGGCTGCACGCAGTCCCTGATTTCTGAGTCACTTCCCCCTCCCCTCTTTATTCTCTGGGTCCTTCCAGCAGTACTGCAGCAAGTTCTCTGTACTAAGTCTTCCCTGGGTGAAATACCTAGTATGATTACTCTTTTTCCTGACTGGCCCCTAGCTGAGAGAGCCTCCCTGGGGGATAAAATAAAATTTTTTAAAGCCTCTAGAAGTGCTCATTACCAGAAAGAGTGAAGAGCACAATGCCTCATCTATGGTTAAGATTGCAAAAGTATAATCTGACTTTAGTTATTTTATCAATAAAGTCATACATCTCTTGAACATGGCAAAGTTACCCTAACACAAAGTCCCAAATTAAGAGGATATCCACCAGTTTCCAAACTATGTAGCTAAAGGCATGACAGACCCTTCCCCGTAAAGCTTGACTGAGACAAAAATGGTTGGCCAACTGCTAAGATGACCAAAAGACAAAAACACCTTTTAATAAGGAGATGAAACTGACTTGGGCAAAGGCTGCTTCAGTCTTCAATTTTGCAAAACGCAGCCATGCTACAGCATCAGGTGCTAATTCACTATCTTCAACACACTTTAAAATGAGTAATGGAAGTGGCAAGAAAATGTATGTAGAAGATATTTTTAAAAAGTAAGTTGCAGAGTATATCATAAAGATATTATACAACAACATTTTTTAAATGCACTCCTTGGACTATTCCTATATTCTGTTACATTCTATAACACACTTCCAGATGGCTCCATGCTCTGTGACACATCAAGGAGAGAAAGTGGCTGGCTGGGACAGACAAAACAAACCAGAGGATGGCAGGGTTTTATGGATGCTGGCTGAGAGAGTGAGATGAGGCTGTGGAGTGAGACCTTTAAAAGGTCTTTTTTTTTTTTGAGGAAGATTAGCACTGAGCACATATCTGCTGCTAATCCTCCTCTTTCTGCTGAGGAAGACTGGCCCTGAGCTAACACCTGTGCTCATCTTCCTCTACTTTTTATATGTGGGACGCCTGCCACGGCATGGCTTGATAAGCGGTACCTGGGATCTGAACTAGCAAACTCGAGGCCATCAAAGTGGAACATGCAAACAACCGCTGCGCCACCAGGCCAGCCCCTAAAAGGTATATTCTTGACTGAGATGATGAATAGAGAAGGGGAGTGGAGAGAGAAAGACTGGAACTGAACGAAAACAGGAAAAAAGGAAGAAAAAAAGAAAAGACTAGAAAGAGAGGAGAGAGGGAGAATAAGGGAGTACAGGAAGTGCCCAGCATCCCACAGCCAGAGACGCAACTTCAAGATGGGAAGTTAGGGCTCTACTTGATTGGCTGATGTCAAAGACCAGAGCCCATGAGAGTGAGCCCCTTGGGGGCTGCCAGTGCTACAGGGCTGTTTGCCCAGGGAAACCTACTTAGGATTATTTACAGCATCCTGTCACTGGAGTGAAGGAGCCTGAGCCCGACTTTGAACATTAATATGAAGGAAAAGAGATATTACTGTCTGTGGAGTTACTACCCTCAAAATAAACACATCAGCCCTGGGAGGAAAGGTTGAATAGAGAATCTCAAATGACTAAAAATAAATCCTCAAAAAAGCTCCTTATTACCTTTCGTCACCTACAAACTGAACAGTTTTCCAGGCATTCAGCAAGGCCAGGGTCCCCTGATTGGGCTCTTCTGAAATGAGCAGCGTAAACAAACAAGTTTGTAAGTCACCTTGGACAGAAAACCTAAATAGTAAAACAACTGGCTCCATTTTGAGGGTTACTATTGGTATAATCAGTAGTAATTTTATTTCTCTTTTTCCAAAAAACCCATATATGCCTTTAAATAGCTAAATCTTCTAATTTGCCAGAGACAACTGATGTTACGTTCCGCTTAGTAAGAGTTTGCAGAAGCAGCCACAGGACAAGCAGAGGCTCCTTCCAGTTGGTCCTCCTTTTTCCCTCCCTTTACATGTAAAATTAGATCACAGTCATGGTCTCCACTTTGTAAAGTGCTTAGAAATATGTTTATTTAGTACTGATAGGCTAAAAGGGCTTTTGTTCCGAAAAATTTGCCTCAGATCTAGAATTTATGCCACTGGAAATAAAGGTAGTTTTTTAAGGGGAGAGAGAAATATTTCAACTCCAGCATATTCTGACCATTAAATTGATTGTGGCCATCGCATGCTACCGAAAATATAAGAAGGAAGGAAGAAGAAGAGGAAGGAAGGATGGAAGCCAGAAAAAGGAAAAGAAAGAAAGAGAAGCAGAGTTGGAAAAGCAGGCAGAAGAGATGTAAATTTGGATCACAAGAGGGTAAGTATTTTTTGGGAGTACTGGAAGTTTAACCCTTCTAAGGAAGAGCAAGTGTAAAACAAATGCAATGTCACCGTAAGATATGCCTGTTGTCTAATTAAAATGAGAATGCACACCCCCTGACTCTTAGAAGCTGCATTATCTACAAACAAATGGAAGTCAGAGTAGCAAAATGGATTAAAAAGCATCCCTTATTTATCACGGATATAAATAATATGCTAAAAAGAGTAGATGTCACTGAAATTATATAAAAAGTATAATACCAGAGGGCTGATAATAGGAATACAGAAGGCTGAAATCAACCATCCCAGCCATTAAACTCTCTTTTCAAGTTTCAAAAATAAATTGCCAATATTTTGGATGTAGGCGTCTATCAGTAATCAGTAACTGTGCTTTACCGATGGTAATACGAATCGCAAAAATAAGATATAGCAACAATAATGCTGAATTCACTTATATTTATTTTTGAGGTGTCCTCTGCTTTTTAAAGCCATTTTTGTTCCTATTCCTATTTTGCTTAGGCAAATCTATATAGATATGTATAGTTAAGATTCTCTTACCACATCACATAAAAAAATGGGTGTATGAAACAGTATTGCACGTTATTTTATAAAGATGCCAAGGAATTGTAGAAATTATATTATTCTAACTTTATCATAATTTCATGGGATGAGGAGCATCAAGTATTTATTCATTTTTTAAATCGAAACAAAATTTTATTGTGGTAAAATACACATAACATAAAATTTACCACCTGACTCAGTTTTAAGTGTACAGATAGTGGCATTAAGTATATTCACATTGTTGTGCAACCATCACCACCATATGTATTAATTCTTAATAGTGACCATTTTCAGTTTTCTTTCCATTTCTCTGTGTGTTTACAGGTAAAAGCTTATACCAGACAAATGCTAACACAATGATGAGAAATATCAGATCCATATCTGCAAGAAATTTTTTTTAAATGAGACTTTTCAGAAATCCAAAAAGTCAAAGGAATTACTGCTTTAAGGGCCTAAAGGGGGAGAAGGCTCCTATAAGCACAAATCGATGTACGGAAGGACACGTGGAGGCTGTTTAGTGACAAGTGCTCTCCCAAGGCCCACCAGGTGCACGCCTGATGATGAGCAGTCAGCACCAGGCACAGAACATGAGCGACGAGGAGAGACCGAGGTGCCTGCCACAGGGGAGGCCTGTGTCACGGCCTGCTGATACCCAAGTCTAATACAAAGACCATTTTGCTGCTAATCCGGAGAAATTGATCTCAGTGTTCACACTCATGGCCGGAGAAAACCCAACTGTGATTTAAGATGAGCCCCAAATCAATTTTTCTAAGGAATTTACCACTGGTTCAATGACTGAAAATTGTCATTATTGCTTGGCTCTGAGATAGAAAGAAAAGAGGAGCCAAAAAATAAATACTAAGTCACTGATGAGGTTCTGTTGGAGCTGATTAATGGATCCCTAAAGCTGATGAAAACTTTCAGCAGGGGGCTGGCCCCGTGGCTGAGTGGTTAAGTTCACGCGCTCTGCTTTGGCAGCCCCGGGTTTCACCAGTTCGGATCCTGGGCGCGGACATGGCACCGCTCATCAGGCGGCGTCCCACATGCCACAACTAGAAGGACCCACAACTAAAAATATACAACTCTCTATTGGGGAATTTGGGGAGAAAGCAAAAAAAAAAAAAAAAACAAACAATTGACAAGTTGTTAGCTTAGGTGTCAATCTTTAGGGGAAAAAAAAACTTTCAGCAATGCAACCAAGTCTAGGGTCAAGTTCTTTAAAAATTAACATTAGGGCTTATAAAACTGCATTTCCAAGGGGTTTGGTAAGGGAGAATTATCTATTTTCTGAATATCACAAATTCCCTTAAACCACCCAACCCCTCCAACTTCATGAAAACATGTGCACTTCCAAGTGGGTGTCTTGTTTCTTTGTGACCAAGAAGCAGCCACAAGGGCAGAGTCTCTGGATGGTAAGCACTGCTTTGCAACTGGGCCGCTTTGCACGTGGGCACTGCTCTGAAGCTGCTGCATGGTGCACAGCAAGCAGGAGGGGCGAGCCACTCGTGGACAGAAGAACACATGTGCTGAGAGAGATGCTCCATACAGAGTTAGAAATAACTACGGCCAAGTATTAATTACTATAATTTCTAGAAATAGGACAACTCCTTCTTTAACTTTGTTTCCATTCAACCTTATTTATTAATGGTTCTTGTTTTTCCTAAGCTGTTGAGAAACCTATCTCATTCTCTGAGCTCATGCCAATAACTGGCTTGGGCTAGGGGGCCTCTTAAACAGAGTGGCAAGCACTAGAAAGTCAGGCAGGCAATCTGATATTTGAATTTCTGTTCTGATAATATGCAAAGAAGATAATCCACTTACGAACAATTGTGACTTTAATAACCCTAAAACCAGCTACATGTCCATTTAATCCATTCTATAGTTGCAATTTTTAAGGGGGGAGAGGCATGAAACCTGTACTAAAAACTTAAATTTTAGGGAATATTTTTCAAAAAATAAAAAATGCCTACCAGCTCACTTAAAAAAATGTAACTAAAAATAGCCCTAGAGCTATAAGGCCAACTTGAGAGAAAAGCAGAAGGAATCTCCATCAACTAATTTTGAATAGAGAACCCAGGAAACATTGTCAATAACCCCATTCCTTTATTTTCCTAGCCAAATACATACTAAAACCTACCAAACTTTCTCCATATCTTCCATTAACACATTTCCCTATCTCTCTTGTTTTGTTCTGATGAGAAAAATTATACGTTTGTCAAAAAATTTTCAATCGACACAGCAATACATAACGCTGAAGTTTGTTACAGCTACGAGTTAGCTCTGCCAGTATCTCTAGCCCGCGCTTCTCCTCATGAAGGGGGAAGAACGACAAACGTCTGGCCTGGATCCCTGGCTCATATCTGATTTACTGGGGATGTGTGTGGGTGTGTGTGTGCAGGGTGGAGAGGAGTGTCTAATTTTCTGCAAAGGGGTATGGAAAGTGGATGACAGAGTTCAGTGAAACCTCAAAGGCCATCTAGTCTAAGCCATTGATGTTACATGTAAAAGGACATCAAGTGACTTCTCTCTCAGGCTCACCCAGGTGCAGTAATTTCAGTGACAACCAGAATCTAATCCCTCATTCCATTTCTGTTTACAAATCTAAAATAAAATCAACATATGAACAAGAAGCACTTGAGTGTAATGGTGAACTCATGAAGGATTCAGCTGGGGTGGCAAAATATCTTGGGCAATGACGGGGCACTCTGCTCCTATAAGAAGTAGACAGATAACAGCAGTAAAGTACACTTTGAGTACGCAAAACATACTCTGGCCCAGGCCTACTGAGAGTCCTACGCCCAGCCAGTGCTCGCTGGTCCCACAGGGCCAGGTGGAAGCAGACGAATTCACTGGAGAACAAACTTTACCAGAAAACACACACAACACGCACATCAGCAGTGGCATCAACCAAAGCCCATATGGTGTAATTATTACTCCATAACAATAGAAGCCGCTCTTGGAAATCACACCTTATCTTTCCAAACCACACCAAGCAAAAACAATAATCAAAAAATGATTCTACTTTGTTATCATTTCTGACCCCTTGATGATAGCAAAAGTCACAGCCTCGTAACACATCAGAGAAGTGCAGCAGCCTCTGAGGTGGTCACGGCGACAGCTCTGAGGCTGTCAGCCCCTATCAATCACCTTCCATTAAATGAAGGTTTTCCAATTTTGCGCTTCTCTCAAAGGCTTCATTTTGCCTGGATTAAGCTGAAGCATCAACATTTGAACTTACTGCTCCTATTCCCTCTACCCAAATAAATGCTGTTAGCAGAAAAACAGGCTTTTCCACAGCAGGAACTCAAAATCAAAGAAGACAATAGTGATGTGGTCACATATGAAGGACATCTGACCACAAAGACTTCACAGGTGCATTATACAAACTTCCTTCCCAAGCAACCAAGGGCCCAGGAGAGAGGGAGCATTTAGGGCGCCAAGAGAAGGGGAGGTCTGTGAGTTGTACATTTTAGCTCCCACAATGATATCAAGCAACTCCAACATATTCATTGAAGAGTCACTGTATCCTCTTAGATTTCAGAAGCAGGTCTCCTAAGAATTCTACACTATATGGTTTTACTACTTGGTATCTATTATCTCCATGACGGAGAAAAGTCATTTTTTTAAAACATAGAAGATACCTCTACAGGGGGAAACACTGTTAAATCAATTGAAAAAGGCATGTCCAAAGAATAAGAGCTGAGCCAGCCCTGATGGCAGAGTGGTTAAAGTTCGGTGCACTCTGCTTTGGGCGCCCAGGTTTGGTTACCGGGCAGGGAACCACACCACTCGTCTGTCAGCAGCCATGATGTGGCAGCGGCTCACACAGAAGAAATAGCAACTAGAATATACAACTATGTACTGGGGCTTTGGGGAGGAAAAAAAGAAAAAAAGAGGAAGACTGGCAACAGATGTTAGCTCAGGGCGAATCTATCCCAGCCACAAAAAACCCCACCCCACCTTGGGGCCAGCCCCGTGGGTGAGTGGTTAAGTTCACACACTCCGCTTCAGCGGCCGAGGGTTCAGATCCTGGGCGCAGACATGGCACCGCTCACTAGGCCATGTTGAGGCAGCGTCCCACATGCCACAACTAGAGGGATCCACAACTAAGATATACAACTATGTACTGGGTGGATTTGGGGAGAAAAAAGCAGGGGAAAAAAAAGAAGATTCGCAATAGTTGTTAGCTCAGGTGGCAATCTTTTAAAAAAAAACAAAAAACCCCAAAAGATAAAAAAGAGGAGCTTAAGGAGGGGGACTCATCTTATTTATCTTTCTAATACTGATAGCTGGGTAGATGTTTGTGGCAATTATACACCAAAACCAGAAGATGGGGGCCACAGTTTATCATCAAGATTACAATCACACACATTTTTCTGTACCAATAAACAGACTTCACTATTATTTTTGATGGCTATATAAATGTGACAAGAACCAGAAATAGAGTGATGAGAACATAAAGCGAGGGAGAGGGCAGAGAGATATTTCAGAGGTATTCTCAAATAGGCCTTGGGGCTGACTAGATAGAAGTGAAAGAGATGTCCCAAAGTAGTACATTGCAACATGATTTATTTGGCCCACACGGAATTTTTTAAAACGTTAATTTATTGTCAATACTAAAATATTGGGAGACTTCACCTAAAGATCCAGATTTCAGGCTTCTCTTAAAAAAATAAACAGATGATCTGGCATTCCCACTTGGCAAAAACCTGCTGTTTACTGTCTAGTTTGCCGCTGGAGATAATCACAGTGGCCCACTTCATTCATGAAGGTTTCCTGTCTGGCCTCCGAAAGCATTTGAAGGGATGAAGGCAGTTTTGAGCCTGAAAAAATACGAAGCATGGAAGAGGAAGCTTACTTGGGGATAAAGATAATGAGCCTACAGGAACAAGTACACACTGAGAGGGTGCTGGGGGCAATAGAGAAACTGATTGGTGGCAGAGGAAGACACAGACCTCGAGATTTAGGTGAAGCCTGGGTCTGAGATGCTGGACTGTTAGCTGCCTATGAAGCCATCCAACAGAGCAGATGGAGTAGCTTCAAGAAAAAGTGCCAAGAGAAAAAGAGCAGAGAACTGAGCCCTAAGCATTGTCTTCAATAGAAGGGGGAAGAGGGAAAAAACAAAAGACAAAGGGAGACTGAACTAGCACGTAGGCTCTCTAGGGTCTGGTCCCAGCCTCACCATCCTGCCTCCTTTTCCATACCTCTCCAGCAGGCAGCCTTGATCCCAGCCAGCCAGTCCTATTTCTTGTTTGAGAAACTGAGTACAGGTTCCTGCCTTAGTGCCTCCTTCAAAACCTTGATGTCCTACTGCCCGAAATGTTATTTTCTCCTACTTGCCTTTGTTACATTTCCACTCAACTTTCTGTGAGCTCAAGGTGAGCACAAGGGTGGCCCCAGTGCGGTTGCCCCCACTGCCCTGCGAACATCTAGGGCCTCCAGTGCACTGCCCTGAGTTGGCTGCCTTCCTGTTAGGCGAGTGCTCCGTGAGGCCAGGCGCCACGTCTTCTCTGACTTTTTCTCCTCGGTGCCTGACATAACAAATAAGAGAACAAAGGAAGAGAAGGAGTAAGCATCTGCAGTGGTAGGATCAATCCTGGGAGGATGCTGTGTCACAGAAGTCGAGGGAGAAGAGCTATTTCTGACAGACAGAACCTCCTCAAATACTAAAAGTTACTCAAGGGAAGCGAGGTGAGGAGAGGCAGTGGATCTTAGCAAGCATCTGTCACTCTTACTTCAGGTGGGGGATGCTTTCTGATACATCACTAGAAAATAATTTGGCAATATATATCAAAAGGCTTAACACTGCTCCCACCCTGGGTCTAGATAAATCTACTTGGGAAATATACCCATAATGGACAATGTGTTTTGTTTTGATTTTTTCCCAGCTTCCAGACCCAACCCCCATTTCCATCTTGAGGGTGCTCCCACAACGTGAAGTCCAACACAGCTAGACTCTTTCTCTGCCCACCCTTGGCAGCCAGGCCTGGCCAGTTCGGCACTCCTCCTCTGACCGAGAGAGGCAGAGATGGTCAGAGGCAGTGGTGTCACTCATCAACTCTGGTTTCAGCATCCCGACCTCGCTCACCCTACCCAGGGATGGCTGCTCTGCCCCCTGGCCCTCCAGCTTCCTGTCACTTCTCTGGGCCCCAAACAACCTTCCAATCAGGGCTCCATTGAGATAAGACAGCCAGAGCCAGTCTCTGATTCTGGCTTTGGAAGCATCCTAACCAATACCCTAGTAGACAGAAAAAATCCTAAATGTGGAAACAGCTTTATGCATGTAATACAGCATTACTTATATAGCAAAATGCAGAAATAATCTAAAAGCCTCCAAACAAGTGTATTTGAGTAAATGATGGTACATCTATTTGATAGGATGGTACTAATGGTACTAAAAGAAAAATAGGTTTATAATAAAATTTTAAAAAGATAGAAAGGCTAAAAATATAATATCATTGGGGTCAGACCAGGTGGCTGAATGGTTAAAGTTCACGTGCTCTGCTTTAGCGGCCCGGGGTCGCAGGTTTGGATCCTGGGCACAGACCTACTCCACTCATCAGTCAGCTCCAAATCAATTGTCTGTGTTTGTGGTAGGGTTTTTAAAATAATTCCTTGAGTGATTAAATTGTCTCTAAGGTCAGTTAAATAAACTAAACAACTTAGAACTCGGTTTCTTACCTATGTTCTTTTAGGTTCCAAAGAGCTAACATAAGAGAAAGTATGTTCAGAGTCACCCAAAGGTAAGGCAGCACCAACACCATCGCATGTGTACTGGCGGTGGCGTTCACCACTTTCATGGAGTGGTCAAGGACTTCAGCTGCAAAATTCCAAATTTCAGTTTATTCTTTAAAAATCAACTCCATTTCTAATCAAACGAGGATGCTAACTTCCTACCTCCAAAATATCCCTGCATAATTTACTCAAATCACCACGACTCTCCTTAAAGGCCCTTCTACGCCAGCTTCCAACAGAGGTGAGAGCTCTGAGTCTTATCTGCTGAGGCGGCTCTCGCCAACCAGTTTAAACCCACATATTAACATAGCTGGCGTTTAATGAGGACTCACCAGAACCAGTCACTATGCCATCCAACTTGTTCTTATTTAGTCTGCAGAATAATCACATGTACTAGTAATTGTGACACTCATTTTACAGAGGAGGAAGGCAAGAGGCTCTCCAAGTCACCCAGGTTGTAAGGGGCAGAGCTCAAGTTGTGATTGAGGTCTGTCTGTTTGCATGCCCATGCTGTGCCGGCCTGCTGCGAGCCACTGAACGGCTTCACCTTCCTAGGACAAGCACATTCCAAAAAGCTGAAGGCAAACCCAAATCCAATGGTCCCAGGTTGAGACAGCGTCAACACAGTGTCAGCTGGGCTAATTTCTAACCACATCACTGAAATGTTGCTGAAATCACAATAAATGTGCTTCGACAACATTATGTAATAGTCAATATGCTGAGAAACAACACTGTCCCTCAACTGGAGTCATTCAGAACTCTTCGTCTGGCCTTTCACAATTGGCTCCGTCCGTCAGACTCAGACGAGGCTCTATTTTGAATTCTAATGAGGTCTAGACACACTGAATATTTAAACTGCAATTACAAAGATCCTGCTTTCATGTAGATGTCCTTCATACAAGGAGCAGATCTGAAAATATATACAGGTACCAATGGAAAATACCGGTCTAATTTCTGTTTAGAAGCTGGAAAAAAATCAATATTGTTTTCTACATGATGTCATTATTGGGGTGGGGGTGGGTAAAGAAAAGGGAGGAAAAACCACACAAAGATGGCAGTAAACATTTTAAAGCCTGGGCTCCCGAGTGAAAGGTTCACAAAGAGGTGCTTGAATCCTTTGTTAACAACTGAACAAACAAATTCATCACCAGGCCCTGGTGGGTGGCCCCCCTGCAATTTGGTCTGTACTTATAACTAGAAATTTCCTCACTGCAAAAGCATCTATGACTGATATATCGGATCAGCAAGGAAGATGTGCTGAGAGTAGGGAAACAAAAGACCATTTCACGGTTCACAACCTATTTTTGCACTCCCTTAACCACAATGACGATGTGCCGGCTGCTGTCCTCAGCTCACTCAAGTCCTCTTAAACAGTAATAGAGTGCCATGGGGACAGTAACCGAGTTACACTTGAGTGAGTTAATTCCCACCCCCTAAGTAGTTAAAACATATCCCGCTTGCAGTTTCATGTACGTATGCGTGTGTTTACATAAAAATGATCAATCTGGCCTTGCATTTGGGAAGAAGAGATGATTGAGTCTTTGGTATGTCTTGAGGCTTTTGGACCAAGCCCCTGCCCGCCAAATGCCTTTCTTATTAAGGTGGTAATTTAACTTCAGTTGCATCTGGATATCCTCTCGTAAATTTATGGAAAGGGAATACAGTTTGTTTTTTCCCTGATCTGTCTTCTAGTTGATTCTCTCCTGATAGTACCAAATTTTCCGCTGAGTTTTGACTTCAGTTATTTTTTATTTCTAGAAGTTCTATTTGATTCCTTTTCAAATCTTCTATGTTACTGTTTATAGTTTCCTATTCTCTGAAGATACTTTCAAGCCTATCATTTCTTTCTTTAGATATAATAAGGATCATTGACTTTATAACCCACGCCTGATCATTCTAATACCGCATGTCTGTGCAGACTGGCTTCTGTGGCCTGTGCTGATCCTTGCTCATGTTGTGCTGTTTCCATGTGTGCTACGTTATCTTTGACCGTGTGCTGGTCACTGCCCTGAAAAAATTACTTTTGGTTGATTCCTAGAGACTTAGTATAAATACGCGCTCTTCCAGAGAAGCATTTCCTTGTTTTTGCCAGGCACCTGGAGCTATAACAAACAGGTGAGTGCCTCAAAACACATTCAGGCTATGAGGTTTCCTGGCCCATCCTGAGCATGGACCCCCAGGGTGCAAACCCACCCTGGGTGTGGCCTTTCTGTGACCACAACTGGACCTATCAGGAACTGTAGTTTTTTCCTTTCTTTTTCTTCTCCTATTCTGTTCGTGCCAAGGCTGCCTTCTTCACAATCCCCAAGACAGGTTTACTTCTGGGTCACTTTAATCTTAAGGGTGTAGCTCTTTGGGGTCCCAGTTTAATAACAATAACAACAATAATAATAATAACAATAATAATGATAATAGGAAGGGTCTCCTATTACAATTCCCAATTGAGCTGGGCCCAGGGCCTTAACTTTTGCCCCACTTGCCTGCCACTCTCAGCCTGATAAAAAGAGAAACTACTAGAAAGAACCTAAGAGTTTAGAGGCTGGAAGCAAAAGTTCAGGTTAGTATAGTGGTTCTTCAAAAAAGTGAAACACTGAATTACCATTTGATATAGCAATTCCGCCTCTGGGTAGATCCGCAACAAAGCAGGGACTTGAACTGATACTTGTACACTCACGTTCACAGCAGCATTATTCACAATAGCCAAAAGGTGGAAACAACCCACGAGGCCACTGACAGATAAATGGACAAACCAAATGTAGCATATCCATACAATGGAATACTACTCAGCTAAAAAAGGAAGGATATTCTGACACATGCTAGAACATAGAGGAATACTGAAGACAGTATGCTAAGTGAAATAAGCTGGATACAAAAGGACAAATACTGCCTGATTCCATTTATGTGAGGTCCCTAGAGTGGTCAAATTCATAGAGACAGAAAGCACGGGTGGTTACCAGGGGCTGGGGGGAGCGGAATGGGGAGTTAGTGTTTAACGAGTACAGAGTTTCAGTTGGGGAAGATGAAAAAGTTCTGGAGATGGATGGTGGTGATGGTGGCAATAACAATGCAAAGGTACTTAATGCCACTGAACTGCATGCTTAAAAACAGTTACAATGGGGGCTGGCCCCGTGGCCGAGTGGTTAAGTTCGCGCGCTCCGCTGCAGGCGGCCCAGTGTTTCGTCGGTTCGAATCCTGGGCGCGGACATGGCACTGCTCATCAGACCACGCTGAGGCGGCGTCCCACATGCCACAACTAGAAGAACCCCCAACGAAGAATACACAACTATGTACCGGGGGGGCTTTGGGGAGAAAAAGGAAAAAATAAAATCTTTAAAAAAAAAAAAAAAAAAAAAAAAAAAAAAAAAACAGTTACAATGGTAAAATTTATGTTATGTATATTTCACCACAATAAAAAATTTTTTTAAAAAAAGGTCAGGCTAATTTTACCAAGGGTTGCTAGACCTACTCAGTAAATTCCACAATATGCCTTCTGTTCAAAGGCTTAATACTGACCAGTGAAATACTCAGAAGTTAATTGCTAGGTGTCATAAAGACATGCCTGCCTGACCTCCCCATAGCTCTGGAGGCCACATGCTGAACTTTCATCAATATGCAAAAACTAGCACTGTCTGTCAACAAACACATATATAATCACAAACTTCTCTCTAAAAATATAAAAGCACTAAGTTTTCCTTTAAAGGTATCAGGCATCAGAAATGGTATAAGGGTAGTTATTCGGGTGTTGATCTATGATACTGATGGAACTGCTAAGTAAATATTAGGAAAAATTTGGAGGGCTAAGAGAAGAAATTTTTTCTAAAGTAATTCCACTGAAGGAATAAAGAAATTTCTTCTTTCAGTATCTACCACACTGTACTGCTGTGCTTCTACCTTCTGAGTCACTACATATAATTCTGTTACAAATAATATATTTTAAAGTATATAACTATTATATAATATATAACAAATAACTAAATACAAATAAGGCATGAGATAAATTTAGAGTTAACATATTTTAAGATACTAAGTTTTAAAAACATGTATTTTAGCAATTCTAGGAGTCTCTAAATTTCTGAAACAGTTCAGCTCAGAAGATTTTATGGACATTTCTGGGTATAAATACCGAAACTAGGTAATACCATACAGTAAAAAATTAGCAACAGTAGAATCAATATTCTCCATTATGACTTCACGAATGATGTGCTGAGGGGCATACGACGTGTCTATGAATATGTTCACTCCAAATTAATAGCAATATGATTGCTTAGCACATCAAAAAGACCTCAGGAAAGTTGTCGTTTAATTGGGAAGACTCTTCCTACTTTAGACATACAAAGGTAAGAGCTAATATTTGCTCACTGCTTACTATGTGCCAAACATGTTCTAAGTGCTGTATATCCATATGTATCTATTTGTATCTATATCGTCTATATCTATATTCATATCTCTATCTTTATATTAATTCATTTATTCCTTACAATAACCCTCTCAGTTATATACCATTACTATTCCCATTTCAAAGATGGGAAAACTGAGGTGAAGGGGAGTTTGGGCTTTCCCAGTGTCACACAGCTGGTGAGTGGCGGAGCTGGGATGTGAGTCCAGGTTCTAGAGCCACACTCTGAATGGAGACACTCTAGTGCCTCTCCACATTAATACGGAAAGCCAGGGAAGATGGTCAGCATTAGACACTTTACACATTCTAGACAATTTCATTTGGATAACCAGGTTATCCACTTTTTTACAGCTTAGGAAACTAAGGCTCAGTAAGATTAAGTTTATACAGAAATCAAAGATAATAAGAGACAGACGTGGGAGTGGATCCATATCTCTGTCTCCAAAGTTTCAGGATCTAATGCAAAGAACAAAAGTCTCTGTGGATAGAAGTCACGTGAGAAGGTTGGTAAAGCAAAAGCAAGGAGGCCTTGCTTCTGGCACACGCCTACAGAGCAGAAGCACAGAGTGGGCTGGTATCGGCTAGATGATAACTGGGGTTGGGGGGAGCAGGACAGGTGATAACTGGGAAGCAGGTAGGCCCTCAGAGGTCCACTTCCTCTGAGGTTCCAGAGTCCGTATCTGCCTGGTCCTCTCTCTGTCGTTCTAGACTTCTGGAACTAGCAAACACAGCAAGGGAGGTAATGCTCCTCAGGCTGTACATCTCAGGTGACCCTTGCACAGAGGTCCTTGTTCTCAAACTGGATAGATCAGAGGGACCCATTATGTTTCTCATATTGACAGGGCTAAAAGTTAGGCAAAGTATGTGCTCCGATCATTAGGTTTTTTAGTGATGTTGTATTTGTATTTATAATAAAGGTATTAGCTTTATAAACCTCGTACACCTTTGTGAGACAAGGCACCAAATAACAATCATTGTGATGGCTACTACTGTCACCAGCATTTATCGTCGCTCTCCTTTGGGCAAGGCACCGTGCACAGGCAATACTTAATTTAAACCTCACAAAACTCTACATTAGAACTTCTGCAGAGAGCAAGTACCTGCATCAGAATAGCTTGGCGAACTTGTTAAATGATGAACACTCCTGAACTCCAACCCAGCCCTGCTTGACCAGAATCTCTAGGGGAGGACCTGGGAATCAGTATTTTAAGAATCACTCCATGTGATTAATAACTTGGCATGTGAATCCCCATTTTACAAGGTACAAGGTATTAAGGAGTAAAGTGACTGCCAAAGATAACAACACTAAAGAAAGGATTTGAAATTTGTCGGATTTCAGAACCTCGGCTCCTAACTGCTCTGCAGTTCAAGCTTCCACAAATAAGCTTGTGAACAAACAGAGGCACAAAGTAAGTGAGCTCGCCTTTAAAAACCCATGAGATCTACCACCACCAACCTGCATGATGGCATACAATTTCCCAACTATTATTCGCTGCAAGCACACAGAAAGGTTTCTTATTTTAAATGAAAAAAATTAACAGTGCATTATACTTCCCCTGCACTCATAACAATTCATTTCATTTTAACAAGGCTTGGGTATCTTTGAGCAATTTTAGTGCTTCTGTGTCAGAGGAGCAAGCAAATCCCTGCAGTAATTAGACAAACGTGGGAAATCGAGCAGGGTAAATCCATGAGTAATTCAAGAGGCAGAACCACAGCTACAGCTCTCTCACCGCAAGATGTTGACTTTCTGTCCACCATATTGACACGCCTGGTCTCAGTGCGGAGTTTCTCATCTGTATTCTCCACCAGGTTGGCAAGGTCATCAATTATTTCTAGAAAGGAAAATAAACAAAGGTGCATGGTTAATACCCCCAAAATACCCTGGTTCACATCAAAGTATTATAGCGGTGGTAGTCCTTCCTCGTAAGAATTCTCCCAAGGGCTGTGAGTGAAGAGGTAAAGAACTCATGCCTCTTCTTGGAAAACTGCAATTCTGATTCATAAAAGGGGCGAGTGTGGGGGGAGTAGTCGTAAAGAAAAAAAAACGGTTTAGGACAATTCCCGGAGACAGAAATGTCAAAAGTTCAGGGAAAGAAAGCATGACCTAACAAATTTATGCCCAGCCAAGTTGTCCTTTGAGTATAAAGGTGACAGACAGACAGTAAAGAAGACTTCAGGGACTACTGGGGTCCTTCTTAAGAAAACTACTTGATGATGAAATCTAGCCAACCAAGAGGTGAATAAAAATAAAGAACTCTAGAATGGAGAAGCCAGAGACCATGACATAAGAGATGATGGTGAGAATGGAATCCATTTAAATACTGAGCTGAGAATAAACAAATATATGGATTGGGTTACAGAAAGGTAGATAAATGTTATAAGCAGTGACAAGGTAATTATAACTGAAAACCAGGAAGCAGCTGGAGGGCCAGGGAGGAGGGTGAAAAGAAGTTGACGGTGCTAATTTCTTCATCATTCACAGCAGAGTCCCATCAAGCTGCTGAAAAGTAATAAACACAGAAACTTACAGCTTTATACAATCAAGAAGCTTCAATGTTTTATGCAATTTTTTGTTAACCTTAGAAGAATCTTTTAGTAGTTACTATCTCTTGTAAAGAATCTTTGATTTGAAGTTTATCTTTCTCACGCTAATCTTTGTAAAGTGAAATTAAGCACTTAACATTTAAAATAGCATATATAGTATGATATTAATTATGTAAAATTATTTCTATCCAACCTTTCATATGTACAAACCTATAAAGATATCTCTGGATGATGTTAATCTAATGTTAATAATGATTATTTCTAGGTGGTGGGATCCTGGGTGATCTTCTGGTATTTTCCGTGTTGCCTGAATTTCTCATAATGAGTATATATTATTTTTTCAATTTGGGTTCTCTTTCCTTTCTCCTTCCCTCCCTTCCTCTTTTTTTTTTTAGTGATTGCTTTAGAAATAAGTTGTCTGAGTCACCATTTTTCTTAAAGAATTAAATAAAACAAACAGGGAAGTCAAAGGACATTTCCAGAATGACGCTTGAGCTGAGTTTCGGCCGTGTGGATGATGGAGCAGGAAAAGGGCCATCCATGCAAGCAGAACAGCTTGTGAAGGCACAGAGGAGTGGGGTACTCTTCCTTCTGGCCTCCTGCAGCACTTCCTACAACCTCTTTTTCCTTACAGACCTTATATTTTGTCTTCTAATTATTTGTTTGTATGTCTTTCCTTTAGAGAAAGAGTACGACAGAAACTTTGATTCATCTCTATATCTTCTGCCCCTAAGTGAGAGCCTAGTACACAGCAAGATAGAATAAATACTAAAAGATAAAGGCAAAGAATGAATGGAGTCTAAGAGATAAAAGCACTGAATAATTTCAAAGCACTTCGCTGCTTCTCAGAAAAGTGCATCTAAGCCAAATTTGTCAAATATCATCCATGTAACACCTGCGTAGAAAATCTTTCACCATGTAATAATTCACTGATAACTCTCTGTTCCCTCAAATTCAGTAACATGCTCTCTCCCAGTTCTCCTTCCATCTATCTATAAGCTCTGTCTAGAGTCTCTTCTTCCTCTTAAATGTTGGCGATCCCCAGAGTTCTGTACATTTTTACTCTATAATACTAACAAGGTGATTTTATACACTTTTCAGTTCATCAATATTTAAATTAAAAACCTGAAAATTCTCTGCCCTACATAGCTCTCCATAATTCCTGACCCATACAGTCAACTGTCTACTAGTTATCTCTGCCTTGAAATTCCTACAAACATCTGACTCTCAAGGTCTCTAAAACTAAACTCTGCATCTTCTCCCAAATTTAACTTTCTTCCTATCTGTCCTGCCTCAGTGACAGCACTATTCATTTGCTGCCCAAGCTAGAACTCTTAAGAGTCACTCAGCTCTTACCTCCCCATTATCTCTCAAGCTTACCATTTCTCTTAAACTGTGTTACTAACATCTCACAAAATTTTGCCAGTGTTTCTAAGACAATGTCCTAACTTATGTTACTGTTTCTAGTCCTGAATCCTTTCAATCCATTCTCCATGCTACTGTCGGGGATATATTTTTATTTTTTCATATTTCAATTAATTAAAATTTAAATTGCCACATGTGGCCAGTGACTACTATATTGAACAACACAGCTCTAAAGCAATCACTTAAAAAAAAAGAAAGAAAAAAAAGAAAACCAACACACACACACACACACCATCGCCCAACTCCCAGAGGTATAGCTTAAAAAATAAAAGTTCAATAGAGGGAATAAAATTAAAAACCAAGAATGTACAATTCACCCAAAAGAAGACAGGAAAGCATATCCAGAGGAACAAAGAACAGACAGGGGAAAAAGAATATAAATATCTAGGTGACAGATTTAATTAAACCCAACTATATCAATAGTCATGTTAAATAAAAATGGACGAACTCCTTAATTAAAAGACAAAGAACGTCAGGCAGAATTAAAAAAAGAAAGACGACCCAACTATATGCTTTCACAAGAAACTCATTTTAAACATAAAGCACAGAAAGCATTTGCACGAGAAAGCTGGCATGACTATATTAATATCAGACCAGATAGATGTCAGGCCAAGGGGTACTACCAGAGAGAAAAAGGAACCTTTCATTGTGATAAAACACCATATGTGATGAAAACTGAAAAATCTCCAAATGTGAATATTAAGAAAACCACCTCTAAATAACACATGGGACAAAAATGAAATCACAAGAGGAAACAGAAAATATTTGGAACTGAATGATAACAACCATCCAACATAAAAGTTTGTGGGATGCAAATGAAGCAGAGCTTAGATGGAAGTTTATTGCTCTAAATGCATATATTTGAAAAGAAGACATATGTAAAATCAATGATCAGACTAAGGGAGTTAATCATGAGCATTTCAATAAATGGAGAAAAAGGATTTGACAAAATTCAGTGTCCATTCATGATACAAATTCTCAGCAAAACGAGAATGAAAGAGAACTTCTTCAACCTGATGAAGGACATCTATGAAAAACTTAGAGCTAACATTGTACCTAACGGTGAATCACTGAACACGTTTTCTCTAAGATCAGGAAACAAGGCCAAGACATCTGCTCTGATGACGTCCATTGCACATTTGATTAGAAGTCCTACATTGTTTAATAAGGCAAGAAAGTAAGGCAAAAAAGATTTGAAAGAAGATATAAGTACATATGTTTGCAGATGATATGATCGGGTACATAGAAAACTCTATGGAATCTATTTAAAAACTACTAGAACTAATAAGTGAGTTTAACAAACCTGCAGATACAAAGTCAATTATAAAGAGCAATGTATTTCTATAAACTAGTGACAAGCAACCGAAAAATGAAAGTAAGAAACAGTATCACTTATAGCAGCATCAAAAACTACATCAAATACTTAGAAATAAATCTAACAAAAAAATGCACATGACCTCTATAGTGACAACTATAAAACAGTGTTGGGAGAAATTAAAGAAGACCTGAACAGATAGAGAGCTGTACCACCTTCGTGGACTGGGAAGACTCAATATTTTAAAGATATATGTTCACTCTCCTCAATTGATCTAAAGATTCAAAGCAATCCCAACCAAAATCATAGCAGGCTTTTTAAATGAAATTGTCCAGCCATTTCGAAAGTGTATATGGAAAAGCAAATGATTTAGAATTGCCAAAATAATCTTGCCCCCCCAAAATAGAAAAGAAAAAACCCACCCAAAGTTGGAGGTATTATACAACCAAAATTCAAGCTTTATTATAAATATATAGTAATCGTGACAGTGTGGGACTGGAATAAAGACAAATAGATCAATGGAACAAAACAGAGTCCAGAAATAGACCTGTGTGTTTGTGTGTGTGTGTGTGTGTGTGTGTGTGTACTCAATTCTCAACACAGGTGTCAACAACAAAGTTAGTCAAATAGGGAAACAAAGGTCTTTTCAATAAGTGATGCTGGAACAAGTGGATGCCTGTATGAGGAAATGAAAAGAACCTTGACTCTTCCCTCCCACCATACACAAAAAATTAATTTGAGATGGTTCATAGACCTAACCATCAAACATAGAAAATTTCCTGGACAGGACATAAAAAGACTATCCACAAAAGAAAAGAAACTGGTCAACTGGATTTCATCAAGATAACAATTTCTGCTCATCCAAAGACACCACTACGAAAATTAATAAACAAGCCACAGACTGGTCAATATTTGCAGGCCATATCTCTGACAAAGTATTTGTATCTAGAATATATAAGGAACTCCTACATATTAACAATAAAAAAGACAGACAACCTAATTTTAAAATAGGCAAAAGATCTGAACAGATGTTTCGTAAAAGAAGATATACAAACGGTCAATAAGTACATGAAAAGAAGCTCAACATTCATTAGTCATTAGGGAAATGTAAATTTAAACCACAATAAGATACTGCTTCTAGTAGCACAGAACACAGTTGAGCTTATATCTAGTACATATATGAAACTGAGTATTTTTATGATCCAATCCTCATGTCCTATCAGGATATTCCACAATAACAGTTATGCTTTGTGTAGTTGCATGGCACCTTGTTCTCATGCAACTGATTACATGAAGATTGCACGGTATGTTTTAATGCCGCAATATGTAATATAAAATTCACCAGAATGCTAAAATTAAAAACTGACGACACTACTTGCTGGGGAAGATTTGGCACAAAGGTAACTGTCGAAGTGTTTGTCGGTTCTAATCAAGTTAACCATAATATCTACCTTCTGACCCAGAAATTTCACTCCTAGGTATTTACCAAACAGAAATAAAGACATATTTCTAAGAAAGACCTGTACAAAAATATAAATAGCAGCCTTATTCATTACAATCCCAAACAAAACAAAATCCAGATAGCCATCAATAGGAAAGTAGATAAGCAAATCGGGGTATATCTGTATAACGGAATACTATTCAGCAATAAAACAACGAGCTACTTATAAACACAACAACTATATAAATCTCAAAAGCATTATGTTGGCTAAAATAAAATAAAAATCATATATACTTCATGATTCCATTTATATGAAGCATAAGGATAAACCTAATCTATTGGAAAGAAATCAGAAAGTAGCTGCCTCCGGGGTGGTGGTGGGATTGACTAGGAAGGGACATTAGGGAATTTTCTGGGATGATGGAAATATTCTAAATGGTGACAAAAATGTATACAGTTGTCCAAACGCACAGAACTGAATACTAAGTATGTAAATTATACCTCAATTAAAAATATAAATCAGAAAAAATTAAAAGTTTATAATACTATGCTATTCCTAAGATTTTCCAGGAAGGAAGGCAAGCAGGCACACATGCACGATGCATGCATGCATTCTGCAAAGACAAAGCAAATGCCTTAGAATAATAAAATTTCAGCTGTGAGAAGTCATGTTATTATCTTGTAGTTCCTTTCTTTTTTACGATATCCCTGGCAGCAGGATGGCTAACATTTTGCTGAACACTCCCAGGGACTAGTAACATGGAAACTGATGAGAAAATCAGTGCCATGGCTGAGCTGGAGAGTGACTCTAATTATCATAAGGTTCTGTACACTGAGCTGAAAATCTGCCTGCTTTCAACTTCCACCTTAGCTATTTCTAGAACAATACAATGCCAGTGTTCTTTCTTCCACAAGACAATTCTCCTACCATATCTCCTTAGTTTTTCTCTTCTAGGCTAAAGACAATTAACTGAAAACTTTAGCAGATCCTCAAAAAAGGCATTTCTAGATCTTGTGACATCTTGATGCTTTGGGCATAGTACTCATCCTAAAATGTGATGCAAGGACTTGGACACATCGTTTCAGTTTTTGTCTAGTAGCACAGAACACAGTTGAGCTTATATCTAGTACATATATGAAACTGAGTATTTTTATGATCCAATCCTCATGTCCTATCAGGATATTCCACAATAACAGTTATGCTTTGTGTAGTTGCATGGCACCTTGTTCTCATGCAACTGATTACATGAAGATTGCACGGTATGTTTTAATGCCGCAATATGTAATATAAAATTCAGGCTTAATAAGGCTCTGTCACTATAAGAAAGTCAAGAGTAAAATACTTCCTATCTGATGCTAAATATATTACATTAGCTGTTATACATTAACTGGGTTTCTAGATAGATTTCTTTTAAATTTGTAAATATTCATAACATAGAGGTAAATAAAAAGTTTGTAGCAGATTAGCTCAGCAAAAATCAGTAGTCAGCACTGAAGGGGTTAATGTTTCAATCTCAGACCAAACACAAAAGTTTTTCATTTTGGTTGATAAACCTATTTACTAGTTTCTTCTGTTTTTTTAAATAAAACAACAACTCTATTTTTAAGCTTTTAAAAATTATTTAATAGCACTTTATAAATGAGAGGGGGGAAGAAAGTAAAAAGTTATCCAAACACCCCAGTAATCACTTCTAGGTGCTTCCTTCTAAGATCTGACATAAACATATATTTTTATATAATTGCAATATATAAGCCTTTTGCCTCCTGTTAACATGATATCATTTGTACTCATTCATGTTGCTACACAGTCTTCACAGTTGTAATTTCTAACGGTTACAAAATATTCATTCCATTAAATAAACATTCATTACAAATAGCCCATTGTGGGAAACTTAGAATGCTTCCATATTTCTACATAATGAGTCAATGAATTCTTTCCTCCATTATCATTCTCCTTCTTATGTATCACTTGCTTAAGTTAACAAAGTGTGATTACGACTGCTGCGTGGACTTTGAAACATACTGCCAAATCAATTTTGAAAAGGTTTCTACTGCCACTCTTGGTTGGTTTCATAGAATCCCTCCGCTTGTCAGTTATCATGACCCAGAAAAAACATCTGAGGGCAAGGAGCCGGGGGCAATTCCCGCCTGCAGCCCGCCAGCTTCTAAGGTGGGAATTCCCCTGACCACATTCTATTATGAGCAAATTAAAGACAGGTTTCAGAGCACAGGTTGAGAAACAGCCAGCTGACTCTTTCAGATTCCTGACAGTACAGCCTCCAAAGAGAAACTGATATTTTGCTTCCTGGTATTTGCATTCGGTTTTGAGAAGGGGCTTCTATTTCTATCATGTGTTAATTTGAGACACCAAATGCCATTCCAACATAGGATGGAAAAAATGGATGATATAAAATAAAGTATGACATAAAACTGACAGTCAAAAGCAGTAAGATATATTATATGGTATCAAAATATTTGACTCCAACTATATTTCATAATTTTTTCCTACTCAATTACAGTCTCAATAAATTCTATAAAAAGGAAGAAAGTGTGCTGCATATTTTCAGATAAGCTTGGTGCCTTTTGGTACTTATAAAAGATGCTGGCAGTTATAAAGTCATTATATTACGCCTTTCACATATATTGGTGACAACCTTTGAAGACAAATGTTAAAAAACAAACAAGGAATATAGAGCTTTTCTTGAGGGTATTAGTTTAACTCCTTTTATTCCCTACAATGGAAACTAAAAATGAGGGAGGGGTGACCTCTTATAATGCCGTACACTAGGAAAAGATGTCAAATATAGGACAGAACCCAGGAACAGAAGGCAAGACCAGTCTACAAATCAGCAAAGGCAAAGCAGTGACTCACCTGTGGCACCCTGTGGCAGGGCAGGTGGTGGGGAACTCCAGCACACCCGAACAGAGGGAGGCCACGGAGAAATCCCCTTGGCTACACCTGCTCACAACTTAAGCAGGGACAGCTAGGCCAGGCTAAGCAGAAAACACAGGCTCCTTTCCTTCTTCCTCCCTGCCATCAACCAAGGCCTTTCATTCTTCCTTCATCTGGGCTTAAGAATGTGTAACAGAGGCCTGGCGCTAAGAGAGAACCCTTCCCAATTTCCAACAATAGACAGACACCGATCTGTGTTTGTGAAGAGGAGCAACAGCCAACAGGTGTAAAAAAAAAAGAGCTCAAAATGAGGGAGCATCTGAGGAGTATTCAAGGGAACATCCTCTCCCCCTCCCTTGCACCTCTTCTCTAGAAAATACAATTCCTTCCAGAAAAGGAGAAACCTTGAGAAACTGGTTTCTTTTTTTAAAACAAGAGGACACTAAATCAATGCAACCAGAACAGAGAGCCACAATGAGGGAATAACGTAAGATTTCTAGAAACACTGTATCCAGATAGAAACACCATTGTCAAATTAAAAACCACAATGAAGGCAGTTAACTAGATTGTAATATAAATAAAAGATTTAGAAAACAAGCTTGAATAATCTCCCAGAAGTCACAGAAAAAGGTTGGCGAGGACAAAATAAAGGAGGGAAAAAATAAGACACAGGGATAAAGATCCAGGAAAACAGAAGAAACAATAACCAAATAAATAATAATTTTTTCTTGAGCTGAAAAAGCACCCAAGTCTTCATATCAAAAAAAACCTCAGAGTTCTGAACAACATTAATGAAAAAGGTCTAGAAATATCTCACGAAATGTCTGAATTTCAGAATAAAGAAAAAAATTCTGAAGCATTCAAATGGTAGACAGAGGAGAGCAGCTTTACCAGCTGCTGAAATTAAGAAAATTAAATAATTAATTAAAGAAAATTAAAGTGGCATCAGACTGTTCCTGTGAAGCACCAAATATTAGAAGACAATGGAGTAAAAAGGGTGTGAGGGACAAAGGCTGTGACCTGAGGATTCAAAATCTAGCAAAGCCACAATGGATGCGCGTGGACAAGAGGAAGACGCAACTGTGCAAGGAGTCAGGAGGCACTCACCCAGCTGGTTAACGCAGGGACCAGGTCATGGAAATGGCAGCACTGACTGAAACAAAACTGTCCAAGTGTGTGACAGTCAAGCTCTTAAAACATCGAACGAAGGTCACCACTCACACGTGTTTGGGGGCCCGGAAGCCTCCACATGCCTTTGGTCAGAGTTTCATCTAGCTCTTATTCAGCCATTTTTTCGTTTACTCTCCCACGTTGCAGTGAAATCTGCAACGCCCTTCACAGCATCAGAGGATTGCCTGCCTGCTTATCTTTAACCTCGGTGTACGCAAAAGCACCTGGAGCTGCCATCAAACATGTGTTTTAAAATCTAGCAAGATCATCTTCCTACATTTCTTCATGACAAATATAGCAATAACTCTTGGACACTTCTCTCAGCCATTATGGCTCCAAACCATCAGAACACCAAGTAAGTGGCAGAAAGACAGACCAAGTGGAGGAAATAACACATGCAAAACACGTTCAGCTTAGGAGGGCAAGATGGTGAGTGCACTCGCCCCACGCTGCAGTAATATTCACCACCGGGGCATGTAATCTGCTGGACTAGCTTCCATTTGCAGAAAGCACACAGAAGTATTCTGACCTAGAGAAAAACATGAGTGAACAATGTGCCAAAATGAACTGTCATATGTGTGTATATGTATATGCATATATGTTTGGATACACATATATACACAAACATACATATATGTGTATATACAAACACTTTTATACATTTATCTATATATATACACAAGTATATACATATCTTAGATGATATATAATATTTTTCTGAGATACATATATGCATATATATTTCTAAGAAAGAAATATATGCATATGTATGTAAACATATATGTATACATGTATCTTGGTCTCTTAAAATATTTCTGAGACAAATAACATTATACTCCAAAGTGTGTGTGTATACCCAAGTACTAGGACTTGGGTACCCAAGTACCAAGTAATACTCAAGTACTATTCCTGGTTAAAAAAAAAATTTCTTAAAGTATTTCAGATGATAAAGATATCAATAGAAAAAAGGGAAATCAAGATTAATTAAGTCATGGTATAATAACATAAAAACTAAAATAAATCATGGCAAGCAATGAATCCATAAACACAAATCTACATATTCTTGTGAAATGTAATGCTAAAATATGGGCTTTTTATCATGAATATAACTCGTGTATGGAAAATATATGTGCAATTCAACAAATTATCACAAAGTGAATACCCATGTAATTATCACCTAGGTCAAGAAATAAGTGGCTGAAAAAACCTCAACACCTCCTTCTCTCTCCCCTCCCCCACACCATGTCCTCATATAATCACTAACTCCTCCCTCTTCCCTCAAAGCAACTACCATTCTGACTTTTATATAATCACTTCTATGCTTTTCTGTATAATTTTATCACCCGTAAAAAGTCAAAGATGCGCACCATTTTGCAAACACCCATGCAATAACTGATTCAAGAAAGGATCATCAATTGATGTTAAACACCATTGGGTAGAAGGGTTGTTGGAAAACAGCATAGTCATAGTCTCAAAGTATCACCCCATGGATTCTTTCTTAGTTACAGAGGGGAAAAGCTACCTTTACAATGAAGAAATATGGCAGATATTAAGCAAGAGGGCAGGCTTACCATCAGCAATAATGGGACAAACTGTCATTTTAGGTCTCCTGATGTAATGCAATGAGAAGTATACAATTTTACTTATGTGGGGTTTTTTTTACCAAAAATGTTTAACCTAAATCTAATCATAAGGAAACATTCAGACAAATCCATAATGTAGGAAATCCTACAATTGATATGAACTCTTTAAAAACGTCAATGGCAAAAAAAAAAAAAAAAAGGGAGGAGGGAGACAGGTTCTAAATTAAAGGACATTAAAAATACACAATAACTAAATGCAATCTTTAATGTTTGACTGAATGCTTTAGGAGAGATCCTTCAAAAAATGCTTTGGGGAGTGACTCCTCAAAAAAAATGAAAGTGGTTAAAGGACATATTGGGACAATTGGAGAAATTTAAATATAGACTCCATATAAAAGGTGCTTCTCGTATATGCTAATGATATTTTGGTTATGTAGGAGAACATGCTAGTTCTTAGGAGATACATGCTGAAGTATCTTGGAGACACCCTCAACTTACTATTAAATGATTTACCGGAAAGAAAAGTATATATACACAAAGAAAGCAAAACCAAATGCCTGAAAGTCATATACCTCCAAACTTTTCTGTAGATTTGAAAAAACTTTAAATAAAAAGCCAAAAGAAAAAAGAAAGGTCACAGACTCAGATTGGGTTAAAGAAAAAGAAAAGATAGGTGGTAAGTGCACAGCAGAGTGGGGTAACTAAAGCCCCAGATTTCAGGCTGGAGAAACAAAAAGGGAGATCTAAGAGACGAAAAAGTACCAAAAGACCATGGAGAGGAAGGAGCTTAAGAAAGGAAACCCTTAAAGTTGTTTATGAACTCCTGGACTCATCTCTAAGCTGTGCATCCATGAAGATGAACTAACAGACAGAAAACCATCCAACTCCCAGGATGATGCACACATGGGATAGATCCAAATAGCACTGCAAACCTTTGAAAACTGAATCGCCACTAGAATCACAACCCATAGAAAGCTGCTTGGAACCTGTGGCCTCAACTCAACCAGGGCAAATGCCTGCTAAAAATAAAATACTAACATCTTTGTAGGATCTAAACAAAAGCCAGAATCTTATAATAATCAAAACATCCAGGATACAATCCAAAGTTACTTAGCATAAGAAGAAGCAGAAAAATCTCAAGTTGCATGAGAAAGGACAATCAACAGATGCCAATGCTGATGTGACAGAGTCGTTGAAATTATCTGACAAAGACTTTAAAACAGCTATAATAAAAATGCTCCAACAAGTAAAGGTGACTACTCTTGAAACAAATGAAAAGATAGAAAGTTTCAGCAAAGAAACAGAAGGTACAGAGAAGAACTAAATGCAAATTTTGAAACTGAAAAATACAATGACTGAATCAGAAAAACTCACTGGATGGACTCAATAGCAGTATGGAGATGACAGGGGAAAGAGGCTATAGAAATTATCCAATCCAAACAATAAAGAGAAAAGAGACTTGGGCAGGGGGAGGATTGAACATAGCCTCAGGGACTTGTGGGAAAATGGCAAAAGGTCAAACATTCATATCGTCAGAGTCCCAGAAGAAAAGAGTCGGGAGCAGCAAAAATATTTAAAGAAATAATAGCTGAAATTTTATTAGATTTGGCAAAAAACAAAAACTACACATTCAAGAAGCCCAGCAAACTCCAAACAAGATAAACACAAAGAAATCCATGCCCATACATATCAAACTGCTGAACACTAAACACAAAGAAAAAAATCTTGAAAACAACCAAAGAAAAATGACATATTACCTAGAGGGCAACAAAGACTTGAAAGTCTGTGGATTTCTCATCAGAAAGCATGGAGACCAGAAGGAAGTGTAACAATGCTTTAAAAGTGCTAAAAGAAAAGAATTGTTAACACAGAATTCTATATCCAGCGAAAATATCCTTCAGGAAGGAGGGTGAAAAAAGGCATTCTCAGATGAAGAAGTACTAAGAGAATCTCTTGTCAGCAGACCAAAAAGACCACTAAAGAAAATTCTTTAGACAGAAGGGAAATCATACCAACAGTAAATCTGGGACATCAGAAACGAAAGAAGAGTAACAGAAATGGTAAGTATCCGGGTAAATATTCTTCTCTAATTAAATTCTTTAACATTTGTTTGACAGTTGAAAGCAAAACTTATGTCTGGTTTTCAATGCACATAAGTGTAATATATGAGACAATACAACATAAAGGAGGGAAGGTCAAGGGGCCTATACAGTGGTAAGGTTTCTATATCCTTTCTGAAGTGGTAAAATATATTGATTCTAAGTAGACTGTAGAATGTTAAGTATATATATTGCCATCCCTAGTAACCACTAATACAATCTGCACAAAGAGATACAGTCACGTGCCACATAACGACATTTCAGTCAATGACAGACGGCATATTTGATGGTGGTCCCATAAGATTAGCACCATATAGCCATATAGCCTAGGTGTGTAGTAGTGTATACCATCTAGGTTTGTGTCAGTACACTCTATGATGTTAGCACAACTGCAAAATCACTTAACAATGCATTTCTCAGAATGCACCCCTGCTGTTAAGTGAAGTATAACTGTATATAGTAAAAAACACAATAGAAAAATTAAAATGGGATACTAAGAAGCTCATGTGTATGATTCCATTTATATGATATTCTCCAAAAGATAAAACTATAGTGATGGAGAATAGATCAGTTGGTGGTTGCCAAGGGTTACGGATGGGGGAGGGTATGACTGAAAGGGACAGCACACGGGAGTGTTTGGGAGGGATAGAACTGTTCTGTGTCCTGTTTGTGGTAGTGGTTATGCAAATCTATACATGTGTGAAAATTCACGGGACTACGCATACACACAATTTTGCTGTATGTTAATTTAAAAATTAAAATTAAAAAAGATAGACAAAAAGAGGTATGAGTAAAGGCAGAATCTCAGAGAACACTAGTGCTTAAAGAACAAGAGGAGCAAAAAACTAGAAGCAAAGGAGACAAAAAACCCAGAAGAGAATGCTGTCCCAGAGGGCAGCACTGCAGAAAAAAGGGTGTGGAATATACCACGTCTACTGGCTCGCAGGCAACTGGGGAGTCAGTGTGGACTGTGCTAACAGCTACTTTGGGCATGGGAGGGAAGGGAAGGAAGAGGGCAATGCCTGAGTTGCAGGACTAAGTACACGCCAAAATGTGTGGAAGGGATGACGGCCAGACTAGACTAGTGTATTACCGAAAGCTCATATTATGTAAAACAACTACTACTAATATTTACAGAAAACTTGCCATGTGCTAAGCCATTGTTCTCTTATCTTGAGTTGTACAGAGTTAGTTGTAAAGGTAAAAAAATCTTCCATATTCCTCAGTATTAATGGTATTCTATTTAAATTATTTAATTAAATGTAGCTGTATATTCCTTGTTTATTGCTACTTATTCCATAGTTCTAAAAATAAAACTACAAAACTAAAATTCTATTTAACAATAATTTAATGTTGGCAGGTAAAGCTTGCCCTGTGAATACTAAACTGCTGCTTAAAGCGTGAATGTGATACAGACTACAGCACAGGTCCTTTGGGGTTGTCCTGCTACTCCCCATTCCAACTGTGGAGACAGCCTTTATACAGCGCGTACTTACAGCCTTTGCCTTCTCTTGGAAGCAAATACATCATTACATATTAAGTACACCTTCTTTTCTCATCAGTCAAGAACTACTGAGATCCAAGACAATTATACACGCAAATACAAATGTGGGCTAGAAATTGCATGGCAAGACACAATACAGTGGTCATCCTGATGATCCAGAATATTCTTTTAATTTTTAAATATTATCATCAGTATAGAAACATAAAATTTTACAAATCATTTTTAAAAATCAGCTCAGAGAAGATACCACCAGCCCTAATTTGAAGACACAATGCTAAAAGCATAACATATATCATCTTAATTTAGGCATCAAGCAACCCTATGATAAGCACAAAAATAAAGACCTTACCCGTTTTCCTAGCCCTTCAATAAAGAGATTACTTAAAAAAAAATGTGAGCCACATGAGAACCCTTGCTAAATACGGTAACAATGAAAACACAGTTCCTATTATTTTTAGAAAACTGGAGTCCTGGTCCTAATGTACTTAGCTCTGACTGAAATGATTTAAAGATAATCAACATGTGCTTCTCAGCACTCTGCATGCCTAAAAAGGCTATATACTGTATGAATCCAATTATATGACATTCTGGAAAACGCAGTAAAAATACTCTGTATGGGGGCCAGCCTGGTGGCTCAGCGGTTAAGTGCACACATTCTCCTTCGGAGGCCCGGGGTTCACCGGTTTGGACCCGGGGTGCAGACGTGGCACTGCTTGGCAAGCCAAGTAGTGGTAGGCGTCCCATACATAAAGTAGAGGAAGATGGGCACAGATGTTAGCTCAGGGCCAGTCTTCCTCAGCAAAAAGAGGAGGATTGGCAGCAGATGTTAGCTCAGGGCTAATCTTCCTCAAAAAATAAATAAATAAAATAATAAAATACTCTGTATGATATTGTAATGGTACATATGTGATGTTATGCGTTTGTCAAAACCCACAGAACTTTACAGCACAAAGAGTGAATCTGAATGAATGTAAATTTAAAAAAATCATTTAGGAGGCTAGAAATTCCAGGAAGGAATGCAGACTGTGATAAGAGCATTTAGTTGTACTACAAATGGATGAAACAACGTCACTGAAATGGGTAGAAAGAAAAGGTGTTGACCTAAATTACTTTGGAAATGAGCAGAGTCTGTAAGACTAAAGGCAAAAGCAACCGCGTGTAAGCACCGAATTCTGGTTAATAAAGTTGTCTTCCACGGGGGTAGGAGTTAAGAATTCGGATACTGCTTATATATGTATACTGGGACTGAACAGTTAAGGAAATGGATGATGGATAGTGGGAGCCAAATCTTTACTATTGGAGTGGGAATTTAAAGACAAGCAAGGGGACGAGGCTAGGACAATCCATGTGATGATGGATTAGAGTTAGAGACATCAGTATGAGCTCATGTTTAGCTTAATATAAAGATGGTTACATAGAGATATGTGTATATACACAGGTTAGTAAACATACATGTATTTCTGTGCTTTGTCAACTGAGAAGGCATTAAAAAAGCAATATCCCAGTAGCAACAAGCACATTTAACACACAGATCTTGTTTTCTAATACCACTCTCCAATAAAAAGAAATGGCTGATTCTCAGACTGGGGCAGGAAATATACGAGATGAGTCTAAAGTATCTGGTAGAACCAGAAACTCAGTCAGTGCTTTAAAAAACAAACAAACAAAAAACCACATCGGTGGGGATATGTCAAAGGAGCACAAGAGCCAACTGACAGAGCTTCTAATGGCCAAAGCTGGAAAAATTTGAGAAAAAAATCAATAAAGTAGTTTGGGTTTATAGCCAAAAGTATAAAATAATATCTATGCGTCCATACTGATATAAACACATGATTGAATAAATTCATAAGTGAGGGAGAAGAGACAAATCTCCCATGTAGAATTCCAAATAGTTTATGTAGCTACTCCGTCTTCAGAGCGAGAAGTCGAACTCCTCACTCCTTAGGTGTGGGCTGCACGCAGTGACTTCCTTCCAAGGAGCAGAGTATGGAAATGGGGGAGGGAGAAGGAGGAACTTTCCAGTGGAGAAACCTGACAAACACAACCTCAGCCGGGAGATCCGGGTCACCATGAACAGTCACAAGTCATGTTGACAGTATGTACCCTGGACATTACATGGTGACAATGGAACTGCACCTCTGTAGTCTTCCTCCCAATAACTCATAATGCCAGTCAGATTGCGAGAAAAATACGAGAACGCTTATTTTGTACACACTAGCTGTGTAGTATCCTACAAAATACCCGCCCACATCTTCAAAAACAAGGAGAGTCTGAGAAACTGCACAAGCCAAGAGGAGCCTAAAGGGACACGGCAAAGAAAGGTAACACAATGTCCTGGATGAGATCTTGGAACAGAAAAAGGACATTAGTAAAAACTCAGGAAATGTGAAAAAACTGTGGACTTTAATTAATAATATATCGAAATTGGTTCATTAAATGTAAAAAATATACCAGGCTAATGTAAGACGTTAACAATAGGGGAAACTAGGTGCAGGGTATATGGGAACCCTCTTGTGCTATCTCCGCAGTTTTTCTGTAAATCTGAAACTGTTCTAAAGAATGAAAGCTATTAAAAAAAATCTTACAGCTAACATTATATTTCAAGATGGCACATTAAACACTTCCCCTAAGATGAGGAACAAGGCAAAAATGTCGACTCTCACCACGTCCAATCACTGTTTTCGGGGTTAAAAAAAAAGTTGGAAAAGTAATACTGATTTCAAGACTTCCTATAAAGCTACAGTCATCAAGACAGTATGGTACAGACAAAAGATCAATCGAACAGAAAAGAGTCCAGAAACAGACTCACACATACGGCCAACTGAGTTCCTATTAAGGATATCCATACGAACCTCAGGTTCCATAAGGAATGTTGACAGGCCTATTTCTTCAGGTTTTTTAGGATCCCTATTTATATGCAAGAGTGAGAACATAGTATGGGAATGCATCAGTTCCCGAGTGGCTCCTGTGAGCAAGGTACTATTTCTGTTAATCCTTAAGGAGAACTCTGTGAGGCAAGTGTTACTAGAGGCGAAGCTCAAACAGGTTCAGTGCTTTGTCCAAAGTCACACAGCTGGGAAGCTGGTCTGAACTGAAATGTCTGATTCCAGGGGCTTTTTCATAATGTTCATAAAGGAAAAAAAGACATCCGATCAAACATCCCTGGACTGTCTTGTTTTGTTTTGCTTGGTGTGGAAGATGAACTCAGTCAAGTTTCCCCTATAAATATCTTCTAAACTATCGTTAAACAAATGTTTGTTAATTACTACAAAGAACATATTAGTTTATTAAGCCAAATTTATGATCCAGTTGAATGTTTCTATATGCTGTATATATACTTTCTAGTAACTAAGGGCTTTTTGCATAGTTAGTGGAATTAGTTAAATGCTATAAAACTTAAAATATAACCTTACTTGTAATTGCTGTAAAATGTAGAGTTGTTACTTGTTGTCATGCTATATCTTGTTAGTCATAATCATGGTTATCTGATGTCATGACTCTGATCAGGAATACAATCTCCAACTGTGAGCCAGGGTCATTTGCTATTATTCTCCACTCTCACAACTGATTATAGAAAATCCTAGACAATTTTTACACTTCCATTTAATCACATAAGCTTCTAGATAGTCCCTCATGAATCATCTAAACCCAAACTACTAGATCTCTGCTCCCTTTGAAAAACTGGCTACAACTCAAATCCAACACGATTTTTCTACCTGAGTAATTTCCTTTGCTCTGAGAAAGGAAAGGAAAGTGCTAAGAGGATCCCAGTCTTACATTTCCATCGCTGCCCCGACAGTGAATATTTAGAGCATGTTCAAACCCTTATAATGTAGTTAGAACAAAATACACAAATCCAAAAAGTAACATTATGAAGGGAGAAAGTCTTGAACACTATTTCCGGGTTCTTCCCCTTAGAGCTCAACAAAACAGACTAGCTTTTTATGAACTTCATAAAACGGCATTATTTCTAAGTTACAGCTTACACTCCCTGTTTCAATCTGATTTCATATAAATGAAGAATTTTAAAAATACTTATGATGATGGTAACATAGTTTTAAAACAACGTAACCATGCATTATCTCATCTGATCCTCCTGACAATCCTGACAAGGTACATAGGGAAAGTACTATCGCATTTTATAAACAGGCCCACAAAGATGATGTACCTTATCCAAGGTACCCCACGAATAAGCAGTAAGGCACAAGAAGACAGGTCTCTGGATTTCACTTCAAAAGCTTTACTCAGTAGCTCACGCCTCTTACGTCTCAAATTTCAGGTCTATGTCTAACTCCAGACTAAACACAGTCTGCATTTTTCCCATTCCATAGGAACATCACCTTGATTTCTCCATATGTCTCTTTCTTACAGAAGATCTCTGATGAAGCCCAGATAGTTGGGTAAGACTTAGGTGCTGAGGGATTCAGTACCATGACATCTATCAGTCAGAAAGTTGAAGGTAACCATGCACTTTCGTTTTAGAAAAACAAATAACTTGAAGAAGAAACATTTCTCCACCTAAGAGAGCATTCCTCCTTTGCAGAAAAGTTACCTACCTTTCTTCCAACTAGTTTTCATGCTTCGGACATATTTTAGGTGTGTTTCTCCATCCTAAAAAAGGATGTAAAGGAAAGAGATCTATGCCAACATTTTCCTGGGACAAGTGTTTACAGGCAGATCTCTTAGAACCACAGTTCACCCATGTATCTTTGACTGATTATATATACATTTTTAATAATCCTTTTGTTTACTTTACACGTATTTTTAAACTCTCCAAGCATAGAAAGAAAATCTAAATACAAAGTACTATATGAAATATAGTATAACTAAAAAGGGTGGGGGGGGGTCCTATTAATGGAAGAACTGCTGACTGGAAAGTGTCCCAATTTTATAAAATATGTCAATACACTAATACCTTGAATTATATCTTACTCCTCTAGGCCAGTTATCAATTTATTGCCTCTCAGCTGCAAAGTCACCCTTCAGTCCAACTCTGCAGCAGTGGGCTGAAACTCTAAGCATCTCTCCTTTGCAGGGGGCACGATGTTAAGCCTTATCAGTAGAGGGCGCTGGAGGGACAATGCAAGAAGAAAGACCCATTCTAGGATGGGTGTGCTAGTGTTTTTCTTCCCCCTGCTTCCATGCCTGTCCCAGTGACTATGGATACAGACAACATCCAGTGGTGCATTCTGGGTCCCAGCTGTGAACCCAGAATGGACAACCTCTCAGTGAGCTCAGAACCCCGTACTGGTGACCACCTTGCCATGGCCCTCCAGACAGGGACACTATGCACCATCCTGCCAGAGTGCCAGCTCCCAATGCCCCAACTCCCACCGTGTGCCTGCCCACCAGCCTCGGCCTGCCTTCAACCCCGAGGGGTGTCTCCTGCTCTCCAGTCCTGGTTCTGGTTCCTCATCTACTGGCCTCAGCGTACCTTCACCTCAAGAGCAGTGTTTTCTGGGGACCAGCTCTGGCCCAGGCAACCCAGTGAACTTCTCTGTCATCCAGTGGGCAGCGGAGAAGTCCATACCTTCTCCAGTGAGATCTGAATCCTAATTTGGGAGCTCTGTGTCCGGGACACTGGGCACTGCTGAGGAACTGGGGATGGTGTAGTTAAAAGAGGAGTACTAAATAAAAGTGTGCCTACAAAGAAACATGAGCACCCAGCTCTCTACCCCTCCTCCCTGAATCTCTCCCCAGTCAGCATCCAGAACACTAGCTGCAGATACCTCCTAAGAGACTAGAGGGTTATTTTCCAGGAACAGACTAGCCCAAGAGAAAAGAGGTATATATTATGATATTTGAAACTCCCACACGAAATGGTTGGGTCCTCCCTCCACTGCCCTAAAGCGAGGCTCACCAGTTAAACCTCAGCCAACACCAAGTCCTTCCAATCAACTTTTGGTGCCTCAATTTTAAATATGAGCATTTAGAATCAATAGCCATTTAAAAAAAAGGTCCCAAAACAAACCTTTTGTGGATCAAAAGAAACACAGACACACATCTCCTCAGAGAGATAAGAGAAGACAAGGTATCCACAGAAGAATAGCAAAAGGGGGAAAAAGGGACTTTCAGAGAACCAGGCAGAGTTCTTAGGAATTAGGACACAATCACAGTTCTGATTCCTGATTGCGGCAATGGCTGCACGAGTCTACACATGTGATACAATGATACAGAACCAGACACACACACAACTGTACCAATGTCAAATTCCTGGTTTTGACATTGTACTATAACTATATAAGATGCCACCACTGAGAGAAACTGGGTAAAGAGTATACGAGACCTCCGCACTATCTTTACAACTCTCTGTGAATCTAAAAGTTAAGAAAAAAAATTTTTTAAAAGCTAGGACAGTGAGGGGGGGAGGAAAGAAGTAGGAGGAGGATAGAATTGAGAACATCATTTAAGAAATAAAGCAATACGACAAAGCAATGAAAAATAAGAAAAAAATTTTTTTTAATTAAATGGAGGATTAATTCTTGAGGCTCAATACTGACAATAGGAACTACAAAGAGAGAGAGGAAAGAAGAAAGTCATGTGGAGGAAATTACAATAAAATAATATAAGAAAGTGTTCCAGAATTTAAGGACATGAGTTCCCAGATGAAAAGTGACCACCAAGTGCTCAGAGCAATGAATGAAAAAAAGTCACACCCATATCACTGTGAAATTTCAGAACAGAAGAGATGAAAAGATTCTAAAAGCTTTCAGAGAGAGATGGGAGGAAAATAATAGCTCACAGACAATGGAAATCAGAATGGCAGACCTTTCAAAAGCAGCCCTGAAAGTTGGAAGCTAATGGAAGAATGCCTTCAAAATACTGAGAGAATAAACTCCAACCCATAATGCATTCTTTCAGTCAAACAGGAAGGGAGAATAAAGTGATTTTCAAATGTGTAAGGTCTTAATTTTTTACCTCCCATGCACCTTTTCTTGGAAGTTCCTGGAGAATGTGTTCTGCCAAAAAGAGGGGAGAAGGAAGAAAGAGGACAACTTGAGATCCAGAAAATGGATACACAACAAAAAGAGACAAAGGGCTCTGTATTCCCAGTGTGGGTGGTGTAGGGACATCCCAGAACAGTGAGGCAGTAGCCTGAGGACAGTCAGTCCAGATTAGACCAGAGAGATAAAGGACTCCAACCAAAAGATGAAACTGACAGGCTGCTGCTTTGGTCTGAATGGCTAAGCGCCAACCCCCTCCCAAATTCATATGTTGAAATCTTAACACCCAAGGTGATGGTATTAGGAGGTGTGGCCTTTGGGAGGTGCTTAAGCCATGAGGGTGAAACCCTCATGAATGGGATTAGTGTCTTATAAAAGAGACTCCACAGAGCTTCCCAGCCCCTTCTGCCACGTGAGGACACAATGAGGGGTCTGTGACCTGATGGAGGGCCCTCACCTGACCATGCTCGCACCCTGATCTCAAGACTTCCAGCCTCCAGAACTGTGAGGAATAAATTTCTGCTGTTTATTACCCTCCCAGTCTGTGCTGTTTTGTTACAGCAGGTGGAACAGACTAAGACAGCTACCAACAGTGTTTCTCTGTATTGAAAGGAATTTCACAATTCTGTCAGAGGTCTTGGCAGCAGTGAGCAGTGGGGATGAAAAAGTATCAAACACAACTAAGCAAATAAAAAAATCAGAAAGAAGCAATTATTGACTTTAGAGGAAAAAGGTGTATGAAATGAAATCTAATTCTAGCACACACTGGAGCTTAGCCGTGAACAACATTTACAAAGTCATAATTCCATAAACACTGATTTAGCTAAAATGTGTGAGCAATGGGGGAGAAAGGAAGCATGTATATATAGGATTGCTGCAGGTTAAATTAACATCTTCCTTAGGAGGAAGTCAACAGTCTAAGATTGGAAACACTAAGAAATAGCAGCACATTGTTTTGAAATATAGATATTACACTGTAAATATTTACATAGAAACCACAAAAAGAATTAGAAGCACTGATTCTGAGGGGTAGGACTTGAGGCTGATGAGGAGAATTCCTACCTCTCCTCAGCCAACTAATTCTCATTTTTCAAACTATGTAGAGGCATTATTTTAATAAAAATAAAAATTTAATTAAAAAAATTCAGCCAGAAGAACTCCAAATGAATAACACTACAGGTGAATAGGCTAAAAATCATGAAGGTCTTAGCAACACTGCCTAGGCAATGAAGATCACTGAAGAGTTTTAACAAGCAAATCACACGATCAGAAGGGTATTTTACAAAGAAAATTGAGATAGAAAAAACAAAGGATGAAATGAAAGACGAAAAGTCTGAAGGTTAAAAAAATAGTCAGAAATTTCTAGTGGACACCACACTGATGTAAAGAAAGGGCACACGGACTCCAATTGTGGCAGGAATATCAGAAGGGTATGAGTGGTGGCCACTACAAGGATGTCTCCATCTTTATCTGTCCAGTAGTTCTCTGACTATAAATTAGTATTCAATACAAGAAAGGGGATAGCCAGTCATAAATACTGTAGTTTTTCTTGTAGAACATCCTCTCATATATGGATAAAGAACCACCCTGGGTTATGAATCAGTCTTTCAAGGAATTTCACCTAGTGTGGATTTTACCCATGTCCCAATCAGACCACCCTTGAAAAGGCTGACCATCAAAGTCCCGGACCTCAGAGCTGAGGGGCCAAACCTTGAAAGGAACGATGCTCGGTTAAAACCACGAAGCCACAGTTACTCATACATCCTTTCACACACCAGGGCTCTGGCTACACGTTTAGGAACAGAGACTAAAGAACATCAGGTTAGCTTTTTTTTTTCTTTATAATATGGCAACAAAAAGATGCATCAAAGAAAACGAGGTAGACAATGTATCTGGATTCAGGAAGGCATGTGACAAAAGAACTGAAGCTATCATCTCCTGCAATTAATCAATCAGAAATGTGTCCTATTTTGTGACACAGGCCATGTGGGGCCCTATGAAGGTCTGTGAGAACCGGGGATTCTGAGAAATAAGTAAGAAGGATGTACCAGGAAGAAAAGTTTAAGAGTCATACCTACCCGAATGCACTCAGGGCCAAGCCACAAATTGGAAATCAAACCTAAGACCAGGTACCGGTGCCCCCCCCACTCACCCTCCCTGCTGTTTAGAACCTCACTACCCCAAGTGTGGCCCTCGGATCAGCAGCAGGGGCATCCCCCGGGGAGCTTGTCAGACACGCAGAACCTCAGGCCCCACTTCAGAACTAACAAATCAAATCTGCAATTTAACAAGATCCCCAGGTGATACTTATGCCTACTAAAGTCTGAGAAGCGCTGACTCAGAAGACAGAGACAGGAGTCCTTCTGGCTTTGCAGTCCCCAAGGGTTCCCCAGATGGTGCCGGAAGGGGTGGAAACTGGACAACCACCCTGGTGTCTAAAACTGCCTAGGCAGCAACAGCGACATGTGTACAGCATGAAAGTGGTAAGGAGGATCTGGCAACTATGTCTCTTCTAGAAAATGCACTGGTTCCAGGACACTCAATTATTTGTTAAGAGCTTGATTTTAGACTAAAATAAGAACACAAGCATGAAGCACAGATTTCCCTTTAAAGCTGCCTATGTCATTTAAACAAAAAATGCTAAACATTAATTTTAGTTGTACTTAATTGAATAATTTCTCAGGGGAATAGTTCAGGGAGAGTTTAAAACTGCCTGTTTCCAAAAGCCATTACAAATTGGCATATACTATAATGTCACTGTGCCAACCCAAACAGCTCGCTTCAATGTCCCTGGGGCTGCCTTCACTCCAGATGTGTTCAGAACTCCTGGTAATATAATGCAGGCAAAACCATGTTTACATGAAGTAGTATTTTGAATATCCTTTTCCAATTATCTGGAATGAGATAATAGATCCCTAAATGGAAGCACTGGGGGTAGGGGGATCAGGTCCGTGGTTTCTCCCTGGTGAATGCCTTTTATTAGTAAAAACTAAGAGAGCCTGTACAAGAGTAAAAGAAATCTCCTCTGCCACATTTAATCACCTGAACCTCTATAAACTTAGAAATTATCCACAGTCACCTCTAATTAACTAGCTGATTTTTTAAAAGATTGATCTCGTCTTTTCCTATGAATCATAAATAGGAAAGGTTTGGGGTTGAGGGAGGGTGAAATGGACCTCAAGTGAAAGAAATCCAAAAAACACTTTGGCAAGAGAAGAGACCAAAGGGGTCGGTGTGCAGGTGTTGCCACCCCCCGCCCCCACCCTCGTCCCCCCATCCCACCCAAATACCTCCAATTCTGTTTCATGCTTGCATGAATGGCACAGAATCTGAACTTCTCTTTTATTTCTGACTAATAATGGTTATAACACTGCCAAGTAAGCCATCATTGTTTATGATCAATTTAACTCAAATTCCAAATTAAATCTACTGATAAGGAATCCTCCTGTTATTCTCTAATTAAGCATGTATAAGCAAAAATTAAGTAATATATTTTACACTTTTTGCTAAAATTGAACTTTCTAGCCTTACCATTTATCTAAGAAATGTCAATTTAGACTTCAGGTGTAAGTCAAATAAGCATTTTTGTACAAATTGGCACACTGCTCAGTTACAGTGGAGGCTCTCGCCCCATACATCATAAATGCATGCCATGCAATCACGGCATGCTTAGTTACTGAAGCTGTCTATTTTCACAGATGTCACAGAGACGCCATCTGAAAAACTATGCAGAAATGCAGCTGTTCTTGGCTGTCACCAAGATACACTTGGAAACCTTCTTCCCTAAAATGTTCGAAATCGGAAAGGGTTTTCTAAATATAAATTAATTACCAAATTCCATGTGTTGACAAGCAAACACTCTAATGTTTATGCTTCAACTTGACAAAGGAAATTTAAACATATTACCCAGAAACCTCTAAAGGAAACAAAGTCCATATATGGTATTTACTTCACTACATTTTTTCCTAAAACGTTTAAAAACATTTTTTATCATGAAATGCAGCAAAGAGAAAAGCAAAAGACAGTTCAACAAACAGGTACAAAGCAAAAACTGTATAACCGTCACATGCTCGCACAACTTGGTATTACAATACTATGCCATTCAACCTGGTAAAAATCTAAACTCTTCCACTCAAGCAGGCGTTTGACAAACTATATGCCAGGCACTATGTTATGTGCGCATTTAAACACTCTAGCAAGTATTTCTGGCTAGCGTATTTGCTCAAATAACTTAACTACCACAAAGTCCTTAATGTTACCTACCTGAGTTTCAAAGAAAACAAATATATAACTTTATCATATGGACAAGGAGAATTTTCCCCCAATAAATCTACACTAGAGGTTTGTGCTCTTGGGATGCTTAACAATCTATCACTTCTGAAAGGACCACAAGAAAGGGCTTGGTGGTCAGTAACACCCAGATGTGAACTTTTCTCCCTGACCTACACTAGCAGTGAATGATGTTCCCAGTGTCCCTCTGATTAACCCCTGAAGGTGGGCCTCTTCCCCCAGAACAAAGGCCTCTCCACTTGGGAGCTACTTAGAACTTTCCCAAGCACCTTGCAAAGTCTGATTTTTCATACTGTGTCTAGATCTGAAAAAAGCATTTGTTCCAGCACAAAGACACTGAAATCCCCAGTTATAAGACTAATGTTCTCTTAACCCTAGGAAAAGCTTAATCCGTAGTACTGCTTTAAGAGAAACAGTTTTACCTTATTAATCACAAAGTTTTCAAGTAAACTTGGTTTGTGAGATTCTCAGAAGCAATTCAGCTGTTTCCAAAGAGCACATCAGAAAATTCCTACGTTACACAGTCCAGGGTAACCAATGTTCAAACAATACAGTAACAGCAGCCCTTCCTCACTAGGATCCGTTTCTGTTGGGAAAGGAGGGAAAGATTTAAATCAAGATGGTAATTTAAGCTAATCATCTACAAACTGGAGTGTGAAAGAAGATTCATTGGACTGTAGATGGAAAAAACTAAAATTTCTATTAATATACTCTATTAATCTCACCTTTTCTAATTTCTAATTTTAGGAGCTACAAAATACAGAGAACAGTAGTATATATACTTTTATAAATGCAGTTATAAAAAAATATTCCAGAGGGTTGTTCATAATTTTTGCTGATGCGATGCGTGATCTAAAAACGTTGGAGGCCAATGCATTAAGACTGGTATAGATTATCTACAAAAGAATACAAGTATATGTAACCCAAGAGTCCAAAAGTTAAATATCTTTGTCATTATTCAAGACAACATTAAATAAGTCCTAATGGTAATAAACGAGCATTCAGTCAACTTGAGTTGGGAGAGGGTTAAAAACCACACAAATACATAACTCAAGGAATACAGTGGTAAGATGTTCATATTAAGGAAAGAGGAGTGAAGGATATAAGGGAACTCTGTATTATTTTTGCAACTTTTTCTATAAATCTAAAATCAGTTAAAAATAAAACACTTAAAAGTGATTTGTAACTAATCACAGCACCAAAATTTGCAAATTTTCAATAAAGCAGAGTGGAGGTTAACCGTAAGATGGCACCCTTACTTCATTACCTAACACCCATCTCTCCCTTCTCTGCCACAGATCACACTCTGTGGCACCCTCAACAGGGGCAATTAGATGTTCTCTCAGAGTGCCACTTCCCTGCGGTATTTTGAGAGCTTTTGTCAAAATATATGTTTGTTCAGAGTGCTCTTTGCGTGTAAACATGACTTGTCTGTGGAGTTCTGAGAGAAGATAACAAAATAGGTTGAGAACTGCTGAACCACAGATTAAGGAGCCCAGAGGAAGTAGAGAAGGGGCATAATCAAAGGAAAGGATAATGAAAGAGTCTCAGGACGTGATTAGATGTTTGCTGTAGGAAGAAAAATGACAACAGGACAAATAGCGCCTAATAATAAATACGATTTGGACACCAAATATGTGTCAGACACTGAACTAAGCACTAGGGACGTAAGAGTGACTGGGACAGACACAACCCCTGCCCCCAGGAAGCTGAGAGTCCAAACTAGAGAAAACAGACCAGTGAGCAGGCTGTGTAACAGTACTGGGAAGTAACGGGGAGCCGCACTAGGCCAGTGGCGTGAGTTTAGAAAGGAGAGGCCTGGAGGAGGGGCAATGGGGAACACAGCTCACCCAACTTGTCACAAGGAGAAGAAATTCTTTGCTCACAGGCAAACTGACTATGGCTAAGCAGATCTTTTCCCTTGAGACACAGAACGGCAGGGCAAATCCCTTCACAGTCACTCTACATAAACCGGTAGGCACTGTCCAAAGGTAAGGTGTGGACTGAGAGACCGGTGTAGAGCTGGGAGTCTCAAGAGGACAGCTGTGACTGCTGTAAAGGAGACCTGCCCCGAGAGATCTGGAAGTTATTCACATCCCAGCACCCAGAAAGGGCCTCTTGAATATCGAAGTGTAATTCCACAAGCATGCGCTGAGGGCTTTGAAAGGTAGCCTTTTCTCTCCATTGTTTTCTCTTCTGTTCTCATCTACCTCGGTTAGAACATTCCACAGGCCTAAAGAAACAAGCCCCAATCCTACAGGAACCATCATCAAGCTTCCAATGTTTCAAACCACCCCAACACCAGATCTATCTAAGGAATACCTGCTGAATGAGCAGATGAATACAAAGAAACCTAAGGACAAGAACACCTGAGTGACGGAGGGGCTGCCAACATCGACAGAGGGCTGTGCTTGTGTCATCCAGACAGAAAGAACTTGTAAGGGCAGCCATGAATCTATGTGTCCTTACTTCCATCTATCCTTCCGTCCATCCTTGCATCCATTCATCCATCCCTCTATGAAAGCAAATGCCGATATCCAAGAAATGGTGAAGATCCAGCACAGCTTCCTGGAGATAAGCAACAGCTACAAAGTTTCCATAATAGGGACAGAAAAGCATCAGTTGGGCTGGAGGGGAGGGGCTACGACATTGCTTCTCAAACTCTGTGGTGTAGGATTTTTTTTTTCAATTTCCACAATTGTCACAGACCAATGCTTCTGTGAAATACTATAAAAATGAATTACCAGGAAAATGAAATTTAAAAAAATCCACAAAATGCAAATAGCACATTTGGATGTCATGGCAATGCCAAAATGCTGTAAGAAAGTCTGAGTCCTTACTTTCAATTTTTCTACTTACCTCATCACGCACTGGTGAGAACCAGTTCCAGAGCAAGCTCCGGTCTGGCAGCCACACTTTGGGCTGGGGGACCTGCTTACAGCCACGTCTACGCAGGAGGCACAGTATTGGTCCTTCTGTAGTGCTCAGTCAGAACTACAGCTGACGCCCAGGGTGGCCCAGGGTGAGACAGCTCTAACCAGGCTCAACCATGAGAGCCAGTCATGCACCAATCTGTTCAAGTCCTTTTCAGATCTTGCCCAGTCACAAAACAAAGCTTTTGATGCTGTTTGGATTTGATACCTGATGCGTGAATTCTGCATTCCATCCCTTCCCACAGCCTGAGGAAGGACAGTGTGCCTCCCTGCAGACTTGTGACAAGGCTGGTGGACAAGAGCCTCTTTTCCTAGCACCTTCGATCTTCTTTTCCTTTCTCCAGGCACCTCTCTTTCTGCCTTCAAACACTCACTTCAGTCTGGGTTCCTTCCTTGTGTCTCAATCATAAAACAAAACCTCAAGATTCTTCACTTGACCTTGAGGCCCTCAGGAGTTCTCTCCTGTTCTAGTCTGCACCTTCCTTTCACTAACAGATTCCTGGCACCTGGGGTCTACTCCTGTGGCCTCTTCAAATAAGGTCCTAGAACCCGGCTTCTGCCCCAGTGCACTCTAGAGAAACTGCTCCCTCATCAATCGCCTTGGGATACAACTATTACAAAAGCAGTGGCTTTTCTTCTTGATCACCTTATACAACCTGCATGGCTTTTCAGACAGGTTGTCCACCTCAGCTTTGAAACTGTCCTCTACGAATCCCATGAAAACACACGAACCTGTTTCTGCTGTCTTGCACCTCCGGATTCTATGCTGGTACCTTTTCTTCCTTTGGGATTTCCTCAAGCCTTTGTTGTGGGCCCTCTTGTTTATAATGGTAATGACTCTCTTAGATTTATTTACAACTTGACAATGACCCCCAAGTGGACAATACCAGGCAGTCATTTCCCTTGAGCTCTGGTTCTCTATCTCCAGGTATCTCTGGAGCCATGCTGATGTGAAGGTTCCACTAACACTTCATACACGCTTCCCAGCTCTTATTGCACATTAAAAGCACCTGAGGCTCTTTTAAGTGACACCATCCCGGGGCCTCACACTCAGAGTTTCTGATTTAATTGGAGTGATGGCAGGGCTAACGCTTTAGTTTGTTTTTTTCTTTAATATTAAGCATTTAAAACCATTGCCCGAGAACAATGCTTCTTACACTTGACCGCACACTGGAATCATCTCAGGGAGCTTTAAAAATACAGATGCCTGGTTCCTACTCCCACAAATTCTAACTTGAATTAGCTGTGGTATAATAAAAAATACATTTGGTCTCCATCCCCAGTTCCTGGCACAGAGTTCCGGAAACTCTTGGGATTTCCTTAGTGATAAGAGTGTCTTGTGTTATTTACAACAAGCCCCTTTCAACATACCTGAGTTTATGCTAAAAAGGTGACTCTTGGTGGCTCTCTGGATAATTTCAGGACGGGGGCTGGTCACTAGAAGGAATCATGTGATTAGAGGATTGGAACTTTGAGTCCCACCCCTGGACCACGGGGGACAGAAAAGGGGCTGGAGACTGAGTTCAATCACCAACGGCCAATGATTTAATCAATCATAATTGTGTCATGGAATCTCCATAAAAACTCCTAAACAATGGGATTTACAGAGCTTCTGGATTGGTGAAAGCATCCACATGCTGGGAGGGTGGTACACCCCAACTCCACAGGGACAGAGGCTCCTGCACTTGGGACCCTTCTGGACTTCACCCCATTTACCTCCTCATCTGTCTATCCATCTGTATCCTTGATAACAAATTTTAATAGTAACTATAGTATTTTCCTGAGTTCTGTGAGTCATTCTAGCAAATTATCAAACCCGGGGGCGGGGAGGGTTGTGGGACTCCCCAACTTTGTAGTCAAGTCAGACAGAAGGACCGGTTACTTGTGACTATACCAATACTTGTGACTAGTGTCTGAAGGGAGGAGAGTCTTGTGGGACTGAGCCCTTAAACCTGTGGGGTCTGATGCTAATTAGTGTCAGATCTGAATTGATTATAGGACACCCAGTTGGTGTCAGAGAATCCGAGAACTGGTGTCGGAAAAGACACCACACATTTGGTGTCTGGAAGAAAGACCCTTGCCTTGGTATTGGGTGGAGTCTGAGCATCAGGATTTCAAAAACTTCCCAGGTGATTTGAATACGCAGCAAAAGCTGAGACCCACTGCCCGAGATAAGGCGCACACATCTGAACTTTCACTCCAAGTAAGATCTTCCTTCTTATCTGCGCTTCCCAACCACAGTGAACTTGATTTTTTAAATTAATATATCAATGCAACTTAGTGCTTATTCACACAGTCTTGTATTATCTGCTGATTGTGTTATGTGTATTATTAGTCTTCCCTCCCTGACTATAATGCAGGCTTTGAAGATTCAGACCGTATTTTATAATTCTCTCCTAACACCCACACTGTCAACGACACTGCTAGGCACATAGCAGGTATTCAGCACATACTGCTGATTAAGAATTACTTTTAAAGTAGTAGCACTGAATATAACACCAAATTCCTTGCCACGGTAAGTTTTCTTGAAGGAAATAACTGAATTGTACACGTCTTACCTTCTGTGACAGCTATTGTGGTTCTTTAAATTTTTTATACTAACTAAAAATTTATTAACTTATGGTTGCAGACCCTAGAACAGCAATATTAATACAGGTATTCTTTCCTTCCCCCAGAGAAAAATTTTACATTTTGAAAGTGTTTATTTTGAAAAAAGAAAAATAGTTTTCACATCATAATTGATTAAATTGATCATTCCTTCCCTAAGTAGCAAAAACTTTTTCAGAGAGTTCTGAGAATTGAGTCAATACTAGAAACATTATTCTAAAGAAAAACGAGACACTAAAAGAAAGTACAGGATAAATCCCCTAGAAGATGGTTCTAAAGACATACGAGAAAAGACAAATCCAAGGATTGATTCAGGAAACAAAATACAAGGGACTACTTTCCCCTCAGAATTTGCTCTTTTATCATGCTCTTCCCAGTTTTCTGAAAAATGGGAAAATGTTTTTAATTTATAATTAACTCTCTTAATTGAGTATTAACAGTCTCTAACTTGCTTTACGAAAGCCTGTTAATAATCAATCACCTTTTTAAACAAGAGGGGGTGCACTATGGATTCTAGAAAATGTGTGGCATCAGCCGGGATCATTCATAGGAGAAAGGCGGCAAGAGGAAGTTGAATTTCAGCAGCAACAACGACCACAAACAGCAGGCGGATATTCAGCACTAAGAAGGCGAGGGCTGCTCACACTGGGCACTGAAAACCTTCCTGTTACCAGAGTTGGTCACTGGGTTGTGAACAATCAATGGCCTCAGGATTCACCCCAAACTTAAAGGGCCACCTCCACCTCCACTAAGAAGACTGTGTTTTCTGAGCTCACAGACCTCTCTCTTGCTCTTACAGAGCTTGGCTTTTGCTAAAACACACAAATAAATAGGGGAAAGGAGGAGAGAGAGGAGGAACACATGTCCAGTTTAGCTGCATCTCGTAGGATTCACAAAAATGCCAGATGAATTAGGAATCATCTGTGTGAATTAGGAATTATCTTTTATTTTAGTATAGGTTAACTTGTCAACAATTGTGTAAAGGTCACCACTGCTGTCCATTTGACTAACCTATTGTAGTACCGTGCAGTGGAATTAAACTGTTATGAATCAACCCGCTGAACCTACTTCTGTAATTACCTTCTGCAATAAGAGTGCTGGGCTGCATGGATGAAGAATCAGCAACACTTCTCATACTTTCTTTCACAACATCTTTCTTGAAATGCTAGAAAAGCATGATGTCAACAAGTATTCTTAGGTGGGTAACCCATGGCACATGGACCACACTCAGTAAACACTTGTTGACTGAATGAGTCCTGGGAACTCATCAATTACACTGAACATCAGCCACCAGGGACTCTCAGAAATCCCTGCCCGCAGCAGCTGCCCAAACCCCCGCAATTCTCTTAAGCCCTTGACCCCACACCCACCTCCTTTCTCAGGCTCAGCAGGTGCTCTCATCAATTATTTCACAGAGAAAAGGGTCCTTTAGGAAAAAACGCTGCCAAGTTCTCTCCCTTCCACCTCTAAACTATAGGCGCCCATCAGCTCTGTCCATATGTTCTCTCTCCTCCTAGAAGGAGGACCCGCCACCTATCTGCTGGGTCCCAGTACGCCCTGCTTTGGACCTTGCTCCACCCACAGCTGTCTCCTGCATCTTCCAGAAGATGAAGAGGGCTCCGTCCTCAGCCTGCAAACATGCTTACATCTTTCCCTTCCTATTAAAAACTATCCCTCAAGCTCAGCTTTTAAAGCCTTCTTCTTTCCTTTAACATCAACCCTTTTGAGAAGTCAGTCTACAATTCTGCCTCCACGACTTGAACTCCCACTTACTCTCAACCCGTTACAACAGGGCTTGTGGCACCATTATTCTGGGGACACTGCTCCTGCTGAGGGAAATCAATGAGCTAACTGAGAATTCCAATGGCTTCTTTTCAGTCTTCATCCTCCTGACTTTTCTACAGAACTTGAAGCTACTCAGAACCCTGGACTCCTCACTTGCTCACTGCCATTCTCCGAGAGTTCAGGCTCTCACCTTATTCAGCTAGAACAGGGTCTCTCAACATGGGAGAGTGAACAGGAATTTTCATGGGCATAATGTATGTGCATGTCCATAAATTCTGGGGGGTGAAGGGTCCATAGTTTCCTCAGCTTCTCCCTCAAAGTGAAGAAATGCTACTAGACTATTGCAATAGCCTCCCAACTAGCTTTCAGGTCGTAGCACTGAACCTAACACCAAATTCCTTGCTACATTAAGGTTTCTTGAAGGAAATGACCGAATCATATACTTCCTACCTTCTGTGACAGCTACTGTGGGTCTTCAAATTTCTTATACTAAATAACGATTTATTAACTTATGGTTACAGAATCTAGAAAGGAAATCTTAATATAGATATTCCTTCCTTCCCCCAGAGAAAAATGGCTACTTTGAGATGAAATTCACATAACACAAAATTAATGACTTTAAACAATTCAGTGACATTTAGTATATTCACGACGTTGAGTAACTACCACCTCTATCTAGTTCCAAAGCATTTTCATCACCCCAAAAGAAAACCCCACACCCAGTAAGCAGTTGCTTCCCATTGCCCCCTCTCCCCAGCCCCTGGCGGACATCAATCTGAATTCCGTCTCTATGTATTTGCCTATTCCAGGAATTTCATACCAATGGAATCGTACAACACGTGACCTTTTGTGTCTGGCTTCTTTCATTTAATATGTTTCTGAGGTTCATCCACATTATAGCATGTATCAGTGCTTCATTCCTTTTTATGGCTGAAGAATATTCGATTGTATGGACATACCACAATCTGTTTACGGAACTATGGCTGCTTTTGCACTCCAACAGCAAAGGGAAGCAGTCGCAACGGAGACTGGGTGGCCTGCTGCAAAGCTGGAAACATTCACGGCCTAGCTCTTCACTGAAAAAGTTTGCTGACCTCTGCATTATACATGCCCCAACCTTCAAAAGCAGTGGTTGTGAGAATCAGCTTGTTAAAAACCGCAGTACTGTTTGGAAGAGAAAAATACTGAAAAAAAGATCTATCATTAGAGGCCTGGCTAAACTATAGTAAGTCCATACTATGTAATACTACGCAGCTCCTCCGAAGAATTAGGTAAAGGTGCACATGCTGATATGGAAAGATCTGTAGGAATGATTAGGTTAAAAAACCAAAGGCAAACAGTACATGTAGCATATAGTCCCTTTTTCTTAAAAAATACTAACCCATACACACATATACATATATCTGCATAAAACTTCCCTGCAAATCACAGGCAACTTTCACTTTCCATTTTGTACCTTCCGTATTGTCTGAAATTTCTAACCTTACACATACATTTCTTTATTAGCATTGTCAAAAGATGTTAACTGAATGAGGAAATTATGATCCATTCATTTTTTCTTATAAATCTCTGTATTTATGTTTAATAGTGAAAAAGCAAGCCAATAAATATTATGTTTTTAAAGAGGAAAATAAAAAATTCAAAATAAGATGCTACATGAAAATCTGATACGAGTGACGTATTTTTATGAGATTTCATGTTTTCTTTTCTCTTTTCTTTTTGTTAACACATGGAGGTCAGTGATCCTTCAAAGAAAAAGGAAAAATCCTCTATCACAGGTTAGATTTTTATCTGCTAGACGGCCAGACACTGCACCAGATGATCTTTTCAGATGCACTCCATGTCAGTCACGGACTAAGTTTTGATCCCAGCTTTCCGCTGATTATTATTGAAAAGCATACCGCATCTCTCAGACACAGGACACTGCAAATCTTCTACTGCCACAGAGCTCGGCACGGCGGTGACTTGGCCTTCAACACACCAGTCAGCCATGACAGGTTGGTTTCCAGGGTTTATCTATGTATGCTGATGGTCCCTAAACATTTTCCAGATGTGTTGACCTCATAAAACTGCCACCTACCACAGGCTGTGAAAGAATTGCTCCAAGACTGCATTTTTCCCATCCCTCAACGAAGCAACCCCCGGGCTCCCTGGCTGGGTGACGCCCTCAGTTCTAAAGCTGGGCTGGGTGCAGTCGGAGCCCTGACGAGAGCAGAACAGCTCAGCAGCAGGGCACTTCTGCATCTGCCAAGCCCTCACTGTTTGTGCCCAGTGCTAGGAGCCGGCCCAGGCCTTGTTCCCTGGGGCCAAGTTTCTGCTTGATTCTGTAGGATTGAGCCCTACCTTACCTTCCCAAGCAGTCTGTCCCCAAATGCTGCGCCCTTTGGTTGGGTCCCCATAACTTGCTGCTGACAACCATCAACCCACTACAGACGCCTGGATGGACCAGCACTGCACTCCCCCTGCCTCCCAGGATCTCAGTGCCTGCGGCCTCCTGCAGCCCCGCCTCAAGCAGAGCGCCTGGCCTCCCCCCCTTTCCCTACAGCTGGGAGCTCCTTTCTCCCTTGATCCTTTCCTCTCCCATCCTGAATCTCTGGTTTCTAGAGCCTCACTCCTCCTCTCTCTGGATCAAGCTTGGCCAATTACTGATCAAGCCCTAATTACAATATCAGCTTTCTCAGAGAAGTATTCTGGACAGGTTGCTCAGGTATGGTAGATATTTGAAGTGTACTTTCTTCAAACTTAGTAAAACTAATTGAGGATCCAACCCAAAAGTGAAAATAATATCTTTCTTGGTGTTGTCCATGTACAAGGCACTTGGTATAACTTTCAAAGATGCAAAGATATGACAGTCCTCTTAAGGATTGTGAAATTCAGTAGAGAAAAAACAAATTCAGAAATAACTATAAATAATCCAACACAAAGGATGCCCCAGGACACAAGAGAAGCACAAAATGCTATAGAGCGTAAAGGATGAAGAGATCATCTCTGCCTGGGACAGCACAGGAAAAGACTCAGGAAGGACACAGCATTTGTGGCTGATGCTGACAAATGATCAGGATTTCTACAGGGTGGGATGCAGGCCATAGTTTCTGATGGGGACAAAGTCTATCTTTCAAATCCTGTGTATAAATAATGAGCAAATCTGGCCTCTTGTCAATATGTTCTTTCTAATCAGCTGGCTTTTTGATTGAAACATAATACTGTATCACTCAAAGTGGTGCAGAGAAAAAAATATCTTTTAGGGAGTCATCACTCAACCCTTTACAAAATCTCAAAAACTTTCAATTTATCACACATTCCCCAGTCCAGGTTGTTTCTTTTCAATGGCCTAATTAACCATATTTCATATACTCATTGTATTTTTAAATTACATGTACTATTAATATCCGTATGATAAATGACGATTCCTCTGTCATTAAAACAAAGACGTGTGCCTGAAACGGTGGCGGGGGTGGGGAGTGGAACTCCATTTAATAACTGCACTTAATAATGATAATGGCTACCAGCTATTGAGCACCACGTGGACTTTAAACATTACCACTGAAGGTTTTCACGGTGAAAAGCAAACTGTTTTAAAAAATTTGATTATGATCTATTATGATCAAAATTTTAATTTATTAAGATGTTATCTTCAGTAATACTTGCAAAATAATTGCAGTGCAGGATTTAGCTCTTCCTTCTAGTTAAGCGACAGGTGAACTGTGAGGCTTCTGAAACTCTAAGCAGCCTCCCTGAGAGACTCGACCACTGCTGTCCTGCTCAGCTCAGACCCCCAGCGTATCCTGGAGTTACAGAGGTCAGCCCTGCAGACAAGGCTCAAAACTCACATCTAGCGGCCTGCACTTCTACAGACGAATCCATCTCAACCTCTCCTCCCCTCTCTTACACACACGCGCGCACACATACACACACACAGAGGCACACATGCACACAACACACACACACAACGGAGACAGGGCTTCCGGGTCACATCCTTTATACAGTAATCCTGGTTCCCTCACTTCTCAAGTAGGATCAGCCAACCACGAAAAGGCACCCTGCTAATCAGAACCCAGCCCATCTGTCTCTTAATTTGATAAAGTGCCAAAGGAGCCCCCAAATCCTAAACTTGGATATTCTGAAGGATTTCTCCTATGTTAACAAAGAAGTGGGGCAGGAAAATCTATTCTCTAAAGATTTTCAGAGGTTCTGACCTGAGAAAACAAAATAACTCAATGTAAGTTAGGTCTAGATGTACGCATTACTTGAGAGGTGGAAAGGTAGTCTGAAATGCATATTTTACCGCTAATTACCTTCTAATTTCTATGATATTCACAACTACTTTCAGCTTCCGAAAGTTCACAATTCTATTTTCTCCTTCTTAAGTGGTGGTAGAGGAGAGAGAGTTGTTTCCTAAGAGGCTTACAGGCATTTGCCAATTTGCAAGGAGAATGAACTCCAAAAGTGTATTAGTGAGTTGCTTGTATGGAACTCAAGGATGCCAGGACACACCTTCCCATAGAAACAATGTACATATGGCAGACCAGTTCCCAGGCAGCCCATAAGACCTGCTTACACTGTATCTTAAGACTAACACTACTAATCCAGCCATTCCTGATCACCATATACAACAGTCTCAACCTGAGTCTACTGTGAAATGCCAGGAACACACCTTCCCATTGTGGCAGTGGCGGTCACCTTGGTATCCCGAGACTTGTCTACTAAAGGAGCAGGACAAAGTTCACATGGGTATTTCTGCTATAATATGATACAGGCGTTCCTGAAAAACTTCACATCCTGCAAAATCACACTCTAAAAATAACAGGGTTTATGGTGGAAAACACTGTTTGGGGTAGACCACTTGAAACCTGTGTAACTTTGTAACCAGAGCATTAACCAAAGGAATAATTAATACCTAGGGAGATGACTTGGACAACCCAGGCAAGCGGCTCGGCTGCGCCTGCGGCTGCCTCAGGGCATATGAAACACGCACACGACAACAGAGTGCTAAGGCTGGCTTGCAGACACAGTAAGCTTCTGAGCCAGAGGGCTGCTGTGAAGGCGGACACCGAGGGAGTATCCCTGCCAGGAGCCCAGCATCCTACGAGGCTGGGGGTGCCTTCGCTAGGGAGGGAGCCCCAGGCACAAGGCGCTCATTTTTAATTTTCTTAAAATAGAGTTGAAAGGGGCGTCTGCTGCCAGTGAGGGTTCTTTCCTTTCTTGTCAAAGGCTGTGATTCTACCCCTGCTGTTCCTGCTCCTCTTGCCAATGAACCAACCCAACGTCCAGGACCTACTGGCATCATTGCGCTATGTTTCAGCTGAGCTGCCTTGTGTTACGGAACCATGTGCGGTAGCAGGTCAAACTGGACTCCAAGGACCGGTGACCTGCTGGCTCTGCAGAGCCCTCCATCCGCTGAGAGAAGGACCTTTCCCAGGTCTGCCATTTCCAAAACCTCTGCATTAGAGAGGAAGGGGCAGCCACCCCTCAGGAGATAAATTCTCTCAACATCTGTGCCAATGCAGGGAATTCCTCTGAATTCTACTTAGTCATCTGAAGTGATTCTTAACCTCTCTCAAAGCATGTGAATCCTGGGTGGATCACTCTGATTTCGAGACCAGCCTGTCTCATTGAAATGTAATATGAGCCACATAAGCAATTTAAAAAAGTCTTTAGTATCCCCATCAAAAAAGTGAAAAGAAACACAAATATATTAAATAGTATATTTTATATAACCTAATATATCCAAAATATTATATTTCAATACGTAATCAACATAAAAATTCTTATCAAGATATTTGGCATTCTTTTCACCTTACCAGATCTTCGAAACTCAGTGTTATTTTGCGCATACAGTACATCTCAATTCAGGCTAAGCTACAGTTCAAGTGCTCAGGAGCTCTGTGTGGCCAGTGGCCAGTGTACCGGACAACACAGTTCTCTATTCAGACACTCTGTGGATGGCAAAGTGTCATACTTCTAAAGATAATAACTAAAACAATATATAACCCAATGAAGCACAAAAACTGTTTCTCAAGTTCATATTCTTATATCCCATGAAACAGTACCTTTCACTTGTTGCACTAATACAGCGCAAATGTATTAGTCCTTAACCTCAGTTAATCAGAACACCCCACTCCCTAACTACACTCAGTGTTTGATTTTTTTTTTATTTTTCATTTTTTTGTTGAGGAAGATTGGCCCTGAGCTACCATCTGCTGCCAATCTTCTTCTTTTTTTTGCTTGAGGAAGACTGTTGCTGAGCTAACATCTGTGCTAGTCTTCCTCTATTTTGTATGTGGGACACCTCCACAGCATGGCTTTATTAGCAGAGTGTAGGTCCATGCCCAGGATCTGAATCTGTAAGGCCTGGGCCACCACAGCAGAGTGTGCAAACTTAACCACTACATCACTGGGCTGGCCCCAATGTTTGATTTCTTTTTCTTTTTCTGAGGAAGATTGGCCCTGTGCTAACATCTGTGCCCATCTTCCTCTACTTTATATATGGGACGCCTGCCACAGCACAGCTTGATAAGCATGCTAGGTCTGTACCTGGGATCCAAACCAGCAAACCCCAGGCCACTGAAGCAGACCACGTGAACTTAACCACTACACAACCAGGCCGGCCCCCAGTATTTGATTTTGGTAACAGTTTTATTGAGATATAATCCACATACCATAAATTCACGCATTTAAAGTGTATAATTCAATGGCTTTTGGTATATTACATCATTAATTTTTAAAAACTGTGGTAAAATATACATAAGAAAATTTGCCATTTTCACCATTTCTAAGAGTACAATTCAATAGCATTAATTACATTCACAATGTGGTATAACCCTCACCACTATCTATCTCCAAAACTTTTCACAGCCTCAAAGAGAAACTCTCACCATCTCTGTCCAGAAGGCAGGCCCCCTCTCAGTTTTCCTGGGAAAAGTGACAAGGCAAAGTTGACTTGTTAAGATTAACAGGCTAACAGCAATAACAATGCTCAACATCTCGGCATTAACATCATTGTGTCAGGACCAGGAGTGCTAGACTGTGCTTGCAGAAATTTCCAGAAACCTCCCTTCCCTCTCCTTTCTGAAGTTGGAAAGTTGCTGGAATAACATCTAGTTTCATAAAATGTTTTGCAATGCTGAGTAACTCAGCACATAGTCTATTCCCTTCCACTCAGTCTCCTGGTTTTCTAACAATAAAATCAAACATTTTAAAAATTGCACCACTGTAATGGGTGAAAGAGACACAACTCCACCATAATTTTAAGTTAAAAACAAACATTCAAAGAAATAAAATTCTAATTCTAATGCTTTTCTTTAACATTTGCTTCAAGTGAGAAAACACTGTTTCATAGGTTCTTTTTTTCACTTAGTTCCTTGTTTCAAGTTCTCAAGGAAAAATAAAGAGGTTCCAATGGATTTTATAAATTTTATTACGGTGACACAAGATGTGGAGAAAACATTTCAGAGTACCAAACAGAGTTAATTCATTCCAGTATCGCCTCTCCACACCGGGCCAGCGCTTGCAAGCAGATGTGTTGGCTAAACTTTTCAGGTCAATCTTAGCACATTATTGAAAGTAACCTTCCATTCCTCAGAAGAGTCTGGCATGCAGCTTGCAATCTACAGCAAACAGCTTGGACACATGGAAAAGTGGAATTTAACATCTCTTAATTTCCACTCTCCATTTATTTCCAAACCTTTGCATCTAAACAGGAAAAAAAAAAGGGGCCTTATAGTTACACATATACCGTATTAAGCATTAGCCACTAAAATAAAAGATGAGGAAGCAATTTTAAACGTAGTTACCACAAATGTGTTTGGGGAACTTTCACCTTGTTTCTCATAAACTAGAATGTGTACTTCATGTTTCTTTTGATTTCTAATGACCAATACATTTGAACTATTAACATTTCATTTCTAACACGTGTCTGTTTCAGAACTAGCAGCTGGACTATTTATTTTGCTGGCTGGTGTTAGAATTAAATACAGAGTCTTTGAAAACATTTACAAGCTTTCCCTCTAACCTTCTGTGTACTTTCCAAATTAGGCTACTTTGATTTTTATTAGCTAAAGGTTTACATACTGCAATACTAACACTGTTACCTTCAGAATAAATTGTTTATAGCTCAGGTGCGGTTTAAAACATTTTCCTCCGTGGAATACTCCTGAGATGGAGGGGAAGAAACGTTGAACTGGTTCATTCTGGATCAACAGTTTTCTTTTGTGAGTCAAACAATATTAAGGCCGCACAGATATAGATGCCGTCAGGGAAACCAGTTGTGAAAACATTTCTAGGCCTCCACAAACTGCAGGCTTCGTTTGTGAGCACCCAAGTGCTTTATAATCATGAGATCACTGTCCTCATGGAGGGCACTGTAATGCACTCTTAAGATTTATTCTGTGACATGGTAGGCAAGGCATGAGCTTGGACCCCAGACCAACTTGGGTTCAAATCATGACTCTCTTGCTTATTAGCTATATAGTCTTAACTAAAAATAACCCAAGTCTTAGTTTCTAGCTCTGCAAAATGGAAATAAGTATCCCTGCTTTATAACTTGATTGTGAGCACTTGCATCGAACAAATGCTCAATTAATGGTTTCAGATGGAGTCAAAGATCCTCCATCAGAAAGCTTTTCCCAGTATCTTCGGCCCACAACGTTGCTCATTACACATGCATTCATTCATTCAGTCAAAAACTACGTACTGGCTCTTCTGGAGGTGAAAAGACAAATCCAATGTAGTCCCTTTTCTTGAGGAACACACAAAGTAAAGTACTTCTGGGAGTTGCAGATATTAAAATGGGGGAAAAATCCAAAATAATGAATACTTTAATTGGTGCACAGCACACCATAGGGGCCCAAAAAAAGGCGCCAACTCTTCCTAGGAAAGTGGGAAAAAGTTTTATGGAGAAGACGACATTTGATCCATGACTGTGTCTTTGGGATAAAGCAAGGCAAGAAGAGCATCATAAGTAGGGGGACCAGGATGTGAGAAGGTAGAGGTGTGAAACGGATTGTCATATTCAGTGAGCCTACAGAAGAGATGAGGCTGCCTAGGGCTCAAGATGGCTTTAGTACGCCACCTCTGAAACTTGCTACTTTATCCTAAAAGTGACAAGGAGCCACCAAAGGTTTTTAGCATGAAAATAACACAAGCTGATTTGTTTTTAAGAAGCTAATTCTGTCAGCAGAGGGGAAGACAGACCGGAGTACCGCAAGACCGGTAGCAGGAAAAGCTGCTGGGCTGCAGCAAAACATAGTTCTCAAAGGGAGACACGGGCCTTAGATGAAAGCAGGGGTGGGAGAGGTGGGGAGAAAAGAGGTGAGAGACATTTCAGAGGTGAAACCAACTGAATTTAGTGACTGGCTGCGGATGTCAAACCTTGAAGATAAGCTGGATGGTGACACCAATAAACAAGAAGGACAGCAAGCAGTGGACCAGATTTGTGGGGGAACAGAATGAATTGGGTTTTAGACACATTGCATTGGAAGTGCCTCTCCAGGTGAAGACACTGAGTAAAGCCGGAAATACAGATCTGGGATTGTGGAAAAATACAGACTGAAACACGACGAGCACACGACAAGGTGGAAGCCACAGGAATGGATTAGCCATTAGGAACAGGAGAGGGTCCCCCAGTAAGAGCATGCAGAACAGAGAAAACCAAGGACACGGCCCTGAAGAGCCCAGGATTTAAGTGACGCTTACCTGTGTGACTCAGTTTGTACTTAATTATATGCTGTCTTTTATCATTATTTATTGGCATTGTGAGAACATATCGTCTCCCCAAATGGAGCAAAAACATAATGCTTTATACCCACTGCTTAAAGAGCACGTGGAACAGTAACAGGGAGGTGAAAGACACGTATGGAATTGAAAGAGGAGAAACTTACATGGAGTAAAAAGAAAAAAATTAGGGTTGAATTAAAAAAGGACCTGAAATACTGATGTAAGGAATTTTAACAATATCCATCAGAAAATAAGAGCATTGAAGTCATGAGACAAAAAATAGTATTTTCTTAAAGATTTATAAGAGGGTAGTAGGTAGGGTGGAAGAAACAGAGGGATTCCTCAGTGAAGGAACCCATTAGGAATTAACTGTGGGCACTGAGCCACTGGTTCTGGGGAACACTGGGGCCAAAAGGGAAATAATTCCGCCAGGTAACTAAATGGAAAGACACACAGGGGTCCTAATACGTTCTTCTTAAAATGGACCCCACCTCTGATTGCCAAAAGAGAGAGAACCACAGAGATAAGCCAGGACTGCATGAAAGGTGAATGAGAAGTGAGCCGGCAGATGGGCATGGTCGGCAAGGACACGGGTTCAGATGTAAAAGTGGCAAGAGACCTGGTACACGTGAGACAAAACGAAGAGCGGATGGGCATCTAAAATGATTATGATTTCGAAAAATATCAATACTTACACAGAAAATCTGTTGAGGGTAAGATCACCAACATGCCTGGGACAGAATCTAGACTCTCTGTGCTCCTTGGGTCTTAATAATCCGGATAACAATTATGATGGTGATGAACATAATATAGGAGATGATGAAGAACCGTCTCAAAAGTCGGAAGGAGCTGAAAGATGTTTGGCCTGTAGCAACATGGCCGAGCTCTGGGATGTGGGGATAAGGCGGACTTACAAAAGAAAAAGAAGCATTGTGTGTACGCTGCCTCCCACCATCTGTTTTTCCCCAGGTTAGCAGAATGAAACAAACTCTCTGGGCACGATATTGATTCACATTTTTCAAGTGCTGACTCCTGGTTTGGATACAGAGCTGAGGTCAGAATTCTTGTGTCCTTTTCCAGCCAAACTGATTTCAGGACAGGCAAGCAATCACAGAATGCTCTTCCGCGCAATAAATATGAAAATACTTAACCTCCCTGGAGTATTAGGAAGCATAAATCATGTCTTTAAAGGCCCGTGACAAGCTGAAATGAAAAGCGTTCAAAGTAGAAAAATACAATGAGACCACTGCTATAGCCACTCATTGAATTCTGTGCAGATAGTTGTACTATTAACTTAATGAGTTTTATGGTTTTGAAAGTATTTATCAATAGCTAAATATCAGGTTGCTTAAATACCCATGACTCACTCATCTGTCTAAATGTGCTACAGTCTCCAACATTTATCGGCTTGCTCAAAATGGCTAGTTTCTTTCCTTCTTTCTTCCTTTTTTTTCAGTACTTCTTAAAGGAGCCATTAACAAGAGGATTCACTCGTCAGGGCCTAAAATGACTTGCAGCTGGGAGATCCGGCTACAAGCCTGGATCCATTCATAAGGCTGATATTAATAGATTTCAGAGAAGGGATGTGGGAGAAATGAACCCAAGTGGAGAGGAAGAAGAGCAGGGATTACCTTTTAACTGCTTCATAAGTGAACAACCAAAACTGTATGCGTCTGACAGCTGCAGACTTTTCAGTGCACACCAGGGCTGACTCAAGAAGGAGTAAGGTACAAATTAAATTATAAAAATCACAGCAAAACATTTACTCTTTATGAGTTTTTTTAATGTTAGGCCTCCGTAGTTTGTTTTTTTAAATCTCGTTGGCTTTATTTTTCAACACTGCAAGTGAATTTATAATTTTCGTAATTTCTTATTTCTAATTTCAAGACCTACTCTTTTTTTTTTTTTTTTTTTTTTGGTGAGGAAGACTGGCCCTGAGCTAACATCTGTGCCAACCTTCCTCTATTTTGTAAAGAGGATGCCGCGACAGCATGCCTTGATGAGTGGTGTGCAGGTCTGCGCCCAGGATCTGAACCCGTGAATCCCCAGCTGCCAAAGTGGAGAACACAAACTTAACCACTATACCACCAGGCCAGCTCAAGGCCTCCACAGTCTGTTACTCCTGTTAACAAAGGTAAACTAGCTGTTGTGCCATTTAAGAGCTATTAATCCAATCAATACCATATCTGTGAGACTAGGCCTTGTATTTGTGAGCAATTCAGTTCTGTCTTCTTACCTTCATATTCTCTCTTCATCTTTTCATTGTCAATCAAAGAAACTAACTGGGAAGAGATCTCAATTACCATCCTCCACTCTGGGGAAAGTCCAGCCACTTGCCCAACTTAGGAATCTTCTCTCTAAGGCTTCCAGCTTCACCTTTACTTGTAGCCACTGCAATGATTCCCTAATTACCTTTAATCATCGGAAAGTGCTTCCTAGGAACCAAAGCTGGCACCCATTGGCCCAGTCTGGGCTCTGGAATAAAGTAAAACACGCCTATTCCCACTTTGAAATTTCAATACTCTCCTTCACAACACACTTATTTTCTTCCCCCCCTAGGTCCTTGCAAATCAGAGTATGATCCAAAGACTAGTAGTTTTGGCATCATCTGGAAGCTTGTCAGAAATGCAGAGTCTCAGACCCCAGCATAGACTTCCTGATTCAGAATCTGTATTTTAACAAGATTCCCAGGTAATTCACAGGCATGTTAAAGTTTGAGAAACACTACCTTAGACTAGAGGTTGGTAAATATTTTCTGCAATGGGCCAGATGGTAAATATTTTAGGCTTTGCAGGCCACATGTCTCTGCTGCAATTACTCAACTCTGCTGTTAGAGCATAAAAGCAGTCATAGATAATATGTAATCAAACAAGCATGGCTGTATTAAAAATAAAAAACTTTATACACTAAAGTTTGAATTTCATATAATTCTCACATTGTGAAATATTCTGATTTTGGGTGTTTTCAATCATTGAAAAATATAAAAACCTACACTCTTAGCTTGTGTACTCTACAAAAACAGGCAGCAGGCAGAGCTTGCGGAGCCCCTCTCTAGACCCTGGTCCTTCACATATTATTCGCCAATTCCCTGGGAGCTTGGTCCTCACTCTAGATAACATATTCCAGTTCCTTAATGTGGCGTGCATAACTGAATCAGCTACAACGGATGATTTTTCCACAACAGAGTAAAGCAAGATCATTATTTCTTTTGATGCTAACACAGTTTTTCTTTTAATGTAGATCATTGCTTAACACAATACTTATTTTAACATAGCAGTACACAACACAGTTGAATGATATATTTTTGAACAATTACGAGGCTTTTATCATTTTGCAAAATACTTCAATAGCCATGTCTTCTCCACACTATAATAATTGTTGGTTACTATCACTATTATTTTCCTCCATATAAATTCTGTAATTTTTATCAGGAAAGCACCATCAATATTCCTTCCTGACGGGGTGAGGGGGAGGTCTGGAGCCAGGACATACTGCCATATACTACCATTTTTAAAATTCTCACCAAAATGTCCCCTAGTGTACAAGAAAAACAAAACAGATACATGGCAAAGGGTATTTTGTTGGTACGTCCCTCTCCAGGTGGGATTTTTCAAACCTTGGTCAGGATGGATAAGGGAAAGCTGGAGGCTAAGTATTCTGGTGGCATAAACTAACCCACATCCAGAACCCTGGAAAATCTCGCTAGGAAAGAGGCAGAAAGAAGGGAAATCAAAGAAAAGAGTTGAGAATTACGTTCACAATCTAATGGCTTCCAACCTGAGTTACTTCATTTGATCCTATATGGAGAAGTGAATTAGATGACTTTAAAGACATCTTCTAATTCTAAAATATGGAGATTTGCCATTGGTACCATTACTTATCCAGTTATCTGGGCTCAAAGGCTGGGAGTAATCTCTTATTCATTCTGTGCCCTAAGACCTTCCTTCAGATCCATCACCGAGGCTTGTAGATTCCTCCTTTTTCTCTTTCCAATGTATCCCTCTTTCCACTCTTATTGTCACCACCTTAGTCAAAGCTTCACCCTCAATCTACCACAGCTGTCTCCAACTGGCCACTGACATCCACGCTATTGCACAATACTGCTGATTGAACCCACAATGACTCCTTATTATTTTGGGTGTATGAGGAAGACTGGCTCTGAGCTAACATCTGTTGCCAACTTCCTCTTTTTGCTTGAGGAAGACTGTCGCTGAGCTAACATCTGTGCCAATCTTCCTCTACTTTATGTGGGACGCCGCCACAGCATGGCTTGATGAGTGGCGCTAGGTCCACGCCCAGGATCCGAACCTGCAAACCCCTGGCTGCTGAAGTGGAGCATGCAAACTTAACTACTACGCCACCAGGCCAGCCCCTCAATCACTTTTTTTTTTTTTTACTGTCACTGTCATTCTAAACAATCTTCAGTAGTTTCCCAATACTTAAAACATTAGCCCCACATCCTAATTGCTCTTCAATCTTCCCAAAGCTACACCCACTCCTCCTGCATGTCACTATGACTGACCTCCTCTCAGTTTCAGCATCCAGGGGCTGATTCCACTCCTGTGCCTTAACCCTTCTCACTTGCTTCCCTCACCTCCAAGCTGGGCTTGCCATTTCCACATTGGGCCAAATGGGAGGTATAAAGATATATGCAAACAATTAATAATTCTAACTATGGAAAGGCAAAGCTACGATAGATAGAACAGAACAGAATAGAATGAGAAGGAACCTGAGAAATTTAGTCAAAATATCATTTGCCCTTGTTCCCCTGATTTTCCTCAAACCTCTCTGGCTGCTAGCACACACCACCCTTCCAGTAAATAATGGTGTTCCTCAGAACTCTGCCCCAGGCCATCAGCTCTTCTCTGTGCTCAGTACAATGGCTTTGATCACCATCCATATACTGACTCTCAGATCTAAACTTCAAGTTTATAGCTCTCCCTTGAGCTCCAAACTCAAAGGAAGCATACTCTTTCTGACACACTTAACTTGAGAGTACCTCAGGCACTTTTGAACTCAATGTCTCCTCATTCAACACCATCATGTAACTTCCTCTTCCTGTGTGCTCTGTATCAATAAATGTTATTGGCATCTATGCAGCTGCACAAGCCAGAAGCCAATCAGTCATGAAGTCCTACTGATTTTTACCTCCTTTCAAATCTGTCCAATTCGCTCCAACCATATCTTTCCCAACCCCAAATCATTCCAGGCTAGACCGGCATCATCTCATTTGATTAAACTATTTCAAACCACTTCCTAACTGGTTTCCCTTCGTTTAATCCTGATTCCTTCCTGCCCATCATCCACATTACCCAGAAGTCCCCTTTCCTTTATGCAAATTTAACTAGTTGTCTGGGAACATCAGAGGTGATAGGAAGTCACGGTGGCGAGAGGCAAGCACTGTCTCCAAATGGAAAAGGGGAGCAGCAGTGGCGGTGTATTAACAGCTCAGATTCCTGAGGACTTGTGAGATATCCTCCTGGGATTCATAAAATATTCAAAGAGGGGAGTCAGTGAGATTTAGACATTAATGTTAATATAGTCTCAGTGGGCATTAATGTTAATATAAATTCACTGATACTCAAATGGCTATAGACCGATAACTATTTAGATAATTTCACAGATGGAAGAGCCAGTGGGGCTATGGAGAGCTGCTTTGATGTTTGAGAAGATACTAATAATCATACCAGTTAATACGGAAGAAGATAATCATGCCCTTCTGTAATACGTCCTTCCTGCACATCACCTTCAAAGGCAGGCTTAGGAACTAAGAGCATCACATACTCAGCCCAAGAGGGCAACACCACTATTCCTACGAGCTGGGTACATTCATGTTTGGGCTGAAGATTTAAATCAGCTACTGAAAGCAGCTGGAGGGCCCTCAATGCTTTTCCCTTTGCCAAAACAGAATTCAAGATTGAGTCACTCATTTACCAAGCATCCACTGTGTGTCTACTATGCGTAAGTGGAGAGCACAAAGATGGAGGATACAGAGTCTCTATCCTAAAGGAACTTGAAATCCAGCAGCGTGGTACAGTCTGCTATGATTTCACGGGGAGTATCATACTGGAAGGTACTATTCAGCTCGTCTAATATAACTGTGTACTAACCAGAAATCCCTTCTATGGCTCAAGGAGAACGACCTAGCTGAGCAGCGATTTGAGGCCAAAGTGATTTCCACCCTCTCTTTCCAGAGTTTCCTTCTTTCCATCTTATCTACCTTATTTTTACTAGCTCCTCCACGGGTCTGGAGATCTCTCTTCTTGATGGAGAAATGAGGTACCCCACCTGCCCTGACCAAAGTACAAAAAGTCCCATTGCTCCTTTATACTTGCGTACTAAAGGACAACAGAATCTGTTCATGCAGAGGGCTAACGTGATCACAGACAAGAACACAATAATTGGCGTTACTGAATCCCCACCAAATGATACAACTTTTTGTGTGTGTGGGAGGAAGACTGGCCCTGAGCTAACATCTGTTGCCAACTTCCTCTTTTTGCTTGAGGAAGATTGGCCCTGAGCTAACATCTGTGCCAATCTTCCTCTACTTTATGTGGGATGCCACCACAGCATGCTAGGTCTGCCCCTGGGATCTGAACCTGCGAACCCTGGGCCGCCGAAGTGGAGCATGCGAACTTAACCACTAAGCCACAAGGCAGACCCCTCCAACTTTTCTTTTTGATTCTTCTTCAGTTTTTCACTTTGCCTCCCTCTATCCATGAATAATTTCCTCCTCCTTGTCATCATTCGTTCATTCACATCTACCCCGAACATACCATAGCGCTGTACCATAGCTATTTCAACACAGCTGAACTAGAACCAGAAGCACGGAGCTGAACTAGGAAAGACCTTCCTTCCACCTCCGCTTCCCATCCACAGGTTCTCGCTTCATTCCTCACTCACGTCATCTGTCACACGTTCTTCTCTTAGTTCTTTCTTCAGCTCTACGTTGGTTTCTGGACTACGCTGGCATCTCTCTGCCCTGGTGAACTTTAATGAAGGTCTCTTAAAACTTCACAACGAGTAAGACATTGCACATTCCGATTAGCACTGATTCAGTGAAACTACTTCCTGCCTAGACCTGGTCATCTTGCCTTAACTAATAATAGTAATAAGCCTCAATTAAAAGTTTTGGATGATTTTTCACAGCAGTATCACAATGTTGGCTTCACCTGGAGCTTGGAGAAGTCAACTAAAATCCTAAATGCCAGGATCTTTTCATATTGAAGCGAGAAGTCTCCAGAGATGGTACAACTAGGATCATGAGCACATCATCTTTACAGAAGAAAACCGAAAGATATTTATTATCATGTGTGTGAATACATAAATACACATCTTCTTTTTTTCTTTTTTTAGCACAACTTCCTGACCTCTCCAAACAATTTCCTTAGGATACTGGCTGTGAATATTTGCATGGATTTTTCAATAGCTGGTTGTGTAAAGGGAGACAGACTTTTTGTCTTTACCCCCGAAAAGAAGTGAAACAGACTCTTTCTTTTGAAAGTTGGCAGAGATGTGTGGCAGAGGGGTCCAGCTCATTTGGAGAGGTAAACATGTTGCCGTCTAACACAGATTGATCACCAGCTGGGAAGCAAGCCGTTCCGCTGCAGCTTCACAATAACACTGGCTCTTCGCTGCTCTGCTGACCATCAGCGACAGATTGATGTGCATTTCTCCGAGCGGGGAAGCTGGCTAGAGAACGTGGGGAAGCTAAGCAGGTTGCAAGTGTATTATTCATGCACTCCCTGCCTAGAAAAACAAAAGTTTCCCACCTTTCTGACCTGAGTTTGGAGAACTGTTAGGGACTGAGTTTGCTTTGTGACTTGGAAGGCTGCTTAAAGCTTTCCAGAGCAACATAAAAAATGAATACCTATTGGCACTTTCAAATGAAATGCCAAAATCCACAAAGAGAAATGACCAAGCAACATTTTTTTTCCTTTTCCCACTGCGAGTGAGAAAGAAGAGACATGATATTTCATGTCACTGCTAAAGAGTTTGTTTTGTAAAAACGAATGAAGAGGTACAGCTTCTTACACCCTGCGTAGCAAGACAGTCCAGGGTCTCAGAAAAACAATGGCATGTTGCTGGGTTTCTCATAGGACAGGGAGGAGAGCGAAACTCCCCAAATGAAGGGCTTTAGAACACCACGCGAGCAGGTAAGGCATATTTACTTGTTTAAGAAAATTGGGACCTAAACCGACAAATTTGAAAAATAGATCAGCCTACTGAAGTATTTTATTTTGTATAAGTTTGAGTTATTAAATTTTCCAAAATGTTGCACTTTTTAAAAACTAACATGGTTCCATCCCATTACTTACTTTTAAAATCATGAGGCTACTTTAGGTACATTAATGTTTCAATAGTTGTTTTCTGTGCTTGTTTTCCATCATCTACCAATAACAGACATTTTGACCAAAGACATTTAGCACAAGAAAATGGAGTAATTATATGGGGGTCAGGGACTGGCTTGTTCACCATGGCATTGCCAGTGCCCGGAAGAATGCCTGGCACATGGTAGGGCCTCACTAAATATTTGCTGACTGTTCGCCGGAAGGCAACTTAGCAACACCATTACTTATTATTCTAGCCCAAGAGAAGGTTTAGTGACAACATTTCATGAGCAATTTTCCCACAAATTTCAAAAATCACCTTAATGAAGAAATACAATCATGGTTGTATCATTTCTGCTTTTACCACTTGGTCCACAGTTAAAACTATTAACTTAAATTAAAGCTGAATATGAAGAAGACATTTCGCCCATGGGATTCATTTCTGCAAACTAGTGAGAAGGAGGAAGCAAACTACTGTTTCCTTTTCATGGGAGTGCTGTACGGGTTACTCTCCACAAAGATAGAAAGGAATAAATATGTAGCAGTTAATGACGGGGAGAAGCCACAGTTTTTTGGCAGTAGTACAAAGCCAGGAAATTTAGCAGTTTCCAGAGACTTGCATATGCTTTCCAGTGAAAAGGTTTGTGATAGCACTTCCTAATGAAATGCCAAAATCCACACCGAGAATGACTGAGGAGCCGTTTTTTCCGTTTTCCCACTGAGAGTGAGATAGAAGATACACGATGTTTCATGTCACCGCCAAAATAGCTTGTTTTGTAACAATATATGAAGAGAGACAGCTTCTTACGCCACCTGTACTATACTATTTGTTAGTATTTTAATAGGTAATTAATCTTGATTTGATAGGATTTAAGATTTTTATTTTTTGGCACATATGCTCAAGCTATTATATTATAAATCTCCAACATTTCAGCAAATGTCATCCTGATTGTTCCCTACTGCATAGAACACTACCAATGAAATATTCAGGGTCAGGAACTTGGATTCTTTGCCCACTGTATTCAGGAAAACCGATTTATTGTTCTGTCTCAGTAAAGAGGGGTGATTTCTTTGGGGCCCATTTCATATTGGCAGTCAATCTAGAAAACTTATAATTACTTTTAGGCAATGGAGGTTTGGTAAGTGCATTAATCTGTCTCTGTGAATTTAAACACATACCCTATAGCTATTACTACGATAAAATTCAGAGTTCAACATTTTATATTACTTTTTAAGAATGAAGTGTGTGCTTAATATGTTTGAATGGTGCACAAGATCTTCTAACATAAATCAAGAGTATGTCTTTGCAATGGGGGTAAAATCTTAGGAAGGTCTTGAGGTGTTTTTAAAGCAGCCTTCATACTGAATGGTCCTGGTTTGGCAGGTTAATTTTCTCGTCAATTTATGGGAATAAAAATATTTAATTAAGTTTGGCATTAAACCAAATCACTACAAATCATTATTTAAATTGAACTAAATTTAAGCACTTCTAAAATATAAAAACATAGGTGAATTTGCCCACTTTCTAAAATTTATTTGTAACCCCAAAGCAACACTCGGGGCACTTGTGCAGACATTCCTGGACACGCACAGAGCAGGGAAAACTGTGCGTCATCTGATGCATGCGTTCCCAGCTGAGGTGGAACAAGATGAAGCTCTGCCTTCCTGTTTCACTGTTCACACTGTAAACATGTGTCTGTTTCCTGGTCTATTTGGTGCCACCTTTTCCACATTTTTGCTTTTTGTTGGTGATTTCGCTTGCTTAGAATGGTCCGTTAACATAGGCTGTGATGCGTCTTATGTAGAAAACACAGGTATCACAGAAGCTTTGTTCAGACGCTTGACCTGGAGTTCACCGTTAATGAATTAACAAAATATATTAAATAATGCGTCTTTAAACACAAACACTTAAAACAAGATTACATATTGATCAGTTGACAAAAATGTTGTAACCAGAGTCTCCTGGGAACCTAACCTTGTACTTCCCCTAGGAGCGATGGCTCGGTATTCACAACTCAGTGTTCACCGCAACTTCAGAGACCATAGGTACCATAAATAACAAGAATTCATTCATTTTTTTAAAAGACCTTAATGCAAAATTTTCACTATTCAGAGAAAGAGAGATTTTTCTTTTGAAGGGTTAGAATACATCATGAAAAGTATTAATGAAACCAATTATTAAAGAGATACTAAAAATGGTTAAAAATTTTTTTAAATGACAATACCAAGTGCTGACAAGAATGAAGTGCAACCAAAATTCTCACACGCTGCTGGTGGGAATGCAAATGGTACCGTCACTTTGGAGAACAGTTTGTCAGTTTCTTTGAAAACTAAACATACGCTGACCATATAAATCAGCAATCCTACTCCTAGGTATTTACCCTAGAGAAATAAAAACACTTATTCACACAAAAACCTACACACAAGGGTTTGCAGCGGCTTTATTCAAAATTGCCCAAAACTGGAAACAACCCAATGTCCTTCAGCTGCTGAATGAATAAACAAATTGTGATACAGGCATACAACGGAATATTCTTTAGCAATAAAAAGGAACAAACTACTGATACACTCAACAATATGGATGAAGCTCAAATGCATTTATATTTGGTGAAAGTAGCCAGATACAAAGGCTACATGCTGTATAATTCCATTTACATTCCATTTTGGAAAAGGCAAAACTGTAAGGATGGAAAACAAATCAGCAAAGCCCAGGGGCTAGGGACGGAAGAAGGAGCTGACTACAAAGGGGCATGTGAGAACTTTTTGGGGTAATGGACCCGTTCCATATCATGATTGTAGATGTTTATCAAAGCGTATAGAACTCTTCACCAAAAAAGGACAAAATTTACTATATGTAAATTATAACTCAAGAAACTTAACAGACACAAAAAAAGGTAACAAAGGATGCTAATGTTTTAATGATAGACATTCCTTCAAATTCTCCTCTGATTTTTACCAATGTTCACAGGCACTCTTTTACCTAGCATCACATAAATGGATGATTTATGAGGTTTTTTAAAAATCTGATTAATTTTGCCACTCTAGCAAGGACCAGCATAATGACGTGGCAAGGTAAGGCCCATTAATCAGCTTCAAACCGGCATCTTTTTTGTGCTCATGCAGCAGCGCTTGTCATGAAGCAGCTTTATTTCTTGGTGGCCATCTCAGTAGTATTTTGTGCATATATGTGCTCTTCACCACCAAAGGAGGAAGTCCAATCAACATCCTTAAACAAGGCCTCTTTTGTGGCCTTCCTCCACGAGTGGAAGCTTCTCCTTGCTTCCAACAACAGAACAAACATTTGCAGAGCACAGACTGTCTCCCAGGCCCCATGCTCAGCACCAGGAATATAAAAATGGATCAGACAGCCTGCCTTACGTCACTTGCTCACTCTATCTTACAGCAATGGTGCCTGCATGAACTTTATCCCTCAAAATGTCTAGCATGAGTTATATTTTAGAATTCTCTCCTTTGTTTATACTACCTCTCCCTTCCAGCATTTATCTTCTGAATTGTGCCCTCTTCCCAGATCTAATCCTCACCACAATCCCATTAACTTCTTAAAGTTTGACTCAAAGAGTAGTCCGAGCTGATTCTACTTAAATCCATCTCCCTGTGGAGAAACAAGAGGGTCACACAAGTCAACGTCATCTCATTTTTTCATCTCACGCTTTGTTACGAAGTGTGCTATCTATGAAGACAGACAGTCCTGGTTTGAGAACTTGCACAAGGCATCATTTCAATGTTTAATGTAATCTTCCAAAGTAAGCACTGATTCTCTTTGGGTACGATGGTTTTCACAATTTTTCTAAATAAAATAGCACCTCTGACATAGATATGGCCCCTGCTAGGGTTCATGGTTTCTAACGACTTACAGAACTTAAAATATTATATACTTTGTGTCAGGTAAAAATAACTAGAATCCATATCCCAACAGTTACAATTTAACTCCTACAATACATATGTCCAAATTATTTTTATAACTTTATAAATAAATTCATCTCTAAGTTTTCCTTTCAGGGAAAAACGAGTATTTAGGGAAGAATGGAAAAATACCCAAGGTGTTGGTTTTCTTCCCCCAAATGACCACTGACTTTTGAACACTTCATGAGAAACAAATGTGCAATTTAAATACACACATGCACACACACACACACACACGTACACACAGAGTCCCTGAATTCTCAGAAAAATGAAGAGAAGTTTCACTGTTTAGAAAATTTGAGTTTGATAGTTTGCTTCTTTTTTCTTATTTGGTTCAATTCAAGCTGTATCTGATGTAGGCATTTCTCTTAATCCAATTAAGTTATTTTGATGATTTATGGTTAAAATGTAGAAGCACTTATAGCAATCTCTCTTAATATAAGGTGCATAAATTGTTCTACTGGGGTCAAATAATAAGGTCAAATAATAATGAGTAACTACAAGCTATGTCCCAACGGCAATTTTGTCATCATTATGATCAGGCTGGTAGGTGACTCAAATTCTAGTTACTCAGTAGTAACTATAGCATAATCTGGTATCTTCTTTGATGTTTTATTCTAAGCATCTTAATTTATTTTCACTCCAGACATTCCCAGTACCTGAGAGCTTCTTGTCGGAGCCTTTGTCTTGCCTAGAAATACCTGAATCGATTAGCTCTACTTCCCTTCTTCCAAACACAAGAGTGCTTGTGGGGAAGGAAACCGATGCTGGAGAAAGTGGGGAAGCAGGGGAAAAAATTCTCTTCAATCTTTAATGGAATTTAGCTACCAAATGCAGAAAAAAAATCTCTGTTCAACTTAAGTTAAATATAAACGTGTTCCTATTTCTAAACACCAGTTCTCAGTTACTCAATTATAACACTTCCTAGGAGAGGGGATTAGTCTTTCAAAACACACTGTAGCTCTGAAAGGTTCAGATGGCTGGTAGCAAGGGCCGAACTTTGCAGGTGATGCTGAGCCTGATGAAGTCCAAGCAAAGAAATGAACACATGGGGCAGATGGCCTTCCCAAACTGACAGCCATTTCTGGCTCTCTGGATGACAGCAGCACAACCATCAGGGACTCTCAGATACAAGTGAGCACCTGAAAGATCAGCACGTGCAGGGTCCAGTCACATGAAGAGGGTTCTCAGCAAATGAGCTTCCATACCCCCTCAGCTGCTGATGACGTCAAGGTTAAAATCCACGTGGGAACTCTCAGACAATCAAATGTCTCAGTAGGATGGGCTGGATCTCAGTCTTCTTTTAGGCCCTTCTCATTTCTAGGGCCCAACTTGGCTAGAAATTGGTGTGGGGATCTAAACGGTTAATTTCCTAGGCCCTGAAGCTCACTGATACTGGTTCATAGTATGGGTTCATCCAAATCATTGTAAAATTCCAGAAAACCAACAAAGATAACTATAAATCAGAGTAGTTGCCACAGCTATAGTAAAAACACATTTACCCTGTGGAGAAAATGCTATTGTTATTAACACTGACTATGCTCTAACGTTCATATAAAGAATATACATGTTCAGATCTGAATTAGATAGGAAGATAGGCACTGTGTAGAATTTTCAAGCAGCACTTTATAACTCCTGTTATCTGTCTTTCTTGTAAAATATTGTAATTCTCTGTTCACAGTGCTGCCTTCGCCACTAGAGTGTAAATTCCTCAGAGTGGGGGAAGACCAGGAGGACATATTCCAATTTATCTTCGTACCCAGCACTTAGCACAGTGCAACTAGGGGCTGTTGGATAAATGTTTGTTGCATTAATAAATACAACATGCCACGAGTCTCTTGCTCTCCTGAGAGGACTTATTGTTAAGACGCTCCGAATCCTTCCGTAAAAGCCTTCGCCCCAACTAGGGGGGCAAGAGGAAAGTGTGGATTATAACTGAGAAAGGGGGAAGGGTCGGCTGTGGGATGCTGCTCTAACATGGTCTTCAGTGACAAAAACACTGATGTCAAAGATGCAGAGGAGGAGTTTAAAGAAAATTATTTCATAAAATTAAAGTTGAAAAGGCTATATTTCTAAACATGTTTTCCAAGTTATTTTAAATATATATAATTAAATAACAAACTAAATAGCAGAAGCAGAGCACTGATTATTTCAACTATAGCCTTTAGAGTATCTATATTCCAAATTGGGCAAGAAATCTGGGGGGAGCCTTCTCTTTGGGAAAATAAGGAAATATATTCGGGTATGCATTTTTACAAGAATAGATAAATAATAGTGACGGCTTTGGGGATATTAGGGAAGGCATAGCAAGGAAAATATTTTGGCATATTGATGTGGAAAAAAAGGACAAATGAAAAGATTGCAATGTAGAAAGTAACTAAAACACCAGTGGAGTGAAAAATAGAAGATGCTCATCATGGTATTGAAAAGGGAAGGAGGAACCCAAAATTTGGCCAAGAATACAGACATCTAGCAATATAGTCCTTGTGCCTACTTTGCCAATGGCAAATTGTAACATTATTCACAACGTAGGGTAACTATACACACACACAATCTTCCACGCAAAACTCTCAAAATTATTTACAAAACTTTAGAACTTACTGCTATAAGGGAAAGTCTGCAACCAATAAGTCTAATTAGGGTTCTGACCATTTCCCATATGAAAAACTGTATCAACGAACTCCTCTGTTGTATACAGCTCAGCCCCCTTCTGGGATCTAGGGGTACAACCTACTGTCCCCAGCACACCCTCCCCACTACCCGAACAATACAACTGTGGTTCACACAGGATCCAAATCCACGATGGGAGGGACCATCATGACCAAGGATGTTAAGTATATTAAATATGCAACCATTAGAGGAGGCCCCACTAGACAGGCAGGGTTGGCCGCCATGATAAGAGAACTTTTTTCCCACGTACATGCTCTTCACCTACTTTAGAAAAACAGTTTGCTGGTGGAGGAGCTGGCAAGACTGAGGCAGTGTATTTGTGGGGGTAGGGGATGCAGTGAGTGCAAAGGGTGGCTGTGGGTCTCAGGATGGTCTTTGGGGCAGAAATTATAAAAACTAATTTGAAACCAAGAAGTGGTGGAGAAAAGGCTTGGAAACCAACTGAAATAGCATTTGATCTTTGGCCTCTCTGATCTTAAACTGGGCTGAGCCTCCAGCTGAGTTCACCGAGGCCACTGAACAGCTGTCCAATGATAACCGCTTTCATAGTTGTCAGCAACATTTGCTAAAGTCAGTACTGGGGCTGTTCCCACTCTGTGGAGATGGAAAAAGAGTCGATGTTTCCCTTCATTTCTGACTCTGCTTGAGCTATCCTAAATTAGGAAATCATCTGGATTTGTAAAAATAATCACTTCTTGGCATGTTAACAGAGTGTGCTGAAATGTTATTTCGGAAAAGAGAATTTGGATGCCTGGAGGTCACAATAGGAAATGAATCTGGCAATTTGAAAGTGCACCTGCTGAAGTTCCAGGCCATCTCAGTATTCAAATAATTTATCCGTCCTTCCAAACATCTTTTGTGTCTTTTATTAAAAAAAAAAAAAGAGTTCTAAGTTATTACACTTAGTATGAATCAGAAAACAGCCCTGCTTCTTTAGATGTGGATTCTGGGGTTTTGCTCCAACATTTTTTCACAATTCAACAAATACTCAGCATCTACCTTATACATAGTACTCTGCTAAGCATGTATATATCAATTAGGACAGGTTAGGTTGCGAGCAGCAGAAAATCCCACTCAAACTGGATTAAACAACATAGAAGCCTGTCTCATATGATGAGAAATTCAGGCTCCAGGGTTGGCTGATTCAGAGGGTCAGCAAAGTTATAATGTACCCAGGTTGTTTTCATCTCTGTATTAGTTTCCTATCGCTGCCGTAACAAATTACCACAGACCTACTGGCTTAAAGCAACACAAACTTCTCTTACAGTTCTGGAGGTTAGAAGTCTGACATGGGTCTCACTGGGTTAAAATCAATGTGTCAGCAGGGCTGTATTCCTTTCTGGAGGCCCTAGGGAAGAATCCATTTCCTTGCCTTGGTCAGCTTCTGGAGGCTGCCTGCATTCCTTGGCTCATGGCTCCTTCCATCTCTAAAGCCAGCAATGACGAGTCATTCTTTCTCACATCAAATCACTCTGACACTGACTCTCCTGCCTTCCTCCTCTTCCACTTTTAAGGACCCTTGTGATTACATTGGGCCCACCCAGATAATCCAGAATAATCTCCCCATCTCGAGGTCCATACCCTTAATCAATCTGAAAAGTCCATTTAGCCATGTAAAGTGACAGAGTCACAGGTGCCAGGGACTAGGACATGGAATCTTTGGAGCCATTATTCAGCCTACCACAGTCTCTGCTCCTGCAGCCTCCGTGAGGGCTTTGCCCTCAGCCTGGTTCCTCTGACAGTCATAAAATGGTCATTAGAGTAGTTCTAAGTACTACATCCAGACATACCTTCCAGAGGAAGAAAAGGGAGCCATCTCTTTCTTGTGTCTCTTTCTTAGAAGGAGAGAAAACCTTTGCCAGATACCCTAGAACAGGTTCTCCTTTATGTATAATTGGCTGAGATGGGTCACTTGCCCATTATCAATCCAATTTTTGACAAGGAGATTAGGTTCAGTGTAACTGGCACAGACTAATAATTTGGGATGGCTGTCAGAGTCAGCCATCATGTTCACTATAAGGTGGCAAAAGCCAAGAAAGGAAGATAATCACTAGAGACTACTTAAAACTGGAGGTCCAGTACTGTGCTGGATGTTTCACATGTCATCTTGCTTAGTCTCACATCAACCCTGTGAGGTAGGTATTAAACCGATTTTACCAAGGAAACCCAGGCTCAGTTTGAATTTTACTATTTATTATAGTTACAGATACTTCTGTATAGACTATTTTATACAGAGATGTAGATGTAGAGATGTTGGCTATTAAGGACAGGAGAGTTGAGTTGAAATCTGTTGTTTTCTACCAAAAGAAGACCCTTTGACACTATGACAGTGTCGTCAAAAATAATCATGACTTTGAGAAGCCCACCCTATGGCTTGCTAGAAAACAGACTAGAGGCCCTAACTCCGAGTGTGTTGTCACACTCTTGCTCCTCAAAGGCCGTCAGAAATCCAGCATTCCCAATACAGTATGAGCACGCCTTTGAGGCTTAGAGGACTGCTCTCCCAGATGAAGACACTGACAAACGATGAAATGGAGCTGAAGCTCAGCACCAGAAATTGTATAGGAGTATCAGTCAGGGCCCAGTTGGAGACAAAAATCGCACCAGTTATTTTAACAGAGAGAATTTAACATAGAGAATTGTTAACAAGCTATAAAGCTGCTAACTAGGTGACTGACAGGGTAAAAACACAACTCTTCAGTATCATGGAAGCACTACAGGTAGCAAAAGGAATAAGGTAAAATTACTAAAATCAGGAGCCTGCAGGTGGGCTCTACAGAAATGAAACTGAAGCTTCTGAGGAGGAGGTGCTGCTCCGCTGGTGCTCGTGTCTGGAGGGCACCTAAAGAGGCCGATTCTGCAAGTGTTGGAAAATTGCAAACTGAATTCAGCTGCTGCTTCAGGAAGGCATTGCTGCTGCCAGGTGAAAAAGCATTGCTTGTGTGATGCAAGCAGGCAGGAAGCAAACTGGAAGGTGCACGTCCCTCTGTGTCCTCCAGCCGTGCAGCATCCTTCTAGCACTCTCTACTGGCAGAGCTTAATAGGAAGCCAGCTGGCAAGGCAGAAACGTGGCTTGCAGAGCGCCAGCTCCGGCATCATAAAGGAGAGCACAGAGGGTGTGTTTGGGGTTGAGAGACAATGGCTTAATCAAGACACACAAGCAAATATCATGTGATGCCAGAGGCAAAGCCTCTTCATTTTGTAGTAGAGTAGAACATCTTCAGGAAAGATAAAGGAGATGCATGGGCTTCCGGTTATAAACAATGGTTAAAAAAAATTTTTTTTTCACATTTTGGGACTGCTTCTTTAGCTTTCGGGACTGCAACTATTTCCTCCCTTTACAATCACATCACAACATTCACCAATTCTTGCATGGTGCTCTCACTCTCGTTCCTTTTTGGGCGTAGGGTGTGGACAAGAATAGTCATATCTGTATCACAAATATCTTTTAAAAATGCTACTACGTTCACAATAACTTATTTTTACTATGTAGAGAGGCAGTAAATATGTACCGTGGTTAAAAGAACATACTTTGTCATCACACAGATCTGGGATCCAATCCTGGTTTTGACATTTAGTAGCCCTATGACTTCAGACAAGATACTTCAACTGCCTCAGCCTCCCTTTCCCCAGCTGTTATGTGGGGATAGTAAGATTAAATTAATTAGGGGCTGGCCCCATGGCCGAGTGGTTAAGTTTGCGTGCTCCGCTGCAGGCAGCCCAGTGTTTCGTTGGTTCGAATCCTGGGCGCGGACATGGCACTGCTCATCAAACCACACTGAGGCAGCTTCCCACATGCCACAACTAGAAGGACCCACAACAAAGAATATACAACTATGTAACGGGGGGCTTTGGGGAGAAAAAGGAAAAAATAAAATCTTTAAAAAAAAAGATTAAATTAATTAATTACCACCATAAACTTATTAAGTTGCCCATCAACTGGGGCTTTTTTCCTGTGCATCTACAGCCTAGGAAAGAAAAATGTTGTCCATCCCTGCTTTTGAGCAAACTGCCTTGTAGTCTTTCCACAGCATTCCTACCTCTATGACAGCTCTGATCTCTATGTATTGTAATTATTTTTTAATAAATAATCACATTTCCAGGTAAAATAAAAGTTCTTTAGAAGGAAAACTGTGTATTTTTCACCATGTACACAGCTCCTGAAAAAAACGTTATCTTCCCTGACAGATCCAAATAACAGACCAGTCCAAAATATGAGCCGGCCCACTGAATCCCACACTGCGGATGGAGGCAATGCAGAAGGTCAGTGTGGAGAGGGGTGATTTTCAGAATGGGTAGGATGGTACCGGGGTGTGTATCAGAATTACTTGGAACTTTTTCCAAGGGCACATACCCTCTACCCACTACCACCCTAGATTCTAGCTCTCTCCTCTTAGGAAATTATCAATACATGGCTCCTTTGGGAGCTAGAAATAGAGACAGAAGTCAATATAAAGTGAAGAAGAGATAGCCTCGCCTTCCCAGTAAGACAAGATTCACAACAAGCCCAAAGGATAGCCAAGCATCCAGACCCAAATGCAAGGAGAGAGTGTGCATTTGCACAGTGAGTGCCTGTGGGAAGTGGGTGAGGGAGTCAGGAGGAACAAAGCCATGGTGGCTGGTCCTACTAGAGGGGCGCAAATCAGTCTCTTGCCCAGTCACATAGGGAGCAAGCCCAGAGCATTAGGCCTTTACGGAGGTAAACTTGAAGTCAACAGAGAAATCAGCAGGGAAGCCCTGAGCGACTTACTGAAGACAACTAACCTAGTAGCTTAATAATGGTTTTAAGCAAACCAAAGCAGAGATCATTTGTGACTGAACTGAGAACAAAACCTCATTTCAACCCCAAGTTCTTTTCCCTTTCAAGGACTTCTATCAGGAAAAGGACACGTGGAATGATGAAACATACAATGAAACCCTAAATAACAACTATCTGGGAACAATGTTCCTTTCAACAAAGTGAGTCCGAACGGGGCGGGACTGCTTGGGCACCCTCTTGATTCCTCTACACTGGAGCAATATAGCCAAGGAAGAGAGCCAGAAAGCTAGCTAGAGAAACATCTAAGCTGAGGAGCTGACCATACCTCAAGGCATCAGAAGATCGGGACCCAAGATCGAGGCCACTGCCCTATCAAGTCCAATGAAGAAATATCCATTCAACCTGGGTACTAAAGGGGGTAAAGCAAGATCTCCCTGGTCTTCTACCAAGAAGGGAAGACAGTCTCCCAGAGGAGTAATGTAAAAGAATCCCATTCTAGAACACATCCCTATGCCTGACTGGTCTCATGGTATAGGGCCTGAGTGGACTCTGCCACTTTATTGCTGTGACCTTAGTCAACTATTCAGTTCTCTGAGTATCAGTTTTCTGTTTTCTCATCTGTAAAATGCAAATAGCATTGACTCTCACAGGGCTGCTGTGAGGATTAAATACAACACTTAACACAACCCAGGAAGAACAGTTCCTGGAACAGAGGAGGCACCCAACACACAGCAACAATTATATGTTTTTTCCCTACTACAGAATTACTAATAAAAGGTATCACTGAAATCTATTTCATTAAGAGACATTTTTTTACTATTAAGTTCTTTCCTCCAAATCAAAATAATTTTAACTTTCCAATTCAAACTCAAATATTTTGTTTATCATAGGATTGAAATACTCAGATTTGAGACAACCACCATATATGCTTTATACCTTTCTTAAATCCAATTCTTAAAAATCAGCAGCTGCAAGAGGCAATTATCAAAAAGAGTAGTTACTTTAGAAGATTTTCTAAGGCATTGCCATAAATAGAAAAGTATGCTGAGGGATTTAAATTATGAGCTGCAATTATGATCTTTCAATTACGACACGCAATTATTTTAGGAATACAGCCATGACACAAGGCAAACGTTTACACCTGTATTATGAGTCTATGCTGGGTAGAATCCTTAAACCAGGTCTTGAACTTCGCTCCACACCTTACACAGAGTAGGGTGAGTAAGTCACTGCTGAGCAGCTTTTCCTTTAGCTTTACAAAACCGCACAAGAAGGAAGGAAAAGTATTTAAAGATGAAATCAAACCATGATCTCTGGTCTCCAGGACTTACTAATAAGCACAAGAGAGAGAATCCTGGAGGGATCTGTGTGCTGAAAAATCTTAAGTGTGTGTCTTAAGTGAAGAGTGTCAGAAGTGGGCAAATAACAAGTGTGGGAGCCAGACGCAGGGACCAGCGACGGAACACAAGTGCCCTCTGATGCCAGTCTCAGCCTCTTAAATACACACTCTTGGTCATGCCTTTGAGCGTTTTAGGTTTTAATGTATTCTCCGCCATGAAGCTATTCAGAATTATTCTTCTCCCCGAAGTCATCCAATTTTCTCTCCTTTCTCCCGAAAAACACTTCCTCGGTAATAAGCAGAGGATTATTACTTCAGGTTGCTTTTTTTTCTTTAAACTGGAGAAATGTCAGGCATGCTATTTTCAGAGTGATTTAAACAGCTCTCGTGTTATAACTAAACAGAAAGAACAAAGATGCTAAAATATTAATCATCCTGCCCAGTTGTCCACCGGGAGTAGCTGCAAATGGCAACATACTGCTGTCTCCTGGCTTTGCGTCTACATCAGTGCCTGTGCAGTTCACAAACACTCCCTTTCCTGAACATATGGAGCAATCTCAGGAAAGAATTTGCCTCAGTGAACCCTGACTAGCCAATCAAAACCAGAAGGTTCCAAGTTCAGTGACTAATATCAGGAATGAATTGTGCGTGGTGAAAAGGAAATTTTGTGCGCTGGAGAAATTTATACCCTGAGATCAGCCATATCACAGGTGTGCAGGATCACCTGGAGAAACTGAACTTTCAAAAAGGCGAGTTCAAACATTTCTTCAAGCAGCACGCCTGTCATCGCGGAGTATGAAAAACTGAACAGCGCCCTGCGATAGCTGAGTACTGTTAACAACCACAAGAGCTGCCATTTACTGAGGATTTCCAGGGCTGACCTGGAGGTAGTCACTGTGCTAAGCACCGCGTACGCAGGAGCCTATTTAGTTTAATCCTCACAGCCCATAAGGTAGGCGTTATCATCCCCTGTCTGCATATGGGGTACAAAGCTTGGAAACATTAAGTAAATTGCTCTTGCTCACAGAGCTAGAGAATGGGGTGACAGGGTCTCTCCAATTCCAAGGCCTTTGTTCTTAACTCCCATACTATTCAAGATTCTTTCCCCCTTCTCATGTCCTGATGTTCATTGAAAAGGGGGGAAAAAACCCTGGGGAAAATTAGATGGAAGAAATGTTAAAACACGAACAGTTATGGGCTGTGCAGGACAGTCTTGGAAAATACGTGGGCAGCACCCATTTCCAAAGAGTGGACTAAATTCATTAATCACCTTGGAAGATAAATTAAGTACTATTTCCAAGATGAAAGACATTTTGGCTGCTGAGAAGGCCTAACGTTTTGACATTTCAACACACGGTGTGGAAATAAGCACTGGAGAGATGTTTTGCTAGCTCTTCAAATTCTATATAAAACAATAAAAACTCAAAAGGAAGATTACAGATTCCTAGCCAGTTTCATCCTAAAAGGTACAGTGATATTAAATCCCCACACTTGTTTCCAACCACAAAGTGACACAGACCTGCATCCAATATGCCCTTGACCCTTCTCCTCGGCCCGAGAGGGTTAATAGGGACAGTGGGTGGCCCAGTGGCTCCATGAGAACCAGTGGAAGCTCGATTCAACAAACCTCCACTGACCACCTACGGAGCACAAGGAATCAGCACGATGATAATCACACGGAACAGTCATCGAGCGCTTACTATATGCTAGGCAGTGCGCTGAGTCCTTTATATGTTTTACCTCATTTAATCTTCACAAAAACCCTGGGAGGTGGTACTACTATTTTCTCACTTTACAAACGAGATAACCGAGGCACAGAGACGAGTTAAGTAATTTGCCTGAGTCTTGTTCTTCATCACTAAGGCTATGCTGCATGCTCCGTGGGGTGAAACACAGCGCCGCCCCTTCTGGATTTTATAATAATGTAAAGATAAACGTAAAGGTTCCCCTACCTCCAAGGTTAGGGAACAGAGTGAATACCCATCCGCTCCCTCACTCACTGACAACACCGTAACTGGAGGAGACCAGCGAGGTCGACCCTTCCCGTCTCCTTGAGGAGTGGGAGGTGTGCTCCTTCAGTTGTGGGGAGACGAGTTTCCTGGAGAAGGGCGCACATTGGAAAAGGAAGAGGAAAAGGGGAAGAAAAGGAAACCACGGAGGTATCCCAAGCAGCGGCCTCCACACGCTCCTGCTTCCCTGAAGTGCAGGGGGCACCCTCTCCTCTGAGAAGGGGGCAAAGTTGTGGTGCTCACCCCATTCTCCAGAGTGGCTCAGGGTGGGGGAAGATAAGTCCGGGGGTCACCTGCTCTGACCCATGTTGTTCCGGTCACGTCAAGGGCCTTTTATCCAACACAGCAAATACCATCCCTCAATATTTTAACAACTGCTAATTCACAATTGGATCTTGAGTTAATGTTAGACACAAGAAAACACTTCTTAGGAAGGAGTTATTTTGTTCTATTTTTTTTCCAGTTTTATTGAGAAATACTTGACACATATCACTGTATAAGTTTAAGGCATACAGCATAATGGTTTGATTTACATATATCGTGAAATGATTAACATAATAGGTTCAGCTAACATCTATCTTTTGATATACATATACACTAAAAAGAAAAGGAAGAAAAAAAAGGAAAGAAATTATCTCCTTGTCATGAGAACTCACAGCATCTACTCTCTTAAGAACCTTCCTATGTATCATACAGCAGTCACGTTGCAAGCTACATTCCTAGTACTCAGTTATCTTATAACTGGAAGTTTGTACCTTTTGATTATTTTAAAAGGCAGAGAGAGCATAAAAGCTAATTCTTAAGGAAAACCTTCTTATTTCCAACTGAACTGAGAGCTGGGTTCTTTAAGAGGTTTCTTGTGGGGAAGTTTACCAGCCTCATGTAAGAATCTGCCAGTTTCATCTTTCCCTTCGTTAATTCATTAGTTAATTAATTAATAGTAAGAATTACCAATGAAGTGTGAAATTTTTAAGAGAATAAAACTATAAACTCTGACTGGTTTTCTTTTTCAAAGTAAAAGGGGTGCGACGCAGAAGCAGCAGTTAGTAGGACAGCGGTGCACAGAAAACAAAGCAATCATTTCTACAGGGTTTGGGCTTTTTATTCTTATTTCACAGGTTCCTGAAGAGAATCTTTTATATCTGGCTGACAGATTCCAATTGTTTTTGAACAAGCTATGACTGAATAAGAATTTTTAAACACAGAAGGCCCTAAAATATACAGTTCCCATAATAACACACACTTAACTCTGAAAGCTAAAGGTGAAAAGCCACACTGTTCCATATTTTTATTGTTACTAACAAAGCTATGGTTAGAAATAGGATAGCAGCAATATACTGGTTTAATTTCAACGATTTATAAATATCTTGCAGACATGTTGGGTATGGGTCAACCACTTCCAGAAACTTGCATTCTAGTTAACTCACTCCCCACCTGACCTGTTGATTTCTTACTCTGTCGACCTAACAGTTTTCAAATGCTTAAAACTGATGGATCAACATCGAATGTGTGGTGGACCCAATGGAGATGCACCACCCAGTTCCCCCTTCAAGGAAGGACTTTTTGCCTCAGCCACAGGGAGTGCTGGCAGCAGGTAGCCTTTAGCCACCAGCCTCCTTAGGGATTGTCTCAAGAGCTATCTTGCCCAAGGTCAGGCTATTCCCGGGGCGTTCCACATCCAATGACTGATCAAGATGGGGGTATAAAGTCCCAGCCATGTGAATTCAACATGGGCCAACTCTGCAAGGCCATTTTGGCTCCACAGCTCCCCATGGGGTTGGCTGAGGCTGTCTTCAAGCTCAGCTTCTCCCTCTGCCCATCCTGATTCCACGGCCTCCCTCCCACAGGTGTTGATCCCGTTTGTCCTCCCTAATAAACATTCTGAACACTAAACTCCCTCCTGAGTCAGCTCTCAAGAGAATCCAACCTGTGACTCAAAGCCTTTACGGATAAGAAAAAGATACTCAATTTTCAGAGTAAGTGGCACAAGTCAAGCAAGGCGGCTGAAGAAAAGCTCTCACAATTATCCTGGTACTCTTCCTCCTCAATACAACCTGCACTCCAAGGGGCTTTAAAATTCTACCTAGCAAAAGACTGAGCAGCTCAGCCGGGCTGGTCTTCGGCATTACTCCAGTCAGATAAAGGAGCACAACAGAACTCTCAGTGAGGCAAGCTGAGGTAGCTGGTCAGCCTACAAATGCCCTTGAGCAGCGTGAACAGTACCTTACCTGGTACTTTTATGTATTGTGAACTCCTAGACCATCAAATATATTCCTATTCAAATCTAAGTCTGAACCCACATCTCTCTGTCTGTCTGTCTGTCTCTCTCACACACACAACCCTGAAGATGCTCCATGTCTCCTTCTCTTCACATGGAAAATGACACCTAACTAACTATAGTGGTATTAGCCAGGTTACATGCACACAAGTGATCTAAGATGAAAATCGAATACAATCACCTCAGTAATTTACATCCCAAACCACTAATTTAAGCCCAATCTCTCTACGGTCCCCCCACCCCCGGAAACATATCTCCCATAAACACAACTACTTATTTCTTGCTAGACTCTCTGCCCACTTCTGGCAAGAAAAAGTACTAGAGAAAGTATTACCTTTAAAAGAAAGCAAGACAAAAACGGCTACTCTTATGTTCTTTGATTAGATAACAAAAGAAAATAGTAAATGAGTAATCACCTTACTCCCACTCCTAGAGACAGTCCAAGCTTAAAATGAGTTTAATAGCACCAATCTTACATGAGTTAGGAGTGAATCCAGAAACAGAGGTGAGAGTCACTTCCGCATACAAGGCCTTAAATCACCCTACCCAAATGACCCCAAGGGGTACAGAAACAACACGGGGTCTCCCTAAGTTCACTTATTCATAGGTACACAACACTTACCACTGAAATGTACTAAATATACCACTGAAATACACTAAAAGGCTGGTAATAAACATACTCTAAATGACTAGTTAATTCTTTAGTACAGAATAAAAATTTTTTAAAGTTGTGTTTATGTATTTCAAACTAACCAAATTGGTCAACAGAACTATTTTCCTTTTATGTCAGTCTAGTTCCTAAACTACTGTTCGAACAATTGAAGCAATTGTAATAATAGTAAAAATAAAATAAAAGGTCTTTATCACTGCATTCAAAATGTTTTCTCTATGATTTCTCTCTCCTGGAGGGACTGTCCAGATGGCAAGAGAACACTGTGTCTCTCCCCAAACTAAACTGTCAAGACCCAGTTCCCTTCCTGCTCCAGCTCCTTAAAGGATTCTAAATCAACTGCAACTCCTGCTCAGCAGCTTCAGCTCCTTTCTTAGGCTGTCTTTCCCTGCCTAAGCACTTGGTTCTAATCAGACCACTTCCTTCCTGCTGCTTTGGTTTTTATTACCAAAGTTCTTCAATGCTTTTCACCACCCCATATGCTACACAACTTCCACTTTTAGAAGCACATTGTCTGAGACTCCTCGAGAGAAGCCAAGCTCAGCTAAGTCTTTAATAATGGCACTGGCCTTCAACTTCTTTCTGTATCCCTTCCCTTCTGAAGAGCACACTCCCACTTTTCTCAGGAATCCAGCACTGTCATTCTTTCACAGATCCTCCAATCACAGAGAAGAGTAACATGATAAATAAATCATACTTGGTCTAGGCCTCTGTGCAGAAACGAGTTAACACACCAGGCAGAACTGCTTTTCTTACCTGCTTACAAAGTTGGCCCTTGGCTGGTGTTGGGGAGCTTGGATTTGGGGAGGGTTCCCACCATTAACTGATAAGAGTGATCACTGTTCCTAAACCGTGAACTACATGGTTTATGTTGAACACCTCCTTTCCTTCTGGGAGTCTGGAATTTGGGAACACACCAGGCAGAGGGCGCCTTCATGACCAATACCCTCACAAAACCCTAGGTCCTGAGTCTCTGTTAGAGTTTCCCTGGTTGGCAACATTTCACAGGTGTTGTCACCACTTACTGTTGCGGGGATTACGCATGTCCTATGTGACTACACTGGAAGAAGCCCATTGGAAGCTCGCACCTGGTCTCTCCCGGACTTCTCCCCATGTACCTTTTCTCTTTGCTGATTTCGCTTTGTATCCTTTTCCTGTGATAAGTCATAACCATGATTATAACTAGAGTTGATTCTTGTTATTCACAGTAGTGATGTTTTATAAAGTCACCGCGAATACGGAATTAGCGAATACTGAACCACTGTTCCCAAGGGAAAGATGTGTTTATCCATCTATCTGTCTATCTATCTATCTATCTATCTCACACAGATTATAACCTTAAATCTTAAAAACAACTCATCCTGGTAAATTCTATTTTATTTTTCAAAAGAGAAAATGAGGTTTGCAAGTTTTAAGTGATTTCCCTGAGCCCACCCCACTAACAGGAGCCAGAGCTGGGATTCAAACCCCATCCAACTGGCCCCAGAGCTAAAGTCTCCATCCTTTGGTCATCTATGTATGAGAGCAAAAACAAAAAGGAAGAACATCACCTTGTTTGACCTTGGCTAGGAATGTGTGCATTGGATGACTCAAATTTTTCATCTCCTTACACACGTCTGCGAAGAATTGCAAAAGAACCATGAGTATTGATTTAGGGGCTATAAATAAATTTTAGATGAGTACTGAGTCCTCCTAGAAAATAACCAAACCTGGAAGGGGTCTTGGAGACCCCTGGCATAGCCTGCAAGGAGAGCTCCAGCTTTCCCTTCTGCAAAGGCACCAAGGAGGAGGAACAATATTATCTTTGGGCCAAAGTGGTAGGAAGTGGAGCTTCCAGTGTGACAAGCTCTTTGCATCTGTGATCACTTTGGCCTCTCCCTCAAGATTCCCTTTGGCTTGCTTTTTGCCATCCATTCTCTAGTTCAGCTGCTTCAGTTGGCCTGATAGCCTCCCTCTTGGAAGTCAAATAGGAACTGTGGTGAAGCCCAGGGGAAAGGAAGCCCGATGAGTCACCCAAGCCAGCTGTCCTAGGGCCTGAGGATAAATGCCCTTTTCCTTGACAACTGTTTCCACAGCCTCTCCTTTGGAAAATCCTTGCCTCTCTCCAGTTAGATGGCCTCTCAGACTAGCCACACGGCCAGGATGAAGACCAAGAGATGGCTTAGAAGAGGGGGTAAAGGAGGCACTAGGCCAGATGAGCAAAATAAGACCTTGTGACCCAACGTGGACCCAACCATCATCAGAGTTAAAGCTAGCAGCGAAGCTATACGAAAAACACTGTGTATGTGTCTGAGTATCTTTTCTGCAGAAACAGCAAATTCAAATGATCTGGGCTCTTCACATGGCCAAAGATTTAATCAATCATGCCTATGTAACGAAGTCTTGATAAAAACTCAACAACGAGGTTTGAGGAGCTTCTGGGTTGGTGAACATGTTGATGTGCTGGGAGAGCGACATGCCTGGAAAGGGCATGGATGCTCTGCGGGCTCCCCCTCCCTGAGACCTTGCCCTATGTACCTCTTCTATTTGGCTTTTCTGAGTTGTATCCTTTAAAACAAAACTGTAATCATAAGTCTAGTGCTTTCCTGAGTTCTGCAATTTGTTCCATGAACTCTGTACGGAAGTCGTAGGAATCCTGTATTTGCAGCCAGTGGGGCAGAGAGCCTGGGACACCTGAGACTTGTGGCTGGTATCTGAAGCGAGTGCAGTCTTGTGGGACTGAGCCCTAAACCTGTCGAGACTGATGCTAACTCCAGGTAGTTAGCGTCAAAATTGAATTCAACTATCGAACACCTAGTTGGTGTTGGACAATTCTTATTGGAACAACACACTTTTTCTCATTAGCTCACTCTCTATCTCTCCCACCAGCCCCCATTACTATAAACTGACCCCTTCCTAGAGAGGAATAATGAATGTTCAGATAAAGAACTGATTTTGCATTCACCAAGTATTTAATACTATAAGTGCATGGAAAACAATCACCTTCTCCCATATCTCTCATTGTCTTATCTTTAGGCAAATTCATCCACAAACATATCAGATGGTAACTTGGAGGTGTCACTCAAATCACAGAAGCCCTAGAGCACGATGTTCACAGACTATACTAAAAACTTATTTAACTGAAGCTTCCAGAACACTAGCTGCTTCAGCAAAACAACTTCCATAGATACTGTGACCTTGTACAAAATATAAAAGAGAGACTTTGAGTTCAAGATAGCAGAGTAAGCATACATGGCTGCCCTGTTTCTTTCCAAGAGCACAATGAAATGTCAGTAAAGATATCTTTTGGGAGAATAAATCCATGGTGGCACTGAAAACACAAAAGAGCGTTATCAGTGAATAAGTCATTTTAAAGGCTTTCTTTTGAAAAAGAAGATAGTTGGGACTGTATTGACAAATAAGCCAAAACTGAAAAAAAATGCAACTTGAAATACACGATCAGAGTTACACATAGGAGCTCTTTCTTTCTGACGGAATCCTGGAGAGACTCCAAGCTTGGAGTCAATGGCTATTGGGAGCCACGGAATGGCCTACAAAGAGGTGGCTGTAAGGCAAGAATCAGGGCATCTGAGTGGAGAGTTATCCACAGAACAGCTGAGCCAGTTGGCCCTTACCCCTCTCCTGTGTAGACTGCAGTCTGCAGCACTGGCTCCCAGCTGGAGTCCCCACAATAGCTCTCTCTAGAGAGGAGGGTTTGCCTGCGGAGTACCCACGGTGGAGCTGTCCAGGCCAGTGAATGAGACACGAAAGAGAGAAGAAATACAATATATAAAAGACGTCACCCCAAGGTTAAAGTTCTCCTCACCTTAGTAATTTTGGAGTGAGCGTTAGAGCAAAGGGTCCTGAATCTGCTTGTGGCCTCTTCTCCCTAACCACATGCCCTAACGGGGAAGCGTGCCTGTTGCTATATCCTGCCCATTACACAGAGTACAGAGCCGGACCTCCCATTCAAGAAGGAAGATTTAGGGGTAAATAAACCTAGCTAAGAACAAAGAAAGTCAGCGTTCTATGTCAGCTACCTATAGTAATCGACATCATCCTTTACTCATAAATAGGAAGTCAACGAAGAATGAGCAAATAGGCAAGGAAAAGCGCATAGCATGTATACAGCTTGCTAGAGTTACCATAAGAAAGTACCAAGACTGAGCGGCTTAAACGATAGAAATTCATTTTCTCACAATTCTAGAGGCCAGAAGTCTGAGATCAAGGTATCAACAGGACTTTTTCTCCCTGTCTTCACAAGCTCTTCCCTCTGTGGCTGGGTCTTAATCTCCTCTTCTTATAGAACACCAGTCACATTGGATCAGGACCCACCTTAGTGACCTCATCTTAACTTAATCACCTCCTTAAATACCCTAGCCCCAAATACAGTCCCATTCTCAAGTTCTAGGGGTTAGGACTTCAGCACATGAATTTTGAGGGGACGTAATTCAGCCCATAAGAGCACGAAAGAGAAAGATTGAGATGAATAAACCAAAAGTTACCTAGAAGAAACAGAAATAATGGAAGGAGAAGAAGGAACATTTTATAGTTCTAACTAGTACCATTCAAAGGTTTAAAAGATTTTACAACCTTAAAAACAACACTTCCGTGGAAAAAAGCAATTGTGAGCATTACAGCTTTTTGGTATTTAAAAGTATAGTTTTGAAAATTTAAAAAAAAAATCAGTTAGAAGAGCTGAGTAATATAGAATGGATACAACAACTACAACAGAAATCAGTAAAATGTGTTGGGAAACCTAAATAAACTACTGACTGTAGAAAAAAAGAGGGCTTCGGTTTAAAACAATATGAAAGATGAGGAGTTTGAAGCAAAGTTTAAGAATACTAAACTTGATTTATTCAGATATTTATTTGCTTTAGACTTTGTTAGAAAATGTAAACTTAGGTATGCATGTTAGAAATATAAGGGTGGCTGTGGCCCAAGGTAGGCAGCCTAACTCAGCATCTCACTCTTAGGTGGGAATGCGGAAAATTAGTTTTCCCATAAAATTGCCATTTCTCAGATCCTGGCTTTCTATGGAGAGCCAACTTTCAGCCCCTCACAATGCACAGGGACCACAGCCTCAATTCCATCTCTCTATGAGAGTTAAAATGCTAGTCTCGAAGATAAGTATCTGGTTTGGCTAACTGAGGGCCATGAGGCCTCAGGTCCACCCATGCTGTGGGTTAGCACCTTCATTTCTGCCACCTGAGGAACTCCCTTTCTTGCTTTCAAGCTCAGCTAAGAATTGTAAAGTGATTTTTTTTAATGTTTCATCTAACATTTCCAAGTATTTGGAAAAGGGAGGGAGGGACTTCCCCATTAGCTCACTCTACCATTTTGACCAAAAGTCTGTACTGTGAATAAACAGAGTTAATAATGGAAAACACTTTTAGAGTGTTTGTGAGGCACTATTCTAAGAGCTTCACACATTATCAACTCATTTCATCTTCATAACACTTTAAAATAAGCACTAAAATCCCCATTTGATAGATGAGAAAGTTGGGACAGAGAAAGATTAAGTAATTTGCTCAAGGTCATGTAGCTACTAAGTATCAGAGGCAATTTGGCTCTTAACTGCTCCATACTGCCCTTCTGATGTTAATTTGCACCATTCAGCCAGTATTTTTGGTCCCCCACTCCCCTCAACCAGACATACTGGTAGGATTACGGCTCCTGGTGGTTGGGTGGGGCACATGATTAGCTCTGACCAATGAGTTGTGGATGAAATTGACGTGTTACCTCTGGACCAGAGAACTGAACCACAGGAACAAGGTCCTCCAGAGTTCTCTTACTGTCTGACATGGAGACCAGCAATGTTTGAATGGGGACTAATCTATCAGCCAAGAATCTGAAGTAACAATGCCCGCCACTGACCCACAACGGACATGCATTGAAAGATAAAAAATATAAGTGGTGTTTGCTATTTTAAGCTATTTATATTTGGGAGCTATTTTTCATAAAAATTATTTATTTTAACATAATGGTTTATTATTGTTATTTTTAAATGAGTTAAATATTTTTAAATGTCTCTGATTTTAATTTCTAATGCAATAAGTATTGACAGATAAAACCCACATAAACCAAAGTTTCCAGGCATTCTCAACAATTATTAAGAATACATAGGGTCCTAGACCACAAAGTTTGAGAATCACTATACAGCCATGCGTTGCTTAACGACGGAGATACCTTCTGAGAAATGTGTCGTTAGGTGGTCTCATCGTTGTGTGAACATCATGGGGTGTCCTTACACAAACCCAAGCTATATGGTACTAATCTTATGGGACCACGATTGTATATGCAGTCCTTCGTTGACCAAAATGTTATGCGGAGCATGCCTGTAGTAGTTAGTATTAACCAAATGAAAGCCTGGAGAGTGATGTTAATATCAGATCAATAGACCTAAAGGTGAAAAGCATTACAGATAAAGAGATATTTCCATAATGATAAAAAGATAACCACTCCTTCCAAAAATTATCATGTACATATATGTACCTAATAACCTTCCCGTGAAATTTATAAAATAAAAAATTGAGGGGGGCCAGCCCCGTGGCCGAGTGGTTAAGTTCATGCGGTCTGCTTTGATGGCCCAGGGTTTCCCCAGTTTGGACGCTGGGCGTGGACATGGCACTGCTCATCAAGCCATGCTCAGGCGGCGTCCCACATGCCACCTAGAAGAACCCACAACTAAAAATATACAACTATGTACCAGGGGGCTTTGGAGAGAAGAAGGAAAAATAAAATATTTTTTAAAACACTGATCCAATTACATAGAAAAATTGCTAAATTCACAAACACTGAAGGAGGTTTTATCACACCTCTTTCAGAAACTGACAGAGGAAGCAGAGAGGTAGTAAAGACATGTGAGACGTGGACAACAGAATTCACAAGCCTGATCTACTAAGTGTCTATTAGATGTCTCCCTGTCTTCCCAGGCTGGAAACTACACATTCTCCTCAGGCACACATGGAGTAGTCACCGACCACAGCCGTTACAAAACCTCGCGGGAGATCCTAAGTCCAGAAGAACCGAGATCACAGAGAACATAATTCCCTGATCCCTTCGCAACTCAGTGAGGAAATCAACAACAAAAAGATGGTTTAAAAATGCAAATGTTTGAAAACTTAGAAACAATGAGTTAAAGAGAAAAATCAAAGGCAATTAGAAAATATAACAGAGTAAATGATAATAAAAGCAATAAATATCAATATCTGTAGAGTGGAGAAGCAGTATTTGAAAAAGGATGTATAGCCTTTAGTTTATTTGAAAAGAAGAAATAGTATAAATTAGCATGAAGCCAAAAGCCTGTTCAAAATCACTGTTAACATAGCTGTTTCCTGACTAAGACTGTTGATTGTGGCTAAAAAAAAACAGAGTCCTTCCCAGGAAAATATAAATTCTGTAATTTTCAGGGCCTACTAGGTGTCCACACTGTGAAGTCTTCCCAGCCCTGGCTCCAAATCTCTCCACAACTTCAGCTCGGCACCTTCACCTCATTACTCACTCCTTCCCAGCCACAAAAGCCCTCTTTTAATTTCTCAACGCTGAAGGTTCTCTCCAGCCTCCAAGGCCTCACATGAGATGTCCTGGCACTCCCTGGAATGTTTCAACTGCCCGCTACCCCTTTACACTGGCCAACTTCGGCCCGTTCCCGAAACCTCGGCCACCACTCACAATTAGACCTTCCTGGTATCCCCTGCCACAGCAGCCGGGTCTTTTCTTTGATAGCACTTATCACAATTTGAGAAAATACCTTGATTTGTGAGTGTATTTATTTAATATGTCTCCCCCAGCTAGACTGTGAGAGCAGTAAAGAAGGGGATCTTGTTTTTAGTTACTAATGTTTTTCACTATATAAAGGGCCACACATGCAGCTATTACTCAGTAAATATTTGTTGAATGAATAAATGTCCCATGTCAATGGGGTTATTTCTTCTACCCAAAAGTGGCTAAATACCCTCAGTTTAGATATGCTAACTGTTGTGGGACAATGCAAAAAATATAGACATATAGATATATCTCCCTTATTTTAAGTAAATTATATAGGTAAAATTACAGGATTGAGGGGCTGGCCCCGTGGCCGAGTGGTTAAGTTCGCGCGCTCTGCTGCAGGCGGCCCAGTGTTTCGTTGGTTCGAATCCTGGGCACGGACATGGCACTGCTCATCAAACCACACTGAGGCAGCGTCCCACATGCCACAACTAGAAGGACCCACAACGAAGAATATACAACTATGTACTGGGGGGCTTTGGGGAGAAAAAGGAAAAAAATAAAAAAATCTCAAATTACAGGATTGATAAAGTAGAAAATTGAGTAATCGTACATAATTGGTAACACTAACCTGATGGATATTTAGGTCATTGTATAGTACAGAGCAATGGTCACACCTACACAGTGATCCTGCCTTCCCACCCAGCCTGCTCTCCTCTCTCATCTCCCCATGCTCTCTGGTCTCTGGGTATACTGGCCTTCTCCCAAGTTTCTCAACCATGTCATACTCCTTTCCATAGCATATGCTGTTCCCTCTGTTTGAAATGCTCTTCCCTTTAAAACCCAGTTCAAATATCGTTTCCCAGAAGAAGGCTTTCCTAATCCTAAACTAAATCAGGCTCTCTGGTTACATGTTCTCTAGTACTCTCTATGTTACTTACCATGATCTCTAACTGGGTATCTGTGTGGGTATCTGCCTAATACCTGCCTCCCCGACTAGAACAAAAGCTCCAGGAAGGCAGAAGTCATGTCTTTTTACCATGGTTGTATGTATGGATTCTAGCACAGTGCTTGGCACATAATCGGCACTCAGTATTTGTTGAGTGACTGGAGAATGTACTAAAGAAGAAAATATATTGCTTTAGCTTTAGGGAAAAGACCTTACTAGGTTTAATAAGGCCTTATCTTATTAGGAAAACAAAAGGGTTATTTAATCTAGATAAAGGACAGTCATGGAGCCAGTGTGTAAAATGTACGTGCGTGCACACGTGCGCAGAGGAAAGCTGGGTCGGTACTGCTGCTGCTGATTTTGCGTATCAAGAGAATTTACACCTTCCAGAAGGCCTCAGAGATGACTAAATGGAGTTCTTCCAAAAGATGAAAAGATGGCAGGGGGAGGGGAAGGGAATGGCCTCAGCAACTCCCTTCCATCCTAAGATTCTCTGAGACTAAGTAATTCACAAATTTATTTGTGAATGAAATGCAGACTTGAGAAGCCACTCCACTAATCCTAGCAGCTGGTCAGGTCAACTGAATGAAATCTCAATAAAGGGAAAATTTAAACCCAAGCAGCACAGCCACTTAGAGAAAACCGTTTCCCCACCTGTCATTTATGTGTGCCTACATTCCAAATTTGGGGCAGGGGGTTTGGTTCCCATGTCAATTCATAAAAGCCTGCTAGACCTGCAAAGTGCCTGGTGGCACAGAAAAACGCACGCGCAGTCCTGGGCACAGCTCTCCTGGGATACAGCTCTGGGCAGTGGCTCGGGGCGTCGCCCTGCCGAGGTGTAACCTGCCACCCGCCAAGCAGTAACAGGAACTCCCTATACCTCGAGTCATTTTCTATTTCCTTTAAAGGAATGCAGTTTCTGCCTGTCTTGCTTCCTTCAAATGGCAAGCCTATTTAAGTTCCACGGGTGCGGCATCAGACGACATCACTCCGGCCACAGCCAAAACCTTACACAGTTACAGGCTCGCAGGGCTGGAAGGCATCATTTCAGCAGATCTTCTGATCCCAGCATTCGTCTAACATGTGATCTCACCACCAGGAGGGCCAAGCGGAAAGGGCGCACGTGTTAAATCACTGGGCACTGTACTAGGATGAGGCCAAATACCAAGCAAGTACTCTACAGCAACCCAGACGCGAACAAAAGAGTCTTCTTAGAGCGGTGTTTGCCAAACGTCAGCATTTCAAATGCCACCTTCAGAACTTTCTGCCAGGTTCATATTTTACCTGGATCATATATGCCTAATGTTTTCCTTCACATCAACTCACTATTATTTTTCTGCTTATACAAGTTGACAAAGAAAATTTTATATTACTGTGAAATCACAGGTTTCAAATGCTAGTCATTTTTATTTCTATCACACGTTGAAATATGCAACTATTAAAATGTAAACTGTTTCTCTACATATTACCTAAAATCAGCTTGCCTAACATATACTGGGAAATTCTGATACCAGATAATCCACAAGGAAATTCTTTCACCAAAGTGCCCCCACATTTCACCAGTGCGAGAGTAAATTCTGTTATCAAAGTGCTAAAGTAACAGTTGGAGGGGCAGGGGCTGACTAGGGCACCAGATTTGCAAACTCCCTTCTGTGAAGGCTGCTTTAAGGAAGTCTCTTCAAGAGGTAAGAGGAGCTGTAGACATTGATGGTCTCAGTACACATTTTTCTAGCATAAGAGTAGTTAACCTGAATTCACTGACAACTGACAAAAAGACACAGTTATATGAGTTTCCTGTTGCTGATCAAACAAATTATCACAAACTTAGTGGCTTAAAACAACACACACTCACTCCTCTACAATTCTGGAGATCAAAAATCCGAAATCAGTTTCCCTGGACCGCAATCAGGGTGAGGCTCAAGACGAGAAGCTATTTCCAGGCCTTTTCCAGCTTCTAGAGCCGCATTCCCTGCGTCTCGTGGCTCAGGGCCCTTCCCTCACCCTTGACGCCAGCACTATACCATCTTCCTTCAGTCAGTCATCGCCTTCTGTTGTCAAATGTCCCTCTGACTCCCTTTTATAAGGACACTTGTGAATACATTTAGGCTCCAACCACATAATCCAGGATAATCTCTCCATCTCGATATCCTTAATTTATTAACACCTGCAAAGCCCCTTTTGCCACATAAGATAACACTCACAGATTCCAGGGATCAGGATGTGGGTATCTTTGGGGGCTAACGTTCAGTCTACCACATTACTTTGCTAAACTCTCAACATGGAAATTCAGCTGAGGGGCTCTAACAGACCCTTACAATGGTAATTCACTGATATGCATATGAAATCTTTGATCATTTTGTGTCTTTCAAGGAGCACAGTCATATTTCTAGCTCTTCCAAAGAAACACTGGTCTCCTCAATCCCAATGTTGCCACTGTTGAGAAAGTGGCCTTCCTTGTCACCTTGGTTTCTTCTAGAAAGTGACGAAAGCCTCACAGATTGACAGAGAAACATGAAAAGGATTGGCCAAATTTGGAATATCTGAACATCAAAAAGAAGGACGAGGGGCCAGCCCAGTGGCGTAGTGGTTAAGTTCACGCACTCCACTTCGGCCGCCCAGGGTTCACCTTGATCATGATGAACTGGCTAGGCACAAGGGGCTCATGTCAGATGCTGTTCCAGAATGGAGAACTGTGGTACTGGTTTACTGAAAAATTCCTTTTTTGGGTTTGGATCTCGGGCACGGACCTACACACTGCTCATCAAGTCGTTCTGTGGTAGCGTCCCACATACCAAATAGAGGAAGATTGCCAGAGATGTTAGCTCAGTGACAATCTTCCTCACTAAAAAAAAAAAAAGAAAGAAAAAAGAATGGCAAGGACTGGCATGCACTAGCAGAGATCTGCGAAACAGCCTATTCTTGGCACTATTTCATCCATCAGAACCGCAACTCTATGGCTCTTCTTGGTGCTGCCTTCAAGGTTTGGCCAAGGCCAAAATTACGTCTCAGACTGTCTACTTTAGCCAAGTCAATTCCGTTCAGTTTCTTGTCTTAATGTTCTTTTCAAAAGGCACTGCCCTCTTGAGCATGAACTTTAAGGAATTTTTCAGTAAACCAGTACTATAAGTCTTCATTCTGGAACAGCATCTGAGCAGTCTGACATGAGCCCTTTGTGCCTAGCCAGTTCATCGTGATCAAGGTGAACCAACACAGTTCACCTTGAACTGAAGGGCACTAACTCTGTGGTTCCATGAGGTGATCTCCTTGGTTTGGCTCTCTATCCTTCTCCCCAACCATCCCCCACCTTCACCAGCTACCAACCCCCACATCCAGCATACACCGAGGTCCTCCATCACTGGCATCTTCAGTTAACTGCTAATCCTTTTCCTCATTAGGCTCGGTCACTGGCATATGAACAAGGTTAATTACTGGTGTTGGCCAGGCCCTTTTTAACTCTATATGAGAAGATTGGAAACTGAATTCCTAAACTGATGATAATTCAACCCTTCAGCTTTGTGGTTATGTTCTAAGTACAGTGTATTTTGTTAGTAAGGATTTGATACTTGATTCTAAAAGCTGGTCTGGCTGGCCATTATCCTGGACAATTGTTTCTCTCATTTAAAGAAAACCAAAAGAATAATTCAGTGGGTCAGTAAATCAAACAGAGATATTTACAGCAAAAGTGGTATCCTTCTCCAGTGTCCCAGACTCCCCATTATACACTCAGGTCACAATAGAAACCCAGATAGGGGTGCAACCATGCTCTCCACACCTATAGACAGAATGGCCTTTTTGATTTTGACAAAAGGAATAAAGGCTGATTATAATCCTAGCAGGGATATAATTTTTTATCCTCAGAGAGTCTCTCAGTTCCTATAAAAGAAAATGGCTGACTCTGCCCTATTTCTGAGGAGCAAATGTGCATATTAGAAAACCACCAGCATAACTGCAATCTCTCTGGGAGGCCACCACAGAGAAAACCCAGCTTATTTTGGCAATGAATGGAAAAATACCTCATGTTTGTCTCCATACACATGTATGCATCCGGGTCTGGAATGGCGATGAGGACTGGGGAGGCATGGAGGAAGAGGTGAAAAGGATGGGGGTAGAGTGTGATATGAGAAGAAAGAGTCCCTGACTGCACCTGGGATGGCAGATGTGTATATGTAACTATGCGACTGTTCTTCTGTGCTCGTGTGGGATTTCTATCTGTAACGTGAGCACAGGAGAGGTAATATAAAAACAGAGTGGCAAACATGTTCTCTCAGCCTATTCAACAAGGGCACTGGTTCTCAAGCTTGCCAGCACACTGAAATCATCTAGGGAGCTTTAAGAAATACTGATGCTTAGGCTTCACCATATAGATTATGATTTAATTGGTATAAAGTACTGCGGTAGGCAGATTGGTGGTCCCCTAAAGATGTCTACATGTTGGAATCTATGAATAGATTAGGTTACAAGGCCAAGGGGCATTATGGTTGCAGATGGAATTAAGGTTGCTAGATCAGCTCACCCTAAATAGGGAGATTATTCTGGATTATCTGGGTGGGCCCACTGCAACCACAAAGGTCCTTAAAAGTGGAAGAGGGAGGCAGAAGTTAGAGGTCAGGGTGAGGCAATGTGAGAAGAATTCAATCTACTGTTGCTGGCTTTGAAGATGGAGGAGCGAGCCACAAGCCAAGGAATGCAGGCAGCCTCTAGAAACTGGAAATGGTAAGGAAATTAACTCTCCCCCAGAGTGTCCAGAAAGAAATGCAGCCCTGTCGACACCTGGTTTTAGCCCAGTAAGACCCATGTCAGACTCCAGAACTGTAAGGTAAGTTTGTGGTAATTTGTTACAGCAACAACAGAACACCAACTCAGGTATGGCCTCGGCTTTGGGAGGTTTAAAAGCTCCCCAGGTGATTCTAAAATGCAGCAAAGTGTGATAACCATTGAACTAGAGGAAAGACAAGATAAGGACATACTGGCGTGATTGCTTATGTGGGCAAAAATGCAGGGTGATTTGACCTGCAAAGTCAGCAAGTTACTTCACCAAAGTATGCATCAATTCTTAACCATCTACCCAGAGATTACTCTACGGGTGCTTATCTAAGCACCTCATAGGATGGGCGAGCTTCACCAGCATGGTGGCTAGCATCCTTTCTAGTCTGACCCACTGAACAAGCTAAATTTCCTTGGGATAAAGAACAACTATACATATGATAGGCGGATTTTCTACAGAGATAATTTTCTCCACTCACAAACCAGTGACCCTCCAATTCCCCCGTGTCCATCACAGTAAAAGGGCCATCAGTCCCCTGCATCCGACCTCTCTTCTCCATTCCTACTGCTGCAACCCCCTCTCAGGCTCCCACATCCTCACAACACACACCTCACGCACAAGAGCCTTTCGGGTAGGCTCCCAGCTTAAAGGTCTGGCTCTCCCAAGCCATCTGCTCATGGTTTGCAAATTAATGTTTCTCCAGCCAGATTCGTCACATCAAGCCCTGAATAAATGTCTTGGAGCACTGCTTTTTGCCCTGCAGCCTGGAAGAGGATGAGAGAGGCGCCAACTCTACTGGGTGTGTAGATGACCCGGAGTCTCCACAGCCTCGGTGAGCCTCATCAGTGTAGACTACACTGTGCCATTTCATTGCATGACCACATAAAGGAAAGCTCGTGGGATAAATGGATCACAAGACAAAGTATTTTTAAAAGCAGCTACAGAGAACTGGAAATGTTTTATCAAATTTCTTGACACAGTATTTGGTAACTATAATCTAAATCTGCCACAAACCACCCTCAATTGCATTAAACTATAATAATCCATTGATGTTAAACCACTTTACATGTTTTGTAATATTAAAGTCATTTAACCAATATTTAAGCTTTTAGTTTTTATACTAAATGGCAAATTTGGTCAGTCTCAGGCATGTGCTTACCATTTTGTTCATCCAGCTCATTCCCAATTTCCTGCCCCATCTGTTTCTGGCGACTTATGATGGAGGAAAGGGCATCAAGGCCCGCGTCCTGTTCTGAAAGAAAAAGAAAAACAATTACCTAACTACAAGCCAAAGGGAAACGATTTAAAGTCCAGAAATATACCCAGGTATGTAACACAATTCAATATATGATAAAAGTAACATTTTAAATCAGTCAGGAAAAGAGAAAAACAGTTAACATTATTGGAAAAAAAATTTTTTTAATTAAATACCTACCTCATGCCTTGACCTAAAATAATTTCCAGATGACTTACATTTTTAAGTAATAAAAATGAAGCAATATAAACTTTGACTATAGAAATGTTTAAATTTTCTAATACTAACACATAAAGAGCATGTACAATCAACAGAAAGACTTAATATTCCAATTTTTTTAAATGGGCAAAGGATCTAGACAGGAAACTCACAAAAGAACAAGAGAAAATAAACAAATAAAAGCTCTGACATCACTACTAATTTTTTTTAAATACTGATAAAAAATAATAATGGATTTTTTTTTGACTTACCAGATTTGTAAGGAATATAAAGAATGCTAATACCCAGGGTTAACTGAAGTGTGAAGAACAAGAAGCTCCTAACTACTGTGTAATGGGAGAGAGTTAATACACCTTTCTAGAAAGCAAACTGTGCCTACCTTTTTATCTATCAATTCTATGTCTAGGAATGTATGTAAGAAAACATTCAGATAGTACACAGTGGGGTATACATAAGGATATTCTTTGAAACACTGCTTCCTGTGCTGGTCATCAATTTATTGCCTCTTAACTCCAAATTCACCCTTTTTGACTGATCTGTGAAAATGGATCTGGAGCCTTTAAATATTTTTTCTTTGCCAGCTTTGTCAGCAGAGGAGACTGCAGAGACGTTACAGGAGGAAAGGGTTTGCTTCCTGCCTCCAGCCTGCTCTGTCGCCAGGCTCCTGCAGCGCCTACAGCTTCTTCAGCATCCAGCTCCTTCAGTGTCCAGAACCAGCAGCACCCACAGGCCAGCAACCTCTCCCGACACAGCCCTCCTTGGGCAGTTTTATAACAGAGGGCCTCCAGTTAGACACTTTCCCATCAACAGTATTCCCTAGGACCCTAGAGGGCAGCTTTCTAGCACATTCCACCGGCTTGGCTCAGCTGGGCACCAGGGTGACTTCTCTGAAATCCAGTGACCCCAGCTGTGTCCTCTTCAGTAACATCTGTGCCTCAACCCCGGCCGCGGGGCGCTTCCTCGGGCCTCTATCTCGGCGGAGGGCTGCTGACTACACCTCACCTGCTATTTCTGTTCTCTCTCTCTCTTGCCAGTGGATCCCTCATTACTCTAATTTCCTGTTATAGTTAGTAATTCTGTATGTTAAACTTTCCCTGTTCAAATTTTTCTCCTGATTAGACCCAGACTGATGCATTAATAATAGTGAAAAATAGGAAACCACCTAAACGCCCAAACAAAAGGATCTGTTTAAAGACTTAGAGCGTATCGACACAGTAAAACACTATGTAGCCATTAAAAGTGATATTGCACGTGTCTATTTTAAAATTGACAAAAGTTCATGAGATGTTATTAAGTTAAAAAGCGGGATACAGAACAATGTGTAGTAAAATAGCATTTTTGTTTTAAAAAATGAAAATGTATTACTTTTCTAAATTTTGAAAATTTAAAGAGAAAAGAACTCAAGTAACTCAAGATTCTTCCTTTAAAATTTGATTTTTTTTTTTTTTTTAAACTAGGCAATCTCAGTGATCTCTTTGTAAGAACCTTTTCCCTTTGCTTTCAGGTGCCCGGGGAAGCGCATTCGGAGGCTGAGTCTAATGACTCTTTCTGCGCAAGCAATACGCCAGATGAAGGCAACACGCTGCTTCAGCTTCGCTTGTTGACAGTTCTTAAAACAACTGTTTCACGTAAAGGAATATCGACAAAAGCAGAAATCACAAAGGTCTTCTTACCCAAGATCACATGAACATTTACTTATATTTTTTGCCTAGTCTTTTGATGGAATTAAGCCATTACACTTAACTCGTTAATTCATCTGGAATTTATTTAAACTAATGGTGTGAGGTAAGGACCCTTTAGTGACATTTTTTGACACTACATACTTTTTTAACCATACAAATGACCTGCTGTCTCCAGGGATCGTTCCAAGGGACCATTTTATAGCAAAATCACTTTATAATGAGGTCCTTTTGGTCTTTAGTAACAACCTCTTGGATGGCCTCCAAGATAAATCTATCATCAACCTCGTGCTGCTCTAGGATGACTGATGTTATAGTAAAGTTCCAAATGCATCCCAAGAAGAATCCGTATATAGGACTGAGGGTCAAGTGTCAACACAAATTAAAAGGTAAGACAATTTAAAAAGAGGAGAGGAGACGGGGCTGGCCCCGTGGCCGAGTGGTTAAGTTCGCGTGCTCCGCTGCAGGCGGCCCAGTGTTTCGTTGGTTCGAATCCTGGGCGCGGACATGGCACTGCTCATCAAACCACGCTGAGGCAGCGTCCCACATGCCACAACTAGAAGGACCCACAACGAAGAATATACAACTATGCACCGGGGGACTTTGGGGAGAAAAAGGAGAAAAATAAAATCTTTAAAAAAAAAAAAGAGGAGAGGAGATGCTTCTACAGTTTTCAGTTATGAAAAGAATCATTAAAGTTATAAAGCTGCTTTATCTAGTAGAGACATAGACTATGAATGAAAAATACCTACATTGCACTCTTTTCTCTCAACCTTGACTCACTGTCTGACGTAACTACCTAAAGGTTCTCTAATACAAAACAGAAAGAGGGCTAAAAATTCTGCTCCACTCAAATCATTTCTACAAGAATTTAGCACCTCCTCACTATGGTTAAGTGCTATGATAAATTTGCATTCCATAATCCAAAGACATAGGAGGTCCAGATGACTGAGATGCTGTGTATGTAATATTAATATTGATGACCTGAGCATCTCCAAGTCCTAGAGCAGCATTTCTAAGGGGAGGTGGTATGATCACCTTAGATACAACAAGCAAAATAAAATGATGTTACTTGCAAAAAAATATAAACAATCAAGAACAAGGCAGTCATGCAGAACATATAAAACTACCATGATGTCATGATGATAGCTCATTACTATAATCTGCGCTACCCTATCACATAACCCAAGTTATTGTCTCACAATAGATCATTTGCAACATACCCACACTCTACTAATCATCCTTCAATTTTATAATGGTGTTAATTTTAAAAAATGGATGACCATTGTGCTACGCAGAATAATGGCCCCCTAAAGATGTCCACATCCCAATTCCTGGAACCTGTGAATATGTGACCTAACATGACAAAAGGAACTTTGCAGATGTGATTGAGATTAAGGTATTTGAGAGGGGAGATTATTCTGGATTGTCCAGGTGGGCCCAATGTAATCATAAGAGTCCTTAAAACAGAGAACCTTTCCCAGCTGTAATCAGAGGGAGATATGAAGAAGGGTCAAGGGTCAGAGAGATGCAACTTGCTGGCTTTGAAGACTGAAGAAGGGAACCATGAGCCAGTGGGTAGCCTCTAGAAGCTGGAAAACGCAAGGGAATGAATTCTTCCCAGGAGCTTCCAAAATGGAACCCAGCCCTGCCAATGCCTTGATCTTAGCCCAGTGAGACCCATATTGCACTTCTGACCGACAGAATTATAAGACAATAAATTTGTAGCTTAAGTGACAAAGTTTGTACTAATTTATCACAACAGCAATAGAAAACTAATACAATCATTCTCTGAAAATCCCTTTGGAATAATTAGGTGTTTGGATACTTCCTATCTTTAGACATTCAGAAAAACCATCTTCTAACTAAGTATCATGTAATTGTGGGAGGACTATCTAGTGGCTGTAGATTAAAAATAAAACGACAGTCATCATAAAGTATTCTTGCCAAAAATAACAAACTTGATTCTGATCAAGCCACTAAATCTAACTAACAATTTACAGAAAATATGTGGGATAGAGAAATATGTTCAACAATCTATGGGATACAAATAGCAAGATCTAGATAGCGGGAAACTAGAGGACAAATGACCCTGTTTCTTCAACCAAGAAACTGCCAAGAAAAAAAGAGAGTTGGCAAAGGTACCTATCTATTAAAGAAACTTCAGGGACATATCAATTAGTTGCAACGTACAGACTATATTCAGATCCTGAATTGAACAACCTAAGAGAAACATCATAGGACCATCTGGGAAATCTGAACACTGACTGGAGATTTGATTATACTAAGGAAATACTGTTAATTTGTTAAGGGGGATAATGGCATTGTGATTATATATTTTTTTAAAACAGTCCTTATCTTTTACAAACATACTTTAGAGATATATTCTGGAATATTGACCAATGAAATTATATAATATCTTGGATTTGCTTCAAAATTAATCCAGGGGATGGGCAGGTGGGTAGACATACAGATGAAACAAGATTGGCTATGAGTTGATAACTGCTGGAGCAAGTGATGGGTAAAACGGAATCATTATCTTACTCTCTCTGCTTCTATATGCTTGAAATTTTCCACAGCAAAAGATTATCAACATTTTAACAAGCAAATAAAACAAAGGGATATTCCTGAGAGTTGCAACCTCAGGCCGCTGATTGAGCACATGACGAGAGCACCAAGGGCTGGGGCCATGTCTTCTTTTCCTATGTCTTTGCCTAGTTCTGAGCCCAACTGGTTGCATAGAGCAAGTACTTAATGAGTGGTGTTTAAATCAAAGAATGACCACAGAGGGTCCTCCAGGTTTGCAGAAGAAAGACATACCGTCTCTCCTAGACATACGGAAGGGCAGTAGGAGACAGCCTCCTCTGAGTTTAGGTAGTAGAAAAGTAATTGATGTTGTGCTGTCCAGTGCCCAGAGAGAAGCAATGGAAATTCTCATATTTAACATACAGAAGGAGTTCTCCTTGAATAAAAGGAAGTAAGGAACGAATGAGGAAAGGATTAGGTCAAGCTGGATAAAGCTAATCACTAAGTTGGGAAGACTCTTAGAGCAAGTTTTAAGAATACATGTTTTTATTTTTGTTTTTGTTTTAAGATTTTAGTAAAAGAATCATGGTCTAGGTGACAGCTACAAGAAAGGGCATCTTCAAAGAAAGTTGTGTGTGGGGGCCGGCCCGCGGCCGAGTGGCTGAGTTCGCCCGCTCCACTTTGGCAGCCCAGGGTTTCGCTGGTTCAGATCCTGGGCATGGACATGGCACTGCTCATCAAGCCATGCTGAGGTAGCATCCCACACAGCACAACCAGAGGCACTCACAGCCAGAATATACAACTATGTATTGGGAGGCTTTGGGGAGAAGAAGGGAAAAAAAGATTGGCAACAGATGTTAGCTCAGGTGTCCATCTTTAAAAAAAAAGAGAAGTGTGTGAAGTTATGATTGCAAGTGTTCAAAGATCACCTACTAAGATTTGCCAGTATAAAATGGAGTCCAGCTAGCCACCTCCACCACGACTATTTCACATGAAAATATTTAGAGACCTAAGAACAGAAATCTAAAACTAATGTACAACTTTCTACTAGAATCTAGAAAGAATATCTATAGAATAACGGCAAACACAGAGATAATTAAGAAACCCCACCAAAGAGACCTCCTGAGTAAAGGTAGAACGGTACTTCATGCCTTCTCCAGGGTCTGTCATTGACTCAGAGACAAAGGACTCAAAAAGCTACCTTCCTTTTCTCTCTCTCGTGGATTTTTGAGAAGACCCAGTTATTGTCATCACCCTGCTCATCTTCTGCCTAATGTCCATTTGTGTCTGAAATTACAGCTTACATAGCACAGAAGCCAAGACTGGCTAACTGGTTGTAATGAGGCCTAGCTTCTAGGTTAGGAAAGGAAGGCATTCATTGCCTCAAGTCTAAGTTCTACCAATAAACTGTTATTTTAGGGCGATTTGCAAAGCTTTTCTAAAGGTCAACGAAAGTACAGAAAGGCTAACAGATCCCATGGACGAAAGGAAGTTAGAAATGCCCTTCATGGTTCTTTATTTTATCTAGTGCAGGATCTGGCAATGAAGCCATGCCACAGCAACCTCAGCACATCACCAAGATTCTTGAGGCAGAGAAAAGGCTGATAAGGGTCTTATGTAAAGATTACTTCCGGTTTTGTGTTTATCCTTGAAAAACAGCTTGCTAAAAAAGCAAAGAGGGACACAGCATTTCAAAAGACAAAGGTAAGAGTAGAAAAACAAAGTGATCTGCAATACGTGCTGCTCCTCTCCTCTGCTCCTTCATCTCCACAAACCCCGCAGGCCAGCAGGCCTTCAGAGGGTGGGCATCTCAATAAGGATGCTGTCTGTTTTGGAGACTCAATGACAAAAACTTGCAGTTGGCATCCTCTCACACCCAACCTACAGCAATCTCTGAATGCAGCACCTTCTCAGTGACAGGGTTATTTTTTTTACTTGAAAACAGCCTTTCCCAGCAAAAAGCAACAACACTAGAAAAGTCATTAGTATTAGCTAGCAAGACATGCTTTTCAGGAACCATGAATCTTGAAGAATAAAGCACCGCAAATGAATGGTTGTGCTGTGTGTAAAGCCGTATTGCTCTTAATTTTTTCACTCTGCTTCAAATATGATAATGGGTAAAGTATGTTGAACTGAAGATATAAGGGAGGCAGTATCTCATTTACTGGGTAATTTCACTGTGACAAGGGAGTTCAAAATAGAATTAGACTTCTGCTTCTGGCCAAGATGGACTGACAGGGACCAGATTTACTTCTGGCCTGAAACAACTCAGGGAAAAAAACACAAAACCACAGGAAAAAAGTAAAACAACAATTTCAAGACACAGACGTCGGGAATTGAAGGACAGTGATCCCTGAGAGATAGGAAACAAACTACATGAGCTCTGATTGCCCCAGATTATTGTCTTGAGAGTTCCCAGGCTGTAGTGTGGGGAAGGGGGACACCAGGTGGGGCCGGCAGTCTCCCTGAGTTAAAAAGAATCCAAAGAGGTCAAGGTGGCTAGAGTATGTAGGGCACAGAACCAGAGAGGAGAGAGCTGCACAGAGAGAAAACTCCAGAGATTTTCACAGGGTCCACCTTGAGGCTTCATGTGAGCGTTGATCAGGCCGTGTGTGTGAGGAAACTAACGAAGGCTGGGGAAGGAACCACCTGAAAGGGTTAAGGGAATATCCTCTGAGCTCAAACAGGGCTGGACACAGTTCCTATTCCCACTGACCAATGGATTGAATTTTCTAATCAAAAGACAGAGTGGCTGGATGGATTAAAAAACAAGATCCAACAATATGCTGCCTCCAGGAGACTCATCTCAGCTCTAAAGACAAACACAGGCTTAGAGTGAAGGGATGGAAGATGATACTCCAAGAAAATGGCAAGCAAAAGAAAGCAGGTGTTGCCATACTTACATCAGACAAAGCCAACTTCGAGATTAAGAAAACAATGAAAGACAAAGAGGGGAATATATAATGATAAAAGGGAGATTCCACCAAGAGGAAATAACACTTACGAATATATATACACCCAACACAGGTGCACCAAAGTATACAAAGCAACTACTAACAGACCTAAAGGGAGAAACTGACAGTAACACAATAATAGGTGCGGATCTCAACATGCCACCTACATCAATGGATAGATCATCCAGACAGAAAGTCAACAAGGAAACACCGGCCTTAAATGAAACACTAGACCAGAAGGACTTAATACATATAGACCATTCCATCCAAAAACAGCAGAAGACACATTCTTCTCAAGTGTACGTGGGACATTCTCAAAGACAGACCATACGTTGGGAAACAAGGCAGTCCTCAATAAATTTAAGAAAACTGAAATCATATCAAGTATCTTTTCTGATCACAATGCTATGAAACTAGAAATCAACTACAAGGAAAACACTGGGAAAGGCACAAATATGCAGAGATTAAACAGCATGCTACTGAACAACCACTGGATCAATAAAGAAATCAAAGGAGAAATCAAAAAATACCTGGAGACAAGTGAAAATGAAAACACAACATACCAACTCTTATGGGATGCAGCAAAAGCAGTGCTAAGAGGGAAATTTACAGCAATACAGGTCTACCTTAGCAAACAAGAAAAATCTCCGGTAAATAACCTTAAACTACATCTAACAGAACTAGGAAAAGAAGAGCAAACAAAGCCCAAAGTCAGCAGGAGGGAAATAATAAAAACTAGAGCAGAAATAAATAAAATAGGGACTATAAAAACAATAAAAAGGATCAATGAAACCAAGAGCTGGTTCTTTGAGAAGATAAACAAAACTGATAAAAATCTTTAGCCAGATTCACTAAAAAAGGAAGAGAGAGGATGCAAATAAAATTAAAAATGAAAGAGGAGAAATTACAACAGATACCACAGAAATACAAAGGATTACAAGAGAATACTATGAAAAACTATATGCCAACAAATTGGATAACCTAGAAAAAACAGATAGATTCTTAGACTCATATAACCTCCCAAAACTAAATCAGAAAGAAATAGAGAATCTGAATAGACCAAACACAAGTAAAGAGATGGAAACAGCAATCAAAAACCTCCCAAAAAACAAAAGTCCAGGACCAGATGGCTTCTCTGGAGAATTCTACCAAACATTCAAAGAAGATTTAGTACCTATCCTTCTCAAACTACTCCAAAAAACTGAAGAAGATGGAACACTTCCTTACTCATTCTATGAAGCCAACATTACCCTGATACCAAAACCAGACAAAGAAGGAAAATTACAGGCCAATATCTCTAATGAACATAGATGCAAAATCCTTAACAAAATATTAGCAAATCTAATACAGAAATACATTAAAAAGATGGTACATTATGATCAAGTGGGATTTATACCAGGGACACAGGGAGAGTTCAACATCCACAAATCAATCAACGTGATATACCACATTAACAAAATGAGGAATAAAAATCACATGATCATCTCAACAGATGCAGAGAAAGCATTTGACGAGATCCAACATCCATTTATGATTAAAAAAAAAAACCCTAAATAAAATGGGCATAGAAGGAAAGTACCTGAAAATAATAAAGATCATATATGACAAACCCACAGCCAACATCATACTTAAGGGTGAAAAACTGAAAGCCATCCCTCTGACAATAGGAACAAGAAAGGGTGCCCACTCTTGCCACTCCTATTCAACACAGTACTGGTGGTTTGGGCCAGAGAAATTAGGCAAGAAAAAGAAATAAAAGGTATCCAAATTGGAAAGGAAGAAGTCAAACTCTCACTACTTGTGGATGACATGATTCTATACATAGAAAATCCTAAAGAATCCACAGAAAATGCTTAGAAATAATTAACCACTACAGCAAAGTTTCAGAGTACAAAATCAACCTCCAAAAATCAGTTGCATTGGGGCCAGCCCTCGTGGCCTAGTGGTTAACTTCAGTGCACTCTGCTTCAGCAGCCCGAGTTCAGTTTCTGGGCATGGCCTTCACCACTGGTCTATCAGTGGCCATGCTGTGACAGCAGGTCACATACAAAAACAGAGGAGGACTGGCAACAGATCTTAGCTCAGGGAGACTCTTCCCCAGGAAAAAAAAGGAATGAGTTGCATTCCTATACATTAATAACAAACTAGCAGAAAGAGAAGTCCATAACACAATCCCATTTACAATCACAACAAAAAGAATAAAATATCTAGGAATAAATTTAACCAAAAAAGTGAAAGATGTATATACTGAAAACTATAAGACATTATTGAAAGAAACCGAAGAAAACATAACAAATGGAAAGATATTCCATGCTCATGGATTGGAAGAATAAACATAGTTAAAATGTCCACATTACCTAAAGTAATCTACAGATTCAATGCAATCCCAATCAGAATCCCAATGACATTCTTCACGGAAATAGAACAAAGAATCCTAAAATTTGTATGGAAGAACAAAAGACCCCAAATAGCCAAAGCAATCCTGAGAAAAAAGAACAAAGCTGGAGGCATTACAATCCCTGACTTCAAAATATACTACAAAGCTATAGTAATATGGTACTGGCACAAAAATAGACACACAGATTAATGGAACACAATTGAAAGCCCAGAAATAAAACCACACATCTATGGACAGCTAATCTTCAACAAAGGAGCCAAGAACATACAATACAGAAAGGAAAGTCTCTTCAATAAATGGTGTTGGAGAAAACTGGACAGCCACACACAAAAGAATTAAAGTAGACAATTATCTTTCACCATATACAAAAATTAACTCAAAATGGATTAAAGACTTGAATAAACCATAAAACTCCTAGAAGAAAAATAGGCACTACACTCTTTGACATCAGTCTTAGCAGCATCTTTTCGAATACCATGTCTACTCAGGCAAGGGAAACAAGAAAAAATAAACAAATGGGACTACATCAAACTAAAAAACTTCTGCAAGGCAAAGGAAACCAGGAACAAAACAAAAAGACAACCCACCAACTGGGAAAAAATTTTGCAAATCATATATCCAACAAGGGGTTAATTCCCAAAATACATAAAGAACTCAACCAACTCGACAACAAAAAAAACAAACCATGAAATCAAAAAAGGAGTAGAGGATATGAAGAGACATTTTCCTAAAGAAGATTTACAGATGGCCAACAGGTATGTGAAAAGATGTTCAACATGACTAATTATTAGGGAAATACAAATCAAAACTACAATGAGATACCTCACACCTGTCAGAACAGCTATAATTAACAAGAGAATAAATAACAAGTGTTGGAGAGGATGTGGAGAAAACGGAATTCTCAATCACTGCTGGTGGGAATGCAAACTGGTGCAGCCACTATGGAAAACAGCACGGAGATTTCTCAAAAAACCAAAAATAGAAATATCGTATGATCCAGCTATTCCACTATTAGGTATTTATGCAAAGAATATGAAATCAACAGTTCAAAAAGATTTATGCACCCCTATGTTCATTGCAGCATTATTCATAAGAGCCAAGACATAGAAGCAACCCATCATCATCAATGGATGACTGGGTAAAGAAGATGTGGTAAATATATACAATGAAATACTACTCAGCCATAAAACAAAGACAAAATTGTGCCATTTGTGACAACATGGATGGACCTTGAGGGTATTATGCTAAGTGAAATAAGTCAGACAGAGAAAGACAAACATTGTATGATTTCACTCATGTGGAAGATAAATAAAACACATAGATAAGGAGAACAGATTAATGGTTACCAGAAGAAAATAGGGTAGGGAGAGGGCGAAAGGGGTAAAGGGGCAGATGCATATGCTGACAGATAAAATCTAGACTATTGGTGGTGAACACGATGCAATCTATACAGAAACTGAAATAGAATAATGTGAAATACATGAAATATAGACAATGTTAAAAGCCAATATGACCTCAATTAAACTAAAAAAAAAGAAAGCAGAAGTAGCTATATTAATTTCAGACAGAGCAGACTTCAAAGCAAATAAAGTTATCAGGCATAAAGAGGGGCATTACATAACAATAAGGTAATCAATTCTCCAAAAACACATATCAATTCCTAACATGTATGCACCTAATAACAGAGCATCAAACTACATGAGGCAAAAAGTGATAGAACTGCAAGAAGAAACAGATGAATACACTATCATAGTTGGAGTCCTCAACAAAAGTTATGAGAAACAGACAGACCCAGCAGGCAGGAAATCAGTAAGAACATAACTAAACTCAGCAATACCATCAATCAACAGGATATAACAGACATCTACAGATTACTTCATTAAACAACAGCAGAATAAACATTCTTCTCAAGCTTACATGGAGCATTTACCAAGACAGACCACATTCCAGGCCATAAAACACACCTTAACAAATTTAAAAGAATAGAAATCATACAGTGTCTGCTCTCAGACTACAATGGAATTAAACTAGAAATTAATAACGGAAAGACAACTGGAAAATCCCAAAATATATGGAGATTAAACAACATACTACTAAATAACACACGTCAAAGAAATCTCAGGAGAAATTTTAAAATGTTTTGAACTAAATGAAAATGAAAACACAACTTATCAAAATTTATGGGATGCAGTAAAAGGCATGTATAGAGGGAAATTTATAGCACTGAATGCATATATTAGAAAAGAAAGATCTAAGATCAATAATCTAAGTTTCCACTTTAAGAAAATAGAAAAAGAAGAGCAAATTAAATCCAAAGTAAGTAGAAGAAAAGAAACATTAATTACAGCAGAAATCAATGAAACTGATAACAGAAAATCAACAGAGAAACCAAAGCTGGTTCTTTGAAAAGATCAATAAAATCAATAAGCCTCTAACCAAGCTAACTAAGAAAAAAAGGGGACACAAATTAACAAATTACCAATATTAGTAATGAAAGAAGAAATATCACTGCAGATCTCATGGACATTAAAAGGATAATAAAGAAATATTATCAACAACTCTATGCCTGCAAATTGATAACCTAGATAAAATGGACCAATTCCTTGAAAGACACAAGCTGCCAAAACTCACAGGAAATAGACAATCTGAATAGACCTATATCTCTTAAAGAAATTGAATTAACAATTAATAACCTCCCAAAACAGAATGGACCAGGCCCAGAAGGGTTGGTTCACTGGTAAATTCTACCAAACATTTAAGGAAGAAATTATACCAATTCTCTACCATCTCTTTCAGAGGACAGAAGCAGAAAGAATACTTCCTAACTCATTCTATGAGGCCAACATTATCCGAATACTAAAACTAGACAAAGACATTATAAGAACCAGACCAATATCACTCATGAACATAGATGCAAAAATCCTCAAAAAATATTAGCAAATCAAATCTAACAATGTATAAAAAATACTACACACCACGACCAAGGGGGATTTATCCCAGGTATGCAAGGCTGGTTCAACATTCAAAAATCAGTTAATGCAATCCATCTCATCTGCAGGCTAAAAAACAAAAATCACATGATCACATCACTAGATGCAGAAAAAGTATCTGACGAAACCCAACATCCATTAATGATAAAACTCTTAGTAAACCAGGAAGAGTGGGAAACTTCCTCAACTTGGTAAAGAACACCTACAAAAACCTCACAGCTAACATCTTACTTAAATGCTGAGAAAGTCAAAGCTTTCCCACTAAGATCAGGTACAAGGCAAGGATGTCCCCTCTCACCACTCCTTTTCAACACTGTAGTGAAAGTTCTAGCTAATGCAATCAGACAAGAAAATAGAATAAAAGGTAAACAGACTGGGAAGAAAGAAATAAAACTTACTTTGTTTGCAGATGACATGATCATCTGTGTAGAAATCTAAGAGCATCAACAAAAATATCTTCTGAAACTTAATAAGCAACTACAGCAATGTTGCAGGACACAAGGTTAATATACAAAAGTCAATCATTTTCCTTTATACCAGCAATGAAAAAGTGGGATTTGAAATTAAAAACATAATACCATTTACATTAGCACCCCAAAAGTGAAATAGGTGTAAATCTAACAAAAACGTACGAGATCTATATGAGGAAAACTACAAAACTCTAATAAATGGAATCAAAGAAGAACTAGATAAATGGAGAGATACTACATGTTTATGGACAGAAAGACTCAGTGTTGTCAAGATGTCAGTTCTTCCCAACTTGATCTATAGATTCAATGCAATTTCAATCAAAATTCCAGCAAGTTATTTTGTCATTATTGACAAACTCATTCTAAAGTTTATATGAAAAGGCAAAAACCCAGAATAGCCTACACAATATTGAAGGAAGAAAACAAAGTTGGAGGACTGACACTACCTGACTTCAAGATTTACTATAAAGTTACAGAAATACAGTAATGTAGTAAGAGAGTGTGACTTTGGATATGGTAATGACATTTTTTTAATTCACTGGTTCCTTCTTTGACGCTCTTATTTTCCTCATGTAGATCCACATGTCTGATCTGTATTATTTTCCTTCTCGCTAAAGAATTTTTAAAACATTTCTTGCAAGGCAGATCTACCGGCAACAAATTCCCTCAATGTCTGTTTGTCTAAGAAAGTCTTTATTCCTCCTTCAGTTTTGAAGGATAATTTCACAGGGTACAGAATTCTAGGTTGGTGAGTTTTTTCTTACAACACTAAATATTTCACTCCATTCTCATTTGCATGATTTGAGAATTCAGATGTAATTTTTATCCTTGTTTTCCTATAGTGAGGTGTTTTTTTCTTGTAGCTTCTTTCAGAAATTTTTCTTTATCTTTGATTTTCTATAATTTGAAAATAGTAAGCCTAGATGTAGTTTTGTTTGGTATTTATTCTGCTTGGTGTTCTCTGAGTTTCTTAGGTCTGTGGTTTGATATCTGACATTAATTTGGGGGAAATTCTCAGTCACTGTTTCAAATATTTCTTTGGTTCTTCTCTCTCTTTATTCTCCTTCCAGTATTTCCATTGCACATATGCTACACCTTTTGTAGTTGTCCCACAGTCCCTGGATATTTTGTTCTGTTTTGCTCAGTCTGTCTTCTCTTTGCTTTCCAGTTTTGGAGGTTTCTATTGAGATATCCTAAAGCTCAGAGGCTCTTTCCTCAGCTGTGTCCCGTCTACTAAGAAGCCCATCAAAGGCATTCTTCATGTCTGTTACAGTGTTTTTGATCTCTATTTCTTTTGGGTTCTTTCTTAGGATTTCCATCTCTCTGCTTACACTGCTCATCTGTTCTTCAATGCCGTCTACTTTATCCATTAGAATCCTTAGCATATTAATCATAGTTCTTTTAAATTCCTGGTCTGATAATTCCAACATCCCTGCCATGACTGATTCTGATGCTTGCTCTGTCTCTTCAAATTACCTTTTTTTGCCTTTTGGTATGCCTTTGTAATCTTTTCTCAAGAGCCAGACAGATGTACAGATAGAAGGAACTGCTGTAAACAGGCCTTTAGCAAAATGTGGTGCTAAGGTGTGGGGTGAGTGGGAGTGTCTCACGGTCCTGTGATTAGGTCTCAGCCCTTTAGTGAGCCTACGCCTCTGGACTGTGAACTTAAGAAGTGTTTCATAGCTTTTTCCTTCCTCCCTTAGGTGGGACAGATGGCTAAGGGGCTGGAGTTGGCCATTTCTTTTCTCCCAGGTCAGTTAGGCTCTGATAATACCCCAGCAGGTTAGGCTCTGGTTAACTAGTTACTCCTGAGGGCAGACCTTGTTAAGAAGAACAGAGTGCTCTGCTTATTCCAAAATGGTTCCTTTCTTCCTCTGTCGGAAGCACGAGAGGATTTTTCTCTGATAGTTGCTGTGAGAACCTGGTCGAGCTCCTGGAGGCAAATCTCACTAAACTGTGGGGACTGATCTATGACTGGGTTCCCTGGAATCTTTAACTCTCAGACTTGTCCACACTGAGCCTCTGGCAATTCGTCAATTACAGTGCAGGTTTTCCTATCCAGCACGGGTTCCCACACTGGTTTCTGCTTGGAAGTCTTTGCTCCAGTAAGCTGTGACTCTCTGTTATTCACTTGTCTGTCTCTCCTATCTTGCGTGAAGCAATCTGCCCTGTGCCCTCCCCTCTCTAATAAATCCAGGAAGAGTTGCTGGTTTTCTAATTTGTTCTGCTTATTACTGGTTGTTAGGATGGAGTGGCAACTTCTCAGGTCCTTACATGCAGAACAGGAAACTGGAAGTCTGGCAGAGACTTTTCAGATACACCACCAAAAGCATGGTCCATGAAAGAAATAATTGATAAGCTGGACTTCATTAAAATTTAACACTTCTGCTCTATGAAAGATAGTCAAGAAAATGAGAAGGCTTAGACTGGAAGAAAACATTTGCAAAAGACATATCTAACAAACGACTGCTCTCCAAATTATACAAACAACTCAGTGGGCCAAAGACCTTAACAGACACCTCACCAAAGAAGATCTATAGATGGCAGATTAAGTATGTGAAAAGATGCTCCACATCACGTCATTAGAGAAATGTAAATTAAACCATGAGATACCACTACATATCTATTAGAATGGCCAAAATCTTGAAATTGACAACATCAAATGCTGACGAAGATGTGGAGCATGGAATTCTCATTCATTGCTGGTGGGAATGCAAAATGGTACGGCCACTTTGGAAGATAGTTTGGCAGTTTCTTACAAAACTAAACAAACTCTTCCCATATGATCCAGCAATCACACTCCTTAGTATCTACCCAAAGAGTTGGAAACTTATGTGCACACAAAAACATGCACACAGATATTTACAGAAGCCTTGCTCATAATTGCCAAAATTTGGAAGCAACCAACATGTCCTTCAGTAGTGAATAGACAAAGGTGGTACATCCAGACAATGGAATATTATTCAGCATCAAAAAGAAATGAGCTATCAAGCCATGAAAAGGCATGGAGGAAACTTAAATGCATATTACTAAGTAAAAGAAGCCAATCTGGGGCTGGCCCAGTGGCCTGGTGGTTAAGACCGCGCGTTCTGCTTTGGCAGCCCAGGGTTTGCAGGTTCAGATCCCTGGCTTGGCCCAACACACTGCTCATCAAGCCATTCTGTGGCAGCATCCCACATACAAAATAGAGGAAGACTGGCACAGATGTTAGCTCAGGGCCAATCTTGCTCACCAAAAAAAAAAAGACACACAACAACAAACAGCCAATCTGAAAAGGCTACATACTGTATGATTCCAACTACATGACATTCTGGAAAAGGTAAAACTATGGAAACAGTAAAAAGATCAGAGGTTACATAGGGTTGGGGGGGCAGGAAGGGATAAATAGGCAGGGCACAGAGAATTTTTAGGGCAGTAGAAATACTCTATGTTACTATGTTACTATGTGGCAGTAGAAATACTCTATGTTAATGATGGATATGTGTCATTATATATTTATCAAAACTCAAGAGTGAACCCATTTTTTCTGTTTTGGTGACTGCTTGCTGGTACACTAAGCACAGTAAGCACACAGGCGCACAGGGAAATTGGAGAGAGAAAAGTGTAATATTTTGTATTTTATCGAAAGCATCAATACAATCATCACAGGAAAAAAAATTAGGACTATGTTGGGCACAACTCACATATAAAATAGAGGAAGACAGGCACGGATGTAGCTCAGGGACCATCTTCCTCAAGCAAAAAGCGGATGATTAGCAACAGATGTTAGCTCAGGGCTACTCTTCCTCAGCAAAAAAAAAGTTAAACATCCACCTATTATATGACTCAGTCATTCCACTAGTAGGTATTTACCTAAGAAAAATGAAAATTTATGTCCATACAAAGATTTGCACAAGAACGTTCATGGCGGTTGTATTTGTAACAGCGAAATACTCATCAACAAGTGGAATGGATACACAGATTGGGGGAAATTCGCACAATGGAATGCTGTTCTGCAAGATGACAATGAACTACTAAGCCACGCAACAACGTGGATGAGTCTTAAAATAATTATGCTTAGATAAAGAAGCCAGAACCCCTCCTCCCAAAAAGAGTACACACTATGATTCCATTCCTATAGAATTACACAAAATAGAAGCTAATTTACAGTGACAGAAAGCAGGTCAGCAGCTGTCTGTGGGTTGGGGGAGGGACGACAGTAAGAATTACAAGAGACAAGAGGAAAGCTTTTGGGAATAATGATTATGTTCATTATTTTCATTGAGGTGATGGTTTCACAGGTGTATACCGATGTCAAAGCTTACTGAATCACACACTTCAAATATATGCTATTTATGATACTGTGAATTATACCTCAACAAACCTGTTTTTAAAAAGTAGAATTAGAAAGAATAAAATATCTTTTTTTTTTTTAGGAAGATTAGCCCTGAGCTAACATCTGCAGCCAATCCTCCCCTTTTTGCTGAGGAAGACTGGCCCTGAGCTAACATCCATGCCCATCTTCCTCTACTGTATATGTGGGATGCCTCCCACAGCATGGCTTGACAAGCAGTGCCACGTCCGCACCCAGGATCCAAAATGGCGAACCCCAGGCCACGGAAAAGCGGAATGTGCAAACTTAACCATTGCGCCACTGGGCTGGCCCAGAAAGAATAAAATATCTTAACACTAACATGAAAAAATGACCATGACACATATTTAAAAGAAAAAAAAAGCTGTGCAATTACACAGCATGATCCTATTTATGCAAAATATGTGCGCTTAAACTGAATAAACGTATGTATATGTATAGAAAAAAAGCCTGAGGAAATACATACTGATTTGTTTACAGTTTGAGATTAGAGAAGTAATCTGGGGAGCTTTTCATTATACATATCCCTACATTGTCTGACCTTTGTATAACAATCACGCATTGCTTCTGAAATTGAAAAAACTGAAGAAGGTAAAAAAATAATGAGCAGATTTAAAAGCCACTGGGCAAGATGAACTTGGACATAAAATCCAAACTGACTTATTTTATATGAGAAAAAGACAGAGTCCTGTATTTGGAGAATAATTCCCAATTGTGGAGAAAAGGAAGGAGCACCTGTCCAGATTCCCCGGGGCTTATCAGATACAGAGCTGCGCATGCTCTCTCTCTCCCAGGAGAGAATCACTACCTCCACGAGCTACCTCAACGGGTGACATCATTTGTCTATTCCTCAGGTATCCTGAAGCACAAAACTGCCAAGGGCTTTAAAAGACCAACTGTTCTCCATCTGATTTTCAATGTGCATAAGGAGCATACAAGGCTGTAGTAAAAACATGACAAGGTTTCGGAGCCCACACTCCTTGGTATGCAGTACCTTGGATGATTTTCTGCTGCTGCTGCCGGATTTCATCAAAACCCAGGCCTCTGGTCTCCTCTGGCTCCTCGAAGAGCCAAGGGTTGGGTACTCCTCGCTTAGCCCCTCCAGTCATCAGGCTGGACCTAAGAAAAAGATTAAATGCAATACATAACTCAAAAAACATAGCTCCACTGAAAATTACTCCCACAAGTACAGAGGGGGCCAGCCTTGCGTGCTTGGAAATTCAATTCAACCACAATTTATTGCATCCTTAGTTTACGCCAACAATTGTGTTCAGCGCTGGAAGAGATACAAGGACGAATAAAGCAGAAGCCTAGTCCCCCAGAGAATTACAGCCTGTTAAGGAGACTATCGCAGCATGTAATACTCTTGCTAATCCTCCAAGACAACATTTGAGTCAATAATCATAAATGAGGGTCTTATATTTCAAAAACTCAAGGCCAAATGGAAGCAGTCTTTTCATTGGAACAAGTTTGTCTCATAGGCTATGTGACACCTAAGGCACAAATATTATTTCTCAGGAAGATAGCAATGGTGCAACTATAGATTATGGCATTAAAAAATGACCATAAAATTTCTTATTAAAGTATATTTGGTTGCTCACAGATACAAACACACACAGGTTTTCAAATCCAATTTTATGAATATAATGTAGCATTCAGAACATAAACAGTCAATCTCAACTATCAATCCTAACCTTTACTCCCTCTAGCAACCAATACGGCCCTTCTAGAAGCACCAGATATATTGATCTCCTTGCTGTCTGAAGAATAGGGAACACACGTTTTTGGCTTCAGTCCCCATGTTTGTAGAATTCCTCCCATCTTGAGCATCTCTTCTCTTGTCCCCACCCGCTCACATTCTGTCCAACCTGCAAGGACCATCTTGTTCATGAGACCAGCTCTGTCCACTCAATCCGGACACGAACACTCACTCACTTTAAGAGTATGGTTCATAGGATTCATAAAAATGATTATAACAACGATGGTGACATAACAGCAGTAGCAGTAACAATAACAGCTAACATGTATTAAGCATTCACTATGTACAGGCACAGCTCCAAGTGATTTATACAGATTCACTCACATCTCCATTATTTGTCATTCTCCTGGCCCTTTTCACATCTCTCGTATTATCTAGAAATAACTGCTACCCTATTGCTCAACCTTTTACATAGATAAGCCTCATGCCTACTAAATGGAAGGCAGGAACGGAAAATGCCCCTTGACTAGACTGCACACTGCTCCCCAACACGGAGTGAACGGCTGTCAGTGTGAGCTCCAACCCTGGCTCCACTGCCTACCAGCAATATAGGAACAGCAACATCTGCCTCAAAGGCTGCTGGGGAGTACATAAAATAATTCATTTATTCAAAAACCATTACCTTAGTACTTACATGTGGTAGGCACTGTTCTCATCAATGGGGATGAGGAAGAAATAGAATGTAGACAAAATAGACCAAAATCTCTCCCCCTACAAAGTATAAATTCTTGTTATGGGTGTTGCTCTTATTCTGGTTGAGGGCAACAATGTGCAAAATGTGTGCAAAATGCTTAATGCAGTGCTTGGAAGATAATAACCTTTCAATAAATGTTAATTATTGTCATTTTACCAATTACTGTGGGAAGCACTGAAATATTATTTAAAAATAAGTATACTCCAAAGGCAATATTAATTTCATTTTTAGTTTAGCACTATAAAACCTAGACAAGAATATGATATGTGTCAAGAAACAAACCCATGCAAAACTGGAAGAAAATTTTTCCTTTGACTAAGATTTTAAACCACAGAGCTGGTCTCCCTGCTTGAGTGTACTAACGTGCCAAACAGAAGGAAGACTTTCTTCCACTTTATCAAAAAAGGCAAATGCGCTTCTTTAAAGCCTTACTTGGTTGGCCTCAAGTATCTAAAATGTCAAGATTTTGGATTGATTCTCTATAATAATCTTTCAATTTCACTTAGCTTTGGAGACAGGGAAAGAAAGCAATGGAAAGAGGAAAGAAAGAAGGAAGTTTACAATCAAAGTAAACCCCTTAACTCTTATACTGTCTTGCAAGGGCCAGCTCTTGATCAAAACAGGAGTCATGGGATGTTGCACATGGTCCACTGCAAAAGCAAGTGCTAACAACCAGTACAACGGGTCAGAGGCATATAAAGTAACCTTGAAAGTGCATCTATCACCAGCTATGAGCATCCATTCCAATTAGTATATTGCACGTGAGTTGACACTAGACATTGTTCCTCTAAAGCTAATATTGGAATGTCCTCCTGGTAGCTTCTGCCACACCTACAGCATATATTTTTTTATTATTAAAGGGGGAAAAAACATATGTAGGAAAATTATTTTAGAAATCTCAAAAAACGGCAAATCATAACTATAGCCTTTAATTATAAATATATTTTTAATAGATATATATTTTTTAAACACTAGAGAATAAAAGTATAACACGGGCACAATTTAATATTAATATCAATCAACCACCAGACATACAGGAAAGATTTCCCAGGGCTGAATTCAGACTCATAGAAATTCTAAGCACCGAAAAAATTATTTTGATCTCATTCTCACAGAGTTCAATATGAAAGCAATAGTAAACTGCAATGCAGTTTGCCAAAGTAAAATTTATTCCCTAATGCCTTCTTTCTGGATTATCTGACTCCAAATTTTCTGTTCAGTTCTTCAAGGCTGAACTCACCATCACAGGTGTCACTGTATGCAGAAGACCTAGTTTTCTTTTATTTAGGTTTTATGCTCAACTGAATGTCTGGATGCCTATTAGTACTCTCTTAGGTAAAAAGGAAAACATGAATGAATTTAAGACATCATTCTTGCTTGCAAGGAGTTTACAATCAAACTAAAAAGACTGATGGAGCAATTACTAACTGAAGTAAGAGAACACCTAGCTTTATATCCCTGGGCAATTCCAATAACCTCTTCAGCCCTGGTTTTTTCACCCATAAAATAAGGGAAGTCAGTCAGTCAATAGCTTTCAGCCTTCATTCTGATCCAACACTTGAGGAATACACACCCTCCTCAATAGTGGGGTGGGAGGTGAGTGGGGAGGCTCACCTAGGTTGGGGCAGCCAGGTATTCTTTTTATTCCTGCAGAAGAGGATTTCCATCTTTGAAAATCACGGACTTAGATGATTTTTGAGATCCTTAATGCTTTAATTAAAATTTTTCTCATTAGGTACCAAATTGCATAAGTAAGAACAGAGAAAAAAGAACAATTTCCCCACAAAACCCATTCTCCCCTCCCTCAGTCTTTCTAATTTCAGTTCAAGACCACCACTGACCCAGTGGCTCAGGCCCAAAACCTTGGAATCATCTTTGACTCTTTCTTTCATAGCCCACCTCACCTAGTCCATTAACAAATCCCTCAAAACATATCTAAAACCCGACATTTCTCCTCTACTCTCTTGCTTCCACCCTACTCTTCCTGTCTCCTGCTTCTACTCCTACCCTCTACGTTCTCCTCCCCACACAACTGCCACAGTGATCACTGTAAAAACAAATCCGCTTCCTCTGCTCAAAACCCTCCCACATCTTCCCATCACCCTTGGCATAAAATCCAATATCTTTACTATAACCTACAAGCCACGCTAGCCTCCTGGCAGGTTCTAGAACACACTGAGCACATTCTCCTCTCAGGGCCCTTCCACTTGCTGTCCCCGCATGCCCCATGGCTAAGGCACTCATCCCCAACATGGTCAAGTGGACTTGCTCCCTGGTTCATTCTACTCTGCTCAGATGTCATCTCCTCAGAGAGGCTGCCATGACTACTCTACCTAAAACACTACCCTCTCCTGTAACTTCTTAGCCCCCTCCTTCTTATCCGGCTTCATTTTTCTTTATAGTACTTAAACCACCAGCTGTTACATATTATATATTTGTTTATTTTCTGTCTCCCACACTAGACTAAAACCTCCACAAGGGTAAGGACTGTCACTATATCCTGGCATAACAGGCACTGAAAGAAAAATATTGAATGAATTAACTTATTCAGTAAAACCCAACTGAATGAATGAAGTAAATAATAGCAGTCAGAAAATTATAGTATCACACACTGGTGCTGTGTTTTGTAATTTCAAAGGCATTTCGTAAACGTTATCCCATTTGAATTGTACGCAAGCCTGTGTGTAAGTCAGAGCAGGCATTACTGACAAGAAAACCAAGGTAAAGAGACATCAAGTGACATTCTCAATGTCACACTTAATGGTAGAGCTAAAGGTTCCACCTACCTCTTCTAACTCAATCCAAGGCACTTTCTTTCTGCTGCCTCAGAGAAGATTTCACAAAGGTAAGGAGACTCAAGACAGCCTTGAAGAATGGGTAAAGTTTAGCTATGGGGGCCGGGAGGGCGGGGTAAGGCATTCCAAAAAAAGGGAAGAAACATGAACGATGTATCCAGGACAGGGAATGTGTGCTACACACGTACGTGGGATAAGAGTGGAGAGTGGGTGAAATTTGGAGAGCTGGATCTAGAATTAACGCCAAGGTAGGCAGGCATGGTAAACTTCTGTCTGCTCTCCCACTCCCTTTCATCCCCACACTCCTCCAGAATTTTATCATTTTAGCTTTCCACTAGTTGTTCCACATCCTATAAATCCCCAAGCAAAGACTTTCTCTCCTATTCACAGCCAAACTTCCTTAAAGAATGAACTATGCTCATCAGCTGTACTTCCCGACCCTCCCAGTTGGCTCTTTAACCCACTGCAATCCAACTTCTGCCCCATCACTCTACTAAAACTCTTCCCACCCATAACCTCCCTGCTGCCAAATCTCTTCCCAGTTTTCACTTCAGGCCTCATTTGCCACAGCTAACTTATTCCCTTATCCATGAAACCTCTCCCCACTCGGCTTCCTCCACACCACTCTCTCCTACTAACAGTTCCTTCTCTATAATTTGCAGGTACCTCTTCCTCTATCTGCCCCTTAAATATTGGTCTTCCTCAGGAATTCCATTTAGATCTTCTCTTTTGACTATATTGTCTTTCTCTGGGCAATTTTATTTGTTCCAGTGATTTCAGGCTATAAGAACAGAAGCTAGCAGTGCTTAAACACTTTTTATGCCCCAAGACAAATGAAATAGGACACATTACTTGAGTCATTAAGGCGGTGGATTCTTATGGGGTCTCTTATGGCAGTGACTCTTATGAGTCATTCTGGGGGTCAGAGAGGGGCATACCTCTCCCCTAGCAGGGCAATAGCAGAACCTAGAGGTGAGGGAAGGAATGGCACTTAAGTAGTTAAAAAAGAAATCCCAGTTAAAATCAAAATCAGGCAAGGCTTGTCCTCCCCCCCCTCATCCTGATGGAAACCCACTGTGCTAAAGACTTTCAAATTTATCTCCACCCATGAGACTTTGCCACAGGCTCTCTATCTGCTTTTATGGCTTTTTGTTTAGGAATCTCCAACTGCATGTGTATGCCACTCCAAAGTCAATATATCCAAAATCAAACTCATTACTTTCACCTTGTAAGCTGTTCGTCCCCTACGCTATTTTGTTTAGCAGCGCCACTGTATTCTCAAGTCATCCAAACCGTTTTTTCCCCCTCTCTCCCACAACTCATCAATTACCAAGGCCTCCCTCAGAGGTGGTTCTCAAGTCCATGCCCTCTTTTCCAACCCCATAGGCACTGCCTTGGCTCAGACCCTCCTCAGCTCTCACGTAGAACATGGCCATAGCCTTCTGACTGGTCTCCCTGTTCCCATCACCCTCATTGAAATCATCTTCTACTCTGCTGCCAGAACTATCTTTCTAAAACAGAGGTCTTGCCATAACATTTCCTATTTAAAAATTTTCATGACTCCCTAGAAGCTACAGATCAAGTTTAAGCTTTACAATATGGCCCCAGTGATCACTGCCACGTCATCTCCCAATACCCCTTTCCAGATCCTACCCTTCCTTCAGCCTGACAGACTGCTCACCACTTCTCAGACAAAGGCACAAACTTTCACACTCTCATGTTTTTGTATGAGTCTGGAGGGTCCCCGCCCCCACCCCTTTGTCCATCTGGCAAAATTCTATTCATCCCCTAAGGCTCAACTCAAACGTCACTTCTGCTGTTTAGTCTTTCCTCAGCCCCATCCCCACCCCCTCCCTTGAACCAATCTCTCCTTGGTGCTCCCTTGGCACTTTGCTCGAAACCTCCGACGTGGCATCTAGCAAGCAGGATTGTAGTTATTTACTCATCTGTCTCCCTTCCTAAATTATGAGCTCTGTGAGGAAAGGGGCGACAGGACAGTCATGTTTATATCCCTAGTCCCAAGAAAACAGCGCCTCAGCGTGTGCCAGAGAGTAAGCATTCAGGACATGTTTATGAAACAGAACTAGGAAAACCACCGAGCTTTTTACGCAAGAGAGACAAAATGAGAGGGGTACTTAACATTTTTATCTTCAGAAATTTAAAAAAACAAGAAGAAAAGAAAACCTAAAAACTTTAGCAGCAAAGACTGACATTGTCCAAGCAGATGGAGAGAATCCTGCTGGAAAGGGAATTCCATCACAACACCTTGTAGCCCAACCCTGCTTTTGGAAGGACAATGAAGGAGTGTTTCCCCTTTGAAAAGTAAGTTAAAGAAAGGAAATGCTAAATACCGTGCTTTTGAGGTTAGGATAGGCTTGAAATGTTTTAAAAATACATCAATAATTTTTATCCATGTTCTTTCAAGATGGAACTTATCTAATAAGTGGAATGTATCAAGTAAGTGCCATATTAATAAATAGATTAGATATCTGTCTTATGAAGATTTTGCCAAAGTTTCACAGTTGCTTCTACAGATAGAAAAATATTTTTCACCCCAAAAAGCAAATGATGTACATTTTTAAATTATGATAGTCTCTGAGCAGAGGGGCACAGATGATCCCTGTTTGTCTGCTGACAAATGTAGCTGAAGCTTGTTAGAGTTCATAGGGAGGGCGTTCTTATCCACTGAGTACAGAACTGAAAAAAGCAGTGAATTCCAAGAAGTAGCTTTCTTGAGCTTTTCTTAGCATTTCAAAAAGATGTCAAAGTGACTATATAAAATGTTTGTTTTGTTTGAAAAAATAATCAGTGTGTGAGTATTCACAGACCACAGTGAGGTCTGCAGTGAGGACGAGGGAAGATGTTTCTAGGGTGTCAGGGAACTGAAGCGAGCCCGTAAAGCCTTGTAATTAGACTTGCTTCTAGATGTGAAAACGCTGCTACGGTACGAAAGGGTAATGCTTTTTTCAAAACTTTTTCTGGTAGTTTCTCTCTGTGAATATAAAGACGCACAGAGGCTCAAATTTCAATCAGAAATAGATTCTTTGACATAAATTCTTTAGAGACAGAATCTGGCAACAATATGCAGGCTGGCTTATACTGAAGAGAGGCTGCGGTCAGAGAGGCAGGCTAGAAGGCTAGGGTAATTTAGGCAGAGGTGATGGGAGTCTGGAGAGGGGAAACGACAAGACAACAGAACAGTGAGCAACGGACAATTCCCACAGCAACTCAAATGAAAACTCCATGAGTATTGCTGAATAGACTGGATATACAGGGGGATAACAATTTCCAAACTGGGTGACTTGGGGAATTGACACAACTTATGAAAAGGGAAACTTCTCATTTCCTTTCAGAATTTTCTCAAACTTCAACACAGCTCCTAAGAACAACCCCAAAGTACAACTGCTCCTTCAAGATCACGATCTACGGATCTTTGGCTACTTGTAGCCATATTTACTAGATGGCTAGCTTCTTTAAGACCAGTACTCTGTCCTGTTCTTTTTGTATCCCGTCCATCTATCTGTCCATCCATTCTTCCTACAAATACTTACCGGGTACCTTCTTTGTTACAGCCACTAATCTAGGGGCTTAGAAGTGAACAAGAAACCAACACCTGACCTCAGGGAGCTGATACTCCGGGGACCATAAATGCCTAACAATGTGCCTCTTGCAAAGTAAATACCCAAAATAATTTTTTTGTTGTTAAACTGAATAATCTTTCTTGTGTATTAGTCCAGAATAATAAGAACTCAAAAAGGGAAAATATTTAACTTACATACCACCCAAGGACATTCTCATCGTAGCATCTTTAAAATATACCACAATCAAATATTTTTCTAATTTTAAACCAATCTCATTTTTTTCCCTATTCATTGCTGGCTAAATTTACCAATAAACAGTTTTAACATTAAAATAAAAACCTAGCTCAACAACAAGAAAACAAACAACCCGATCAAAAAATGGGCAGAGGACATGAACAGACATTTCTCCAAAGAAGAGATAAGGATGGCCAATAGACACATGAAAAGATGCTCATCATCATGGGGCTGGCCCCGTGGCCGAGTGGTTAAGTTCGCGCGCTCCGCTGCAGGCGGCCCAGTGTTTCGTTAGTTCGAATCCTGGGCGCGGACATGGCACTGCTCATCAAACCACGCTGAGGCAGCGTCCCACATGCCACAACTAGAAGAACCCACAACGAAGAATACACAACTATGTACCGGGGGGCTTTGGGGAGAAAAAGGAAAAAAAAATAAAATCTTTCAAAAAAAAAAAAAAAGATGCTCATCATCACTAATCATCAGGGAAATGCAAATCAAAACTACACTAAGATATCACCTTACACCCGTTAGATTGGCAAAAATATCCAAAACCAAAAGTGACAAATGTTGGAGAGGTTGTGGAGAAAAAGGAACCCTCATACACTGTTGGTGGGAATGCAAACTGTTGCAGCCACTATGGAAAACAGTATGGAGATTTCTCAAAAAGTTAAAAACAGAAATACCTTATGACCCAGCCATCCCACTACTGGGTATCTATCCTAAGAACCTGAAATCAGCAATTCCAAAAGTCCCATGCACCCCTATGTTCATCACAGCATTATTTACAATAGCCAAGTCATGGAACCAACCTAAGTGCCCAGCAACTGACGATTGGATAAAGAAGATATGGTATATATACACAATGGAATTCTACTCAGCCATAAAAAAGGACAAAATCGTCCCATTCGCATCAACATGGATGGACCTTGAGGGTATTATGTTAAGCGAAATAAGCCAGTCAGAGAAAGACGAACTCTATATGACTCCACTCATAGGTGGAAGTTAGTATATTGACAAGGAGATCTGATCGGTGGTTACCAGGGAAAAGGGGGGGTGGGGGGAGGGCACAAAGGGGGAAGTGGTGTACCCACAACATGACTAACAATAATGTACAACTGAAATCTCACAAGGTTGTAATCTATCATAATCTTAATAAAAAACATAAATAAAATAAATAAATAAATAAATAATAAAAACCTAACAAACAAATTAAAAACAAAATTTTCAAAACCAAAAAACAGAAATGCAAGGTGGAAAAGGTCATTAGAAGTCATTATTTTGGCCTCCAACCTGAATTTGAGAAAGCCCAGTGCGCTACTCCTGAGAGTCATTCAGACAATCTAAAACCAAGCAAAGAAAACCAAAAGGAACAATTCTTTACTTTAAGTGTGATTGTCGTAATAGCTAAAAAGTAGAGGAGAGAAAGGAGGGATGATACTCGAAAACAAGAATTCTAAGTGAAAGATGAATTAGCCGCTCTGCCAAATTTATGGTGACTGAGAGCCACCTGCTGGTTAGCGACTGAAGTTCAACTACAAAGTAAACGTTAAGCAATCTATTAATTACCATTGATTACAAGCAGCTCCTTACTTTATTACACTACGCACTCTTAAAAACATGTTCAGACAGAATGAGCAAAAGTCAACAACAGGCTCACAAATTACGAGGGAGTTTCTGTTGCGAGAATGTTCCTTTTTGGCTCCATTTCCAGTAACAAATTCTCTACATCTTCTTCCACTTTGTTCTTCACAACCAAACACTTTTAAGGGACAGATCCAATGAGGGCTCAACGAGGTTAACAATTTGCATTTAGGCATTTGGCATGCCCATTGATTTCCATCTTTGTCTCAACTCCACTGTTTTTCCCCCTTAACGAGCATATTTGTTACTATTCTCACTTATTTTATAAAATAAAAACACACTAAAACATTCAATTAATTGTGCAAATTAACACTGTTCTATGGACAAAGATGTAAGTCTTGTGAAATGAAACTACTGGCTGACAGGGAGTAGAACTAAACAGTCTACAGCGTTGAAAATTCTACAGTTGGGGCTGGCCCCGTGGCCGAGTGGTGAAGTTTGCGCGCTCCGCTGCAGGCGGCCCAGTGTTTCGTTGGTTCGAATCCTGGGCACGGACACGGCACTGCTCATCAAACCACACTGAGGCAGCATCCCACATACCACAACTAGAAGGACCCACAATGAAGAATATACAACTATGTACCGGGGGGCTTTGGGGAGAAAAAAATAAAATCTTAAAAAAAAAAAATTCTACAGTAGTAGAATTCTGTGTTTGTCAGCTGATGGACAAAAATCCAAATTTGGCATTACAAGACTGCTTAATGGTGTCCATGAATACTGCATGTACACTCAAGATGCACAAAAGCCAACAATCGCTTATACGGTCATCATTTTTCACCTCAATAACCTTGCTTTTTATTATATCAATCTAATTCATATCTAAAAACTCAAATTAATGAGACAGGCACATATGCTTTTAACTATGGCATCCTGTTCCTCTGGGAGCAAGGCCCAGGAACCTGTAAGCACTCTCAGGTGATTTTTATGCAACCAGCTGGACACCAATATGCAGACTGGTATGGAAATTATTGGTCTAGAAAGAGTAGGATTAGAGAAAGGACACAAGTAAGAGGGGAAATATATAGCATGGGAATTCTACTCACTCCACAAAGGCTATCTCAAGTCTCATTTCTTTCATAGTCTTCTCAACTTCCTCCACCTCACATGGATCTCTCCCTTTTCTAATCTCCAAGACCATTTATGGCCCAGAACACACAATTTAGCACTTAATTATAAACTATCTATTGCTCTCTAATTGTTTTGTGCAGGATAGGAAGATCTCTCCAAATGGCAGGCCACTTCTGGATTCCCCTCTGCTAAAATCAGTGACAGCCAAGTGTTCAGGGATGTTTATAAAGCACTTTACAAAGGCATTAATGTATGCCTTCACATATATTGATTGCATTTGAACTTCACAATATTTTGAGGAGTCATGATTATCTTCAGTTTACAGAAACGGAGAGTCAAAATTCAAACCCAGGTTTTCTAACGTTCCTGCCACTGAATTAATTACACATGCAAAGTCAGCCATTTGCTGCTGGCATGTATGGAGGTAGACACTGTCTACAAAGTGGTACAATGAATACGAAGAAGATAAGTACACAAAGCCAGTGAGAAATGAACAAGTGATGGTTCCTACAAGGGAACCATGGGAGGATACCAAAATTGCGAGAAAAGGCCTGAGAGACAAACTCAGGGCAAAGGACAAGAAGACTTGAGTTCTAGTTCTCTCTCTGCCATTTATGAATCTCGGGCACAATGACTCCTCTAAGAATCAGTCTCCTCATCTGTAAACCAAAAACGTAATCCTTTCTCTGCTTACCTCTGAAGATTATTCTGAAGGTCAAATAAAATAATATGTATGAAAGTGCTGGATAGAGAAGAGGAGGAAGGAGGAATAGAAAATTATCCTTTTAATTTTTTCAGTTTCTTAAAAATTTTCACTTACAAAAAGCACAATTGGAAAGTATTACATGGCTTTTTAAAAAAATCAACATAACTAACTTACAACACAGTGTGAATACAGGCAACTCCTCCTCCTTCTTCCTGCTTATTCACAGACTGGAATTTTCCTTCTTTTTCAATTCCCAAATGTTTTTTATAATTTAAAATTACTACATGCTGGGGTAAGGAATATTTCTATTTTCCCTGCCAAAAGTCACAACTATACCAGTAGTTAAGGACTGCAATTCAAAACAAGGTATCATTTTTCACCCATTAGATCAGCAAAACCCCACAAGTTCTGTGACATCCACTGACAGCTAAGGTGGAGGGAGATAGGCTCTCACATACATTGCTGGAAGGAGTGGAAAGCACAGCTTGTAAGAAACAGACACAGCACTCCCTGTTAAATCTGAACATCCACACCTTTGGTCCCAGTAACCCCACTGTGGGGACTCCGTCCTACAGAAACGGAAGCCACACTCACTATGGATATTTACTGCAGCATTGTAACGGCAGAAAACTAAACAACCCAATATCCATCAAATGGGGAGTGGCTGGATAAATGCACATTTATATTATCGAATAATGTAGCTATTGAAAAGAATGTGTTCCATCTATTGATTTGGAGGAATGTCCAAATTTAAATAAAGAGGAAATTAGAGAGTAATATATGGAGTACAGTTCTGTTTTCATTAAAAAACAAGAAAGGAAAACAAACTTATGTACATATTTGTATGAGCACAGATAGATGTGAGAAAGGAAACCCTCCAAACAGTTAACATTGGTCATGTTAGAAGAATGGCATTGGAGGGAAGGGAAGGGAAAAAGAGAATTAACTTTTGGGGTATACCTCAGCATGGTCTGACTTGTCAAAATGAGCATGGATTGTGTTGATAATTCGTTTTCTATCCAATGAAAGATGAGTCATTTCCTCATGGGGAGGGGGAGCAGGGAAAGGGAGCACAAGGTGAGAACAAAGAACCAAAAAGGAAAAGACGACCTAAGTGGAGCCTGTTAGAGAGAGGCATTAGAAGCATCCCTCTCCTTTTGAAACTAAGAATGGAAAACAAAAACTAAAATCGAGAAACGCCAACATCAAACATATTCTTCCAGGGGAAAAGAGCAATGGAAGAGAAAGATATGAAAGGAAAAGGCAAGGAAGGAAGATGAAAGAGACAGAGAAACAAGAATAATAAAGAGACTGGGAATGGGGCAAAAGTCTACAGAGAGTCATTGAGGAGGAAGTTTTATGACAAACAGGGTTGCAGTTACACAAGATTACAGAGGAATAAGGACAAGATTACAGAGACAAGTGAAAGGTGAGACAATTCCTTTTCTAAATTTAGGAAGTACAAGTAATCTTAACACCCTCTCCTCACTTTCAAGGGAGAAAACCCCTAACTTTTCAAAATTTAGAAACTGGGACAATCTGAGTAAGTTTCTCCTTCTATTGACTTACATCTCCATCTTGTGGTGTGTTCATGTCATAGCTCTTAGAGCGAGAGTGTGTGTCTGTGCACGTACGTAAAGATATACATATGTACGTATAGTTATATACATATATGTTTAGTAAGTAAACTAAGTAAACATGTATGTGTATGTAATATATACACATATGTTTACTTACAAGTATATAAATACTTACTTTATATATAGTTACATATATGTATACATATGTGCATATATAAGTATACTTACATATACAAGCATATATATACACATATACACATGTATATGTAATATACACGTGTATTATATAAAATGCATATGTATATGCATACTTACATACATGTTTTTAAGTTCAAGTAGAACATATAAACAGAAAAACCGTAAGTGTACAGCTCAAAGGTAATTCACAAAGTGAACACCCCCAGTTAATCACTACCCAGAGCAAGAAGCAGAGCACTAGCAGAACCCCAGGACCCCTCGTGTCCCCTTCTAGTCACCACTTCCCCCAAAGAGAACTACTTTCACGATTTATAACACCATAAATACGTTTTGCCTTTATAAGAATGGAATCATACAGTATGTACTCTTCTGTCTGCTCATTTCACTCAACGTTAAGTTCGTGAGCTTCATCCATAGTTTGGTGTGTAGTTGGAGATCATCCCTTCTCATTTGCAGCATGGGATCACTGTGTAAATACACCATAATGTATTTAGCCACTATAGTGTAGATGGCCATTGGGTTGTTTCCACGTGGGACTATTAAGAATAATGCTACTATAAACAGTCTTGTACATGTCTTCTGTATAGTTCGGTCTTAGGAGATACAGTCAAACAATTTTCCAAAGAGGCTGTATAACGGACCGTCCCACCAATAGCATAAGAGAACTCCAGTCACTCCACAGCCTAGCAACACTTGACATGTCTGTCATTTCCATCTTAGCCACTCAGGTAGGTGCAACGGTATGACACTGTGGTTTTAGTTTGCAGTTTCCTGATGACTAGTGAAGCTGAACATCTTTTCACATGTTCATCAGTCATTGGATATCCTCTTTTGTGAAGTCCAACTGCAAGTCTGCCTATTTTTTCTAGGGGTTGTCTGCCTTTTTTTGATTTTTAGGGGTTCTTTATATATTCTGGATACAACTCCTGTGTCAGATGCATACAGATGTAGATTCCCATTCTGTGGCTTGTCTTTCACTCTCTGTAGTATTTTGATAAACAGAATTTCTTATTTTAATGAAATCCAACTTATCATGTGTTTCCTTTACAATTAGCGCTTTCTGTTTCCTGTTTAAGAAATCTTTGCCTATCCCAAGGTCATAAAGATACTCTATTTTTTTTTTCTAACAGCTTTCTTGTTTTATCTTTCACATTCAGATCTACGATCCTTCTGGAAATGATTTTTATGGAGGGTGACAGCAGAAGCTAAGATTCATTTTCTCCCATATGGATATCTAGTTGACCTATTTATCGAAGAGACCATCTCTTCTCCACGACACTGCGGCGTCACCTTTGCCATAAATCAAGTGACAGTGTGCGTGTGGGACTGTTTCTGGACCCTCTCCTTTGTTGCACTGATTTATCTGCCTGTCCTTGCACCAACATCGCACTGCAGCTTTGACAGTAAGTCTTGATGAGTGGCAATGTGAGTCCTCAAGCCTTTTGTTCCTCACAATTGCCTTGGCTCTTCCTGGCTCCTTGAATTGCCATATAAACCTAAGAATCAGCTTCTTAAGTAACAAAACAAAAAACCAGCTGGGGACTCTAAATGGCTTTGCTCCGAGTCTATAGATCAATTTTGAGAGAACTGATGTCTTTGAGTCTTGCAATCTGGTGCTGCGCTGCTTGCAGACAGACTATGCCGTATTACACTGCACACGGTAATCACTGGGTACCTTTGTTGACTCGATCAACAATATGAGATGGCAATGACTAACATTTATTTAGATCTCAAAGTCTCTGGTTTCACTTGCTTGATCAACCATCCAAATGGACAAAAATCTCTTCACAATTAGTCTCTATTTGGAAGTCAGGCTTCCAAAGGAAGCTAACAGAGATTCCTTTCCAATCCCATGGAGAAAAAAACCTGGGCTAAATGACTACAAGGATCCCTTCAACTGATAATCAGTCTCCCGAGGACGTACATAACCGAAAAAATTCAAAAAGCTACTTTGCCAAGTTCTGAGACAGTTTCAAGATATTTAAGAGTCCTAGTTTAAACATTCTGTTTCATAATCTCCAAGATATATTGTTAAGTAAAAAAATAATGCATAGTAAAGAGGGCATATTATACCATACTTCATGGTAAAAAATAAAAAAGGTGAGAGAGAGACTGGAGATGTGTGTATGTATCCTTGTATACGTGCAGAGTCCCCCTGGAAAGATCCGTAGGCAGCGGTTAGAAGCGGCCGCCTCTGGGGAGGAAACGGGCCCGCACGGCAGAGGTGTCAGGGAGCTTCAGTTTTCATTCATTACTCTTTTGTACAGTTGGAGTGTTTACTAAGTGATACATCACTTTAAAGTTAAATTAATGTTTTAAACAATTCTTTGAAAGCAAAACTTTATAAGTTCCCATAAACCACTGGAATATCCCAATGTATCGACATCTCGGCCTAATACTATCAACCAAACTGCCTCATCCACAAAAAAAAGAGTCAGTCACAAAAAATACCTTGTCATATGACATATCCAGTTTTTCTCCCCAAGAAAACATGGTCATTGTACACAGTGCATGGTTGGTATCAGACCAGCAGTTAATACAGGAAAAAAAAAATGTGCCGAGATAACCTGTAGTCCAGATTTTTCAGGTCAGTCCCTATTTCAAATACTCCCTCTGATCATACTAAGTATCAGTCTATGCACCAAATTAACCTAATGCATTTCTCCAGAATGGGAGACAAAGTCAGAAGCTATTCCCTCTGAAAATGGAATTAAACAAGAATTAACATAAAATGCACAAGGTCCTCTGTCTGCAGAAGAAACCAGCTCTACGAAACTGTATAAATGTGTCACAGTTAAAACTGAATTGTATTTCAGAAGCACTTCTGCTAACCCTCATCAAGCATTCAGGTGGTAGGTGTAAATATCCCACTTCTTTAAAAAGAGAATTGGAGACTTAAAGCAATTATCTAGGTTTCATTTGAGCCTAAATAACAGAACCCAGAAGGCCAGGGAGCTACTGCTCCTCTGGGACTTCAGGAACAGGAGAAGAAGGTTCTTACTGAGGTTACAGGAGTGAAGAACCCTGAGTCTCTGGCATCGGAAGAAAGTTCAAGATGAAGAGAGTTGCTGCTGCTCAGAGAGCTGCAGGGACGAGCTGAGGCAGCTGCTCCAGCGTGCCTGCCCAACATCCTCACGTCTCTTCTCCCTCGTTATCAGAACCTTGACTTTGTTCAAGGCTCCACTGCTCAGGGAAGGTGACCACATCCTCAGTTCCAGATCAGGGATATATCTATCCTGAATAAACCAAACCAACCACGGCAACTCCAGTCCCCTATGGTTTTTGGCATGTGATACAATCCTAGCCTATTTCTACTTTGAGCCAAAGTGTATTGGGAAGTTTCTAGGAGGTGTTTTCTTGTTCTTAGAAAACAAATAACTGGAAAATTAAGAGAATCAACAGAAAAACTATTAAAAACAATCAGAGAATTAAAGTATTTATAATAGCAGACATCAGATATCAACAGCTTTTATATAAACAGCAATGATCAAAAAGCATGACAGAATGAAAAATTGAATTTAAAACAACAGCCAAAAAGATAAAACACCCAGGAATAAATTTAACCAGAAATGTGTAAAACTTACTCAAGAAAACATTCTGAAAGACCTGAAAGATGGCTTGAACAAACAGAAAATACCTCATGTTCTTGGATAGGAAGATTCAACATCACACAGAATTTCAAGACTTAATGTAATCCCAATTTTAAAAAGCAAACAGTTGTTCCTTCCTTTTTTGGAACTAGATTAGCTGATGCTAGAGTTTGTGTAAAAAAAAAAAAAACAAAAACGTAGAACTCTTAAAAAAGAAGTGAAATAAGAGGGGATTAGCCCTATCATGTATTAAAACTTATAATAAAGCCTCAAAATTTTAAAAGGTATGGTACTAGCAAATGAGTAGACAGAGAGACCACTGGAACTCATTAAAAAGTCCAGAAATAGTTCAAATACATATGGGAATGTACTATATGAGAAATATCATCATCTCAAAATTTGTGAAGAAAACATGGGCAACTCAGTAAAAAACGTAGTCAGTCACAAAAATAGGGTAGCCAAGTAGGAAAAAAGTAGGATTCATACTCTTCACCAAATTAAATTTCAAATGGATCAAACATTTAACAGTTGTAAAATAAAATCATGAAAAAACTAGAAAAGAAAACACAGGAGAATTTCTTTATAACCTTGGTTCACTATAATTATATATAATAACTACATAAAACTCTACTAAGAAATAACTGAAACAATTTTCATATATTAGATTGGAATAGGATACAAAAGTTTAATAACACTCTTTGGGAAAAACGATATGGAAATAAGCACTCAATATAAATTGTTCGCACAAGTCTAAGTTGGTTCTATCAAAATTATAAATGCATATATTCTTTGACTCAGCCAGCCTACTTCTAAGTACTTATCTAGAGACAGACTTTCACACACGTGAAATCCCTTACATACAAGGCTATTCACCACTATATTTTTGTAACAGAAAAAAAAATGTGTATTAAACATACATGTATACACATAAAAGTATACGTAATGTCATAGACTGAAAATACTCCTAATAATAGGAGACTGGTTAAATTATGGGACACGCATACAATGAAATATTATTAGGCTATAAAAATGAATAACAAAACTTTATATGCTTGTTTGAGAAGAGCTCCAAGATATATGATTAGATGACAAAAGAATGTTGTAGAATGGTACATATAATATGCTACCCTTTGTGTAAAAGATGGAGGAAAATAAGAAAATATATTCATATTTGCTGGCATATGCTTAAGAGAACCCTGGAAGGAAATGCCAAAAATTATTAACAGTGATACTTACGTCGAGGACTGGGGGACACAACCGGAGGAAGCTTTCCACTGCAAACTATTAAATGTGTTTTAAATTTCTTAGCCAAGTGAATGTATTACTTGTGCAAAATACATCCTCCTTCCTGTCCTACTGTTGTTTGGAGCATGGCTGGGAACTGCTACAGGTATTCTGAGACCATGGGAAGAGTCAGTCTGCACATTTCAAGGAAGACGAAACGAAGAGAGAACCTGGATCCGTGACGGCATCACTGGGCTGCGGAACTAACCAACTCTCTCAATTCTCTAACCTGGAATTTATATATGAGGATCTTTTTCCTTACTGAAGCCGCCCTGAGTAGGTTATCCATTACTTCGGCTGAGGGCATCCTAACCGCTGTACTAGTGTAGTGGGCTAACCCAGGCACCCACTTGGTTGGTTAGAGGAGTGAGAATGAGCACCATCTCCTTCTTCCTTTAGGTGCTTTACTTAGTCCTCCTCCTCTGACCAGGGGCTGCAAACACAACCTCCCCTTCTAGTCTTCATTGTACATATCCATTTGCACCTAATTTCTCTGTCTTGTGGTTTTTTGTTTTATGTTTCCCCTACCTGACTGAACTCTTTAAGAATGAGCATTATAAAAGATGAACAAACCCCATCAGGGTCACCTCTCAGGCCACCTCATGTGCCTCCATTAACTTCTGATTCTAATCTTCGCTGGCTAAGAAAGTAGCCTGACTATGTACCAAAGTTACTTACCTTTCCATCAAACTGCCCAAAATAATCAGTGAGGCAGAGACAAGGCCATATGTTTCACCAAGCCCCGTTTCATTTTCCTCTTCCTGAGCACAAAGACTACATTTCCCAGCCTCCCTTGCAGTTAGGTTGGAGCCTTGTGACAGGTTATGGCCAATGGGCTATATGTGTGAAACTTCCAGGCCAGAGCATACAAGAGGGGTGCGTTCTCCACACCCTCTCTCTTCTCCCATCATAGAGAACATGCAGGCCTCATGTCAAGACAGCACAGCCATACCATGGAAACAACCTGAATCCCTGAGTCACCGTTTGAGGGGAGCTGTCCTGGAGAACCACCGGACTACACAATGCAGGCAAAAAAAGCTTTCACATGGTAAAGCCCTGAGATGCCCAGTTTGTTCAGTTACCAGCGCCCTGCCTATCACGTCCTGACTCAGTCAACCTCTCAATCAACAAAAATTTGCTGAGTGCCTACTATACAGCCAGCTCTGCAGGTGTTAGGAAAGAGACAGAAAAAAACAAAGATTTTCATTGAGCAAAGATCTATTAAGCATTGTGCTAGGCTTTGGTCCCTGTCCTCAAGATATTTAAAATCTAGACAGAGAAGCAAAACATACATTTGCAAAAAAAGGAAAAAAGAAAAACAAGTAAGTATTAAACCACGCAGCCTCCCCAGCTAATCAGCTTCCCACTGATATTCTCTCCAAGTGCAGTATGTTTTTCTGCTGAATTTATTTTACTTATTTGTGTGATTCTTGAATTCATGTCTGTCTCGCTCAACGAACTGTACATAGTTCAAATGCAAAAACTAGGTGTCTTCTGTTGTTTTGGCTTTTTTGCCACTATATTCCCAGTACCAGTCCCTGACACGTAGTAGGCGCTTAACTACCTAGAAAGAAGGTTTCTATTTACCTTATTTTCGCTTCCTCAACTATTTTTCATTAAATTAGCAGAGACATTTAATATTCTTGGTTGCACTCAATACAACCTTGATTCAACTATCCTTGGGCTCACTGAGAGAGAGAGAAGCAAAGCTTTATTGATCTCAGCACATCCTTTATTGGCAGTAGACCTAGGAAGTGAACGTCTTTCTGGGGCAGAAGGAAAAGGAATAAGGAATTACGGCTTATCCGCTGTCTCACACGATTAGACTAATGATGCAGGTGTATACTCCTTAGTAAGGTCCTACTTCTAGAAGAGTAGGTTGGTCATGTGTCCATAACTTTAAGCAACATAAAGCATAAATCAATGATCCTTTAGGAAATCTCAGGACTATCAGATACAAATCATCCTTCTTATAAACCAAGCTTTAAGTGGAAATAAAACATTCAAATATTTAAAATAGAGGAGGAGGGAGTACTTTAATGGAGCATTTAACATAAATTTTTCTTTTGCCCATCTTGGCTGCCAATAGAGTGATATGGAAAATAAATTGGAAGTATCATACTTTTTTTAGCAGCTCAAAGAAAAAGTAAATATCTGAAATTAAATTTAAAGTTCACACTCTTAAGAAAATGTGAACATTTCATTATCATCTTCTTTGGATTTTAACAACTGGCCTGCTTGTTAATATACCATTCCTGACACATAACTACCATCTCAACCTCGAAATAACTTCCTATTTCCTATAATCCTCCATATAGTCGGTGGTGTGAAGATTAAAGCTTAGCCAATTAGCCACCCACTACAGCTGAGTTAATCACATAATCTTTGAGATGGTCACAGAGCAGTGGAGTATGCAGTGATTTTTTTTTTCTCTTTACAAAGATTTAACTAATTGTGAGACTTAGCAATGCTCTCAAATATAAAGGGCAGTCAGGTTTTAAATCAGAAGCTGTGTCATTGCTTTCTAAGTCCTGGCTTATCTTCTTCTAAGAGACATTGTTACACAGAGACTTCTTTAACAAGTTTCCAAGTGCCCTAAATTAGTCAACCATTGCTTATTTAGACCAAAGCTCCACATCAAGGCTTACTGCTTTAGAATAATGATCAGTAATCCGCAAGGTAAAACTAAGATGCTGTCACATGACAGCTACACATTCAATTATGTGATTGCCACATTAATGTCTGTTTAAAGGAAATGCTAATCCAAACTGAAGTTTGACAATACTCTTCTCTCCTTAATAAGGCCACATAAGAGGAGGAAAGGGAGGGGCTGAAGGACTCCTGGGAATGAAGGATGGGGAAGAGAGAGAGAGGAGGCAAAGGGTTTGGGTGAGAGCGAGGGAGGAGGGCACAAAGGCAACAGGACAGAGCGGAGGAGGGAAGGGCTCAGGACGGAGAGGCCCGGCAGGTTCAAGTGAGTCCTGGTCGCTAAACTGATCCTGTGGCACTGGGGCCAGTTATCACGGGGCTTTGAAATCCTGATTAGCAGATTAACCCCGGTTCCCCAACAGTGAATGTGCTGTGGTCATTAATGACAAAACGCGCCACAGTTAGCATGTCTAGAGCATTTTAAAGTTCTGAAAAGGCTTTCTGGCCAATGTGTTTCTGTGGGTCACAACCTAAGGGAAAGACGTGTCACCACCCCCTTACCCCCCACAGTGAAAAAGCAACCCACACTGATATCAAGAATTACAGAAGCAAACAAAAATGTTGGAGGAGCCCAGAACTAGAATTCACCGTAGGGAGGACTGAGGAAATCTCTGTGAGTCACTGGAGATGCCAGAGAAACCGACAGGCAGAGGAGGGAATGAGTTTCTCCAAAGAGAGAGCTGAAAGGTCCCTGACAGTTGGTATCAGAAATGACTAGGCAACCTGACAGTCAGCAGGCAGGTGGATAAGGTCGAACTGCTAACCGAAACTGGTCATGTCTACAACTGAATTCAGATCCTCAGAAGGCTAAGTCCAAGCAAAAGAATTCTTAGAGAAGTTGGGGATGGAAGGGGAGGCCTCAGGTGTGGGCATTAGGGGTAAAAAAGGGCAAAAACAACACCCTGACAAAGTCAGGTGAGCAAAATCAAAGACCAGGAACTCTGACCTCAAATCTAAGACAATCTACTTCCGGCAATCTACTCTGACTTTAGCATTTATTCAGTCACTCACTCGCTCAACCGTACACTTACTGCTTGCCTGCAGTAAGTCTGCAAAGGTGCTATCCTCCCCAACGAGTTGAGTCAATCCTGTCTGGGCATTCACATCATAGGCTTTGAGCAGATTTCACAGGGATTTTTCTACATAGTGTTTGAGAATGGTTTTATCTGGTATGCATTTTCTCATTGATGGGATTCTTCTGGAATGTCTATAGGACCTGCACTTTTTGGACAGTTATGGGCCAAACTGTGTGTCCACAAACACTTGTATGTTGAACTCTTAACTCCTAGTAACTCAGAAGGTGACAATATTTGGAGACGGGTTCTTTAAAGAGGTAATTAAATTAAAATGAGGTCTTTAGGTGGGCCCTCATCCAATATAACTGGTATCTTTATAAGAAGAGGAAATTTAGACACAGACACACACGGAGGAAGAACAGATGCGAAGACAGAGAAGATGGACATCTACAAGCCAAGGAGAGAGGCCTGGAACAGATCCTTCTGTCCTAGCCCTCAGAAGGAACCAAACCTGCTAATGACGCCTTAGTCCAGGTCTCAGCCTCCAGAACTGTGAGAAAACACACTTTGTTGCGTAAGCCCCCGGCCTGTGTACTTTGTTAGGGCAGCCCTAGCAAACTAACAGACAGGCACAGGCAGACACGCTCCTGTTAGGGTGGGCACAGGGGGTCTGAGGCAATCCGAGCCCAACAAAGAGTCACCAATAATCCTCCCTCCAGGCCACCTACCACCCTCTGCCTGCTTCTTACCTGCAGTGATTTACTTTCTTACGGTGACCAGTATCTAAGTGCCACACTCGGTGCTGACTCTTGGCCAGACTCCACACCGCCCGGAAAGGACCACGCCTGTCTGGCTGGTCCATCTTTGCTTCTTCAAATCACTCCTCAGGAGTCACCTCTCCTCTACCATGCTTACACACTTTGAAACAGAATTCTTCTGGAAGCATATTCTGAACTACTCTAGACTTTTGTTCCTGAACAAAAAAGACACAACAATATATATGCTTCCCTCAGTTTCATCTTGAGAGTGTGTAAATAAGCCCAGTGGGTTACCTAATCATTCCAAACTTTGAGGACTTTAGTTATCTTCACAGTTTCTCCTCAGTCTGGTCTCTCTGTCCTCACGCCACCTCAGCCACTCACCAACAAGTAGGTAACACCCTTAGGCCCACCGTGTGGATCAGCCTTCAACACAGGAGGAGGAGGAGACAGTCCTAGTACCAGACTTCAGAGATCTCAGCAGGCCTCTCCCACTAATCTGCACAATTCCCTAAAATTCTCCCGTGAATTAATTTACTTTGGGCTCAAGGAGGCTTCAGCTCAAAGATCTCCGGAAGATAAGTCACTGCCAGCCATGGATTCCACTGACAGGACTCACGTGCGACTGTTTGCTAACAGACGACAGACAGCAAGCCGGGCACTGAGGAAAGGGGGCAGAAGAAGATTTGGAAAGGGAGACCCGGAGGACAGAGGAGCAGGCGCCGCACATGGAACAAGCCTGTCAGGGAGGCTAACAGCAATGAAAAGGAGGCAGAACTCACGGCCTCATTTTAAGGTCAACGATTCTGAAGCCCAGATGACTGAGTGACTAGCAAGCAACAGAGCTGAGTCCTTCTAACTCCTAGTCCAGCTGTTTTTATGGCACAAATTAAGAGTTCAATCTGAAGACACACAGATCTAGGGGAAATCCAAACCCTGAGACGGGTTAGTTTCAGAATCTTGTGCCCCTCTGAGTCTCAGTTTCTCTTCTGTAAAATGGAATGCTATAAATATCTCCCGAACAAAGGAACATAGAACATAGAAAACACACAGCAGATGTCAGCTGTGAGCTCTCCTCACAAGTGCACGGTGACAGAAAGCCACAGTTCTAACCCTGACACCTGTCAGAATCACCTGAGGGGTTTCCCCAACTACACCCAGGCCTCTCGCCAGACTATGAATTCAGACTCTGCACATATATGATCCGGACACTCGTATTTCCTCTTTCTCTCTTCCTTTCTTTCTCTCCTTCTTTCTTTTTTCAGTTTTTCTTTTTTATAAGTCTCTCGGGTGATTGTGATGCAAAGCGCCACAGTTAAGAACAAATGATCTGAAGCAGCATTTCCCAAACTGTAACATGCATTCACATCACCTGAGGATCTTGTTAAAATGCAGATTCGGATTCAGTGGGGCTGGGGCTGGGTCTGAGATCCTGCATTTCCGTCACACTCCCAGGTGACGCTGACCCTGCTCCTGTACAGGCTGCAATTCGAATACCAAGGATACAAAGATTAACACAGGAGAGAAAAGGGGTGACAAGCGAGAGGGGACCAAAATAACAACCGAACCCACAGACCTAATACGGAGTTGGCCCCTTCAACATCATTCAATGACACGATAATGAAGAGCAATAAGCACAGCCTGACACACAGCAGACTTCTATCAAACAGGAACTATCACTATTCGTCACAGCGGCCACCCTCACCAGTGCAGAGGAGAAGTACGTAAATGTTTTCTCCCCCGCTGACCATCACCTCTCTACTTGGCCCCCACTCCCCTGTGAAACTTGCTCCCCCTCCTGCCTATGCCTTTATTTAATTTCTGGACTAAAAAGACCTCTTCCTTCAATGGAAAGGCCCTTCTTGACAGATGGTACTTACTTTTCACGTTGGATTCCCTTGCCCCCCTGCTCTGTTTCACCAGCCCTGGATCAGCACCTTCATCCACTTGCTTCACCCCTGCATGCGGGACCACACACCACTGGGGAAGTGGGGCACCACAGTGAGTCGGCCCACCGTAGGCCCACGTGTGCCTTGGTTCACAAACCCTGCTCAGGACATGACTCCTCCCTCACTGACTCCTTGGTTTTATTTCTCCAGAGAAATGACTTAAGATTTCATCTAACTTTCTGTATTTCGTAATTTTTTTCTAAAAATCTTGGATTACATGCTCCTGAGAAGACTTGGAGGAACAGGAAACTGGTTTATTCTCTTCAACTTGCCCTAGGGCAGTGGTTTGCAATCCCGGCTGCACATCAGAATCACCTGGGGCCCCCACCCTCACCCCATGGCGCCCTCCCACTTCACTCAGATTTAGTTGTCTGAGGTGGGGCCTAGTAATGTGTGGTCAAAGATCAAAAACCATTGCCCTCGGGAAGCCATATTATTCCCAACTAGGAACTGAACAGGAACAAGCTGCCTCTCCACCAGGAAAGCACCATCCCTAGTGGGGAAGAGAGAGAGGCGAGTTCCTATCCTAAATTCACTTTCTTCTGTGATGGTTCCCAGAATAAAGTTAAGGGAGTTCTGGAAGCAGGGAGGAGGCCAATTCTAAAGATGTAACAACTTATGGTTCATTAACCTCAACTTTGGAAGGCTGGACCACTTCTCTAGGTCTTCAACGGAGCCAGGTACAGAGAAGCTGTCGACTCTGTAGACTGTCACTCACTGGCAAAGAACAGGCAGGAGAATCCCACTGCCGTCTCCACCCCCGTGAGCCACGGACTGCAGGCTTACAAGGACACAATTCTTCACCATGCCGACTGAAAAAAAAACTCACTTTCCCACACAGACAACTACATGCATGACTTCAGGAGTTTAAAGGGCAGCTAACACAGCAGAAAGCTCAACCAAAGAATACAAAAGAAAGTTTCTGATTTTATCTATATTCCACTGAAATATTCTTCCCCCAAGATAGACTTCAGCTGAACACACCCAGTCTACTAAGTCTGGACAACTAAAGAGAACTAAATTGAATAGAAAATGATAGTCAAACACTAGAAATGAACAGAATACATTTTCCTAGTTAGAGAAATTAAGGCACTCAGGAAACAGCTGTAATCTCTGCAAATAAATCTTCTCCCATCACGTAATCCCTGTAAATGAAAACATCATACCTGATGAGATCTGGTTCTGCACCCTCGTTCTTAAAGGATGCCAGAAGTAGTCTCTCTCGAGTTACAAGGTCATCCAACAGGTTCTGTCTTCGGTCTCCTTCAAGCTGTGTTCTGCAGACATCTTGTTAAGGTCCAACGGTGGGTGAATTACCTCATTTTACCTATTACGTTATTGAGTAAGCTCTCCAAGTCAGTTGTGACTGTTCCAGACCCTAATCAAAACTATCCAGAAGAGATCTGCACCTTTCTTCTCCTGCTCTGACCTGATCCTTCAAGTAAAGGACCTTGACAGCGCCACAGGAGGGGGAGTTAAACACTGACATTAGATCTCCCACGCAAGCTCCCTCGTTGAGAAATATACTAGGTGAATATTCTTTCCCACCCAGTGACCAACACTGAATGATTATTCCTGTCAACAGGACCATCTGACTCAGTGATTCGCTAGGTTCTGAGTTATAGGTGGTCAGTGGTCCAGGGCATTTTCCTAGACATCAGTACCCTAAGATACACTGTAAAAAAAAAAAAAAAAGAAAAAAGGGGGTAAAAAAGGTTCTCTATATTGCTGTCTTTCATGTTAACACCTATTAACACACCTGGAATATATTTTGTAAAGTGCTACTTTGCACAACAGATTTGCTCTAAAAGTAGCTACCATCAGTTCATTATTTAAATACACAGCATGATATTTAACTCTAGAAAATTACAGAGAAATAATCACGTTTTCATGTGTTATTCTCATAAGCATGTTAAACTAGGAGCCCAAAGCCTTTCAGTCCTATTTTAACCACCGACTATGATCTTGAACCAGTTACTGCTCCTTTTGGGATCCGTTTCATCATATGTGACGCCAGATAACCTCGAACACCTTTTCCAACACAATTCACAAGTTATGGTTAAAAAAACAAATCAGGACTAAATCCAAAGTTTTATAAACTAGCTTTCCTGAAGCAAACGACATTAGTCCTTCCAGGCTGAGAGTGTATGTGTGCATTTTAAAAAACAAAGGAAATGCTGATGGAGAAAACTTCTGCCATAAAAAGAATAAGTGGAGAAGCCCAGGAATATTTTTGGAAGGACATACCTGACACAAGACATAAAAAGCACAAAAATCAGCCACCTCAACACACTGGGTTTTATTTGGCTTTCCCTCTTTTATTAAATGGCTTTCGTTTTATTGGAGCTGACATTCGAGCGAGTCAGAGTTGCCCCGGCCACGGTTACCTAGCTCTGGACAGTAAGACATTAGTGAGACTGCTGCTTTAGAGTCATAGACACTTTCCTTTCTAAAACAGGAATACCAAACACTGCATATAGGCTCCCAAAATTTGAGAAATTGGCCGAATCAATTGGGAAAACAATGGCCCTGTGAATACACAACTTTCGTTATTAATTTTGAATAGAAAGAGCTGGCTTACTAGGAAAAGAGTAAATACATCCATAAAAATTTTCCCCAGTAACAGATAGTAGTTAATAAAATCATAAACACCCCAAACCAAAGCAGCTAAGCAGTGTTAGTGGTTTTAAATATTAAAACAATAATAAAAAATAAATTCTCTCAACATTCCAGAATGCCAGGCTTTCCTGAGTAAGATTTCTACCCTTGCTTTTCCATTTCCTCCTTGACTACAGTCACTAAGGACCCCATCTTAGGAATCACGAAGTAGCAACTGTAACTAAGAAACAGTGAGCTTAAGTACTTCCTCTGTATTAATAAAAGGGCCGAATATTAGCCCTTTGATCAACGTAATGTCAAGAATAAATATCGATTTGTTTCAAATTAGTGGTAAATTGTCAACAAAGCAGAAGACTTTTCTTCTATCTAAAAGAAGCTGCTCAGAAATAAAAAAAACGACGACCTAAGTTATGGCATGAATTATACAGGACAAAATGGGAATTATAAATTGTGGAAACTTAATTATATCACAATACTAACTAGCCTCGTCTTATGTTCTGTGCTCAACCTACTCTGGCAACCTGTGGTTTTCAGTACCCAACCATCCAAGCAAACATAAGCTGAACTATAACCCAACGTTACAATTAAGCACAGATTTAACTGGCTCGAGGGTTTAAACATAAAAAGTAAAATTACAGAAGTATTATTATAAGAAGACATTAGAGAACTTTTTACTAACCTTGGAGGAAGAAAGATGTTTCCAGTCAAGATGAAAACCTAGAGGCCATGAAGGAAAAGATAAATCTGACTAAACAAAAACCTAAACTATCTGCAAAATGAAACGACGAGCGACAAATTGAGGCACATAAAAAAAGCGGAAGACATAACAGAGCACAGAAAAAAGAAACACTAATAACTCTAATCAAACAGAAAAACACTTGGTAAAAGAAACACCAATGGAAACGGTATCATTTCCACCTATCAGGGCAACAAGGAAGTTTTGGAAAGCTCGGAGGAACCAGGCACTCTCTGACATTCTTGGTGGGAATGTAAACAGGTTCAACGAACCGCCAGATTGCCTTCTAAATATCTAACAAAACTTAAAAGGCACATTCTTTCCACAGGAATTTCTCCTGCAGATATATTCACACATCTCCACAAAGACTTAGGAACAAAGTTGTTCACTGCCGAATTATTTATAACAGCCAAATACTGGACATGTCCTACAGTCCATCAACACAGAACTAGCAGATCTATATAAGAGAACGCCTTGCAGCCTAAAAAGAAAAAAGAATAGAAACACTTTATGTACTGATGATAATGATAATTAACATTTCCGAGCACTTACTAAGTGTTTACATGAGTTATTTGATATGGAATAATCTCCAAAATACAGTGTTAAACCAAAAAAAAAGCCCTTCTTTTTTAAAAAGATTAATGGCCTTTCTGCATAGCAAAGAGATAAACAGTGAACAGTATGCTCCCACTCTCACTGATTTAAAAAAAAAAATCAGACAGACATATCTATGTTTTTATACACAGAAAATTTCTGGAAGGATACACAAACAACTATCTCTAAGGAGCGGGAATGGGGATTTCAGGGTGTGACGGAGACTTGCGTTTCATTGAATGTTTTGTATGGTTTGACTATCATATGTTAATTAAAAAAACAAGTTTCAGAATCACGTATAGTATGATCCCTTTATAGTCAAAAGAATTTATATTTATATGCATGTAATTTGTTCATGCCTAGAAAAGTCTGGGATGGCAAGTACCCACAATCAATATTGTTAACTGTAAAGAATGAGATGGAATAAGACGGGGAGGAGGAAGAGACAGAAGAGTCACTGGTAAAAACTAACAATAAGAAGTGTATAGGTAGAAATACTGTACTTTTTATAATAAAAATAATAAAGACAAGTTTTAAAACTTAGACACTAGTTACAGACAAACTAGCTAAGAATGGACTGACTTACTCAAAGAACGTCAGTTTCAAGAGCGGTAACTTGGCGATTACGTTTTGTAGACGAGCAACTGAAGAACAGAATCACACAGCTGATGCTGGAAGAGGCCTCAGAGACCCCCTAATCCAACTCTCTCGTCCTCCTGACCAGGAAACTAAGGCCCCGTGTGGCCAAGTCGCTCGGCTGGTTAATGGTAGTTCTGGGCTAGAGCCCTGCTCTTTCTGCTCTAGGTCAGGGCTCTTCCACCACATCATGCTGGGCTTGACACCACACACTCCGGGGGCTTCTCCACCCTGAGGCTCCCAGTACTGCCCACTTAACTTTGCCACTTCTTAGCATCCTGTTGGAAACAATAACAATACTAGTAATACTGATTCAGAACATTCCCAGAGACTCCCTGTAAATCTGGGAAAACTGGAAAACTAACCAATTAGGAACACTCTACCTCTTTGTTTTATTTTCATTTTAATCTATTGAGGGAACAGAGCACAAGGAACTGTGGGGTTGGAGTGCAGCATAAACAGATTAATGGCCCTTCTACACAGCACATGTACTAAATAGGGGTTGCTGTTAACAAGAGGTCAAAGAATCATCCCGGCGATGATCATACTGCATGTATGGGGACTCACGGTAGTTGGTGGGAGTGGGAATAGGGTAGGGAAGGACAACTAGAAAAGAGGGCACACAGCCAGCGGCCAATGCTAGGATTTCCTCTTTCATCAACTTGGTGAATAAGCAAGGAAGGTCAGAGAACAGACAAATAAGGAAAAGGGAGCTCTAACTACCATAGCACTTTGTCATTGGCTAGGCTGACTTTACATGTAACAATAGCCAATTCATGGAGATGTAAGGCTGTAAATGAAATCGGATGCTGATTTCATATTACCAATGCACTTAAGACCAGCTTCTCTGCTGTCACCTGATAAGCACTTTGAACCTAAGATGAAGTGGAGCAAAGACGGTGTTGGACTCATAGATGCCCAACCCCACTCCAGCTCCTGGACTGTCTTTATTTGGTAGAAGGCGTAAGAATTTAGGCAAGCCTTACTTGTGAATTAACTGCTCTGGAGAAGAAAGAAGTTTGCAGATAATTACTCCTGAGTGCCTAACAGAAGAAACGCAAGGAGATAGTTACAAAGTGTCCTAGAGGCCAGAAGATTTTTCTGGCTCACATAGTATGTCATCCTTTTTTTTAAGTTAACAAACTATCGAAAATCTATTATGAACCAGGCCACATCCCTACCTTCCTCAGGCACTGATCACATTTTGCAAGTACTATTTTAATACTATCATTGTCTGTGCGCTTTGATACAATCTCCTTACGTGATTATAAACTCCAAAAGGAAGTACTACCTGGAAATTCTCAATGGTAGCCGTAATTTTTACAACATTGAAAAATAATAAGTAGTAGCCACTCCTCGAGGAGGACTAACTATATTGGAAGCACCTTCTATGGATAGAATTTAATCCTCCCAACGATCCTATTACCCAGATGTACCTTTATTATCCCTATTTCACAGATGAGAAAAATGAGGCACAAAGAGGTTAAGTCTCTTGTCCAAGGTGACACAGTAAGTGTTGAAAACTAGCTTGTATTCAACACCCACCATTACAGAGGTCTAGTCCTGCGAGGTGCTTTGAAATTACTTTCTCCAACTTTCACAACATCCTTGCAAAGTAAGTATGATTATTCCTACTCTACAGATCATGAAACTAAGGTCCAGAAAGGCTAAATTGCTCTTTGGCCTTGAAGCAGTGGCGGAGCTGGTCTTCAACCTCAGTTCTGTCTGGTTCCAGAGCTAGTGTGGTTCCCACTATGCCAACGGCGCCCAGGCCTTTGGATTTCACGGAGCATAAATATTTCCAAACAAACTGGAGGAGGAGGGAGACTTATATAAAGTTACCGATTATATACTTTGCCAGGTATGGAGATTCAAAAATACAGTGACCGACAAAACTACCACCGATTTTTACTATCAGGGTAAAAAAAAAACCCTGGAGATTTTAACACCAAAAACTAGAAAGAATGTAACATACTATAAGTCAGAAAATTTCTACTGACATAAACACTATCTTGCCCTTCTTTTTCTCACAACATCAGGCACCAGTGAAAACCAGCACAGACAGGTGCGGTGCTTGAGAACCACTTCACCTCCACTGGAGCCACGAGGGGCGATGCCCACAATCTGCTCAGTCAGCCTCTCAACGGCCGCATTCATGCGGGTCTGTTAACGGTGATTGCTGCAGCTATCTACCCACCTACCTACCTGTCTACCTGTCTTTTCTCCCCCAAAATACAAAGTGGAGAAAAGTTACTTGTACTTTAAAAAATTATTTCTACAGGACTTCTCCCAAGACACCAAAACACCTTTTGATACTGAACCTTTTTATAAAGAGAATTTTTCATTCCCTTTAAAGTAGTAAAGGTACTGCCTTTGAAAACCCAACAAAAAGCCAAGCTTCACAGAAGGCCACTTCTAGGAGTCATTTTTGTACTACGTGACATTTCACATCCAGCCTGCCATAGCAGGCACCTTTCCATAACTGGTGAGGCGACGACAGTTCCCATCTCCGAGAAGGAATGTGACTAGAAGTTAACGTTTTTCAGCAGTTTTAAACCTCTGGCCGCAGGACTCTGGTTTATGAATTGCAAACTAACCAATTCAACAGCACAGAACTTTCATTTTAATTTCACATTTATTCTTGCCAGGAGGAAAATACTTTTTCAGGAACGAGCAATAATATCATATGCCTAAACTCCATGAATTTAATTGTTTGGAAGGCATTTCCATAGGACTTATCTTTCTGGCGAGTCCTAGTGTTCTTTGGAAAACTTCACAAAGGCATAAATTTAAGTAAAGTACCATAAACTCTCAACCACCCAACACAGCAAGGAAATATGGTATTCACATATTCACATTAAAAAAAGGCACCCAACATTAATTATGCCTCAAAAAACGATTAAAAAGTCACTCTGCTTGTGATTTATGGACAAAAATTTTTCTAAGAATTACAACATCATAAAGTATACCTAATAAACCACAGTGAACAGTTTAATCTTTCTGATGATTAAGAAGGGTCTTGAGGATTTGCATTATAAACAGGATTTGTCTTGGCACTACTGCAACATGCCAAGTCATAGGGAATTCTAGCTGAAGACGTGCCAGGTGACAGTTGACTGTATTATTTCTACTCAAGCAGAATCCAGCTTTTAAACAACTGGCTTTGGGGCCAGACAGCCCTACGTTTGAATCCCAGCTCTTCCATTTCCCAGCTGGGGGGTCCGGGGCAAGTTACTTAAACTCTCAAAGATTCCTCTCCTCAGTGTAAAAAACGCCTCTGCTGGAATGCTGTGTTCTCTTCCCAACTCCACCAGTGACTTGGGCGCAAAGTGTGATCTGGCCTCAGTACCTTTTTTGTAAAGAAGGGAAGGAACCACCAAAACAAATTAATAATATGAAGTTATTGGGACTCACAAGTTGCTATCTGATCTATCTTAAATTTGGAGGATAACTGTCATAGAATTATTTAAAATGTTTGGGAGAGGAAGGTCAGGGAAAGGGAGGATGAGAGGAAGAGGAGGAGAATTAAAAAGAGGCCTTTGTAAATAGAGGCTACTTCCTTCTTTCCGTTCTACCTAAAGAAATGGTCTCCCTGAAAATAGAGGTTTACAAGCGCCCCGATGGGGTGGCTTATCTGAATCCCATCCCTAGTACTGGTTGCAGTTTCAGTAGAAATAGACCCAATTATCTGAAAAAAGAAACAGGATTGTAAAGAAAGCTGTCATATTCCAGTAGAGTTTTTAATTTCTCCTAGAATATTCGAAATTATTCACATTAAGGTCCTTAAATATTTTCATAACGTATTTAGTATCTCTGTTGGGTGTTTTTAAATGCTTGGTGCTTAATTCAGCAAATCCTGAAATCATCAGAAAACCAAAGTCTATGATATTTCAAAAGATGGTAAGACTACAAGCATTTAGAAGAACAAAGTCAATTATTACTGTAGCATGCTTGGTACTCTCCATAATTAATAACTAGTAGAAATTATTAATAGAAAAAGTTAAAAGTTAATTTGTATTTTTAAGTTTAAGCTCTATGAGTTTAGCACGTAAATGTTTTAAGATGAATAATCATCAGTTACCTTAACCAAAGTTAGCAGATACATAGTTACTAATACTACATCGTGAAACAACATTTAGTTACCTTTCTAATATATGTGCTTAGGTAACACTAAAGTGAGCTGGTACACCTTGACAGCACGTGCAGACTTCCTAGTACCTGGTACTGAGAGTGGAGAAAACAGCCCTGCCAATTTGAAACTACTTGAGGTCTATATATTAAGAGTTGTTGATCTGGATAAAATAACTCTTTATATAATAGACTAACTGTGTGGTAACAAACGATACCAGATGGAGGGTAAAGTTACAAACTAAATATATCAGAATATTCCAACTGTGTTAAAAAGAAGACCCCAATTGTTTACTGAAATTAAACTTTTATTTGAAACCTTAGTGGGTTAATAATTGAATATTTAGAAATCATGCAACTAATCTAAACCAACCACCCTGGGGACATAAAAGGGTAACAGTTGGAGAAAAATATTTTTTAAAACATCTTCTATTGTTTTAAATCTATCTAAAAAGCTATATTCCTACATTTCTCCATGTTTGAAATTGAGCAGTAACAACCATTTCCTGAGATACCAAAATTTGGGTTTTTAGTATGAACTAGTGACAATTTAAAGAAATGATATGAGAGGACAAGTTTGAGGTCAGTTTTCAAACCAATAAAAACTCAGGTTTAAAGGATTAGTTTATGGAGAGGGTCACATGTATTTTCCTAAATTGATCAGATTATGAATTTAAAAAAAAAAAAAGAAAAGAAAACGTTTTAATACCTGACAGGGTTGGTGGGATGCTGGGGTGACAGCACAACTTGCTTCAAGCAAGTGCCCCTGGCCCCCCCAAAAACTCCCAAACCAGGGGCAGTGTCTATACCTCTGGAAGAATAATAAGGCAAATAAGTCACATCTCAGTAATCTACATAAACAGGAAAAAAAAAAAAAAAAAAAAAGACGTATGGTTTCTAACTGGTATTGGCCTCTTGGAAAAGAAAACAGCTCATTGAAAACTCTGGAAACTCCAGAAGCGGAATCACAGCTCAGGATTATCATGGAAGTTTTCCTGTTGGAGCAGCGGCTAAGCATCTTCGAGGCAGTCTAGACAGGCAGCAGTGCCAGGCTCTGTGTAAGGATGGCACTGACAGCAAGCATAAGCTGTCTACACTGTAAAGGTTACACTCAAACAAGTTAATTCCTTCAGTGTGTCTTGCTTCGCCAGCATATTCACTGTAAAACATGTAACAGACACTTAAAATAGAAATCAAGATTATAGGCAATATTTTGGAAACCAGGTCTTCCTCAAGCTGTGGAAAAATCTGGGTGGCCCAGATTCCTTCCTTTCTTAAAATAAGACTGCTTTTCCTCCCACTCTAGAAAAGAGGTGGAAATGTTTACATGGATACATCTGACGTGTTGACACAGCTCTTAGCAATAAGTCCTTCAAAAGGGCGATCTTTTCCTTCAGATTCTGCAACAAAGCTCTGATTGTCACGGTAAGCTGAAAAGAAAAGAACACATCCTAAGTATGCTAGTCCAGAGGTGTCGGATCTACTAAAAATATCATGTAAACGCTGCTTTACATATTGGGATCCCGTCAAGGAAGGGCTGGAGGAGACGCTGAGCCTCCCAGTGACAACCTCAGCATCTGAGGAATCCTAACGGTCACCTGGGCCAGCCCCCACCTAATGCTTGGTAGAGCACCTGCTCTACCACCTGACCAGGTAGCAAGTCAGACCACACCTGAACACTGACATTGACTGGAAACTGTCACTTTGCCCTCACAATCAGCTCGATTCTGTCCCCTGAGAGTCTACCCTCTGATCCGACTTGTCTACCTTGGAGCTGGGAAAGAAACTGTGTTCCCCAGTCTTCGTTCACCAGCAAAGACTCCAGGGTTCCCTCAACTATGCCTCAAGTGACAAGACGTCAAGTCCCATCGCCATCCCAGCCAGTCTTCTCCAAATACACCGGTATATTTATGGCCCATTTAAAAGTTTTATAGCAGTGTGTTCTTTTTATACAAAAGAAATGTTAACCACACATGACTTTTTTCAGGCGGGTGTGAATTTTCTCCAATCATTCCACAAACCCAGAGGAAGTTTTCGTCTGTGACTCTAAGTGCGACCTTAAAGGATGGAGGAGGAGTGGGGAGACAGCCTCTCAGGAATTTGGAAACATGAAAAATAAGACTGCCCACATAAATCAAACATAGTCAACCATGGATGAAATCACAGATATGTTAAAAGATAGACTATCACAGGTTTCATTTCCTACCCTGTTAAAAGCAGCAGCTATACAACTGCAGTGGAGGCAGGGGCTCTCTCCTGAGATCAGCCGAGTGCCCCTCAGGAAAAAACAGCAGAACACCAGGGGCTGGCCAAGGGCTACACACATCAAGCAACCCTCCAAGGCTTCAGCAGCCAAGAAAAGTCTGACCTCTGGGAACCATGGAAAAACCACCCACAACGTTTATGGGGGAAACACCAAGGAAAGCAGATCTGTCCTCATTCAACAAGTAAAGAGCAAAATAAACAAAAAAAGCACAACACATGCACGCACACGCACACACATACACACACCCCAGGCCTAAGAAGAGTCTACAAAATTAAACACCAAAAGCATTCAAGAGATGAAAGATATAGCCAGTAAAAAGTATAACTCAGGGGCTGGCCCATTGGCACAGCAGTTAAGTTCGCATGTTCCACTTCGGCAGCCCAGGGTTTGCCAGTGCGGATCCTGGGTGCAGACCTACGCACTGCTTGTCAAGCCATGCTGTGGCAGGCGTCCCACATATAAAGCAGAGGAAGATGGGCACGGATGTTAGCTCAGGGCCAGTCTTCCTCAGCAAAAAAGGAGGACTGGTGGAAGATGTTAGCTCAAGGCTTATCTTCCTCAAAAAAAAAAATAGCATGACATCTAAATTTGTTAACATAGAAAGATATCCATCATAATTTATTAAAAAAGAAAAATATCAAGTCATAAAATGAAATGTCACCTACACAGAGAAGAAAAAATCCAGAAACTGAATACATCAAAATGCCAGGGCTGGTTATCTCTAACTAGTGGGATTTCTTACTATTTCATAAGAACACAATTACTGTTAACAATCAGGAAGAAATTTCCGTTATCATAACTTAGAAGCTTTCCAAAGCATAGAAAAAAGATGGAAAGCCTAATTCATATTTTAAGCTAACACAACCCTGGTAACAAGCACTGACAGAGATAACATAAAAAAGGAAAGCACATGCCAATCTCCCTTAAGGATTGTAAATGTAAAAGCCTTTAAAAAATATTAGCAAACAAACACAGAATTACATTAATAAAGACAATATATCATCACCAAGTAGAATTTATCTAAAGAACAGCTTGATGTTAGAAAATCTAATAATGAAGCTAATACTGTTAATGATTAAAAAGAGAATAAACATGATTAATACAGCAGAGGGAAATTAATTAAAAATAAAACAAAAACAAAGAAAGAAAGGAATGGAATACTACTGCCTTAACTGCAATATTATTTAATTTTGGTCTAGAAGTTCTAACCAATGCAATAAGACAAGTTAAAGAAATAGAAAAGGGTTAGAAAGAAAGAGATGAAGTTATTATTTGTAGATTCGATAACAGCTTATTTGGGAAAGTTAACAGAATCGACAGAAAGATTACTAGAAACAGGGAAAGAATTCAGTATGGTGATTAATCACAAAATGAAAAAAATCAAGGGCATTCCTAAATTCAAGTAATAGCTGGGGATAATTTTTTTAACTATTTTTTTTAAACATCATTAACCATATCAGTAAAATCTAAAAAATATCTAGCACAGTGCGTGGCACATAGTAACGGCAGGACGTATTGCAGAAGGAATGAGTAAAAGGCAAATGCTCCTCCATTTAATCTGTAAACATACTACGCATCTATTCAAAATCCCATTTGGAGTTCTTTTACTGGAGAGGAGGTGGTCACTGAGGCACAGCACAACATTTGTTAATGAAGCCACACAAAATTACTCTAAAAGGAAAAATGAAAGAAAATAGAGAAAAGTCACGAAAATGTATAGTAAAGGGGGCCTTAAACAATCAGATATTAAATCTCTATTAAAAAACTACAAGAGTATGGTGCTGGCAGTTACCAACAGCTTCATTAGTACAAAAGAACTGAAAGTCCACAAACAATGCAGTTGTGGAAAAATTTAGTGAGTGAAATATGGAATATTTCCTATCTTTGGGGGAAGAGAATTAATAATTTAGCAAATGGGAAAAAAATAAAGCTAGATGCCTATAATACACCAAAATTTTTAAAGACTTACCAAGTATTTTAAATTTAAATACCAAGTATTTTAAAACTTACATGGTTTTAAAAAAATAAAAACAGAAGAAAAGCTTAAAGAAAATTTAGATAATTAGGTACAATATTTATATAACTTCTGGGTGTGAAAGGCCTTTCTAAGCATTATCTCCCCACCCCATAAGAAAAGACCACAAATAAAAATACTGATAATTTCAAATAAAATTTAAAAACAAGTACATGTTTTAAAAAAAAGCCAAATTAATAGAAAAAATATTTGTGCCAAATATGCCAGATCAAGGCTTAATATAGTTAACATATATATATAAAACACTTTGAAATTAAGAAATAATAAGTTAGGTTTAGGGCATATATATACAGGCAATTCATAAAGGAAGAAATACAAATATCCAATAAGTATATGAAAAAATGGTCAATAGCATAAGTAATAACAAAATGCATATTTGGGGGGCTGGCCCCGTGGCCGAGTGGTTAAGTTCGCGTGCTCCGCTGCAGGCGGCCCAGTGTTTCGTTGGTTGGAGTCCTGGGCGCGGACATGGCACTGCTCATCAGGCCACGCTGAGGCGGCGTCCCGCATGCCACAGCTGGAGGGACCCACAGCGAAGAATGTGCAACTGTGTACCGGGGGGCTTTGGGGAGAAAAGGGAAAAAATAAAATCTTAAAAAAAAAAAGAAAAAATGCATATTTGGGGCCAGCCCTGTGTCTGAGTGGTTAAAGTTCACATGCTCTGCCTCAGCAGCCTGAGGTTCGCAGGTTCGGACCCCAGGCACAGACCTACACACCACTCATCAAGCCATGCTGTGGTGGCATCCCACGTACAAAAGTAGAGGAAGATTGGCACAGATATTAGCTCAGGGACAATCTTCCTCAAGCAAAAAGAAGAGGATTGGCAACAGATGTTAGCTCAGGGACAATCTTCCTCACCAAAAAAAAAAGAAACAAACAAAACTTTCACATGACAGAAGATACCATAAGCAAGGTCCGACAACAAATGATAAAGGAGAGGAAATAATTACAATATACCACAAAGAGATAATCTCCCTAATATGTAGGGAACTCTTAAAGACTAAAAAGATGAACAATCCAAAAGAAAAATAAGCAAAAGACACAATGTTAGTTCACAGAAAAATATATATAAATAGCGCTTAAGCATGTGAAAACATACTTCACTTAATTCATAATATGAAGAATGCAAATTTAAAACTACTCTGAGATATCCTCTCTCACTTAGCAGATTGGCAAAAATTCAGAAGAGTCACAGCACCCTCTGGTGGCCAGGGTGTGAAGGAACAGAAACTCTCACACATTTCTGGTAGCGGTGCCAAAGGTAACAAGCCCCCTGGAGGGGCATTTGGCAACAGATAAAAAATCACGTATGCCCTGGTTCTGAGAACTCATCCTTAAAAGACACCTCCAGAAATACCAGGGAAAAAAGCAAAAACAAGTTTTTGATTACAGCATTACTCCTAACAGCAAAGGACTGGAAGCAACCTAAACGCCCATCCTTAGGAGACAGGTCAAATGAACAATGGTCCATCTACACAATAGAGTACTACACGGCCCGAAAGAAGAAGACAGGAGATCTCAATGAATTAATATGGAGAGATTTCTATGATATGTTATTAAATAAAAAGAGCAAGATACAAGAGTATCTTTTTTGTAAAAGGAAGAGAAATAAGAATATACACACAGAGAGAGGTGGTTATTTTTGGAAAGAGTAACAGAATAAACCAGAAATTAATGAAAATAGTTACCTCTAAGAAGTAGGAGGAGAAGGAATGGAAAAGAGTGGGATGAGAACAAGACTTCGAGAGTACTTTGGTATATAATTTTGACTTTTGAACAATGTAAATGCTTTACATATTTAAAATGAAATCGGCAAGGTTAGGGGAAAAAGCAAACCCTAAAAATCAATATAAACAAAGGGAAGCATAAGACCGAAAAAAAATAATCAATTCTAATAACTTTAGAACAGAACAGCCTCAGTAGTCTTAGTGGGGGATTCTAAGTTAAAAAAAAAGACACAAATCTCAAACTTTACTTAGTGTTTGTAGTGGTACTTGTGCAGTAATTCTGAAACTATTTCTGTAAACGCTAAGATAGACCAAATGAGCAAAAATATGTTGATGCTCTTGGAAACCACGGTTCTCACCCTGGGAGAAGGAAAACACTCATTTGGAATGGGGAAGGTTAGAACGCATCCCGTGGCGGTGGATTTCAATCGAAGGTACTGATAGGAACTCACGATTTTCTAAAAAATATATTTCCTGAACAAATCCCACCACTGTTTTTGTATAGCCCACAAGCTAAGGATGATTTTTACACTTTTAAATGTAACATGTGAAAAAGACTATTATCCTTTTGGCAAGAATAGATACTCATAGTGAGCACACTGCCTCTTCTGCAGAGCCTAAAACATTTACTCTCTGGGGGGAAAGTGTACCAACTTTTGAACTAGACTATAAAATTGAGAGGAACTTTCAAGGTAAAACAGGAGAAATTAAATAGATGTCATGCTTCATTTGGTTTCAGTGATTAAGTAACTATTAACTGGTTGGTTGTAACGTCAATTCAACATACGTAAGCATAGAGGCCATCATACATATACACACATATACACACACAGCCTCAGAAATAGGAAGGTTTTCAGAGCTCAAAGCTCAGACAAATCATTTTATGTCCTAATTCTCTCCTGGTCTTACCTTCGTTGTGTTTTCACCATTTCTTTCATACTGATTTCTCTGTTGAATTTTCTCAGCAATCTCTTGTGCAATTTGGCAAGTAGAATCGTAGGTGGAGAACCTGTACCACAGTCAGAAAGGGAGAAAAATAAGGTTCTTCGAAAGAAATTTCTACATTATCTAAGTGCGAGTTTTTAATTCTAGTCACAAATTCAAACAGGAAGGGAGAATAGTAACAGTAATGGCAACAGGTGTTGAACAGTACTTACTACGAGCCAGGCTCTATTCTGAATGCTTCATTTGCAATAACTCACTTAATCCACACAGAAACGCTAGGAGGTGGGTACCATTACCACCTCCATCTTGAGAAAATGAGGCACAGAGAGGTCGAGCAACTTGCCCCAGTGGTACCGCCAGCTGCAAACAAGGTTGTCTGGCTCCTAACCATTTTGCTGTTCTGCTGATGACAAAGCGTTTGTATTTGTTCATTCATAAAACATTCAACAAACATTTACGCAGGGCCTCCTCTGTACTGAGCACTGTTCCAGGCACTGGAGAACACAGGAGCAAACAAAATGGACAACGTCCCGGCGTTCAAGGAGTTTAAGTGAAGGGAAAAGGCATGTAACAGACAAAGACAAAATATGTCAGGTGTTGATATGTGCAAAGGAGAAAAATAAAGCAAGATCAAGAGAGTGACAGGCAAGGTGTGGAAGCTAGCCCTGCAGACAGCTGGGGAAGGACTGACAGCACAGGAACAGCCAGTACTGTTTATCCTACAGCAAAATGCTGCGGGGACAAAGGACAGGCAGCCACCTGACATCTAAGCTGACCAGAATTCTCTCAAAACATTTACTGAGCTTGTATTTGTTATCTAACTGTGGGGGGGCTTTGAAGCATTCACAGTGAATTTCCAATAGTCCCTTATTTTTAACTTCTGTTAGAGCTTTTTTACTTTCTATTTGTTTTACAGAAAATACTTCAGTGTGCATACACATTTCACCTCTCCTACCAGAGACGGTCTAAAGAGCAGGGGCTATGCTGTGCTAGACAACCAACATATTTTCCAGGACTGTACGGGTACAAAATATTGAAAACTGCTATTTGATCTCAGGTCCCAATTTTTGCTTGAAAAAATAAATAATCCATTTCTTAAAATCTTCAAACTCCCACATATCACTTGCACACCGAGGGAACCTGAAAATATCTTTTTGAATGAAGGAAAAAACAATCCCAACCACTTCCCTTAGGAATCTTACTATAGTAAGAATAGCAATGGCTAATAACTGAGTACCTGGGCTGGGCCGGGTCCTATATTAAGAGCTTTACATTTTAAACTTCATAAGAATCCTATGACTTGGATCTTCAACCACTTGCCACTATACTCTAAAGTAGCATCATTCATATCTATGTATATATATGAATACAGATATTCATGTATATGGAAAAAGAGGTGACACAAGACAACACATAATAAGAAAATAGTAAGGAGGCTGACAAGGAAAATTGGGTCATGGTCCCAGCTTTACCACACTGCCCCTTTTTCTCCTCCATATTGTCATCTGTGAAAAGAGGAGTTTAGGTCTGGCTCTGTGCTTCTAGACCGTGCATATGAAAATCAATAAGAAATACGATACACCTCCTGCCAAATGTGGGGTACATATGGTATTTCCAGAGTTTGGAAGTGAGATAAATTACTGTTGGCCAAGGCACTCAGACCTGACAGGGCTGGACCAAGAGGTTACATCTTGGGCTGAGCCACCAGGGTAATGCAGGCCTCCCATTGCAAGACAAGGGAGGAGCACATTCCGGACGTGGCAAATGTGCCAGCACAAGGAGCAAGCAAAGATGGAAGGAATAAAATGTGCCTGGCACGTTCAGCTGAGCGGTGGCCCTCAGTGGTGGTAGGAGGGTAAAGCACAAAACGGCAGAGATGAGTAGAAGCTGGTTTCTACAGAGCCTTGACCACCAGCCTAAGAAGACGAGACTTACAAGAGAATTGGAGAGCTGTGGCGGATACTCGAACACAAAAAGGGGGGCCTTGAAGAGCTGAAATGCTGAAGGGCAAATCCCAAGTGTCATGGAACCAATCCTCATGTTCTCACTTTAGCCCTAAAAAAGTGGTTCTGCAACTTTGCTACATTCTGAAATAATGAGGGAATCTTTAAAAAACAAACACACACACAATTCCGGGCTTCCATCCCCAAGAATTCTGATTAAATTGGTATGAGGTTTGACCTGGACAGGAGAAGCTGGGAAAGCTCCCCAGGTGATTCCAATCTGTAGCAAAGTTGGGGAGCCATTTCCCTAGTGGTAATGGGCAACCTCATCAAGGTGTCCAGCACACAGTGCCTCAAGTCCTAGTTTAGGAAAATTAACCTGAACTCCATCGACATAGTCGGTAAGGAGAGAAGAGTGGCGAGAGACCAGGAGAAGACTTCTCCAGCTCTTCAATTCCGTAACAGTCAGCAGTATTTACTATCTGCAAGGCATAAGGCTATAAAGGATTGGACTATGGCAGAAATAGAGAGCACAAAAAAGATGTCAGAGTGTAGTGGCATTAGCCTGTGTGCCCCTTTAAAAACCATGTGTCCTTGAGGCTCCTGTCTGGGCTATGCGCCAGCAGTCACAATGACAACAGTCCTGGGCTTGGCCAACCCAGCTGCTTTCTCGTAGGAGAGTCAGCACCAAAACCCTTGCGGTCTGAGGGAATGCAGAGGCCCTCGAAGAGGTGGGGCAGGGGGAGGGAGGTGGGGGGGGGCTGGTCCTTGGAATACAGGTCATACAGGGACGATCCCCCTTGGCAAGCACGCAGCCTTTGTTCCTCTGCCTACTTAAGCAAGATTCTCTCAGCAGGCAGTAGTGGGTGCACGTTGCTGTCCAGCCGGCCGCCACTGGACCTTCCCTGTAAGTAACTCCCAATAAACCCACATGTCTCGTTCGCTGTCTCCGGGTCTTTTCCTTGGTCTCTCAGCAACCTATCCCACCTGCTCACCCAGCCGGGCGTGTGGTGGAACACAGAGATTTAAAAGAAAAAAATCAGTGGACATTAGCGAATAATCTGATATAAGAAGTGAAGAAAAAATGGATGGTTCGAGTTTTCAGGCCTAAGTGACTAAGAGGATGGTGATGCCATGAGAGAGGCTGAGGAAGTAGAAAGGGGAGAATAAAAGAAGTTTACAGATTAACAACTGGGCCTGTGTTCTATCACAAAAAACTGACTATACAGTGAAATTGACATATGTGTAAGATTTACTATAAAATACACTCGGGGAAAAAAGGTATGGAGGACAGAGATGAAATAAGAATGGCAGAATATTGATAATTATGGAAACTGGGTGATGAGTATAAAGCGGCTCATTATACTATTCCATTTTGTATATTTTTTACCTCCCATAAGAAAAATTTTGTAAGTAAATAAACCAAAAAAAAGTCAAACCAGAATGTCATTTTTCCAGAAATGGTATATAATCAACAAGTAAGTTGCCTTGGCAGTAAAGCTCACTAACTTTAGCAAAGAACCAGTTCGGAGACAGTGGTCACTCACTACTTCCATTAAATAGCGAGCTCACCCCTTGCTTTGATATGTCATTAAAATAGTAACTGCTCCAGCTTTGCACAGTGGCAGTATCATAGCCAATGAGGTTTACCTGAGGCGTGATGAGTGCTAATTAAAATAGTAACTGCTATATTCCACTTCTCAACATTAGAACGCTACACAGGAGGAAAGCATCAGTGACCTATGATTTTCAAAAACATGAAGGCAAAGCTGTAGTCAAGTCTGTTTTTATAGTCCTTTCTACCCTTTCTATTCTCCTTTCTACCCTCCTGATCAGCAACCCACTTTGCAAGGAAGCTGATGCTAGCACAGCAGAGTTCCCCCACTGTTTCACTTTCAACAAATAAGAAAGCCACTAAGTCAAATTACTTGAGAGTAACAGGAAAAATTATAAGTGCTTTTTCAACATTCACTGTGGAAGAAGGCTGGGGTCCAGTGATAGCTTCCACCAATCTAAATGGATAACCTGGGGCCTCTACGTTATTTCTGAGCTTTATTTCCTACCCTACCTGTAAAGTGAGAGAGTTAGTTTCCAGGAGGTGGAGGGCAACTTAGCAATATGTATTGAGGGCCTTAAAAATGTTCATACCCTTGGACCCAATAGTTCCACTTCTAAGAAGAGAGCCAAGGAAATAAGACACGAAACAAAGGGGCAGTCTCTGCATTGTTAAAAAACAGAAACAAACCCCTAATATTAAAAAAAGGTACAAAGAGGGGAATAGCTAAATAAATTATGGTCACTCATATGATGCACTATAAAAAATTGTGTTTCCAGTGAATATTTACTGATATGGAGAAACACTCCCTGTTTTGTAAAACATATATGTGTGTTGATATAGATATGTACACATATATATAAGGTAATAAATTCATTTAAAAAATCAATAATGGCTATTATTCCAGATGATAGTTAAATTTTTTTTTTTCCTCTACAAATATTCAGTATTTTCTAAGTTTTCTATTGGGATCTTAAAATTAGGACGAAAAAAATTAGTGCTAAGTCAATTAAGCCATGAGCCCAGATAACCCAAACCCCAGGCAATGCTAACTCGGATCTTGCAATCCATTCTCCTACTATCCAGACTGCAACTTAAACAATTATAAACTATATTAGAAGTACCAGCGTGAGACATATACCACAACAAGAACTTTACAGAGCTATAATATGTCTTTAATTATTAAACAAAGCTCGAGTCCAAAATGCTTTGGCTATCTGTCCCTAGTGTCTTTCATCCTTCAGTCCTTGGGACTTAACTGATGAATAAAGGACGTTTATCAGCTATTGTTTTGCTGCAAAAGTTGCTGCCACAGAACCAGTCTTCAAGATATTGACTCAGACAAGGGCAAAATGCCTTATAAACAGATGCATCCTTTCTGTCCCACATTCCTACAAGTTTTTTAAAGGCCCCCAAGATCTGAGTCCTGGCGCCAACTGGTTACTAACTGGCTGGTGACGATGGATTCTGAACCTCGGTTTCTCCATCTGTGAAGGAGGGGGCTCACCAGATGGACCGGCACCCCACAAAAAGGTGACTTCTGCTTCACTTTCACAGGAGTCCAGGGAAGCCTGCACCGCCAGCTCCACAACCAGGATGGGCGGGAAATCCCTGCGGCAAGATGCAGCCAAGCAGGGCTACAGGAATGTTCAGAGATTCGACACTAGTCCTCAGCTCTCCAGAGGTCCACCTGGTCTCCTTCCCGGGTCACCCCTGCAAGGACCGAGGGTGGCAGAATGCGGCAGAGTCCCCCTCAGCAGGGGAAGGGTCCTCGCTGCCCCTCCCCTCATTCCGAAAGACCTCCAGCCCCAAAGCCTAGCGATCGCCCACTCCCCGGAAACCTGGCCTCCCGCCACGGACCCTCCGCGCGCGCCCGCCCTTAGCCGGGGCTCACCAGGGGTCCGGGGCCATCCTGCAGTCTCCACCCGCTCCTCGGACACTTCCTGCTCGCAGCAGCTGACTACGGCGGCTCGCGCGGCTCATACGCCGCGGTTCCAGCCTTGCGCAACCGAAACCTAGAGTGTGCAAAGTGAACCTACACCAGGGCCTCAAAGCTACAATAAAGGAAAGCGCTCCCCCAGGGAACAGTAGCTTGGAGCATTCTGCTCCCGCTAAGAGACGCGAACATCTGGGCACAGTTAAAATAAAATTGTTGTTGAACAAAATCTAAGCATTTCCCCAGAAAGGTGGGAGAACCTTACGACCTCTAGCAGTTATTTAAAATTTTATCCTGCTTAAAACCACAAAAATAAACAAAAAACTGAATTGTGGTCATAGTTGCACAAATGTATAAATTTATTAAAACTCACTCTAAGTGAATTTTGATATGTAAATTATATCTCCATAAAGCTTTAAAAAATTTTTTTACCCTGTTTCGAATAAGGGACCCAAAGAAGTATCAGTTATATATTGTTTTATAGCAGCCTTCTCACCAGAGGTAATCCTCTATGTTTGGTTAATTTCAGATGCCATTAGGTGCTTGATTATATAGCTACGAAAAAGGTCACAGTCTCTTTACATGGGGGAGGAGGGAATTAGTTCTGTGCCTTCAGTGTCCCCTAAGTTTCCAGAGAAATAGAAAGGAAAAAGCCCTCTCTTCGTTTTCAAGAGGGTAAAAGAACTCTGCCGCATGCTGTTTCAGCTGGGGCGTGGACCTGGCGCGCATGCGCATGTCCGTTACCATAACGACCAAAAGACGCTGCACTGCCCGAGACGGAGGAAAGTGAGCGGAGCCTCCCGGTGATGGAGAGCCAAATTTCGCCGAAGGCCGAGGTGGCCGAACTGGAGCTGGAGGCCGTGATCGGCTTCAATGGTGAGGCCTCGAGCATGTATGCGCTGGGTGGTTTCGGAACCCCGGGGACGTGTAGTGCTAACAGGCACAGTGAGACACCGGCTGGCACTTGGAAAGCAGTGCGATACCTTGGCATGAGCCCTGGCCGGGGCCCAATCACTAGGGGCCCAGACAGCCCCTCCTGTCCAGAGGCCTTAGAGAGTCACTTCCCTGCTCCAAGCATCAAGAAGTGGCCTGGTTTTTGCCATCAGTAAAAGGAACCAAATTCCTCTTCGCCAGGCCTGAAGAATCAATAAGGGTAGTTGACTTTCTCCCCCTGGCTCAGCCCTCCCTGGCTCTAAGCCCCACGCAGCCCGCAGAGCTGCCCGCGCCTCCGTAACCACGAGATTACGGATTCCGTGTCGGCCCCTCGGACCAACTAACTTCTAAAATCCCAGCTGATGTACTAACGAGAAAGGGCTCGGGGCGGGGGCCGCTTTAGAGGGTGAGCCTGTCCTCTAACCCGAAGAAAGGATTCTAATGGGGAGGATTTCAGACCACGATGGAAGGCGAAGAGGACGCCAGGGGGAGCTGGAGGAGAGAGATGCTTTGGTCAGAGGAGGCCTCGCCGGTCTGCTCAAATCCTGTTTATGCCTGCCTATGGTTTTCAACATTTAGGAGGAAAATGCTGTTTGGTTTTTTGTGAAGGATGAAAACAAGCAATGAGTTACATTTTAGAAAAGGCAAACTTTTTAAAAAGTGCGTTGTGATGCCTGAAAGCTTTAAAATTGTAATAACGTCGATGCAGAACCATCAATGACAAGTTTTAGGCACCTTCTAGGACTTGGTCTTGACTCTTCATTTTACTTAGTCTCTGATAGCAAGTGGGCACTTAGTACATCTGAGAGATCAGCCACCTTTCGAGCTGGTTACAAGATCATTGGTAAAGGACCTGGGTGCAGTGAGTGCAAAGGGTCACTCTGGGGACCTGTGTAGGGCCTCACAACAGAGCTCTGCACCTGAATTCATGCTGTTTGGCAGAGCTCGAAGAGTAACCATATGGTCAATTCTATCCTGATGTCTTCCGTGGCAATCACTTGTTATCTTGGCCTTTTAGAATGGCCCAAATTGAATTGTTTTTACCTTGGTTTTGTGACCATTTATATTCTTTTATATAATCAAATATACATTTATTTAGAACCACTATATGCCAAGTAGTATGCTATGCCATACTTAAGAAGAAGAGTTTAGAAAATTGAAAAAATACAGTGAAACCAAAAGAAAAATCAGCCATCATTACATTTCCCAAAGATATCACTGTTAAACTTTTGGTGTGAGCCTTTCAAATTTACACTTACATATAAACTTTTTTTTTGTAATAAAAATGAACATATGCTGTATATATTATCTTATAATCGCAGGTTTTTTTCCACTTAACAGTATGCCATGTAAATCTCTCCTTAGCAGTAAATATACTCTGTATCATAATTTTTAATATATTTTAATATAATGCTCTGTTGCATGGATATGCCATAATTTATTTAAACAATGCCCTATGATTAAGAACTTAGGATAATTTCCATTTTTTTGCATTTACTTTTAAATGCTACGGAGAACATCTGCATAGCTAAATCTTGCAACTCTTTAACGTTTTTTCTTTAGGATAAGTTCTGAGTACATCTTAAAGACTTCTGATGTATCCTCCAAATGCTGCCTTATACACAAGAGAAATGTGTGCCAAAAAAACACATATAGGAATATTTATATAGCATTATTTCAAATAGCTGAAAACTACAACCAAAATGTCCATCAAAAGTAGAAAGGACGGGGCTGGCCCCGTGACCGAGTGGTTAAGTTCGCGTGCTCCGCTGCAGGCGGCCCGGTGTTTTGTTAGTTCGAATCCTGGGCGCGGACATGGCACTGCTCATCAAACCACACTGAGGCAGCGTCCCACATGCCACAACTAGAAGGACCCACAATGAAGAATATACAACTACGTACTGGGGGGCTTTGGGGAGAAAAAGGAAAAAAATAAAATCTTTTAAAAGAAAAGTAGAAAGGACAGATAAATTGTGGTCTGTTCATACAGTAGGCTACTCTGCAGCAATGAAAAAGAGTGAACTACAGCTATGCACGACAGTGTGGACAGATCTCACACACGTAATGTTGAATGAAAAAGCCAGACGCAAAAGAATTCATACTGTATAATTCCATTCGTATAACGTTCTCAAATGAGGGAAATTAATTTACAGGAATAGAAGTCAAAACAGTGATTACCTTTGGGGAGACGTGGACCGGGAGAAGGCACATGAGAAACTTCTGGGGGCTGGTAATAATCTACCTCTTGATTTGGGCTATAGTTAAATGGGTGTGTTTACTTGGTAAAAGTTACTGAGTTTTCTGTATTTTTGTCTTCAATGAAAACCATTTACTTAACTTAAAAAGTCTATACTACCTCTCATAAAAAAATAAATAAGCAAAGCCTTATGAAAGTTTGGGAGAAAGATTCTGTTCTAGGCTTGAGTGAGGTCAAGGAAGGGTTAACTCAATTAGTCTGTAAAGTTGGGTAGAAGTCAGTGGGTAAAGACTGAGAGGCAGAATATTCCGGATAGCAGGAACGGGGTGAGCAAAGGAGGAAGGTGGAGAGTGTGGGCCTGGTTGGGGAATGGTAAAAAGTCCGGTTCGGCTTCAGTGTCAAAGACTGGCCAGATCGCATAGGAAAGAGAGCCCAGAGTTAGATTATGAAGACATGAAATGCCAGGTGATTGAGTTTAGCTTTCACACAGAAACAAATTAGAAGCAACCACAAAGCCCCTTTTACCATGGCAGCACTAGAGCCACTGTAGAGTTACATTAGAGTTTATGAATTTTAACTTGAGGGTGTGAACATGTAACTGTACTTGACTCTTCTAGGTATTGTATTTTGACAGGGGCTTGTTATTTAAGCAAACCAAATATAGTCGTGTTGCTTATGAAAACATTTTATAAAGCTATAGTTATTGAGAGTTTGGTATTGACAGAATAGTCACAGTTCTTCAATTGACTGAAGAGGATAAGCCTATGATTTTACCATTATACAAAGAGTTCTTAAACTAAAACCAGCAACAATAACAAAATAGATCAGGAGTTTGCACACCATAGTCTGTGGGCCAAATCTGGCCCTCTGCCTGTTTTAGTAAATAAAGTTTTATTGGAACCCAGTCATGTGCATTTGTTTACGTGTTGTCTATGGCTGCTTTTACACTACAATAGCAGACTTGAGTAGTTGTAGTCCACAAAGCCTAAAATATTTACTGTCTGGCCCTTTATGGAAAATATTTGCTGACTCCACCATGAACTGTCTGGTCATCTCCTTTGCTCATTTTTCTCTTGGGTACTTTGTGTTTTTCTTATTACTTGGTAGTAGTTCTTTGTATATTCTGGATATAATCCTTTGCCTGTTAGGTACATTGCAAATATCTTCTGCTTTTGATTTTTCATTTTGTCTTTTGTCATTAGAAGTTTTCAATATTTAACATGACTCTTTACATATACTGGCCTTTTCTATTAGGATTTGCTCCTTTTGTGTCATGTTTCAGAAGTCATTCCCTATAACTTGTGTATACGTTGTCTTGTTTTTCACATTTAGGTCCTTGATCTACCTGGAAAGTGTTGTTTGTGGATGGTGTGAAGTAGAGATCTAATTTTACTTTTCCACATGGATATCCACATGCTTGTTTAAAGGAGCTTGCAATTAGGGAAAATAAATATATATTTTAGTAGTGATAGATGATTCCCAGATCTCACAAACCTTGGTATTATAAGAACTTACTGCATAAAAGAGGAACGATCACAGAGTGAAAGAAATAATTTATTCAATAAATACATTCGGCCATTTGAGAAAAAATCTATTTAGCTACTGGAATCCCATTATACACCAAAATAAATTCCAGAGGGAGTTAAATATAAAAGATGAATTCAGTAAAAGACCAGAAGACTGTATTAATAAATAGTTATGACTCTTCTGTCGATGAAAATAATCCATAACCAATCTATAAATGAAAATTTGGGTCAGTTTATTGTGAGCTAAAATCTGAGGACCATGGCCCGGGTCCTTTCTTCCCGAAGGAAGAAAGGGCACCAAGGAAGTGAGGTATACAGAGTGGTTATATACCCCCATACAGGACGTTTCACATATGATTGAAATGTCCCCCCCACAATAGTCACAAGATTGCCCTGTCGGCACAGCTTGATGGACACAGCAGGTAGTGGTCTGCTATCTCAGTGGGTGTAGCAGGAGGCAAGTCTATTGTCTCGAGCTGGGCGGTCACAGGTGAGCTCAGCAATCAGTTCCTAGCCTAAGGAAAGATGCTTAATCCTTAAGGGAATGCCAACGTTGGGAGGGGGAGGGAAGTTGCACCTTTATTTCAAGGGCCTTTGTTCTTGCTATAGGGAATGTCTAAATCAAACATACAATGCATGCTCAACGGCCTCGGTCAGGCCCGAATTAGGTTTACACCAAATGGCTTCCTCATATTCTCCAATATATCCTATTGCTTGCCATTTTTATTTGTCACTTCTGATGGGGAAGGAGATAGAAATAAAAAAGATTTTAAAATACCCAAGAATAAATGTAATAAGAAATACGTGAGATGTTTATAAAGAAAAATTGAAAATGTTACTGGGGAACATAAAAGGAGACTTCATGGAGAAACACATCCTGTTCTTAGAAAGGAGATATAATCCATTATAAAAATTATTTTTCCTTAGTCTATACATTTAATGCTAATTCACTAAAAATACAAACATGATTTTTTAACTACTCACACTGACTGTAAAGTTTACATTGTAAAATAAATATGAAGAATAACCAAAAAACTTCTGACCAAAGATGAGTAATAAGGGAGGACTTCTGACTATTTCATATTAGAATGTATTACAAAGGTTTGCAATTGTTGAGAGAGTTCTTGGCAAATATCTGGAGGATGGGGTCTCACTGTGAGAGGTCCTGGGCTGCTTCAGAGCACCTGGTGGAGACTTAGAACTGAAACCAAATTTTTATCTTTGCCAAACTTCTGCCCAAGGCAGTGAATTCACGTTCTCCCTATGTCCATGCACACCCACCCAGACGGGCTGCTTGTGCTGCGTGAGCTTGTGCTTCTTATGATGACAAGAATTGGCCCTAGGGCCTTGCCGTCCACAGTGAGGTTCCGGGCCAGCATCAGCATCACTTGGGAGCTTGTCAAAAATGCAGAATCTCGGCCCTACTCCAGACTAAAATCAGAATCTGCTTTTAACTGGGGGGATTATTATGCACATTCAAATTTGAGAAGGGATATACTGGAGTGACCTCCTTGTTAGTAAAATAAAGTTACCTATGACCCCCCCACCCCCACACACACACATTTTAATTGAACTAAGGCTTATTTCAAGAGTGTTCCCTTTTATATTCAATTTTTAAAAGTTACCAGCCACTTCTGCACGTGATTACTATTTTTAACCTTCCTCTTTTAGGACATGTGCCCTCTGGTCTGAAATGCCATCCTGACCAGGAACATGTGGTTTACCCTCTGGGTTGCACAATCCTCATTCAGGCAATAAACACTCATGAACAGAATTTCCTGCATGGTCACGGCAACAATGTTTCCTGCTTGACCATCTCCAAGAGCGGAATTTACATTGCCTCTGGACAAGTCACATTCATGGGCTTCAAGGTGAGGAAACTGAAAATAACTCCTTGTGAACTGATTTCGAGGTACCTCCCTAGAAAAACTGCCGACCTCAGGTTAGCCCTGTGCTGCCTCACGTTCTTTGCTTTCCTCTTCTTCCTCTTCGCTTCTCTGACTCATTGTCATTCTATCAGGCGGAGAGCGAAGGGGTCTAGTCTGGTGTTTTTACACCAGGTGTTGCAGCTTGTGACTGATAACTGCTTAGGAACAAAAGTCCCTGCTTGAAACTGTTTCCATTTTGTTGCTATCGCGTTTGTAAGACTTGATCTAATTTCTAGAAAAGTGACATTACTGATTATTTTTCACGGAGAGCACTAGCTATCTCCTCAGATTCTTTTAAAGCCCGTCTCTGATCTGACAGTGTATTCTTGCCCCCAGGCAGATATCATTTTGTGGGATTATAAGAAAAGGGAACTGATTGCGCGGCTGTCACTTCACAAGGGCAAAATCGAAGCTCTGGCCTTTTCGCCAAATGATTTGTACTTGGTATCACTGGGAGGCCCAGATGATGGAAGGTAATGAACTAAACATATTTACTTATTTTCCACGAGGCATATTCCCAGACGTGTCAAGTACCCTCTCCCCCGACACATTCTCTTTGGCCTGTCTATATTGGAGTGTGTGTTGTGTGAAAAGCCTATGAGGAAAATACCATAGGTCAGTTGTTCTCAATCCTGGCTGGACATTGAAATCAACTGTGGAGCTTTAGAAAATTACCGACGCTTGGTTCCCCCTTCAGAGAGTTTGATTGATTGGTCTGGGCCTTAGGAGTTGTGAAAGCTTCCCAGGTGATTCTAATGTGCAGCTAAATTTGAGAACCACTGCTGTAAAGGAAAGATGACGTCATCCTTGTTGCATCAGTATCATCGTCGTCATCAACATAGACAACAGCTAATCTTTTTGGAGCACTTACTATGTGACAGGTGTGTGCTGAGCACTTTGCATCATCTCCATGAGGTGGGAACTGTCGGGGCCATATGACAGACGGGGAACTAAAGTCACCAGCTAGTAAGTAGCAGAGCTGGGAGACAAACCCTGGCAGTGTGACTCCAGAGGTGGCATTTGTAACCTGCCTCGCCAAGAAGGGATCTTTGCCCTCACAGGCAAAAGGAACTCACAGTCAAGTTTAGTAGGCAGAGAATACATTCAAATGAAATTGGGGGGAAACGTAAATATTTAAATGAATTATATTCAGAAGAACAATCAACACAGTACATATTCCTAAGCAAAAGCTAAAGGAACATAGTCTGCAGAAGAAAAATAGGAACACTGAGGTTTGTGTAGGATTTAGTACTTTGGTGCAGTTTTACAGATATTTTCTTGTTTGAGCTTCACAGGTTTATTACAAACGAAATTTACATTTGTGTGTAGTTATATAGTGACAGCTCTCTTAATATTCAGTAAATCAACAAAATTTTCATGAGATTTCCTCCTTTAATAGTCATTCCCTCCCCATAAGTAGTCACACCTTCCCTGGGCCATCCCACTTGACTGCTTTTCATGAGTAATGTATCCAGAATCATCTATTAACATTCTTAGCTAAACTTAAAGCAGTTGTTCTCAATCTTGGATGCAGACTGGAATCACCTGAGGAAAGTTTAAAACTACTGACACTTGGGTCCACCCCCAGAGATTCTGGGAGCTTGGCAATTAGGCCGCTGCACCCCTAGCCCCTGCCAGAGAGATGCCAAGCCCCGGTCTTGGGGGAGAAAAAATGGCCCCTTAACCAAGGTTAATCTGCAAAACTGTTTGTTTCCTCTGTAATTTCAAGCTTGACTTTAGGCTATCTAAAATTTGCTTGCAGAAAATTGGGGGGATGTTGAGAAAAACGTCCTAAAGAAAGTTTCTCTTCTAAACAAGAAGAAAACCAATCTTGCTTACCAGGAAAATGCAATATGCCCATCCATGAATAGTCAGGTGGTGAGGAGGATGGGGTTCTGCCAATTGGTTTCGGACAGGGGGTCAACCCTGAACCTGTGGGAGGGTCCATTCTACCCAAACCAGCTGGTTTCAACACAGAGCGGGAGGAACAGAAGGGAGGCCAGTTTGTGTGTGCATGTATTTTTTTTATAGTATTACGTAGCCTTTATGTAACCTATGTAACCTTTATGAAACTTTTTTGCATTAATGTTATCCTCCCCAGCATTTTTGGTATTATTAGCCAAGCACTGTTCAATTTACGACTAAGTTATATGATTGCACCCAGAAAGAAGGAAATGTAATCTGAAGGGCTGCTTCTCAAAGTGTGGTCCCCAGACCAGCAGCGTCAGCACCACCTGGGACTTTTTAGAAAACCAAATTGTCAGGCCCACCCCAGACCTCCTGAATCAGAAACTGCAGGGGTCGGTCCTAGCAGTCTCTGTTTTAACAAGCCCTCCAGGTGATTCTGATACACGTTCAAGTTTGAGAACCTTATGTCATCCTCTTTTATTGCTTTTTTTGTTTGTTTTTTTGGCTGGAATACTTCCCCAAGGAAATTTTTTACATGAGATAACTGGGTGGTAAACTTTTATGCCTTGCATGTCTGGAAATGCCTTTGTTTTAGCGTCAGACTTGATGGATGGGCTCACTGGTTTCTAGCCTCATCATCATTTTCCTTCAAAACTTTTTAAGTGTCACCCATTCTTCTTCGAATACCCAGTGTGACTGAGGAGATTTCTGGGGGTCAGTGTAGTTCTTTTGCTCCTTTGCAAGTGACCTGCTTTGCTATTCTTTCTTTCTTTCTAGAACCACTAAAAGAGCTGTTTCTTACTTTGAAAGCCTGTTTTCCCCTGACTGCTTTGTCCCCCTCGTTTGGCAGTGTGGTGGTGTGGAGCATAGCCAAGAGAGATGCCATCTGCGGCAGTCCCGCTGCCGGCCTCAACGTGGGGAATGCCACCACGGTGATCTTCTCGAGGTGCCGGGATGAGATGTTCGTTACTGCTGGGAAGTACGTGTCTGCAGTTGGGGTTTTTGGTACTCAGAGACCACTGCATTTGCTTGTGCTGAAAACATGGTGATTCTAATTTGAGGGAACGTGTTTTTAGTCTTCGAAAAATATCATACGTCACACATTTCATTATTTTGTAGTCCAGTCATCCTTTTAGCTGAAAGTCTTTTAAATATGGTTATTTGAAAATTCTGTGCTTCCTACTGAAAAGGCTCTGCTTATCTGCTAAACTCATTTGAGGTTCTGGTGTGTTCCTTACTGATAACACCAAACTCAGAGTAATTTGCACAATTGCACAGGTTCACTTACTGCTTGATGTTTCTTATCACCTGCTCTTAATTTAGGTCTCATGAAATAACTGTGGATGAACTGTGCCAGGAAGTTTCAAATGTTTCACTGTTAGCCATATGAGATAACTTCCAGTAGGGCCAGCTCTCACCAGCTAATGGAGGCCAAGCCGAAGGTCTGAACAGAGGCCAGCATCTGTCTAACAGAAGAAATTAATTTACAGATTCACCAATCAGGGCCCTGTTTGGAGTCTGAAGGTTAAACCCGTCTAAAAGCATCCTCTTTAATGTCGTATACCAGTTCAAAGGTCAGAAATCTGTGAATGCAGTGTTGAAGTATATGCCCGGTGGAACTATCCTTTTCAACCCACCTCTGGTGTCCCACCCGGGAAGGGCACACACTGTTGGTTGCTCTTCCAGCCAGAGTAAGGAATTTGTTCTGCTCTACATCTGTACTGTTTCCTGTCCCCACCTTGTGAAATGCAGCATTTGCTTCATGGTTAATTATGAGGAAGGATTTATTCAGAGGCCATGAAACTAACTGGTTGACATGAAAGCCAGCCCCTGAGGAGTGAACCTTATTAGGACAGTACTCTGATCCTACAGCGGATGACCATGTCCCACTCCCTCTTCAGAGGCTGCTGTTGACCGCAAAGCTCCTCAGCTCCCTTCGGGTTTGCAGAGTGACTGGTTTTATGGGGCTCTTTCTGCTCCTCAGCGGCGGCTTACACAGCAGGCATCAGCCCATTCTGATGTCCGTGGACAACGTTTCTCCAGGAGTCAAACTTGAATTTAAACCAAACCAAAAAAATATTTTTTTTTTTAAAGATTTAATTTTTTTCCTTTTTCTCCCCAAAGCCCCCTGGTACATAGTTGTGTATTCTTCGTTGTGGGTTCTTCTAGTTGTGGCATGTGGGACGCTGCCTCAGCGTGGTCTGATGAGCAGTGTCATGTCCGCGCCCAGGATTTGAACTAACGAAACACTGGGCCGCCTGCAGTGGAGTGCGCGAACTTAACCACTCGGCCACGGGGCCAGCCCCCCAAAAAAATATTTTTTAAGACAATCTATATTCTAGGTCTGCTTTAATTTCATGTGACACTGATAACAGAGAAAAACTTAGCACTTAAGTAAGATTTCTAGTGTGGTTCCCATATACCCTGGGTTCTCCATGATGGTCCCAATTTCAGGTATTCTGTTATATTGACCCCCAGGAGATGTCCTACAAATTCTAATAGTTCAGCATCCAAATAACATTTACCAAGAAGGCCATGGAAAAGCTGATTAAAAAAAAAATTGGGAGGTACATTCAAAGTACTTACTGAGCACTGACTATGTGCATTACTCAGCTTATAAAGAAAAGGGCGACTAAATTTGATCAGTATATTTGTAAATTAATCTTTGCTGCCTTGGGATATTAGCTGAAGTTTTGGTGATACTGACTATGATATTTTTATGCAATTATTAATTCAGATTAACTAAACATACAATGATTAAGTACCTACCGTATGCCAAGTCTTGTGTCGGGTACTGATTTTGTTTGACTTCTGGTTGTTTCATCTCGTTTCTCTTCCTTGAAGACAGGACTCTCTATAATGAAGCACTTCTCTTTAAAAAAATTCCTCGCTACTCAATTTGTTGTAGTTAGTGCCATCGAGTCAATTCTGACTCTAGTGACCTGTGCACAGCAGAGAAGAACCCTGCTGAGTCTTTCTGTGCCATCCTCTTACCTTCTGGCACTGTATCACTCTGCTGCTATTCATACGATTTTCACGGCAAAATTGTTCAGAAGTGGGCGGCCAGGTCCTTCTTCCCAGTCTGTCTTAGTCTGGAAGCTGCGCTGAAACCTGTCCACCATGGGTGACCCTGCTGGTAGTTGAAGTCCCAGTGGCATAGCTTTCAGCATCACAGCAACACACAGCCACCACAGTATGACAACTGACAGATGGGTGGTGTGGTTCCCTGACTGAGAAACGAACCTGGACCGCCACAGTGAGAGCGCTGAATCTTAACCACTAGACCACAAGGGCTGGCTTCACAGCTCACTACCTCGAAAGAAACGTACTTAATGATCTCTGATTTGCTCTTCATGTGTTTACTTGTTTATTTGTTTGTCTGTTTTCATTATAGTGGGTAGAGTGTGCACTTCAAAGTGAGAGAGAACAGGGTGTGAATCCTTACTCTGCTGCGTATAGGCTCTGCGCTTTCCAACTTGGGGAACGGGGGATCATAAAACCTGCCTCCCAGGGTGGTCATGAGGATTGAAAGGAAGATCTCAGGCAGAGCGCTAGGCTGGAACGACCCTCAGATATGTCTGGTTCTCTTCCCTTCCACTTCTCCTTCAAGAGAATAAGGACACAGAGAAGAGACGAAGTACTTATTAAATGAGTACCCCTTTGATTTGAGTTTCTTTTCTATAGTGGGACAATTCGAGTATGGGAACTGGATCTCCCAAATAGAAAAATCTGGCCAACGGAGTGCTTAACAGGACAGATGAAAAGAATAGTCATGAGTGTGACAGTAAGTATTACTTTGTGTTATTTAAATAAGTAACTATTATTACAAGCTCTTGTTAACAGTACTGACCAAGATGTGTGTGTGTACATGTAACTGGGGCTGGGGGAGGGGAGGGGAGAGGAGGTCTGGACATACGGGATGTTGAGGAGGCAAAGGTCTCACTTGTGGAGCTCCTTTCAGAAGTCAGAGAGGAGCTGCCTCGACACAGTTCTGGGTCTTGTCTTGCTGGGCCCTGGGCTGCTATCAGATGGAGAAACCTGCTGCACCTCAGGGGAAGCAGTGTAGCCAGGAGGCGCTCAGAGCCCACAGCACATCCCTCTGTTGCTTATGTTATTTCTGCCACTAGAAATAAAGTTTCTAACAATGAAACTCATTGTTGAAATGCAGTCTCTTCCATAAAGAAGAATCCTTCATATATTTTTAACGTGGAGTCATACATATAACTCCATTCTCCACTGAATTGTTCCTCTTGTTTAATGCGTAGTCACTTTATGAATATAGCCTTTGGAAAATGTGAGATAAAGCACATGCGTGTTCTCTTTGGAGGAGCACACCGTTATCCTAGGAGCCCTTTGGAGGTGTCTCAGGAGTTGGAACTGGCGGGGTATGCATACTAACATCAGACACGAGTAGACTTCAAGTGAATGCACGGGCTGATTGGACTCTAATATTTCCTCCAGTTCTGAGTTTGACCCAGATTCTCCTTCCCTCAGAGCTGTTCTTATACATCTTTGAGTCTGAGGAAACAGAAGTAGCCATGAGCACCTTTGCAGATCTTCACGGGGTTTCAGAGGAAGCCCATCCTATCCCTGATCAGGGGCTCATGGGCATCACTGAGGAAAACCAGGTCTTCAAGTGTCTTTTTCTCTCTGATCCCCAGATGGCCGATGATGACAGCTTTTTCTACCTTGGCACCACAACTGGTGATATCCTAAAAATGAACCCTCGGACTAAACTGCTGGCAGACACTGGGCCTGCGAAGGACAAATTCAGTCTGGTGAGTAGAGACCGTCAAACTCTGCTCTGCCCTGCAGTTTTCTCGTGATATCTTCCCTCCACTGGCAGCACAGATTTACACTAAGAAAGAGTCTGTGGACGATATGATCTTATATACAGAAAATCCTAAAAAAATCCATCGGAAAGCTACTAGAAGTAATCAACAATGATAGCAAAGTTGCAGGGTACAAAATCAACTTTCATAAATCAGTTGCATTTCTATACTCTAATAATGAACTAACAGGAAGAGAACTCAAGAACACAATCCCATTCACAATCGCAACAAAAAGAATAAAATATCTTGGAATAAATTTAACCAAGGAAGTGAAAAACCTACACAGTGAAAACTACAAGACTTTCCTGAAAGAAATTTATGATGACGTAAAGAAATGGAAAGACATTCCATGCACATGGATTGGAAGAATAAACATAGTTAAAATGTCCATACTACCTAAAGCAATCTACAGATTCAATGCAATCCCAATCAGAATCCCAATGACATTCTTCACAGAAATAGAACAAAGAATCCTAAAATTCATACGGGGCAACAAAAGACCCCGAATTGCTAAAGCAATCCTGATAAACAAGAACAAAGCTGGAGGCATCACAATCCCTGACTTCAAAATGTACTACAAAGCTATAGTGATCAAAATAGCATGGTACCGGTACAAAAACACGCACACACATCAATGGAACAGAAGTGAAAGCTCAGAAATAAAACCACATATCTGTGGACAGCTAATCTTCAACAAAGGAGCTGAGAACACACAATGGAGAAAAGAAAGTCTCTTCAACAAATGGTGTTGGGAAAACTAGACAACCACATGTAAAAGAATGAAAATAGACCATTCTTTTACACCATTCACAAAAATAAGCTCAAAATGGATCAAAGACTTGAAGGTAAGACCTGAAACCATAAGACTTCTAGAATAAAATATAGGCAGTACACTCTTTGACATCAGTCTTAAAAGGATCTTTTCAGAGACCATGTTTTCTCAGACAAGGGAAACAATAGAAAGAATAAACAAATGGGACTTCATCAGACTAAAGAGCTTCTACAAGGCAAAGGAAAACAGGATTGAGACAAAAACACAACCCACCAACGGGGAAAAAATACTTGCAAATCATATATCCAACAAAGGGATAATCTCCATAATAGATAAAGAACTCATACAACTCAACAACAAAAAATCAAACAACCTGATCAACAAATGGGCAGGGGATATGAACAGACATTTCTCCAAAGAAGATATACAGATGGCCAATAGGCACATGAAAAGATGCTCATCATCACTGATCATCAGGGAAACGCAAATCAAAACTACACTAAGATATCACCTAACACCTGTTAGAATGGCTAAAATAACCAAAACAAAAAATAACAAATGTTGGCGAGGTTGTGGAGAAAAGGGAACCCTCATACACTGCTGGTGGGAATGCAATCTGGTGCAGCCACTATGGAAAACAGTATGGAGATTTCTCAAAAAATTAAAAATAGAAATACATATGACGCAGCCATCCCATTACTGGTTATCTATCCAAAGAACTTGAAATCAGCAATTCAAAGAGACCCATGCACCCCTATGTTCATCGCAGCATTATTCACAATAGCCAAGACATGGAAGCAACCTAAGTGCCCATCGACTGATGATTGGATAAAGAAGATGTGGTGTATATATATATACAATAGAATACTACTCATGCATAAAAAAGGATAAGATCATCCCATTCACAATACCATGGATGACCTTGAGGGTATTATGTTAAGCAAAATAAGCCAGATAGAGAAAGACAAACTCTGTATGACTCCACTCGTATGTGGAAGATAAACAAACACATGGATAAAGAAGACAGATTAGTGGTTACCATGGGAAAGGAGGGTGGGGAGCGGGCACAAAGAGTGAAGTGGTGTACCTATAATATGACTGACAAACCAGAATGTACAAGTGAAATCTCATCAGGTTGTAAACTATCATAACCTCAATAAAAATTTTTTTTAAATAAAAGAAGAAAGAGTCTGTGGAAAAAAGAAAAAGCCTGTGATGCACCCAAGGCCACACCTATATTTGCAAGGTGTGTTGACTCGTTCTCTAAGCCCTCATTTCTGGTTTATATTCAGGGCAAAGATATTCCTACGTATCCTCAATTAGGGAATCAGAGCCATACCTTTTTTCACATCTTCAAAGCACAGGACCTGTGGCCTTGTGATTTGTAACCACATTGGTTCCAGCATTTGGGCAGCCCTGTTGCCATATGTAAGAGACATGTGCTCTTTGATCTACAAGAATATGTATATATGATTTTTTACTAATCTAATAACGAGATCTTAGATTTTAGCCTCAGCCAACATTCTAAGTCATGAGCAAGACCTAGAAATTATTGATTGCTTATATTTGCAGAATTCCTAACAATTCTGGTTAAAAGTCCAGTGAGAGACTTTGATATTGAAACAAAAATAAAAAGCCTTTGATCTCAGGATAATTTTACAGAGTAAGTGCTGCTGTTTCCAGTACTAGACGCTTTGAATTTGAAAGCTTGTCCTGGGTTCTGCATCTGCCTATCTCGTGTCTGATAATAAAACAGATAGTTCCAACTAAGCTTAGATACTTTTCCACTTAGCAGATATTCCCAAGAGGCTTTGGAATATTGCACCATGTTCCTGGGAAGATGTCAGAGTTTTCTTAATCATACCATCATTTAATATTCAAGCTTTTAAGGTGGTGCCTAAGAATCAGAGAAAGCTATAATATAGGTAGAGATGAGCTTAGAAATAATCCCACAGGAGATCCAGGTATAGCCTACACCAATGCTGTTTGAGTTATTTTTAGGAGAGAGATTCCAATATGTTAAACAGACAAAAGCAAAGCAGAGCAGATTAAGGAAGGACAGGGATTAGAGCTCTGCCAGTCCCAACTCCTGAGACGCCACCGAAGGACTGCGTAAAACACTACTCACGAAATATGGCCAATAGACACATGAAAAGATGTTCATCATCGCTAATCATCAGGGAAATGCAAATCAAAACTACACTAAGATATCACCTTACACCCGTTAGATTGGCAAAAACATCCAAAACCAAGAGCGACAAATGTTGGAGAGGTTGTGGAGAAAAAGGAACCCTCATACACTGTTGGTGGGAATACAAACTGGTACAGCCACTATGGAAAACAGTACGGAGATTTCTCAAAAAGTTAAAAATAGAAATACCCTATGACCCAGCCATCCCATTACTGGGTATCTATCCTAAGAACCTGATATCAGATATCTCAAGAGTCCGTTGCACCCCTATGTTCATCGCAGCATTATTTACAATAGCCAAGACGTGGAACCAGCCTACATGCCCAGCAACTGATGATTGGATAAAGAAGATATGGTATATATACACAATGGAATACTACTCAGCCATAAAAAAGACAAAATTGGCCCATTCACAACAACGTGGATGGACCTCGAGGGTATTATGTTAAGCGAAATAAGCCAGTCAGAGAAAGACGAACTCTATATGATTCCACTCATAGGTGGAAGTTAGTATATTGATAAGGAGATCAGATCGGTGGTTACCAGGGAAAAGGGGGGGTGGGGGGAGGGCACAAAGGGGGAAGTGGTGTACCCACAACATGACTAACAAAAATGTACAACTGAAATCTCACAAGGTTGTAATCTATCATAACGTTAATTTAAAAAAAAAAAACAAAACACTACTCATGAAAACTACTCATCTTGATACTTTTGCCTCCCCAGCACCTGGGGTCTAAGTGCCTCTCCAGAAAAGATGCTGGCTGTCTTAGTGTTCTACGTACGTGCCATCCAGAGTGGCACTATGGATGCTTTAATTCCTAACCAATTAGGTCTGATGGTAAATTCCACAAAGCAATGGCTCCAAGGTGACTTTTATACAAGTGGAAAGAAAATAATTCTTTCTTTTTTAGTTAGTGGATTTTTCTTTCTTCTCCCCAAAGCCCCCCAGTACATAGTTGTATATATTCTAGTTGTGGGTCCTTCTAGTTCTGCTAATGTGGGAGGCTGCCTCAGCATGGCTTGATGAGCAGTGCTGGGTCCACACCCAGGATCCGAACCAGCGAAACCCTAGGCCACCGAAGCAGAGCGCATGAACTTAACCACTTGGTCACGGAGCCAGCCCCAAGATAATAATTTTCATTACGACAAACAGATAGGAGGTATTATTGAAGACGTTTGGTTCGAATATCAAGTGATCGTGGGCAGTTACCCATTTTGAAACTCTACTTAAATATTTGCTCTATGGTTAGAAAGGTAAAGACTTGGAGTGGTTTCGAATGGACCTATTAGGCATCAGCACTAAAATCAAGAAGAACATGATGATCATCGTCACAATAATATTAAAAGTAGTACGTGCTCAGCAAATGTTGACGTGTCAGACATGGAGCAAAGCACCTGCCTTTCTTTGACTGTCACCACCAATCTGATGAGATAGGTGCCGTTTTCATCCCTGCTCTACAGATGAGGAAACTGAGGCACATAGCATTTAAGATCTCCTGGGTAGTGAGTAGTAGAGCTGAGATTTGAACCCAGGCAGGCTGGCTCCAGAACCTGCACACTTGAGCAATATCCTCTATAGTTTCAAAAAAGTTTATCTAGAAATTGGATACACGTAACTTTGAGGCTCTGTTGAACTCTACCCCTTGCTTCCCCGAGTCCCGGAAAAAATGCTGAGAATATTCACTCACCGGGGTTGTCTCCTCGTGAGCCAGGCGTTCATCCCATTGTCCTGCTGCAACGCTTCTGGAGCCGGGGGCGGGCAGGAGAGGAGAGTGTGTGATTCTGGTCCATGCCTTCATGTTCTTGAGCCTCGGTTTCTCTTCTCAAACATCATGAAATACCTTTTGAGCCAAAACAGGCAAAATTCACTTGAACGTAACTTGACCGGACATTATATTTATTTAATAATATTCAGACTTTCTTAAGGCACAAATCTATAAAGTCATTAGCTATATTATTATTGCATGTTTTAAAATAAAATATTGGTCATGCACATTTTAAGATTAGAACTTCACAGTAGGTGCTATAACATGGCCATGATACATCCCCAAGCTGTGAAGATGGCTTTGAATTTAAATGTTTCCTTCAATTGTTAACACTATATACTGCATGCTTTAATTCAGAAAAGTGAGCAAGAAGGAGTCTTTTGTGCTTTCTTTGGATGTTGACTATAGTCTCTGCATTACACAAATTAAGTTCTGGTGAAAACAATGGCCACTGAAGAACTAGTGTTGCCGAGGCTGTGCTTATGCTCTAACTGCATTTGAGTGGATATAAAGGGGTTAATTTGTAATAGGTTAAAAACGCACAGATGGTTTTAAAGGGAGGAAGTTTGGTGAATTGTGTTTGCTCCTTGCAGGACCTGGAGGGCTACTTCCTGGCACACAAGCTTGTTGTCGGCCCTGAGCCCTTTTTGCCAGCCCGGGGGGCCATCACTGGCAATGCTTTCATGAGCTCGTCCAAGCAACATGTGGCCGCATTGACCTGGCCTTGGCCACGCTCATTGTGTCAGGTCACACACTCACTCTTAATGATGAAAACAGTTAGGCTTCTTCTCACGGCTGTTTCTCCCCCCAGGGAGTGTCGGCTATCAAATGCCTGAAGATGGGGGGTTTGTTGGTGGGCTCTGGAGCCGGGTTGCTGGTCTTCTGTAAAAGCCCCAGCTACAAACCCATCAAGTAAGTTCCAGGCCCCACATGGCTGGGATGGGGAGAGACCCACCAGAGGGAGGTTTGCTTGAAGTCAGTAACTAAGTGATATTGGCAAAGGGATATTTGGTTAAAGAATCTCATCTTGCTGTTAAAATGAGTAGTTGGAATGACAATAGGTGGTGGTTTCTTTGCCAATGAAAACACAATGGCTTATGTTGAATTAAGCCAAAGTGATCCACTATTACTCACGGGTTACTGCCCTTCTAATAAATATGTAATTTCTTATTTACACTGAGCCATGACAGAGGAAATATGCTGTTATAAACTTATCCAACCAATAACCTCAAATTTCAAACTTTCAAAATTGTTTTTTTTAATGAACTTTATTATGCAATGGGTACCTATTATGTGCCGGGCACCATGCTAGTAGTTAATGCATCTGAATACAAGTTTTAATACAAATAGCTGACATTCACTAGCTATTTTTATGGGCCAGATACTATGCTATGTACTTTTCATAACTTATCTAATTAAAATAAAGTGAAATAAAACCTTACACATTTTCATTAACAAGTATTTATTGAGCACCTCCTCCATCCAAACAAATGTGCTAGATGCTATTTAAAAAATAAGGAAAAATCAGATATGGTTTATTTTAACTTCCGGTCTGGTTTGGGGATAAGTTACAATGAAAAGTCACTGTAATAGAAGATAATATATAAACACAAATCTCATGGTCCAGCTTGAGTAAAATATATCGTGGATGTTGTAGAGAAGATCAGAGAAGGGAGTGATCTTTTTGGCATGGAGAGGTCACCTCACAGAGGGGCAGAACTTGAACTTGGCTTCAACAGAAGCTACACGCTCCTAGACATGCTCCCATGGCCTCTGCCAGCTCTAAGGGAGTCGGGGTGGTTGCACCTGCATTGTAGAAATGAGCATTAGCTGTCTTCACTGAAACAAATCTCTGTTGAGTGAGCACTCAGTAGGTACCAGGCATGATTCTAGACGCTTGGGATCTATCAATGAATAAAGCAAACCGGAAAAAAAAGGACAAAGAAAAAAAATCCTGCCCTCAGGGAGCTTACATTCCAGCAGGAGGGAAATGGCAACAAACAGCAAACAAGTAAAGTACACAGTATTAGAGGGTGATGTGGACGGTGGAGACAATGGAGGAGAATGTAGAGTCAGGGGGACTAGGTTTTGAAGTGGGGCAGGGGACAGCTTGCTGTTTTAAATTCAGTGCTCAGGATGGGTCTCATTGAGAATGCATTTGGACCAGTTTTGTGTTTGTATGAAGGGGAATGAGAGAGAGGCAACTTACGAACAATGTTGAGTAGACTCTGGATGTGTGAGGTGAGTATCGTAAATCAACCCCCCTGATATTTTCACTCCTTATTTTTACTACACAAGTGGTCCCATTGTAATGAAGATAATTAGACTCAAAGCAGTTATCACAAGGTTTGTGCTATAAATGTCTCCAAAATAACCCTGTGTGACAGCATAGGCTCAAATCGGATGCCGTGATTTCTGGCCCCTTGGGTTTTAGGAGATCGAGAAAGCAGCTCATGTGAGAAGTCATGAGACTGGAAAGGGAGGGAGTGTGATAAAACAGACCATGGGGCTGCAGAGATCCCTGGCCGTGCCCCTGGGCCCTGGGCTTCACCTTGTCTTCCAGGGAGCCCGGGTGACAATAGCCAGTATTTCCTGGCTTGTCCCTACTAAGGGCTCCTGTATCTTACCCCCATTACCTTTAATCTTCACCGCAACCCTGCACAGGAGGAATTATTCTGTGGTTGAATAAACTCAAGCCCAGAGATTTCTGGCAACTTGACCAGAGTCATAGAGCTCTTGTTAGTGAAGGAGCTGGGATATGGCTTGTGGTCTATCCTTGTTTCATTTACTCTTCTGTGTCCCACCAACAAATGAATCTTTGTAAAATGTGCATTTCCCGTGTTGGTTCCTTGCACAACATCCCCCATTGAGTTCTTATTGTCAGAACTAAATTAGTTGCAGAGCAAGGTTGGGTTTCTAGGGCCTCATTCATTTCTATACTCTTTTTTTAAAAAGTGCATACTCAAACATTTGGGGAGCGAGGGGGATCTGAAACGTGGAAGAAGATAAAATAATCCATCGAAGTTCTATTGAAGATAGCCACTATTAACATTTCGCTGTTTCTTCTTGTCTGCATTATTCATATAAATTTTAAAATAATTGTACTTATTTTATAAATACAATTTTATATATAATTTTGCATTCTGATTTTTGCTTAATGTGAACATCGTAAATATTTTCAATATTGCTACGTAATCTTTTTAAAATTATTGTGGTAAAAAATATATGTACTCCATAATTAGAATGTGGTTTTAATGGCTAGGCCATTAAATATTCTTTGAAGAACATTCTTTGAAGTTGCTGTCCCATGGATCGGTTAACCATTCCATTACAATTGGATATTTAGGTTGCTTCCAACTTTTCGCTCTTTAAATAGCATAATAACATCCTTGACATAAAGGTTTTATTCCCCTGACTTTAGGATTATTTCCCAGAAATAGAATGATAAAGTATTTAATTGCTATGATTATTTGTGCCCACAACCTTGCCTGGAATATTCTCTATCCAAATCCTACCCATGCCGTACAACCCATTTCAGACTATCTCTCACTGATGGAGCTTCTCTGATATAGTAACCTAAGCTTGCCTCTCCTTTCACTGACTGTGGGTACCCAATATGGTGAGTAACTTCTGCCTTTCGAATTGTATCACTTCCTTGAAGGTGTGTCCCAGGTCATATACCTAATTTGTATCCCCTATAATGCTTCAGATGGTTAATAAGTACATACTCATTGATTGAGTGAATTTGTTTCACCTTTTGCTGCTTTTTAAAGGAAAATCCAGTTGCAGGGTGGCATCACTTCTATCGCACTTCGAGGGGAAGGGCACCAGTTTTTTGTAGGAACAGAAGAATCGCACATTTATCGTGTCACCTTCACGGATTTCAAAGAGACTCTCATTGCAACTTGTCACTGTGAAGCTGTCCAGGACATTGTCTTTCCATTGTAAGTAGAACAGGAAAATATTTTCTCCCCTAAAAATAAGAACATGGAGATGTGATCCAGCGTGCAAGGAAATTTAATTTTATTAATGTATTTTTAACATCTACTAATATAATTATGATTTTTTTCCTCCTTAACTTTTTCTATTGTAGTGAACTATTTTAATAGACTTTCTATTGCTTTCACCATGCTGCTGTATTAGTTTTCATAATTCAGATTTACATTGGGCTTCTTTAGAATGTTGACTTTTCTAATGAATCCATCATGGAAAGGGTAAACAGACTGGCAAAACTTTTCTATGTTTTCCCAGTGCTGTCTGCAAAAAGCTCAGTAGTGCCTTTTTCAAATTTCTTCCAAGTCATTTGTTTGAACTTCTTGGGTCTTCCAGATTTGGCAGACTTCATGGTCATGGGCATAAGAGGTCTTTGGATGCAGTAGCTGTATTACTTGGTCATGCCCTCACAGAACAAGTGAAACAACCATCAGCAGTTTTGATATCAAAGAGCTTCAGTCATAGTCTGCCATTATTTGATTTTGAAACACACTTTGTCTTTGGTGAGATTCGTTCCATGAAGTTGGTTAGACGGTTTTTGCTCTGAACTTCCTCAGTGTTTAGCTTGAATTTACAAAACTCAAATCATTGTTGTGCAGGTAGCCAGACTCACTTGGAACACTCAATCCTTAAGATCGTGCAGTGTAGTTTGATTCCCTGAGCCATTATGATTAAGTTCTTCCAAATATTTCTGAGTGAAAATGACTAGTGCCTCCCATTAGGTGAATCTTCATTTGAAAATTGGTCATTTCCTTTCTGTCTCACTTTTTCCTCTTTTTCTAAGGAGCTTGGTAGAATCAATCTGTAAAATTATTTGGTCCTGGTGTCTTTTATAAGGGTAAGTTTTTAACTATCTTTTTAATTCTTATGTAGTTATTAATCTATTTGGGTTTGTGTTGCTGCTTTTACTTTTTTTTTTTAAACAGCTTTATTGAAATATTTATGTACTGTAAAGTTCACCCATTTAGAACATACAACTCAATGTTTTTGGGCATATTTACAGAGTTGTGCAATGATCACCATAATCTAATTTTAGAACATTTCATTTTCCCAAAAAGAAACCTGCTAGCAGCCATTCCCCATTCCCCTTTGCTTCCTCCCTGTCACCAAGCTTAGTTGTGGAGATGACTGAGCTCAGAGGAAGCACTTGGAGTGAATGAGCATTGTGTCCGGGGCTGCATTCTTCCTTTACTTGCTAATTTAGCTGTGTTAATGTACTTTGTTTTCAGCTGCTATTACTTTGTAAATCAAAACATTAATATATCGGGAAAAATATGTATGAACCAATGTGACTTCTACAATATTCTATCATTTGCCTCTTTACCAATTGCATATGAGTGAATTTATATTACAGAAGCACACATTGTAGCAAAAGAAACTGTCTTTTTCCAACCCTTTATTTTCAGCCTATTAGTATTGTTTAGTTTTAGGTAAGTCTTGGTCTTTTACTAGAATTTAATCCATTCATGCTTATTACTATCTAATAAACTTATAGATATTTTCTATTTAATGTTCCATTTTTTTTCTCCGTTTCTTGTCTTTTATTGTAGTGATCATGTTTTATTTGTCCAGACTTCCCCTTCTCCACTGCACATGACTTGAAAACTATTCATTTTTATTTTTATTCATTTAGTTGTTACCCTTGAATTTTTAATATACATATTTAAAAACATATTTTTCTGTCAAAGACTACAGTTAACCAGCATTTATATCCTATCTTCCAAAAAAGCAAGAGTCTCAGTTTATTTTATTTCCCTCTTTCCCTTTCTCTCACCATCTCCCATGCTGAAATTACTTGGAATCTTAGATCCAGATTACATTATTGTTTTTTTACAATTAATTACTTAGATTTAACTCTAACTTTTGTTCTTTGCTTTTATCACTCTCTTCTTTCCACACATCTCCCTCTTTCATTCTTTTATTTTATGTGTAGTTTTTCCAGAGACAGTCTGGGTATAGGAAATTTGGTCCTTACTTATCTGAATATATCTTTGTTTTACTGTCAGATTGAATGATAGTTTGACTAAGAATAAAAAGGACTTTAATAAGCTTTGTGTTGAAGTGTAACATAGAGACAGACAGTGCATAAATCATAGGTAACCACCTCATGAAGCATTACACTTATATGACTACCGCCCTGGTCAAGCACTAGAACACTTCCATCACTCCAAATGCTCCTCCCAATCACTACCTTCATCCTCCTCCTCAAAGATCATCACCACCTAACTTCCAGCCCCATAGATTAATTTTACCTGCTTTCGAGCTTTATGTAAATGGAATAGTTCAGTATGTACTTTGGAGGTCTTTTTTTTTTTTCTCTATGGAAGCTTTCAATGTTGTTAGTGTCATACAGATCTTCTTAGCCTTAGTGCTTTTCTGTCTAGTTGTTTTATCAGTTACTGAGAGAAGTGTGTTAAAGTCTCAAGCAATGAATGTAGATTTATCTCTTTATTTCTGTCAGTTTTTGCTTCAGATATTTTGAACCATATATATATGTATACATATGTATAATTTGTAATGTCTTCCTGATACATTGACATTTTTATCACTATTAAGTGTCCCTTTTTCTCTAGTAATTCTTTTTGATCTGAAATCTCTTTTGTATGATTAACATCCAGCTTTTTTACTCTTTGCATCATACTTCTTTTTTTATCCTTTTATTTTCAGTATATTGTATCTTTATAGTTAAAGTGCATCTCTTGGAACAGCATATAATTAGTTCTTGCTTTTCTATCCAGTGTAATAATCTCTGCTTTTTATTTGTAATATTTAGTCCATTTGCATTTAGTATAATTTTTGATATGGTGGTAAATTTTCCATTTTACTGTTTGTTTTCTTTTATCTCATCTGTTCTTTGTTCTTCTCTTACTTCTTTCCTGCCTCCTTTTGTGTTGATCCAATGTTTTTAGCCTTCCATTTTAATTGTTCTATTGGCTTTCTAGCTATATATCTTTGCACTAATTTTTTAGTGGTGTGCTAAGGATGACAATAATGTCATCTTTAATGTGTCATAATCTCTTAGAGTTAATATTGAATTACTTAAAGTAAAATACAATATAGAAACTTTGCCAACAGTATTCCCCTTAACCCAGCACCCATCCTTAGTCCTATTATTTTCATATATAGGAATTTATATTATAAACTCATCAATACAATATTATAAATTTTGCTTTAAATAGTATAAATCTTCTCAAGAATCTAAGAGAAGAATAGAAAGAATATGCCTTTTGTGCTTAACCAGATATTTGAGCTTTTCTGATGCTCTTGATTCTGTTTTAAATATTTAAGTTACCATCTGGTGAAATTTCCTTTCAACCTAAAGAAATTTGTTCAGCATTTTTAAAAAATATAGATCTCTGGTGAAGAATTCTCTCAGTTTTCATTTATCTGAAACCATCTTTTTTTTTTTTAACACTTTGCCTTTGAAGAATAGTTGTTTCATTGGTTATAGAATTCTTGGCTGATAGTTTTCTATTCATTCATTCATTTGAATACATCATTCCAATGCCTTCTGGCTTCCACAGTTTCTAATGAGAAGTCATTCTGTATCTTATTATTGTTCCCCTCTTTGTAATGTTTCATTTTTCTCTGTCTATTTTCAAGATTTTCTCTTTGTTTTTGTTTTTTATCAGTTTGATGCTGATGTGTCTTGAGGTGGCTTTCTTTGTGTTTATCCTGCTTAGGATTTGTTGAGATTTTTGGATCTGTAAGCTGATGTCTTCCACTAAGTTGGAAAGTTTTCAGCCATTATTCCTTCAAAAATTTTCACCTTTTCTTTCCCCTATCCTCCTGAGATTCAAATTATACATCTGTTAAATAATTTGATATTGTCCCCTAGATCTTTAGGCTGTTCATTTTTCTTCTTTTTCTCTCTGTTTTTTTCATCATGTAATTTCCATTAAACCCACCTTCAAGTTCACAGGTTCTTTTGCCATCTCTAATCTGTTATGGAGCCCATCTAGTAAATTTTTTATTTCAGTTATTGTCCCTTTCAGCGAAGAATTTACATGTATACGTATAGGTGTATATATTTATTATAATAGTATATAATTATACTATTATACATATATAGTTGCTAGATCCCTGTTGAGATTACCTATCTGTCCGTTTATTGATATCATAGTTTCCTTTAATACTTTGAACATATTTTCAGTAGTTGCTTTGAAGTCTTTGTCTGTTAATCCAATACCTCAGTCTACTTGGAATCAGTTTATTTTGACTGCCTTATTCTTGAATCATACTTTCCTATTTCTTTGCATGTCTGATTATTTTTTCTTGTAAACTTGGTATTATAGATAATACATTGCAGTAACTGAATTCTGTAGTGTTCTCTGAGGATTGTTGGCCTGGACTCGAACTGAAAATTTGGTCTCCCTCATAGTATGCAGCAGCTGGTGTTCTCATGGCTCCCACCTACTACTACTTTTTTATACTGGCTCTGGGTTCTCCTGTGGGCTTGCATAATTTGACAGTCACTCAAGGATTTATGCAGAGATGCAGCTTGTCCTCTCCAGAGTTTCCTTGCTTCTAGGAATTTCCCATTAATTTCCAGGTGTTCTTCTAACTTTAGGCCCTGGCTTCTGACACTTTAAGCCTGTAAGGTTCAGCTTTCTGCCACCCAGGCTGAGCACAGTTGGTGAATGTTTTCAGTTAAGAAGACCAAAAACTCTCAGATTGACCCCACATAGCTCTGTCTTCAAAAATAGAACCCTAACAACAACAAAAAATCAACAGAATAAAAAAAGAAAAGTTGAATCCTCTCTGATCTCTGCCTGGTTTGTCTTTCTTGGGGTTTCCCCCACACATGTAGAATTTAGCTGTGAGACAGGAATTTGGGCAGTTTTTATAATCAGAATTTAGGTCTTACTCCTGTGGTTCTCTTGCTGCCAGGATTACCCCTTTATAGTGCAGCTGGTTTCCAGTCCTTCACTCCAATCTCCAGCACTTTTAGTGGGTAAGGCTGTGGTTTTTCTGCCATCTTTTTCTTCAGCCACCATAGCTATGGGAGTTGGGGCACCCTCAGTTTAGAAAGCCACACAGTAACGACTCTTAGCCCTTTCCAGTTGCATTTTTAAAAGAGTAAACTTTTCTTGACTTCTGTCTACTTTTAAACATTTTCAGTATCTTTAGGATTTTTTGTTCCTGTTATTGTTCATTTTATCAAGTTTTTATAATTGTTGTCTGTGGGAAGGTTTGTGTGGCCACTTCACTGCTCCAACGTTACAAGAAGTACTCTCTGCTTGTGCTTTTGAGCTGTATTTTTCTGCATTTTTGTTTCTCTATGAATCTTATGTGGCTGATTTCTATTTATCCTCAATGTTTCTGGCCAATTTGATGATAATCTTTCCTGCTTTCTTGACTTGTTAGTGAAAAAATCTATATATATCTGTATCTACATTTACATCAGCCTCTACCCCTATCTCTGTCTCGATCATCTCTGTCTCTACCTTTATGTCCGCCTTCATTTCATGAGATTTGTAGATGGGTGGGAGGGAGCACATGGGCCTAGCGCACCGTCTTGATCCAGTCGGTTTGTTTTTTTCTGGAACATAACCTCTCAGATCCTAAACTAAGGATGATCTGCTACTCGAATGGCTCATTTTTGGACTAGGCTTGACTCCTGAGGAAGTGGACTGCCCATCAAGGGTAGGGAGAGTTTGGAAAGTTCTCTAGGTGCATTCATCCTGTGATATTTTATTTTCATGAGGAGTCCATACACCTCTTTAAAACGTCACTTTCCCCAAGGGAAGAGCTCATTCACTGAAGGCAGTATCCAATATAAAACATCTCTTATTTTAAATAAATATTAACAATCTAATGTTGGCTCGGTTCGACCTCTGTTAATCAGGACTGTCTGGCCAGGAGCTCTATCTCATCTGCTGTCCTGTTCCAGCACTTACTCTTTCTGAGTAACTAGTCCAGCAGTATAATTTTATCTCTGAACCCCAAAGCTAAATTTGTGGAAAAGATTCACTTACTTTTCTATTAATTCCAATGGAAGTAGACCTGAAAATAAGAGAGTGGGACTCTCTTTTTATGAAAGTGATCATGACGATAGGTAGAAATTTCTTTAGAAGTACTTAAATCTAAAAGTTAGCTCAGTCTCCACAGAGACTGTAGTAGAAATTCACACTTATAAAGCAGATGGATTTCATTGTATCTCAGTATTACTCCTTTTTCTTATCCAAATTGGAATAATCTGTACTTTTTGGACATATTAGTATTTTTCATTATATTTACAAGTTGTCTTTTTCCAAAAAAATCCTAACAGACCAGTTACTTGGATTCTCTTCCTTGTCCACAATGTCACATTTTCTCATAACTAGGAAAAGAAGTGTTTTGAGTTATCTGCAAACATGAATTCTAGCACCTTTGTCATTGTCTTCTTCGAAATTTTAATAAGATTGTCTACTTTACAGGAAGGTTTGTTTAACCTCTTTCAATATAAATATTCCATGATGTATTTTATCTCAAGATATGTTACTTACTATCCTCCAGTCTAGCAGGACATTGAAAGACTCTTAAATGACATTTTTTTTTTGAGCAACTTTATCCCAATTCTTTCTCAAGGGAAGAGACTACAAAAGACTTTCCACAGATAATTTGAGGGCATCAAATGCCATTTTACACAAGAAGTCTGTAAGCCCATCAAGCCATGAGATAATTGGTGCTTAAGAAGCACCTATATCCTTGTGAAACACATGTTAGTGTCATGCATCTAAGAAAGACTGTGCATCTTTTACGGCTGCATCTCTTATTCACTCAATGGTTTCTTTGCAGTGGCACTGCTGAGCTGTTTGCCACCTGTGCCAAGAAAGACATCAGGGTGTGGCACACGCTGTCCAACAGGGAGCTGCTGCGGATCACTGTACCCAACATGACCTGCCACGGCATCGATTTCATGAGAGACGGCAAGAGCATCATTTCTGGTAATGTCCACACGCCAAGATTCGGCTTTGGGCTGTGTCTGTGGCTTTGGTTCTTGTCATTCTTGTTCTACGTTAGTCGCTGTATCTGGATTAACCTGGAACGGCCCACTGTCCACCCCCTCCTTGCTCCTAGTCTAGGCTCTCTTTGGAGTTCTCTTCCAGCCGGAAGACTTTCTGAGCTGGGAAGAACCAAATAGCAACTTCTTTTCTCCCAAATTGCTGCATATAGCCCGTAGCATTCTCTCTAGCGGGGAAATTTAGTAATTCAATTACAAAATGGATGTGAGACTTTAATGAGTACAGGGCACTTACGTTAGAACCTGTTTTGTTGTCCAAGAGATAAAAACCTCACAAACGAAGTTGTGCCTCAAAGGGAATTTATTTTATTATTTTTATTTTTTTAAAGATTTTCTTTTTTTTTCCTTTTTCTCCCCAAAGCCCCCCAGTACACAGTTGTATATTCTTCGTTGTGGGTCCTTCTAGTTGTGGCATGTGGGACGCTGCCTCAGCGTGGTTTAGATGAGCAGTGCCATGTCCGCGCCCAGGATTCGAACCAACGAAACACTGGGCCGCCTGCAGCAGAGCACGCGAACTTAACCACTCGGCCACGGGGCCAGCCCCCGGGAATTTATTTTTAACTCGATTTTTTTAATTGAGTTTATGATAGTTTACAATCTTGTGAAATTTCAGTTGTACTTTATTGTTTGTCAGTCGTGTTGTAGGTGCACCCCTTCACCCTTTGTGCTGACCCCCCACCCCACCTTTCCCCTGGTAGCCACTAATCTGTTCTCTTTGTCCACATGTTTAAATTCCTCATATGAGTGGAGTCATACAGAGATTGTCCTTCTCTGTCTGGCTTATTTCACTTAACATAATTCCCTCAAGGTTCATCCATGTTGTTGTGAATGGAATGATTTTATTCTTTTTTTATGGCTGAGTAATATTCCATTGTGTATACATACCATATTAACTCAATTATTTTTTGTCAAAATATTTTAACATAAATTATAGACACCATGATATTCTACCTCTAAATACTTCAGTATACATCTCTGAAAATCTATAAAATAATAATTTCTTCATATCATCTTAAGTTCAATTCATATACAAATTTCCCCAATGGTCAAAAAGTAAACGCACTGGTTCACATCAATGAAAATTCAAGTGGAGTTTTAGGCGGAGCTATTAAAATGGTGATACGAGGAACCCATCTCATCCCCTTTTCTTGGCTCTATCTCCGCTGTGTTGGCCTCTTCCTTGGGCATGTCTTCTCACATAGTGGCCCCCAGGACCTCTTGGTTTACATTACACTTAGAGCTAACAAACCCTCAGGTCGTTATCACCTCCCTTGTTCGCTTACACCCCACAACCATTTGCCCCTAAAGGCTCTCACCTTAGAGTATATCCAAGATTCTATCGCTTCTCATCATCTCTTCCCTTGTCTCAGCCACTATCATCTCTCTCCTAGATTATCCTCATAACTTCCTACCAGTTCTCCCTGCTTCTCCCCTTTCTCACCACCCTTCTCCCCCAGTCTACTCTCAACACAGAAGCCAGAAATCTCTTTTGAAAGTATAATTCAGGTCATGACATTTCTAGAGCTCAAAGGTCTTAGGTAGTAAAAGACAAAGTCCCTGCAGTTGCCTACAAGGCCCTATGTGACCTTCTCCTCCCCCACCTCCACCTTCTTACCTCTGTCTTTGTCTGTTCCCACTCACTCCCACTAGCCATATTTACTTCTTTGCCGTTCCTCAAACACATTGCATATAAGGCCTTTGCTCTAGCTGTTCAGTGTGCCTGGAATCTTCTTTCCCCAGATAGCCCCAAGACTCATTTCTCACCCCCTCACTTCCTCAAATCTTTGTTGAGATGGGATCTACCTTGGGCATCCTATCTAAAATTGCTGAGGTCAAGAGGTGACACTAAAGCTGATGGGAAGGAGCCAGCCACATGAAGACCTGGGGGAAGAACATTCCAGGCAGAAGGAACAGCAAGTGCAAAGGCTCTGAGTTGGGAAATCTCTGGTGTATTTGAGAAAGAGAAACAGGACCGGTGTGTATGGAGCTTTGTGGGTAAGGTTGGGGTCAGGGTTCAGGGAGAGTGGTAGTAGAGGAGGTTGAAGAGTTAGAGGGCAGAGACTAGTTACTGTGGAGGATAAAGGAGATGAATTTTCCTTACAAGTATAGTGGGAAAAGCTTATGAAAGTTCTTGATCAAGGAGGTGACATGGTTTTAAGAGGTTCACTCTGATTCCTGCATGGATAACTGATTATAGGGGAGCAAGAGTCTAAGGCCAGGGAGAAAGCTGTTATAATAATCCAGGGAAGGGATGCTGGTGGCTTGGACAAGGGTGGTCTCAGTGGAGGAGTTAAGAAGTGGCCAGATTAAGGATATTTTCTTTTCCTCCCCAAAGCCCCAATACATAGTTGTATATCCTAGTTGTAAGTCCTTCTAGTTCTTCTTTGTGACCCATTGCCACAGCATGGCTACTGACAGACAAGTGGTGTGGTTCTGCACCCGGGAACCGAACCCCGGCCTCTGAAGCAGAGTGTGCTAAACTTTAACCACTAGGCCATCAGGGCTAGCTCTTGGGATGTTTTTTAACTATAGAGTTGATGGGATTTGCTGATGGATTGGAGGTTGGGTTGGGTTGGGTTGGGTGGATGGAATAGAGAGGAGTCAAGAATGACTCTGAAGTTCTTGGTTTGAGCAACTGGATGGATGGTGGCCACTTTTATTGAAAGGAGGAAGGTGATGGGAATGGGGGAACATCAGGTTTAAAGGTGGGAGGAGGAGTGGGAAGCCAACATTTATTTGGAGATGTCAAATTATCCATCCCAGGTGCAATATCAACCAGCTAGCTGAATGTACAAGCTTTGCAGCTCATGGGAGAGGTGGAAGCTGGCCCTCCCTTCCTTCCCACCCCAACTCCTCTCTCCTGGAGTGGGGTGCGCCTGGAGGCAGGCTCAACTAAGGCAAGCCACTGGTTTCCCTCAGCTGGGTGTGACCAGTTTGGGGAATCAGTGAGAGGAGGCTGATTCCTGGAAGTGTGTAGGGGACCGGCCTCTCTCCTCCATCACCACCCCTGCTCCCCAGGCCTAACTCTCATTTATGACTTAGGAGAGCAACAGTCTGCGGAGGGAGCATGAGTGTACTGATCCTGCTGCCTTTTGTGTCCCTTTCACGCCAGCGTGGGACGACGGCAAAATCCGGGCCTTCGCCCCAGAGACGGGCCGGTTGATGTATGTCATTAACAATGCCCACAGGATCGGAGTGACCGCCATCGCTACCACCAGTGACTGTAAAAGGATCATCAGCGGCGGTGGGGAAGGGGAGGTATTGTTCATGAAGGCAAAATCTTTTAGAAATAGTTCTCAATTTAGAGCAACTGCCTCATAGGAGGCCACTTACTTGATTTTTTTTACCTGTATTAGGAGTCAAACAGCACCAGATTAAGATTTTGATGAAACCCTAAAATACATCATAAATTGAATTTCTAGTAATATAAATACACATATAAATACATTTGGTCACAGAAAGGACCTTTAAGATACAGACATGAAGGCATTCTGTATGGAATCAAGCTGTGGATCGAAGTTGATGTTTTGCCAAAGTTTTGGAATATTTGTTTTTCCTTCAAAGACCATAGTTACATAAATTGTCTTTATCTTATCTTTTAAAGGAGATGCTATTTTTGGACTCAATTCTTTAATCTACCCAGACATTTTGACCATTATTGTAAAATTGTTCCACTCCACCTTCTCCTTCCATCATTTCGTGGAGCCTAAGACTTCATGTCAGTGTCTCCCGTCGCCAATTCCCCAGCTCTTTCCCTATCAACGTGTACCCTTTCCCGACATAAGACATTTTCTTTTCCTTTTCTTTTCTTCGTGCTATCATAGGAATGACTTATCAGGGAGAAGAAAGATACAGCATCTTGATGTCGCCTTTAGCAGAGTTGGGGCCAAGCAGAGTAGTGGCTGAGTGTTTGGGTTCTGGAGTCACACTGCCTGGGCTCACATTTCACTTTCACCATTTCCCAGCTGCGTGACCTGGGTCATGTTCTTTAACCTCTCTGTGCTTCAGTTTCCTGGGTGTAAAATGAAGACAACAATACTCCTATTCATGAGATATTTTACACTCTTAATTTTGTACTAAGTCTTCAAAGTCTGGTGTGCATTTTACATTCAGAGCACATCTCCCTCTGGACTAGCCACATGGCGGGTGCTCCATAGACACGTCTAGCCCTGGACCATCCACTCTGTTCTCTGCCTACCACTGCCTTCAAGGCTTTACTCTCTTCCCTTATCCCTTCAGCCACACTGTTGCTGACACCCTCAGCATCCTTGCTCCCTTAGTCTTTTGGGACATCTGCCTTGCTGATGCCCAGACTTGGCTTGGACCAGACCATCTGCACTCTGGGTGCCTGCGCCTGGCTGATGAGGGCTGTCCAAGAAACCACACGTTACAGATTCATTGCCCTGGGCCCCGCTCAGCAATCTTTTCACAGTGTCGGCTCCTCCGCCCGTTCCCCACAGTGACTGCAGACCTTTTCTTCCAAAAGACATGGTCTTCAAGGCCTTTGTAAGTGCTAGAGACCAAGGCTGCTGGTCAGCAGATGTGCACTGCGTGTGTATGAATGTAGCAGTTGCTGAAATACTCAAGTACTTCCATTTTCATTGGTAAATGGCCATTGCCTGAGGACCCCAGTCCCACCACCAAGTCCCCTCCCCCTAAGCATACCCAAAACTCTCTGCAATCCCGCAACTAAAGAGCTAATGCCCAGCTCTTCCAAAGTTCCAGTCCTAGGGCTGTTTGGCTGGTGCCCACACCATACTAGTTAGAAAATTTTAATTTGCTAATGACTGAACGTACACCTTCACATGTAGCAGGATTTCGAGATGAGGGATTTGTTTTCTTTGGCAATGGTCACCATCCCATCCCGTGTCATAACATAGGGCATTATTTGGACCCCATAGCAATTAATACAGCCCAGCTTATTTGGCATCACCTCATGCTGCCTCATTTTCTTTACTTTGACAATGTAGGAGGTGTCTTAGAATCTTTTTCTTACTTCGTTTAAGGTTATTTTTCTCTTTTCTGGTACAAATAAGTCTAGTCTATTATTTATCCTAACTGGTTTTTAGTCTGGTGTTCACCAGACTACTGTCCTTTCATCATCTTGTAATACTTATGTGAGATCGTTTCTGCTCTCCTTATTTTTTATAAGTCCAATATTCACGATAAGAAGGTACACATATCTGACTACATTATTATGTTTTCTGGCATAGTTGTGTCAGAGTGTTTATCCATTACAGGACATACTATAGAAATGAAATCACTTTCCTTTTATTTATCCTTTTTATTACAGTTAGGGCATCATATTGACTGTTTTTGAAATGTTGTGTGTAGGTAGTTGTATTAACTATGAATTTCATTTCAAGATAGTAAAGGGATGTTAGAAAATATTTGTTATAGAAAGTGGGTGTTGACTTTGGTGGGGTTGAGAACCATTGATTTTAAATGATTCATCAGCTGATGTGAAAGTTTAAATATGGCTCTGGGTACCCAAGAGATTTCCTGATGGCACCAGAAATTTGAGAGCAATTCTCAGCAGAAATGAGCAGACATATTATTTCACTTGGTTTAGCAGCAGCCTTTACATTATCAGTTTTAGCAGAGGGTGTCTGATAAATTTCTCAGCCCTATAAGTAGAAGCAGGTATAGGATCATTGGTAGCATTTTCCTGGCTCCATAGAAGAATATTTCTGTCCTACAACTTAGCATTCCCCTCCCATGCAGCTGAGATGAGAACAGGGAATTAAAGAAACAAGTCAAGCACAGGGAAGATGAAAAAGCTCTTGGAATCTTTTTGTATCCCTTCAAAAGTCCTCAGTTTGTATTAAGAGCCTGTGCTTTGTGGCTTTCAGGTGAGGGTGTGGCAGATAGGCTGCCAGACCCAGAAGCTGGAGGAGGCCCTGAAGGAGCACAAGTCCTCTGTGTCCTGCATTAGGGTGAAGAAGAACAACGAGGAGTGTGTCACGGCCAGCACGGATGGGACTTGCATCATTTGGGACCTTGTGTAGGTACCTGTGATGGGGAAGACGATGCGGCACTTACACCACCACCAATTCCAGCATTTTATTGAACTTGAGAGAAGATTCAAACGAAGGGCAGGAATCTTACTTAAGGCAACAGTAAAGGGATGTTCAGCAGAAGCCATTCATCTCCATGACTGTCCAGGGTTTACAGATGCTGTTAGAAAGGGGATAGTTTCCAGGAAGAGCTGGATGTCAGAAGTTTTTGGATGGCTAGGGAAGTAGCTTTCTGGATACACACAGTGAAGTAGGATTTAACTTACACTAATTCAACTCTAAGTACGCCCAAAAAAGGGAGAAGGGAAATAACTTCAATAATGTAGGCAGTTCCTGTGGTCATTCCACACTGTCCAGTCAAGCCCAGAATGAGCTTGCCATAGTGGGTGGGAGTAGGAGAGTGGCATAAATTTGCCCTTCCCCCTGAGCTGGCCACATTCTCAGGGACCCCCTGTACTGTGAGAATATCACTACCTCACAGAGTGCTTGATCCCAAGCTAATTAGACCAAAGCATGTGAACTGTATTGTTGGAGTAATTCAAAGGATTTTCAAGGATGATTTTTCGACTATATGCATTTTTGCTGTGTTTTTATTTAGAATTAGACCTATTTTCCCAACCGCTCTCCCCGCCCAGCACCCCTCTACCACTCCTAAGATGCCTCACCTCTCTATCTGCATCAGATAGACTTGAGGAGGTACAGAGGTGGGAGAAGAGACATCTATACCCATATCTACATTAGACATAGAAGTCTCCTCTTCCGCCTCAGTATAGATATATATAGATACATATGGATGGCAAAGGAATATGAAATGTTCTTGATTGGGGAGAAGAGACTGGGAACTAAAGGCAAAGGCAGAACACTTTTTATTTAATACATTAAAAAACAAAAACCAAAGCAAACCTCTGTCTTCTAGCCCTGCGTGTCTCTAACTTTGATGTGCCTGAGGAATCACCTGGGGATCTTGTTAAAATGTAGATTTTGAATCAGTAGGTCTAGAGTGGCACCTGAGATTCTGCATTTATAACAAGCTCCCAGTGAGGCCCCTGGTGCTGGCCCGACACACTTGCAGGAGGTGTTAGCCTCCACCTGACCATCACACTTGAAAATACACAACTAGAAGGTGTTAAAAACCACAATTCAACTGAGCAAATTCGAAAAGCTAATTGGCTTAATTCAACCATTCATGAATCAGGCAGCATCCCATCCAGCAATTCGAAAGGAGCTCCAAGGAGCTATACGAAATGGGAAGCTTTTATAGGCAGAAAGGGGACAGGGACAAGAAAAGAATGGATTAACTTACTACCTTTCCTTGGGGGATGGAAAGAGTCCATCAGGCGGATTACCTCACTACTGCTGACCAGCGCATTCCAGACTGGTGAAGATTACATTCCCGAGGGAAGTTGAAACTGCAATTAGCTTGGGTATTAAATCTCAGTTTGGTGTCGTGGCTTAGCACAAGTGACTCCATTTTGGGCCTGTTGTCTCTTTTTTAACAAAGGTATGTATAAACTTATTTCCATGGATGGTTTATGACCACCTCAAATCTTTAAAGTCTCCCTGTTGTGTAGCAAGAATATTTGCTTAATTTGTACCAAAATCTTTAAAAAATGTTCTGCCCAGATACCATGTTTGAAAACCTCCACAATGAGAAGAAACTGTGCAGAAGGTGCACTTTTTTTAGCCAGTAGAGCCTGGCCTGTGAAATGGCCACCCAGTCACATCATCTATGGAAGGAGAAGCAATATTTACCTACTTCGTGGTATAGCTTCTAAAGCAGTGTTTCTCGAACAATTGCACACATGAGAATCAACTGGGATGCTGATTGAAAACGCAGATCTGTGGGCCTCATCCCAACCTAAGAAATCCAAACCCCTAGAAGTAAAGCCCAATAATAGCCATTTTTAAGAAGCCTTTCCCCACACTTTGCTGCTCAGCTTATAGGGACCTTCCCTTCAAATTGGTGGCCTCAAGAATAAGGTACCACGTGTGGAAGACAGCAGGTTGACTCTGAGTCCAGGCTCTCCTCCTCCTTCTCACTGGAACTGGAGAAGACTTCCCATGGAGTTCTGCCCTTTGTCTTTAGACAAGGGCGCTGCCCAGCATCTTCTGACTGCCGTGAGAGGTGTAATGGGAGGATGCAGAAGTGGCGTGGGCAGACTAACAGGAAGTCTATTTGGGATAAATAGACCAACCCAAGTCCCAGCTGGTACCAAATCCAGTTTGAATAGGACGTAAGTTTTCTAGGGAAGAGAAAGTTGAGTTTCACAGCTTTTGAATCTATTTTTCAGGCGTCTTAGGAGGAATCAGATGATCCTGGCCAACACCTTATTCCAGTGTGTTTGTTACCACCCTGAAGAGTTCCAGATCATCACCAGTGGGACAGACAGAAAGGTGAGTACTCCAGCAAGAGGCAAGAGCTTTCTGGTACAAGAGAAAAGTAGTGAAGTGCTGTGGCCAAGGGTGCAGGTTGTGCGGTCGAGCCATGCCAGTTCAAACTACGGTGTCGCTGTTGGTGAGCCGTGTCACTTGGGAAATGCTATGTAAGTTTTTGGTGCCTTTGCCTCCTCGTCTGTAAAATGGAAATAACGATACCACTGACCTCATAGAGTGCTGTGAAGATTAAAGTCATACTTGAATATAATGCTAAAAGCAGGGGACACATAGTAGGTACTCAATAAGTATTGCTTTTCATTATTAGGAAATTTCAAAGCCTGGAACAGAATTGCTGTGCCCAAACCACTTGTCACTGTGACTAAATTCAAATCAAATGACAATAGAGCTCCTCATCTCTTCTTATCCCTCTACTGCATCAATATATCAACAGTCTTCTTAGCTGGGGAGTCCATGTCCTCGGATGAAAATTGGTCTTTCTTTTTGGGGGGATATTTCTGCCTTAAAGTGAGCCAAGAGGCTTCAGGAAAGAGGCACGTGGAGACGTGAGGATGCTGGGGTGTCTTCCACCCTCCCAGCCATAGCAGATCAGCCAGATCGTGGCCTAATTACCTGCACATCCAATTAATAGATTTGGATTCCCCTAATTCAGACTTTAAGATAATTGAAGAAGAGGTTGCATATTTATCTTTTCACTAGCAACAGAAAAGCTGATGGAGTTAAAGCATAAAAATGTGGTAGGAAAAATACTAAAGGTGACTCCCCTCCGACCCCCAGCACCAAATTAGAATCGAGGAGTGGGGCTCTTTCCTGTTGAAGGTTCCCAGGTGACTGAGAAGTACTGTCTGAAGACACTTTGTCATAAAAATCCAAGAAACGTTGCCTGGTCCAACCAGGATTTGCCTGACACAGGTAGAATATTGTGGGAGGGCATGTTGGACTCTGTTCTAGCCTCTGTAGGTTGGCCTTCTTAGTGTCTTTGTGTCTCATCTGCCCAGTTGGCTTACGCCTGCCCATCCCCCAACCCCATGTTTGACTCATGGTCTAAGTGGGCTTCCTCTTGGAACTGGGGTGGAATGGATATTACACGGTGAATCACAACATCACTATAAATGCTTTGATATATGGTTCGTGAAGTTTCTAAATTAGTGTGACATCTGCCATATTCTAAGTTTCAGTTTATAAGACTTGAAACAGTCTATTTCCCTCTTATTAGAATTTTCACCAGAATATTCAAACCATAAATCGTAAATCTGTAAAACTATTCTAAGTGCTGGGGACGTGACCCTGTCCCTGTTATCGTGGAGCTTACTTACTTTACGTATTTATTTTGGGTGGGAGGGGATGGAATTGGACAGTACACATGTAAATGAAGACATGAATGAACTACGAATAATAAGCGAACAGGATGAGATGAGATGGTGAAAGGGCTGAAATGAAAATAGAGCAGGTTAGATGATACCAGCTGAGGAGAAGGAACTGCCTCAGCCAGGATGGTCAGCAAAGGCCTCCTTAAGAGAGGTGACATTTGAGCTGAGGCCTCAATGACAGAAGGACCTAACCAAGCTTAGATCTCTGGGAAGACCATCCTAGGCAGAGGATTCTCCGGAAAGCCTGAGGCCCCATGAGGTTGCCCAGGAGAGGGTCACTTTGACCTCTTGACCCAAGAAAGCAAGGAGTCCAGCACCAACTACTTAAATGGGTGTGATTCCTGAGAAACTAGGATTTTGGCATGCGTCTATACTCCTTTATGCTTTTACTATGAAAACAGAACTTTCTGTTAAAGCAATCAAGCATCAGTAGAAATTATAAAGTCAAAAAATACATATATATTTCGGGGCCAGCCAGGTGGCATAGTGGTTAAGTTTGTGCACTCTGCTTTGGTGGCCTGGGGTTCACTGGTTCGGATCCCGGGTGCTGACACGGCACAACTCATCAAGCCATGCTGTGGCAGGCATGCCACATACAAAATAGAGTAAGATGAGCACAGATGTTAGCTCAGGGCCAATCTTCCTCAGCAAAAAGAGGAAGATTGGCAGCAGATGTTAGCTCAAGGCTAACCTTCCTCAAAGAAAAAAAAAACGAGGTTCAAAGTTCAAAAAGCAAAAGCAGTATATTCATAGAAAAATCTCCTTTCTTTGAGCCTGTTTCCCCCAACCCCTAAGCTAGTTCTCCTCCCCAGGAGCGGACCCACGTTATCACTTTGTCTTTAAACCCCACCCTGTAGAATGTTTTATTGCTTTGAGCCAGAAGAGAAAGCTGGGAATAGGGTGGGGTGAGGAAGAGAGAGGGTGGGCCACAGTAAGCCGGTGACCCTGTAAGGCCCAGCCTCCAGAGCTGTCTGCACTGCTCATTCCTCAAACTGAAGGCAGGAAACGCTTTCCCCTTCCACCAGGCCTGAAGCTTTGCTCTCCTGCTTTAAGAGCAGAGGCAGGAAAGTGGATGCCGTGGCTGTTTTCTTCTTTCTTTTACAGCTTGCTTCAGACTCCATCTGCTTAGTCTGATTGAAAGCACTTTCTGCCACAGTCCGGCTTTACCAGCATATCAACATCTCTTTAAATAGAATGCAAATTTAAAAACCAATACCAAAAATATTAAAATGGTTTCTCCACCCCCTGCTTTAGCCTATTTATAATTTCAGCCCGTATATCATCCCATAGTATATTTTTGCTACCTTCTATATAAAGTAGAACCATCTTTTGTTAGCATGTGCGTGGATGATTCCACTGAGCTGAATTCTGCCTAATGCTTCTTTCCTGAATTCCAGATTGCTTACTGGGAGGTATTTGATGGGACAGTCATCAGAGAGTTGGAAGGCTCCTTGTCAGGGTCAATCAATGGTATGGATATCACACTGGAAGGAGTGTACTTTGTCACAGGTTAGTCCTGGGATAAGAAAAGAAAACCAAGCCTGGTTTATTTTCAATGGGAACGTGGAACTCCAGGCAGGAGGCAATTGGAAGTGACTGCAAAAGGGTCTAAAGGGCAACGTGGTTAGATTCAGGCTGGAGCACCGCAGCCAGTGTGGCTGGAAAAGAAATACCCAGAAGTCACATTTCAGTGAGTGGAAACATTTGCCCGGGAGCCTTAGGAGCACAAATAAAAGCTAAGCCTTATTTTGCTTGTTTTTTTTCTGGTGGGCATCGTAATAGAAATGGGTCTTTAAATGGCTTAGGCTGCCCAGTGTGCTTTTCTCTGTTATTTTCTACTGACGTCTTAAATGCCAGGCTTTTAAATCAGCATTTCCAGGAGGCATTGGCCACACAACATGCCAATTGGAACAACACCAATATCATTTTCTGCCAAGCTCTTTGCTTCTTCAGGACATTAACAAATAAGTGCTCCCGATGATTTAAAGTTTCGCAAACACAGTTCCTTAGAGCAAGATAGAAAGCTAGCCACGGAGTGATCCCAATTACACACACAGACGTCTGTATACCTGTACACTTAGACAGAAAAGACTGGAAGGAGCTAAACCAAGATTTTATTAGTGGTTATTTCTGGGTGGTGGGGTCAAGGGTGATGTCGCCTCTTTGTATTTTTTTCCCCAAATTTACTCCAACAGATCTGGATTTTTATAATCAAGTAAAAGAATTATTATAAAGACAGATTTTTTTCTCCCTTTAAGTTTGCACACGGGGAATGTGTTGAAAAGTAGCCAGTTATTTGAAATCAGGGCTGTTTCTCTCTATTCTATTGCAGCAATGCCATATAACTGTTTGTCTTTTTCAGGGGGAAATGACCATCTGGTCAAAGTTTGGGATTATAACGAGGGTGAAGTGACTCATGTTGGGGTGGGACACAGTGGCAATATCACCCGCGTCCGGATAAGTCCAGGAAATCAGTACATCGTCAGCGTAAGTGCCGATGGAGCCATTCTGAGATGGAAGTACCCATCTGCCTCATGAAGCGGCAGAGACTGCCTGGCGCACCACGCTGCACACGGTCCTGCTGAAGGCTGAGCTTAGATGGCACCAAGACTGATCTTGATTTCGCACATCTGTGTTTTTTTCTTTAGTCAAAATATTTTATGTTTTAAGTTTCTCCTTTCCTTTATAGAATGCATTTTACATTCTTAAATTGTATATTAAAATCAAAATATGTTCAAGAATAATTTGTCCAGACTGTAAGAGTTTTCTATTATGAATAGATTCCCAGATGTTGGTTCCTATCATAATCTGTTTTCTGTGACTCTGCCAAACCCACAGCCCCTCCTCATATTATTATTTTTTTTTTTTGAGGAAGACTAGCCCTGAGCTAACATCTGCCAGTCCTCCTCTTTTTGCTGAGGAAGACTGGCCCTGAGCTAACATCCATGCCCATCTTCCTCTATTTTATATGTGGGACGCCTACCACAGCATGGCTTGCCAAGCGGTGCCATGTTCGCACCCGGTATTCAAACCTGCAACCCTCGGTCCCGCCTAAGTGGAACGTGCACACTTAACTGCTGCACCACCGGGCCAGTCCCCCTGCCTCATGTTTTGTCCACAGATGGATTTGGGAAATCCTCTAAAAGGAAGGGAGGTGAGCTTACCTTCTCAATCAGCATTTCACTGGTCAAGCTTCGTGGGGCACGATGTGGATTTGAATCCAGATCTTGGGTAGGTTTCTTTTTTTTTTTTTTTTTTAAAGATTTTATTTTTTCCTTTTTCTCCCCAAAGCCCCCCGGTACATAGTTGTGTATTCTTCGTTGTGGGTTCTTCTAGTTGTGGCATGTGGGACGCTGCCTCAGCGTGGTCTGATGAGCAGTGCCATGTCCGCGCCCAGGATTCGAACTAACGAAACACTGGGCCGCCTGCAGCGGAGCGCACGAACTTAACCACTCGGCCACGGGGCCAGCCCCGGGTAGGTTTCTTTTTCAAAAACTCTCTGAGCCTCTGTTTTCTCTTTTGTAAAGCAAGAATAAATTTCTGCTCAAAAGATTCTTGTGAGAATTAAGTGAAATAATGTATTAAAGCATTGGCAGAGTTCCTGACACACAGAGTTAAACATGAATTATGGTGCTTTCTCCGAGAAAATGTGTGTTGTTGGGGATCTTAGGGCGATTATCAAAGATGAAATTTCAAAGATGCTTTTTTGGAGTTGGCCATAAAATCTTTCTGTTGTACTTACCATCAGAAGGGCGAGGGAATGGACCTTTTGTATTAATCATCCAACCAGGTATGCTTTCCCAGATAGGGTAAATAATGGCATCTTCCAGAAACAGCTCAGGTCTCCAATGCACAGCGGTCTTTTGTTCTAAGCATATTCTTTATCACTTAACTAATGCTTCTTTTTTGCTGCTGCCCTCTTTGACATACAAAGGCGGATATTTAATAAATGGTCACACATTTATCCAATAATAAGTAGCATTTCAGGCTGTTGACATAGTAATGCATCCTGCTGATCTCTTTTTGAACTAGAAATTGATGAGAAATCCATTTTGTAAGACTTTGCCTGATTAATTATAAACCTGACAGTTACAGGGTAAAGCGAGCAGAGGTCCTCAGAGTTACCCAGGGAATCAAGGGCGGGGCAAGGCCAAGCCCAAGCCCATTCTGATTGGGCAACAATCCAGCAGGGACCTCACGTCAAGGAGTGAACAGAAGACCGCGTAAGGGGCGCGCCTGGGAGCCGAAACACTTCCTGGTAAGCAAATACCTGTACTGAGGTTGGAAAGAGCCAACTTGTGAGTGGCAGTCCGCAGACCTCGGTCCAGTTCCCGTTTCCCTGCTTACGGGTCTTGTGGCCTCGGTAGGTTGCGTTAACCTCTCTGAGCCCGTTTCTTCACCATTTGAAGCCAGGATGATCAAGCCTTGCTCGCAAGCTTTTGGAAAATGACTCTAACCTAGTCTCTAGTTTAAAAAAGCAAACGTATAACTATCGCGGCTGTTTCACGCGGGGCAACTTGGGGTCCCAGTTCTGGTCCCAGGATGGCGGGTCCAGGCAAAGGCTCTGCCTGCCCTACGGCGCAAACCGGCTGGAAGGAGGTGGCGCCACCTGTCCGCACATACCTGTGCTTGCCGAGGAGCCAGCGCTCACAAAAGCGCCCCCCACCCCTTCACAGCTCCCAGTGCACGCCTCTCACTACTCCAGAGGCTGCCAGTGGACAGTCTTCTTCTCCCTTTTCTTCATATTCACCTGGACGTAATTACAAGAAACTTAAAAATTGCCAGGGCTTTGTAATTTACTAGGCGCTTCCAAATTTATCGTTCCTGTTATTTCCACAGCTTGAAGCCTGGGAGGGGAATAGGAGCAGAGGTTAAATTCAGGTCCGTCTGTTTACACGCTGTAAGGAAGGGTGGGGAACTCGAACTCAGCGACTCCCAGTGCTTTTATTCCCTGTCCGCGCCGCGGGGGGCGGGCCCCGGCGGGGGTGGGGGCGGCCGGGCGCTGCCCTTGGGCGGGCCTTACGGCCGGATTCCCGCGCGGGGCGGGGCGGCCCCGCCCTTGGCTCCGCCTCCGCCGGGTGGCGACACACCTGGCCCGCAGGTAGCCGGCGCCCGGGCGCTTTTCCGAGGCTGTAAGGGCCTGTTAGAGGCGCGTCCGCCTCGGGTCCCGGGGGCTCCGCGCGGGGAGGTGCGCCGGCGGGAGTCATGGACCCGGGCCCGGGGGCCGCGGCAGGAGAGGGGCTGCCCGCGCCCCGGCCCCGCCGCCGCCGCTCCCTGCGCCGCCTGTTCAGCCGCTTCCTGCTGGCGCTGGGCAGCCGCTCCCGCCCCGGGGACTCGCCGCCCCGGCCCCAGCCCCAGCCCCAGCCGGGACACTGCGATGGCGACGGTGAGGGCGGGTTTACCTGCGCCCCCGGCCCCGCTCCAGCCGCCCCCGGGAGCCCCGGGGAGGAGCGCCCACCCAGATCCCAGACCCAGCTCCCCGCTGGCGATGGGGCGCGGCCCCCGGGAGCGCAGGGCTTGAAGAACCACGGCAACACCTGTTTCATGAACGCCGTGGTGCAGTGTCTCAGCAACACCGACCTGCTGGCCGAGTTCCTGGCGCTGGGGCGGTACCGGGCGGCACCGGGCCGCGCCGAGGTCACCGAGCAGCTGGCGGCGCTGGTGCGCGCGCTCTGGACACGCGAATACACACCCCAACTTTCCGCCGAGTTCAAGGTAGGCAGCGCTCTGAGCCTACCGCCCTTGCCGCTCGGCGGCAGCCGCGTTTTGGCCCTTCTGGTTTCTCTTCTTGAAGAGTGTATGCTCCGTCAGGAGAGGGTTTCATGGGACCTTCTTTAAATGACATTGACTAGTTCAGCCTCAGGTTACCGCCTTTGAGTTGATCTGTTATGCTATCGCTTGCAGACGTTTTCTTATGAATTAATTTCCCCTAGGTATTTTGAGGGGTGCGAGTGCAGGGACTGGCAGATTTGAGTGTATTCAGCATTTTTGCGTCCAACAGACGTTTGTTGAAGTATTGAAGGCCTTGTGGGCCAGGCAATGTTCTAAGGCTAGGGAGAGAGTCTCCAGTCTGGAGGGGTGCAGTGTGGGGAGTCGGACTTCCACGGCCAAGACCTTGGAGGAAGGAGGTGATGCTTGGGTTCAGATCTGATTGATGAGAAGGACTCAGCCAGGCCAAGATCTAGGAATAATCCCGGTAGAGAGAGGGCAAGTACAAAAGCCATATGCTTGAAGGAGCTGAGAACTGAAGGCATGGAAGGAAAATTAGTGTGGCTGGAGCCCCGGAGGGTAGAGTGGGGCGTAGATGAGGTTGGCCAGATCACATAAGGTCTTGGACACAACGGTAAGGAATTTGGATTTTATTCTAAGCCCAGTGGAAGCTGAGAACCTGTGGTCCAGGTACTGTGCTGAGTGCCTGGGAGAGGCAGTGTGTGCCTGTATTGGAGATGGCATCCTTCTGTTTAGTGTATGTTAAACCCCCTACAGTGGGTAGCATGGGATTGTATCCATTGTCCCCAGGATCCCGGTCTACGTACTGGGGATGCTGCAGGGTCATGAGGCTTTGGGAAGTTATGTGTAACACTTCATCCAGGGTTAAAGCAGGGAGTTTGTTTGGGGTCCCAGTTGGATCAAAGAGTTCCTGATAATTGATGTGCATAGCTTGCTTCCTGCTAAAAAAAAACCCCCACAGCTCTGGACAGAGAGCTGCAGCTCCCCATAGACTAGTGATTGTTGTTCTTGGGGGAGGGGGAAACCTGTCAGTGTTCATTCCACAAGCATCACTGCTCTTGAGTTTCAGCCTGAGAAAGCAATTCTTGCCATGTGACCCATGAGTATGCCAACCCCCACCTTCCTCTCTCCTGCTTCCACCAGTGAAGCACTATTCTGCAAGAGTCAGTGGGTCGAATGGGTGTCATTAATATCTCTTTTTGGCAATGTTTGCTTTTTGAATAAGAGGCAGTATCCTATAGTGGTTAAGAACAAAGTCTCGGGAGCTCTGTGACCTTGAGCAAGTTTCCAGATGTCACTGTGCCTCAACTTACCTCATCTGTAAAATGGGACCATATTGGTGCGAACCTTACAGCCTTGTTGTGAAGATGAGTTATATGTGCAACACTTAAAACAGTGCCTGGCCCCAAGGAATCTTTCGTTATTCTATTATTACACCTCCTCACCTGCAAAGACCCAGAGGAGGGAGGGAGGGAGTCATCGTGTACCTTTTCTCCTGCCAGATGAATTCTCATCCGCTTACTGCCGAGATGGGAGAGGCCAGAGGAGCTTGATAAAATCTTCCAAATTAGTAATCACCCTTGGCGACTCACCGGGATTTCCTGCTCTCTCTTGCTCTGGAATCCCTAGAGCCTGGAAGCTCCTGGTGAGCCTTGGGGAATTGAAGGATAATCAGGTTGTTAATATGTACATGAGGGTGATATAATCTGGGGCTTCCCCAGACTTTTTGGGTAGCCAGCCTTGGAGGGAGTGGAGAAGAATTCCGGAGTCCAGGGTTTTGAACCTTTCTAATTGAAGTCTAAGTGAGCTCCTCCTATTTTACAGATGAGGAAACACTCATTCGTCCAACACATATTTCTTAAGTGTCCAGACACTATACCAGGAACATGGAATATATGAGTGATGAGCACAAAACCTGACCCTGGGGCTGCTCCCCAGGAGCTTACAGTCCAGCGAGAGAGGTGGATGTTAATGAAATAATCACATAGACACATGAGTTGAGCTGGTGACAAGTGCTAGAAAATAAAAAATGAGGCACTGTGGTAGTTCTGGCAGGAGGATGTGATTTGATGCGGGGGGGGGGGGGGGAGGGGGAGGGGAAGGTGGGGCAAGCAGGGGCAAGAAGGCTTCCCACCAGAGATAACCATCGAGTTGAAGATTCAGAGGTCAACTAAGGACTTGGGAGGGTGAGAAAGTGCATTCCAGCCCCTGGGACTGAAAGTGCCAATCACTGAGGAAGGTGGGGCTGAGGGGCCTTCTGCTGGCTGGGCAGAAGAAATGAATGATTAAATGAATTACTGAAGGCCTATTGACTGGGGAGAGAGGCTGGAGAATTGGTTGGGGACAAGCTACGTAAGGTTTTGTAAAGAAGCTTGGTCTTTAGGAGGAATTAGAAGAGAGGAAACTGAGAAGGGGCCAGCATGCTGGAGTGAGTTAGCCCAACCTCAGCCATGCAAATAGGATGGGTTTGCTGGGTTCCCCCTTCCTGAGCCCTGGGTCGCCCAGCCTCCCACAGACAGCAGGACTACTCTTTGTTTTAATGTCAAATAAATAAATACCTTAAAACAATCCTGCCCATGGTATTTGTAATACTTTGCTTATCTAATGTTGTAATTAAATATGTGTATACTATAAAAAATTGGAAAGTGCTAAAATGTAAAAAAAGATTGGAACTCCGTTAGAGATAACTATCTCTAACAGATAACCATCATAAACATTGATGTGTTTCAAAGCATATACAGTTGGAAATTCTAGTTTTGTATCCTGCTTCTTTCATTTAAGTATTATCATGAGACTTTCTCCTGGTCATTAAAATATTCTACAAAACTTAATTTTTAGTGGTTGTATAATTTTATTAAATGAACCAATCCCTACAGAGACATTTTTATACTGTACAGTTTTCCCAGTTACCACACTGCATTGAAAATTCTTGTGTTTAAATCATTTTCCTCAGCTCTGATCATTTCCATAAGCTTAAGTTCTTGAAGTGAAATTACACGGTCAAAGCAAAGCTATGACTGTTTTGTTGTTTTTATGTTTTTTGGTTTTTATTTTATTTTTTTTTAAAGATTGGCACCGGAGCTAGCATCTGTTGCCAATCTTCTTTTTTTTTCCTTCTTCCTCTTTTCCCCAAAGCCCCCCAGTACATAGTTGTATATTCTAGTTGTAGGTCCTTCTGGTTGTGCTATGTGGGACGCTGCCTCAGCATGGCCTGACGAGCAGTTCCATGTCCACAGCCTGGATCCGAACTGGTGAAAGCCTGGGCTGCTGAAGTGGAGCCTGCAAACTTAATCCCTCGGCCACCGGGCCAGCCTCTGTTTTTTGCTTTTTAAATCAACTTTATTGAAGTATAGATTATGTACAGTGAAATGCACCCATTTTTAAAAATTGAGTTATATTTGACATGCAACATTATGTAAGTTTAAAGTGTGCAACGTATTGATTTGATATATTTATATCACAATATAATATATATAACTTTACACAATATAGCCACAGTAGTGTTAGCTAACGTCTCTATTGCGTCACATAATTATCATTTCTTCTAGTGTTGGAAACAGTTAAAATCTAGTCTCTGAGCAAGTTTAATGTTTATAATACAGTTTTGTTATCTATAATCACTGAACAGTTTGTTGGGTCTCCAGCTCTTACTTATCTCCTAGATTCGAGTATGCTCCCTTAAACATCGCTCCTATTCCTCCATACTCCCAGCCCCGGGAAACCACGATTTTATTTTCTGCTTTTACGATTTCAGTGTTTTTAGATTCCTCATATAAGAAATATCATACAGTATTTGTCTTTCTCTGTCCGACTTAGCATAATGTCCTCAAGGTCCACCCATGTTGTTGCAAATGGCAGAATTTCCTTTTCTCTCATGGCTGGATAAAAATGCACCAATTTTAAGTGTAGAATTTGATGACTTTTGACATGTGTGTACCTGTATAATCACTATCCCAATATTAAACATTTATTGTTTTTTCACTTTTTAAGTCAACTTTATTGAGCTTGATTGTTTTTATCACCCACAATGGCACATTTCTTTTCAAATAATTACTTCAAGTTTCAGATACACCAGTGATGCGTATTTTCCTGGGCATTAGATATTCTTCTCTCCTAATAATTTATTGGACAAAATGAAATAGCATCTTGTCTTTATTTTTATTTCTTTGATTGGGAGTGAGGTGTAGGATTGTTCCATGCTTCTTTACTAGTCCTAAGACTGCTCTGGGAATTGTCTGTTCATGTCATTTGTCTATCCGTTCCTCCTGGGTCTTAATGTTATTTTTACTTGTTTCTATAAGTTCCACAACCCTTGTCATATTTGCTACAAATATTTCTCCAAACTCTTTCCTTCTCCCTATCCTAATACTGGAAATTTTAGATTTATTTATATGATACCTTTTGATGAATATTCTATCTTATGTGCTTCTAGTTTTTCTATGGTTATATTAAGAATTTCAGCCATCTGGAATTTCTCTTAGCTTGTGTGCTTAAGGATCAATTTTAGACCTACATTATGCCTCAAGTGATGTACCAGATGCATTGCTTCTTAAGAACAAGCATGCCTTCTAGATTACTCTTATATTTTGCAAGTTCTGGACAAAACAGTAAGACATGCAATGGAAATGGAGTAAAAAATATTAAACAGAAAGAAACTTAATGACTCTAGAAATCCATATTTTAGAATTTTCCGCTGTCACTAATGAGGTCAGATACAAGATAGAAAGTCAAAAGCAATAACCATTTAGAACATATAAAAATTAGATTTCACTCATAAAAACAACCAGAAATATGAAATAACTAGAAGTAACTTTAATAAGAAATATGTTGAAAATTATCAATGTTGAGAGAGGGAAAAACCACACACATGGATAGAGCTATGCCATGTTGTGGGGAAGAAATACTAAATATTGCCATTCATCCCTCCCAGGTTAGGATTTAGCTTCAATGCAGTTCTAGTCACATTTTAACAGACTTTCTATGGGAAAATTTTCTGCAGGGATCAATAAGTAAAGTTATAAAAAAAAACTCTGTAAAATACCTGCCAGATACTTTTATAATTGGAAAATGACCAATAAAGAACAACGTTCTCTGTAAAAAAAACTTGCAATGTACAAATGAAAATGAAAAAAATCACCTATGGTCCCATCCTCCTGTGATAACCATTTGTTAACCTTTGCCATATATTTTCTGGTCTTTTATCTTTCTATCTATAGATATATATACAACAATCTCAAATATATATATTTGCGCTTTTTTTAAAAAAACAGTAGGATCATTTGTTTTCTTTTCTCAGTATTTCCTCAAGTATAATTTTTTTTTTTTTGAGCAAGATTAGCCCTAGGCTAACATCTGCTGCCAATCCTTCTCTTTTTGCTGAGGAAGACTGGCTCTGAGCTAACATCCATGCCCATCTTCCTCTATTTTATAAGTGGGACGCTTGCCACAGCATGGCTTGATAAGCGGTGCATAGGTCCACATCTGGGATCCGAACCAGTGAACCCCTGACCACCAGAGTGGAACATGCAAACTTAACTACTGCACCACCGGGCTGGCCCTCAAGCATAATTTTTAAGGCCATCAATATGAATGTGCCACAAATTTTCTCCAGATGACTTTGATGCATAGAGATAGTTTTGCTTGTATCTCTCATTTCCTTAGCTAAATTCCCAAAGATGGGATTACTGTGTTTATACAGAGGGACATTTTTAAGGCCCTATCTTGTCTATCTACTTGAAGTTGTCAAATTCTTTCTGGAAAGGTTCTATGACTTGATAGCCAGCTTAGAGGAAGTGTGTTGGTCTTACAGGATTAGCATGATTAGCAGGAGGGGAATAGATTTCATCTGGAAGGAAGAAAAAATAAAGGTAGAGACTTTTGAAAAGGGAAAGTACATTTGGGGCACCTGAGTGGCTCCTTTACCTGGAACTTTGAAACACTTGAGGGAGTGGTGAGGGATGTGAATGGGGTCAGACCAGAGAAGGTGTTTGGACCACCACATGGTGAGTAAGAGAATAAGGAAGGGTTTGAAGGAGGGGCATGATATTATCCAGCGGGGCAGTGGGAAAATGGGTCTGTTGTCCTAGGCAGGCAGGGGGTTGGCGAGGAGAGATTCTCGGGGCTGGGCTTCTTGGCAGGTGGTATTGTCATCTGGGTCAGCAGTAGTGAAGACTCAGGGACGGGAATGGGATTGCTCAAAGGGTGGGACAGAGACATTTTGGGAGCCAGAATCCCAAATGCTTGACAATTGACCCGTGTGGGTATGAGAGAATGAAAGAGGACGCTGATGTGAAGAGGAAGAGCTGACTTTAGAGATTTCGAGTTGGAGGGGCTGGCTCCTCCCCCAGGAGAGAGCGTTTGTACTAAGGATAGAGGTTTGAGGGCGGCTGGGGCTAGGCTCGCCAGCTAAAATACATGATACCCAGTTAAATTTGAATTTCAGATGTGTAGTGAATAACTTTTTAGTATAAATCTATCCTAAATATTGCTTGGGACATACTTAGCCTAAAAACATTCATTGTTTATCTGAAATTCAAATTTAACTGGGCATCTTTCATTTTTATTTGCTAAATCTGGCAGCCCTACTTGGGAGTCAAAGTACAGAAAAGCCTGGGAAAAGAATCCAAACGAGACCGTCCAGTGAACCAACCCAAACTAATGTGATTGGGATGAAGACTCAGAACCAATATTTTAATTAATTAAATGTTGAATTTTGCTTTGTCTCATCCTGAAGTTTCCTTTAAATCCCAATGGAAGAATAAATGAAAGAAAAAGAAAAAAGCCCAGGCTATTTGACTTGATTGGCAGTGACGGAGATTCTCTGGATCTGCAGCTTTGCCCAGGCTGTTCTCTTTGGCTGGCGTGAGCAGAGAACAGACCCGTGTGGGACAAGGCTTGATGCCTGGCTCTGCTGTCTAAGGATGGGACAAGCAACCATAATGCACTGTGTGCACATGCATGCGTGCACACTCATACACAAGAGGGTTTGCTTACACTCAGATGCTCACACTTGCACGCGCATTAAAAAAAACATCCCTGGAAAGATGCTTGAAACTGCTAAGAGTGGCCTCCCTCTGGGGAGGGGCACCCAGGGATGGGAGCTGGGTAGAAGGAAGACTTTTCATTATCATCCTTTTTTATATTTTGGATTCTTTTTTAAAAAAGTATGTGCATGTATTACTCTTTGAAGCAAACTTTTAAAGAGCTGGAATGTACATTTACACAGAAAATGACAAAGTCATTACACAATTCCATTGTGGGGTGAGCAGGGAGAGACGCTGTGGAGACAGACTGACGGAGGCGGCCAGGGGAGCATGCGCCTCAGTGGTCAAGGGACAAGAGCTTCAGGAGGACAGATGGTCAACAGAATCAAAATATTCAGCAGAGACAACCCTGTGGGTTTTTTAAGGACGGGACATACATTACTAGTCTTTCTGGAAAAAGCAGTGCCTTCTGTAGAGAACCCTCGTAGCGTTTGGGGACACCGCCCCCAAGAGGACAGGCTTCAGCAGGAAAGAACATTTCTCATCTCACACTGTCTTCTTCTTGTCCTCCCAGGTCAGGGCTGAACAGTGACCACTGGTAGACCTGGTGCTTATGGGTCCTTGCTTGGTTGTTGGAAGGGCCCAATTGACCCTTTGCTTTTCTTTTTTTCCTTTGAGAATGCTGTTTCCAAGTACGGCTCGCAATTCCAAGGCAATTCCCAGCATGACGCCCTGGAGTTCCTGCTCTGGTTGCTGGATCGGGTGCACGAGGACTTGGAGGGCTCGTCCCGAGGGCCGGGGTCCGAGAAGGTGGGTCACTCTCGAAACAACACATTATATTTGATTTTCTTTTTCTCTCTTGAATATTTACTCGGTTTCTCAAAACGGGATCTTGAGGTTCAGATTCCCAGATCCCTGTGTGTTCTAGCTGCTGCGTACCCAGGGCTGTCGTCTGCTCCTTTCTCTTAGCTCTGTCTGTTTAGACAAGGCGTTTCCTCTGATCTCAGTGTTTTTCATCGTCTCTAATCCCAGTGATATAGCGAATAGGGTTTCCTTTGGGCTTAAAGTTTCGAAAATCCTTTTGTCAGTATTCCGTGCATTAGTGTGGTCATCGGAGGCCATGAGTACTATTGCTTATTATTTTCGGATGGTACAATTTTAACTGGTTCCTTAGTTACTTATCCTACAGAGCAGCGATTCCTAGTCTTTTTTCTCAAGACACAGGATGGATGATCTTTACACGTGTGCACTTAGCATTCCCAGATCTTGATGAAACCTCAGACCTTTGGGAGTAAGAGAGCACTACAGTCATTTGTAATAGCCACAGTTAATTGATATATCAGCTGTGTTCTCTATGGGCTTTGCTAAATAAAGATCAATGACGGCTTCTGCTCTCCTGCGATCCTTTTATCTCTCTCTTAAGAGAGTAAAAGCGAGTGAAGTTATTATACCATGAGTAAGCAAAGTTATTATAACAATATCCATGAATAATCGGCCGTAATTTAAAAAATGTTTCACAAGCTTTGGTAATTAATCAGCCACACATTACTTTTGATGTGTCTCAAAACTGATCCAGATGCAGTTACAAGAACTGCTTTAGCAATTGTTTTGTGTTAAATCTAGACAGTTTATTCCCATCCCTCTCGTGAATCAATTATAAAACCCTTTGGAAATGTTTAAGTCTTTCAACCGTTGCCTTCCCATCCTTTCATTATTTGCTTGGACCTGTCATTCTAGAGTAATAAAGAATGAATGACAGTTGCAGTTCAGCAGGATGAGTAAGTCAGGAGATGTAATGTACAGCATGAGCGCTATAGTGATGAATTCTGTATTGAATACTGGAAATTTGCTAAGAAAGTAGATTTCAGGTGCTCTGACCACACACAAAAAAATGTAACTGTGAGGAGATGGATATGTTAATTAGCTCAACTCTAGTAATCATTTCACTATATGTGTATCAAATTATCATGTTGCACACCTTAACTATATACAATCTTTATGTAAAAAAATGAATAGCTCGGGAAGCTGAGTCATATATTTTTTTTAACTTATCCACATAGCCAGCTGTCTTGTTTCTTTCTCTTTTAAAATGAGTTGCAACTTTAAGAAAAGGAGACCATAACCGTATAGTCTCAAGTAACAATGGACCTATTTTAAACAACAATGTAATATAATTAAAAGCTAAGAGCTTGACAGAGGTGCAGAAGCAGTCCTCGTGCCCAAGATAGCAGGTTGGCAAATGCACAGAACAAGGAAAGTAATGATTGTACCATACTCTGTGCTCCTCAGATCACATCTTGGAGTGTTATATACACTATGAGTAACTACTGTCATTTATGGAGTGTTGCTAGAGTTATTAGCCCCATTTTATATATGGGTAAGCCAAGAATCAGAGAGGTTAGGTAACCCTCCTGAAGCGACACAGCTAAAGAAGGCAGAGTCTGGATTCAAGTCAAAGGGCATCTGGCTTGAAAGCCTTATTTCTTATTTTAAAAATAACCACTCCAGTCACCCCCAAACACACAAATGAAACATCACCAGAACAGAACGTGGGAGGACCACACACTCACAGGTTGTGGTAATCTCTCTGGGTTGTGGGATTATGGGTGATTTTTCTTCTATTTACAGTGATTTTCTGATTATCTTGTTCAGACCCTTTTAGTTGCAAGTGACAGAAATTTAACTTGATCCAACTGAAGGAAAGGGCATTAATTGGCTTTTAGAACTTGCAAGTCCAAGGGTTGAACCAGCTTTGGGTAAGGCTGGATCCAAGGACTCAGATGATGTCACCAGGTCTTTGGCTCTCTTTATCTCTTGTCTCTTGCTTCATTCTCAGACTGGCTCTGCCACATGGTGCCAAGAGTGGCTCCTGCAATGCTCACATAGTCTAAAGAGCTTGAGATTCCAGAAAAAGCCCAGGGAAGAGTCTGATTTTCCCAGCTTGGTTCACATGTCCATTCCTGGGCAGGTGGCCAGAAGAATGGAATATTCTGATTGGTCACACAGGTCACATGCCTGTGGGGGTGAGCTCTACCCAAGTCATATGGGCCAACGAGGGCTTTTGTAGAATTGGGGTTGTTGCTTCCCCAAAGAGAGAAATACTGAGCAGATAAATATGTCCCCTACACTGTGTATTCCATAATCTTAGAATGAACACATTTTCAAATCAGGATGATGTATTTTAAAAAAACATACTATTTACTGAATATTTGTTATGTTCCAGGCATCTACCTTGATGCTTTTCATGATTTATTTCACTACCTGACACAAAGGAGACGCTCGCTGACCTCTTGATTGATTGAATAAATTAGGTATCATGCTTTAAGGTTTGAAAGAATAACTCGTTACAGTTAGTGGAAATTTAGCTTAAGTAGGTTGTCTAAGGTCACTCAGCTTCTACTTGGCGGAAATAGAATTGAACCTGAGTCTGTCTATCTCAGAGCCAGTGTGCTCGATCCCTTTCTTTATCAGGATCCTTCAACTGGATCCCTTTCTTTATCGTGAGTGTCTTGTGCTGACTCGCTTCCCCACCAGGGCGTGCGGGGAGACCGGGGTGCCTCTTCCTACTGGCTGGATAGGAAAGGCTCCTTGTCTTGTCTTCCCCTCCTCCCCACTGCCTGGCTGTGCCAGGCGACTCGTCCTACCTGGAAAGTAGGAGGGATAGATAGCCTTCTAAATTGCCTTTCAGTCTTCGGCTTCTGTCCCTTGGTGTCAGGAAAAGGCATTGGCTTAAGGGTGGGAAAGATCACAGAGAGGTTACGTAACTTGCCCCAAGGCAGACAGCAAGTAAACGGGAGAGCCCAGATCCAAATCTAGGAAATGCTCAGGGCTTCTTAACCTCAGGACTTTTGGTCGTTTGGGGCCGCATAATTCTTTGCTGTGGGAGGCTGTCTTGTGCATCGTAGTGTTCACAGCATCCCTCTACTCACTGGATGCCAGTGGCACCCCGAGTTGTGACTGATGACCGACAGTGTCTCCAGATAGTGCCAAACGTCCTCTGGGGGGCAAAAGGGCGCCGCCTCCCCCGCCCCCACATTGAGAACCTCTGCTCTAGATAGAGCCTTTGCTCCCAGCCATGGTGCACCACCCCCAAACCTTTCTTTAAGATAACATTGAGTTTATTTAACCCAAGAAGTCCTGCCACTAATTCTTTTTAACAACTTCGAGACCCACATAAAAGTAGCCATTATTGGTCTTCCAGTTTCCGGTGTGGCCCGCTACTGTGTGTTCTCTATACTGTAGACACAGTGACCTTTTCAGGAAGGAAGGAAGATCGTGTCCCTCTCCTGCTGAAATTCCTCCGCTGGCTTCCTATTGCACTTAGAACAAAATCCAGACTCCTATGTGGCTGACAGGGCCCTACCTGACTGGGCCAGCCAACCACTCAGCCTGATTTCAGGCCCCTTTGCCTCTCGCTCGTTGTTCTTGGCCACACTGGCTGCTTTCTGTTCCTTTAACGGGCCAGGCATGTCAGAAGTGTGCCATGACCTAGGCAAGAACGGGGGGCGGCTGTGGGCCAGAGAGAGGAGCTTGCCTGGCTCTTAGTTTGACCTGATTGAAACCAGAAAAGATCTTTTTCTCTGTCTGGGGTCAAAGCCTTTCCTGAAATTTGCCCTCAGAAAATTAGGCTGCCTGTGGAGGCCTGGCTGCTAACGCTTGAAGGTAAAGAGCAGAGCTGTTGGAATTATTTGGCACAAAACTTCAATTTTCCTTTCCAAGAAGGGGAGGGACTGTCCTCTGCGTAACTCTGAACAATTTTTCTTTTTGAGGTTATTTCTGTTTCAAAACATATGAAAGCCATATAGCTAGATTTATTTGAAGCTGGAATAGAAAACATAAGGACCACTTTCTTCTCTGTTATTGTAATGATTCTCCAATGTTTTCATCCGGCGAAAAGGGCATATTTTTACTATCCTATAGACACTATCACACAAGCAATCTTTTGGGCAGTTGATCTTACAGAAAACACCACTCTTACAGAATTAAGAAAGGGATGAGGCTGGGGAGAGGACCAGGAAGCTAACCTTATTAAGCACCTACTATGTGCCAGGTGCAGGATACAAACATCATCTTTTTCGTTTTAATGATGGCTCCATGAGGTGGATGTGATATTCCTAATCCTTTCAGACGGCAGGCTGAGGCTCCAGGAGACGTTCAGGTTCACTCGGCTAGCAGAGTAGAGCCAGCCTGGTCTGACCTCACAGTCCACTCTTTGTGGATGGCCCTCTGCTCCTCTCATCCCAGCCTTGTTTGGGATTTCCTCTTTCTTTACCCCATCCCCCGGTGACCCCCTCCACGGTCACTCCCAACATGCTACATTATCACCTTGATGCAGAAGTCTCCTAGATCACTGTGAGTTCTTTGGGTGCAAGTGGTAGCAACCAACTTCAGCTGACTCAAGCAAAAGGGAATTTATGAGAAGCCCAAGGGGGAGTGTGTGGGATCAAAGAGAAGGCTGAAGAACCAGGCTTGGAACCATTAAGAATCAGACAGCTCTGGCATGAGGGTGTCTCAGTGGCAGGAACTGCTCAACTCTTAGACCCGGACACTACTGCTAAAATCAATGTTTTCAGCCTTTTGGTCACTCTGCTCATGATTCACATGCAGGGCAAGAAATCTCATTGGTCTAGCTGGGGTCATGTGCCTGTCCCTTGGGAGGGGATGGGAGGACCCCTGATTAAGGAGCCTTTCCCACCTCCCGTGGACTGGATTCCATGTTCCAAAAAAGCTGCTAGTACCAAAGAAGAGGAGTGAGTCCTGGCCAACCAAAAACACCAGTGTCCACTCTGTGTCCAAGTTATCCCTCCTTGGAGCACCCTTCGCTGACTGGCCCTTAGAGCCTCTGCCTGGGTGTTGAGTCACCTGCAGACTTGGCGTGCCCTTCCCTGACCCACTTCTTTTGACGTCCCCTCTCCAGGCCCCAGACTGGAGGCTTGGCGTTGGCCATGTTTCTTTCCTCCCTCTTTCTCCCTCTGCTCCCCCATCAGGTGCTCAGTTATGAGCTACGTACACAGGTGTCTAGAACCCATCCCTCCTTTTCATTTTCCTGGCTCCTACTCTAGTTCACCCTGTTGTGATTTGGACCCTTGAGCCTCCTAATCTGTGGCCTAACCTCCAGACTTATCCTTCATCCTGTGAATGGCTGTCGAGTTACAGCCTCTCTCCACACATGTCGCTACCACTTAGGTTCAGAACCCATCAGGTACTACCCATTGTGGGACAACAAGAAACACTAAAACAGCCAGGCACTAAGTGTTTTATATATGTCAACTCTTTTAATCTCAAAACATCCCTATCAGGTAGGCACTATCATTCATCATCCCTTTATGACACTTGGGGAACCATGGAACAAAGAGATTAATAATTTATTTAGCTGGGTCAGAGGTTGACTAACTCTCCCAGCTAAGAACCAGTGCATGGATTTGAACCCCAGCAGTCTGACTCCAGAGTCTCATTCTTAGCCCTGGTACTCTGCTGTGCACTGAACTCGGTAGTCTTCTTTAGGACGTTGAAGGACCCACCCAATGTGGTACCACACTCACTCCCCAGCCCTGTTTTCTTCTTTCCTTTGCACGTCCTATGTTCTGGTCAAATTGGTCTTAAGGAAATAGTGGGCTTAATAAGCATGACTGTTCTGAGTATTTGTCACTCTTATTTGTCCCGATATTTTATTATGAGTATTTATTACTCTTATTCATTTCAATATTTTATTATGAAAAATGTCAAACATATGGAAAAGTTGAATTAATTTTACAGTGAGCACCTCATAACCACCACCTAGATTCCACAATTAACATTTACCTAAAATTGCTTCATCGCATATTTATCCATCTGTCCACCCCTCCATCCACTCATCACTTTATCTTTTCTTTTTTTCTCATCGTATTTTTTTGATGCATTTTAAATTAAATTTCAGACATCAGTACCCTTGACCCCAAGCACTTCACATGAGTTCCTTTTTCCTGGCTCTTTGAAGATGCTGGCCTTAAAGATTGCAGTGATGTGTCCACAAGCCATGGAATTCCTGTAGCCACCAAAAGTTGGAAGAGACAAGGGACCTGTTCTCCCCTGGAGCCTCCGGAGGGAGTGCAGCCTTACAGACTGCTTGATTTCAGCCCCGTGGTACTGATTCTGAATGTCTGGTCTCGAGAACTGTGAGAGAATAAACTTCTGTTGTTTCAGACCACCAGTTTGTGGTAATTTGCTTCAGCCTCAAGAGGAATCTAACACATAAGGCGATGGGAAGAGGGATACAGTAGACTCCTGGGTGGAGCAAAGGAGGCTTATGCATTCGTACGGTGGTTTGTTTGAGAAAGATGGTGCTCATGTGAAGCCCGGCTCACTGGAGAACGTGGACAGGAACGCTTTAGCAGGTGGAAGATGGGAAGATTGCATATGGATGTGTTTGAAGTGATGGCAGCCCCCTCAAGTGAAATGTGCAGGAGGCATCTAGACATAGGAGAACCACAGGATGGAGATAAAGAACAAGGTGGTCAATCCAGAGGAAATAGATGAGGCTGGCTGAGTATGTGCGCGCATTGGCCAAGGTTCGTGCTTTGCTTCTGCTCTTGCACACATGCTCTCTCTCTCAGGGGATGGTGAATTACGGTAAGGTAACACTGAAGGTTCAGGTTGTGCAGAGTCCAGGCCCAGGAGGGGATGCTGTGGGCCCAGGAGGAGGCCACAGGCTCAGAGGTCTGGAAGCAGTGGGCTGACGGGAAGTGTTTCTAATCTTGCTTCCTTTCCTCATTTCTTTGCAGCTTCAGCCTGAAGCCAGTAAAGCCTCTGAGAACCTCCTGTCACCGCCGGCTCAGCTTTCTCTAGGTCAAAGCTTTGTGCAGAGCCACTTTCAAGCACAATATAGGTAAGAATGAGGTATGTTTAGCGTGTACCACCCAAGGGTTCAGCAAACTCATGCTGATAACAAGCCTCCATTGCTAGGTTTGCTGTCAGATTACAAACAACAAAAACCACAAACACCCTTCTCTCTCCCATTATAAATCCCAATTAACCACTCACCCCTGTCGTCTCTGACCTTTAGTATTTCTTCTTTTCCTTCTTGCTGGCTTCTAGGCCTTCCATCTCCTCTGGAAGGAGGGGTGATGCAAGGATGGTTCTACAGAGTATGAACGTGGAGGCCAGGATCTCACCAGCAGACGATCATTGAGAAGTTGGCGAGATCCTTCTTGTTTATTCTTTATTGCCAGAGAGCCTAGTTTAACAAGTTATTTTGAGTTCAAGATTTCCCAGCATAATGGAGGACTTAAAAAAATGTATAATTAGTGGCTGGCCCAGTGGTATAGTGGTTAAGTTTGTGTGCTTCCCTTTGGTGGCCTGGGGTTCGCAGGTTCAGATCCTGGGCACAGACCTACACACCACTCATCAAGCCATGCTGTGGAGGCATCCCACATATAAAATAGAGAAAGATTGGCAGAGATGTTAGCTCAGGGACAATCTTCCTCAAGCAAAAAGAGGAAGATTGGCAACACATGTTACCTCACGGCCAGTCCTCCTCACACTCAGACACACATACACACACACACGCACACTATATATATATGTATGTATAATTATATAGTGTTTGACTTCTGAAAGTATATGTTCTCTTTGGGCTTTAAATATGACAGTTCGGAGATTCATATAAGGTAGAATATTTTCAAGTATGATAGTGTTTTAGTACTAATTACAATGAGAGGTCTGAAGAGGGGAGAACCCCCCTGGGCTTCTTGGAGGAGGTGTGCCTTTTGATGGGTCATGGAGGATGAATAGGATTAAATGGGTGGGGAACATATTCAACAAGAATGAAATCTACCTGGAGGTGGGAATGAGCACAATGATCAGGATATAGAGGAAGACGCTGGTTACAGAGAACCTCATCTAGGTGACACACTCACCCATATATTTTTTAATTTAATCCTTATAAGAGCCCCAGGAGATGAGTTACCATCTGGGAGGCTGGGCTTTTGGCAAGGGTACTTAGTAAGTGGCAGAACCAGAATTTGACCTTCCGTAGATCTCTGAAGCACAAGTCTTGCTTTTGCTTTCGTTTTAATTCTTCCTCTTGGGTTGCTTTTCCATCTCACCTGGTTCTTTTCTTGTGATTCTGCTGCTGCTTCAGTTGCACAGAGACTCTGCCCTCTTGTTCTCTGCTATAGATGCCAAAACACTTTTTAATATTTTTCTTCTGGGTGTTGCATTAAATCAGTTCCAAAGGTGGGCTTTTCTCTGAGTCTTCTAGATACCTCTCCTTTTCTTTTGCTCCATGGGTTTTTCACAGGTCTCCTATTGGCTTTTTTTTCTTATTTACTTCAAGCAAAGTAACAATTATTCAGTCTTCTAGAATTCTCTCAACTTACAGCCATTTACTTCCATACTTTTTGGGGATTTGTATTCTTTGTGTTTGGAAAGGAGGAGATGACTTAAAATGGCCCAGAAAGCATGCTAATTTAAGATTTATATTCTATTCAGTGATCACGAATAAATAAATTGGATATGATCATGTCTTTGAGGTGATTGTTTATTTAGGAAGACCGAATAGTTTCTGAAACGCTTTGGAAGAAGGCCAAAGGTACTTTCCACTGGAGCACTTGAGAACTTCCCTCCCTCTCTGCCTCAGCGGGGAGGAGGGCCCTCACTGACCGTGAATGACAGCCAGAATGGCCTTAGGGCACTCCATTACCGCCCTCGATTGCTTAGCATATGGGTACTTAAAATCTCTTCTGAATGAGCCCAGATTTCCTTGTTGTACATGAAGTAGGGCCCACTTATTTCCTGAGAGATGTGGTGTGCATGGAGGAAACCTAGGCTCCATGGCTAGTGACCTTTTTTAGCCATGAAAGCTGTTTGTAGGGCATCTGTCTGATGTTAAGGTGCCCAAAGCATAATCTACTTGAAACAAAAATGAGACAGAGGAAAAGAAGAACAGAGGAAGTGGAAGAATATCTAGAAGGAGGGAAAGGAGAGTGTCAGGTGAGGGCACGCTAGACTGAGGGGAGGCTCACCAATAGTTGCCACCAGGTACCACTCAATGGTGTCCTTGTGCAATATATTCACTGATGTCTCTGCTCACTCCATTCTCCTCCCCTCTTCCTCTCTTGTCCACACACACTCTCTTCCTTTCCTTCTTTCAAAGATTTGAGCATCTGATATTGTGCTTGGTCCATTGGTTACAATGAGGAGCATAGCTCCTTGCCCATGAGAGAGAAATACTAACAAAGTATACCTGTTTATTCTCTGGATCTTTAATTCATGCCTGCTACATGCCGGGCTCTCTTCTAGGTGCTGGGAATTGAGCTGCGAACGAGACCCAGCCTCTGTTCTCATGGAGCTCACATTCTTTTGGAGGAGGTGTTAGGTAATACACACGTCAACAGACAACTTGTGATAGTGATAAGTGAAATGATAAGGCGTAACCTGGGAGGTGGAGCAGGCAGCCAACCTTAGATAAAATGGTCAGGGAAGGCTTCTATTCAGGGGGGACATTTGAGCTGAGGACTGAATGGCAAGGAATCAGCCATTCAGCTATTTGGGGACAGCGTATTGCAGGCAGGGAAACCAGCAAAGGGCCTGGGGTAGGAATGATCTTGGCTGGGTCAAGGGAGAGAAAGGCCAAGGCAGCTGCCAAGGAGTGAAGGGTGGGAGGTGACGCTGGAGAGGCGTCCAGTCCAACTGTGGGTTTTAGTCTAAGGTGCACAGAAAACCACTGCAAAGTTTAAAGCAGGGTGCGGTCTAGTTATCAATTTATGTGATCACGCTGGTTGTTTGGCAATGGAAGGAGGCAAGACTGGAAGCAGGAGCAGCAGCTGATGTGTAGTCCCCCCAGTGGGAGAGCGATGGCAGCCGGGACCCCCGTGGCAGTGGTGGAGATGGAGAGAAGTGAATGGATTGGGAATATGTTTTGGATGTAGAGTCAATAGGACTTGCTAACAGGGTCAATAGTGTGGGGTGGAGGGACTGAGGGACAGATGAGAATCTAGAGTGACTCCTGGATTTTTATATAGTTAGATAACTGGCAAGTGCTTTGAAGGAAATATTGAGGGTGCTTCGAAATGAGATGCAAAAGAGGAGGAAACTCTTGTTTTCCTTTACACTACTCTCTACTACTGCCACACTCACACTTCTGACACCAGATGTGTGAGTGTTTTCCCCACACCAAACAATTCTGCCGTTCTCTGTGGCCATCAGCTGAAGGTCCTACAATTTAACCCAATTCTGATACTATCTACTTGGAGTTAGCACAGACCCCACAGGTTAAGGGTTCAGTCCCACAAGACTGCCCCCACCCCACCAGACACCAATCACTCGTCCCAGGTTGTCACCTGTGCTTCTGACCACCTGGCTATAAATTGGAGGTTTCCACGACCCCCTCCTCAGGTTCGGTAATTTGCGAGTGGCTCACAGAATTCAGGAAAACAGTTTACTTACCAGATTACCTGTTTATTATAAAAGGATACAACTTGGGAGCAACCAAATGGAAGAGACACATAAGGCAGGCTATGTGGGAAGGGGTGTGGGGCTTCCATGCCCTCTCTGGGTGTGCCACCCTCCCAGCACCTCCACACGTTCACCTAGAAGCTCTCCAAACCCCTTCTGCTGGGGTTTTTAGGGAGGCATCATTACATAGGAATGATTGATCAAATCGCTGGCCGTTAGTGATTAACTCAACTTCTAGTCTGCCCCTCTCTGCTCCCCAGGAGGTAGGGAGGGTGGGGCTGAAAGTTCCAACCCTCTCATCACAGGGTTGGTTCCCCTGGCTAGCCCCCATCCTGTGGTTCTCTAGGGGCTTTCCAGAACTCACCTCTTTAACATAAACTCAGGTGGGCTTATATGGGGCTTGCTATGAACAACGAAAGATGCTCCTTTCACCTCTATCCTTCTTGCTCTTATCACTTGGAAAATTCTAACCAGAAACAGGTGCGGAGACCAAATATATGTTCTTATTCTAAATCACAGTCTCACCAGGTGTGGGGTGAGTCAGGGGAGGACTCCTGAGGAAGTGGCATTTGAGCCTATCAGATATTAAGGACGGCAGGTGCCCTTTGGGTAGATGACTATAGGATGATGAGTAAGAGGCGAGGTGTTCATGCTAAAAAAAGGGCTGGTGACAGCTAAAAATACCTGCTTTGTGCCTGAGAGTCTATAGTAAGGAAAAAGTATAGTTGGCTGTGTCCATCAGGCCAGGGCTTTTGCGGTCTGAGAAGTGGTTTTCTGCAGCGGTCAGCGGGTCCAGCTCCAAGCTGGGCCTCCGGGCAGCAGTGCTGCTCTGGGCCCGCTTCAGCCTTCCTCTCCCCCGGGGCGGGCTCGCCTGGGCTGGGCAGTCGCCCCGGTCTCAGCCTTCTCTATGAGATGGAAAGCTGGAGGTGTTATGATGGGCTAATTCAGAGGCCCTTTCACTGAGGTTCTCCTGCCTCCGTCCCCTTTCCCCTCCTTTCTAGGGGGCTGGGTTTTTGACTTTGTCTGGAGGAGAAAAGAAGGAAGATATTGGGGTGCTGGAGGTTGTAGACTAGGGGAAAAGGAATTATTCTATTTGATTATTACCACAACCTAAAAACAGCTGCAAGTTTAATATCCAAGGGTTGTTGCTATGTTGGAATTTTGGCTAGAGAAGGGAGAGTGTGTGTGTGTGCACGCGGGCATGTGCACATGTGTACACATGTGTGTGTATTCATTTCTTCATGTCATTCGTAGCTTTTATTCACAGAAAGTCTAATCTGGTCCCCATCACACGCAGCATTCCCTTTTAGGCAGAGTATGTTTTAGAAGGCTTTCTTAGAGCAGGTCTTGGAGGTGATATCTTGCTTGTGTGTTGTCCCAGTTACCGTTGCCGGCATCGACATCAGCTCCACTGTCCAGTGGGCAGGTGCAGCTGGCCAGGTTTGAGATGTCAGCTGTGTGTTCGGCAGCAGTGAGAGGTCCGTGGTAAAGTGTGCAGTGTCAAAGCCTGGGGCTCATTGTTGGGCATTTGTAACTGGTGGAAAGCAGAGAGCAGCTCTGAGTTTCTGAGTGTCATCTTTGTAACAGAAGCAATGTGACAAGGAGAATGAATACCTTAGGGAGATGGCAACTGAACATCGAAGGGCAGTGGGGTGATTTTCTGTCCCTTTCCCCTAGGAGCACTCGGGGGACAATAGGACAGGACTGTTAATGCTCTTGAGGGGATGATGAGGACGAAAGGACCCCTCGGGCCACATTTGGGGTATGGGAACATCTGGAGTCTGGGAACATCTGGAGTTTTCCATAAAAGTGATTCTGGCCCTCTCTCTTCCTGATCTGTTGGTCCCACTCACTCTGTCCTCCTTTCTCATCCTTTGAGAAACAGGTGCATTTCACACCTTTTCTGCAGTTTATTATGAAAACAATATATTTTCTTCATTCTTTAAATATAAAATTAGACCATTCTTTGTTTTTTCCAAACTACGCATCTCTTGCTCCCTGACCGAGATTCATGGCTCAGTATAGAGGCCACATCCGTGAACCAGTTTGATATGATGTAACTCTACAAGAAAAATGCAGCCTTGCTTAGTTTCGGTAGGTTTAAAAAAAAGAACTTCAAAGAAAAACGTTCCTTTTCATTTGTCCTCTTAAATGCAAAACAGGGATTTGGAAATTTTGCAATGACAAAAATACGTCTTTCAGGCCTATGTTACGTCCGGGTATGTGATGGGTGAAGGTGGAATTAGGACGGGAAGAGAAACGGGGTGGCAGAGGAGACCCCACAGCGTCAGTCCCCCTGCTGGCTGGAGCTGACGTCTGCCACACCATGTTTACCCAAACGTCACCACCGACTTCCCAGAGGCAGCGAAGTGTTGAACATTGAGTCCTCGGGTCTGTTTTCTGAAATCGTGGTTGGTGTTCTGTTAACTTGAACCCAGGAGAGCCAACTTGCTAAGAGCAGATCACTCAGGGTGGCACCCTGGAAACCTCAGAGTTCCTTGCTTCTTCTTGGTTTTTCCTATTTTTTCTGCTCAACAGAAAACCAGTCAAGCAGGACGGGTGCTTCCTGTAGAAACTCAGGAGACCTGGTTCTGAGATCAGCTCTGATTTCCTTGCTGACTGACCCTCGGGCTCTCTAGTGGGCAGAGCGTGGACAGCCAGCGGGATGCTGGTCCATATCCCCAAGGAAGTTGAGGTAGATTTTAGGATAAGGAATGTAGCATCCAGAAATCCCTTATATCTTGGAAGAGCATGGTGCCTTACACGATTAAGGACATAAAATTGGAGCGGTTTCAGAGGTAAATGCTACAGTAAGGGAGCGTTAAATTGAAAAGAGTTTTAAGAATATAAATAAACTGTATGTATATCTACTCTGGAACGATTGATGCCTCACTCACTTATAGTAAGGACTCTGCAGGAATGATGACGGACAGGGACTCTAGAACCCGAGCGTAGCTCTGCCACTTAAGAGCTATGTGTCCTTGGCAAGTTACTTAACTTCTCTGTGCTTCAGTTTTCTTCTTTGTAAAGTGGGGATAATTCTGGTCGTATGGGTAGCGCTTGGGTTAATGTATGCACAATGCTCAGAACGATGCCCGGTTCGTAGTAGATGCTGTTTCAGTGTGAGCTCTTACCGTGAGCTGCTCTTTTCTGAGCTTTGTTTCTTCATCGGTACAGTAGGGAGCGGGGACTGCATCAGTGCTCCTCCGCCCTTGACTGACTGAACACCGGCATCACCTGGGGAGCTTTGAAAATTCCAATGCCTGCGCCTCTCTCCGCTTCCCTTGAAACGGGATCACTAGGAGTAGGGCCTGGGCATCTGCATTTGCAAAAGGCTTTTTAATTCTGCGGCACAGTGAGGCTGAGACCCAGGGGAGCAGATGGTCCTGAGAGGCCTTCCAGCCTGGAGGTTGGCACGCTGTGTTTCTGTCAGGAAGGGGTGAGGCTTCCCTTCCCATACTCAGTGCTCTGCCATGTGTGATTAGACTTTTTGTCCTTTCTTAAAAAATTGAGGTGAGTCATAAAACATAAAATGAACCATTTTAAAGTGTACAATTCAGTGGCACATACATTCACAACGTTGTGCAACCTCCACCTCTTTCTAGCTCCTATTTTCCTTACCCCAGAGAAAACCTGGTACCCAGGAAGCAGTCACTCCCGTTCCTGCCTCCTCCCAGCACCTGGCAACCACCAGTTTGCTTTCTGTCTCTATGGCTTTACCCGTTCTGGTCATTTCCTATAAATAGAATCATAAAATATGCGGCCTTTGTGTTGGACTTCTTTCACTTTGCATAGTGTTTTCGAGGTTCATCCACGTTGCAGCCCGTGTCAGGACTTCATGGCTGAGTAATAATCCACGTGTGTATATACAACATTTTGTTTGCCCGTTTCTCCACTGCTGGACATTGGGGTTGTTTCCGCCCTTTGACGATTGTGAATAAGCTGCTGTGAGCATTTGTGTACAAGTGTTTATTTGAATACCTGTTTTCGTTTCTTTTGGCTCTGTCCCCAGGAGTGGAATTACAATGGTAACTCCATATTTAACTTTTTGAGGACTGGCCAAGCTGTTTAAGTGTGATTCAACTGTAACCTCGATCCTTTGTCCTCACAGATCTTCCTTGACCTGTCCCCACTGCCGGAAGCAGAGCAACACCTTCGATCCTTTCCTGTGTGTGTCACTGCCTATCCCCTTGCGCCAGACGAGGTGTGTGAGCATCGTGCCGGGTGAACTTCCTTCCAGCCTTACTCCTTATGGGAGCCTTCTGGCCTTGCATCTGTGATTTTCTCTCTTTTGCTTCTCAGCCAGCATTTCTCTAGAACCAGCCTTACAGCTGGGTGGCGTTCAGTTATTGAATGTGACAATTAAGTGCCTGTGCTTTAGCTGAAGAAGGAATTAGGAACAATGCTTCTGTTTATCAGCACCGTTGCCAGGCTTACATCTTTGGCCTGTTCAGAAGCTGGCACGGGCACATCGGTACCACGCAGTCAGACAGAGCAAACCAGAGAAAAATCTGTTGCCACTTGCTTTTCTCTGCTTTATTTCCAAATCCTTCCTCCTCTTTGTGAAGGTGGAGGGAAAAGGTTTCTTTAATGAGCAAAGAAAAAGGGAAAAGAGTTGTCAGAGGAGATGAGATGAGAAGAGAAGGGGAGGTAGGATTGGGTAGGGGGCACGGTGGGGCTCAGCTCTATAAATCTAAGCAGCACAGGGCGCACGTGTCCCGTCCCAGAAGCCCAGGTCTTAGCAGTGACCGGTAGGGCAGCTGGCCGGTGTCAGCCTCATGGATGCTCAGTGAGCTCCTGTGTGGGGTGCCTTCACTAGCAGTGAAAGCGGCATTTCTTCCTGTGTCCCCCACCTCTGTAGATACCATTTCTCTTGCCCCCGGCCTGTTGACATCCTCCATCTTTAGGATGCACTTAAGACATGACAGCTTCATAAAGCCTTAATCCCTGTTTCTGCTCTGAAGTCCTGTGCTGCTGATCGTCTGTGCCACAAATATACACTGGCTTATCCTGTCGTCAGTGGCACCATCAGGTGATGTCTACTGATACGTGTGAGCTAGGATTCCTGGCCGGATGTAGCATAGCACGGTGGTTAGGACCGCTGACTCTGGGGCCGGACAGTGTGGGTTCAAATCGCAGCTCTATTAACTAGCTGTGTGAATTGGACAGTTACTGCAGTATAGAACAGGGGAGGCAGGAGCTGGAGGACTGAGCCCAGGTGTGCTGGCGGGGAGAGTGGGAAGTGGGACTAGAGAAAGTGTCCACAGAAGTCGCAGGGCAGAAGGGCTGTGTCCTGTTACCAAGGGAGAGTTTCAGTAAGAGAAGGAGAGCATCGTCAAGAGTGTTGAATTCTCCTGGAAGAGGACACTTGACTGCTTTACTTGTCAAGCTTCAAAGTTTGTTTTTGCTTAAGATTATCTAGTTAACAGAACCTTGAGAACATAGATCTGTATTGTGATTCTTAATGAAATACCTTTTATTTTTAACTTGATGGAAAAGTACACTCCGCTGAGACCTTCAGCGATTTGGCTCTCCACTGCCACCTGGTGAGAGTGTGCCTAAAGTACAGTGACCCGACTAGGACGCCAAGATTAGCCTAAGCGCTGAACTTGACCCAGTGTCAAGGGTGTTGGTGACAGCTCATGTCAGCCCTTTAAGGATGTGGCCTCCTCCCTGTTTTCCAGATTCTTGAGCGTCACCTTGGTCTTCCTCTCGAAGAGCCAGCGGTTCCTGCGGATAGGCCTGGCCGTGCCGATCCTCAGCACAGTGGCAGCCCTGAGGAAGATGGTGGCAGAGGAAGGCGGCGTCCCTGTGGATGAGGTGTGATGGAATTGCACTGGGGCCTGGTCACTGGATGACGGAACGCTAACCGGGCCAGCTGACTAGGCTGTTAGGCTAATTTCTGGTTCCCAGGTGACTCCAGCGTGACTCATGAGTTTCTGTTTCGTTAGCAGTCCCTGGTGTCTGTGATGACTGCTCCTTGCTCTCTCCCTGAATTTACACAGAATAACCAGGAAAGGGCACCAGTTTTGTCTTCCAAGAAGGTGATGACGATGACGATCATAGTAATTCCAACAATAGCTAACCCTGGGGAGTGCTTAACAAGTGCTGGGCACTATTTTATGACCTTTATATTCATAGTCAATTTACTCCTCAGACCATCCTGGGAAGTAGGTCTTACCATTACCCTCATTTTACCAAGAGCAGAGAAGAGGTGTTGAGTGACTTGCCCAAGGTCACACAGCTGGTAAGTGGCTGAGCCGGGGTTTGAACACAGATGGTTTGGTTTCCGAGCTGGAGCCACTATTCTGTGTTTTCTCTCCTGAGAATATAAGCCAGGATGCCGAAGGGACAGTAAATGTGATATGAGGAACTCCTCAGGGGCCTGAGGATGTGTAATAGGAGAGAGCAGGCGGGGGACAGTGGGGTCGATGTGCTCTCCTCTTTTTTCTTAAGGAGTCTTGGTAAAGAGGTTGGATTCCCTGGGACTTCAGAGGGCAGAGCTCATAACAGGGGCCCCTGTGACAGTGCAGGGCGGGGGCGATGCCGGTGAGCAGCAATGGGGCGTGGTGGGAAGGGCGTGAATAGGGTTCCAATTGTGATTCAGTCACTTCCTAGTTTTCTGACCTTGCACATAGTGATTGATCCTCCGTTTCTTTAACTGTAAATGGAAATTTTACTCTTCTGACCACCTCATGGGATTTTTCCAAATTAAAAAATATTCTTAACCTTTTTGTTAAGGAATAACATCCATACAATAAAGTGTACATGTCTTAAGGTTATAATTTGTTGAATTTTTAACTGTGTATCCATCCGCGTAACCACCATTACTGGGCCTCTCCCTCACCCCAGCGGGCTGCTTCCTGCCCCCATCCAGTCAAGCCCTCTGACCCCTACCGCCATGTTCTTGGGGCTCTCAAGTGGGGAAAAATGTGTATCTTGCTTTGTGAGCTCAAAGTGCTCTATCTACTGAGAGAGGGAGAATAGGATGGTGGGTGAGAGTTTTGGGGATAAATGGCAGTAATAAAAAATCAAAAGGGGGAAGTCTGAGGGAGGTAGAGTTTGAATAATTAGGAGAGAAAAAGGACCATCAGGAATTTGGGAGGTGTGATGTGTGTGTTCAGGGTGGCGGGAATCACTGGGGCTCTTGAATTGGAACTTAAAATCTATTTTGATATTTTATTTTAACTATCAAGTTTATTCCACTTAGATTACCTGTGACCATGGATATATTTGGATTTATTTATATCATCTTATTTTATACTTTCTATTTACCCTGCTTTGCCTCGCCTTTTTCTCTCCTTTACTGCTTCTTTGGATTGAACAGTTTTTCTCCATTCCATCTCTTCTGGTTTGGGACATATATATTATATTTCTATGCTCTACCTGGTTATTATTAAAATGTCAATGCCCATAATTAACAAGGTCTTACGTAAATCTTCCCAAACAACACAAGGATCTTGGCGTGCCTTAGTTTCCCTTATACCTTTTTGATTGAAGTATTATTGTGGATGGATACTGTTGTCCAGTATTTTAACCCCTCCTCCCTTTTCTCCCCATAGTGGTAGTAATAGTTATTATTTTAGATTTATGTGTTCAACACATGTTTACATTTACCAACGTTTACATTTTTCTTTGGTTCATCATTGCTTCTTACAACTCAAGTTTTCCTTCTGGATTCAGTTTGTTTGTCTTTTTGTAACCCTGAAATGTATCTTGTGCAAGACAATTTCTCAGCCAGTGTCCTTGAATGGGTTGTGTGGGCTGAGGTGTTGATTCCTGGAGCTCTTGAGGCAATGGCGTTGGGTCTGGGGCAGCCGGGACCCTCACGACAGTTCCCCCACTGCCCCCCCACCATGATAAGACCAGCTGCTTCTGCTAACCTCAGTGCTCCATAACAATATTTTTCATGTGTGACATAATGTGAAAAAAGTTGGCAAAACTGGTTAGAAGTTCTTTTAGGGGAGATCTGTCAGTGGGAAACACTCTCAATTTTTGTTTGTCTGAGGAGATCTTTATTTTATTCTCATCTTGCGTGATAGTTTAGCGGGGCGTTAAACTTTAGATTTTCAATTTTCTTCCCCCCACCCTCCCCTCAGCAGTTTGATATTCTGTTGTTGCAGTTGAGAGGTCTGTGGTCAATCTAATTGTTATACCTCGTGTGTTTTATTACTAAAAGTAAATAGTATTTGTCACGTAGAAGGGAAGAAAGAGTGAAAGGGAGGTTTAAGCCTATCAGTCATTTTTAGATTTCTTATTTGTTAAGTTTCCTCTGAGAATCCGGAGGGAAAATGACCCTTCTCTTTCCAGGTGATCTTGGTTGAGCTGCATCCCAGTGGACTCCAGCGGTCTTTCTTTGATGAAGAGGATCTGAATACTATTGCCGAGGGAGACAGCGTGTATGCCTTCCAGGCCCCTCCACCCACCAGCCGGGAGCTACTTCTGGGTACAGCAGTGCTTGGCATCATTTTCTTTGGATATTATGAGTTAGAGGTTTGAGAGGGTACTCATTGGGTGCTAGGGCATAAGACATTTAGTTTTAGCACTTGGAACTATCAGGCTTATTTTCTCTGATATTTGGTCTACAGATTCTTGATTATTAAAAATTAGTCAACTAATACAGAGGTTCTCAAAACCTTAGTGAGTATCTGTCACTTGGAGGGCTTGTTTAAGCAAATTCCTGGGCCATACCCACAGAGTTTCTGATTCGGGAGGTCAGGGGTGGGGCCTGAGAATTTGCAGGTGTAACAAGTTCCCAGGTGACACTGCTGTGGCTGGTCCCAGGACCACACTTAGAGAATCGCTATTCACAATGGGTGCTGGGGTCATCTTTGTCTCCAGGACTCTTGTGGCCCAACGGCTGTGCTTAAAGTAAAAATTTTACAAGTTGGAGCATTAGATGGCCAAGGCATTTATTAAATGGCTTTTTGTTAACAGTCCCACTGTCTAATGCTTGCTTTTCTTAAACTTTGGACTGGCTGAGATAGTCCATTTCTGACAGTCTTTCATTGCAGGTCGGTTTACATTTGGCCTAATTAGCCAGTCAGGAGGGCCCATATTTAGAGGACCTGTGCCAGGGTTACCATATAGCCCAGATGAATCCTGTGCCCTGGCCTATATCCTCAGCTGGCCTAGGTGGCGGCAGGCTGTGGGGACTGAGTGTCTGTGGTTGCCCTGTGTCAACAGGGAGCCTCTGGGCTTGGAACCTGGAACAGGACATTGGCCCTGATTCGGTTATAACTCAGTACAAGCCCTCATTTCAGATTCAATCGCAGGTCACACATCTGTGCCTTAAGAGTCAGATTTTCAGAATTGATTGGAAATTGAGGCTAGTCCAATTCCTCTACTTCCTCAGTGGCAGAGGGTCTTACCTTCTCTGTGTACCTCTTGTGCTGGCTTTCTAAGAGAGTGGATGCTCTTTGACTCTCTGATCCGGGCATAAATGCAACCAAAATCATTTTGGAGTACTTTTCAGATGGGCTTGAAAAAGTGTTAATTAAAATCCCTGCCTTGGTTTTAAAATGATTGAATGCGCACAACTGCAGATTCGCTGCCGTGTGTGGGATCTTCAGATGCCAGATGGCGCAAGCACTGTGAACCTCCCTACCTCCTCCCCTAACGCCCTCTAGTGTCTCCCAGTGGTGGTTGGTAGATGCTCAAAGAAGAGGGGAGGCGAAGCCGGGGTTCTGACCCAGCGAGCAGCTCATTGAGTATACAAACCTGATTCTCCTCCCCAGCTCGTCCGGCCGGTCTGTCGGTCTCCCCGCGCTTGGCGGCCCGCGAGGGGCAGCGGGCATCGCTGCCTGCCCATGGGGAGAACAAGGTGCTGCTCCTCTTCTGTAACGTGGTGGGGTCGGGGCTGCAGGCCAGCAGGTATGTCTGACCTCATCTTCTTTTCACGTGGTGTCTGGGGTTTGTAGACGTGTACCTGGAATTCTGTCTAGAATTCTAATTTAATAAAATTAAAGATCCGTTCTCAAAGTTAATCACCTAGGAGCAGGATACTTTCTGGTCGAGAGAATCGGAAAGAGCTGCCTTAAGCAGGTGGCAAACGTCGTCCTTAACAGTTAAGCATCGGGGGCTTTCCTGTTAGTTTCAGGAGCAGTTATTATTGCTCCCACCGCTATTGTTCTATGCTGCGTTGTAAGGCTGAGGGAGCACAGTGAGACAAGGAACAAGAAACTGGCTACAGGGAAAGAGGAGATAAAATTACTGCTATTTGCAGGTTATATTGTTATCTCTCCAGAAAGCCAAGAACTCAAAAGTGATGAGAGCTAATGAGAGAGTTCAGGAAAGTGACTGGTTACATAACAAATATACAAAACCAGGTAGTTTTCTTAGATCATCCAAATAAAATGTTTAAAAGATATAACTCCAATGAAAAATTTTTAGATTGCGAAAATGTTTGTCAAATTTATCTGGACTAGTAAACTCATAGGAATAGCCCGAAAATATTGGGGGAGGGAGGAAGAAGGAAGAGGGATTGCTTTATTAAAACAGAATAAAGTTTTAATTATTAAAATATTGTGATATAGGCAGAAGAATATACACTTAAATCAGTGGAACAGAATAGGCCAAAGTATATTTAAGTATTTATGATAGAAATGGTATATTTCATTATTATTAGAGAGTGAATGAATTATTCAATATGTAAGGCTGGGCTGATCTTTTTCTTTTTATTTTATATAATCAATTTTTTTTTACTTCTGCCATAAATTCACATGTATGAATTCCAGGTTGATTAGAGAGGTGAGTACAGAAAAGGAAACCATAAGGTAGCTTGAAGATAATGTAGGGGGACGTTTGTGTCTTTGGGTGGTGGGCCGCTTTGACACCTAAGGCAGGAGGCTATATTGAAAAAGGCTAATGTTTTAAATACATTTAAAATTTTCAACTAAAAGCAAATTTGAAAGGCAAAGTATAAACAAGGAAAAATATTTATCTCATGTGACAGGTAAAGGATGCCTATCCATCATATAAAACCTAGCTCTCAGATAAGTGAGATGAATACTCTTTTAGTAAAATGAGCCACAGAGATGAACATTAGTTCACGGAAGAAATACATGCACAGGTTAAACTATTCAGCTTCATATAGTAGAGGAAGAAATTCTGATTGCAATGCAAGATGCTATTCTTAACCTTTTAGATTGTTGAAGAACTTATAGACATTGAAAATACTCATCCTGGGCAAGTGTCAAGGGAATGGGTGCGTGTCTCACTGATAAATTGGTGTGGCTTTTCTGGAAGGCCACTTGGGAATAAATAGCTTTGTGCTTGCATTTCCACTTCTGGAACTTTATCCCAAAGAAACAATTAGTCAAGTGCACCCAAAGGTGTACTTACAAGTTTCTGCCATAGACAAGCGTTGTTTACGTAAAAAATTGGAAGCAACCTGAATGCCTGACATCCAAGGATCAGGTATATGACCCGATCTGCTCATCCCACAGTGGACGCACCGTGCCCTGGCCTGTCCAGACACCCTGCGTCACATTCGTGCTGTGTTTTAGCAAAGGTTAATCAACAGTTTCACATTCTTACCCCATTGGATTGTCCCACAACCTTGCATGGTGTGGCCGTGGAACAATCAATGGTCAGTGATTTGTCCGGTGGTCCCCGTGGCTGAGCTGGAACTGACGGCACAGCCATGTCCAGGGTTCTCAGCTCTACCAGCTCACTCTTGTGTGTTCATCAGGTTGGCTTATGGGAAACAGTCCCAGTTATGGGAATGTTCCTGATGCACAAAACCATCAGTGTGTCCACTCGATGGGGTTCCCTCTGGGTTTCTCTCTGCCTTGCTTTCCTCTGGCTCCGATTTTCTTACTCCACTCTCTGCTGTGGGGAAGAGAGTTTTCCAGCTGGCCGATCACTTGAGACATCTCTTTACATTGCCATGTCTCTCTTTGGCTTTGCATCTCTGGGCCTCTGTTTACCCCGCAGTGTCTCCGTTTGCAATGAGGTTCTCTGACGGGCCATTTTGTACTGTGCTTGGTGCTTAACTCTCATCCAGTGGAGAGGAGCCCAGGAATAGAGCAAACGCTCATGACTGTTGGGGATTGTTGGTTTATCCTTTGCTGAAGTGACCTGATATCCTTGGATTTTTTCAGGTTTGGGCCACCTTTCCTGATGAGGGAAGACAGAACCATTTCCTGGGTCCAACTCCAGCAGTGCATTCTCAGTAAGGTCCGCTATCTCATGAAGAGTGAGGCCCCCATACAGGTCAGTGTGTGTGTATTATGGGAGGTGGGGGGGGGGGTGGGTGGGAATGTTGAGGTGGCTCAGGAGAGACAAGAATTTGCTGTTAATGAGAATGTTCACGTTGTTGAATAAAACACTGATTGATGTGCAAGGAAGTAACCGTTTATGATGTGTAGTGTCTTACTCTTTATGATATCGCAAAATACTTTTCACAGATGGAGCTTTTCTCGTTAAATCTTTCAAAACTCCATTGGAATAAAGATTGAGATTTACGTTATTCTTCTCAACTTTGTATATTGGTGGCTTATTATAGTTCTTCCTAGAGGATAGCTTATTGTGATGAGTTGTAACTTGTATGTTTGGATTACACATTTCAAGACACTTGAGATATCACTTCTGTGGAAACTTAAAATTGATGTTTATATCCAAATATGAAAATCGAGATTTTAAAATAATTTTGTCCAGTTTTTTAAAAACTGAGATAAAAACTCAAGAGAAAACACCTTTTTGCCTTCCTCACTTATTTATTCTCAGATTGGTAGTTTCTGAATAAAAACAACATATTCTAGAGCCGGCCCTGATGGCCTAGCGGTTGAAGTTCAGCCCGCTCCACTTCAGAGGCCCCGGTTCGGGTCCGGTTCTGGTCCCAGGGCAGAACCACACAACTCGTCTGTCAGTGGCCGTGCTGTGGCGGCAGCTCATATAGTACAGCTGGAAGAACCTATAGCTATATGCACCTCTGTGCTGGGGCTTTAGGGGGTGAAAAGGAAGAAGAAGGGAGGAAGATTGGCAATGGATGTTGGCTTAGGGCAAATCTTCCCCTGCAAAAAAACCCACCAAAACACATATCTAAAACCATTCCTTTTAGCCCCTCTAGTATCAGAAACTCTTCTGATGGCCACCTGGCAGTGAAGATGTTGACATTTTGAGGGATAGGTCGTTAGCATTGGAATTTTGTTTTCCCCCCAAATATTCTCTTAGTAAGAACTTTTCATCTGGGGGATGTACCCAATTTATTTCAGAGGTATTTCTTCATCGTTCGTGTTCCTTCCTGTTCAGTGAAATTCATACATACAATTTAGGATTTATGCTAAATATCACTTTGTTAAAGACCTTCTCTACATTTGTACCAATTTTTGTCTCTGAAGGATGTTGCTTTCTGTACTGCCCAGCAGATCTGCCACGGTGCCCAAATTAGAAATGCTAACTTCTCTCTAAGTAGGTCAGAATATCTGGTAGCAGCTTTAGCTTCCCCCAGACCTTGTGCTCCTGATTCTTGAAAGTGGACGAAACCACTTTCATGTGAATGTTTCACTCAGCTGCCTTCATCTCCACCTGGTCAGTGTACTTTAGGCCTCTGCACCCCTATAGTCATTTTGACTTTAGAAGTTGATCAAGTGGTCAATGGGGCCAGCGAAGCTTGAATACAGGCAACTTTCAATTCAGCTATGGATGCTTTTGCACAGATTCATTGGCAAATGTGTGGTTGGACATGATTTTCTGTGGGAATAACGTATTCTAAATGGTTCTGAGGGTCCCAGGCTAACCCACCCATTTAAACAATAATGCATTTAGCACTATATGAAATAACTGGCTGAATATGGCAGTAATTTGAAAAGGAACATTCAGAATTTGCAACATTGAACTGAAGAGATTAAAAGTAGTGAACAGATCTTGAAGGTTCTAAAATGAATTTTCCTAGCCAAGAATAGAGGACAGGAAAATAATCTCCTACAAAAATGACCAATTTGCTGGGCAGGATTAATTTGCATGAATTATGAAAAAAAAGAGATTTATCATTGCCAAGACATTTTTCTGGTCACTTTAAAATTTTCTTTGTGTGCAGGCAGGGCGAGCTGCCTCCAGACAGTATAGGCGCCTTGATTATGTTGCCATCCAAACAGCAAGGCTCAGTTAGGGGTGGCAGGAAGAAGAGTCTTTCCCTCAGATTTAAAGCACGTTCTCCTTAGGAAGCCCCCTCTTCTGTGGCCAGTCCCCAGTCAAAGCCCCTGAAGCCAGCTTGCTTCCAGCCATTGGTTTTGTCTTTGTTGAAGCCACATATCAACCAGAGTGCGGTTATAGTCCAGTTGGGTGTACGCTGTATTCCCTGGTCTTGACCCTCGAGGCCTCTAGAACCGCCTTCTGGTTTCCTTACTGACCTTGTGCGTTGCTCCCTGCACACGTCAGCTTCCACAGCCAAAGGAGGTGACTCCCAGCTCTCTGGGTGTTTTTATGGTCATGCTGTCTTCCCACGTGCTGTTCCTCTTTCCTGGAATTATAATGCTTTCCTCCTTTTCCTCATCTGAATTGAATTGTACCTTATCAGTATGTTTCAAATAAAGATGTCTGCCTTTTACCTTTGTCAGAGTTTGGAAAAAGATTTTTGTTTTTCGGGGCCGGCCCGGTGGCCCAGCGGTTAAGTGCGCACGTTCCGCTTTGGTGGCCCAGGGTGCAGACACAGCACCGCTTGGCTAGCCATGCTGTGGTAGGCATCCCACATATAAGGGAGAGGAAGATGGGCACGGATGTTAGCTCAGGGCCAGGCTTCCTCAGCAAAAAGAGGAGGATTGGCAGCAGATGTTAGCTCAGGGCTAATCTTCCTCAAAAAAAAAATTTTTTTTTTTTCTAGTTGTAGCCAAGGTCACTAGTGACAGTTTTAAGAACTGTATTTCCTTTACTTGAAGATTCCATTGATTCTTTTTCTTAACTGTGGTAAGATATACATAACATTTATTTAAATCATTCATAAGTGTACTTTATTTTCACAGTGTTGCATAACCATCGCTACTATCTATATCTCAAATTTTCATCATTCCCAGAAAACTCTACACCCGTTAATCAACAACTCCCCATCCCATCCACCCCTACCTCCAGCGCCTGGTAACCTCCATTCTACTGTCTGTCTCTATGAATTTGCCTACTCTAGCTGCCTCATATAAGCAGACTCATAGAATATTTGCCCTTCTGTGTCTGGCTTATTTCACTAAGCAAAATAGTTTCAGGGTTCATCCATGTTATAATGTGTCAGAATTTCCTTCCTTTTTAAGGCTAAATAATATTCCATTGTGTGTATATATCACATTTTGTTTATCCATTCATCTGTGGATGGATACTTGGGTTCTTTCTACCTTTTGACTATTGTGAAATAATGCTGTTTAAGACTTGCTTCAGGGGCGGGGCCTGTGGCCGAGTGGTTAAGTTTGTGTGCTCTGCTTTGGCAGCCCAGGATTCTGCCAGTTTGGATCCTGGGCATACACCTAGCACTGCTCATCAAACCATGCTGAGGTGGCATCCCACATACCTAGAAGGACCCACATACCACATACCTAGAAGGACCCACAAATGAAATATACAACTATGTACTGGGGGACTTTGGGGAGAAGAAGGAAAAATAAAATAAATAAATAAGCAACTGCTTATTTAAAAAAAAAAAAAAAAAGATGGGTGGGCCTGATGGCACGGCGGTTAAGTGCACACGTTCCGCTTCAGTGGCCTGGGGTTCACTGGTTCGGATCCCGGGTGCGGACATGGCACCGCTTGGTACGCCATGCTGTGGTAGGCATCCCACATATAAAGTAGAGGAAGATGGGCACAGATGTTAGCTCAGTGCCAGTCTTCCTCAGCAAAAAGAGGAGGATTGGCAGCAGATGTTAGCTCAGGGCTAATCTTCCTCAAAAAAAAAAAAAAACTCACTTCAATTTCAGAAAAGTTAGAATATGAAAAAATGTACATTTTAGAATAAAAACATAGATGGTATTTCCTTATTTGGCTTATTTTGAAGTATATAAATATTTATTTAGTGTTGGTATGTAAAATATACACTAACTTGCTTTTAGATTACTGCCTCATTTTGGCAATTTGATGATGATGGTAATCATCTTAAATTATCTATTAATAATTAATTAACATGGTTGATTTATTTTTCCACTGACTGTACCAGCATCTGCTCCAATTAAACACATGTTACTTAAAACCAACATGTTCACTGTTCTGGAAAATTTAATGTGTTAAACACTGTTAGATCAGTATGTTAAAAGCTATGTTAAAAGTGTGTATCTTCTTAAAAAAATGAAGCCTTTTATCTCTAGATTTTGAATACTAATTATTAAGGGAATGTTTAAAGGAGAGTATAAACAGAAAGGTTATGTTTTTTGAGTAATTTATTTGCACTGAAGAGTCTAATTTAAATCAACATGCGTGATGACCTGTCTTCTCTGTTCTTGTCTTGGCAGAACCCAGGGTCGCTGTTCTCCATCCGGGTGGTGGGGCTCTCCCTGGCCTGCAGCTACTTATCCGCACAGGACGGCCGGCCCCTCTGTCACTGGGCAGTTGATAGGTAAGGGGATGTTCCAGATTTGGTGAGAGAATGAATGCGTTCTTATTTGCCTGGACTCCTTTGAGGCGTCGTAATCAATCAACACCGTTGGTTCCAGTCTTAGTTTCTCTCTGTCACTTACCTCTCCAGGGCCAGCCGTTGTGTTAAGTCCTTATCCACATTCTGTGCTTTGAACCCTTATGTCTAGAGAGGTACTGTGGTGGCCACTTCAAAGATGAGGCGACACTGAGGTTCCCAGAGGCTGGTTATCTTGCTCACACTCACACAACTAGTTAATGGCGAAGTCCAAATCGGAATCCAGATCAGTCTGATTGAAAAACCCAAATTCCTTCAGTTAGGTCACGCTACTGAATTCAACCTCAGTGCCCCTCTAGGGCAGGCGGGCGTCCCACCGCTGCACCATTGGTCCCAAACTGTACAAGCTTTTGGACTGTGGCTGAGGGGCAAAGCCAGGGCGGCTGTGTCTGCAGGGGCTTTCGCTTCCTGCTTCTCCACGTGCCCACCTCCACAGCCTTCCGCCGCATACGGCCTTGCAGAGCAATGGATTGTCTAGCGCTTTTGCTCATTTTCTCACAGACACAAAGTTCTCCATAAGGTTCTCCGATTTCCTGGCTTGGTCAATCAAAGCTGACTGACACCGTAATGTAGGTGTGATATTGTGATTTATAAGAAATATGTATTTGGTCTTCTTCCTGGTTCTGGCACAGAGCTCCTAAAATCCTTGGAATTTCCTAAGTGATAAGAGCAATAAAGTTGTCTTAAAAGTAGCTAAGGATGGGGGTGGTTGCCAGGGGAACCAATCTTGTGATTAGAGGATTGGAAGTTTCCTGTTCTGCTTCCCCTTCCCCCACATCAGGGAGGGGAGAGGGGCCAGAGGTCGAATCAATCGCCGATGGCCAATGATTTAATCAACCATGCCTGTGTAATGAAGCCTCCGTAAAAACCCAAAAGGACGGGTTTTGGGGAGCTCCTAGGTTGACGCACACATGGAGGTGATGGGGGAGTGGCGCACTCAGAGAGCATGGAAGCTCCACGCCCTTCCCTGTACCTTGCCCTATGCATCTGTTCCATCCGTCTGTTCCTGAGTTACAGCCTTTTACAGTAAACTGCTAATCTAGTGAGTAAACTCTTTCTCTGAGTTCTGTGAGCTGCTCTACAAATTAATCGAACCCAAGGAGGGGGTCGTTGGAACCTCCTATCTATAGCAGGTTGGTCAGAGCACAGCTGGACTTGCGATGGGTGTCTGGGGGGGTGTGGGGGGCAGTCTCGTAGGACTAAGCCCTTAACCAGTGGGATGAGATGCTATCTCCAGGTAGACAGGGTCAGAATTAATTGCTTGACCATGTGGGGAAAAAGCACACATTGGAATTGGTGTCAGAATCCTAGTAGGGAAGGGCCCCTCCTCCCTTTATAAAGAGACCAGGAACAGGGTAGGGGGGCAAGCCAGAAGGTTCTGTGCCCTACACCTCATCCGTACCCTCCTTGGCTGGCTGCTACTTTGCAGAGTTAGGGAGGCAGGAGAAATGTCAGCCAGGGGGCAAAGGGAGGGCCTCTGAGAAGGGCCCCTTCATGACACACTGTCTTGGAGAAGAGAACCGTGCCACTCAAAGTGTGCTCCACAGACTGGTGCCAGCTTACAAGCTGCTCGTCACCTGTCCATGACAAGAACTTGAGAGGAAGCATTTAGAAGTGTTAAAGCAACATGGCAGAGAATTTAAAATATGAATATCATAATTTTTTAAAAAATTGAAGTTGTATTTTATATGTTACCCTCCCCCCATTGCATTTTTATTATATTTTACAAAGGTATTGGTCTACAGCAGTTCGAAAACAAACCAACAAACAGGTCTTTCTCCACAGGTAGTTTGAGAAGCGCTGGAAAAGAGTCTAGTTGCACAGCAAGTTGACCATGCTCAAGAAGGCCCTCCCTTGAGGCCACAGCCCTTCTGGTCACACCTTCTGTCCACCCAACATGTCCCTGCTGTCTGGCCCCTGCCTGACCCTCCCCACCCCCCTGCTTGGACAGCTCTCCCCAGCATCTGGTAGAGTCAATCTCTTGCCACCTTCACAGAGCCCTCTGTTCAGCCTCTTGGCCTGCCTAGCCCAGCACCTTCTTGTTCTTATAGAAATTTCTTTCTTTTTTAAAAATTGTGACAAAATACACAGCACATAAAATTTACCATCTTAACTTTTTTTTTCTTTTGGTGAGGAAGATTGGCACTGAGCTAACATCTGTGCTAATCTTCCTTTGTTTTCTATGTGGGATGCCACCACAGTGTGGCTTGGTGAGCAGTGTGCAGGTCTGCACCTGGGATCCAAACCTGCGAACCCCAGGATGCCAAAGCAGAGTGTGAACCCAACCACTATGCCACTGGGCTGGCCCCCCATCTTAACCATTTTTAAGTGCACATTTCAGCAGTGTCAAGTACATTCATAGTGTCATGCAACCATTGCCAGCATCCATCTCAAGAACTTTTTTCATCTTCTCAAACTAAAACTCTGTCCCCATTAACAATAACTCCCCATTTCCCATCCCCCATCCTCCAGCAACCGCAATTCTACTTTATGAATTGACTGCTCTCGGTACCTCGTATAAGTGGAATCATGCTGTATTTGTGCTTTTGTGACTACTTTACTACTTTACTTAGCATGATGCCTTCACGCTGCATCCATGTTGTAGCATGTGTCAGAATTTCCTTCCTTTTTAAGGCTGAGTCATATTCCACTGTATGGATTTACCACATTTTGCTTATCTCCTAGAGGTGTATTTTTTTCCCTGAAGTGTTCCTCTCCCTCTCTGGGGCCCTCAGGTATTGTCGGGTCTCAGCCTCCTGGCCGGGCTCAGCATCCCACCTGGCCCACAGCACGCTCCCTCTGCGTTCCGTCCGTGGATGGTCTTGCTTCGGTTCTGTCCCCTTCAGGTCCAGGTTTCTCAGATCCATATCTCCAGCCCAGACTTTTCTCTGAGATACAGACCCACCTTTCCTACTTAAATGTCTTGTTGACATAAAAACTAAACGTGTGCTGGTCTGAGCTCTTCTCACTTCAACCTTTCCTCTTCCTGTCTTCGGTGTCTAAATGGGGACACCACCAGCTACCCAGGACCCGAGCTAGAGCCTGGGAGTCATCCTTGATTCCTCCTCCTCACTTTCTCCTCACATTTAATCCGTCATCAAGTCTCGTTATTCCACATCCTGGCGACTCCTCAGCTCTGTTGCCTCCTCTCCACGTTTACCACCGTTGCCTGAGTTCAAGCCTTGTCACCTCTTAGCTGGACACCCCGGGAGTCTCCTCTGATGTAACTGCCCCCAGACCAGTGGCCCTGTCATCCATCTGCTTCATACTTGTCTGTTTAAAACCCTTCAATTGCCCACGGGGTAAAGTCTACACTTCTCACAGTGGCAGACGAGACCCTCCCTGTGTGGCCTGGCCCCTCTGTCCGTGGCCTGGCCCCCCTCCCTCCGTGGCCTGGCCCCTCCCTCATGGCCTGGCCCCATTGCTGCGCCTCTGCTCCTCATTCCAGCACGTGTCCTACCCTTTGCTCTGGATGAGCCCTCCGCCTGCACGGCCCTTTCCCCTCACCGCTCACTGTCCCTCTGGCTGACTCCTGCTCCTCCTGTGCAGGAAGTCTTCTCCGGTCTCCAGAGCAGCCTGGTGCTCTTCCTCTGCATCCCCGTCCACACCCTGGGCACCCTCTTTGCAGGACTCTCCCATTCGACTCTGAGCTCCCTCCGGGTAGAGGAGTCTGTGTGTTGCTTGGAATCGCATCCTGTCATAAAGTCCACTAAAGCCCTTTCCTGTTTGACTCAAGGCTGTGACCAGGAGAGAAGATCGTGCTGTCTCCTGAATGATTGTTTCCATGTAACAGTGAACTTCAGGCCACACCCATGCCTGTCCCTTTTCTCTGGCCTAAGGGGATTCGTATAGCAGAGTCTGAAGACAGCGGTCCTCCTTTTCCACTCCCAAGTCAAGACTCCAGTTGAAAAGGAGATTGAGGATTGCGGCCGAGAGAGATCAGCATATTAGGTTTATTAATTATCAGTTTGTTTATTTAAGGCTGATTAAAGGATGTGGCTTAGATGTGAGTCTGATGTGAGCTTTTGAGAATGTTTCCCCAGAATTAAATATCCTCGCTCCCTACCCCGTCGGTCGAAGCTGAGCTCCCCAATTGTGGGCCTTTCACATTGTGGAGATGGAGAACGGGGGGTCCTGAAGAAAGTGGCTTAGATCCAGGGCTGCAGACAGGCTCCCCAGTGTGTCCCCTCTGAATTGAATGTACGTCCCAATCTGCCAGCCTTCCTGCAAAGACACAGCAGCTCCCAGGAGGCTCGGGCATCCATGAGAGACAATGCCAGCATGCTCACCTTTAGCTCCTAGAGAAGAGGAACCAGGAGGGGCTGAGCGGGTCACCTGCCCTGAGTCCCACCAACCAGATAAGGCGCTTCTCCTCCTTTGGGGGAGCGAGGGAGGTGAAGAGGCAGACAGTCACATGCCCGTAGCTTGTTCCCGCCACTACAGAAAGGCGAGGAAGGGCCGTCATTGTTTGTCCTGAATCCACAGGGCTCACAAGCTGGAGGGCTGCTCCCAGGCGCACCTTGTTCCTGCTTCTCCTTCCTCTTGTTCATCAGGATGGTGCCACGGCTCCACCCCAGACCTGCTGGTGCTCAGCCAAGGATTTTGTGCTTTCATGAGCCTAAAACCTGTTTTCGAATCATCTTAGTCTCACCTGGGGACTCATGTGACATCCCCACTTTTTTTCTTGCAATGCATTTTAAACATTATTTTAGGTGCAGACTTTCCCACCAGACATGTATATGTGTCTTGTAGATTTCACATCTTCCGCTTTCTTCTTGTAGGGCCGACTTCTACGTTAAGGTTGAGTGACCTTTTCTGGAATGGGCTGAGCCCAGGCAGCTGGGAAGAGCTGTAGGTCGATTCACACTGAGATCTGGCTGTTGGAGGTCTGGAAGGGGAGGAGCTCGTAGGCTGTAGAGGAGGACCAGATGGTGCTCCTCTCACATGGTGCAGCGACAGTGAGCCACTCCTTGGAGGCGCTGTCGGAACTGGGTATTCGTGTAGGGCAGTTCCACTGAGACAGTGAGGAGGCAGCTTGGGTGCAGTGGGAGAGTGGATCTGCGTCCTTACAGGAACCCAAACCTTCTGAGCTCATAAGCTCCCGAGGGAGTGAGGAGAGCACGTTCAGAGAGAGATTCAGGAGCAAGCCTTCGGCAGACGGCGGCTCCCCATTACCTGACCTCCAGTTATGCTCCATTTTGGGCATTTCTCTTTGGAACGTCATCCTGGGGCTGGAGACAGACCCCTGATCCTGCAGAGGTGTGGGAAGGCACCTCGGGGCTTTCTGATGGCTCGTGCTCTCTCCCCAGGGCTTTGCACCTCCGGAGGCCTGGAGGGCCCCCCCACGTCAAACTGGCTGTGGAGTGGGACAGCGGAGCCAAGGAACGGTGAGTCCAACTGAGGTGGGCACCAGCAGAGGGGGGACAGTCCTGCCCGTGCACACGAATCTCTCCGAGCCCAGCTCTCCCCAGTGTGGCTGTAAAGCGTGTGCACGCCTCCTGGATGCCGTGTGACCCTTTCCTCTGAGAAACCGGAAGGACAATTGTCTGTAGATAAACAACAATGATGGTGATAGTCATAATGAAGGTGGTGGGTGGTGTTAGTGATGGTAACATGGTAGTAGTAAACGGTTATGTGGCCCTTCCCTACTCGCCCTGGGCCAGTCACTGCTCTGAGCAATTTACATATATACAACTTATTTATTCTTCATCACATCCTATGAGGTAGGTAGTATTATAATCCACATTTTCAGATGTGGAAACTGAGGCACAGAGAGCTTGAACAATTGCTCAGTGTCACACAGCTCATGTACACTAGAGCCGGGATTTGAACCCAGGTTGTCTGGCTCGAGTCCATGCTCTTAATCCCTAAACTTGGCTGCTTCTGTGACACCGAGGGCATCTGCCCTAGTTTGAAAAGGGACACTGGTCAGCCCAGCAAGTGTTTATTAATCTCCTACTAGGCTCTAGGCCCTGTGCAAGAATGAGGCAGCAGAGAAACAAGCCAAGAACTTGGTTCCTCATGGAGTTGATGGGGAAGGTGGAGGATTCCAGCAAACAGAGGGTGCCCTGAGTCAGAGTGTGCGCGAGGCGCCCCAGGAGCCCTTAGGAAGCCCTTAGGGCCTTTGCCTCGCTGGCAGGCCTTCCACGCTGTTTGCTGTGAGTGGAGACGCAGGAGGAACCCCTCTTGGAGGTGAGAAGCCCTGAATGCTGTCTGTCGTCTCCTGCAGCCTATTCGGGAGCCTCCAGGAGGAGCGGGTCCAGGATGCGGACAGCGTGTGGCAGCAGCAGCAGGCACACCAGCAGCATAGTTGCACCTTGGATGAGTGCTTCCAGTTCTACACCAAGGAGGAGCAGGTCCTGCCCTGGGGGTCCACTCCTGGGCCGAGGAGGGGGCTGGGTGCCCATCACGGGTTGGCCATGCGCTTCGGGGGCCTCACGGTCCTGGTGGCTTCCTTTCCAGCTGGCTCAGGATGACGCGTGGAGGTGTCCCCACTGCAAAGCCCTCCAGCAGGGCATGGTGAAGCTGAGTCTGTGGACCCTGCCTGACATCCTCATCATCCACCTCAAAAGGTTCTGTCAAGTGGGCGAGAGAAGAAACAAGCTCTCCACGCTGGTGGAGTTCCCGCTCTCCGGCCTCGACATGGCTCCCCATGTGGCTCAGAGAAGCACCAGCCCCAAGCCTGAGCCGGGCCCCTGGCCCTCCTGGAGGCAGCCGGCCTGCCTGCCCACCAGCTACCCGCTGGACTTCCTGTACGACTTGTACGCCGTCTGCAACCACCACGGCAGTCTGCAAGGTGGGCATTACACAGGTGAGCCTTGCCTCTGGGCCCCGGCTGCGCCGCCACGTGTTGTGCCTGTGGCCCGGGAAGAGGCGCCCCTGGGATGCCGAGCTCTGGGCGTGAGCTGAGCCCTCACCCACCGCACACCAGGCGCCTGCCACGGGGAGGGGGTCTGGTCCAAGCCGTGGAGCTGAGGAGGTTGGTGGTCGGAATGGGAAGTTAGTTACAGCCCAAATTTTTGACCATGTCATATAGAGGAGGGCAGCTGCTGGAACAGAGAGAGTGACGTTTGTCCTCATCTGTGCTTCAACACGAGGACCCCTGCTTATTGGATTTGGTATTTTTTATTTCTATAGCAGACATTTAATTGTTAGTCCCTCAGAGGGACTTAAGAGAAGTACACGAACGGAAGGACAGAAACAAATAGCTGGGCGACTCGTTCACCTGTCCATAATCATAGGCCTTGGTCTCTCCTATTCTAGAATAACGTAAGTTATTTCTTTTTTAAAATTTTTTTAAAGATTGGCCCTGAGCTAAGATCTGTTGCCAATATTTTTTTCCCCCCTTCTTCTCCTCAAATCCCCCCAGTACATAGCTGTATATTCTGGTTGTGGGTCCTTCTGGTTGTGACGTGTGGGACGCCACCTCAGCACAGCCTGATGAGCAGCGCCATGTCTGCGCCCAGGATCCAAACCAGTGAAACGCTGGGCCACCAAAGTGGAGCATGCGAACTTAACCACTCGGCCACAGGGCCGGCCCCCCAGTTATTTCATGTTTAAAAGGATGCTTTGAAATATTTCATCTTTTGATGAAAGGTGCATTTCCAGTGTCCTAATGTACCTGCAATTTAGAAAATACGGGGCTGTGCAGAAATCCAGGGGCATCACTCGTTCATTCACTGAACAAGTATTCATTAAGTCCCATTCCATGCCAGGCCCTGTGCTAGGTGCCGGAGCTTCAGCCATGAACAACACAGACATGAGTCCTGCCCTCGTGGGACTTCAGTCTAATTTCAGACACAGACAATAAAAATGTGCTTGTCACTTTAGCACTTTCACTACCTGGCCGTAAGAAAAGTTGATTGATCAAAAAGATGTCTGTGACAGAGATAAGGCCTCTCTGAGGATACCAAGAGCTGAAAAGATGAGGTGGAACTAACTATGTAAATAAATGAGAGGAAGAACATTATGAGCTGCGCTACTAGCATGTGCAAAGGCCCTGAGGCAGAAAGAGTTTGGTGTGTTTAAGAACTGATGAAAGCCTGTTGTAGCTGAAGCATGGTGATCCAGGGGTAAGTCACACAATGGGGCTGGAGAAGTGGGCAGTGCTAGATCAGAAGGCACTCTAGGCCATGGACAAAAGTTTGCGTTTTTTCCAAAGATCGATGAGAAGTCATTTAAAGGTTTTAGGCAGAGGAGTAAAGGCATAATCTAGTTTACAAATTGAGGTGGTAGCTCTGCCCTGTGGAGAATGGGTAGAAGGGAGTAAGAGTGGAAGTTGGGAGTTCCAGTTAGGAGGATGTCTCTGGGGCTCAAGTGAGAGACGGTGTTGGCTGGTACTCGAGTGATGACAGTTGGGGTATTCAAGACGCAGTTCGGAAGTAGAATCAGCAAGACTGGCTTTTGGACTGGCTGTGGAGTGGAGGGGAGAGGGAGGAGCGAAGGTGGACCCCCAGGTGCCTGGTGTGGGTTAGTGCAGAGTCAGCCGACTATGGCCCGTGGGCCAGATACAGTTCAGCACCCGTTTCTGTACGGCCCATGAGTTATAAATGGTTTTTACATTTTTAAAAGTGGTGTAAAAGAACAAGGAGAAGAAGACGTGGCAGAGACCATACATGATCAGGAAAGCCTGAGATATTTGCTGTCTGGCCCATTACAAAGATGTTGGCTGACTCCCGGATTAGTGGGTTCTGGCCCCGTTCACCGGGACCTGAGGGGAGAGGAGGAGAATGTGGTGTGTACTTGTTGGCAAGGTGGTGAGAGTCTCATTTACGAACATTTTCTTAAATGTCCCACTTCGATTCTGAGGTAGGAAGGAAGTCTACTGTAATCCCAGCTGCATACTTTCCTTGCACACTGAATCAGATGTGCATTCTGAAGCTTCTCAGAAGAAACGGGGTGAATGTTGACGCGATTGTCCAGCTGAATAACTTGGGCTTCCTTTGACTGGAGATCGTGCCTGAGCAAGTGACAGCACACTGTATCAGTAAGAATCTGGGAGTGTAACTGATCATCTCTCCTAATGCCACAAAATTAATTTCTGGCTAGAAATGGGCCGATTCTTCTCATTCTGTCATGAGCACGTCCGTTTTCCCGCTATGCCGGTGGGAAATGGCTTCCTGCTTTTGAGGCTCCCATAATTGGGCCTTGGCATTTGGACTTTTGCAGCCTACTGCCGGAACTCTCTGGACGGGCAGTGGTACAGTTACGATGACAGCACGGTGGAACCACTTCCAGAAGATGAGGTCAATACCCGAGGGGCCTACATCCTGTTTTATCAGAAACGGAACAGCATCCCTCCCTGGTCAGCCAGCAGCTCCATGCGAGGTGGGTGCTGCTGCTCATTACAGGAGTCGGGGAACTGGGAAGTCCCTTTAAGGGCTGGGAAGATGCTCAGTGGGACATCAAGGACCGGGAGAGGTGGGCAAGGGTCTGGAAGGGGAGGATCTGACTGCGGCTGCAGACAGAAGAGCACCACAGGCTAGCATCCCGTTTGTAAGGCTGTGGGATGGACACACTGAAATCTGAGAAAGGGGAGAGGAGTGATGTTTTGTATCTGGCAGGTGACTCGTGGCGGCGTGCGATTTCATGTTCCCAGTCTCGCTCATATCAAGCCAGGTTTTAATTAAGCTTGTGCAGTATAAACCTGCATTAGTCCTGCTAGAAAGGGACGGGCAGTTATAAGGGACGCAGGGCCTTAGTCTCCTAATGTAGCTGCTTAAGCGCATCCCAGCCATATGCGCGTTGGACAGCCTCCAACCCGCCTGCAAGTCTGGAGGACAAACAAGGGTCAAGGTGACCTTTTGATGTGACTTATTTCACTCTGCAATCTAGCCATCCCTATCTCGGGGGTGAGAGAACATTTGTTTAAATTATTATTATGACTCAGATTTTTCTCCTCAACAATTTTTGGAAAATGGCCAAATAAAACCAAGATGCCCCAGGAGATCAAAATCAACCCTAATGAAAAGTCTGCCTTCCTTTTAAAGAAGATAGACATAGAAAGAAGAATGAAAAGAGTACGCTATTTAGAAAACTGGACAACGAGTAATTCCATGGAAAGCGTTTTCAGTATTCATCAACATGCTTTTCTTTCTGTGCCAGCACCCTCCCCTGGATTTTTCAGCTTGGTCACATGGTTAATCAGTTGCAGGTTTCTCCTCTGGGCATTAGCTTTTGTTTATGTAATTCTCCTCTGGTTCTGTAGTTCCAGGGCTCGGGGATGGGTGTCTGCCCGTGAGAAACTCCTCTGGGGACCCCCGAGGGATGGAGTGAGTCCAGCCTTCCTCTCTGTGCATCCTCACAGGTTCCACCAGCTCCTCCTTATCTGATCACTGGCTCCTTCGGCTTGGGAGCAATAACAGCACGAGGGGAAGCCTGGTGTCCTGGAGCTCTGTGCCTGGCCCCTCCCAGCCCCAGGTGCCTGACCCTCCCGTCTTCACCAACAGCCTCTCCAGTCAGGAAAACGGTATGTTTCGACATGTTGGTTAAATCTGCTGATTTTATTTTCATTTTCTGTAACAACCATTGTTCCTCATCTTTATGGAAGTGTTGGCTCTTCATGGCCTTGGTGTAAAGTGTTGGTCATTACGAGAGATTTATTCGTTTCTCAGTCAGGTCTTCTGTGATCCAGCCCTCGCCTACCTCTCCTCCCCGTCCCACTACCCTTCAGCTGCGGGTACGTTCCTTCTCTGCTCCCTGAAGCTTACTGTCTAAGGGGGAAGATAAAACATCGACAAGTAAACGTACATAATGACGTGATGTAAAGAAGGATAAGGGTGCAGAGGTAAATCACCATCAGGGAAGGAGAGAGCTAGGCTCGGGTGGGGAGAAAGCGTGCAGAGGGCCCCGTGGACAGGGTGGGCAGGTGGGGAAGGCCTGTCCGAGGAGGTGGCTTTGGAGCAGAGAGCTGAGTCATGTAGAAGTCTGGGAGCGTGCTCCAGGCAGAGGGGCTGTCGGGGTGAAGCTCTGAGTGGGAGTGAGCGTGGGATGTATGAGCGTGGGATGTGTGAGCGTGGGATGTGAGCGTGGGACGTGTGTGAGCGTGGGATGTGAGCGTGGGACGTGTGTGAGCGTGGGTTGTGTGTGAGCGTGGGATGTGTGTGAGCGTGGGACGTGTGTGAGCGTGGGATGTGTGAGCGTGGGATGTGTGTGAGCGTGGGATGTGTGAGCGTGGGATGTGTGTGAGCGTGGGATGTGTGAGCGTGGGATGTGTGTGAGCGTGGGATGTGTGTGAGCGTGGGATGTGTGAGCGTGGGATGTGTGTGAGCGTGGGATGTGTGAGCGTGGGATGTGTGTGAGCGTGGGATGTGTGTGAGCGTGGGACGTGTGTGAGCGTGGGATGTGAGCGTGGGACGTGTGTGAGCGTGGGTTGTGTGTGAGCGTGGGATGTGTGTGAGCGTGGGACGTGTGTGAGCGTGGGATGTGTGAGCGTGGGATGTGTGAGCGTGGGATGTGTGTGAGCGTGGGATGTGTGTGAGCGTGGGATGTGTGAGCGTGGGATGTGTGAGCGTGGGATGTGTGTGAGCGTGGGATGTGTGTGAGCGTGGGATGTGTGAGCGTGGGATGTGTGTGAACGTGGGACGTGTGTGAGCGTGGGATGTGTGTGAGCGTGGGATGTGTGAGCGTGGGATGTGTGAGCGTGGGATGTGTGAGCGTGGGATGTGTGTGAGCGTGGGATGTGTGTGAGCGTGGGATGTGTGAGCGTGGGATGTGTGTGAACGTGGGACGTGTGTGAGCGTGGGATGTGTGAACGTGGGATGTGTGAGCGTGGGATGTGTGTGAACGTGGGACGTGTGTGAGCGTGGGATGTGTGAACGTGGGATGTGTGAGCGTGGGATGTGTGTGCGTGGGACGTGTGTGAGCGTGGGATGTGAGCGTGGGACGTGTGTGAGCGTGGGATGTGTGAACGTGGGATGTGTGAGCGTGGGATGTGTGTGAACGTGGGACGTGTGTGAGCGTGGGATGTGTGAACGTGGGATGTGTGAGCGTGGGATGTGTGTGCGTGGGACGTGTGTGAGCGTGGGATGTGTGTGCGTGGGACGTGTGTGAGCGTGGGATGTGAGCGTGGGACGTGTGTGTGCGTGGGATGTGTGAGCGTGGGATGTGTGAGCGTGGGATGTGTGTGAGCGTGGGATGTGTGAGCGTGGGATGTGTGTGAGCGTGGGATGTGTGTGAGCGTGGGATGTGTGAGCGTGGGATGTGTGTGCGTGGGACGTGTGTGTGCGTGGGACGTGTGTGTGCGTGGGATGTGTGAGCGTGGGATGTGTGAGCGTGGGATGTGTGAGCGTGGGATGTGTGAGCGTGGGATGTGTGAGCGTGGGACGTGTGTGTGCGTGGGACGTGTGTGTGCGTGGGACGTGTGTGAGCGTGGGATGTGTGAGCGTGGGATGTGTGAGCGTGGGATGTATGAGCGTGGGATGTGTGAGCGTGGGATGTGTGAGCGTGGGATGTGTGTGAGCGTGGGATGTGTGAGCGTGGGATGTGTGTGAGCGTGGGATGTGTGTGAGCGTGGGATGTGTGAGCGTGGGATGTGTGTGAACGTGGGACGTGTGTGAGCGTGGGACGTGTGTGAGCGTGGGATGTGTGAGCGTGGGATGTGTGAGCGTGGGATGTGTGAGCGTGGGATGTGTGTGAGCGTGGGATGTGTGTGAGCGTGGGATGTGTGAGCGTGGGATGTGTGTGAACGTGGGACGTGTGTGAGCGTGGGATGTGTGAACGTGGGATGTGTGAGCGTGGGATGTGTGTGAACGTGGGACGTGTGTGAGCGTGGGATGTGTGAACGTGGGATGTGTGAGCGTGGGATGTGTGTGCGTGGGACGTGTGTGAGCGTGGGATGTGTGTGCGTGGGACGTGTGTGAGCGTGGGATGTGAGCGTGGGACGTGTGTGTGCGTGGGATGTGTGTGCGTGGGACGTGTGTGAGCGTGGGATGTGTGTGCGTGGGACGTGTGTGAGCGTGGGATGTGAGCGTGGGACGTGTGTGAGCGTGGGATGTGTGAGCGTGGGATGTGTGTGAGCGTGGGATGTGTGTGAGCGTGGGATGTGTGAGCGTGGGATGTGTGTGCGTGGGACGTGTGTGTGCGTGGGACGTGTGTGTGCGTGGGATGTGTGAGCGTGGGATGTGTGAGCGTGGGATGTGTGAGCGTGGGATGTGTGAGCGTGGGATGTGTGAGCGTGGGACGTGTGTGTGCGTGGGACGTGTGTGTGCGTGGGACGTGTGTGAGCGTGGGATGTGTGAGCGTGGGATGTGTGAGCGTGGGATGTATGAGCGTGGGATGTGTGAGCGTGGGATGTGTGAGCGTGGGATGTGTGAGCGTGGGATGTGTGTGAGCGTGGGATGTGTGAGCGTGGGATGTGTGTGAGCGTGGGACGTGTGTGAGCGTGGGATGTGTGAGCGTGGGATGTGTGAGCGTGGGATGTGTGTGAGCGTGGGATGTGTGAGCGTGGGATGTGTGTGAGCGTGGGACGTGTGTGTGCGTGGGATGTGTGAGCGTGGGATGTGTGAGCGTGGGATGTGTGAGCGTGGGACGTGTGGGTTGTGTGTGAGCGTGGGATGTGTGAGCGTGGGATGTGTGTGAGCGTGGGATGTGTGTGCGTGGGACGTGTGTGAGCGTGGGTTGTGTGTGAGCGTGGAATGTGTGAACGTGGGATGTGTGAGCGTGGGATGTGTGAGCGTGGGATGTGTGAGCGTGGGACGTGTGTGAGCGTGGGATGTGTGAGCGTGGGATGTGTGTGAGCGTGGGTTGTGTGTGAGCGTGGAATGTGTGAACGTGGGATGTGTGTGAGCGTGGGATGTGTGAGCGTGGGATGTGTGAGCGTGGGACGTGTGTGAGCGTGGGATGTGTGAGCGTGGGATGTGTGTGAGCGTGGGTTGTGTGTGAGCGTGGGATTTGTGAACGTGGGTTGTGTGTGAGCCTGGGATGAGTGTGAGAGGCAGGGGAGACCAGAGCTGTGAACAAGGAAGAGAAAGACAGGAGGTAAACGGGCCAGTCCATGATGTAGCTTTTGGCCCAGCTTTTGGTATGAAGTTTGCATTTTATTCCAAGTACAGTGGGTAGCTGTTGGGGAATTTTGAGCAGAGAAGTGATCAGTCAGGTTTATCTTTTTACAAAGCCCACTCTGGCTGCTGTGTGAATAGTCACAGCAGGGCGAGCGTGGAAGCAGGAAGGCCAGTGGGAGGCTTGTGTGCTTGTCCAGGCAAGAGCAAGTGGCGGCTTGGACAAGCGTCTTAGCTAAGAGATGGTCAGATTCTGGATATATTTGAAGACAGAGCTAACAGGACTTGCTGGTATGAGGTATGAGGGAGAGTCATCAAGGAGGATTGTTTGCTTAGCGTCTAAATAACTCGTTAACCAGTAGTGCAGTTCACGAGATGGGAAAGAGATGGGTAAGAGCATGGTCAACTTTATGGGAAATCAAGAAATTTTGATGTGGTGATTTTGAGGCTCCCGTAAGACATCCAAGCCACGATGATACCTAAGGAGTGGAATAAGGAGTTGAGAGGCATCAGCAAATGGATGGAATTTAAAGGCCCAGGGCTGGCTTCGCTCTCTTGGGAAAACTGTAAAGATAGAAAAAAGTAAAGACCTCACACCAAGCCCTGGAGCTCTCAAGCATCTAGAGGTTGAGCAAGGAAACGGAGAAGGAGCAGCCAGGGAGACAGGAAGAAAATGGGCGAATGTGGTCACGGGTGCAGAAGAGGAGGATCTCTCAAGAAGGAAGTGGCCGCGGTGTCACATACTGTTGAGAGGCTGAGTAAGATGAAGATGGTAAGTGCCCACCAGGCTGGAACGGAAGGTCACTAGTGTCTTGCCAAGAGGATCTGTCGTGGGTGGGAGAGAATGGAAGCCAGCGGTAAAGGTGGAGAAGACACCGGGTTGGAGAGGTGACAGTGGGTGTCGGCTCCATCAGGACTGTGATTAAAGGAGCAGGAGCTCAGAGGAATGTGGGCTGACAGTTGTTTTTGGTTTTCTTTGCCAAATAGAAAAAACTAGAGCAAGCTGGCATTCAGATGATCCAGTCTAGAGGGAAAAAGTGATGATAGTGCAGGAGAACAAGACGATAACCACAGAAACAGTCTTTCAGTAAGAAGTGTGTGTGCGTGTGTGTCTGTGTGTCTTTAGCTGGTGCGTTCCTTCAATCGGAAAGTGGCAACACATTCTAATTACTTTTAGTTTCCATATTCCCCACTGGTGCCTGATTCAGTTTTCTAAATACAAACTTTTCATTGAAATATAGTACATATAGTAATGTTACTACTCACAAGTGTGCATCTGAGGAATTATCATAAAACGAACATACCCAGAGGAAGAAATAGAAAGTTCCAGGCCCTCCCCACCCCCTCTTTGTATCCCTCTCAACGTTACCATTTCTCTCCTTTCCAGAGGGAAGTGTTATTCTGACCTCTAACACCATAGATGGTTTTGCCTGTTTTGGACTGTATATACTTGGAGTCCCACAGGATGCATTCTTTTTTACTTGGCTTCTTTTGCTCAAGATGATATTTGTGAGATTTATATACGTTGTGTGTATCAATGCTCCTTTCATTTTATTCCGTTTGTCAAAAATTTCCCATAACAACTCAGAGACAAAGATCCTCTGTGCAAAGTTTAATTACATATGAGAGAGAGCGAGAGAGAAAGACACTTTTGTCTGTTGACTGTCATCAATGAAAAAGCAAGAGCAGGGATTTGGGGAAGAAATTGCGAGGGGTGGAGCGGCAGGAAGCGCCTCCTCCTTTCTGTGGGTTCACGGATGGGCTGGAATCGAATGCAGAGGCTCGCCTGGTATGACCTGGAGAAGTTTGGCTTGTCATCGGGGGAAGCACCTTGAGTTATAGTGGATTTATGGATTCTTGAGTTATTTGTGGGTTCCCCCCAAATCCAGCACATAGGATGGCTTGTCTCTGGGAAATGTCTGTGGTGTTCTTGTGTGGCACCTCCACCTTGGGGACTGCACCATTTCCCTCGTCAAAATCTCCCATGTTGTAAGAATAGATTGCATTTAGTTTATTCATTGTATTGAGGTTAGATATTGAGGTTGTTTCCGGTTTGGGCTACTCCCAGTAACGCTGCTGTGAACATTTCTGTTCACGTCTTCTTGTACATATGTCTGCACTTCTGGTGGGCGTGTACCTAGGAGTGGATGTGTTGGGGCATAATGTATGTGTTTATTTATCAGCTGCTCATTTCTTTATAATTTATGTCACTGTTGTAGCCAAGTAGCTGACACAGTGCCAGGCTCTTGTCACATATTTGTGAGTGGATAAATAGAATGATAGAATCTTAAAGCTGCAAGTCGTTTTAGATTAGTATTGCATCCAACCTTCTGGTTTATAATGGTGTGTGCATCACAGTTTGGTTAATTATTCCTCAATCTCTGGCATTTGGGCTCCCAATATTTCACCATTAGACAGAATGCTAATAGGAACACCTCTTGGTGTGTATTGTGTTTGTCTGATTTCCTTAGAACACACTCCTGTGTAGACAGACTGTAGAAGGCATCGTGCTCTTACTCGCCTTGTCCGGGCATTTCTTTTCCTCTCGCATTTTGATGACTGCACGTTCAGGGTAGTGTCTGGCGAAGATAGAAGGCTTTCTTTCCCACGCTTGTCCATCCCCGTCAGCATGAGCCTCTGACAGGCTCAGAAATCCATCCCAGTTTCTTCCAGTGGCCTAGGATCTCGGGCCATTTCTTGGTTCTCCCAAGGGGAGATGTGTTTCACCTTCCCACAAGGAGGCAACTTCAAAAGACGAACTGACTTCTCAACATGGTTCTCCAACGGCAGCGGGAGGCTATCAATGAAATGGTGATAGATTTTGAAACCTGTTTGAGAAGCCCTGAGATGGTTGGAAATCCAGCCTTATTTTCTTGTTATTACTAAATCTGGGCCAGATGAAAATCTAGCTTCTAGGTTTTCAGTAGTGGTGGGTACTACCTTCTCTCCCCATGGGTATGGGGGGGCACTTTTTTGCTGTCAAAATGAATAGAGATGACTAGTGGCATGTAGTCCCTGGGGTGGGGCCAGGGACGCTAAATGTCCTGCCAAGCCCGGGGATGGTCCCGTTCAGTACAGAATTGTCCCTCCCAAATGCCAGTCGTGCTCTATAGAGAAACACTGTGAGCTTGGGAACTTCGTCCTTCGGGCAGCTCTGGTTATGGGACGTTGAAATTATGGAGGTATTTGAAACTAAAATGAACGAATCCAAGCACTGAGGGGACCGCACCTTATATAACTGGGGACAGGTGTCGGGAGAGGCTCTACAAGAAAAGAGATATAAAAGTATCTTACTTTTACAATTTTTATAAAAACGTGAACTTGTGAAAAAATATCTAGGGTCCTCCAGAGGCCTCCTGTCCGTAAGGGCCCTCAGCTTCCCAGTGTGTGTGCCCTGCTGGTGAATTTCCTTTGTGGCCCTTATTGGGCCGCACAGGTTTTGTTTTCCTCTTTTTCAGCACTTTCCAGATAGTACGTCATTTCAGTTTTGATTTCTTCTTTGATCTAAATGTTATCTGGGAGTTTCAAGTATTTAAGATTTTTGGGTCACTTTTTTATTCTTTTTTTCTAATTTTGTGGATTGTGATCCAAGAATGTGGTTTTCAAAAATCATTCTCTTTTTTTTTTGTGATCAAGTAAGTACATGATTATTATTTTGTCGATGTTCTGTGTACACAGAAAATAATGCATATTGTCTATTGGAGGGATGTGAGCTTCATATCATGACTATTAAATTGGGTGAGTGGGTTGTTGTGTTCATTTCCTGTGTCTTTAAATTGACCTCATCCAGCACTGCCTGGCTAGGAAGGAGGTATATTCCTCTAAAGCTGTATTTTTAGTCAAGTACTCCCAGAACTTTAATAATTTTTGCTTTATATTGTTAGCTGCTTTGTTAAGAGGTATCTGTAAGCTGATGGATGTGCCTTTTCTCATTATAATGTTGCTCTTTATCCTGCTTAATGCTTTTAATCTTAAATTCTACCTTGTTCAGGATTGATAATCCCACCCCTGCCTTCTTTCTTTTTGTTTGCATTTTGCCTGGTATCATTTTACTCTTCTCTTTTGCTATAAAAAATCCTTTCTTTTAGAGTTACTTTTAAGAGGTTTCTGGTAAGTAGTATATTGCTGGGTATTTTTTTTTTAATGTCAAAAATTCAGAGCCTGTCTTAAAAAGGGAGAGTTCAGTGTATTCATACTTAATGTAACCACTAGAAAACTTGATTTCATTTCACTTAAAAATTTTCTATCACTTGTTTCTTTTTGTCTTTTTCCTTATTTTTACTGCTTTGATCGTGTTGCTGTCTGTTCCCCGTTTGCCCCCTGGTTCATTTGGAAGTCCTGCTGTTTTACTCCATCTTGTTAATTGTTAACTTTATCCTTCTCACTATTTATGATCAAATGCATTTTCCTGTTACTACATGGATATGGGAAGCCAGCAATTTTCTGGGACTCATTCTGCTTCATCACTGCCTTCTCTCCTTGCCCCTGATAAAATGAGACTGATAGGATGCTTCCATGTCATTCCCCCCCAAAATGAGAGCTTTGAAATGCTTTCATGTGTTCCCTCTGGTCTGTTTTGGGAGTTCCCCCACCTCGATCCCCAGCTCTTAGTTTTGTCCTCTGTTCCAGACTTTCATTAGGGTTCCTCTTGCACCCCCTCTCCTGTCCCAAACACTAACTTAGCTTTGTGGTACACCTTCTAGATCATCCATCCGCCATCGAGGTGGGTGGTCCATGGATTGCAGGGTCCACTGAACATGACTGTCTGTCTCCTTTCCGTCACCCTCCTCTGTCCTGAGGTCTCAGTTCTGAGTCATCAGTGTTTGGGCAGAGTTCTTTTCCGGTGTGTGTGATATGTTCTCTAACTCCACATAGCCACAAATGTTTTCTTTCTCTGGGGAGTGAGCGGCAGCTGGGCTGCCGTCCTTGCCTCTCAGGCATCTGTAGATGTTTTCCCACGGTCTGCCAGGCCCCGGGGTGGCAGGTGAGAAGCCCGTTCTTTTCACGTGAGAGTCACTTGTTCTTTCTGGCTGAAAGTTTAGAAATCCTACCAGAATATGCCTCAGTCTGTGTTTTGTTTATCAGCCCTCGCTGGACCTCGGGGAGGCCCCTCCTCCTACAGAGGCAGGCTTCTCTCAGGGAAATGTTCTTGTTTGTTTAATTATTGGCTCTCCTGCTTTTCAAATTCCTGTGTTTTGCCTGTATCTGTCCCCCAAGTCTAGCTTTTCCCTGTGATTTCTCTTTGTCATTTTGCTTTATGGCATGAGACATGGCTTTCACAATTATGAGATTTGTGAAATTTATCAAATTTCATAAACTTCGAGATAATTTCATGCCACTAATTTGAGTCCCAACAGTGACCTTGCATGTCTTCAATTCATTTACTTTATTTTAAAACCTGAAAGTCACGTTCTTTGGTCCCCTGCTATTCTGTACTTGAATGTCTTCCAGAGCCTTTATTTTTGGTGGTCTGTTTCTTCTGGCAGCTGTTTCGTTAGGAGCCTGTTCTGGTGGTTCTGTCCTCTCTTCCTCTCTGACTGCAAGACCCCCTGTGTGTGTGATTTTCCTGTTTCTGCCCGTCAGGGCTCCCCTCCACACTCTCTTGAGTGGCGATGGTTCTTGGAGTGATGGAAGGGACTGTGGCCTCAGCTCTGGAGGCAGCCTGTCCCCTCGCCAGCCTCGTCCTGCTGGCTCGGCCTCAGAGCTGGACAAGCCTCAGCTCATCTGTGTAGCTTCTCCTGACCTTCTAGGGGGCCAGAGAGAAGTTTGAGGGTCTGGCTTGCCCCAGGTTGCACTCTGCCACCAGAGTCAGAGACGTCTCCAAATACAAATTGGGGCTCAGAAGATGAGGACCCCTAGTGCGGTCCCTTTTCTCCCTTGATTACAGCCATGGTGGTCTCTTTCCTGCTTCCCTGACTCCCTGAGCTCACATGTGCCTCAGGACCTTTGCACTGACTACTCCCTCTGCCTGGAGCCTGTTTGCCCCGCCCCATCTCCACATGGCTTCCTCACTCCCCACTCCCTTACCACCCTGTATTCCCCCCTCTCACCGCCTCCTTCTTCCTCATAGCTCCCACCACGACATCCCCTGTTAGCCTAGATTTTTGGTTTTTGTCAAACCCCATAAGGGACAGGCACTTTGTATTTTTTCCCCAGCACTGAAAACTGTCCTTGGCACACAGTAGGCTCTCATTAAATATTTACTGAACGCGTAAGTGTGTGGAAAAGCCTCGTCCTGTGGCAGGTGGGCGAAGGCTGGTGAGGAAAGGCCCCCGCCCTGCTCACAGCGCACTGTGTGAGGTCGGATTGATGCCTGAGCCCGCTGGCCGAGGATAAAAAGTGCCATCGGAGCAGACGTGGCATTTCTCGGGGCAGCATCTGCGGCTCCAGAGCCTCCATGTGGGCGGGGCTGTGGGCGGGGCCATGGCCACCTGCTGCGCAGGCGCCACCTGTGGGAGGAGGCCTGTCCCGGACCTGGGAGGCTCCTTATGGGTGCCCTGGCGCTTCTCTAACCTTCAGGAAGAGCTAACTCTTCCTGTCCTCAGTGTGGCTCCAGACTCCAGGTCCTTCTGGGGTCTCAAGCCAGCCTGGGCGTGAGCAAGGCCACAGATATCACGGCAGGAGGAGCCATTGCTCAGGCATCTCTGAACACCACTTTGCCTCTAGCTCCTGGCATCCCAGGAGGTCTCCCCGGAGGAGTAGCGGTGGGCCTTGCCCCTCCCCCAGGAGCCAGATAGGTGGCGAACAGAAGGGCATCAGCGTGGGTACTGTCACTTTGCCTTCTGTCCTTGTGCCGTCTGTTTCTCCCTTTATCTAGAGTTCTCACTCTCTCAGAGCTTGTTATAGTCCAGTTAATAGAATGAAATAAAATGAAGATAGCACGGGTGCTCCCTCACTGCTGTCTTGAGAAAGAGGAGAGAGGAGTTTTGTCGGAGTCTGTGGTCCCGTGGCAGGGAGCCGCGGGGTGATGCGGGCCGGGCCTCGGGCCCTTTCCTACCAGGAGGAACCGCCCGCCTGTGGGCTCTTCAGGCCGCTGCCAAGGCGTCTCGCCACCTGCCAGGGCGACAGGCCTGTTCTCTCTGAAAGGCTGGAAGTCACAGCATTGTCCTCAGACAAAGCTGCTCTTTCTACCCTCCCAGGGCCACGGAAGAGGAAAACACCTGCACACTCATCTCAGACCCTAGGGCATTTTCTACCCCAGGGTCTGGGCATTTCATGGTGGGGCAATGGGGTCGGTCAAAACTGAAATTACGAAGCATCTTGGGTGAAATTGTGTCTGCTGCTGGCTAATCTAAAGAAATGCTTTAAAGAAAAAAATAGTAAAAATGATCTGTGAAAAACCTGGAAGGTGGTATTCTCCAGGAACCTCTGGGATGCTGTCAGGCTCCTTCTGTTAACGGGCGCTCTGCTCCTCTGTCTTCTGGTCATTTCTCCCCGGGAGGCCTGGCTGGTGGCGCCGCGCTCCCCCCGGGCCGTGCGCCCTGTGACCCCCTGTGCTTGCTCCCCGGCCGCCCTGCCCCGAGTTCTCGAGTTCTCGTCTGTGCCCCTGGGAGGCCCTCTCCATGCAGCGCGTCCCAGGGCCGTGCTGCTTACGGGGCTTTCTGTGGCCGCGGTCCTTGCTCCGTTTTGGAGTCGCTCTCATCTCCCGTGATGGGAGCCGTCAGCTGTGGGTGAAAGGCTTACGTCACCGAACTGCGGTCTGTCTCTAAATGCCGCGGCTGTCCTTGTACCCTGTGGGTTGCCTGTTTCAGTTGAAGGTTTTTTTTTTTTTTCTCAGCGATTGCAGGCATCTTGTCAATCGGGGCATCTTAATGGTACAATGACTGGTGACTGTTTCCTTTCTTTTGCTTTTTTTTTTTAATTGTGTTAAAATACACATAAAGTTTACCATCTTAACCGTTTTAAAGTATACAGTTCAGCGGTATTAAATACATTCGCATTGTTGTCAGCCATCACCGCTATCTATTGCTATAACTCTTTTCATCTTGTAAATCTGAAACTATACCTATTAAACAATAACTCCTGGGGCCAGCCCTGGGGCTCAGTGGTTCTGTTTGCCTGGTCCACTTCGGTGGCCTGGGGTTCACCAGTTTGGATCCTGGGTGCGGACTTATGCACTGCCCATCAAGCCATGCTGTGGCAGCATCCCACATAGAGGAGCTAGAATGACCTACAACTAGGATATACAACTATGTAGTGGGGCTTTGGGGAGAAGAAAAAGAAGAGAGGAAGATTGGCAACAGATGTTGTTAGCTCAGGGCCAATCTTCCTCACCAAAAATCCAACCAAACAAACAATAACTCTATTCACCCCTCCTGACAGTTGCAGGCAACCACCTTTATACTTTCTGTCTCTCTGATTTTGACCCCTCTAAGTACCTCATAAAGTGGAATCATACAGTATTTGTCTTTTTACAACTGGTTAATTGGGGTTCCTTGAGATTCAATATGAATTTTAGGATGGATTTTTCTGTTCTTGCAAAAAGTCCTCATTTGGATTTTGATAGGGATTGCGTTGAATCTCTAGATTGCTTTGGGTAGTATTGATATTTTAACAACATTAAGTGTTCCTATCCATGAACATAGGATGTGTTTCCATTTATTTACGGTTTCTTTACTTTCTTTCAGCAATGTTTTGTGGTTTTCATTGTACAAGTCTTTCACCTCCCTGGTTAATTCCTAAGTATTTTATTCTTTTTGATGCTATTGTAAATGGAATTGTTATTGTAACCGATGAGTGTTTCCTGAGAAAAACACACAACCTGAGTTATATGTACGTTGCGTTGGGAAACATCAAGACTTAGGAAAGAAGTAAGAAGAAAATCAGTCATACACAGCACCCCCACAGCCCCTTCTACACCTTGTCATTTTACTATTTATTTCTCTGTGCTTGTTTGTGTGTTTTCACATGCATGCATTGTACACAGACACACACATATATGTGTGTATATTTTTGCAAGTTGGATTGTACTATGTTTTTCTAGACGTTATTGCTCACTTAACAGTATTTATCCAAGACGTCTTTGCAACTATATACAAATGTTGCAAAATGCACAGTGAAGGCATATGTGGCAGCTCTGATAAAATTAAGCACACGATTCACTTTTTTTTTTAGCCCAGGGTAGGATATCTGAGATTCTTGCGTTTAAAGGTGCAAGCACCTAATTTGACCTGGAAAAGTGGGGACTGTGGCTGAGCATTCTGTATGGGAATATTTAAGGATGAATGAAAACGAGGTTAAGTCTTAGGGCCAGATGCCTCAGAGACTCAGCTTTATCAGGAGTCTGTGCTGCCTGGGCACGTAGCTACCGTCTTTGACACTGGCTTGCCCTGTGACTTCAAATAAGTAAATTGATTCCATGGAATGGTGGGTGAAAACACTGATGCTCCCGAGGGCGGGAACCATGTGTGTCTGGCTCACTGTGTCCCCACTGCCCAGCACAGCGCCTGATGCATCAGAGGTGCCCAACCTTGTTGGATGACTGGCATCACAGTTACTTCTATTGCAGCTGGAGGGCTATCTGCACACTGATGCTTTTGGTGTCTCTTTCAGGAGGGTTGGAGTCCAGGCCTTTGGTACGGGGCGTACGAGGCCGAAGCATTAGCATGAAGGCGCCCACCCCTTCCAGAGCCAAGCAGGGGGCCTTCAAGACCATGCCCCTCCGGTGGTCTTTTGGACCCAGGGAGAAACCACTCGGTGCATCTGTCGAGTTGGTGGAGTACTTGGAGTCCAGACGGAGACCTCGCTCCACCAGCCAGTCCATCGTGCAGCTGTTGACAGGAGCTGCTGGTGGGGACGAGAAGTCAGCAGCGCCAAAGTCTAACACCACCCTCTCTGCTAAGGGTGAAGATAGTGGGCCAGCCAGTGAGACAGTACTGGCCGGAGTGTCCTGCCCCTCAGGCCACCCCAGCCACTGCGTGGCCCCTGGAAACTCAGATGGTCTAAACACAGCAAGGAAACTCAAGGAAAATGCAAGCCAGGACATCAGGCTTCCCAAAAAGTTCAACCTACCCCTTGCGGTGATGCCCTCGATGGAGAATGAGAAGCGAGCCCGGCCGGAGGGCCAGAGGACCGCGAACTGGAAGGGAGGTGGCCAGGCAGGGAGCAGCGGCAGAGCGCCCTCCCCCAAGGAGGTTCTGAGGACAATGGCATTGTCTAGAAACAGTGCAGACAGTCACCGGGGTACCTTTGCCAAGATAAGGGCAAATGCGGAAGGAAGGGACTCCGAGACAGACAGAGTCCCCCAGGGGACCCTCACCCTTCTGAGGTCTGTGTTTTGGAAGAAGGAGAACAAGAATCATGACAGGGCAGAGGTGGCCCCCCAGGCATCCTCAGTCTCCCTGGTGAGTGGCAGGCTGAGCCGGGCCGTTGATGAGCCGGCACAGGGCTGGTCTCCACCCCTCAGGATCCCAGGGGACCCGGCCAGCCGCCTGGAGAGAGATGTCCGGTCAGCGCCCAGCTCTCTCCACCTCCCTCGCAAGGCCAGCAGGCCTCCAAGGGGCAGCACCCTTGGCACGTCACAAAGGAGCGCTCCCGGGGAGCAGACTTCTTTCGGCACCTTGCAAAAGGTGAAATACCACACTCTCTCCTTAGGTCGGAAGAAGACATTGCCTGAGTCTAGCTTATGATGCTGTATTCCCATCTCGTGTGGGGCTTGCGGTCTCACGACTTTGCACTGGGCATCTCTAGGCAGCCTGTGTTAGAGTGGGCTTTTGGGAAGCCAGTTGTCTTGTGAGCTCCGAAAATAAATGGTTTTGGTCTCTCCAGCTAGACTCCCACACCTTTGGTCCAAATTATCTTCCTGTATTGTTGGGTGCTTTTATACTTCTGGCCACAAGAGGATGCTGTTGGGTCAGCATTTCCATTTCGGGGCAAGAACTGATGTTTTGTTTAAATAATTCCAGGGCCTGAGTACCTGTGCTGGAGAGTGATTTGGCACACCTTAGAGTGTAACTCTGTGGAGAAGCCTAGTTCATAAGAATCTTCAATTCAAATCAAATATTGTCATTGACTTCTCCTTTTTGTATCTTTTTTTAAGAAAAAATTTAAATAGTGGACTTAACAGGAAAGTCTTCTTTTCCTTGTGATGCTTCTCTGGGATAAAGCGTTAAAGATGCCAAAAAAGTGGTTGTGACAGTAAGGCAGGGTTCTAGGAGTGAAAGACGGGAGAGAAATGATTGAGATTTTAGGAGAATATTTAATATATAACAAAATAGATGTATTAAAGTTTTTCAAGGTATTTAAAAAAGATAACTATTTTGATACTAGGAAAAAAGGAAGTTCTTTTTTAAAAAATTTAAGTGTGAGATCTATGTACAATTTTAATAAAAGCTCGTCCGTGAAACATGCTGTCTGAATTACTTGTTTTTTTTTTAATTTTCGGATGTACATCATAATATATTTCGAATTCTGTGTAGATTACATCATGTTCACCACCCGAAAACTAATTATAGTCTGTCCCGGTCCCCTCACCTGTGAGCTTAATCACCCCTTTTGCCCTCTCCCCTCCCCCCTTCCTCTATGGTAACCACCAATCCAATCTCCAATGCTATGTGTTTGTTTGTCGTTGTTTTTATCTTCCACTTATGAGTGAGATCATATCGTATTTGACTTTTTCCCTCTGACTTATTTCACTTGAATTACTCAAGTTTGACAAACGATCTTATTTTGCTCCTGCCGTGTAGAGTTGGCTCATTGCTGTTGATATTAGAAAGGAGTTACTTGAGTTGTTTCTGAAATTGTAAGGTGCTTTTAATTAAAGCAACTTGCTGTCTTCTAAAGAAGTAGGAAGTCTCCGGGTCTTTCTCTGGAGGGGGGACCCGAGACATGGAGCCTGTCTCAGTGGACCATTAGCTGACTCCCATTGCCTGGGGCTTCGCACTCTTTCAAGCTCTTCGTGTTCTAACAAATATCCTGTCACTTCTTTCTGGGAAGCTGCTAAGCCTGTCCCCAAACCTGGGGCTCGAAGTCGAGGTTCCTGGTGAGTCTGTAGTTAAATGGTACATTTTTCTAGAACTACTTCCTTTCTAATGGGAACCATTTGTTCCAGTTACCTGACTCCAACAGTTAAGTTTTCCTCATACATCCTGCATGACTCATTGGTATGTCTCTGCTGCTGTTTTTTCCTTAAGAAGGAAGAATGGGGTCGTTTCTTTAACCCCACTGAGAAAGACTAGGTCCTTGGGAGCAACAGTTGGAAGAAGAAAGAACTGAGATAATAGAGAAGGCAGGAGGACGCAGCCCCCGACCCCCGAGGGCGACACGTGTACCGTAGACCCACGTGTTTGCATTTCAGAGGACATCCAGGCTCTCCTCAAGTCCTTGCTCCTGTGCTCTCAGGCAGTGTGGAAGACATGGTTGTCCACGTCCTCTTGAGTTGTGGGGGACTTGGTTCTTTTTCCTCTGGTGATGCTCGTTTGTCATGTTCAGTTCCCGTGCTCTTCCTACGCTCAGCCGCACTTCCTTTGTCCTCTAAGAGGTGGGGTTGTGACTCAGACGTGTACCTCCAGGCTTCCCCCTTTTAAGGCCTCAACCTCTGTAACACCCTTGGATATCATGGGCGGGTCCCAACTGTGAGCAGTGTTTTCAGTGATGTACCACAAACTGGAGCATTGACCCCAGGCTCCAAACTTGGAATTTAAAGAGGCAATTGCATATGGACCCTGGTGGATATAACTGCCATCCTGGTGCTTCAACAAGGACGCCTGAGGCCCTTGGTATCTCCTTCCCTGAGGTTGGTCCCCCTCTAGAGGGACCTGGAAGGGAAGCTGTGAGAACAGCATGGGGCAGGCTTAAGTTGGTTTCTGTCCAGATTGGAGGCATGGTTCCAACCTGGCCGTGCATCTGAGTGTAGGCTGCAGGCATCTGGTCAACTGATGCCTAAGGAGGAAGCATGGCAGAAACACCTGGATGCTTTTCCAATCACAGAGATCACCCTGGAAATTTGTAAATTGGGGTTAGAGGAAGGTTGAAAGCCATCGAGTCAGAAAGGAGCATAGCCAGTGACGGAACTAGCTCAGTTTGGCAGAAAGGGCCTGCCATTCCTCCTCTGGAAGCCCAAGTCCTCTGCCTGGATCTATCCCTGCTCCTGAGATGTGGCCACCAGTCTGATGGTGAGCCCACCCCTGAGTCCGGGTCTGGGACCTCTTTCCTTTATCCTCCGCTCCTGCTCTCTTCCACTAGTGGAAAGAAGGGTTTGCAAGTCCAGAATCTTGGGCTGGGAGGTTAGGAGGTTAGCCCACAGGGTCAAAGGAGAAAGATCAGGTCACTAGAGGAGAGGAGATGATAAGCTATAGGAGTTACATAATTACAGTTCCGGGAACAAATGGAGAGGTAGGTGCTAGCTACATCTGCTTTCCAGATCGGATCAGCAGGACATCACCTGTAGTGAGCTGGTACCAGCATGACTTCCTGAAGGATGGTGAGTTAATCAAGCACCTGCTGACCTGATTACATCTTGGAGCTGCAAAGATAACATTTAATAGTTACAGCTAACTAACATTTCTCTAGCACTTACTGTGTGTGCAAGACACTCTTCTAAGCACTTTACAGTAGTAACTTATTTAGTTCATAATAATCCTTTGAGGTAGGTACCTTTATCTCTGTTTTACAGATGAGGAAACTGAGGCACAGAGAAGTTAAGTGATTTGCCTAAGGTCACAGCTCATAAGTAGCAGAGCCAGAGTTTGCACCTAGGTAATCCTGGCCCTGGGGTTCGTGCTCTGAATCTCTAGAAGCAGTAAGGCTGACCCTGTTAGTTGAAACCGAATTGCTTCTGGTTTTCTCTGTTTATCAGAATGAAGATGCATTTGCCAAATCGATAGCTTATTCCTGAGTGTCAGGAGCTGTGGTTGTCCATTCCAGCAAGGACACTACATGGGGAAAAGCCCCTGGAATTGGACTCACTGCTTGATCCAGGCTTCAATAGACGCAGCTATTCTGTAAGTCCCGTTAACCCCTGCAGCAGTCAGCCTGGGGAGCTGGGTGGAGCCGTGATGGAGTCGGGACCCAGCAGGCTTTAAGTCTTTGTGGCCTAATTTCTATTCTTCCAGAGATGCAGCTTTGCCTCTGATTAACTTTGTTTATTGGGAGGACTACTCCAGTGACATCTGACTGATCCTACCATCATTTACTCTGTAAACTACATAATAAACACTATTTCAGGCTCTGGGAATGTGACAATGTATAAGATGGACATGGTTCCTGCTTTCGAATAACTTCTATGCTAGTTGGCAGAGACAGCGAACTAGTAAACAGAAGTAGGAGAATGTCAGGTAGTGTAAGGATTGTGAAATAAGCAAACAGCTCACATGGGCCTTGGCCAGGGGAGCCCGGGGGCCTTCTGCGGCTTGCTGAGGCCAAACAGTCCATTAAACACTCAGAGTGTTGAAATATCCTCAGAAAGGGCCGAGTTTCCACTGGGCCTGCCAAGATGCAAGCTGAAGCTAGAATTTCATTTATCACCGGGTCCCCTACACCGCCACACAGACTGACTAAGGCCAGGGTGGTCTGAGTTCCTGGGGATTAGTGTCAACCCAGGCAAATGGCTGCAGTTTCTTTTGGTAATGGCTAGGAGATAGGCTTGTGGGATGGATATGGTATCAGAGCAGGATTCTTCCCCAGTGGGACCCAATCATCCTATCATTTAAGGGGGTCTGGATTTGTGAACTGACTCAGGTCGAGGAATTGGATAAAAACTTAAGACTCCTGGGGCCAGCCTGGTGGCACAGCGGTTAAGTTTGCACATTCTACTTCAGCGGCCTGGGGTTCACCAGTTCAGATCCTGGGTGTGGACCTACAGACTGCTTGGCAAGCCATGCTGTGGCAGGTGTCCCACATATAAAGTAGAGGAAGATGGGCACGGATGTTAGCTCAGGGCTAATCATCTTCCTCAAAAAAAAAAAAAAAAATGTTAAGCCTCCTTAATGCAAGTCAGTTTCCAATTCTCCACTGCTGGAGGATTTTTGGTTATTCAAAGTAATTAAGACCTGGATAACTTTCCTGTTGATTTGATTATTGGAGGGCCCAAGCCATAGCCAGCATCTTCTGCATGTCGTACCATCCCTGGAGATCTAGTGACACGACTGCCCAATTCCCCTCGTTTAGTTGATTGCCATTAGCTGGGATGGCCACTTTGGGCTTCTCCCATTGCCGCCAAGACCAAGGTCCTCATTTGAACAGCAGCCCTGTCCAGCAGCATTCCTATCTAACTCAAACATAGCCATTAAAGGTCTTGTTGCTTACTTCACTGACCTGTCACTCATGGTAAGGTGGAAAGATCTGGGCTCTGTTGGGGGACGTGCAAAGTGGTGGATGGGCAGAACACATAGGAAAGAGCCACACCACTTTTCCTCTCTCCTGAAGTCTGGATTCCTCCCCTTCTATCAGTGTCTTTTAATTTTGTTTCTTTATGACCACATTTGGATCTGGGTTGTGTTAGCTGGACCAGCAAGCTCTTAGAACCATACAGGCTGATTTTCAAACTGGATTCATTTGTAAATGTATCTGTCTCAATAAGTTGAGCCATATCCCAGATGACATTTCATCTGTCTTGGCTGAATACTCAGCATATTCATCCCCTGAAAAAAATTTTCCCCAGGTTACGGAATTTCTAATGCTCCTGGATGTCCCTCACTGTGTCTGCCCCTGCATTTCATCCTAAGGGCTGTGTGGAATTCTGACCTTGGTTCCTAGGGAGCAACAATAAAAGGGGAGGCAGGAGGGGAATGACCAGCCCTTTCCCAAAAGGGAGCCATCATTTAATCAGACAAGAAGCACAATGGGGATAATTTCAGAGGATTCCAGGGATCCAGTGGAATCCAAGTCTTGAGTCCTCCCAGACATCCCAATTCCAATGGTCAGATCCCACTCGTTACCAAGCTATTCCTTAACTTTCATATGAGAGCTTTGGTAAGGTTGCTCATTCAGCGGGCAACATAAGCCAGTAGCCTATGGAATCTGTGAATTGATTTCTCACCAAACTTGACTTTTGAGAGTTCTTTATATAGTCTAGATACTAGTCCTTTATCATAAATATCTTTGGAATATATTTTCCAAGACTGTGACTTGTCTTTTTATGCTCTTAACATGGTCTGTTGAAGAACAAAGTTCTTCATTTTGAAGAAGACCAATTTATCACTATTTTTCTTTTATGGATTGTGCCTTTGGTGTCATATCTAAGAAATCTTTGCCTAGCCCAATGTCAATGATTTTTCTCCTACATTTTCTTCTAGAAGTTTTATAACTTTAGATCTATGATCCGTTCTGAGTTAATTTTTATATATGGTGATAAAAATATCTTTTCCTCATTAAATTACCTTGGCATCTTTGTTGAAAGTCAGTTAACCGTATATATATATATGTATGAGTCTATTTTTAAACTCTATCTGTCCCACTGCTGTATTTATCTACTTTTACAGCAGTGATACACTGTCTTGATTATTTAACTTTATAAAACTCAGGTAGTGTAAGTCATGAGTTTTATTGTGCTTTTTGAAAGTTGTTTTGGTCCTTTGCATTTTCACGTAAAATTTAGAATTAACTTGTCAATTTCAACCAAAAAGTTCCTGAGATTTTACTTGGGGCTATGCTGAATCTATAGGTCAATTGGAGAGAACTGGCATTTTAACCATCTGTGGACTTCCAATTCATGGACATGGTACATAGCTCCATATATTTATGTCTTTTTTTTTTACTATTTCTAAGTAGGGTTTTGCAATTTTCAGTATACAGGTCTTGCACATTTTTTGTCAAACTTATCCCTAAATTTTTTTTTGATGCTATTGTAAATAGATATAAAAATTTTATAATTTCTGAAATTTTGTTGCTGGTATGTAGAAATACAATCATTTTTTTTGTTTATTGACCTTGTATCTTGTGACCTTGCATAAATTCACTAATTTTTTTCTGGTAGCTTTTGTGTAGATACTGGAGGACTATCTAAACACAGTATTATGTCATGTATGAATAAAGACGGTTTCATTTCCTCCTTCCAATCTGTATGTCTTTATTCTTTTACTTGTCGCATTATGCTGGTCATATGCACTGGAACGTCTAGTATAATGTTGAACACTAGTGAGAAAGATATCCTTGCCTTCTTTTCTGATCATGGGGGGAAAGACCTCAGTGCCTCACTTTTAAGTATAATAGTAGTTGTAGATTTTTTGCAGATGTTCTGGTTGGAAGTTCCCTTCTACTCCTTGTTTTAGCAAGAGATGTTGGATTTTTGGCACATATTTTTTCTGCATGTAATGAGAGGATCACGATTTTTCTTTTTTAGCCTGTTAGCATAGTGAATTACATTTATCAGTTTTTGAGTATTGAACCAGGCTTGAATATTGAACCATTTCTAGAACAAACCCCACTTGGTCGTGGTATGCTATCCTTTTTTTATATTGTTATTTGATTTGCTAAAATTTTATTTGTGCATCTTTGTTCATGGGAGTTATTGATCTATTTCTCTCCTTGCAATGTCTTTATCTGTTGTTGGTATCAGGGAAATGCTAGCCTCACAGATTAAGTTGAGAAATATACCCTCCTCTTCAATTTTCTGGAAGAATTTGTGTAGAATTGGTATTATTTTTGCCTTAAATGTTTGGTGTTATTTCTGTCTTAAAAGTGAAGCCTTCTGGGCTTGGAATTTTCTTTGTGGGAAAGTTTTTAACTACAAATTCAATTTCTTTAAAGGATATAAACTATTCAGATTATCTAATTCTTCTTGAGTGAGCTTTGGTTGCTTGTATCTTTCAAGTCAGTTGCACATTTCATCAAAGTTGTTCGATTTACTGGAATGAAGTCCCAATATTATTGTTTGGATATCTGTTTAATCTATAGTGCTGTCACTGCTCTCATTCCTGATATTAATAATTTGTGTCTTCGCTCTTTTTTCCCCTGATCACTCTGGCTAGAAGTTTATTAACTTTATTGATCTTGTCAAGAAACAATTTTTGGTCCTCTTGATTTTCTTTATTGTTTTTCTCGTTTCTTACTGAGTTTTGTTCTTTATTATTTCTTTCTCCTACCTAATTTGAATCTACTTTGCCCTTTTTCTACTTTCTTAAAGTGGACACTGAAGGTATTGATTTGAGACCTTTCTTCCTTTCTGATACAAACATTTAATCTTGTAAATCTCCCCCTGAAAACTGCTTTAGGGACGTTCCACAAATTCTGATATGTTGTGTTTTCATTTTCATTGAGTTCAAAATAACTTCTGACTTCCTTTTGGATTTCTTCTTTGACCCACAGCTTTTTCAGAAGTGTGTCATGTAGTCTTGGGGCCAGCCAGACATAGTGACTCTAAGTTTCTCTCTAGTGGTGGAAACGTGAGGTTCTGAAACTGTGTATGATCCTCTTCCCACCCTGTGGAAAAACTGGTACTTCAGTTGGAGAGAATGAGAAGGACATGCAGAGAGAAGAGGTGGGAGACTGGGAGCGAGTCCCAGGAGAGTCCCTGGTTCTAGGGTTTACTGAGGCCCAGCTCCATGCGAACGTGTGCTTCAGGGAGCAGGTCTCCCCATACTGTGAGGGAAGCATTACCAGCATCTCCACGCTCCTCCCTTAGAGCTGCAGCCAGGGCTTCAAGCCAGATGTAATTTTAAATTTGATCTTTCCAGAGGAAATCTTTTTTCTTTTTTGATGAGGAAGATTAGCCCTGAGCTAACATTTGTGCCAGTCTTCCTCTCTTCTGCATGCAGGATGCCTCCACAGCACGGCCAATGAATGGAGTAGGTGTGTGTTCAGGATCCGAACCTGCGAACCCGGGCTGCTGAAATGGAGCCTGTGGAACTGTAACCACTCGGTCACAGGGCTGGTCCCTAGAGTGAATCTTAATTTAATGTTTCTGCTTTTAGGAAAATTGCTCTATTCTTCAAACTTTGTTTTCTTATTTTCAGACAAGTATGGAAAGTTTCAGAGGGAAATAGAGCTGTAGCACCCTCTTTTGGAAGCCACCATCAATGTAAATTGGACAAATTTTGAGGCATTTCCATATTTATTGCTCAGTTCCTGCAAGCTTTATCAGTCCTTCAACCATTTCCCCCTCAAATTTCTACCTGAATGGACAAGAAAAGAAGAGGGCCTCTAATGAGAGTCCTACTCTGCACAGGTTAAGAAGCTGTGTGTAGCTCCTGCATTTGTGTACAAACAGGTTGCTCACACTCACTTGCAAATCCAGGTCTCCGTGTTGTGCAGAAGAGGCTCTCTTTAGATTGACACCAGCCTGTGGCAAAGTAACCCTGCCAAAAGGAGCACACTGAAGTGGTCGGAGAAAGGCTGGGGCTGAACAGCACTCATTCTTACTTGCCATCTTTAAACCTGGGCAAGAGAGAATTACAAATAGTCCTCAAGAATAATCCATTTTTGTTTTTCTATACCTAAAGCCCATCATGTCCTCTTTACCTATGGATGTATGGTATTGTGCCATAGACTAATTTTTTATCTACATGGCCCTTGTGATCCCCAGATACCCCCAAAGTCATCCTCAGTTAGCAAAACTTGGTGTGACATCATGATGGCACCACAATAGAAGCAGGGGCTGTTGTCCCTGAAGATCTCTGCATCCACACATTTCCTGCGAAGGAAGACATCAGGACCGGACACAGACGTACATGGTGTGGTTAAGGACCGAGACAGAAGCTCTGTGACTTCACAGGGTGGAGAATGGAAATCAAGGGGAATTATATTCCTCAGATCAGGGCACTTCTGTTGGACGTCTTGCCTGGAGAACGCAAGAATTTGGGAGGGTTGAAGGACTGGACCTGAGAAATAATTGTGTGTGTATAGTGGACGTGGTCTGAGCAGCCATGCTAGGGAGACCCAGATGGAGCCCTGTGGAGCTGAGTGTCTCCGGGCATGTTGGGGTGGCCCAAGTTGGGAGCTGTGTGCACAGACCCTCAGCCCCTTCTGTCTATCCTTTGGGTCTGAAGGGAAGGATTCCTGAGGTCCTGGCTGGCCTGGCCTTTGGGTAGCCTTGCACCTGACCTAATGCTATCCCTCTAATTCCTCTTGCCACAGGGAAGCACACTGAACCAGGAGGCAAGAACCTGGGTAGAGGTGGCCATTAAGCAACTGAATGACTAGTGAAGTCACCTCATCGTCTATCTTCCCTTTCCTCATCTGTAGGTTGATACTGGACCAGGTCCTCTCTCAGCTCCTTCCCAGCCCTGAGTCTTTAGTTACCACAATGCACAGTTGTTAAGAGGCCAGACTCTGGAGCCAGCCTGCCTGGGCTCAAAGCCTCCTCTACCACTGTCTAACTGTTTGAGTTTGGGCAAGCTATATAAGCTCCTCTGTGCCTCACTTTCCTCATCTTTGGACTGGGGATAATCATAGGACCTCATTCATAGGGTTGCTGAGAGTATTAAATGAGCTAGTTAGCAGACATTGGTTATCGCTATTACCAGGACTCTGTGAACTGCCAGGAGAGGATTCAAGTCAGTCATGCTCTGAGAACTAAAACTCCTTCCGGTTCTTGAAACAAGTTTGTCTGGACCTTGTTGATATAGGGCATCATAGGGTGACATGGGGTAGATCCTTAGAGGGCTAGTAAGATCATTTGTAGGAAGCTGAATAAATACCTTTGTTGACACATAATTGATTCCAAATGTTTAAAAATCTTCTATTCCACTATCTTAGGAAAAATGGACCAAAGTTTACTCTGTTTTTAGAGATCCTATAACTTCATCTGTTTGCTGATCAGCCCGTTTAGGGGCTGTATTTATTCTTGTACATGGCTGAACCCAGGCATCTCCTACCCAGGGCATGTTTTGAACTTAGATTTTGACAAGTCAACTGGCAATTCTGTAAAAACTAGTGTAGTGCTCACAAAATAATTTTGATGTTAACATAAATCCTAGTTTCTTTCAGGTAGGTTCTACCCTGAGTGGGTGGTTTGGCAGGTCCCCTGGGTGACAAGTCACAGCCAGTGGCACTATTCACATCATAGTCAACATAAACTATTTGAGTGTCACGTGGATGGTGCTCTGGGTGCGGTGCCCTGCCGTGGTGTGATGGCTGGTCTGGAGCTGGTCTAGGAGTTTTTAATGGCCCCTCTGTAACTCTAAGATTCTATCATTTCAAGATGAGGGAACAAGAACTGACTGCCTAAAGACGCTGCACTAATAAGAACCCCTTTTCTTGCATGTCATGGACACTCGACTCAAACCAGTTTGAGACCAAAAGGGAATTTAACAGCTCACACGACTGAAAAGTTGAGAGGTGGTGTTAACTCCACGCATGGCTGAATCTAGCGTCTCAAGTGATGGTACGAGGGTACAATTTTTCTCTTTATCTTGGCTCTACTCTCTTTTTTGTTGGCTGCACATTCAAGCAGGCTCTCCCTCTATGGCAGCAAAGGAATTCCAGACATATATGCTAACCAGTGTAGCCTCGCTCCCAATATTCCAGCCAAGTCCCAGAATTCCCTCTCACTGGCTTTATTTGAATTGATTGACACACACATGCCTGGAGCATCGCTATGGCTGGGACCATGTCACACACTCATTCTTCAGTCCTAGGTCACAAGTCTGTCTTTGGAGCCAGGGGGTACAGTGAGCTCCAGCCAAACTACGTGGACTGAGAAAGAAAGTCCATTCCCCAGAAGGAAGACACAGGCGCTCTTTCCAGAAGATGGGAAACAGGGCAGACAGAGCGGCAAAGCTCCACTATTGTAACCACTGGAAACATTATTCTCTTATTCCGTCTAGTTATGACCTAGGCTAACATTTCTGCTTAGTCTCCCATCCTGTCTTTTCCTTTTTCCCTTGTTCTCTTTCCCTTGCTCAATTATCTAGGACCCTCCATTTAGTCCATCCTGTGGATGAAGAACCCCAATTAGTGTCAAAATATTGAAAAAAGTCAAATTATAAGAACACTTCCCTTTCAAGAAGGTCCTCTGAGCTATGTCTTTGGGAGAGGTGCTTTCTTTTTCCTTGCCTGCGGTGGTGACTACAAGTGGAGCAGTGGAAGCCATCAATGGCCTTTTTGTAGAAGTTCCAAGTTCAAATCCAGGGCTAGCTGTCAATTATGTGGCCTTACAGCGAGTAAACTGATGTCTTTGGGCCTCAGTTTGTTCATCAGTGTAATGGGAACTGTGCAGCGTGTGCCGTGGTGGGCTTGCACCAGCTCCTGAGGGCCTCTTGTTAAGTGTTCAGGAATTTCACTAGTCGTTGGTAATTGAAATCAGCCATTGTGGAATTATTTACAGCAAAGAAATCAGCAAATGCAACAAATCATGGCTTTTTTTTTTTTTTTCTCCTGGAGAGCCAGTTTGCCAGCGCGACGCTGGAATTAGGATACTGTCACTTGTTATTTCAGAGGATTATTTAGGAAAACATATCTGACAGCTGGAGACTTAGTGTGGACAAAGCGGTTGCCAGCACGCACTTTGGAATCAGCCAAACGCGGCCTCAAACTCTGCTTCTTCCTAGTGTGTGACCCTCGGCCAGCTCCTTCATTGGTGTGAGCCAGGCTGTCCGCCTGTGAAGCGACGACAACACCCATCTTGCAGTGTTGATGTGAGAATTAAATTCCTTACAAATGTGCACGAGTAACACTGAATAAACAACTATCCCACTGTGCAAAGGAGAAAGCACTTTTCCTGTAGAAGGGATGGTTAGGATAATAACCAGCAGAGCTTTCCATAACCTTCGCTGGTTTACGTATCAAGTTTCATAGAATGTCAGAGAGGATCACCCACTTGTGTGTCAGCTGGTGCCACTCACGGGGTACGTTCTGGTTCGGTTGGTGCCTCTAGCAAGGCTGGGGAGCCCACTGCCATGCGGGTCTCTTGTTCTGTACGGCACTCAAACAGGCCTCAGAGATGGAGAGTCTGCATGGCTGGGAAAGGGCCTTCGATCCTCCTTTATCTTCTGCTTCCAGGCTGGGAAGGGGCCTTCGATCCTCCTTTATCTTCTGCTTCCAGGTACATAGAATCACCTGGCTTGTTGTGGGGAGAGAGAGGACCCTTTTTTCCAGCGTCTCTTAGCTCATTTCTGAGAGGAAGAATTAGTATTCGGGTCAGATTCCAGGACACATATCTATCAGAGGGTGAGTAGAAGTGTTCCAAAAATTCCTGTGGATCTGTTGCTTTTTTTAGCTGCTAACTGCCCTATCACCTCCCTACCAGGCTCACCACCAGCTAACAGCTACTGCTGTGTGTCAGGACGGCTGTAGGGGCTGCCCATAAATTAACTCATTTATTCTTTAAAACTTCCTGTGAGGTAAACCATCTCGTGATCTCCATTTTGGACAGTTTAAATTCTTAGTTTGGATCATTTTTGACCTACCAAAAATGACAGTTTCATGTGTTTCAACCTAATAACCTGACCGAGGTTGCCTCACAGAATCTGTTCTCTATGAAGACAGCACTTGAACCAAATGACTATAGAATTCTAACAGGTGTCACGAAAGATGAAGAGGACAGGAAAAGATGAAGAGCAATGAATCCCATGATTTATACTGTCTTAAATAGAGATAAAATTCAGTTGGAAATTTAAAAGATATATTAAATAAGGATTATTGAGACGGAAGTGATCTAAACATAGAGAAAAGCCTGATAGTAAATTGAATGTAAATATTTTAAATTATTTCAGCAAAGTCCAGCCGTGATAGGTGAACATTGCGACAAGGGAGGAAAGTGCAAGTCTGGCCATGGGGAACGTCCCCCTGCTTCTTGCTCTCTTTATTTTCCCTGATTGGTGTGGTCATCTTTGAGTTGAGTCGTTTTAATGTGTAGCTCTCTGCTTTCCATCTGCTTTCAGTGAACGGTCAATGCAACCTCTGTCCAGCTTCCAGGTGGGGGAAGGGCCATGAGGCTGTTTCCAGGCTGGAGGGACAATTTCAACAAACACTTCGCTCACCAGACTGTTGCAGAAAACCCTGTCTTTTTTTGTAATTGTTTTTAAATTATATACGACCAACCTATAGTTATTTTGCTACTTTCTTTCTTTTTTTTTTTCTATCCCCAAGGCCCCAGGACATAGTTGTATATTCTAGTTATGGGTCCTTCCGGCTCTGCTATGTGGGACACCACCTCAGCATGGCTTGATGAGCGGTGCTAGGTCCACACCTGGGATCCAAACCTGCAAACCCCAGGCTGCCGAAGTGGGGCACACGAAATTAACCACTTGGCCTCAGGGCTGGCCCCTACTTTCTTTGTTTTGAAGTTCGCTTATTTATTTTGTAAATTTATTGAGATATAATTGACATATAACAGTGTGTAAGTTTGCGGCATACATCATGTTGATTTGATGCGTTTATGTATTGTGATATAATTAACACCGTAGCTAACACCTGTATCACTGCTATCATGTCACATAGTTAGTATTTCTTCTTTCGTGGTGGGGACAGTTGAGATCTAGTCTCTTAGCAACTTTGAAGCTTATAATAGTCTTGTTGACTATGATCATTATGCTATGCATTCTATCTCCAGGACTTATTTATCTACTAGTCACAAGTTTGTATTCTTATACTTGCTTCCTTGTCTTTTCTTAACTTAAGTGTTTGGAGCTCTTTGCAGATCTCTAACTGTAGATCTGCTCTGTTTTTTTCGAATGCTGCTTGTAACTTGATAACACAAATGTGTTACAATTTAACTAAGGCTGTTTAGATGGTTTCTAAGTTTTTGCTATTAAAAGCAATGATGCCCTAAAAAAAAAAAGGATGTCCTGAGCATAATTCATTATCTGACATCCTGTAGGAGAGAAACTTCTTGTTATACTGATTGATGTTCTGACGTGAAGGAATTTGCTATTGAAACATAGTTTTTAATGATGAAAAAGAGTAGTTAGTGGTGCAAGGTGAAGCTTCTTAGAGACGAAGCCTGCCTTTCCTTACGTGATGACTATTGGAATGTGTTCTTAGCCTTATAAGCTTCCCTAATTTTTGCCATTAGTGACGCACTCAAGCTGGATGTCAATAAGCTTTGAGAATGGCATACCTCCGCTTGGGTGTGACTTCCCCATTCTCCCATGCACTCTTCCATCAGACCGCTGGGTCCTATGACAGATGTTCTCCACACCAGCCTCTCAAAGGCGACCCATATCTTCATTTTCCTTTCAGGAGCTGAGGACAATGGGCACAACACCTCAAAGAGAAGCCTCTACCCCAGCCTCGAGAGAGACCTCAGACCCTCAGCTGCAGCTGAAACAGGGCAAGCCACCTCCTGAGGAATGAAGCCTTTGTAACACCAGTTAAGTATGACCGAGATTCTTCTCTTCTAAAGATAAAGGAATCTCAGAGAAAGGCTTAGTTTAGGCAAAGGGAAGAGGCTCATAGTGTGAGAAAAAGTAACAGAGCTTCGAGACAGCACTGAGGGTACCAAGAAACAACTCAGGAGAGATTCAGCCATAGACTTGGCAGGTTCCAATTGTGGTCCCAGTCAGCATGGACGGCGGCGACTTTGAGCAAGCCACCTCAGCTCCCTGGGTCTTATTTTGACTATATTCACAATGCAGAAAGAGATTCTTTTAGCTCCAAGGGTCCTTCTAGCTCTGCTAATTCTTTGACTGTATTGGAAAGTGGTTTCAGAATCGGATTTTCTGGAATCAATAACCAGATCCATTATTGACTAGATGTGTGATTGGGGCAAATTCCTCCTCTGAAAAATGAGGTTGATAATAGAGCCTACCTCAGCGAGTTATTATGAGGATTATGTTCATTTGAAATATTCACCATAGTGCCTTGCACTTAGAGATGCTCAGTGAATGTCCATTTTTATTGTGTCTATCACCTTCCCATAAATCCTCGGGGAAGATTTAGAGAGAGTGTAGAGCAAAGGCTAGCGGCTCAGCTGGGAGACAAGTCATTTGTGGGAAAAGTTCTCTTGCGCTGAGGAAGACTTAGGAAGTACTTAATTTTCTCCTAAAACAGAGAGAGCCCTTCTCTTCGGCTCTGATATGTTTCCCTATCAGGACCCTGTATCTCCAAGGAGGAGGAGAGAAGACCACCCCTCACCTTGCTCCTGTCTGTGTGGAGGTTGGGTTTTCTGCTGGGCCCCAGAGTGGCAGAGAGAAAGCTGAGACCATTTACTTTCCACTCCTTTCCTTGGTCCCTGATCTTCTTGCCGTGTGTATAAGTCAGAGTCCAATCAGGAGACAAAAACCACACAGGAATTTGAACAAGTTTAATATAAAGAAATACACTCTGTTAACTATAACGTGATTGCAGTGTTGAGGAATTGGCTTGTAAGAAGTAAAGAGAACTCTAAAGAAACTAGGAGTCGCTGATAGGAGCAGCCTGTACGTCTAGGACAGAGGTCGAGCATTCGTGGAAGAACCTCCAGCCTCCCTTGGGCAGAGAAGCCGACCTGAGATCCAGCACAGGGTGGCCCACTGAATGGCAGAGGCATTGTGGGTGTTGCACTGGCAAAATTTGCTAGGAATATGCCCTCAAGGGTGCTTGGAAAAGCTGTTCACAGGAGGTGTCTCCCAGGGACACTCCAATGCAATACCCCAAAGGATGTGCTGGGGCAGCTGCTGGCTGTGGGATGCTGCTGGCTGCTGTGCACACAGGAGCTGGGCCCTCAGGCAGCCGCATGTGTGTGCCACAGGAGCCTGCAGAGAGAAGCACCCCAGAACTGGGACAAAAAGCCCTTCTTTCCACAATATCTCTCCAGTGCCCTCTACTGACAAAGAACAGCATCATGTCAGCTAGAAATGGAAAAATATTTAAAGGGCCCAGATCGGTTTTCACAGGGCAGATAATGAAGAATGAATTAGAAGGCAATACGTTTGTAACTGGTACAAGTGGACTTTTTCTATTCCCATTTTGTGGATGAATAGGGCACCTCATCGTAGGTCCGATCTTTATGTAGGGTAGCTCCAGTTCTCTGCCCCTCTCCCAACCTTCCTGAGGTATAAGAAGACCTCCTATGGGCGTAAAACACCAAACAGGATTCAGTTCCAACACTCCTTGGAGCTGTTAGTGCTGCTCACTTCTGATTTTGAATTTCATCTCTATGACTGGAGCCTAGGGAGATCCCTTTCTTAATTTTGAACTTTATTACATCTTACAACTTTTACTGGTTTATTTTATTTCTGGAATCAGAAGGAGAAGTCCTTTGTCTCAATTCAGTCTTCCATATCGACTGGAAGTTGACCCAGAAGTATCAGGCACCACAGAAAAACGAACACATGAACGGAGATGGGGAAGGATGTTTTAAACTTTAATTTACAAATCCCTGATGTGGTTTTGTAAATATAGAAACAGATAAGATCACCTCTTAGCATTTTCTTATAGACCACGTAAATTTATAGTCTGAATGGGCCTGTGGATCTCCTGAATAAGAGGATGCCCAAATTATCCTTGCAACAGGAGGAAAAGCCCCTCACATTCTCTATGAAACATTGACTGCTTCTTGTTAACTATGTTTTCAATTTTAACTAATGCATGACCGTGGCAAAAGATTTTAAATAGTGCAGAGGGGAAAAATAGATCCCTGAACTTTTTGTTATCAAAAATCTTAAATGTGCAGAAAAGTCAAAAGAGTAAGTAATGAATATTTATTCATTAAATAGATCATGAACATTATATACCACCCCCCCCCCCACCTAGATTTATCAGTTGATACATGTTGCCAGTGTGCTTTCTCCCTCTCCAGGTACAGGCGTACATGCACACGCACACTCTTAGATAAGCCATTTGTTATTATTACTTTTTTTTTGCTGAGGAAGACTTGCCCTGAGCTAACATATGTGCCAATCTTCCTGTATTTTTTAGTATGTGGGCTGCCGACACAGCGTGGCCGCTAACAGAGTGGTGTAGGTCTGTGTTGGAAACGGAACCCAAGCTGCTGAAGTGGACGGTGAACTTACCCACTAGGCCGCCAGAGCTGGCCCAAAGCAGCCCCTTTGAGATAAGCCATTTGAAAGCAAATTGTAGACATCATGATACTCAACTCCTAAATACTGTAATATGCATTTCCTGAAAAAACAAGGGCCTATCCTGCAAAACCGTAATATCATTATATACCTAAACTTAACAATAACATTTAATATCCAGTTTGTATTTAAATTTACACAGCTTTTCCATTAATGTGTTTTGTAGCTTTTTTTAAATTAAAAAAACTAGATCCAACTTAGATTGATGAACTTTTTACAAAGTTTGTGATAGTTGTATGGTAGAATGGTCTGGATTCTGGATTCGTCTGGTTGTTCAGTCTCCCCTGTGTTTCCTGCAAACTGAAAGTTTAAAATAGAATTTGAAAACATTTTGAACATGGATTTAAAAAACCTCCTTACGAAAAGTTACAAATACGCATACAAATTGAGCAAGATACACACACGCATACACACACGCGCACACACACACGGAGTGGATGGGGGAGCCTGCTTTACAAATTGAGGGAAAGCGTAGCAGCATGTATACTTCTGAGTTAAACGAAACAAAGGAAAGTACATTTACAAAACCTTCTCGTGAATCCCCACCTGATGTGAGCACGTGGAAAATGTTCCTAGGCGTAAAAGCAACAGGACAAGTTCTCAAAGATAGATGTGACCACATACAAAAATCATACAACTCCATATCTAAAATAAAAAATAAAATAAAAAAAATCAAAGACAAATAGAGAAAATACTTCAAAAAAGTATCAGTGTCTGCTAGGATCTTTTTCCTGCAAGTATATGAAGTACATAAACAATAGGGCCATTTCTCACCACACGTAAGCATTCCAGAGGCGGCTGGGGCCGGGCGCAGTACATCAGGGCTGCCGTTCTGTTTCTCTGTGGTTCTTTATTCGGCTGTGCTCAGTGAGTTCGCTTTGTCTTCAGCCTGGCTTCCCTCATGGTCGCCAGATGGAAGCTCCAGGCAACTAGGGGTGACACGCTTCTTTGCTCAAGTCCAGCAGAAGAGAGAAAACCTCTCGCTTAGCCGTGGAGTATAAGTCCTCCTCTGCGGTTAGATTGAACCAGCCCAGCTCACGCGCCCACCGCAGGATGGAGGGCAGTCTTCAGGAGAAGGCCATGCACAGCTCTAGGCCTGAGTTCTCGACCAGTCATAGGCCTGGGGTCGGACCTCCAGACCCCAGATTAGAGTAAGCCGGATCTACCCAAGAGCCCCGGGGCTGGGGTCAGCCTCATTGAGTCACATGGCGGAGGGGTAGATGTCTTTAGGATTCTGTTAGGAAGTTCAAAGGGCAAGTGCATGTTGGGCAAATCAACATCACTGTAGTCATCTACAACTCTGATAATCATAAGAGAACAATAAACAACATTCAAAACACAAGAGAAAGGACACTAAACTTGAAGTAATACAAACAGGGTGGACAGGGGCCCATATTTTGGAGGCTACCCCTCTAACCTCATCTGCCACCTCTCCTCCCTCACCTGTGCTCTCCTCTCCAATTCCCAAATCAGGGAGGCTCTCTCATGTCCCTTGACCTTTGCCATGCTCTCTTCCTGGAAGACACTTTACTTCTTCCACTTGGCAAATGTTCACTCATCCTTCGGACCTCGACTCAACAGTCGCTTCCCCTGGGGAGCCCTCCGGACTCCCTGGTGGAAAGCGGGCTCCTCCTCTATGCTGTGCTCCTGTAGAGCACTGCCTATGGCATCTGGATCTCCCAGGAGACCCTAGAGCCTTAAGGATGTGTGAGCCGTGTGTCTGGGGTCTCACACAGTGCTTGGTCGTCTTAGTTGACTGCGTGACTTAGTCTATCATCTTACTAGACAGAGAAAGGACAGAACAATTTTTAAAAGCCTTGACACTCCTTACCCTTGCCTGTCCCCACCCCACGGTGGTGGAGAGACCCCTGCAATGTTGTTTGCTCGAGGTCACCCCCTGCGTCCTCTTGGACACTCTCTGGAACGTCTTCTCCTGCAGCTGCCTGCGCCCATCTCAGCTGGCAGGTGATGGTCCAGCAGGCAGTGCCAGGGCCTCCCCCTTCTACCCGACAAAGGCCAGCAGAGCCACGCCGAGAATCCTGGGAGGCTGAGTTTTCTCCAAGGGCCCATGTCATTGAGTCTTTTTTTGCATTACAGGAAATGAGGACGACTCTAAGGGGAGCTGGAGGACGGATCACAGTCAGGGCTGAGCTCTCAGCAGTCTTCACCTGAACTGTAAGGAGAAACAGAGGTTGAGCTGGTCTTGTGGACCATCTTGAAAAAATCCAGAAGCATGTCAACGGCGTGCTTTCTCTGGTCTCTGACATCTCAAAGGGAGCCGGCTCTCCACCTTAAAGAAGTGTCTTGAAAGGGCACCTGGTCTATAGGGGAGAGAGGCTCCATATGACAGAGAAAACTTAGAAGAGTACTTTTATAATTCAGTGGGGGCAAAAGACTGCATAATTCCAGAAAGTGTATTCCGTATTGTAAAATTACATTTGCAAATTGGAAAAAATGCTTGCAAGTTAGGGAAGATATATTGATTCTCAACCAGAGATACCACCCCACGAACACCTGGGTTAGGTTTTTGTGAAACCTAATTAGATTAGGTTAACTTGAGTTAGACTAAGATGAAAGGGTAAGACTTTCACATTTATATAAAGTGAGTGTTGCTGTTAAAAGGCTGGGAAAATTGATTTGGGGCCAAAGGTACTCCTGCCCTCTCTGTGCCATCACGGGCGTGAGGAGGGTCCTCGCCCCGGACTGAAGCCCTGACCTTGGGAGGTGCAGGGTGGTCTGTTTTCTCCAAGAGCCTGTTGAGGAGTGCATATTTTAGTTCAGAAACAAGAAGGTCCTCTTATCTAGGCGTAATTTGTTTTGCCTGCAACAGGACCCAGGATGTCAGAGAATGGGGGAAGACTCCCGAGGAGGGAAGCTGTGGCTGGTTGGTGGTGTCACTCATAACCCTGATTCCCAGGGTCACCAAGGCCAACAAGTTGTCAATGAAGCAGCAGTCTTTCCCAGGCTGTGCAGAGCCCCCGGCCACGTCTCCTCCTGTCCCCACAGGTGTTGGCCTCTCTGCTGGGCCCCAGAGGGCCGATGGGAAAGGTAAGGGCTGGTCCTTTCTGCTCCTGCCACCCGCTCCAGGCCCTGAATGTGGTACAGGGATACAGATTAGGGCTGTGTGATAGACTGAATACAGCTCCCTATAGACGTGCATGTCCTCATCGCTGGGACCTGCAAATATGTGACCTGACATGGCAGAAGGGACTTTGCAGATGGGAATAGGTTGAGGATGGTGAGATGGGGAGACCATCCTGAATGATGCGTGTGGCCCACTGCAAGCACAAAGGTCTTTAGAAGAGGGAGGCAGGAGGATTCGTGTCACAGAGAACACGATGTGACTACAGAAGCAGAGGTTGGAAGGAGGATTTTCAGGGGGTGACCAGCATCTGCTGCAGTAGCCACCACATGGGACTGAAGCAGGCTTTCCAAATCATTGTTTTATGACTTAAAAGCATTGTGGCTTCTCATTTTTAAATATTGGAATCAGGTGAGTTACAATCCTGCCATTCTGTATTGAAATACTATACGGCCCTAAGTTCTCAGTATTTTACATTATGTTGTTTATTTTTTGGACTTGAGACACTCCTTGCTATATGTGTGTGTGTGTGTGTGTCAGAGAGAGAGAGAGAATATATATATCATGGGGGACTGGAATTGGCCACCCCAAAATGTGTCTCTTTGGCATGAGGATTATTTGGGGCTGGTTACTTTTAAAAACTGCAGACATGGGAGCAGCTCTGAGAAGTAGAAGTTACCCTTTGTAAGAGACATTTACATTTGTAAGGGAAATATCCACCTGTAAAGGTGTCTCCTTCTCTGCACCAGGAAGAAGAGGATGACCTTATTTCTAGAAACTCATATCAGTGCAGAAGGTAAGGACTTAAATCTGCATAATAACCTTACTCTGCCTTTCTGGTGATCTCCCATAACTGACTCCCCCTACTTCCAACATCCTCCTTTGTCTTTAGCTGAGGATGGTATTTAAGATGAGAAACTCTGCCATTTTGGTGAGTTGCTCAGCTTTCCTGAGTGTCTCCCATGTGTACATGTGATAAAGCTTTGTTTGATTTTCTCCTGTTATTCTGTCTCATGTCCATTTAATTCGTAGCCCAGCCAGAAGGACCCAGAGGGTAGAGGATTTGTCTTCCTCCCCTACAATATGTATATATATACACACATACACATATATATGAGAGGATATACATATATATACACACACTATGTATCTGTCTCTTGATATATATTTATATATATATATATATACACACACACATAATGTATATAGAGATATATCTAGATAGATTTTTTTACAACATATACAAAGCTTCAGGGACTCCATATTCTGAAGGATCTTGAATGACAAGATGACACATTTAAGTTTGGTTTTAAAAAGAATTGGGGACTTTGAAAAATTTTGAGTAAAACTGTGACGTGGAGAAAGTCCTTTAGGAAGTATACTCAGGACCGACAAGGAGATGGATGTAACAGTTCAGATGCTAAATGATGAAGAACTAGGGCTAGGTAGTGGTAGATGGAGTGGAGAAAAAGGAATGGTTTCTAGAATATTCTAGAAGTTGATTTGGAAGTAAACAATGAAAGAGAAGGAGGGATCAGGAAGGGATCTGAGATTTCAGTGAAGGGTTTCGACAAGTTTCCTTGAATTTGCTCCCATTATGATTGACCCTGGAATTTCAGTAAAACTTAAAATCGTTCTTGGAAATTGGGACTAAGAATCTTTGGGCATTTACCGCAGAAATACCCACTCTAAGCAAATAGCTCTAATCAAGTTAGCCCAGTATAACTTTGGTGATCTTTTCTGTTTTCCAGAAAGTGGAGAGAGCACATGGACTCCAGCAGAACCAGGGTGAGGTGCAGGGGACTGGAGTGGGCAGCAAGGGGCGTGAAGCTTATTTTTCTGTTTTGAAATAAAAATAGTATACTTATGAAAAATAATAAACTACAGAAAAGCATTAAGATGGAAAAAATAACTCAATTGTTTATTTGTTGGCATAAAGACCAGTTTCTAATGAGATTTTTTCCTTATTATTTGTCTTTTCTTCCAAAGTTTCTGGCTGTTTAGCCACAAAGTTATTACTTTAAAATTTCTTTATTATAAATCAGACTTTTTTTGATGAATTAATAAATGTTTATCGCCTGCTGCCTGCAAGGTACAGAGATATCTGCAGTAGACACGTCATGAAAAGAACATTATTCTACCATGATTATGATTTTCCATTGTGTTTTTGCTTTATATAATTTTAAAACTAAATATTATCAGATGCCTAATTTCTATCTTATTTGTATTTTGTCACTATAAATATCCAATTTTACTTGAATTTTATTTTATTTACTATTAATTTTGCTTCATCTGTGTTCTTTTTGTTAGCATTTGCCAACTGTATCTTTCAATATTCCATTTTTAAAGAGTGTGTCTTTTGTAAATACCACACAGCCGAATCTTTTCTTAAACCCAAATCAGAAAATCTCTGTCTTTAATCAGGAAATTTAACCCCATCTCATTTATTATGATGTTGATATGTTTAGACTAATTATTGCTTTTTTGTTGTCTTCCTGCATTTTTTATTGATGTGATCAAGTTTTATTTATTTTTCACTAATAGTTTTGAAGTTGACATCTTATTTATATTCTAGCGTTTACTTTAAAATTTTAAACTCATGTTTTTAATATTTTTTATAGGTAGATTTAACCAGTACACAACATAAATCTTAACACACTTCACTTCCTCCTTCCTTAAGGTTATTTTGGTTATTCTTGGACCTTTCTAATTCTATAAACATTTTTGAATTAATTAATCAATTTGCACACACATGCACACACTCATGCTAGGATGTTGATTGGGATTTAATTTAATCTATAGATTAGTGTGGGAAGAGTTGACATTATTAAAATGTTGAGTCTTCCAATTCCTAACCATGGTATATCCTAATTATTTGGGTCTTTAAAAATTTCTCTCAATAAAATTTGTAGTTTCCAGTATAGCACTCTTTCTAATTTTTATTTATTTATTTATTTTAGTTTTTTTTTTGGTCAGGAAGATTGTCCCTGAGCTAACATCTGTGCCAGTCTTCCTCTATTTTTTATGTGGGATGTTGCCACAGCATGGCTTGATAAGTGGTGTGTAGGTCTACACACGGGATCTGGACCTGTGAACACTGGGCTGCCAAAATGGAGCATGTGAACCTAACCACTATGCCACTGGGCTGGCCCCTTTCTTATTTTTATTGTGTTTATTCCTACGTATTTGATGTTTGATGGAACATCTAGAAGGACTCCTTTTTCAGAGTTCATGTTTTCCAATATTGCATCTGCCCTTTTATGTCTATTCTCTTTTTCTGAAATTCCAATTAGATATATGTTGGAACTCATTCCACGCCTCTTAACCTCTCTTTCATATTTTCCATCATCTTTGCCTCTCTGGGTTATATTATGGATAATTTCTTATGATCTATCTTCCAGTCTGCTAGTTATCTTTAGCTATGTAAAATTTTCTGTTTGCACCTGTTATGAGTTTTTTTTTAGTTATTTTATTTTATTACTAGAAGTTTTGTTTTTCAATTCTGATAGTCCTTATACTTTATCATTCAATAAAGATATCATTAGGCTTATCTTTTACTTTTTAAAACATGCTAAACACGGTTGCTTCCTAATTTGTGTTTCTACTGTGCATTGTCTATTGTTTCTCTCTTATCATGACTTCTTGTCTTTGTTTTGTTATGTGGTTAATTATTTTTGACTATGAACTTGTCATTTTCCTTAGACTATATGTTTTTTTGTAGAAATTCTTTGAGGCCTGGATGAAGGTGAGTTTCTCCAAAGAGGATTTGCTTTTTTGGGAACCTAGGAATATTAGCATCCCAAAACTTCTTCAAACTAATTCACAGCTGAAGGTTTCTGGATAACCTGAATGATATGAATTTGTGTTACAAATTCAAAGGAGGACATACTTATGGTTATCATTTGTCAGGTGTGGAAGCTGCCCGGAATCAAGTCAACTTTCCTTGCACTTCTCAGAAGTTGAAAGGAGGTTGATAGACTTACTCTGTTTTGCCTTGACACTGATGGCATACAAATTTGGGGTATTTTATCTTCCAGCATTATGAATGAATTAGTTAGATTTTGCTATGGTAACAAATACCCCCCAAACCTTATAGCTTATAACAGTAAGCATTTATTTTTTGCTCATGGATCTGCAGGTCAGCTACAGCAGGGCTTGGCTGGACATAATCAAAGCAGATCACTTGGCCAGGCCCCAAATCAGTGGTGCAGAGTTGTTTGCCCCACTTCATTTACTAGACGGGCTTCCAAAGTTACTTGGCAAAGGGTATAGATGTATAATCCTATTACAAGGAGGAAGTTAAGAGTTGTGAATAGCAATCTAGTCTACCACAATATGACTGCCTGTTTGTGAGATTCCTGGGCTTTGTTTTCAGTCTCCCGTGCCCCACAAAGCTATGAAAACTGAAGATCTGGTTTGTTAGGATCAGCAGATGTTCTCAGGCAAAAGCAGTCTCAATGCTTTAGTTGCCTCTTGAGTTTGTCTTGTTGCCTAGACCTACTGCTACCAACTCATCCACCTCAAAAGAAAAAGTTGGGTTTCTTTCGCTGTTAAAAGTTCTAGCCAAAGTCCCAAATTTGGCATTGATTGGCCTCAGACAGTTCCTATGACCGTCTTTGAATACTGTGGCCAGGAGTAATATGCTGATCGGTTAGGTCTGGGTGACAGGTCCACTGCGGACTCAGGGGTAGGATCGGTCCCATGCAGGTGATGTGACTGAGGGTAGGAAAAATGTGGTTCCCAAAGGAAAATTAGGAGGAAATGGATGCTGGGCAAGCAAAGACAACAGATGTCTACGTTCTGTGCTTATTCCTAAAATCAAGGATTTCAACATGTGGAGAATGAAGAAGAGGACATTCCGGATGGCATGACGGCATGAAGCTGTACAATGGTGGGATTGTTTGGGGAAATAGTGGTGTCTTTTGACAAAGTGCAGAGTATGTGATGGGCACTGGAGTAGAATAAAAGCTGGTGTCTTTTGGCCAGACAGCTGGTGGCCACATGCTCCCCTAAGACACATGGATCTTATTTGGCAGCTATTGGGTCCCTAATTCAAATATTTCCTATAAATTTTTATCCCTCCAGAATTATCAGGCAGAAGGGAAAGACAAATGATGAGGACAGGAAATGCAAGGAAAGGAAACGAAGCAAAAAGCTGACTAATGTGGGTCAGGATAAAAATAATGTAACCAAAGGAGTGGACAACAAGCAGAAGCAGAAACTGGGGGCTGTCAGAGGGCAGAGGAGGAAAACACTCTGGTTCCAGAGGGTGAGGCCCAGGAGTGGATGCCTGCTGGATGCTTCTGACCCTCATCGAAGGAGACAGTGCCTGCCAGAAGGCACCAGTATGGAGACAGAGACTGTCAACCACAGTGAGTCTGCCATTTTTCTGCACTCCTCTCCCTTTATCTGATTTATTTCTAGACTCATTTTTTCTCTAGTCTCCCTGTTTCCCTTACAGATTTAGACAGAATTATTCATTCCAAGGCTTTCATCCTGTTTTTTTTTCCAGCCCAATCACTTCCTTTTCATCCACTCAACGGATTTATCTCAGCAAGTCATTTTTTAGTTTGTGGGTCTTGAGTTGCTCATTTGTAAAATAGTATTGCGTTGTCTCTTACATTCCTTTCCAATTCTAATATTCTCTATATCCTAGAAAGCTCCATCCATCTCTCCCATCCCCTACAACCATCTTCCATGACCTCAACCATCCCCTTTCTGGTCACCTCCTTTGTCTTGTGAAAGCCTACATATTTTTATACCTTTAGGTGTATATCTATGTCTGGTACATGCAGCTGCATACAGTTAGAATACATTGGGATGTTTTCCTAACTTATTTTAACTTTGGACTGTATGCTCCTTCATCCATATGGGCTAACTTCTCACAATGCCATGAAAAGCATGCTTATTTGATTTTTAAGGGTAGATAATGTGTTATTTGAGCAGGGGGAACCTAGATTAGAAATCAGAGCAGCTAGGTGAGACATTTTCTAGTTCCGTGACTTTTAACGTCTTTAGGTGGGATTAATATTTGATTTGTCTGCCTCACAGGGATGCTGTGAGAATCGAATAAGACAGTATCGACATACCGTTTCAAATGGGAAGTTCTGTATAAACATGGGGCATGGTAATGAGCTTAATAGATTCATAATGAGCACCATGTGCAAGTGTCAAGCGCAGCTGGGGAGCAAGGTGCAGTCAGAGTGCACAGAATTGTTCTAAGAGATAGATAGAACATCTAAAATCTGACCACTTCTCTCCACCCTTATGACCCTCGCTCTGGTCAGCACGCCACCAACTCTGTCCCGGACAACCGTAATAGCCTCCTACCTTGGGTGTGTGTCTCTCTCCACTCTCGCCCTCTTATACCACTTCACAAAGCATCCAGAGTGAGCTTTTAAACGTCCAAATTGGCTCACGCTTTCCTTCCACTAGACCTTCCACTGGGAGGGCAACATGTGGACACCCCTGTCTTGCACCACGTCTCCCCTCTTTAAGCTCTGGCCTCACTGGCCTGTGCTGCCTTGCCTGGAACTCTCCTTCCCTTCACAGCGCTGGCTTTTTCTTGTCATTCAGGGAGGTCTCAGATATCACCTCCTCCAAGAAGTCCTCCCTGGGCACCTTTTCTGCAGCAGCATCCCCAGTGTTTCTTCTCCTAATAGAACTCTTTGCTACCTGAACTTATCTTCCTCATTTCTTCACCCATTTCTGTGAGTAACTTCTATGATGGAGAGGCCTCTGAGTCTCCAGTGCACAGTAGGAGCTCTGAAAATAGCACTGAGTAGATGCTCAGAAGATACTTGTTGAATGAATGAACGCGCTAACCCAGCCAAACAAGTTTCTCATTTGGCTATAGTGGCTCTTGGTTTTACAATATCACATTTTGAAATTATTCAAAAGAGCACCAGGCTGGTCTTAAATTCTGAGATTTCATCCCACATTGAAACAGCAACAATGCTATTTCTTAAATATTTCTTTCTTTTTTTGCTGAGGAAGATTCATCCTGAGCTAACATCTGTTGCCAGTCTTCCTCTTTTTTTTTTTTTTTTTTTGCTTTGTGAGCCACTGCCACAGCATGGCCACTGACAGCTGAGTGGTGAGGTCTGTGGCCAGGAACTGAACCCGGGCTGCTGAAGCTGAGTGTGCAGAACTTAACCACTAGACCACCAGGGCTGGCCCGTAAATGTTTCTTAAATGTCACAGTTCTATCTTTTTGGCTGAAGCATGCTACGGCAGCAAGAAGAAATGAGTACTTAGCAAATATTTAGTGTGTGGCCACTCTGAGAAGCCCAAAGCTCTGGAGCATCTTCATGATTTATATTCAGATGAGGCAAATGTAAATATATCACTAAAAAAGGAAGGATCTCAAGTGAAGGGTGAGCTTACCTATTCATTTTTCTCCAAAATGGTTATTGTTGAGTCAGAGGCAAGAGACATCATGAACCCTGGGTCAAAAGATTCCTAATAGGCTTATATCTCCTCCCCCTCCTCCACCAAGAAATCGTGCTGCTTCTCATGCTATTCTAAATATTCCCTAAATTCAAAACACACTTGCAGCATCTGAGAAGGATTCCATTCCTTTAGTAGTTGTCCAGTGGAACTGCGTCTCATGTGGGGATTATGTTTGAAAGTCAGAGTCAAAATTGCCCTTGGAGTTACTCTATGTCACACACGATGAGCAGGTACCCAATTTTGTGTGACCATAGCATCCTGCAAATGCTTTTATTAGTTCCTCCCTTCTGTAGTCAGGGCTTCTCAACAGTCCTAAGTTAATTCCATTTCTCCTTTAAGGATGTTTTCATAGCCATCAGTACTTAAATATTTGGCCACCTAAACAATGCCTTCTAGTTCTTTCTCAATGTTGGAAAATCCTTAAAATAACCCACTCAGTGTGTCTACAGGCTTTATCAGCAGGCATCGGCTGCTTCATCCTTTTATTATTATTTGCCAATCTACCATAATTGATTTCTCATAAATTATATGTACATAAATTAAATTCATGGGTGATGCAGCTCCACTGGAAGAAAGGTAAAAATGACTTGTTAGTGTAATTCAAGATTCCTGAGGCTCTACTAGGCTGGGGGACAAATGCAACATCAACGAAAATCATCCAAATTCTAACGGCTCTCACGTTACTGCAGATTTTTATCTCATGGACTTTTCAAATATTTCCAGGAGTTTGTGGGGAGGGGCCTCCTAGGTGGTCATGAGCGGTCTGTTCCTGTGGGTGACTGCCACCGCCACACACGTCCTCCGGCGTGGCAGCTCCTCACCCCCTAGCTGACTACTTCGCCTGCGTCCCTCCCATCCGTTCTCCAGAGCTGGCCTCTCCGCTATGGGAGTACCAGTAATCGTCGGAATAGTAACCTTGCTTCTATATTGACTTCTGGTTAGCCAAAACTTTCACATTTGATTATGTCAGGTGGCAATGAATGCTATGAAGGATAATTAAGCAGCATGGGGGGGAGTATAAAAATAAAGGTAAGGACAATCTTGTTAGACCATCAAAGGGGCCAATTGTTAACATGGGAAAAGTACAATAAATACAATAAATGATTTCTCCTGTATTTCCAGACTTTCTGGACACTCTGTAACACTCTGTAGTGTATTAACAATTGGACTCATGACTTTAAACTTAGGCGTACTTTACTTGGAAAGGTGTGTGGAGATTGAAGAAAAATGTATTGCTTATTTTGTCTTAAAAAAGCAGCATACCATTTAAAAATAAGTTTACCTTACATTTCCCAATGTTTTGAACATGCTTATGAGTGCTCATGTGCAAGGAACGCCTTCCCCAGGGGGCATCTACTCTCACACTCCTCCAGGCTCATAGTCCCTCTTTCAGAGAGGACAGAGGGAGGAGTTAGTGTCTGTCTTTCTTTTTTTATCATCATCTTCCAGTGGAGAGGTGGTACAGGTCTGACTCAGGGGCCAGGAATGGCCTCACCATTACTTGGAGGTAAGAGGGTCCCCTGACGAAGGTAGTGTTAGTGGCTCCACCACTAAGGGGCGCTAAGGGGCCCCTGGGCAAAGTCTCATGTTTCTTCCCGAAGCAGATGGATCTGTTTCCTCTCCCAACACATCTGCTTTGTGGGATCGCCCCCTGTTCCAGGTCCTGCCCTCCCAATGCCACACCCTGAAGGAGTTCTTTGCCACCAGCTCAGGGAGGGTGTGCTTTGGCTGAGGGAGAGAGGAGGGAAGACAGGTTTGCCACAATCTGGACAGGTCTTGCCCTTGGGATCCTGAGAGTAAAGGAGTCCCCAGAACTGACAGGAGCCATGTCCCCAGGACACTGTCCTGCTTCCTTAGAAAACAAGTTCTTTCAGGTCTTTTCTTTTCCTTGTTTAGACTGAAGGTACTTCCTGGACCCAAAGGGAAGGTAAGTGGAAGCACTCTGAACCAGCAACCATTTCGGCATCCAGGACTCATGAGACAACAAATAGGTGCTTTCACTCAAAGATACGGGATGGGGGATGAGAGAGGAACTGGGTTTCATCTCCCTTTCTCTCTCACCTGTCTAATCTATTTATCACCTGTCTATCTGTCATCGAATCTATGATCCATCCATCCATCGTCCATCCATTGGGGAGCGGGTGGGTGGGGGGAAGATGGAGATAGCAGAGTGTTTTGTTTAAACACAAATGCTGTAGAAAATTCTTTCGGGTAAGAGTAACTCAATCTTGGAGTTACTGTTAGCTTTAAGATGTGAGAGTGTAGTGTTGTGTTATCATTTTTAAGTTCTTGAGCTTTCAGTTCAGTTCTAAAGAAGCTTTTCATTTCCTCACTAGGTTTTTGCCTTACGTGAAATACTTACAACAAGACCATGGTGGGGGCTCCCATAACAGCCCCACCGTCCTTCGAGTCAGAACTCCGCAGGCGCCCACATTGAAACACGCACTCATTTACTTCAACAAAGATAAATGACGTAAATGTACATTTCCTAAAAAACCCCTGCCGAGTCCAGGGTTTGCACTCACTGAAGAACTTACTTAAAGCTTTTCATAATGGATTGACTAAGCCTTTCTCAGGATGTAAGAACTGTTTTGAACTAGTTACTTAAGCAAGTTTCATATGACGTGAGAATTATTTATCTGTCATCTACCCATTCACCCATCTCCTTTGTTTATAATGATCTCCGCATATGAGTCTTAAAAAATACAGTAAGTTGGATATATCACCCGTCTATAACAGAGCAAGTTATTTTCCTTGACTGTTCATGTCCTCATTCCCTGGACCTGCCTCCACCACACATGAATACAGTCTGAAAGTGGAAAATGCAATAATTAACCAGTTCCTTATTTTACATGGAACCCAGGAATTGGTTGTTTCCATATGTGGTGTCCCATGAAGTATATTTGGTCAATCTTCAAGGCTTCATCCCAAACACCACCACCTCTGTGTTGCCCTCCCCAGACCCTGACACAGACTCAGGCCGTCATCCCGCTGTGGGGGAGCTGTCCTCCCATTACAGCAGATGTCGCATGGCATGGTTTGGCTTTACCTGTCTGTGCTCTTAGGAGGTGTGATCTTCTTCAAACCAAGTGGCAATAATGACGGATGTTGGTGAAGGTAAGGGAGAATACACAGAGGCATAGCCCTGTGTAGATGGGGAAACTGAGGCCTAGATGACGAAAGGACTTGAGTCAGGGAACAAGAATGACGTGCTCTCCTCTAGTCCCCTCTGGCAATAACTGAATCACCCCAACTTCAGGGTTTTGGACATCTAGTTCAGAAGCCTCTACATACATATGTGTGAAAATCTTTCCAGAAGTATAGGGTTATTTATTAACATAAGATACAAACACATTGTACTAAAATAATCTCTGAGTTGTATTTGTAGTACAAAACAGTTGTCCAACCAAAGGTGTGACACAAAACTCCAGTCACGGAAAGCTGGGCTCAAAAGGATCAGTTTTAGAGCTGAGCTTGAGCTCCTTCTACATGGCTGTTTGGGAGACTCTGGTCTCTGATTTTCCAAGGGCGATCAGAGACAGGGATGCCAGGAAGGGGCACTGTGAGTGAGCATGCAGCGTATGTCCTCTTCCTCAACTTGGTCAGACTCGGAAGTGGGGAGTGTTAGCATTGTGTCTTTTCTCATTCCAGAATCAGAAGGCTGAGCCCATTAATGGTTCCTCACCAGACCTTCTTTGGTCCACTCGCTGCCTTCACTCTTCGCTCATCCTTGGAGGGTACCAGAGGCCATATTGGGTCTTACTTTTTGCGATGCCCCATAGGAGAAAGGTAAAGAGGCTTAGCAGAGGGAAGGGGCATATAAGATTTTCTCATTCAGTACAGAGAATATTGGAAGAAAGTGCTAATTAAGTACTGCAGTAATCCTTATTGCTTCCATGTTCTACTTCTTGTAATTTTTCTTTTTTATAATCTCCTCTAATCCTTAGTCAATAGCCTCCTTATCAGTCAACAAACTCAAATTTCAGACCTGCTTTGGTTTGCATATGAGTTACTCCTTAGAGGAGCTTTAGATATGTGTTAGGAAGACTACTTGGGCAAATAAGGGCTAAATAATGTTTTAATATGACTTTTCTCTAACTCATCTTCAAAAACATGCTGAGATGGACTGGATAGCAAATAACAACGTAGATGTCAAAATAACTTTCTAAAAATTGAACTAATAAAAGAACTAGAAGAAAATATTGTGACTAGTATCTGGGGAAGTCTAATAGAATAAGCAAAGAAAGAACTATAATAGGAGAGGACAAATATTTGATTGTATACAAATTTTAAAATTTCTCCACATCAGAAGCAATCTAAGAAACATATTTAGGAAATATCTGTATATCTATCTCTAAAGAAATATATAGCTACAGATTTAGATGCATCTATAGAGCTAGAGACAGGTAGATATAGCTAATAAATACTTCACATATGAAGCACAGTTTTATAAATAATAGGCAGATAGTAAAATAGGTAAGTGCATGAACAAAAAATTCATAAAATAAAGAGAATTGACCAGTAAACACACAGATATTTAAAGCAAGTGATATATTTCAGACCGGAAGAAATGAAAAGCAATTGAATTACCTTGGGTAAAGTTAGGAAAGGGCACAGGATGACCAGAATTTTCATATGTTTACTGGCGGGAGTGAAAATTGATGAAACTTTCTATTGAATTGTTTTCTTTGAAAAAGAGCTTCAGGGGCTGGCCCCGTGGCCGAGTGGTTAAGTTCGTGCGCTCCGCTGCAGGCGGCCCAGTGTTTCGTTGGTTCGAATCCTGGGCGCGGCCATGGCACTGCTCATTAAACCACGCTGAGGCAGCGTCCCACATGCCACAACTAGAAGGACCCACAACGAAGAATATACAACTACGTACTGGGGGGCTTTGGGGAGAAAAAGGAAAAAAATAAAATCTTTAAAAAAAAAAAAAAAGTTTCAAAATGTTAATGGCCCAGCACTTACACTTCTAGGAATTTATCTAGATCAGACACAGGCTAATTACTGGGAAAATGTTTATGATATACTTTCAGGTGAATAAGGAGGTTTACAAAATTGTAAACTATTTTGTAAACAAAATGTGATTTCGTTTACTATTTTGTAACTATTTCGTAAACAAAATATGATTTCTGTTATTATTTAAATGTAAATACTTTAAAAAGACCAGATTGGAAAGATTTACTCAAAAATGTTAACAATGGTTAGAGCTGGGTAAGTAAGAAGGGGGAGATTTTAAGTTTTTTCTTCATGCTTTCCAACTTTTCTATATTTTTCTATATTGAGCCATCTATTACTTACATAATAAAAAAGTTCATATTTTTAAAATAAGTTGTTGCTGCAAATAGCAGAGACACTAACATTTAGCAAACCAACCCTACTCCATCCCTGGGATGGTGCAACAATTCTGATTTCAATTGTAGTTCTTTTTCCTTCAGTCTAGACCAGGGCCGTCTATTAGAAGTTTCTGCAAAGACAGAAATGTTATATATCTGTGCTATTCAATGTGAAATCTACTAGCCACATGTGGTGATGGAGCACTTGAGATGTGGCTGGTGTGACTTTGAAATTTTATTTAACTTTAATTTTAAAAGCTACATGTGGCTGGTGGTCTATACCCTGGTTATGGTGTATGTGTGTCCCAACAGTGTCTCAAGGATAAGCCTTTGTCAATGGCATTCCTGTCCACTCTCTCTCGGGGTCTCATCCACTTCACTTTCAATAGGGGATTCCTGTAGCCACAGCTCAGGTCGAGATTCCTCTCCTGAGCACTGCAATCTCATTTCCAACTTCCTGCCGGACATTTTCACTTGGCTGTCCTGTCATCCTCTCAGATGCAACTTGTTAACTCACAGGTCTTCATCTTCCCCTTGGAAAAATACCTCCTGCTCTGTAGATGGTAAATTCAATCTCTTAGTCCCCCAGGTTATAAACCTTGGAGCCGTCTTTCGCACCGAGTTTCCAACCTCAAAGATTTTCCTTTCAGTATCTCACATATACGTCACTCCCTTCATTTCCACTTTCAAGGCTTTAACTCCTTATGCACAGAAAACTCAGCTCTGAATCAATTTCTGCATCTTTATGTGCACTTCCAGGAGCTCCACCCTGAATCCACAATATATGCTTCCTAACAGGTCGTTCGTTCACTTTCATTCCACAACCACTGTAGAACACTTAGTGTGTTGAGGACGCTGTGCTAGGTGCTGTGAGGGGCACAGGGCATGGATAGGATATACTTCCTGTGCACAACACACTTGCAGTCTAGTCTGTGATTTGCAACTTGACCAAAATAAAGATGTCCAGTACCATAGCACGGACCTGCAGAAGGGCTGTGGAAGTTCTAAGAAGGAAGGAATTACAATATTGACGAAAATCAATGAAAACACAGGTTTAAAGTTTGATAAAATGGGATGCCATAGGAGGGAAGTGGTAGGACTGTTGAAAAGGTTTCAAGGAAATACAAGAAAAGCAGAGGTGGAGCCAATCAACTGAGAAGTAGGTCCAAGGTCCCCATGATGCTGAAGAGCAGGTTCAGAGGAGGGAGGCAGAGGGGGAGTGGTGGAGAGTGAGTAACCACAGTGGAGTTCACCATCTGAACATTTACTTTCTGGGAAATCAACTCTGCATCCTGAGGGAAGGAGACAAAACCAACACATAAAAAACAAACTAAAATATGTTTTTCCTACAGCATGGCTTCTGAACACAAGCCAAGTATCTCATATGTTTCCCAGCTGAAAAACAACCATTTAGTCCAATGTCAGGAAAAGCTGGCTGTTTCGGCTACGTTGGACTTTACTGAAAGAAGGCATAGTCTAAAGATGATCAACATTCTTTTTTTATGGGTGACTTGCAGGATTTTTCAAGGGAAAATTTAACAATTTTCAATGTTTGGAATTTGAACTGGCTTTAGATGTAACTTCCATCTAAGATGTGATTCCCTGATTACCTAGTGATCAAGGGGAGAGAAATTCAGAGCTTGAGATCTTAGAGTCATCTTCAGTAGAGAATAAGGTGAAGTTGTTAATATATCCCAAAATAACAGTAGAGATTTCATATTTAGAGTGCCTACTACGTACCGATCAGGATGTTAGTTGCTAAGATTTCAGAGATGAATGAACCTATGGATAAAGAGTTTTACAGGCGATAAACAGAGGAAGCACTTCTGACTGGAGGGTGGGGATGTATGGGGACAGCATAAACCATCGCAGGAAACTGGGAATGTTTTAGGGTGACGCTTGCCTAGTTGGAGCAGTTGGTTTGTGCAGGATGTTAATTAAATACAAATCTAAAGAGAGGTCTGTGGGTGCCAGGATGGGTAGTAAGGAGATATTGAATACTTTAGACCAAGGAAACAACACAATAGAAGCTTTATTTGAAGAATATTCTTGTCTTATAACGATTATGCTTTTCTATTTTAGAAAACCAAGACCTATGAATCACATCCAAAACTAAGTGAAAGATTTGAACCAGGTAGGGAGTATTGCTACTGCAAGCATTTGCTGAAAGGACAGAGAATCTGAAAACTCGAAAGCTCTGGGTGAAGAGTTGGACTGGAGCGAGGAGTGTGGTCGCCGGCACAATGAAGTATTTTGAGTTTGATGTTTTCTGACCCGCTGAAGCTAAACTATAGCCCATTTCATTTTCAAACAGCCTCCCGGGAGCCCTGGGATGACCTCAGTCAGGATGTTCTCAAACATAATCTAGCCTGCGCAGTAACCTGACAAGAATTGGTTTATTTAAGGAACGCGGTGGGTCTTTTAGCCTCTAAAGGAACCCATAGGTCATTTGTAAAGGAACCAGCATGACCTGTTGGAACTTCTCTTGGCACTGATGCTCAGCCGTTTCAGGTTAGAACTTTGTTGCTTTGAGCTGGAAGCTCCACTGAAACTTGTGTAATGGAGACCACATAAAATGTAGTTTCCATTAAGATATTAGGATGAGCAGACAAGGACTTTAAAACAGCTCTAATTAATTCAAGAAAGTAGAGGGAAGTGTGGAGAATTTCACCAGAGAACTGGGATCTTTTAAAAAATAGTCAAATGGGGATTCTAAAAATGAAACAAAAATGCAGTATGAGAAATTAAGAACTCAGTAGATGGATTTAACAGCAGAATGGATGCAGCAGAAGACAAGATGAGTAAATGCAACTAGGGGTCAATTGAAAATATTCCTAGAGCAAAATAAACAAACAGCCAAATATCACTTAATGGAATACCTTGCAGCAAGACCAAAAATACAAACTACTGATATACGCAATAAACGGAATGACTCAAGAAGAATTGCGTAAACAAATGAAGCAAAACACACAAAAAATGTATACTCTGTGATTCTATTTCTATGAAATTCAAGAACAGGTATAACTTATCTATGAGTGACAGACGTCAAAATGGCGGCTACTTCTGAGGGGTGGTATTGGACAGGTGTGAGGCAACATTCTGGGGCGATCGAAATGTTCTGTATCTTGGTCACCTGATCTGCGTGGTGATTACACTGGTGTTCCATTTGTAAAATTTCATTGAGCTGTACACTTAAGGTTTGTGTACTTTACTGTGTATAAGAAATAGCTCAATTTAAAAAATACCAGAGAAGATATTTCTTCCCCATGTGTTTCCTCTTGTTTACTCTTTCTCATCTTTTCACGCTGGAAGGAAGGCCCCTTGGTGTCCTCAGCTATTTTTACGGATGCTGGAAAGTCTGTCAAGGAGGAAGGGGCCTGAAGGCCTTCAGGAAGCTGAAGACTGCATACCATGAGTCACTGCGCTTGGAGGTGAGGAAAGTCAAGTCTCCTTTGTTGAGTATCGACCCTGGGGTCCGGAGGAAGCCAGTCGAGACCTTGGCTTCCTGGTGAGTAAACACAGCTTTTTAGAAATACTAAAATGGCAGAAGGCGGAGCTTCAGGGACCCTGGAAAACTTTGAAAAAAGCAGTCTAAACATTCTTAAGTCATTAAAAAAAATAGAGAGAATGCATACAATGTCAGCGTCTTTTGGGTCCTGCTATATACAGTGGAGGAGTTGGAAAGGAATAATTGTGGCCTAAGTGGAAAATAACTCTGATATTCTCAGGAAAGGAGTCAGGAAGGGTTTAGCACTTAACCGAAGAGCAGCGGTATGAATTTAGGCTGAGAAGGAGGAGACCCCGGGGACTTCAGCACAGGCCACCTCTGCTCACTCCGTCCAGCCAAGTTCGGCTGTCCAGTCCTCTGAGGCTTCGTCTGCCCCTTCAGCGTTTTCCTCCAAGGACAAATCAAACCACCGGAACAGTCCATGCACAGTTGGGACGAGCCACATGGTTTTGCCTTATTGGCTCTCAGTTTGGACTTCTGGGAACACGTCGAGTCTCTGAGTCGGGAGTCCAGGTAAGCAGGAGGGACTTGGTAGAAGTGGTGAGTGAAGAACTGACTTGGAAGGAAGGAAGGGTGAGATTTTATGGCTGAGCTGAAAGGAAGTTATAGAGCCCCTAGGGAGCCAAGGCCCTTTGAGTGACGGGAGACTAGTCCAAATTTTCAGCCAGATCAAATTTTTGAATAGCTTTTTTGTTTTTTTTTTAAAGCATTTGAAGCCTTCTCATGTGCACAAGAACGCTTAGCTGGCCTGGCATTTTCAAAGGGTTTACATTGTGGACAGAGCAAAGGTGGAAGATATTTATGCATACCCCTGGTTATTTATTGTGTAAAGCTTTGAAATGCATGAGTGTCTAAATGAGCACATCCTTATTGAATACACATGGATGAGGTGGACCTGGGCTCCCTTCTGTTGGATGGATCCCTAGGAACGACAATACTGCTCTCGCTCCCTGACAGCTAGGCAGTGCCAACTTAGAACATGGAAACAGAATGGGTCTGAGGCTCTTCCCCTCCTCCAAGGCCCCTGTCCCATTGCCCACAGAATCAGGATAATCCGGGACTAAGTTCTTCTCACCAAGAAACCTCAGGTTTAAGTAATTCTTTAGATTGTGAGAAGGTATCTTCTCATTCTGAATTACTCATGACTGATCAAAAGAAAGAAATGTTCTAACAGAGTCCACTTTCTTGTTTTCTAGTGAGGAGGCATGTGGAACAGAAGATAAAAAAGTGAGTCAACATATTTTCTTTGTTTAAACATTGAATACTCAGTTCAATTAGGATGGAATTAGATTACAATGGGAGTCTGGGTGGGCCTTTATTTGGGTAGGGTTGCAAGGTTGGGCCTGAAATAGAGATAGATTGACTCATCTCCATCCATCCATCCATCCATCCATCCATCCATCCATCCACCCATCCCTCTACCCAATTAACATTTATTGACTATATACTATGTGTCAGACACTGTTCTAGGCTTTTAGGGTGCTCTGCTGATGAGGGCAGACAAAGTCTTTGCTCTCACGAAGCTATATTGTAGTCAGGGAGACACACAAAAAATGCCGAGTAAATGTTTCCTTATAGTGATACATGCTATGAAGAAAATAAAATGGGGTGATATCCCAAACAACCAGAAGATGGTTGACAACTACTGTGGGTTCCAGTTCAAATCCCTTTGACTATAGACATTCCTTACTCCTAGTTAAACTTTTTTCTTCTAAATTCTTCTACAGTGAGTATTTGGGTCCTCTTTCTGAGATTTTTTTGTCTGGTTGGGTAAATTGCCGTTGTGGGACAGGATTTATTGTGCTTATTCAATAACCCATATGTTTGTATGCAAAATCTGCCTGGAAAAGGACACAGGAAGAAACCCATCAAGATAGAGAGAGGCTTGTGGAATTCTGGAACAGGAGACAAGAGATGGAGTTTACTTTATAGCTCTTTAAGTCTGTAGGGATCATACGTAAATCAGTGATGACGTATTAAGCTCCTCTCAACCTCAGTAGGAGGGAGCCAGTCCCTCTGACTCACTGGCATGTCATTGCTCCACATAGATGGCTCATTGATGGAAGGAGAGGTGTGTGCTCACACACAACATGGTGAGGTTTGGACCCAGGACCCTAGTGGGTGCCAGGAGGGCAAGGTGAGAAGACTGTGAGCCACAAACACAAAGTTTGCCCCATCCTTGCCCTCTACTTCTCTGCTCTGGTCATCTCCCCTCTTCCGTCATCTTCCTTTCACCCTTCAAACCATTGCCATCAGCCATCCACACCCAAGGTTGTGAAACTGCTCTTGCTAAATCATCAATGACTTCCTCAGTGGCTTATCCGATGGCTTCCTATAAACAACAAACATAATGCTTTCCTTTCCATCCCAATCCCATTCCACCTCTCCACATCACTTAGCACTGTGGGTCATTATTACCTTCTGGAAAGTTCTTTTTCTTTGGACTTTTGTGACACCACTCTTTCTTAGTTCCTTTCAAATTCTGGGGGAAAACCAGATTGGCAATAGAGGAGGAAGAGCTGGGAAAAGCTTCAAGGAGCAGGCAGCTGTCCAGGTGGGTTTTAGGGATGAGGGGATGAGTTCACCTTGCAGGAAAGAAGGTATGGCCATGCCTTCATCCCAGCCCCGAGTGTATTCTCTAAAAGATGTGGATAACTGAGATCTCATGTTCTCTTTTTCTAGAAAAGAGGTTCTAGGGACAGCTCATGTCAGGAGGGTGAGTGAGATGGCTTTGAGCCCTTTAAAGCCAGTTCTACTGACCTTCAGGTACAATTGTTGTTCTCAACCTGGGGTGGTGGTGGCATCTTGGTCCCCTGGGGAGATTTGGCAATTTCTAGAGACGTTTTTGTTTGTCGACTTGGAGATGGGGGATGGTGCTACTGGCATTGAGCGAGTAGAGGCCAAGGATGCTGCTGATCATCCTACGATGCATGGGGACAGCCCCCACAGCAAAGAATGATCCGATCCCAACTGCCAATAGTGCCAAGACTGAGAAGCCCTGGTGTATACTCTTCTTAAGGTATTTGTTAATCTATCAGATTTTTTTTAAGACTGCAGGTAGAAATAGTATTTTCATTTCTAAAAGCCCTATTTCAAAGTGGGTGAATAGTGCACCTTTTCAAGGTTTGTGAACAACTTAAAAAAAAAAAGAGCTTATTCTCAATAGGCAAAAAATCACCTACAAACAGCACCATAAATTTGCTTCTGATCCTTCATGCATAGGTTTTTATCTAGTTGTGATCCACATATTATTTTCTGCTGTAAACCCAAGGAATTGATGAAATCTAAGGGTTAGTGTGTGTGTGTGCGTGTGCTTGCACACACATTTGTCTTGCTTGCTGGGGGGCAGCAAATGTGTCTTTAAAAGCAAATGCACATCTTTTGTGGCTCAGTTTTACTCCATTTTGGATCAAGTTCAATGTCCCAGGGCAGTAGAAGAGTGATTGCAGCTCTGATACAAGGCCCCAACCAGGAACTCGTTTAAATTGAAGCACACTCATGAAAATAATTCTTGATGCTCTTATTTCATTAAAAAGTCCCTTCCCCTGCCCAAAAGCAGTGTATGTGCATTTTAGATAATTATAAAATATAGATAAGCAAAAATGTGAAAAAAAATTTCCACCACCCAAAAATTGCCATTAATGCCAAAATCCTGTCCTTCCCTTTATATATCCAAAGTGAGATCATCTCCTACATGTTTTGGGCCCTGCTTTTTTGTGGTTAATGATCTCTACCTTCATATGTCAATACCTTTCCATCTCCTCTAATATTCAGTCTCTATTCAGATTTCCCCATGGGGCCCCCGGTACAGAAAAGCTGTATAAACCAAGATCCAATCACAGTGAATACTTTGTGTCTAGTAGTAAGGTCCTATAAGGTTCCTCTAATCGAGCCCAGCCCCTTTTTCTCACCACATGGGCTTGCTGAAGACACTAGGCCAGTTAGACACAAAATGTCCCAAATTCGGGATGGTGCTTCTTGAAGGTGTCGCTTATCTTGTTCCTTTATCCCTTGTACTTCCTGTCCCTGGAAATTAGATCTAAACGTTTGACGTCTTCTGGTTAAGCATTTCTGGTTAGTATGCCTCATGGGTGATGCTGGGTATTCTTTATGGCATCTGTCATAAGATAAGTGATATTTGGTTGACCTGCCTAATGATGGGCTGACATTGACCACTCAGTTAGGGTGATGACTGTCTGATGGCTCCATGTACATGCCACGTCGTCCCCTGCTACTAGGAAGTAATCTGTGGATTGCTATTTTGGCAATATGAATTTCCAATCCCCATAAAGCATTTACCTAAAGTCTTTTTTGGATTTTCATCTATAAATAGCTTTACTGAAATATAATTGTCATACAATAAATTTCACATATTTAAAATGTATAGTTTGATATGTTTTGACATCCTTCTATCTCTATGAGACTATTACCACCATCATGATAGCAAATGTATTATCATCCCTAAAAGTTTTCTCATGTCCCTTTGTAAATTCTCCCTCCTCCCTCCCTACATTCTAGCTGCTCCACTCCATCCCCAAGCAATCACCCATCTGCTTTCTGTCACTAGGTCACTGTAGATCAGTTTTCTAGAATTTTATATAAATGGAATCACACAGTATGTACTTCCGGTCCGGCTTCTTTCATTCAGCATAATCTTTTGAGATTCATTCATGTTGAGTATGTTTCAATAGTTCATTCCTTTTTATTGCTGAGTAGTATTCCATTGTATAAATATACCACGATTTGTTTATCCATTCTGTTGCCAATGGACATTTTGGTGTTTCCACTTTTTGACTGTTACAAATAAAGCTGCTATGAATATTTGTGTACAAGTCTGTGTGTGGTCATACACTCTCCTTTCTCTTTGGTATATACATAGGGGTGGAATGACTGGGTCATATGCTAGGTGTACGTTTCACCTTTTTAAGAAACTGACAAACTATTTTCCAGAGTGGTTATAGCATTTCCACCAGCTGTGAATGAGAGTTCCAGTTGCTCCATATCCTCACCAGTCCTAGTATGATCAGTCTTCTTAATTTTTGCTGTTCTGACAGATGTGTGGTGGTACCTCACTTTGTTTTTAATTTAATTTCCCTAATGTCTAAAGATGTCAAACCTCTTTTCTTGTGCTTATTTAACATCTATATATCTTCTTTGGATGAAGGGTCTGTTTAATCTTTTATCTATTTTGAATTGGGTTGTTCGTATTATTGAGTTTTGAAGAACTCTTTATATATTTTGGATACAAGTTCTTCCTGAGATGTGTGATTTGCAAATATTTTCTGCCAGTTTGTGACTCATCTCTTCATTCTGTTAACAGTGAGACCACGGGCTAGAAGAGCCCTTAGCATCAATCTATTCTCAGGCCCTTGTTTTGCAGATGGGAAAAAACGAGGACCAGAAAGGTCAAGCGACTGGCCCAGGGCTGCACAGTTAGTTGGTGGCTGAGCTTAGAGCAGGTCTGGGCACCCTGGTTCCGGGCCCAGGGCTCTTTGTCTTGCAGTAGGCTGCCTGCCTCTTTGAGCTTCATCCATAAAACGGCTAAGCTTCTGTTCACTCTAACACGGGTTGTCGAGAAGCAAAATGTTCAGTCAGACGAATTACTTATCATCGTGGAGACCCGAAGATGCATTACTAAATTCTGCCTACCTTCCCCAGACTCTTTCAAAATGTTTTCCGGATTACATTCATGCTGGTGTTCTAAGTAAACAGGTAGATTCATGAAATCAGTTGTCTGCAGAACTGTAATATGCCTGCAGCAATTTACTCTAAATGATACGCTGTGATCATTCATCAGGCCAAAAGAAGAGAGGAAACAGAGCTCCTGTTCTGACCCACAGCCTGGCCAGATCCGGCTTGAGGACCCTTGAGGGAGCCAAGAGGGCAGCAGATATTTCTGACCAGTGAGTAGATTTGGGGCTGCAGAGATTTGGGGGCGGGGACTTGTCAAACAGATGTTGGGATCTCAGATAGCACAGATCTAAAGGACTGTAAAGTTAGAAGGGACTTTGAAATGCACCTTGTCAACCCAACCTGTTTCACAGCTGTGAAAGGACGTGCTTATCTGCCTTGGCTGTAGTCACTCGGTGACAGATGCAGGGGGATTCAGTTGAGAGATGACCATTACAGGACTATATGGGAGACTAGGAGAATGGAACTGAGGCTCAACCACTATGGGACAGAGTGGGCAAAAGGAGAAAATACTAAAAGCTTTAAAAAGGGGGATTTATTATCTTGATCATAGTCCCAAGAACTAGTGGCATCAAGTACGGACATATAAATCCTACAGGGCTCAAACCACAGCCTCACCCAGGGGTGGCCCAGGATGTCACATAGGATGTCCCTGCGTTTGTAAGAAATTAGGGCTTGAAGACCTCGAAAAGCTCTTACCTGTGCTAAGATTCAATATTTGCACCCTCTTCTCCTTTCCTTCTTTCTCTTTTACTGAATGACTGCATGGAGAGTGCACAGACTATGTGTCACACAGATCTTACTTTCTCTTTTTAGCATGCTTTTGTGAAAAATTGTTTTATATTATCACTAAAGGGGTAAAGTGAAAGAGAACCCTTCTTTGGCTTAAGGGTATTTTCCTGCCATATTAGTCAGGGTTCTCCAGAGAAACAGAACCAATAGGAGATACATATATATATATACACATACATACACACACACACACACATATATATATATATGAAGAGATTTATTTTAAGGAATTGGCTTGGTGTCCAAAGGCAGTCTGCTGGTGAACCAGGAAGAGCTGATACCACAGATGAAGTCTGAAGGCCATTTGCTGGAGAACTCCCTTTTGCTCTGGAGAGGTCAGCCTGCTGTTCTATTTAGGCCTTCAACTAATTGGCTGAGGCCGACCCACATTATGGAGGGCAATCTGCTTTACTCAAAGTCCACCAATTTTAAATGTAAATCTCATCCAAATACACCTGCACAGAAACACTCAGTATAATATTTGCCAAATATCTGGGCACCCCATGGTCCAGCCAAGTTGACATATAAGATTAACCATCGTACCCACTTAGAACCTTCTGTGTTTACCTCCAGAATACCTTTTGGAAAGAGTTTTGTAGAAGCAAGCACCTTCTTTCACTCTTGTCATAAGAGTTTCATTTGTTGTACTTTATAGTCATCAACGTTTAATCCCTGCGTCAGTACCCAAGAAGCAAGAACTGTCATCTTCCTATGTGAAGTATCTAAAATAGTCAAATGCATAGAATCAAAAGTGGAAGCGTGGTTGCCAGAGGCTGGGGGAGAGGGTACGGGGAGTCTCTAATCACCGGGCGTAGAGTCTCAGTTAAGCAAGAGGAATCATCTCTGAAGATCTGCTGTGCAGCATTGTATAGTACACTTGTATACTATACAACTACAGTTGTATACAAATCCAACTACACAATTGTTGTATAGTCAACAATTCTGTATTGTAGACTTTATTTGTTAAGGGGGTAGCTCTCTTCACAAATTAAGTTTGTGTACCTTGTGCAATTAAAAGAAGGTGAGGAGATGGACATGGATTTGGGGAGGCCGGTAACTGGCCCAAGATTGCACATGCATCAGAGGCCAAGTCAGGGCCCGGTCTTGCTGTCTCTGAAGCAGATGGTCTTGGCCACAAGGCCATCCAGCCTCCTGAGTGTCTCGAGAGAACCCCCAGCTCAGAATGGAGCTCCGTCCTCTACTTGCCCTTGCATCATTTCAGCCTATGGGAGTTCTAACAGTCTTCCTCTTCTTTGTCTAGGGAGGAGGCAGCTGGAGTTAGAGATCAGAAAAGGGTGAGTGACGGTCCTAATGATGTGACTTGCTAACCCTCAAACTGCTGTTCTCCATCTGGGGAAAATAAGGAAGGGGGTTTCAAACAAGGGCATCTTCAACTAGAATGAGACTTTGTTCAAGATGGCCTTCTTTATCATGAACAGTAGAAGCAGCGGTCTAGAGTCAAACAGGAAAATCCTAAATACTGTGTTTCTCCATGGATCACTGAGCAAAAGTCTTCACGACAGGAAACACAGTATTTCATTGAGTCTAGCCATGCATGTTTTCACAATTTAGCATCTCAGAAATTGGGGTGTGTCCCACAATTGATGGCATCTTAGCATTGTGTCATAGTTTGACAGCGATATATTTTTTTCCTTAAGAGAATATGAAAAAAATCAATGGCACCTTAGACTTAATGAAATATAGTGGTAAAGTCATGTGAGAATTGGGTTATACTGATGGTTGCTTGCAATAGTTATTCATTAACTTGAACTTTGGGTTCACTTTTTTAAATTTAAGAATTATCACAGTAAAATTAACTTTTATGGGTGTTACGTGTGCATATCGTTCTATGAATTTTAGCCATCTATAGATTCATGTAATCACCACCACAATTAGGATGCAGAGCAATTCCAGTCGCCCCCAAAGTCTCCTTTGTGTTAACCCTTCAGTCTTCCTTCTTTCCCTGCAATTGCTCCCCAACTCCTGGCAATCACTGATCTCTTCTCCATAGTTTCGTCTTTTGGAAAATGTCATATAAACAGATTCATATAATATGTAACCTTTTGAGACTAGCTTTATAATTCATTCAGTTCATTCATTCTGCTGCATGTAATTCGTTCATTCAAGCTACTGTGTGCACCAAAGTTAGTTCTTTTTTTTTTTCCTGAGGAAGATTCACTCTGAGCTGACATCTGTTACCAATCTTCCTCTTTTTTTTTTTTGCTTGAGGAAGACTCGCCCTGAGCAAACATCTGTGCCAGTCTTTCTCTATTTTGCGTGTGGGTCACCACCACAGCATGGCCGCTGACGAGTGGTGTAGGTCGCGCCCAGGAACTGAACCCAGGCTGCCAAAGCAGAGCATGCCGAACTTAACCACTAGGCCACAGGGCCTGCGCAATAGTTAGTTCTTTTTTATTGCTGAATAATATTTCATTGTATAGATGAGCTCCAGTTTGTTTAATCAGTCACCTGTTGAAGAAGTTTGGATTGTTGCCATGTTTTGGCAATTTTAAGTAGAGCTGCTATAATCTTTCATGCATGAGCTCTTGTGTGAATATCAGTTTTATCCTCTGGGGTAAATACTCAGGTGTGGCTTTTTATGAAACTGCCAAACTGTTTTGCACAGTGGCTGTACGATTTTGTATTCCCACCTGCAACGTATGAGAATTCCAGTTGCTCTATGTCCTTGTCAGCACTTAGTATTGTCCGTATTTTTAATTTAATCATTCTAATAGGTATATAGTGGTATTTCACAGTGGTTTTAATTTGAGTTTCTACAATGGCTGATGATGAACAACTTTTCATGTGTTTATTTGCTATCCATATGTACCCTTTGACTCAGTATCTGTTCAAGTCTTTTGTCCAGTTTTTAGTTATTTGCTCCCTTACTATTGAGTTTTGAGGAATTTTCACATATTCTGGATGCAAATCCTTAGTCAGACTCACTAAAAAAAAAAGAGAGAAGTCTCAAATAAATAAAATTAGAAACGAGAGAGGAGAAATCACAACAGATACCAAAGAAATACAAAGGATCATAAGAGAATACTATGAAAAACTATATGCCAACAAATTGAACAACCTAGAAGAAATGGATAAATTCCTAGACTCATACAACCTACCCAAACTGAATCAGGAAGAAATAGAGAATCTGAATAGACCAATCACAAGTAAAGAAATAGAAAAAGTAATCAAAAACCTCCCCAAAAATAAGAGTCCAGGACCAGACAGCTTCTCTGGAGAATTCTACCAAACATTCAAAGAAGATTTAATACCTATCCTTCTCAAACTGTTCCAGAAAATAGAGGAAGATGGAGCACTCCCTAACACATTCTATGAAGCCAACATCACCCTGATCCCCAAACCTGACAAGGACAACACAAAGAAGGAAAACTACAGGCCAACATCACTGATGAACATAGATGCAAAAATCCTCAACAAAATTTTGGCAACCCGAATACAGTAATATATCAAAAAGATTATACACCATGATCAAGTGGGATTTATGCCAGGGACACAGGGATGGTTCAACATCCACAAGTCAATCAACGTGATTCACTACATTAACAAAATGAGAAACAAAAACCACATGATCATCTCAATAGATGCAGAGAAAGCATTCGACAAGATCCAACATCCATTTACGATAAAAACCCTCAATAAAATAGGTATAGAAGGAAAGTACCTGAAAATAATAAAGGTCATATATGACAAACCCACAGCCAACATCATACTCAACGGACAAAAACTGAAACCCATCCCTCTCAGAACAGGAACAAGACAAGGGTGCCCACTTTCACCACTCTTATTCAACATAGTACTGGAGGTTTTGGCCAGAGCAATTTGGCAGGAAAAAGAAATGAAAGGAATCCAAATAGGCAACGAAGAAGTAAAACTCTTGCTGTTTGCAGACGACATGATCTTATATATAGAAAACCCCAAAGAATCCATAGAAAAACTATTAGAAACAATCAACAACTACAGCAAAGTTGCAGGGTATAAAATCAACATACATAAATCAGTAGCATTTCTATATGCTAACAATGAACTAACAGAAAAAGATCTCAAGAACTCAACCCCATTCACGACTGCAACAAAAAGAATAAAATACCTTGGGATAAATTTAACCAAGGAAGTGAAAGATGTATACAATGAAAACTACAAGACCTTCTTGAAAGAAATCAACAACGACATAAAGAGGTGGAAACACATTCCATGCACATGGATTGGAAGAATAAACATAGTTAGAATGTCCATACTACCTAAAGCAATCTACAGATTCAATGCTATCCCAATTAGAATTCCAATGTCATTCTTTACAGAAATTGAACAAAGAATCCTAAAATTCATATGGGGCAACAAAAAGACCCTGAATTGCTAAAGCAATCCTGAGAAAGAAGAACAAAGCTGGAGGCATCACAATCCCTGACTTCAAAACATACTACAAAGCTACAGTAATCAAAACAGCATGGTACTGGTACAAAAACAGATGCACAGATCAATGGAACAGAATTGAAAGCCCAGAAATAAAACCACACATCTATGGACAGCTAATCTTTGACAAAGGAGCTGAGGGCCTACAATGGAGGAAAGAAAATCTCTTCAACAAATGGTGCTGGGAAAAATGGACAGCCACATGTAAAAGAATGAAAATCAACCATTCTTTTTCACCATTTACTAAAATAAACTCAAAATGGATCAAAGACCTAGAGATTAGGCCTGAAACAATAAGTCTTCTAGAAGAGAATATCGGCAGTACACTCTTTGACATCAGCTTCAAAAGAATCTTTTCAGACACCATAACCCCTCACATGAGGGAAACAATAGAAAGAATAAACAAATGGGACTTCATCAGACTAAAGAGCTTCTTCAAGGCAAGGGAAAACAGGATTGAAACAAAAAAACAGCCCGCTAATTGGGAAAAAATATTCACAAGTTATTTATCCAACAAAGGGTTAATCTCCATAACATACAAAGAACTCACACAACTCAACAACAAAAAATCAAACAACCCAATTACAAAATGGGCAGGGGACATGAACAGACATTTCTCCATAGAAGATATACGGATGGCCAATAGACACATGAAAAGATGCTCATCATCACTAATCATCAGGGAAATGCAAATCAAAACTACACTAAGATATCACCTTACACCTGTTAGAATGGCAAAAATATCCAAAACCAAGAGTGACAAATGTTGGAGAGGCTGTGGAGAAAAGGGAACCCTCATACACTGTTGGTGGGAATGCAAACTGGTGCACCCACTATGGAAAACAGTATGGAGATTCCTCAAAAAGTTAAGAATAGAAATACCTTATGACCCAGCCATCCCACTACTGGGTATCTATCCTAAGAACCTGAAATCAGCAATTTCAGAAGCTCCATGCACCCCTATGTTCATCGCAGCATTATTCACAATAGCCAAGTCATGGAACCAACTTAAGTGCCCAGCAACTGATGATTGTATAAAGAAGATGTGGTATACATATACAATGGAATACTACTCAGCCATAAAAAAGGACAAAGTCGTCCCATTCACAACAACATGGATAGACCTTGAGGATATTATGTTGAGTGAAATAAGCCAGACAGAGAAAGACGAACTCTGTATGACTCTACTCATAGGTGGTAGTTAACATATGGACAAAGAGAACTGATCAGTGGTTGCCAGGGGAAAGGGGGGTGGGGGGAGGGCACTAGGGGTGAAGTGGTGTACCTACAACATGACTAATAATCATGTACAAGTGTAATTTCACAAGGATGTTAACTTTCATAACCTTAATAAAAAAAAATAGGGAAAGTCTCTTAAAGTGAGACTCCAAATCCAGAAATTTTAAAGAAAAAAAAATAAATAAAAATAAAGGGATTTTCGGCATGTCAACTATGACAAGAGAAAGAAGTGGACTTATATGTATGCACATGGTGAAGATGCCCGAGACAGACTCGTAAGAGGAGAAACAAGTTATAGAACAGTATGGTGTAGTATGATGCTTAAAAAAAGAAAAGACTGGAGGCTGGCCCCGTGGCCGAGTGGTTAAGTTCGTGTGCTCTGCTGCAAGCGGCCCAGTGTTTCGTTGGTTCGAATCCTGGGCGCGGACATGGCACTGCTCATCAAACCACGCTGAGGCAGTGTCCCACATGCTACAACTAGAAGGACCCACAACGAAGAATATACAACTATGTACCGGGGGGCTTTGGGGAGAAAAAGGAAAAAATAAAATCTTTAAAAAAAAAAAAAAGAAAGAAAAGACTGGAAAGCCATATACCAATTGACTCAGCAGCACTTTTCCCCCCTTAATTGTACACCTAAGGGACAGAATTGTAGCAGGGGGCTGGGACTTCATTGTCAATATTACAGGTTTCTGTACAAGACTTTTACATAATGAACATGTATCGATTTCATAATTATGAAAAGCAATAAAGAAATAGGAAAGTTGGATGGAGAATAATAAAACTAATGGACACACTTGTGCAGGCATTTTGGTCCATATAGACAGTCACGCTCCCTGGGACATCTTTGAGACCATAGTCTGAGCCTTATCTGTCTTTGCAACATCCGTAGCATCTGGACTGGTAGGTTCTCAGTCAGTGCTATTTAAAGTAAAATGAATAAATAATAAAAGTTATTCTTGGGACATGTTCAAGTTAGCGTCATTGTTTTGTTTTGGCTCATTACTTTCTACTTTTCTTCAGGTCTTTTCTTCTCACTAATCCACTGTGATTTGTTGCCCCAGAACAGGACTTAACAAGATCCCAGAGCCAGGGAGTGGCAGTCACTGGGGTGTTGAAGGCTGGCTGTCCCCATCACTGGTCCACTTGCTTAGAGCTCTCTTTCCCATCCTTACTTACATGACCCCTGTTGGACTTGTGTGGTTCAGGGGTAGCTTCCCACATGCAGGTTGCTGAAAGAATGGTACTCTGATGCTGAAGGCCTGGGGGCCGAACTCTTGTCATCTGCATACCCCTTTACCTTCAGATCCTCAAAGCACTTCATTTATCCCCAAAACGATGCTATGAAATAAGCAATAGCTTCACCTGTGTTTTACTGAGGATACTTATGCTTATAAAAGCCACATAATGTGCCCCACATCACGCAGCCAGTGAGCTGTGGAGGTAGAACCCCGGGACTTCTGTCTGACCGCCGTCCTGCAAGCCTTTGTGTTTAGAGAAGAATGAGAGGCTTCAGCCTGGAGCTCTCTCCTCAACCCCGTCCAGATTCCAAGGTCCTAAGGTCTTCCCAGTGGCTCTCTCTGTCCAGGGAGATGCAGCTGACACTCTCCCATGAGCATGAACCCAACAGCCAGTTATGTATACGCTGTAGGCAAGACTTGTTTTTTTAACTTGTAAAAATCATAAAACATAAAAATGGAAGTGTAAATCATGTATGCAAACAGTTTAAAGAAGACTAATAAAACTATCCCTTTTGTACTCACCACTCAGCTTAAGAAGTACCCACTTGACCCACACACCTGAAGGCCCAGGGCCTCCCCTCGGTCACATGCCCACCCCTACCCATCACAGACGTCACCATTCTCCCGATTTCTCCTAATCCTTCTCTTTTCTTTAGAGTTTCATCACATATGTGTTTATGCCTAAATAGTATATTGATTAATTTTATTTTTGAACTTTAAATCCTTTAAATTTGTTCTGCTGTGTGCTTTTAATTTTGCAAGTTTTAATTTAAAGCCATTTATTTGAGTCTAGAGTCATCAACCTGTCCTCCTTTTGTGAATGGTTATATCTAAGTTGGAAGTGATTTTCTATTTGACTCAGTGACCTTTCCGTCATCATTGCCATCTACTGTCATATTTCGCTTCACTTCCACAAAGCCTTAAAGGACTAGGTAAATTTGGGTATGAAATTCAATTCAATTTCGTCAGAATTTAATCGTATATAAACAACTATATATCTCTATGCAGAACAAAAGAATGACCCAAATATCTACCACCCTAGGATGTAGATTGATTGATTTGAGTCAGGTGAACGTGCTATCCTAATTCAAACTCAGTATTTCACAAATGTCAGCATCTTCTCCTCTGTGGTTGATCCTCTCATATTCCCGGTAAAACCCTCCAGTCACCTTTGACCTCTATTTCTCCCTTATCCCTCACTCGGAATCAACTGCTGAATCTTGGCAGTTACACATTCCTGCATCACTTCATTCCTTCCACCTGACCCTCTCTGTCCATCACCTGGATTATCTCAACAGCCTCCCGACACGTCTCCCAGCTCAGCTGCAGCCCTCCTGAGGGCTCTCGCACTCGTGGTCCGCTGTAGTCTTTCCGAAGCCTGGCTCTGTCCCACTCCCTTGACTATTACCTCCTCTCCCTCACCCCTTTCTTGAAGAGTCAGGCTCATCCACATGGACTGGAAGGTGATGGAATAAGGGGTGGACACAACTCAAGCTGGCCCAGTTTTTCTTTCCCAGAAACTTGTAATGGGGTGGGGGGTGTTCAAGAGACAGAGTCAGCTTGCTCTGGAGAATCAAGCACTGAGATTCTGTAAATTTGGGGTCAGATTTAACATCTCAGCAGATCAAGGACTCATGCAAGCAGAAATGTGAGGGCAGAAATCCTAAGTAAATGGGAAGAGAGTCTACAAAGAAAAGAGAAAAATGGGACAGATGCACAAAAAGAATCAGACAAGACACCATGCGGAGAGAGAGAGAGAGAATAAATTCCTATTTTACAGGAACAAATTTGAGTAAATTTCAGTTTCTTGCAAACTATTGACCCCTAAGATGCTGGTCTACCTCAAATGATGCCACCTTCCAAAAAGTCTTGAGTCTTAGCTGGGGTTTCCCTGAAGACAGAGCCTGCAACAAGGACGGGGAGGAGGTAGTCATGGGGAAGGTGACCCCAGGAAGCAGGGAGTGGGGAGAGAAAGGACAGGAGAAAAGGCCAAGAGTCTGCTTTATTGAGCTGGGTGCCCTGGGAGCACCTGGGCTCGACCCTGTTGCAGACCCTGTGAGGAACCAGATAGAACGTGTTCAGATTAGCCCCTCCAAAAGGCAGGAGGTTGGGTCACTGCCCGACAACTCCTGTCCCCTGTTGGTTGAACGTTGCCCCCTGGGGACATTAACTTCTGCAATTCTGGCTGTACCTGCAAGTGCAGGTGAAGCATGAAGGAACTCTCGTGCCCCAGAGAAAGCCCCGAGACAGCCAAGTGGAGAGGGGAGGCGGAACAGTATCGGCATGCGCACGCACGGGGGCCTGCCACCATAGCTGCAACAGACACTGGGGACGGGGAGGGGATGTGTCATGGGGAGCCAAGTGTCTGCTAAACCTTCCAGATTCCTCTATGCTTTATATACCTGGACATTCCTCTTTTAACCAACCAGGCACTATCTAGTCCAGACCAAACTTCCCCACCGTACCTCAGCCTTCGTAACGGAAGCTCCTTGACTTAATCTTGCAACCCAGAGTTCCCCAAATACCACTGTTGACTGGGGCACACTAGGAAGGGGACTGAACTGCCCTACATTTGGAAACCGCACCCAGTTCTAACACGGAAAGGACTATTTTATTGATCATCTTCCTCTGCAAGTGCTCCAGCCATCTCCACCCACAAGTCCCATCTCTGCCATCGCCCAGCTGCACAACTTTGGTTAAATTACCACCCCGCACCTCCACACCCCCAGCTTTCTAAGCCTCCGTTTTCCTCACCTGTAGAAATGGAACTACTAATATCTATCTTGGAGGCTTGCTGGGAGCATTGCCTAAGGTGATGTGTGAAAGTACCTAGTAAGGGGACAAGTAGATTGCAAAAGCTCTGTGTAGGTCACTTGCCTTGTGTGTGCCTTCTCCAGGGATAAGTACTTGCAAGAGGGGCTGTTTTGCCTGCAAAATGTGTTCTCCTTTTTTTCATGTAAGAGCCTCTTAGCTTTCTCTTGGGAAACCACCCCTTCCTTGCTCTGTCCATCAGACAGAGCTGCCCCACGTCTCCTGACCTAGAATGGGCACACGGCCCAGGCCTGGTAATCAGACCCACAGCGGTGGTTTTAAGATGGCCACGTGGTCCATTGGGTGTCAGTACTTTAGTGTGGACTACTGGGAAAGAGGAATCTCTTTCTACTTGACTTCTGAGCAGATAGGACATGAGCCTGGAGCTGTCAGCGTCCATCTCGTCACGATGAGGCGGCAAGTCTTCTGAGAGTGAAGCTCACCCAGTGGAATAAGTTGCTGAGAGATGGTAAAAAGAAAAAAAAAAGACTTAATCCTGGTGGCACCATTTGGACGCCGGGATCTAACTATGCCTGAAATAGGACTTTCTAGTTACTTAGGTGAATAAATGTTTGAGTTGAGTTTCTGCCACTTGTAACGCCCAAAGTCATAACTGACATTAGCATTTGCCTTCTTAAGGATTCAAATGGCCAGCCATGGGAGAAGGAGCGGTAATAAGTGTGAGAGGCCTTGGACAACCAGGGTGGCCCGCGGCCCACTTTGGCTCATGGTGTGTCTCTACCAAGCTATCAATTCACTCTGATGAGGGGTCTCAAGTCGGAGAAGACTACCTGCTTCCAGGAAGGGTGAGGGAGGCAGGGCTGGCAGCTGGCGGGGTCTTTCCTGGCTGAGCAGACCGCATGCATGTTCCTGGTTGATGCTGGGCCACTGACCTGGGCCCATCCTCCTGCACTAGACCCGACCCACCGTGCCGACTGGACCCTCCCCCTTCAGGGCACCAGGCTCAGTGTTTCTGACCCTCCATCCACAGCGAAACTGTCCTCCTGTGAGCCCAGCCTCGCAGCCACGTACTCAGCTGATGTGTAGTCAGACCTGCGTGGAGCATTCTGGAGATAATAGTTCAACCTGGAGGGATTCTGGTGTCTAAAATTCCCACTAGCAATTTCAGAGCAAGAAGGGCCTTTCAATTAGGAGCTGCTTCATCATCTGAGGACATACAGAGCCAGCGGTTTCTTTGGGCTCAGTAACACTTAGGAGGATGCTGTGTGTCCTTCAGTGATTGGCCCCCTTTCCTCTGGTTCTCGACTTTTCCCAAGGGAGTCTCACAAGTTTCTTCCGGACATTGGCTGTGTTAGTCAAGATCTGGCTGGAAACTGATACAAACTCAAATGGGGTGTGTTAGTCTGCTAGCGCTGCTGTAAGAAATGGCCAGAAACTGGGCAGCTTACAACAACAGAAATGGGTTGTCTCACAGTTCTGGAGGCTAGAAGTCCAAGACCAAGGGGTGGGCGGCGCCATGCTCTCCCTGGGACCTGCGGGAGAGAACGCTTCCTTGCCTCCTCCTGGCTTCTGGTGGGTGCTGGCAATGCCTGGCCTTCCTTGGCTTGCAGATGCCTCAATCCAAGCTCTGCCTGGGTCATCACGTGGCATTCTCCCTGTGAGTCTCTGGCTTCACATGGCGCTCTTCTTATAAGGACACCAGTCACAGTGAATTAGGGCTCCACCCACCTCTATGATGACCTCACGTTAACTAGTTACACCTGCACTGGCTCCCTTTCCAAATAAGGTGACATTTCTGAGGTGCTGGGGGTTAGGACTTCCACGTATCTTTTTATGGGAGACAAAATCCAACCCACAACATGGGGTAATGAAGTGTAATGGGGTAAGGAGAGTGTAATGAAGAAACTAGTTAGAGAGGTGTGGTCAACACAAGATGATGGTGCACCCAGGGCTAACAACAGCCAGGAGTCACGAGCACCCTGAGATCTGAAGGGGCAAAGGGAAGGAGCAGTTCCAGAGTGTAACCCAAGGGGACAGCTGCCTGACAGGAGCCGTGGCTTTCAGTGGTGGATGGCAATCAAGCCACAGCAACCTGGCAGGGAGAAAGCTGGGGACCTCATTCTCTTTCTGCCAGCCAATCTGCAATGGCCAAACCCAATCAGTAGCCAAGAGAGCCCACAGCTGCAGCCCAGGAAGGCCAGCCTCCTGGAGCACCAAGATGGCAAGGTAACAGGATCTGGAGGGGTAGAAACTGTCTCAGACACCGGCCTTGGCACCCTAGCACTGTACCTCTATTTGTGCTGTCTTCCGGGGGCCATTCTTCAGGAGCCCCTGAGGCTCCAGGCGATGTGCTCTCAACGCCAAAGATTCTCCTACTCTTCAGAGAAGTGCCCAGATGTCAGCAGTGCTTGCCAGTGTATGTGATTGTTTTTTCTCTGCTTTATGCTTTCCCACTTTTTCCAATTTTTAAAATTTTGTAGATATTGGGGGAAAAACCCAGAAAACCACCTCCCTCTCTCTCAGCGTGGAGTACTGAGGGTTGCTTCAAGCTCTGCAGTGTCCGCCACCACAGTCAGTCACTCTGTGGCTCCTGGAGTCCAGTTCTTCTGTGTCCCAGGGGCTAAGGGCCCTCAGGACGTCCTGATTCAGTCTAGGGAATCTTGCAGAGTTTTCTCCTCTGTGAAATGGACTTATCAGCCCTTGCAATGGATCAAGGTTGCTGTGAAGACAAAATGGGATCTCGGAGGCGAACGCTCATCGGATTATGAATTGCGTGTAATTGTGCGGGATTACTACTATTACGCTCTGCCGGGTTTCAGCGGAGCGAAGGTAGCTGTAGAAGAGGTTTGGAACAACCGCGACACCTGGTGGCCATTCTTCATATTGCATGACCCTCCCCCTCTAATTTTTTTGCCTGTATGTTTCAACGTCAGGGCTGTGAATTTTGGTTGGCTAGGCTGGTGAGATACCCCATCCTGAGAGGGCAGGAGGGCTTGACGGAACACAGGGACAACTGAAAGGCAAGACGGAGCATCAATCAGCGGGAGACCAAAGTCCATGGACAGGAAATTCAACTTTGGGGTGCCTGGGGTGCCGGGCAGGCAGTCCTGCTGAGGCTGGGTCCATCCGCGGGTCTCTGACCCACGTCGGCTGCAGGGCCCCTCCGCCAGGCAGCAGGGGAGAGCAAAGCAGACCCACTGACACGGGAGTGGATCTTCCTGCTCCGTTGCTCCACGTGGCTTCTTTTGGGGGAATCCCAGGGGCTTCCCTGGAAGTCTGAGGGAAATCTGAGGTCTTCCCCCGACCTCGGGATCCTCGCTGTCCCAGAATGTGGCTCAGTGCCAGCGTGGACTCTCCCAAGACGCAGTCCCTCCCTCTCCTTCCCCGCTCTCCACCCAAAATATCGTGCCCTCTGCCCCACTGCAGTGAACTCCCCTGAGGGGAGACAGCGTCCTACAGGGAGCAGGTTAGGACCCCTGTGGCCCAGGCTCCAGCCCTTCTTGTCCTAAGCTGCCACCTCCGTTTCTGGGACCAATCAAGTTTCAATCCTTTTCCTGAAGCTGTGGTCTCCCGTGTCCCCGACGTCTCCGCGCGCTCTCCGTTGGTTCCGGCTTGAGCACCCCTACGGCGTATGCTCCCCCAAGAACAATAATAAAAGCTCTCGAAGGATGGCCGGTCGTCTTGCTGGCTCTAGGGCTCTGCTGCCCGCTGCTTGACTGACCTCCTAAGTGCTGGTGTCACATCCTGACCGTCAGCCTTATCCTGGGGCAGGTCAGCTCCGGCTCCGCGGTGACGCGGAGATCCTGGGCGTTTTGCTTTTTAAATTAAGGGTTATATATGTGTGTATATGTACCATATGAATGTTAATTTTGCAAATGGCTTGGGTTCCAGGAGGAAATTTGGGTCCTCTTTCATGATAAATATTAGAAAAGTTTGAATCAGTAGTTACAACATTAGTGCAAAAAATGGACCCTACACTTTCCAAGATGCCAAGAATCATTCTGTTTTGATAAGAAAAACTAAAGGAGGAGAAACACCTCCCAATAACCAGGATGGCAGTTTTAAATGAATTTTTCTTTGAGAATGTAAGAAAAGGCTGGAATGAGGTGGCAACCCCGGGGATTCGCTGCATCTTAGAATTAACTGAGAAACTTAAAATGCAGCTGTGTCTGGGCCCTCCTTCAAACCAATTAAATCTGGGGAAGAGGCTGATTCTGATGTGCTGCCAGGACGGAAAATTAAAGCTCTGCTGTGCTGCCAACCTGGGAGCGGACAGCCACATGTGGCTATTTAAGTTCAGATTAATTAAAATTAAATAAAGTTAAAAATTCGGTTTCTTGGTTGCACAGGCCACATTTCCAAGTGCTCTGCAGCCACATGTGGCTAGTGGCTGCCATATTGGACAATGCAGATTATGGAATATTTCCATCACGGCGGCAAGTTCTATTTGGCAGCGCTGTCCTAGGGGTTGCCAAGCCTTGCTTTGGTTGTTGGAGGCTGACGTGGGCGGGTCACCCTTGTATAAAATGGAGGTGTTTTTCTGAGTTCTTGAGCAGGCTGTTGGTGCATGGGCGTGTATATGGGGTTTGGACCCATTATGGTTCCTGTTTTTCTGCTCAGTTGTCACCTTACAGAGTCGAGAAGCTTCTGGAAGTATGTCCTGGGAATGTCTAGTGGGAGACACCCAGAGGCCCCGTAGTGACGGGGCTGGCCTCTGAGCCATCCTCACTGGGATGGTGAACATCTCCCACGGGGAGAGTGAGGCTAGGGGGATGCTTGTGTGGGACTCCCGATGCAGGAGGACGGAGGAACCAGCACCTACCAGGAAAGCTTTTATTCCCATCGGGGTGACCCATTTGGCCTCCTGCAGTTAACCCTCCTCTGGGACACTGAGTTTCTCCCTCACCCCACAGGCCACCACAGCGAAAAAGAACTCTGGGAAGAAGGTGCGGATGTACACAGCCGCCTTGGGGATGGGGTTGGCCATGAAGACCTCCTGCTTCTTCCGTCTCACAGTGCGCATCACCTCCTCGGCCACGTGCACAGGGTGTACCCCGTAGGTCAGCTTCCTGAAAAAGACTGAAAAGCCCCCAGGAGAGGGCGGGGGTTACAGCCTCAGCAGGAGCAAGTCGATCAGAACCCTCTGCACCCAAAGATAGGGAAGTGAGTGCCATGTCTGGAGTGATGGGCTCCGGGCCAGCTCTGCCGTCACTGGCTGTGAGGCCCCGGAGAGACGCTTCACCCCTCTGCACCTCAGCACGTTCATCCGTAAAGTGGGCAGTTTCCTGCCGTATTAATTTTGCAGAGTGGTTATGAGCGTAGAAGGGATGAGAAAGACCTTAGAAAATAAGAAGCCGTCAGAGGAATTCAGGGCTGTTGTTTATAACTGTTGCGAAGCTGTGCTTGTCAAGAACCCCCTGGAACCACTGCCCACCTCTTGGTTCATCTTGACTCATTAGTGTAGACGGAGCCTTGGGCAGTGTTGCAGCTCTGTGTAGAGCGTTTGAGGATGGTAGTAATAATAAGGCACGTCTGCAGAGCCTTCCCTAGCACTGGTTGCTGTTCCGAACCCTTTACTGGCTGGAACCTTCAGTCCTGCTGATGGCTCTATGAGGTAGTGATTACTATCGTCTCTCATTTTCTAAAGGAGAAACCGAGGCACGGAGATTAAGGGAATTGCCCGTGTTTAAACATTTAGTATGTGATGGAGGCAGGCTTCAAATGCAGTCTGGCGCCAGACTCTCTGCCTCTACTCGGTGCTGCTGCCTAGAGGAAGGAGAGCAGAAAGCTCTTGAAGACCAAATCCTGGCTATTCCACATGGGAAACTGAGGCCCAGAGACAGGCAGTCACATGGCCAAGGTCACAGAGCCTGTGAGTGACACAGCCCAGGCGGGCCTTGGTCTGCTGGATGCAGGTTAGGACTGTCTCTACCTGGGGTCTCAGAACTGAATTCATGGGGCCCCCTGTTGGGAGCTCCCTGCTGTTCGCTGGGTGCAGGTGCCTCGCTGTCCCAGTCTCATGCTTCTGGGCGCAAGGAAACCGGCCTGTGCCAGGGGCCCCCCAGAGCCCTCCCCAACCCCCTCCCTGAGGCTTCCCTCTGAGCACTCACATTTCCAGATGGAGGCCTCCCAGTTTCCGTGGCCCGGATACACGTGATATGACCGGATGAAAGTGGGGCTCACGGTGCTAACGAGAACGTCGTATTCCTCCACTTCGGCTCGGAGGCAGTCAAAGAAGCCAAGTGCTGCGTGCTTGGAGGCAGCATCTGGAAGAGAACCAGCCAGAGGAGAGTGCAGGGGGGACCCATCCTTTAGGGTCTTTATGGAGGCTTTATTGCATAGGTCTGATTGATTAAATCATTGACCATTGGTAATTGAACTCAATCTCTAGCCCCTCTTTCTTCCCCAGAAAGCAGGGATGGGGGTGAGGGGGAGGGGGGTGGGATGGAATGTTCCAACCCTCTAATCACATGGTTGGTTCCCTTGGCCACCAGCCCCATCCTTAGGTGCTTTCAAAAAGTCGTCTCATCAACATAACAAAAGACACCTTGATTGCTCTCTTCCCTTAGGAAATTCCAAGAATTTTAGGAGTTCTGTGCCAGAAACAGGATGCAGACCAAATATATCTATTTCTTGTTATAAATCAAATATCACAATACTAAATGGCTCATTAAAAAGAAATTGCCAGCATGCTGGCCAAGCCAAACCCAACTGGGCTCCTGGGTTGCCCTCCCTGGGTTACACAATGAATTTACATACGTCATCTAATTCCATCTTCTCTGCGCCTGTGTGAGACTGGCTAGCTCATTAATTTAATATACTGAATCAAGAGAAACAGGCTATTATCCTCACTTTATGAATAATGAAGAACGAGAAACTCAGAGCTTATGTGAAGGGCGCCAAGTTGCACAGCCAAAGGTGACAGAGAGAGTGTCCGCTAGCGTCCAGGCCTCCTGTCTCCTATGCTCCGTGAGGACTCCCCTTGTTATTCACTGGGACCCCAACTTTGCCTGTATTAAATGGGTTATCCTCACCAACAGGGAAGTACAAATCAAAACCACAATGAGATCCCTTCACACCACTAGGATGGCTAGAATCAAAAAGATAGATAATGACAAGTGACGGCAAGGAGTGGAGAAATTGGAACCTCATGCATTGAGGGCAAGAATGTGAAATAGTGCAGCTGCTATGGAAAAGTCTGGCAGGTCCCCAAACAGTTAAACACAGAGTCACCATGTGACCCAACAATTCCACTCCTGGGCATATACCCAAGAGAAATGAAAGGATATGTCCACACAAAGACTTGTCCATGAATGTCCATGGCAGCATTCTTCTAATAGTTAATATTTGTAATAGCTAAAAAGTGAAAACAACCCAAGCGTCCAACTGATGAATGGATAAATGTGGTATATCTAGACAATGGAATATTATTCAGCCATAAAAAGGAGTGAAGTACTGATTACATGCTACAACATGGATGAGCCTTGAAAACTTGCTAAGTAAAAGAAGCCAGACTTAAAGGATCACATATTGTATGATTCTGCTTATATGAAATGTCCAGAATAGGCAAATCCATAAGGACAGGAAGTAGATTAGTGGTTGCCTAGGGCTAGAGGGAGAGGGGTGGGGGGATAAAAAGGTGGTAGCTATGAGGGTGTGGGGTTTCTTTTTGGGGTAGTGAAGGCGTTCTACAACTGATTGTGGGGATGGATGCACAGCTCTATGAATTTACCAAAAGCCCCTGAATGAGTGAATATACTAAAGCCACTTGAAATGAGTGAATTGTATGGTATGTGAATAATGTGTCGATATAGCTGAAACCCCCCCAAAAAAGGTTATCAACTTGTTCTTCATTCATCTACCAACTTGTCGATTCCTTCAGTCATTCAACAGCACAGCCCCTGCTCTGGGCCAGGCCCTGGCCGAGGAGCTGGAGACAGAGGTGGGTCGAGTGGCTCTGCCCTCGTGGACCCCGCAGTGCAGCAGGTGGTTCCCATGAGGTGTGGTTAGTGCAGGAGACGGGCATGAGCTGAGACAGGCTGTGCCACCTCCAAGCCCGTGTATCTGATCTGAGCCTCAGAGACCCCAGTCTCCCTGCCTGGACAGTAATTGGCAGCCAAAGGCATTTCTTTTGGGTGTGGAAGGAGACCCACCCATGCAGTCACATGACCAGCCTCCAGTGCCTGTCAGAAGCCAGACCTGGAGGAAGGAGAGACCTTGGGGCTGGCCCAGGGTGGCCTCTCTGCAGTTGTGATATTTACATGGGAAACCCTGCAGCCCTTAATTCCTCAGTTGCAGAGGAGCCAGACCATGCATGGCTGATGGGGTGGAGAGAGCCTTGTTAGAATTCTCCACCCTCAATGCTGTGTTTTGGAAATGCTCCAAGGAAACCGGTGCATTGGACCCCTGTTGGTTGGTGGCCAAAGGGCCCATTGCAATGCTCATGCTTCAGTGTATCATGTCACTGCTGTCTCTGTCCTTAGCACCTGGCTTTAGGCATTCGATTGCTGTTTGTTGAATGGATGAAGGTATGGAGCTAGGAAAGGGACAAGTAATTGGGCTCCTGAAAATAACATGTACAGAGAGTTTACAAGTAGAGGGAATAGTGGTGAGATTCATCAATGGGCTGGGGAAGAGAGGGAAATGAGGGACATGGCAAAGACTGTCGTGTGCAGACCAAGCTCCATTCTTCCCTCCTTCCTGGGCCCACACGTAGACTGTGCTTCCCTGCATCCCTTGCAGCTAGGTGTAAGCACGTGGCTGGGCTCTCAGCAGCGGGATGTGAGCAGGTGCTGTGTGCTAATTCCTGGTCTGGGGCTTTAGACATTGGGCATGCCTCCCCAGGGCTCTCTGCCCTCTTCTTTCCAGCCAGAACCCAGATGGAGTGGGAACCAGATTTGACCACGTGGAAAATGATGCCAAGGCAATGACTTGACATGACTCTGGGTCCCTGAGTGACTGTGAGGGTGGCAGTGCCTGCTGACCTGGCCCATCCCATTGAGACCATTACATGGAGGGGTAATAAACTTCTTCATTTTTATATCACAGTCTTACAGCATCTTAGGCCTAATCTAACTAACACAAATAGGAAAAGAAAACACTATTAGGAGGACTATTATGGGCTGAGATACGCCCTCCCAAATTCCTATGTTGAGGTCCTAACCCTGCTATCTCAGAATGTGACTGTAATTGGAGACAGGGCCTTTAAAGAGGTGATTACATTAAAAATGAGGCCATTAGGGGCCCTAATGCAATCTGACTGTGCCCTTATGAGAAGAGGAAGTTTAGACACACAGAGGGATGCCAGGGATGCACACACTCAGAGGGAAGACCACGTGAGGGCACAGAGAAGGCAGCCATCCACCAGCCAAGGAGAGAGGCCTCAGGAGAAACCAACCCTGCTGACTCCTTGATCTCGGACTTGCAGCCTCCAGAACTGTGAGACATAAACGCCTGTTATTTAAGCCCCCCAGTTTGTGGTGTCCAATCAGGGGACCTACCCATTTTTCTTTCCTCTTCCCCTCCCACACTTCTACCCACCAGACATTTATGGAGCTCCTATTTAATACATCATAGTGTGGGCCATAAAGCAATGTATAATGTGTGTTCCTCATCCTCTCAGATCCCACCTCATGGAAGGTGGGAGTGTCTCCAGAATTTTCCCATCTGGATCCTTTGAACATGCACTGAGAAGTCCTTCTCCTCCTCAGACTTCTTAAAGGCCTCTCTCCTTTGGAATCTCTCCCTCACCTCTCCTGGAATTCGGCCCCTTTCCTTTTCTCCTTCCTCCTTCCACAGAACTTGTCCATCCCGCTCCCATTTTGTGATGTGCACCCATCTTTTCTTTCCCAGTTGTAAGTCTTTCCTGTCCTACAAGGGCGCCTTTATGGAGGAAGGGGCCTCTGAGCCCTGGCTGTGCACCCATGTCAGGGGCGGGACCTTCCTCTGGTGTCGCTCATGTTCAGCCAGGGCACGTCCTGACCACCTGTGAGACGTGAGCTTCCGGAGGAGACGAACCTTATCTTTCCTGTCTCAGCATCTCCTGTAGTCACCACACACCACAGGTGCTCAACCACAGAACTGAAGGGATGAAAGCAAAACCAACAGTCCATTTCATCTCTGGGCTCCTCCCCCCGTGTAACCATGTGCCTGGTTCTAGACACGGCATCTCTTGTCTTGTAAGACGTATAACATAAGACGAAACATTTTTGTTTTAGCGACTTACAAGCTGTCCGAAACGGGATCCCCAGCTTTCCTTGGATGTTATTCACTAAGACGATTTGGCCTGTCCTCCGGGAGATCATGTTGGGAAGCAGGGCTGGAAGGCACAGGACAAGGAGTGACCGTTACAAATCTGAGACAGAGTCAGGAAGCAGCAGGCAGACCCTTTCCCCAGACCCCTTTATCACACAGGGCTCCTCTAACCCCCCGGTTGTTAGATTACAGTGGGGCAGATGGGACGGACACAGCCAGCATTGATCCAGTGTTTCCTGTGCGTGGGCTGGGCACAACTGGTGAACTGCTGGGTGATTTGAAATGCCCCACCCACGTGCATGAAGTAACTCGGATTTCAATAGTGAGAAAGGTAATCCCTACAATGCTCCTGCTGCCTCCAGTAGGAAGTCTCCTGTTGATTCCAACGTGTCTTCAACACCTCTCTTGCATGTGCACATCTTTTAACAAGACAGGAAACATTTCAGTCTTGTGTCTTGAGAGAACTTAAGGACTTCGTTTTGATTTCAGATTTTCCTCTATTTATTGAGAGGGAAAGGGGTTTTTAACTTATGGTGGTATTATAAAGATTTCCTCCTAAAGTGAATTAACTTAAAAATGAGGAAATTTAGAGAAAGATATGAAGTAAATAATAGTATAGGTGGAATAGGGATATGGCAAGAATCAAAAAACTCCACTTTCAGAATGGTCAATTACGTCCAGCCCTTGCCTGTTAGAGATGGGTAAACTGAGGCCCAGAGCTGTTGACTCAGGTCTCCTAGCAAGTTAGTGACCCAACCAGGGAGATAACCAGCCCTAGCCTTTTCCACTCGACTTCTGCACTCCTCGCTTTGACGCCAGTGAACCCTGAGGTTGACTGAATGACACAGCTTGGCTGGCCTGCTTGGTGTGTCTGGGGACTGGGTTGGAGGAAACTTATCTCTGGGGCACCATTTTAGAAGCTCTGGGAAGGCATTTTTTTCCTCCAATACTTCTTTCCCTTTACGTGTCCCAGTTCTTGGAGTCCCATTGTCATGGAGATTCTGGCCCTAGGGAAGGCAGCTCTAAGATGGTGCTATCTCAGCCCCTGCTAGGGCACCCCACTCCCAAAATTTAGAAATTCTCCATGCTTACATTCTCCCTCTTGAGTTTTTGCTTTGATAAACTTTTTTTGGGGGGTGGGGCGTTTCAACTCTTAGTTATATTCCATGTCATCTCTGGTACCAACCTCCCAGGCTTCAGACCTGCAGTTGAACTTGGCAGTGAGAAATCTCCACACAGGAGCCAGCATTTTACCCTCAAAAGGGAAACATCCTCCTGCCTTCCCTGTTTCTGCAAAGGGATGGACAGTGTTCTGGATCTCTTGTCGTCTGGGGATAGACCTTTTTCTTCTTCATTTCTGAGGACAGAATCTCTACCTTTGACCAACTGCCATGGTTAGAAGCAGACCAACTGCAAGGTTAATATATCACAAAGTATGCAAAGGATGAAGAAAATGGGCCAGAGACGTCACGTGGGATTGAAGAGGAAGCCATGGACATGAGTAAGAAGAAGGGGGCAAAGGGCAGGACTCGGGTGGTTTTACAGAGGGAGAAGTTGCAAGATACCAGTAAGATCCTTTCAAAATCCCTTCTCTTTCATCAACATTTATAGTCAGAATGTTGAAAGCTTTCACCAAATACGTAGGGATTTTTCTGGGGGTGCTCAAGACTCCATCCAGAATTGGATGACCATCTGGCTACATAACAGAGCCCTCCCTAGCAGCTGGTGGCCCAGAAATGCATGAGAAGGCCAAACTCACGAGACCTTTGGTCAATGTGATGGGCCCGAAGTAATTGGCATCCATGATCTTTTTGTCGAGCTCCAGAGAAATCTTATGGGCAGGCCCCTTCACCTTCACGCTGGCGTTGTTGATGAGGATGTCCACACAGCCGTAGCAATCCAGGACCTCTTTTGCCACATCTTGGACACAGCTGATATCCGAGAGGTCCAGGAGGACCAGCTTTGGAGTGAATGTCTGCTGAACCAATGAGAGAGTCAAGGCTAGTGTGGGAACACCTCTCTCGCACAGATCTGCGGGTCCCTCCATCTAACAGCCACCCCCCTGGAAATTCAGAGCTCATGGAGTGACTACAAAAATACAAATGATGAGGAAGAAGCAGAAATGACTCTGGGAGGAAGTAAACTGATGGGGAATGCATCCTTGGGGACCAGAGCCGCAATCACAACGACAATTCAAACACACAAACATGCAGTAATAAGTCGGAACTTTTGGCCAAGAGGCTAGAACTGATAAATCCACGTGAATATCCCCCTTCCCAGTGGAGGCTGTGTGCTGATTCCAGTGGGAGGTCATTACTTATAAGGTTTCTGAGCTTCTTTTTGGGAATTGCTTTCCAAACTGGCCTGCAAGCCGTAAGAGAATCTATCACAGTACTTTGTAGCCACTTTTGATTTTTACCGAAATCATATACTCAACATAGTATTTTTGGAGCACCATCTATATGCCAGACACTGTGTTCCACCCTGGACACTCAGTGTCATCAAGACTCTCATGGTCTAGGTTGGGGACAGATGGGAGAATTGATGATACCATGTGGTAAATGCAATTCCAGTGTTTGACAATCACTAGTCCTGAGATAGGCCCTTGAAAAGAGGGTTCCCCAGTCAAGTTTATTTGGGAAACACAGATTGTCATATGTTCTGCTTGAAGATACACAATGCACGTTAGCATATCAAAGGCTCTGAAAAGTCCTGCAAAAAAGAAACCAACCAGACAAGCCTGGCTTAACTCAGTATTTCCCACACAATGGGCCTCAGAAGCTCATTTTTACTCAACACTTAAGAATATTGCAAGAAGCATACCTTGGAGAATGCAGTGTTGTCCCGTTTGCTCCATTTCCACAAATACCAGACTTAGTTCTGAATTATTTCTGGCTGTTTCCAAAACCAAATTCAGCGTCAAGGGCAAAGATTTAACCAAAAAAATCCCGAAGAGAGCTCTGAAGGCAATTCCCTAAATAATACTCTTGAAATGCTTTGAAAACTGCAGCTGCGTTGAAATCAGTGTTCGCTCCCAGGTGACTTCTTAGAAGGGGACTTCCTTTCTCTGATTTCTTTGAAGGCGATATCATTTGCGGGATTATTTTTGAGTGTTTATAATCACAGCCCATACCTGTGACATTCTCTATCTTCTGGATCCTCTTTGAGTGTGACTCAAATAGAATAGGGGGTGGGGAGGGTCAATGAAGGCTCAGGGTGCCCGGGAGCTACTCAAGCCGACTGTTGGGAGGCCTTACCTTGCTGGGGTCAGCCACACTGATCAAGGCATCATATAGCATCTCCAGCCTCTCCCAGTTCTTTCCGCACAGCACCAGCCTTGCCCCGCCTGTGTGGAACACCCGAGCACACTCTGTGGGGAAGAAGGAAAGAGGGCAGGGTGCACTGTGTGGTTGGAGCCACTCATGGTGAGCCCCTCATTCTTACAAATTCAAGAATTCAAAGAATGCAAAAGTCTTAGGGCCATGAGGTCCTTTAGAGGTCATTTCTCTCAACCTCCTCCCCAGGCTGGGATTTTTTTCTCATTTCCAGCCTCAGCAGGGTTGCCTCCTGTGAAGGGGAGCTCACAGTGGGGTGAAACAGCCCTTCCTTCATTGGATAGTTCCTATTATTAGGACCTTCTTCCTTAAACTGGACAGAAAAATGACCCTGTGCTCCTAGCCGTTCAGGACTAAAGCCCTAAATGTATCTCCATCTTAAGATATTGGAAACAGCTACCAAATTTTTTTTTTTTGTTTTGAGGAAGATTAGGCCTGAGCTAACATTTGCCACCAACCCTTCTCTTTTTTTGCTGAGGAGGATTGGCCCTGAGCTAACATCTATGCCCATCTTCCTCTATTTTATAGGTGGGACGTCTACCACAGCATGGCTTGACAAGTGGTGTATACGTAGGTCCCCACCCAGGATCCGAACCAGCGAACCCCGGGCTGCCAAAGCAGAGCACGCAAACTTAACTGCTACACCACCAGACCAGCCTGCAGCCACCATGTTTTTCTCAGACCAAACATCACCAGTTTCCTCCACGTTTTCTTTGTGGATAGATACTCCAGCCAGGGTTCTTTTCATTACAAAAGTAAACCTGCCTTCTGTGTAGTTCAGTTCATGCTGGACTAATTCCTGACGCCCCCGGTACAGATCTTTCTCAGCTGGGAGATGGCTGGTAGACACACAGCATTCTTGTTTCGCAATAATACTGACACTTAAGAACTATAAAAGCTAGCGTGTCTTGAGAGTTTACTTGTTCTGGAGACTACGAGAGATTGACCTATATTAGCTTATTTAATTCTCACAATAACCCAGTGAAGTGGCATCTTAGGTTGGGTTCCTTAGAGGCAGAATCAGAGACAGGGACTCAGGTGGCCAGGATTTACTGAGGGACTAATGCCCTTCAGAGAGAGTCTATCAGGGAGCAAGGGCATGAGGTGGTGCGGGCAAGGATGTGGTCTCAGGTAAAGTCTAGCCTTGGCTGGATCCGAGGAAGGTTTTGGATGACCCTGAAGGAAGAAACCATAACAGAAATGATTTATAGATTTTTATCCTTAAGAAAACCTTCTTTACAACAGAAAACATAAAGAAAAATTAAGAGCAAGATAATTGAGGAAACCTATTCATAATATGTATGTCAGAAAAGGGTTAATTTAATGGATCTACAAATCAATAAGAAAAAAGATAAAGACTCTAATAAAGAAATCGGCTAATGAGATGAGTAAGTGATTCATAAGAGAAATACATAGAGCTAATATACAGCAGATAAAATTTCAATGCCAATAATAAAGGAATGCAAATTAAAATTTGACACTAAGTTTAACCTGTTAGATAATTAAAAATGAAAGTGGTAATAGTCACACATTCACTGATGGTGGTAGTGTAAATTGCCAGTCTTTTGGAAGAAAAATTTGACGGTATCCTTAAAAGTAAGTGTGGACTTTCATCTAGTAATTTCCTTAATGGACATTTATTCTAAGGAAATAATTAAGAATGGCTGCATAGACATAATTATAATATTGTTATCTTGGTATCATTATAATAGTAAAGAGTCAAAGTTGATTGTAAATGTCCAAGATTGTAGGAAGTTGGTTAAGTAAATGATGGTGCATCTATATATCAAATTTTTTGGTTTGTTTTTGTTTTTTTGGTGAGGAAGATTGGCCCTGAGCTAACACCTGTTGCCAATCTTCCTCTTTTTGCTTGAGGAAGAGTGGCCCTGAGCTAACATCTGTGCCCATCTTTCTCTATTTTGTATGTGGGACGCCACCACAGCATGATTAATGTACGTTTGAGCAGTGTATGTTTGAGCCTAGGATTGGAACCCGTGAACTCAGGCCACCAAAGCAGATCTCGCTGAACTTCCACTATGTAACCAGGCCAGCACCTATATCAAATATTTTGAAGGCTTTAAATGGGTCTGCTGATATGGAAAGAAGTTCACAATATAGTAAAGTTTAAAAAAAAGACTCAAAACAGTGTGTCTAATAGAATGCCATAACACTTGACTCTCTCTGTGTGTGTGATTGGATATTAAATTGTACATATGTATATGTAACAGGATTTTAAATCGGAAGTTTGAGGCACGAAGATCAAATAGACGTAAAATTCCAAAGTCAGGTGCCCATCCAAGATGCAGATTTTCAAAGGAAATAACTAAAACGCTGTTTTCTGAAGCTCAATACCTTTTACCCAAAGATAGGACACAACGGATCAAGGACGAGATGAGAGGGGGGACTTTGAAGGAGGATTTTTTTGGAGAAACCTGTAATGTGACTCTTTGCCCATTATCTCCATCCTTGAGGGAAGGTAGCCGGTGGGACCGTTTGAACAGCGTGCCAGGAGTTCCCGGCAGCTGGGTGTCCGGACTGATGAGTCGCAGCTGAGAAAGCTAATGGGCAAGGGCCTGGGGCCCCATGGCCCTCCCAGAGCAGAGGAGACGACAGAAGAGGCCTGGGCTGCCCGTGGGGATGGCTCTGTGCCACCCAAGAGCCCACCGCACAGCCACAGCGGACCAGAGGTAGGTCACGAGTTATGGTTGGGCCCAAGAGGGCCTCCTGGAAGGGCAGTGGGAGTCCAGAAGAGAGGGCCTGGGTGGAGTAGATACCCGAAGAGCAAGGGCGTGTGGGGACTGAGCAGGAGTGCACCCACTTCACAGAAAGTGCGGGCGAGTGTTCCCAGGGAGGCCCTCGGAAGGATGCACAAAAGGGCTGCAATAGGAAGAATCAGACTCGGTTTTCAACACGTGCCAGACCATGGGGCTCGAAGCCATCTTCTAACAGTGTCCAGCAGGCAGGATTTTTCCTCCCCTCTCTCTCCCTTCCTTCCTGCCCTCCACCCCCAGAGGGTCAGAAAGAGCTGCAAGCTGGCCGGCACCTGCGCTAGGTGGGGAGCGGAGCGGAGAGGGAGGACTTTCACCTTCAATGGAAATTGTCACGTTCATTCATGGATTCGACTGGGCATCTCGATTTCTGAGTCAATGCTGTGTCTGGGGATGTACCATGACCAAAGGATTTTGTATAATCTAATGGTAATCCAAAAGTCATGAGACTACCTGATTTTTTTTTAAAAAGTCAAGACACAGAGGCGGGACTTTCCCCTTTGCATGATTTTGAGAGAGCGAGCAGTCTCCCTTCACCCCTGCTTCGGGCTCACTCGCTGCTGGTTACACGCGCAGAAGCATCGTAAAGGGGCTGAAAGGAAACAGAACGATGTGTTCCTGAGGGGATGGGGTTCTGCATGTGTTTTATGTTCTTTTTACTTGAAAAATCCTTTTTAATGTATTTGGCATTTCTGATAGCAGAATTCACTAAAAGACACTTGATTTGGAAGGAGAAAGCCTGGCCTCCGCCTTTGGGCTGTCATACTGACGGGCGACAGCAGCCGTGCTTGGCATGTTTTACAAACCGAGAGATGACGTGGTTTACCCACAGCCCCATAGCTGGTCAGTGGTGAAGCCGGGATGTGAGCCCAAGCAGCGACGTTCCTGTCAGGGGGCCTTGCTTCACGCTAGGTGGCCTCTTGGCCCCGCTGCTGAGAGAGGAGCTGGCCCTCCCTTGCATGACGATGGGCACACTTACAAGCCGGGCAGGGGGGCAGGTAAGGGGCCTGTGGCCAGGAGCCAGACCACACCTCTGGCCCTGACCTCCCTCAGAGAGGTAGCCGGCCGGGAGCCTTCTTTACCATCACCGTTTCCCCTCTCCCAGCTTGCCTCTCCCAGGTGGGCCCGTGAAGCAGGAGCCCGGGGTGCGGTCACTGCTTCAGTACACAAGCCCCAAGGTGCCCTCCTGAAAAAGTCGTTTCTGCTAACGCTAGGCTTTAGGCATATCCAGGAGTTCTCACTTTCGTTCTTCATCAGCTCAGTCAGCATTTATCACGTGTCAAGCATGTGGACATCGGGCTTTTTCTTTTTCACGCAGCAGATGTAAATTGAGCCCTGACTTCCGTGTTTCCTCAAATCGAAGATGCCATCAACTGTAAGATGCTTCCTGATTTCAGAGATATTAAAATGCAAAAGGTGGGCTTGTGACTATTTTAAGGTACCATTGATGGAAAGACAATCAGCTCGATTTCAGACAAATTCAGAAAAAGGTGAAAAACTGTGCATCTCAGAGGTGAAGAAAAGCAGGCAGGGCTGTGCTCCCTGAAGCAGTTTGAGTACAGGGGTTCAGTATTTTGAGAGCCGCTCTTGCTGCAGACACAGTGAGTACCAGGTGACTGGATTGCCGCCTTGGCTCAATCGGTGTCCTGCCCTGTCTGATTTCCCGAGTGAACAGCTTGGCCCTGAGCTCCTTGCTGCTATCCAGTACCACCCGCCAGGCTCGGCTGGCTCCCAGGGGACCGGGGGTGTGCATCAGTCACTCAGTGCCCCTCACCTTTTTCTTGCCTCAGATCTGAGAAATGGAGCAGTTGGAACCTGGAGTCGCTGTGGTCAGCAGCATGTCCTGGCTAGGAGTTTATTTAAGGTCACGCACGCCACACTTCTCAAGTTACTTCTACATGCTTGGACCTTATTTTTTTTTCTGCTTTGCATTTCTTTGCAGGGTGGGTCCATGAGAGACAGGAGAAAAGAGCACTGACGGTAGTCGTGACAGAGACCAGACCATAGTCCTCTGAAAATGCCATTTTGCTCCTGAGATGTATTTCCTGGGTATCTGATTTGTACAATGTGCGACTATAACCAAATGAGGCTGAAAAAAAAAGACTTCTAAACCAAATATACATCTCTTGGCAACAGTGATTCTGTGTAGTAAGATGGAAAATCAGGGAGGGCAGAGAAGAAAGGAGCAGCCTCCTCAACCAATAGGATCTAATCCACATTCGTAGGCCGCTCCACCCACCAGCAGAATGCACCCTCTTCTCAAGCACCCACGGATCATTCACCAAGACAGTCCATCTCCTGGGCTGTGAAACAGACTCGACAAATTGAAGAGAACTGAAACCATACAGATATGTTCTCTGAACACACTGGAATCTCGTTAGAAATCAATAAAACAAATATCCAATGACATGCTTATCCAAATGAGTGCCTTCCCTCATCAGATGGTCACTTTTAGAGGTTATTTATTAAATAAACACTTTATTTGAGTCTTACTATGTGCCAGGCTTTGAGGTGGTGGCGGGGACACCAGTGTGAGCACAACACAGGCTCCACCACAGGGAGCTTGTAGCTAGTGGACCAGCCGAGAAACGCACAGATACAGCACAGCGTGGGACGTGCATTCGTGGTGTGTTTCTTCGGTGAAGGGGTCTCATGTCGGCAGCTGGCCTGATGCTAGATAGATATGTTCTACTTGAGCAAGGTTTTCCCGAAGACTTTGACTCTGAGTGCCTCTGGGGGGGTGTCTCTGCTCCAAATCCCCAGGCAACCTACTCCTTGCAATCTTGTGTCTGGTCTGATTGACAAATGCGTGTGCCCTGGTTTGTCCCTGTAGGAGCTGGAGTTTGTGTCCCCCTCCCTTTTGAGTACTGAGTCTAAAGCTGCAGGATGTCCTCTTTGGGAATTGCTTCTGGGACCCATTTGGGACCACACAGAGAACCTAGCTTATCTGCCTTATGCTTTGTGGTTTTTTTTCTTACATGGGGTGCCACAAGCAGAAGGGCCCTTCCAGACCACCTAATTCAGGGGCTGCAAAGTAAATGCCTTCAAGGCCAGGAGGCGGTATGGTTGAGAGAATCAGGCCGTGTGTGACCTTGGGGATTAGCGGGGAGTGTGGCACACTGGAGTATGCATGTTCTGCCTAAATTTGTTCATCATTATTACCTTTACTAACACTTGGGTGGCGCCCACTCCAGCTCCAGGCGCTGTTCTAAGTACTTTCCATCTGTTAATTCATTTATTACTCACAACAACATTATGAGGTCGAGACTACTAGTGTCCTCACTTTACAGATGAGAAATCCAAGGCAGAGAAGTGCAGTCACCGGCTAGGAAGTGGTAGAACCCAGCTCCCACATCTGGGCTCATAACCAGTCCACTGCCCCAGCTAAGGGCCTTGCATTTGAAAATTTCTGGAAACTCCAAGAAGGCAAAACAGTTCACCTCTGCAGACCCGTTTTGGCCCTTACGCTGTGAGTTTGCAGCCCCAGATATTCTAATCTCCTCATTGCCGACGCGAGGCAGCTGCAGCCCCCACAAGAGAGGACGCTCGCTGGTTAATGACAGAGGCCAGGAAAGAACACAGCCTTGCCCCCCGCTTCTGCCTCGCAGTCTTGCCTGCACGCCACCCTGCCACCACTTGTCCCTTAAGGCAGGAGTGGGCACGAGTGGGCGCGAAGCCAGCTTACCCTTTCCCAGTCCTGAGATGGCGTCGGTGATCACCACCACCTTGTTCTGCACGGCTGACTTTGACCAGAGCCTGGACACCTCCTGGTAGATGAAGAGAAGGCCACTGATCCCCAGCAGCAGCAGGGGCAGCATGAGCACAGCTGTGACTCCCATCTTGTTCTGGGGGAAATCGGGAAAAAGGAACTGGCTTTGCAAAGAGACTCTGAGGAGGGCCCCTGGGGCAGGGGGTGGCCCCAGGCTGCAGAATGCACTCGCTCATGCACTAAGCCCTGAGAGCGGGGCTCTGTGCAAGCTCCCGGACGGCTGCTTCCGCTGAACACCCGTGAGCATGCTCGTCCCCAAACGTCCAGTGAAGAGGAAATTACTCACGGTGTCTCCGAAAGCAAACAGAATCCAGGGGGCCTGCCCTCCCAAAGGCTAATTGCAAATTTAATTAAAATGGGTCTGCATTTTTGGAAGGAAATCCATGTGTTAAGGCCACTTGCTTGGGCCCTAATGGCTATTTATAGCTCTCACTGCGCTAAAGAGCTTTTCAGGGTAAATATAGCGTCTATTCTGATATTCAGGGACACATGCTGGCCGGATCTGATTTCAGAGTTCTTGCCAGCACTTTTAAAGCTCTCTGGCTTGCCTGACGATGAGAGGTTTCCTCTGCAGTTCGCGGCTGGGCATGAGGGATTAGAATCAACATCCTTGCCCTCATTTCCTATAATGTTCATATCGAGTAGCTTCCAGGTAGCTCAGACCTGCGTGGCAGTGAGCCAATCTGGCCTTCCCTTTCTGGTTGGGGATGAAAAGCATAGCAAAACTGTTAAACAGAATAGAATGAACAATCCCAAGAATGAACCCCTTGGAGGCGTGACGTGAACTATTGAAAGAGCAGTGTTTGGGGAGTGTTTCTCATTAGTCAAGTTATTCTGAGCCTTAGCTTTCTTGTCTATATAATGGATGTAATGGGCACCACAGTCTCGTCCTGTCCCAGAAAGTGGGACAAGGAGCCGAGCATGGGGGTGGGACTGAGGAGACTGCATTTCTTCCTTAGGAATTGAGATGTCCAGGAACATTAAAAAAAAAGTCCAACCTTTTATTAAGTAATATATTTGTAGAAATATGCACATATCATAAGTATGGAGCTTCCTGAATCTCCATAAACTGAACACATCCGTGGAACCAGCACCTAGATCAAGAAATAGAGCATTGCCAACATGCCCCCATCATGTCTCCTTCCAGCCCTTAAGGGTGACAACTTTCTAACTTTTAAAAAAAGCATATATTAGTTTTACCTGTGGTTTTAGAACATTTTTGTTTAAATAGACTCCCAGAGTCGTTCCTGTTTGGCTGAACATTACATTTGGGAGATTCAGCCACATTTTTGTGTGAAGCTGGAGATCACTCATTTTCATCGTGTGAATTTCCCTCACATGTTTAAAAAACATATTGTTTTAAAATTTTATTTATTTATTTATTTGGAAGATTAGCCCTGAGCTACCATCTGCTGCCAATCCTCTTCTTTTTGCTGAGGAAGAGTGGCCCTGAGCTAACATCCGTGCCCATCTTCTTCTATTTTGTGATAGGTGGGATGCTGCCACAGCATGGCTTGATGAACGGTGCGTAGGTCCGCACCCGGGATCGGAAGCAGAGCGTACGAACTTAACCACTATGCCACCAGGGCGACCTCTTACCTCACATTTTTAATTAATTCCTTCGAGAGTGGGCACTTGTGTAGTTTCCAGCATGGGGCTATTACAGACAGTGCTGCTACGAACACACATGGCTTTTGGTGCCATGAGCACTATTTTCACATGAACTTATTGGGCCTTTTGGATGATAGAATAAGAAATTTTGACTCTGATGATCTTCAGGTCCAAAGACATTGGCTGCAAATGTAAAATGACAGGTAAAGGTTCAGCCTACCCACTGTCTTAGTGTCAAGGATCCCTTGAATTCAGCCCCTGGTATTTCACCCCACACCCATATGCGGGGATGGAGGTGTTTTAAATAAAACTATTCATTGAAATTATGAACGAGGATGCTTCCAATGAGCATTATTTTAGAGAACAGCTTACACTGGGAGGCTTGACATATTATTAATGTAATAATGTCTACGTACGAAGGTTGGCTTGGTCAATATAGAAGTTCTTTAGTTAGATTGTTCAAGTCTGGCCGTGGCTGTGATTGGACGATTCACAAGTTCTTTATTTGTAGATAAAGCCCCACAATGGTACAGGATCCTTTATAAAAGAGGACATCTCCGGGTCTCCTGCAGTAGTCGATGGCAGTCTCTCTAGTTCAGTCGATGCAGCCGACACTGGTTATCCGAGCCCTGGCCTGACGACAAACCATCCACAATCCTGCAGACCTTCTGGGCATGGTTTTCTACGCTCCTGTAAACACTGAGTCATTGGCCAGTACTCCGCCTGAGGACCAGCAAACATCAGGATTTGTCTCCCATTCTGCTCCCGAGAGACACTAGGATGGGTTTGGATTCGGACTGTCCTGAGTCCGAATCTCACTTCTGCTTCTGACTTGTGTGCAGCCTCAGGCACACACTCAGGCCGTCATCTGGAGATGGGACTATTAGTACCATCACCTTCCTCACTGTGTCATTGCGTAGAATTAGAATATAAGAGGCGACATGTACACAACACCCAGGATGGGTCTGTCCCCTTGCTGGGCCTGATGGTTTCTGTTTCTCCCTGGCAACTTTTTCCTAGTCTGTGTTTTGTTCTCCTCATTGCCTTCCCTCACTGCGTGTCAGGGCCCATTCCTGAGGACCGTGGACAGGGTTCAGAGGTGAAGGATGCCAGGACCAAGTCAGGCAATGTGTGTGCATATACTTTTATAAACAGTAAGTTGTTGGGTCAGTATCATCTCCTCGCCTCCCATGCATGTTCTCTGGGCTGAAATGTGGGTGCTGTCAGCTCAGTCCTTCTTTCCAGCCAGGACCAGCACTTGTTTTGCTGTGGGAGACTGCTTCCCCTCCCCATCTCCCTTTGGAAGGGCGAGTGCTCCCGATCCACAGAGGCATTCATGCACAGGTGGCAGGGCTGTTGTAGAGGGGGAAGCAAGAATGGAGCAGGATGGTGGGTGTTGGCTAGCCTGACATCTAAAATAATTATCGGGATATGTAGCCTTAAAAAGGAAGGAAATTATGACACATGCTACAACATGGATGCACCTTGAGAACATTAGGCTCAGTGGAATAAGCCAGTCACAAAGGGACAAGTAGTGTATGATTCCACTTACATGAGGGGCCTACAGTGGTCAAATTCATAGGGACAGAAAGCAGAATGGAGGTTACCAGGGGCTGGGGAGTGGGGAATGGGGAGTTAGTGTTTCATGAATATAGTTTCAGTTTTGCAAATGAGAAGAGTTCCGTGAGTGGATGGTGGTGACAGTTGCACAACACTGTGAATGTACTTAATGCCCACTGAACTGTGCACTTAAAAATAGTTACGATGGTAAATTTTATGTTATGTGTATTTTACAATAAAAAGTTGGAAAAAAAATTGTCTGGCCTCCTTTGAAGAGACGATCCCAACGTAAGATGATGTCAGTCACGTAGAATGTAAAGCCACACAAGACACTTTCACACGTAGTTCGTGGTAAATGTGGAATGACCCCGGATGGTGGTTACTTCTTGGAAGAGAGCAAGGAGCGAGAGATGGGGAGGGGGTGTGGGGCGTTAGCTGTATCTGTTACATTTTATTTCTTTTCTTTTCCTTTTTAAAAAGACAGATCTGTGGCAACCATGATAAAGCATTTACTTCTGTTAGATCTGACCAGTCAGGGGTCCGGCCCCATGGCCGAGTGGTTAAGTTTGTGCACGTTCCGCTTAGGCGGCCCAGGGTTTCACTAGTTCGGATCCTGGGCGTGGACATGGCACCGCTCATCAGGCCACATTGAAGTGGTGTCCCACATGCCACAACTAGAAGGACCCACAACTAAAATATACAACTATGTACTGGGGGGATTTGGGGAGAAAAACCAAAAAAAAAAAAAGGGAAGACTGGCAACTGTTGTTAGCTCAGGTGCCAATCTTTAAGAAAAAAAGAAATGCATTTAGAAAAAAAAAATCTGGCCAGTGGGTACATGCGTTTCTGTTAGACTATTTTGTATATGTTGAAATATTTCTTAATTGAAAAGGGAAAATAAAGTAATGAAACAGAGAGAAAGAGAGAAGCAGATGGATCCTGTCTGACAAGCCTGTGATCTCACCTGGCCTCCCCAGTTCTGTTTCCAGATGCTGTCTTCTTTTCTTCCCTGTTTCACAGTGTGGGAGATGGCTCTCTCCCGCTTCATGTGACCACTGAACGCAAACCCCTACTTTTTCATGCCCCACCTTGATATTCCGTCTTTCTGAGGCAGCACAGTTGACTTAACAAGAATGAATAAGGTTGTCAGTCAGCCATCTCAGGGAGGGAAACGTCCTTTGACCTTTAACCTTAGCTGTTTTCCAATCTCTCCCCACCCTCCTCCTGCAGGGCAACAATAAATTGTTTCCACAGGGCAGGGGCAGCTCTCGGTCACCTTGTGTCTCCAGGGCACCCACACAGGGCTTTATCTGCACGTTTCCCTCACAGGTGTTGAATGAGTGAAAAACGTTTCATGAGCAAGCAGAACTAGCCTCGCTGATAGGAGCTCCCTGAGACCTTACTCTGGTCTTCAAAGAAGACCTGTCAGCCCAGACCACCCAGCAGAGGGTCTGTCTGCTGACAGAAACGCAGCTAAGCTGTCAATTCCCCGAAAACAATCAGTAAGCTGGACTCTGAGCCACTTGAGTGAGTTTAGGGCTGAATTCACTAATTCTGGAAAAATAGTTGGCTCTCTGGCGTCAAACTGCTGCTCTCTCAGTTCATCGTCTGTGAACAGCTTGCTTGTTCTTGCCCAGCCACCTCAAGTCACCTGCCGCCCTCCTTTGCCACCCGCATGTGGGAGGGGGCACGGACCCCTCGCTCTGAGGTTCTCCGAGCCTGGCTGGGAAGATCACTGAGGCCAGAGCTTGCTGCTTCTGGCGACGGGTTTGTTTCTCAGGACAACTGATGCTCTGGAAACTGGCTTGTGTGCTGGTGCAATAAGTAGATGGTAACCGTGGACCAGTTCTGTAACAACAGGCATTTTGCTAAAACCGTCAAAGGAAGAAGGCGGACTCCTTACTTCTAGGAGAAACGGCACAGCGCCCGCAACGTTGTGGACACCTGATAAAGCTTACTGGCTGGTGACGCACAATGGATGGCTCCCAGGCTAATGGTGCGTGGATTGGCGCTCGTTTGACCCTGGCTTCCCCTCAGACACGGTCGCTGAGGTTTCACTGTTGTTCCCCCAACCCCTTGGCGAGGCTCAGACTCTCTCTTGTGTCCTTATACACCCACGGACCGAGGCCGCGCTTTGCGCGTGGCAGATCCCAGCAGTTAGTCCTCCCTTTGTGCTTATTAAGCACCAGGCATTGTCCTGAGATCGTCACCTACACTCACGCACTTAGTCCTCACAACCCTTACGATGGTAGGATGATTCTTTCCTCTTACAGATGAGAAGACTGAGCCATTGAGACACGAGTGACTTGCTCAAGGTCAAGGTGAGGAGCCCGGATTTATGTTCAGGCAGTCTGGCTCCAGAGTCCATGCTCTTAATCACATGCTGTATTACTTCCCACAAAATGCTAAAAAAGAAAAAAAAAAGTCTATCTGACAGAGTGTATATATGTATATCCATTTGCTAGATAGATACCTCTCTCTGTATACACACATACAGATATGTAAGCATATATGTTGGGGGGGGTTCTGTTTGTCAACCACTGTTCTAGATGCTGGGGGGGTACAGAGAACAATTTTTGCTGTAGAGAAATAATTTACAATCTATAAAAGGGGAACTGATGTGTAAAGGGGAACAGATATGTTTCAGCAACACTGAGGAATGAAATCCACCTGGGTCTGTCCTAGAGCAAAGACAGATGGAAATGAGACACCTTGGTCCCGATTCTCAATCTGGGGGTGGTTACACGGCTACGTTCACTGTCCAAAAACTCATTAAGCTGTACACTTAGGGTCTGTGTACTTTTCTCTATGTATGTTATGCTTTAATAAAATTGACATTTAAAAAATCTAGAAGGAAGCCAAGTGCCTTGGGAGCTCAGAGGATGTAGCAAAGAATCAGATTTGACTTGGGCCTCAGGGACTGACCACCTTGTGTCCTGCTCTGGTGTTTAACTGATCACTGGCTCCTTTTTCCAGGTGCCACCTGTGCCATCCGATGATGTCAGCTTCTCTTGCGTGGCTCCAGAAAATTCATTTCTTCCTTGACACCTTCAGCCGCAGTCTCCACAGATATGTTGGTTGTTTTTTTTTTTTGAGAGGACTCAGCGAGCGTCTCTTTGGGGACATTCCTGGCACATTTTCTTCTCTCCGGGACCAGACGCTGACTCAATATTGTGACAGGGCTGGAGGATCTACCCATGTGGACACACAGGAGTGACAAATCACGTACAAGAAGATGCACACTGTGTGTACCGTTGGGTACAAACCCTTCTGCTCTAGGTCCCCAGGGCCCCCAGCACACTTTCTCTGCATTGGGTTTATTCTGGAAAAAATCCGTTTAATGTCTCTTCAAATATGCTTGGTTCAACAAATTACAAAATCCCAGGGAACCTCACTTGCAGGCAGGTACCTGACTTGAGTCCCCGATGTGAGGAAGTTGGTGCGATTCTCCCTTACTCTGTGACAGTGTCTGTGCTACAGTTCAGCACCAGTAGATTGAGTGTTTCTATTTGAAAGATTCAGGTTTTTTCCAGAAAAGATGTGTTCACTAAACACATAAACATATTTTTTTTTTATGAATCCGAGCGAGGACATACTTAGGTTTGTTAGAATTGGGCAGTCCGTTTTTTTTTTCAAAAGCCCAAATTCTGTGTCTAACAACTTGTGGCCTCAGAAACATGTTAGGTTAAAATACAAGATAAATTGATACAATATTGTAACCAACGCGGTAGGAAGTAGGCAGCTCACCACCGCTTCAAACAAGACTCCCACGGTTAACAATGTTTATTTTTAGAAGCAAAAGGGCCTGGCCATTTAATTTAAGCACCACAATTCAAACATTTGTTCCACTTAACTGTGATAAGATGTCATTCCATTCGACTGTCCTCATTTTGTTTTATCATCTGATTATCCTTCCTGTTTTCACAATAGGCAGAAATTAGAGAATTTTGAAGAAAAAATATTTCTAAAATAACAAAAAACTTGTTTTTAAATTCATGTCTTCTTGATTAAAATAAAAAAGAAAGTATGGGATAGTCACACATACCATCAATTTGTGTGTGTCAGTTAAGGGAAAAAATTTCTGGACTCTTCTGTCAACAAACCTGTGTGGACAACACATTCTACATTCTTTGTGGTTAAACCCTTGCTTTCCCCTTTCTTCAATTTCTTTTAGCACTCATATACTCCGTTTCTTTGTTACCCTTGTTAAACTCACCATCAGGAAAGCTTAAGGTGCTAATTTATACTAAAGTGTCAATGGTTGATATCTTCTGTAAGCGCTATCTCACTTAAAGATACTGGTGTTTAGTGGAGGATGAGGTGGTGAGTGGAAGGTTTACCTGGACTGGGGCTCCTGGCGGCAGTGCTCAGATACACACACGAGGCCAGCAGGGCTGGGAGCAGTTTCTGTTTCCCAAATGCCTTCTGAAGCCTGAGGTCCGGGAAGTTGTGTTGAAAGTGCCAGTTGCCCTTCTGTACCTTCTGCCTCTCTGTGAATTCCAGGTGGGTATCTGCTCACGGCTATGACAAATACAGCCGTGTAGAGGGCGAAAGAAGGCCAGGCGAGGCTGTCCACAGAAGGCTCAGTTAGGAAAGGATGCAGGCCTACAATCCAGGGTTTCCTGCCGGGGGCAGCCTGGTGAAGCGCCAGTTCCCGGTTCTACCCAATTTGGACCTGGATTTTGGATGGCAAATCTCAGAGACCAGCCAAGGTGCTGTCTACTGTTGACCAAGAGAACAAATTCTGGAGCCACGGTGCTGAGTTTGTGTCGTGGGTTTGCGCCCATCTCTAAGATGCTCAATCTTTGATTTAGTTCACTTCTAAAACAAAAAATAAAAGCCAAACACCACCGGGTGAAAACCGCAGATATATTTTCTGAATCTTGGAAAGTTGGCAATGAAAGGGGGCTCCTATGGCTTGAAAGAGGAGTTTGTAAAGATTGTTCTTAGCTGGGACAAAAAAAAAAAAAAAAAAACTAAGCAAAACTCTGATGTGGGGGCGTGAGACATGCTAGGGGTCTCCATTCCCCAGTTCAAAAGTTGATATGTTTCAATTCCACTAGAGGACATTATCTTCGTTGTTTTAAAGAAGAAGACGCACAAACTTAAGGGGGCACGGGAGTCTGAGAGTTTGAGAGCCCTGGTTGGAGATACTGAAACCTCATTTGTTTCTGTGTGAGCCGATTGTTTACTCTGTGGATGGGATCTTGCCTGCAGCTTCAAGGAACCGTGTTGGATGTGGAGGGGAATGGATAGAGGGCACAGGAAGGGACACTAACATTTGTAAAAGGCTTCCTATAAGGTAAATTAGGTACTGGGGACACAGCAATGAATGAAAGAGATGTGATCCATGCCTCTCAAAACCTATATTCCAGCTGGGCAAAGAGATACGAAGAAAGTAATTACAAATTTGATGAAAGTTGTAGAGAAGAAAAGGCAGTGATGTCAGAGCTCATCTCTTCCCAACTCTGCGTTCACTTCGCATTGACAGCTTGAAATTGGCCACGATGGGAGTATTTTTGTTACAGGCCACAAACACAGGTTCTTTACCCACCCACACAAGAGGGGCCAAATAAAACTGGAACACCAGGTTTATGGGAAGGAAAGGGTTTTTATTTCAGGTGACGTCAGCTGAGAGATGAGAGTGAGTCCTCAAATTCGTCTCATCTCCCTGAAAGATGGGAGGCAAAGGGTTTCAAAGGTTGCAAGGAATGTGGCTGCTTGTAGGGAGGGGGACCCATGGCCTTGCTGGTTGGCATTTTCCCACCAGCCTGCGTCTGGCCTTGTGAGGCTGCTTGCAGAGAGGGGGGTGGTGAGATAAGGGAATCTGCAGGTGGATATTCTTGGTCGTCTGCCTCCGTGGTGGATGGCGGATTCTGGTGCCAGGAAGCTGAGGCATAAGCAGGGCAAGGGGATGAGTGCTTTTGGTTTTAACCCCATATATGCTGGGTATAATGTAGGGGAACTGATACCAGGGCTGGTATCATTTATACCATGGAAAGCAGCAAATGCTACCAATCATGGCTTCCCCTCTCCCCACAAAGTTGGTTAACATTTTCCAGCACCACTGACCTCAGGGCACGTGAAGAGAGCCAGTGGTTCTAGCTTTCTCTGTGAACTCGACTTCATGGAAAAACTGTAAATAACCCTTTCATCTTTTCCCCCACCCCAACAAAAAAAAAAATACGAATTGTCCAAATTGTGAGGGTTGCTGGTGGACAGAACATGAGTGAGGTGGTGACCTTGTTCTTGAGCTGGTAGTAGACTCTGGAAAATCCTCCAGTTTCACCTACAAAATAAAGAGAACGTATCCATAAGGGGGGTTAACCTTGGCCATCAGGGACAGCCTGTGTTTCTAGCCCCTTAGGTGTATCCCAGGTCGTTTTGAAGAGGGATTGGGGAATGTGGCAGACTGCTTTACTGTTACTGTTCACAGACATGTGGAGTCTCTCCCTGTGGGAGCATGGTACAGTCCTGCCCTCATGAACCCGGGCCTGGCCGTATGACTTTCTTTGGCTGGTGAATTGAGAGTGGGAATGAGGCGCGTCACTTCTGGTCAGAAGCGTAAACAGCCAACATCCACTACTGTCCGCTCAGTTCTTGTTCTCTTGCTTCAGTGATCACAGAAGCACATGTGCAGGAGTCTCCATCAGCCTGGGTCCCTGAATGCCTACAGTGAGGAGAAACCCCTCGCCAACCTGAAAAGTACATATAGAATGAGCTAGAAATGGATTTGTTGGTGTAAACCACTGGGATTTGGGGGTTGTTTGTTTTTTCAGCAGACCCAGCCTACCTGGACTGACACTATGAGCCTTACACCAGCGGTTCTCAGCTTCCAAAACAGCGTTCATTATGATCCGTCTCAAATAATTTGTTTCTGGTTAGTGGGAAAGTAAATAAGTTTGTAATGATTTATTTTTTAAATGAATTAGAGCGGATTCAGAACCATCTCTGTTCCCGAGTGACCTGTTTACTTGGATCCCATCGTGCTTTCTGGAGTGTGAATGGAAAGGGAGGAGTTACTGTGTGTGCACCAGGTACTGGGCAGAACCCACCGTCAGACTTATTTCGTGCTCCCAGGGCTGTGCTTTGCATGTGAGTATCATCTGCCATGTTGAACACACTGGCTGGAAGAGCTTGCGTTGCTGCTGTAGATATGTAGTTCCCTAGAAAGAGCTGAGTCTCTGAAAATCCACTTGGTGTATGGATGTAACCAAATTCTGGTTTGGAGGTGACAGATGGAGGATTGAGACCACAGCAGTAGAAACACAGACCGTAGAGTGGGAGGAGGCTGGGAAATCGCCCAATTCTCCCCTGCGCAGTAGAGGAGTGGGTCCAATGACCTCCGAGGGAAAACGACTGGTACAAGACAACGCAGGTAGAGGCAGTTTCAGCTTTAGAACCCAGGCCTGCGGAGGCCCAGCCCAATGCTGTCCCGCCATGTCACTGATTTAACGCAATCCCGGAAGGTGCCAGAGGATGTGATGATGCCTGACACACAGGGAGGTGCCCCCAGTCTGGGCTCCTGGGAGCTAAAACGAGCACGATGCAAAAGGTAGGGGGCATAGATCATTGACTCTTCAAAGGAATGGCTTTCTTATCTCTAAAATAGATTCAAAAGTCCCCACATTAGCCTAGCTTTGAAGATTAAGTGAGATAATAGATAGGAAAGCGTTTCTCGCAGTTAATATTCTCTTAAATCTTATTGGAATAAAATGAGTTCTCTTGGGCTCTTTTGGAGATGGTTGGCGGGAATCATGGTTTATTCCCAGACTGTCAGTACCTGAGGGCAAGGATCACCGGCATCTACCTTTCCTGGAAGTTCTCGGGGACAGAAGTAAGTTTGGGGAGCATCTTTAGACCTCAGAAAATATTTTTCTTTTATGAGAGAGAAAATTCCAGGTAACTTTCCTATTCGAGAACTTACAATGGCTCCCTGTTTCCTCCAGTGAGTCTAAATTCCTCTTCCTTTATGTCCTCCCTCTGTCAACCTGACCTCCTGAGTCAGCCCACCCTTTTGCTTCCTGAGCACAAGCCAGCATTCACCGCGCCCTGCTGCAGGCTCTCTGGGAAGGACCATACGTATGAGCAGGTGCAGGCCTTTGGCGGGATGTGCCCAAAGGCCATAAACCTTCAGATTTGCCAGGCTCGCCCCCGTCAAACTCCAAGTGCCCTTGGGCCTCATTCCTTAGCACTTCTGCTTTGCTCCTGCGGGCTATAGGAAGAAGAGCAACAAAGTCTGGGTTTCCGGTACAGCCATGTGCTTGAGCCGCTCTGCTGGGATGCTTTCTGGCTTGAGCGTGCATCAGGGGTTCATCTGTCACGTAACTGTGCACAACAAGTAGCCTAAGGGGAGTATTTACACAGCCTGGGGCTGAGGGCAACAGCATCAGGACCGTCTGCTCATCTTCAGCCGCAGTGGCCTCTGCAGTCCGCTTTGGGCTGATGCAGTTGGACATTTTTCCTGGCTGATTCTCTGATTTGGGCAGCAGTGGTGCTGTCATGGTCACGGCAGCAAAAACGCATCCGAGTCCCCCCGGTTCTACCAGGGAGGTCCCCCTAGCATTGGGGAAATCCACGCGCTCACCCCCTGCCCTCTCGCAGAGCGTGTTGTTGCTGATGTGGCACTTTTTTCACAGCATCTCAGCAGATCCTCAGAACCCGTGAGTCAGGCCGGCAGCGAGAGCAGCAGACGGACGTCATGGACACAATGTGACATTTAAATCCAAAAGGGCTGCCTTCTGTGCCTGGTTCTGCCACAGGCAATAATCATAGAAGTTTGTTGACCACTCAGCCTTGCTTTCTTCATCTGCAAAATGGGTATAATAAAAGTCCTCCGATGAGAAAGTTGGGAAAGTGTTTTGTGAACCCCTTTACACCCTTTTGTGTGTTTAATTGTTGATAAAGGCAAGTACAAACCTCTGTGTTTTACAGATTTGGAGGCCAGGCTAACACAGGTTGGTAGAGTCAGGAAAACAAACTGGTTTTCCCATCTGCGACCCAGGACCCTTCTCCACTTCACCACCTGCTGTCTTTGTACATAACGCATGGAGGACTAAGGGTCTGTCTTGTCTTGTCAAGAGGGCTGCCTTCCACAGGAATAATGAGGAGGCCAGGTACAGAGCCAGGGGCAGGGCGAGGAGAAAGTGGAGGCTAGCCAGGGAGATTAAGAGAATTCACAATAGCTTAGAAGGGTGAGAATCGCCTGGGCCGAAAGAGTCAGACCGTAGTGACCCCTTGATTAATATGAATCCTCAAAAATGGTGTGCCTTTTGAATAAGGCCAGGGGGATTAAAAGGAGAAATCTTTATAAATCCCATGAAGCCAGAGATGCGGGTGTTACATAGCTCGACTGTGCCTTGCCAGCCAAGCATGTAGCAAGCCGCCCAGGAAACGGCGCCCAAGTGCTCTGTGATTGACTCTTTGCCCCCGCCTGCCGTTCCCCCCACCCCCAGCCCTTACAGGGTGCCCCTCTGTCCTTGAGCTTCTTGAGTTTAGCAGAACAGCATAGAATCAGAAATCAACACGTTTTGTTGACTAATTGATTCACCCAAGGAAAAGTGCCTTTGTCTAAGCGCTGCCTTGGCCAGGACTTTTCATTTCCAGTCTTCGTTTCGGGGTGTGGAATCAAAGGTTCTGGCTCCCTTTAAAGGAATTTTAGGCCACAGGAGGAAGGTGCAGAGCTATTTGTGGTGACGTGCAGAGGATGTCCTGAAATAACACTGCAAGGAAGGGCTCCCTGGGAGAGTCAACTTATAGGGGAATGGAGATGGAGCCTATGCAGAAGTGAGGCCTCAGCGGGCAGCAAAGCTGAAGGCGGTTGGACAGCCCGAGGCTCCTTTCCTGGGCTTGTTCAGGGCCCAAGAGCATCCTCCCCAGGCTGGAGTCCTTCCTGCCGGGTCTGCTCAGCTCCCCTTGCCCTTCTCACTCTCTCTCCAAAGCATTGTTCCACTGCCTTCCAGTCCACCTCCAGTGTAATTCTTTCCTTTCTTGTGTTCCAGATCTCCCAGGCACTGTGATAAACTAGACTAATTAGCACACGTTTATGTGGAGTCATCTCCAGACAGGGGCCCCAGGCTATATTCTGCTGCAGACACACTTTGTCGGGCGTATGCAATGTTTTCAAGATACTTTAAAATTGGGAAATTTCAAATGGAAATCCAGATATCTTACTTCTGCTGAAAAATTGGAGGGTCTGACAACATTGAGCTCACAAGTCCGCACGACCGCAAACCTCAGCTGAGCCAGGGGCCGCCCCCTTTAGCTGAGGATGAGAGCTCAAGGTCATTGGCGTTGCCGGCCAGCCCTGCTTCATTGGCTTTTGTTGTTACCTCCCAAAGGCATTTGTTTGCGAGCTCTGATGTATACCTTTTGTTTTATTTCCTTACATGTTTGGTAGTATTTTAGTTATTGCTTACTAAGAATTTAATTCTAAACTTTTTGCTTTAGGAGCATCTTGCAATATAGGAAAATGATCATCTTTCTCTGGGGGGAAAAATGGCGTTCTGGGGAAGACGTCATCCTTCCTCCTTCTTCATAAAGTGATGACAATATCTAGAACCCTGGTTTACCTGGATGGCCTTATTATATTAGGAAAGATAGAAGAATGTGAGCAGAACTTTTTTAGATTGATGGACACTGATGTTCATTGATAATTACAGACAATTGCCCTTTGGGTAAGTTTTGGGTATTCTGGGGTAACAGGCAGAGTCTGGGCTAAAAGTTAAGAATGTGAGTCCCGTGTCCAGTTCTATCAGTATCTAGCTGTACGGTCTTCAGTGGGCACTGCTACCTCGAGAACTCAGTTTTCCCATCTGTAAAATGAATCCGTTGTTCTAGGTCAGCCTTTTCCAAAGACTGTTCCATTGACCTCTAGTTGCACAGAATATTAATCCTTATTGTACACAGACATTTTATTTTATGGTCAACTGATTTTGGGAAACACTGGGATATGTAATAGAAACAAGTTTCCTTATTGTGGGATTTCTCACAGATTTTAATATGCTAATATGGATTGTGAATTTCCAAGAAGAAATTGCAAATAGGTAACATTCCCCAAATTTGTTTGACTCTCAAAACTCTTCTTATTTAATTTTACAAAGAGCATCTCAAAAGGCATCTCTATGGAGTAATCTTTGAGAAAACCTGGCGAGGACTTGTCAAAGTCTCTTTCTGTCTAGGCATTAAGTATGTAAGAGGCACGTAAATCAGAAACAGATCAAGAAAGATATTCCTTATTTCTACTTGGCTTTGTCCGTGAATCGTTGAGAACCTCAACCCTCCTTAGAATTCAGCGTGTGTTTCTGACAATATATGATGAGCCTTTCGGTGGTGTGATCCATGAGAAGGTGGCGTGTGTGGACGTGTGTGTGCAGTAAACACTCTGTGGGTTGGCAATGGTGCCAAGGGAACCCCTGGTCTCTAGAAGAAGGAGCCTGAAAGATCCTCACGCAGCCTCTTAACTACTTTTGGCTCCTGTTTTAGGTTGAAAAGGCCCCCCTCCTCCCACCTGGGTAAGAATTTTTTGTCAGACAGCCTGGGGACAATTTATATCACCTACCTACATAGTGTTTAATACGTGAGGCACTCACCATGGGCAGGTAGAGAGTTCGCAGCTGCTTCCAGTCCTGAATCCCGCAGCTTTGATCTGATTTAAGAGATGGCGTTTCCAGGTCACCCTTTCCTCGAGCCAGCCCATGCAGAGCCCCCTCTCCCAGTCCCCTGCTCGCTGAAGACACAGCTCCCATCCACCTAATTTTTGCACTATTGTCCTCGAGTTCAGGTCCTACTATGGCCCTACCTCCCCTGACATTACAAATAGTAATGCTTCTATTTTTCTCCAATTAGGCTTTTCTTTCTAGGGAATGCGGTCTTGCTCAGTTCCTGGAGTGACCGTGACCTTGTCTTGCAGGGGAGGAGAAGCTGCCTCGGGTGACGTTGAAGAGCCGGTGAGTTAAGGTCTTCTGTAACGAGGTTTCTTCTCCCCTGCCTTGTGTTCTGATGCAAATACCTGGGCTGTCTTGCCTCAGACCTTTGCTCACTTCCCTTCTTCTGCCTGGAATGTTCTTGGCCCTAATCTCCGTCTATTAATGTCACAGTCCTGCTTTGAGGCCTGACACAGTGGCCACCTCCTTTCCCGAGCTTTCGCCATGCCCAGAGCTGTAAATAAACCCCTCCTCCTTTCCATTCCCATGTCATAGGAGTCTCTGTTGTAACCATTATCGTATTTTCCCTTGTTTTAGTTTATCTCAGTTCTCACCACTCTGGCTCACTCACCTTTGTATCCCCTCATCCGCCTGGCCCTGCGCCTAACGCGGGAATGGTTGTTAGTGAATTGTTCCGCACTGCTCTGAGTTCCTTCTTTCCAGAGGACTTTGCTGTACCCTGGGGCCTGCTTCTTTGACTTTGGTGTGTGTCATAATCACCATGGGAGCTTATTAGAAGAATAGGTAACCCAAGATAGAAGAGAGAGTTGAGTGGAATGAAAGATTAGTGCTGTGAGGATGGGAAAAGAAAAGGCAATTAGAAGCTCCAGGAAGGGCCGGCCCCATGGCCGAGTGGTTAAGTTCACGTGCTCTGCTTCAGTGGCCTGGGGTTCACTGGTTTGGATGCTGGGTGTGGACCTGCACACCGCTCCTCAAGCCATGCTGTGGTGGCGTCCCACATAGAGGAACCAGAATGACCTACAACTGGGATATGCAACTATGCACTGGGGCTTTGAGGAGAGAAATAAAGGGGGAAGATTGGCAACAGATGTTAGCTCAGGGCCAATCTTGCTCACCAAAAAGTGCACTTAAAAAATAAAAAGAAGAAAGAAACTCCAGGAAAAGCAAAAAGCTATACAAGAAATTTAACATAATGATAGCACCCTCCTTGATTCTGTGATGAACAATGTTTATATGGTCTAAATAAATTGTTGGCTTATTGATTTAAATAGAACAGCAATTGGGCCAGCCCTGGTGCCCTAGTGGTTAAGTTCAGCACGCTCCACTTCAGTGGCCTAAGTTCAGCTCCCAGGCGTGGATCTACACTGCTCTGTTAGCAGCCATGCTGTGCTGGCGGCCTGCATACTAAAAAATAGAGGAAGATTGGCACGGATGTTAGCTCAGGGTGAATCTTCCTCAGCAAAAAAATAAATGAATAAAACAGCAATATAACTAATTAGGGAGATGGCAGAGCAGATGTGGGATGTGGAAGTGTGAGAGATTTATCGTTGTCTACTATGACAGGCAGTCAATAGATAACATCTAACATGAAGGCATAGCAATGTCAGCATACTTTTTCTGAAACATGGAGGCAAATACGGAAGAAACAACTAAGTTAAAAGTGGTTTTCTGTGAATGTTAGGACTGGGACATGGAACAGGAAGTGGCAGGGGACTGTTAGTTTTTCTTATAAGCCTTTCAAAATAATTTGATCTCTTATCTATGTGTAAATATTACTGTGGTTAAATATTAAAAAAAAAAAAGTAATGCATATTTCCAGACCCCGTCCCAGACCTACTGAATCAGTCTCCAGGGCTGGCCCTGGATTTTTACAAGCTCCCTGGTGACTGATGCACACCAACATTTGATAATTAGTGGGATGCTTATATGTAGCTATGGCAACAGAATGAGACAGTCCTCAGATGGGGATTCGGAAAGGGAGTGGAAGTTCCCAAGCAATTTGCCTATGGGTATGGTGACCATATTTTCCAAACCAAAAATCTGAAACTATCTTGGGGATGCAGGACAAGGATGTAGGATCCTGAGCCTCCCGTGTGTGTCCATGAGGGTTGAGAGCATGGACTTCCAGGAAGATAGTTGCACTCCCTAGAGGAGAGGAAAGGAGTGGGGATGCCCCTCCAGTAGCCTTAGCTCGGGGTACCGCTGCCACGTCTGCACCACACTTACAGCAACGGCCACCACGCTGACCTGGATGCATGGGAGGGGAAGGCAGTGGCCACCACTGGGGCAGGGATGGCGAGACACAGGCTGTATCTCTGAGGGCTACTTGTTGTTGCCTTTTACTTAAACCTCAGGAGTAAGCAGCTAATGCTATGAGGATGGGAAAAGACAAGGCAACTAGAAACTCTTTGGAAAGTAAAAAACTGTACAAGAAATTGAATGTAATAAGCCTGAGTCAGGAGAGAGATGAGGATGGGTGGCGAGTCCTCTCCTTTCCGTCCTGCTCTTGCAGGAGGAAAGGAAGAGCGTCCTGGCCCTGAGCGTGGCCTTGGGTTTGCAGCCGGGCTGCCTAACCCTGAGCGGTCCCATTCGTTCGTCCTCAGTTCCTATGAGGCAAAAACACTCTTTTTCTGAAATATGTGCACCAGATACTAACCTTCCCTTCCCTCTCCTCTCTCTTCGTTCGCCGTTCCCCTCACCACCACCCTGCCACACCCGCAGAAGTGCAAAGGATGCTGACGAGTTGGGGCTGAGTACTCGGTGGGAAAGGGAGCAGGCTTACCGGCTGTGTGACTGTGTGACTCTCTGAGCCTCAGTTTCCTCATTTGTGAGCTCAGGAAATCATGTCGACTTGGCAGGGTCATTTCAAGGGTTGCCTGAGATAAAGGTTAAGGGTTTTACTTCTGGGAGGTGCGCCTAAAGGGAGTTCCCTTCTCACCAATGATGATACAAGTCTGTTTTGGAAGAGAACCTTCCATTCCATGACCCCTTAAAAGTGCAGGGATGCAGTTTAGAGTTGGGTGGGGCCTCTTTTGGTTCTCCAGGGGTTGGGTGACACTAGCAAATGGTAAAGGCCAATGTTTATCAACACTTACACCGCATCAGGGGCTGTTGCAAGTGCTTTATGTGAATTCAGTCAGTTAATCTTTATAATAACTCTAGGAAGCGAGTCCCACTGTTGTTCCTATTTTATAGATGAGAAAACTCAGGCTCCGAGAGGGGAAGGGACTTACTCAAGGAGACACAGGCAGTCGGTGGCAGAGCTGCGACTCAAGCCCAGGCATCCCGGCTCCCCAGCTCCTGCTCGTGGCCGCCGTCCCGTACCTGTCACCCCCAGAACCTGCAGCCTCGCTCACCTGCACCGCTGAGGCCCTCCTGGCAGGACTGCTGAGCCGCACGTGGAACCTGCACCAGATGAACTTGTCTTCCCCTGTCCCCCAAATATCCCACATAGCCTGGCTCCTGCTGTCCCTCCTGCGACTCTGCCACTACCTCTGCTGAAGTGAATGCAGCACAGCCCTCCTGTGGTCCTGGTACAGTGGCTTTGCCATCCTCCGGTTCCCTCACATCCGCTGCCACCTGGCCCTGTCCGTGGCTGAATGAAGTGGTGGTGGCAGGATGAGCAGTGTCCCTGCCCCACCTCGTCGTGGTGCCCACCCCTCCTCAGCCCTGCCATCTGGCATCCTTACAGTTTCCTCTCACATCCCCCCCGGACGTCTGGGAACATGCCAGCATGTGGCGTCCGTGTGAGCACGAGAAAGCACAGAGCTGGGACGTGTTCCGTCAACAGCGTTGGCCCTTCGGTCCTCCCCAGGACGTAGACATGCAGGAAGGCGGTGTTGTTGCTCCTTTTTAATTGTGGTGGGATATATATATAACATAAAATTGATCATCTTAACCATTTTTAAGTGCACAGTTAAGTACATTCACATTGTACAGCCAATCTCTAGGACTCTTTTCTTTCAAAACTGAAACTCTGTCCCCATTAAACAAAAACTCCTCGTTCCCCCTCTCCCAGCCTCTGGCAAGCACCACTCTACTTTCTGTGAATTTGACCACTCCAGGTATAAGTGAAACTTGTCTTTTTGTGACTGGCATATTTCACTTAGCTTAACGTCCTTGAGTTTCGTCCACATTGTAGCGTGTCTCAGAATTTCCTCCCTTTAAAGCCTGAGTCATATCCCATTGTGTGGATATACCACATTTTGTTGACCCATTCATCTGTCAGCAGGCACTGGGGTTGTTTCCGCCTTTTGGCTGTTATGCTTTTTGACTGAAGACCAGGGCAGTCTGGGTGGGTGGTGGGTGTCTGAGTGAGCCCGCCCCACCCTTGCCTTTTGCATTGAGCAGGGTCCTTAGCGGTGGATTCTGGAAATGGGGAATCCCGAGGCCTGCCTGGCCTGTTCCCTGCAGGCCCTAGGGAGATGGAGAGTGCTGAGGATGGCTTCCTGTTCTCAGAACTCCGAGAGACTTGAGGTACAGGCCAGCTGCTTCAGGGCCTAAGGGCTGTGCAGGATGTTGGGGAGGCATGCACCCCACATGGGTGCAGAAGTCAGCACCATCCTGGGGCTTCCAAAGCTGGCAGGCAGAGCCCACTGCACCGTCACTCATGTCCTCACCAACAGGGGGCACTGCAGGAGTGGTGACCCTCGGAGACTTAAGTTGCTTCTTAGGCAGAGGACATTGATGAAGCAGTGAGGGCAAGAGGGTAGCAGAGGATTCCACGAGGCATCCGAAACACGCAGTTCTTGGCTACCTATTAGACCCCTCCTGAAGACCCTCAGCTGTAACAGAGAACCTAGCAGCCAGGGCAGGGAGGGGAACAGGGCAGTGCCATTGGCTTAATACCACGCCATCTGCGCTTTCCTGCTGGCAGAGCCTGCGGAACTGCTGGCAGTAGCCGTTAGCCGTGTGCTTTTGTCATGGTTGGCCGCCCAGTCTCGTGGGACAAGGAGTTACCATGTTTTATCACTAGATGGCATGCATCCAATGGACGGGAAGTCATGTATGGCCCTGACCCCTGTCCTGCTGGAAGAAGGATATTTTTGAGAAAAAGTTCAAAGAGATTAGATAGAATATTCTTACCAAACAGCATTTTCTTTGCCAGCGTGCAGCTTGGAAGACAGTTCTTAATGCGCAGTTACAGAACAGCTTTACGGCCACTTCAAAAGTCTCCGTGTCTGTCACGTGGCCACTTTTCTCTCTCTGTGTCACTTCATCCTGCTTTCTGCCGTCCCAAAGAGACGGCCACATTGATTTCAGACATCAGATCATTATAAGAGTTCATTTTTGGGGGCTTTGTTCATTATGAGCATTTTACTGCTCAGGTTTAAAATCTTGCCACGTGGGATTTTTAAGATTTCCAGGGATTTCTATTAGGTGATGCTCACCTGTTTTTCCCCAGCTGTTCAGAATTCCCTCCATTAGATAAGTTAACCAAGATGAGCTCCCGTGGTTCAAACTGAATGGAAAACAAAACGTAAATGAAAACGTGTTCTTGTCTCTTGCTGACCTGTATTTCATCCAGTCAGGACATCTTCCACCTGGGCCTCCAGTTCGGGAGGCTGGGAAGACGTGGACGGGGATGTTGGGAGCTGCACAGGGAGGGGTGGGCTGAGAAGGGCCAAGCAGAGCCTCTCAGAGGCAGTGATGAGGCTCCTAGAGAAAAGGAGCTTACCTAGAGAGTTAGGGTGAGAGATGGCACCTAACGGAGTCACTGCGCTCAGGTGACTCTGGTCGGAAGACCTGGAGATCCTGACTCTGCCATTTATTTACTGTGTGGCCTTGGGCAAGCAACCTAAGCTCTCTGAACCTCGGTTTCTCAGCTGTCAAGTGAAGAAATAATCGTATCCTTTATTGTACATATCATTATCCGTACATATCAGTATACACATCATTATTGTAAAGATAAATGAAATAGGATGTTGAGGGAAAAGATTTTGTAAATGTGAATGGAGGTGAGAAAGTACGAATATGTTAGTTAGCAAGTGAAGGGTCACGAATTCCACAGAAGGGTCTGCCAGTGGGGCTGAGTGACGTGTGTTCACAAGTGGACGATCAGGAGGGCGGTTTGACTTTTTGCCATGTTGTTTTGCTATCGTGTAGACAGAACTTGAGTTACTGATTGGGTTTTTGCTTCAGGCTCTGGGGCAGGAGCTGCTCTCTCCTGGGCCGGGCAACCATCTCTCTTGAAGTCTTGGCATAAACAGGGCCCAGAGGAGGCCCTGCCTTTGTGCCTCGCTCACCCCAGCCAGGAGAAGCTTAATGCCTTAGCAAGAAATGTCCCTCCTCAGGAGACGCCCACCTCAGAGCTGGCTCGAGGCCCACGCTCTCCTGCCAGCTGTTCCTCTGAGGCTTGAACCCGAGCCTGTCCCACCCCGGCCTCGTGCACTGAGCAGGGCCTCAGGGGTAGCCCACTGCCGGCCTTGCTTTCTCTCCCCTGCGGGCTCTGCTGAGGAAGTCCCAGAGAGCACAGCTGACTTGGGGAAGGCCTGGGAAAGCTCTCCCTGCTTTTGGGGGGGCGGGGCGGGGGATGAGCCACGGCCGATGAGAAACTGGAGATTCAGGAGGTCACTCTAAACTGGTTCAGATGCTGGCGGCACAGCGTGGCGAGGATTTGTGCAAACATCTCCTCGCTGGACGGAGAGGAATGCAAGAGCAGGCTGCCTGCGGTACCTCTTGGGCTGTTAGAGAAATGCGCCCGTGCTTGTGAACGTGCGGCGAAGAAGATGAGGCCGGACCCGAGCAGGGCAGGGCCTGGGAGACAGAAAGTGGGGCCCCTGCCTGGAATCCACGTGCCGCCCCTGGGCATCCCTCCTGCCCGGGGGGCTGGGCCGCCCGCCTCCCGCAGGAAGCGCTCTCTCCCGGCCCCTGCGAGGCCCTTCCTCACCCTCCTGCTGCTGGTTACCATCAAGCAAGTAAGAGCAGTTTTTATTATTATTCCTGTTTTATTATTATCAGTCGTACATATTTTCTGCTTATAGCAGCAATTTAGAACTTTTGCAGGAAAATATCAACAGTATTAAGACAACAATGATCAACCATAATCCTAGCATTCAGAGGTAATCACTGGTAATATTTTGGCATATTTTCTTCAAATCCTTTTTCTATGCATTGCTTTACACAGCTGAAATTATGATGCATAAAACATCTTGTTTCCTGGTTTTCCTCTTTACATCATATTATAAGCATTTTCCCATGTCAGCCTGAAGGCTGGAAATAGCATTTAAGATTGTTGCGTATATCCTCCTGTCTTCTGCTGTCATTCTCTCAGCTTTGAGTATTTAGGTTGAATGGGTAGTCCTTTTTTTTTCCTTTTATTTCTTCTTTCTTCCTTCCTTTCTTCCTTCCTTCCTTTCTCCTTATTATAAAAATATAGAATGTTTAAAAATTCTATTTTCATTGTTTAAAAAAATCCAAGGAAGTATAAATACAAAATACAAGCCACTGTACTCCCACCACCCAAACATCACTCCCGTTCACATTTGGGGGCTTATATTCCCAGACATTTTTCTATCATTTATATACATATAGTTTTGTTAAAACAAACATAGGATCATACTATAAATATTATCTTGCAATCTGCTTTTTCCTTAACAAAATATATGAATAACACAAGCTAACGTTACTATTGAACACTTACGACGCGCCAGAGCTGGTGCCAGGCGCCTCCCTGAATTATCTCATCTCATGCTCTCAGCAACCCTGTCCTGTTAATCCCATCTTCCAGATGAGAAAACTGAGTCTCAGGGAGGTTGAACATTTTTCTATGTCAGGAATATAGCTCCGTGGCATGATGTCTGAGGGCTTCAAGAATGCGTTATCATGTACGTAACCATCCTCTGTACGTGGGCCTTCTGGTGGTTTGTCTGATTCTCATCCAAGGAGATGAGGCCTTTGCCCCTTAGGTTCCATTTTCATATGAGGCCGTGAGCTGAGGAACTCCAGTTCCATTGATCTACGTAAAGAAAGTGCCTTGAGGAATGGTTCTCGTCTTCCTTTGGTCCATGGGCAGAGTTGGTCCCTGTTTGTAGCCTCGGAATTCTAAACCCCTCCTGCCCCCACACAGGGAGGGCTGGGGTGTCGGGTCTCGTGAATGTCCACCTCACCAGGCTTTCTTTGGTCCTAGCCTGGGACCAGACAGGCAGAAAACCACCATCAAATTCTCTGTCTCCAAATTCTCCCAGAGGCTGACTTCAAGCCCTCTAGATTGGAGCTGTGAGCACAGTCACTGGTTTCATGGAATTCTTCCCATGGTGGCAGCCCCTCGGTGAGTGACCAGAATATTCCTAAGGGCAGGTCCTGGCCAGCCTCCTGCCCCAAGACTTAATCGGTTAGTGGCTGGGCCATTGTTGGGAAAGTTGATACGAAACTCTCACTTTTGCTTCAATTCTCTGACTGTCTCATATCAAAACTGAATATATTCAGCTAACTGTTCACCTTCCATCCACAGCCATGTATTGACTGCCTACTGGGCGCCAAGCAGTGCTGCAGCACTACCGTTTATCATAAATCATCTTGCTTCCTCTGCACAGCAAGCTTCTGAGAAAAGTATTATTACCGACCCCATTTTACAGACGGGGACATTAAGATTCACAGGCGTTAAATGATCACCAGCAATCCCATAACCCGCGAGCAGCGGAGCTGTTGCGTCTACCCGAGGTGCTGGAGGTCCTGTGTTCTCTCTTTTCCAGCATTCCTTGGAAGCTGTTGACATGTGAATGTTCATATGTTACAGCAGCAGAATCTGCAGAGCCTCAGGCCGGCTTATGATGCTGAGAAAGCCGCACCTCGGCCTTTTTGCTCTGGTGTTTTCGTAATCGACAATGCGCCTGTTTCCAGCGCCCCACCCCCTCCGAGTCTTGTCAGAACCTCTTGGCTCTGACTGTCTGTCCTCCATCGTGTGTCTGCAATCCTGGTGTCCCACCTCTTGGTTCTCTGCCTTGAACCCCACGTTCTTTCCCCAGATGTTTACATTGCAGGGCTTAGGGTAGACTTTTCTGATGAATTTTGCTCGTGGACGCTTTCCCCGCATGGAATGTAAATGACCGTGGTGTGTTTTCTGGCAGGAAGTCTTCATAAAATTCACTTAATGAGAAATTCTCAGGGACAGTTTAGTTTCTAAATTCAATCAGGAAAATAGAGCTATCTCCCCACCCCCCACATTCATTTAAGTTAATCAGCAGTTGTTTTGGCATCAAAAAACATAAAGTTAGAGAGTTAGGCTGTTTAAGAAGTGAGTTTGTGCCTCTTTTATACACGGCTGATGGGAGTGTAAAAAGGTGCACATTTTTAAGTTTAAAAAAATGTTTTTGGCGAAGATAGATGGTTTGGCAGCACATTACCAAAACCCTTTAAAAATGTATATACTCTATGACCCAGAAATTCCAATTCAAAGAATTTCTCCTAATAAAGCTATGCTCAAATGTTTAACTGTGAAGAGTTTCATCACGACATCACTTATATTAGCAAACATCTAAAACAACTTAGATGTTCAATGCTACAGGAATTAAAAAATAAATTATATCACATTACTTCATAGAAACTTATGTAGCTGTTAAAACAGTGTTTTAGAAGTATAGTTCTTGAAATGGAACTATATTCACAATATATCTCCTAGTGACAAACAGACTACAAGACGAAATGAATTTCCTTCTTGGTTAAAATAAAAAAGAAGAAAGTAAAAGGATGTGTGTGTGCAGAGAGAAGGGTCTGGAAGGAGGTGGTAATTTCTGAGTAGTTGGAATATGATTCCATCTTCTCCCCCTGTGCTTCTCTGTGATATTTATTTTGTTGACAATGAAGTGTGTTCCTTCTATAACAAAGAATAAGAGAAGATTTGTTTACAGCGAGTCCACAGAAGGCTTGTCTTCCCTTTTCGTTAATCCCTTCTCAGCGAGTTAGTGGTTGATGCTGGTCATCTGTGCAAGGGAGAGAGCACTCAAGGTTGAGCTGGACTTTTCCAGTTAGAAAATGTCCACTCAGGTCTCCTTTCCTCGTTACTTTGTTTGGTTCTGCCTGTGACTGAACTTGGACCTGCCTCTTGTGTTTTTGGTGTCTTTAGGACAAGTACTTGGGAAGATAGTCTGAGTTTGTCCACCTCTAGACTGATCAAATTCAGTGCTTCTTCGGGTATTGTTTTTGCTTTTGACCATTAGTCATGGGCAAAGAGCAAGGGCATACAGGAATGTCAGTTCAAGGACAGCTCATATATATGACTAATTTTATCGTCTCTTCCTCAGCCAGGTCCCAGTGAGGTTCCTGAGGAAATAAACAACACTTTATCCAACTTACTTTGGTGACTGGGAAGATTCTGGAAACTTATGGTTTGGTTGTCAACTTGTCTGCTGAATAAAAATAATATAGAGTCAGTTATGGTCCCACTAAGATGTTTATTTCTTTAAACGATGTGTTGATAAACTTCCATCTTGCCTCTTGGGCCATAAGTCAGAGAGAGTTATAATTAATGCAGATTTAAAACTCATTGGAAACCAAAACCAAGGAATAAGTGCCAATTCTTTCATCATCATCATTATTATTTATTGGCTAATTGTGTGCTAAGTTGCCCCAGGGCACTGCTGTGAAGTCACAGGGGTGCTGTAAGAGATTTTAAATTTCTGAGGGAAGCAGTGATACATGGCATCTGCCAGACACTGTGCGAATTACTAACTCAAGATAGTTCACGGTTTCAACATTATATCATGCTTAATTCCTTTTGGTGATGTCGTATCTTTGCAAAGCTGGGTTTTCTGCAGTTGCTGTGATAAAAAGCAAGTACTGCACAAAATGAACGTGGAACAGGAGCGAAGGTGGTGGTGTCCAGTCTGATTCTTAGGTGTAAGAAGTTGTGCAATCCCCAGTAGGCACTAAGATGTTAGGACATAAATACTTACTAAGTTGTTTGGACCTACCTACTTAATTAATAGGACTTTAGCTATTAAGGGTGCTGTGGAAAGATTATTGAGACATCAAGTCACCGTGAATTGAGAAAGTTTGTGAACCTTGAGTCTAAAGACTACCATACTAGCACTTCTTCAAAAAGTTGGCTGTGTTATTCTCTGGAAAAAATGCAAAGGAACTACTCATAGACCCATCGTGAACGCCGTAATATTGGGGATGGGGCATGCTGGGCAAAGGAGGGAGAAGGTAGATTGGACAAATTATTCAAGAGGTGAAAGCTGGCTACCTGTTGGGCTCATTGATGGTTTTTGTTTGTTAGTTTTGTTTTGTTTTTGCTGAGAGAGAGGGAGTGTGTATGTGTGTGTGTGTGTTTGAATGCCTTTCAATGGATCATCTCCCCAATTTATAGTAGGCTCCTCTACTCCTGTTGTTACACCTATCCTACGTCCTTCCTTCAGGTTATCTACTTGGCCCAAGAAAGCATTTGAGTTTGTTATTTGTTACCCCTTGTGAGAGGAGACGAAGCCTCAAAGCCAACTGATTGACTGGGCAACCTTAGCCCGGATCACATATTTACCCCCCTCACTTTCATCTCCTCCACTCCACCCCTCTGATCTCTAGCTGGAAAATGAGAGAGCATGAGGACAATGACTCTGGTCTTGCGCTGGGGGCTTGAATTCAGAGCTGAAAGGCATATCTCAGCCCTCAAGGAACTTATGGGGTAGTTAGCGAGCCACTGATGACAGTACAAGGTGATAGGCCATAAGAATCAGTCGTGGGTGGGGTCACAGAGCACTGAGGAAAAGGGTTACTAGCTCAAGACTTCAGTGAGGGAGGTGATCAAGTATGACCAGGGGTCATTAGGCTTGAGCTGGGCCTTGAGAGATGAATAAGGAGTGAGCTAGGTGAAGATGAGGATGGAAGGGAGTACTAATGGGAAGCACAAAGATGAGAAGTCATGAAAGAGCAGACTGGGATTGAGAGATTTGGGACAGTGGTGGCTGAGATGCTAAATCTTGAGTCCACAAGACCACGAGGGGAAGACTTTCAGGGCGGACGTGTCATTCTGGAACAATGTGGAGGGGGGATGGTGGCATCAGACCAGAGGTGGAAGAAATGAGAGGCAGAGTTGGAGAGGAGAGAAATTTAGGAAGACAGTCTGGTGCCTAGGTGGATGTGGGTGTGAGGGAGAGAGAGGAGTCAAGGACGACTCCTGGTTTCTGAGAGGACAATGGTACCAATACTGAGCCACTAGGGGAAGAGCCTGTTGGGAAGCAGAGGATGATAGGGTAAGAATGTCACTTGACTCTGTATGCCAGCGGATTAAATAATCGCCTCATCTATGGAAAATCTATGTCCTTCAGATCGGAGACTGTGTCTTGCTCATCTTTGTCTCCCCTTCAATTGCTCCCTAATGCAAAGCCTGGCATACAATAAGTGCCCCATAAAAATGAGTACATTGAAGAAGAGGAAGCCCCTTTTAGAACCAAAGAAGTGGTAGAGATACACAATTAGAAGTTGTTAGACAACCCAATCATCTGAAAATCCCCAAAAGTGTGTCCTGTATATCCAAGATTCCATGGGAGGGGTAGTTAGTGTTAGAAAGAAAAACTCCCAAAGCCTCGGTATAGTAACAGAGCATCTGTCTACCCAATATCTTTGACTCTGAACCCCCAGGTACCGAGTCTTCTGGCCCTTCTTGACACATTATCGCTTCCTCTTAGGGTGCTGCTTGTCTCTGAGATCTGCATAGTCTTAGAAGCACGCAACTCTTCCTGAAGGTGTGAAACTTCAGGATGAGCGTATTGCATCCTCTTGAAATGTCAACCTCACTTGAGGATTTTTTTGAAAATCTTTCGTATTTGTACTAAAACCAGTATGATTAGATTATGGAGTGAATGTAAAATTTGTATGTATCTTTGTTTTTTTCTCCCCAAAGCCCCCCTGTACCTAGTTGTGTATTCTAATTGTGGGTCCCTCTAGTTGTGGCATGTGGAACGCTGCCTCAGCCCGGCCTAACGAGCAGTGCCGTGTCCATGCCCAGGATCCGAACTCTGGGCCAACGGAAGCAGAGCACGTGAACTTAACCACTCGGCCACAGGGCCGGCCCCTTCTATGTATCTTTAAAATAGAACATAAGATGCCAAAGAAATTCTGTTGCTTGGTGCAGGCCATTCTGGGGACTTCAGTGGAAAGGCTTGAGAATCATGATATGAGATGATAACAAGGCCACCTTTGTGCTTGCAGCTAACTGGGGTCATCATTGTTTTTTCTGCTCAGGTTACAGGATCTCTCCTTCAGGAGACAACTCAGAAGTGGGCTCAGTACAAAGAGAAGTGTCTGAGAGACCTACTCAAGAAACCTTCTGGTAAGCACATGTATTAGTCATCTATGGCTGTGTAACAAATAGCCCCAAAGCTTAGTGGCTTAAAACAATAATCATTTATTATCTCTCCCAATTCCTGTGGGTCAGGAGTTCAGACAGAGCACGTTGGGGTTGACTTGTTTCTGCTCTGCAGTGTCTGGAGTGTAGCTCTACTCAAAGGCTGGGACTGGAATCTTCTGAAGTGGGTTCACAGCCATGTCTGCCGGTCAATGCTAGCTCTCAGCTGAGAGCTGAGCTGGGACTGAAGATGGGCTATATATGCATCTGGCCAACTTTGATAAAAGCCATTTGTCACAGCACACTTACCACCTAATCACATGACACGAGCAGCTGTCGTAGATCGACCTGGGCATCTATTGGGTGGGTGGGGTGGGCCTCAGGCTCCTAGGGTATTAACTGAGCTGAGTCATGACATTTCTCTTATCCAGGTCTACACCACGTTTAGAGCATTCCAGTAAATACATTAATAGTTTTGTCAGTCCACAGCCTCTCCTGCCCACATGCTGACTCTGGGTGTGTCCACGTTCATTTCTTTTAAAAGAAAAAAAATGATAGGGAACCTTGGCCCATTGCATCTGAGCACTGAGCCCTGGGGATGAACGCTGCCTCTCCTTGTTCTACCAGCTTCTTTCAGATCACTTCACTCAGGGGCCTGGAGGTTGACAGGACACTGTAAACTTTCTCTTCCTTTTCCTGACCCAAAGGCAGTCCCAGCCTTCCAGCTCTACTCTTCTTCCTGTAACTATGCCTTCAGTGCAGGCAGGTGGCAATCGAAGTTTGACATCTGTTACAAGAGCCACCTCCCACATTGGGGAATACTGCTTTCTGAAGTCAAAGGAGGGCAGGTCCTCTTTATCTGGAGCCACGCCTTGAGCGGCACACAGACCAGGTGCTGACACCTGTCAGCCAAGTCCACAAGGTGCCCCGAGCCAGCTCATAAGCTGGCAGATCTGCATTTGTCAGTTCGCGACGCCAGTAACCCAACTGTTCACTCCGAGTGGCCTCTGAGTTCTGGCCTAATGGGGAGCAGATGGTGGGGAAGGTTGCTTGTTTCCCAGGAGTGAGGAGCTTGTAGTGTGGATGTTTGAGATCCAGCCTGAAACCCCCTCATTTGATTCTGGGAGACCTATAAGTCTGGGCTTGTGTTTGTAGCTTCTCATCACCAAGCGCTGGGGTGTAAATCATCCTCCAAGCTTGAGATGGCCCAAATATTTCATAATGATCATTGGCTTAGTCTTCAAATGGAGAAACATGACCAGGTAGGGCTCGTGTCAGACACATGTGGCCAAGAACCTCAATTCTGCAGATACTCTTCTAGCCACTGGTCGTTTTGCGTATTTCACAGTGAAGGTGTTCCAGGATCTAACTGGTGAAGGTGTGATAATTGTTTAGTTAAGCATGGAACAGGAGGCGCCGGCCGGACCTCCCAGTGTCCTCCTGACCCCGAGTTTCTGTGAGAGTCCGGTTCATGTAAAGTAAACCAAAATCAGCATGACGTGCACATTGACATAACTGACTGGACCACTGCCAGAGGTCAAGTTGGGCAGACAAAGCCACAGTGTTTGGGGCTGCATTAAGCATTCCTGAGTTCCCTATATCGTTCCTCGTCCTTGACCCATCTGGAGAGTGGGATTCCCATGCCTCTCAGGTTATACCAGCTTCCAGTGCCAGCATGGTGGGCTCTGGGCTCCTGGTGCCTCTGCCTCCATCAACATTGCTCTTCATTCGGCCCCTCTTGTCTCCACAGGCATATTTTGTAATGGGACCTTTGATCGGTATGTGTGCTGGCCTCATTCCCTTCCAGGAAATGTGTCTGTTCCCTGCCCTTCATACTTACCTTGGTGGCGCGAAGGTAATAAGTCTTATTTTGCCGATTTCTGACAGTTTCCCGAAAGGCTGGTCCCTCCTGGGTAGACCGCTGGGTGGCGGTTAGAGCAAGAGCTCCAACCAAGGGCTTTTCTCCAGCCCTCTTCTCCCGCCAAAGGCCTCCTTCGAAGCTGTCAGTAATACATCTTCCTTCTTCTCTCTGCTTCTCCCCTTGTCTTCCCACAATTCTTCTGTGCCTGAAAGTTCCATTAACATAGTAGTCCTCTTTTCTTTGAAGATTAGAGAGTTCAGGCCTGGCTACCACAGAATTTGCTGCAGTGAGGGTAAGAATTATCACCAGCATGGAGAGCAGGAAGAAGTGAGGGAGAAAAACTGGGACGCTCACCTCCATGCAACTTTTGGCTTGTCAGATGCAGAGGAAGGGCGTCAAAACTACCCTCGAAGTAGTATTGGAAATGTTTTAAGCCCCATGGGACTTGGGTGGAGAATTTAACCACTTAGCTGGCTCAGATCCTGCTTAAAGACAGTGACTGTTACTTAGGATCCACCTCCACCTGCCCAGCCTCTTGGTGGTTTTATCTTCGGAGAAGAGAGAAATAATTACTCATTAGAACTCTTTTGCCTTTGACTAAAGACCATGGACAAATTAAGAACAGGTAAAACTATTTTCAAGAAACCTAAGCAGTTACAAAGTGCCAGGCAAAACAAAGTGAGAATGGGTTTCTGAGAAGGCAAGATGGTGATATTTGATATTTAATTTCAGCCCAAGAAATCATCACATCACTTAAAATTTAGTTTCAATTTTTCAACGCCTTTAGCGCAAAGAGAGAGTTCCGAAGGAAGATGCGCTTCTGGATGGCAGAGTTAGTGACATATTTTATGGAATTCTCCTCTGGTGAAATCCAGTTGGAATCAGTTCAAGAGGCATGAGGATGTGAGATTTAAGGGAAGGTGGAAGGAAAGGTGGTAGAGATTTGCTGGACCAGAGGAGTCATCTCGGTGAGGAGGAAAATGCACTGGACGTGGAGTCAGGGCCCAGAGGTTAGATTCCATCCCCCTGTTCTACACTTGGAGACTTTTGACGCTTTCCTGGAGCCCTCTGAGCTGTGGGTTCTTTGTAAAGTGAAGTGAATAATAGCTGATTCTTAAGGTCATTTTGAGGAATGAACAGGAAGGCACACACTGAGTCAGTCACACGGTAGGTGTTTCGTAAACAGGAGCCATGGCTGTGACCCAGCTCGAGTCCCATGAATTCTTTCATGTTTTTAAGGCCCCGAATGTCCACAGACTCCTCAAGGGCACAGGGAACTCACCACCACCACCCAGCTCCACCCATTACCTGTTCCTTACAAAGAGCTAAAAATATAGGTCCATTCCAGTTAAGAGAAAAAGTGATCAAGACTCCGAACTTACAGTGAAGTTAAGGCTTCAGTGAAAGGCTTAAAAAAAAAAAAAAGGAGTTCTGGGCTTCTGGAATGTACTGAAGGGAGTGGGATTCGCAAAAGGGGAGAAGTTGCTCTTCCGCTCAACATTTTGTGCAGTAAATCTTTAGAGTCCAAATGGGTCCCTTCAGTAAAGAGAGAATGTGGAGCCCATGGAGGGGCTTAGAGAGGAAAGGATGGAGAAGAATTCATATGAAATGATATTAGAGGAAGCAGCATCACAACAAGAGAAGGGAGAGAATGTACCGGTGAACACAGGCTGCAATGGCGTTTAAGACTGAAGGTGAGGATGGGACCTGATTGCGAGGGAGACTGTGTATTACCCTGAGGGTTTTAAACTTTCCTCTGTAGGGACAGATGACATGGAGCCGCTGAAGGCATCAGACATGAGAAAGACATAGTAAGATCTGTGGTTTGAGAAGATGACATTGATAGCTTGTGGCTTTTGGACTGAGGAATGGAGGGGATCAGGGAGGTGAGTTTGGAAGCTACTTCAGTGGTCCAGAAAAAGAGATGATGAGGCTGTGGATGCAGGCAGAGAAAGAGGATGGAGAGAAGAGGAAAGAGTAAAGAAAAATATTGGAGGTAGAGCAGTCAGGACATCATCAGATGGAGAGGGAACTGAGGGACAGAGAGGAGTGGAAAGGGAGGAAAGAAAGATTCCCACGTGCCACCTGCCCCCACTCACACTCAGCCCTCCTCTGGTTGCCCTGGCCCCTCCTCCCTTCCAGCCCCTCACTGTTCATCATCTCCCTGGCCCCCTTCCAGCCACCTCCACAAAGCTTTCTGAAGGGCACATTGGATTATGTCAGCCCCATCACCAACACCTCTAAACAGTGCTAAGACCTTCCATCGCCTGGCCCTGCTGACCTCTCTAGCATTTTCTCCCACCTCCTCTCCAGCCAAGCAAGCAACTCCCAGGCTCCTACACCCGCCCAGCTATTCCCACCCAGTGCCTTCGCTCACGCTCCTCGCCACGATGCCTCAAAGCTTCACCCACACTTTAGTCTATAAATCCAGCTTTAATTCTCAGCTTGAAACTTTCATTCTTCTAAAAAGTTCCTCAGACTACTTCCCACAAGTTCAGTGGCCCCCTGCTTTTCTGAGGCCTCTTATGTACCTGCACGGGCTTCCGTCTTAGTATTTATAACAGCTCATGGCACTTTTATTACGCGGCTCCTTCCCCTGCTAGACTTGGAGCTGTGCCTCCGTCTCTGCATCCCCGGCACAGAGCGTTATGCCTGGCGTGGAGAACACAAGTGTCAGACGACGTGATTGCCATTCACTCGTTCAATAAGTGTTTATTGAACACCCACTGTGTGCCAGGCATCGTTTTAAGTGCTGGCGATATATTAGTGACCAAAACAGAATAAAATCCCTTTCCTTTGGGGCTCGTATTCTAGCAGCAGAGACAGACAATAATCAAGAAACATCATAAATCAGTAGAGGATTGAGTATGTTTGAATGTGATGTATTTTAAACAAGACAGAGTGGGGGAGGGATGGGAGGGTCGGCGTGGGGGAGTGAGTTGGGGTTGTAAACTGGGTGGTCACAGTGGGCTTCAGGACAAGATGACGCTTTAGTGAAAACCTGAAGGAGGTAAAGGATCTAACCAACAGGGGGAGAGAGTTCAGCAGGGAAGGAGACAATGAGCGAAGTTGCGCACTGTTTGGGGACATGTCTGGTGTGTTTGACAAAGAGTAAGGAGGCCGACGTGGCTGGAGTGAAGGGGGAAGAGAAGCAATAGGAGGGTAGGTCAGAGCCAGACCTGGGGCCACACCTTACAGGGCTTTGTGGGAGGCCATATAAGGACTCTGACTTGTTTTCAGAGAGCCTTTGGAAGGTTTTGAACAAGGCATGACGTGATGTAACTGACCTTTTATTCAGCTCACTCTGACCGCTGGGTTAACCGCACGAGGGGCAAGAGTATTGGAGGCATTTACAATAATCTAGGTGCGAGATAATGGTGGCTCCAGTCAGAGGGGTAGCAGGAGATAAAAAGCGATGCTCAGATTCTGGATATATTTGAAGTTAGAGACAACAGGATTGGCTGATGGACCAGATGAAGGGTACGAGAGAGAGAAAGAAAGCAAGGATAGCTCCAAAGTTTGGGGCCAGAGGACTGGGAAGATGGGTTTGTCATCAACTGAAGCAGGAAAATGCATGGGTGGAGCAGGTATGGGGCGGAGATGAAGAGTTTGCTTTGGGATATGTTGTCTGAGATGTCTGTTAGACACCCTAGCGAAGCTTTCAGGTGGGCAAGTAAAAGTACGATGTGGGCATCCACCAGTTCAATTCAGCAGATAGTTCCTGTTGACTCACTCCATGCAGGGTCAGGAGTAGGAAGTTCCAAATTTCCATTTCTCGTTTGCAAGTCCAGTCCCTGATCGTCCAGGTAGGAGGATGATGCCTTTGGGAAAGGGCTCCTGGAATAGACGTGACTGAGTCGCAACAGCCATCCTCGTGGGCAGGGTGCTTTGGCCGTCATATGCACACACATACTTGCATTTAATCCTCCCCGTAACTGGGGAGGGTTGGTCCCGTTATTATCTCCAGCTCCTGATGAAGAAAGCAGAAGGCTCAGAGAGTGGGAGGGCCCTGCCCAAGGCCACAAAGCACATAGGTGGCAGAGCAGGCTTCGTCCACCTCTTTCTCTTCTTCACGGCACCACCTCTTGAGCATCAGAAGAGATGCCCCACTAGCAGGCACCAGGACGCCCCAGGTCTGTGTCTCCCGGCTGGGCTGCACCTTGGAGGGCTATCGCATCTCTGAGTCACCAGGGACTGTTCTGGCTCCGGAGACTTTGGGTAAACAGAGCAGATATTAGCAGATCATGGTTTGTTACGAAATGTAGAGACTTCTGTGTTTTTCTTCCCATCCCAAATAAACAGTAGGGATGCTAATAAGCCACCAAAAGGGGAAGTGAAAATACATTTTCCCTGGGATTTTCCACAACTTGGTGGTGAGGACTAGAGCCTTCCATGTCCTCGCGGAACGGGTTGCGTGTCCTGACCTTTCCCCCAGAGCTGTGTTTACTTTCAGAGAACGCAGGAAGGGCCTACAGACACTGCTTGGCTCGGGGCGCTTGGCAGACGAGGGAGAACTCCACAGATACTTGGCAGGATGTCTCCGAATGCTCTGAGAACCACAGCTTCAAACAAAACGTGAGTCTGCTTGGCTCTGTGATAATGCACCCCGGGGCCCAAGCCGCCAGGGCCCCCAGGTGGCGGTCGGCTTTAGGGGCCACACAATGAGACTTTCCCCAGCTTGTCTGCCCCAGACTCCCCTACGGGAAGTCCACAATCACACAAAACGGCAAACCCTGTGGCAGCCACTGAATTTCTTCCACTGCCAGGGTGAAATGTGAACCCATCAGGGATATCAGTCTTCAGCGTTGGTCCTCGCCTTTGCGCATGCTGTTCCTCTGCCTGGAACACCTGGAACTCAAGCTCTTCTGCAGCGTCCCCCTCTCATTGTGCAGGTTTCAGTTCAATGTCTCCTTCAAAGCAAAGGCTTTTAAGGCATTAAGAATGGCCTCCGTGGTATCCCTCCCCCTGCCACCCCATTTCGTCCCTTTACAGCACCTGCCACTCTCCAACATTCTCGCGTGTTTGCTTATTTCTCATCCAGCCCCCCCCCCCATTAGAATGTGGTCTCAGTGGCAGTGGGAGACATGTGCCTCCAGGGAACACACACGTGGCTCCGGGGTTACGAGCTCAGGGTCAGTGGCCAGACTGCCCAACTGCATGTCCAGGCTCTTGGCTTCCTGGCTCTTCATACCCAGATGCTTCACCTCTCCGTGCCCCTGTGTCCCCACCCATCCCACGGGATAGGGTGCGTGTGATCACTGTGAGGATTTGAAGGTTAATAGACATAGCATTCTTCAGAGACAGGCTGACCCCTAGTCAGCACTCCACAAGTAGGAGTCACTGCTCTGTCCCCAGGATCAGCGAGGTAACTGGGCAGCAAATCATCAGAGCTGCTCAGCAAATGCTTGTTAGGGGAGCAAACAAATCTACATTCAGACGTCTCTCCACGCGTTTTCTTTCCAGGATCTTACTCTGCAGCCCTGTTATTTTCTTGTTGGGCACTTGCTCTTCTCCCCAAAAACCTCCTGTTTGTACAAATGCCACCACCTTCCTTCAAAGTGAAGTGCAGGAGGCCGGAGGAGCAGAGGAAAGTGTTCCGGACACCGTCAGATATCTAGGACCGCGTCTTAGTTTCTTTTATTTGGTCAGGCTGTGAAGCACCTACTGTGTGCTAGACTTTTACGCCAGGCACTGGGCATAAACAATAACCGAGAGATGGATTCTGCCTTCATGGAGCTGTGACTCTCAGGAGACCTAGAGAGACACCGCCTGAAGCAGTTAGGACTTTGCAGGGCCAAGTAGGGGAGGGGCACAACTCTGAGTAGGCTTTGAAACGATGCTCTGGGAAGTCGGAGAGAGGTCAGGAATGGGGCCAGGCTGGAGGGAGAGGAGGGGAGAACAGGCAGGAGTCATTGCAGGAGCTCAGCCCAGATCACGGAGAGAACACCAGTAGGGGCGGAGAGCAGAGGGAGGTTGGACTTACCCATCGGATCAGGTGTGGTGGTGCCGGGAGAGCGTAGAGTCAGGGCACCAGACATCTCACGTGTCTGGCTTGGGCCCCCGAGGAGCTCTGAAAGGCCCCACACTGAGACCAGGGATGGAAAAGAGCCCTTGTCCTTTCACCTCTCCTGGGATCTGGCTATTTCACCAGCCAATTCTTTGCCGTAACTTGAGACTGCAAACCCCCAAGTTGTGGCTTGCTTCTTTCATAATTTAGTTGGATTTTGAAATTCTCTAGCCATTCTTTAGTCATTCTAATGTTTCCCAGTCGAACACTAAGGTATTTTAACAAAGTCAGGGGACAGGGGAAAGTAAGGAGTTTAGCTCTAGAAACACTATCTGTGTGACGTCAGCCTCATAACTTCTCCCCGAGCATCCACACAGTGAGGTTGATGATGCTGACTTTGCACAGGCTGGTGACGAGGCTGGAGGGGGCGATGAGGGTGGGGGGACTCATCATGTCTGGGCACCCACTCGGCGCTCAAGACTCACGATTACGGCAGTTCTTCCCCTCAGAACGTCTTCCCTGGTCCTCGACAAACAAAATTCTCTCGGTCCCGGGCCTCTCTCTGGTCCACTCCAAGGCAACGATCACAGTCTACTTGTCAGTGGGAGTGTCTGGTGTCTGATGGTGGCTTTTCTGCAGTGGCTACTTGGGTTTATTTTTAAAAATATGTAATATTTCATCTGACTTTCAAGAATCAAAAAACTACTTTTGCGTTAAGATTTATATATATGTATACGTGCACACAGATGTATCGCCAGTACATCTGAATACTTTTAGAAAGGTCTTTAATTAATTTTTTGGTGCCACTTACAAACTAGTTATTTCAATGCCCTTTTTTACATTTTGAGCTGCGTTAATACATTTAAGATATTAGATGCTTTAAATATTTGAATTATCATAGGTACTGTATTTGTTATAACAGGCAAATCTTCTTTAATTCTTACGTAATTCTAGTTCATTGAATGCATCAAGCTTATCTGATGAGTCTTAGATTTTCTTCAATAAGTCAATACTTTTTTCATTAAGTTTCCAATTTAAACTTCAAGTCAAGTACTTATTGGCATATTTTGTATTGGAATCCCAAGACTAATCCTAATCTTCTGATATGCTGTATTCTCTAAATAGTAATACCAATGACGTAAAGATCGTGCAGGTCATTTAAAAAGCCCCTATATGAGGGACGAGTAGAAGGATAGATCTGTGATGACGCCCAGCAAAGTGTTGCTGGAGAGGCTGGCTGTGGGGCGGCGGGGGGCGGGGGGGAGGCGTGCGCAGGTGTTCTTGGTAAAAATCCCTTCCCCTTCGCCGTGGGTTTGACCGTCCTGGCTGTGGCTTTTCCTTCAGAGCCTGGAGTCATATCTTCCCATCAGGCGTGAAGAGCCTTCCATGGGACCCTCTACATCTGCTGAGAATTCTTTGTAGACCTCTTTTCAATGTGATTATTTGAGTTGAGTTGACAGACTTCTGCGTTCCTTGTACAGTTTAACCATGTGACAGGTCACACCTCTTAAAGGTATTAAAACGATACCTGTGGTTGGACTGGATTCAGCTTATCTCAGGAATTTGTCTGACTTTTGTCACAACACCAAACGCGTGCTAATTGCATGCCTTGAATTAGGCAAATTGTATATTTTTATCAATTTATACTGGACTAAGCTGCTTGAGAACAATGACAAAGTCGTAGTTATATCTGAGTGCCCGCCACCCCCTGGTGTAGTACTGGGGTGCGGAAAGCCTTTACACACAGTGGGCACTTAGGAAGCCCTGAACGAGTGGCTTCATGGATTCTGAGTCACTGGGTCTGGGGGCCCGGGCGTCAGTGCTGGCACTGATGTGCCCTAGGTGATTCCACTGCGCAGCGAGGCTGGGAGCTGAGGCCTGAGGAAGGAACCGACCAGCACGGGGAGGGGCCTGCCGCTTCCTCTGGGCTGAGGTCTGCAGCGGTCTGTCAGCGACAGGGACAGCAAAGCGGGGTCTGAAAACGGCACTTTCCAAGACAGGAAGCAAAGGTTTCTCTTTCTAGAAAAGTGAAGGCAAGGGCATTGCCTCCTCCCCTCTCCACATGGCCCTATTTCCAAGAATTTCAATACTTAAAAAAAACAACTTCAGGCCATGTTTACCTGTGTTTCTAATAGAGGCTTGACATTTTGCCCAAAAAAGGCTAGTATTAGCAAATCTTTGCCCTTCAGAGTTTTGGCAAAGAAAATATGTTATGTTCTTCCAACTGACAACACACTGGGGGTCCTCAGGCGCATTAAATGGTACTTTTTAAGGAGATTATGCGTGTGTGTATATGTATGAATATATGTGTGTGTGTGTGTGAGCACACGTGCATAAACATGAAGTATGTTTACATTCCTTGGTATAAAATTATGTTTAGTAGTGTCAAAATAAATTATCTCACCTTTATTCAAGCTGTTTTCTTTGCCCTTAAAAAAGTGCCTTCTATGCTCAAATGCAGAATTTAATTCATATATATGTATATAATTTTAATTTTCAATGTAACTTGTAATATATCTATTTTCCCATTTTATTTTGAAATATCCAAACATACAGAAAAGTTAAAAGAGTAATAAATTAAACACGCGTAGACCCACTATCTAGAGCCAAAATGTGTTCACATGTTGCCACATTTGCTTTCTCTCCGTCTCTCTCTTTCTGAAACGTTGGAAAACAATTCGCAGACATCATGAGATTTCACCCCTAAATATCCATCAGGTACTTCCTAAGATTAAGGACATTATTCCACATAACTGAAATTCCATTATTCCATAGATGTGTGGTTTTATTTCTGGGCTTTCAATTCTGTTCCATTGATCTGTGCACCTGTTTTTGTACCAGTACCATGATGTTTTGATTACTGTCGCTTTGTAGTATGTTTTGAAGTTGGGGATTGTGATGCCTCTAGCTTTGTTCTTTTTTCTCAGGATTGCTTTAGCAATTCGGGGTCTTTTGTTGTCCCATATGAATTTTAGGATTCTTTGTTCTGTTTCTGTGAAGAATGTCATTGGGATTCTGATTGGGATTGTGTTGAATCTGTAGATTGCTTTAAGTAGTATGGACGTTTTAACTATGTTTCTTCTTCCTACCCATGTGCATGGAATGTCTTTCCATCTCTTTATGTTGTCATCAGTTTCTTTCAGGGAAATCTTGTAGTTTTCATTGTATAGGTCTTTCACTTCCTTGGTTAAATTTATTTCAAGATATTTTGTTCTTTTTGTTGAGATTATGAATGGGATTGTGTTTTTGAGTTCTCTTTCTGTTAATTCGTTATTAGAGTATAGAAATGCTACTGATTTATGTGAGTTGATTTTATACCCTGCCACTTTGCTGTAATTGTTAATTACTTCTAGTAGCTTTCCGATGGATTTTTTTTAGGGTTTTCTATATGTAAGATCATGTCGTCTGCAAACAGCAAGAATTTTACTTCTTCATTGCCTATTTGGATTCCTTTTATTTCTTTCTCCTGCCTAAATTCTCTGGCCAAAACCTCTAATACTATGTTGAATAAGAGTGGTGAGAGTGGGTACCTTTGTCTTGTTCCTGTTTTCAGAGGGATGGCTTTCCGTTTTTCCCCATTGAGTATGATGTTGGCTGTGGGTTTGTCATATATGGCCTTTATTATGTTGAGGCACTTTCCTTCTATCCCCATTTTATTGAGAGTTTTTATCATAAATGGATGTTGGATCTTGTCAAATGCTTTCTCTGTGTCTATTGAGATGATCATGTGGTTTTTGTTCTCATTTTGTTAATGTGGTATATCACATTGATTGGTTTGTGGATGTTGAACCATCCCTCTGTCCCTGGTATAAATTCCACTTGATCATGGTGTATGATCTTTTTAATGTATTGCTGTATTTGGTTTGCCAATATTTTGTTGAGGATTTTTGCATCTATATTCATCAGTGATATTTGCCTGTATTTTTCCTTCTTTGTGTTCTCCTTGTCTGGCTTTGGGATCAGGGTGATGTTGGCCTCGTAGAATGTGTTAGCAAGTGCTCCATCTTCCTCAATGTTCTGGAATAGTTTGAGAAGGATAGGTATTAAATCTTCTTTGAATGTTTGGTAGAATTCTCCAGAGAAGCCGTCTGGTCCTGGAATTTTATTTTTGGGGAGTTTTTGTTTCAGTCTCTTTGCTTGTGATTGGTCTATTCAGATTCTCTATTTCTTCCTGATTCGGTTTTGGGAGGTTGTAAGAGTCTAAGAATTTATCCATTTCTTCTAGGTTGTCCAATCTGTTGGCATTTAGTTTTTCACAGTATTCTGTCATAATCTTTTGTATTTCTGTGGTATCTGTTGTGATTTCTCCTCTTTCATTTCTAATTTTATTTATTTGAGTCTTTCTTAGTGAGCCTGGCTAAGAGTTTGTCAGTTTGTTTAATTTCTCGAAGAACCATCTCTTTGTTTCATTGATCCTTTCTACTGTCTTTTTTGTTTCAATTTCATTTATTTCTGCTTTTTGTTATTTCCCTCCTTCTACTGACTTTGGGCTGTGTTTGTTCTTCTTTTTCTAATTCTGTTAGGTGTAGTTTGAGATTGCTTATTTGAGACTTTTCTTGTTTATTGAGGTGGGCCTGTATTGCAATGAATTTCTTTCGTAGGACCACTTTTGCTGCATCCCAAATGAGTTGGTATAGTGTGTTTTCATTTTCATTTGTCTCTAGATAATATTTGATTTCTCCTTTGATTTCTTCAATGATCCCTTGGTCATTCAGTAGCCTGTTGTTTAATCTCCACATCTTTTCCCCTTTCCCAGCTTTATTCTTGTAAGTGATTTCTAGTTTCATAGTATTATGGTCAGAAAAGATGCTTGATATTATTTCAATCCTCTTAAATTTGTTGAGGCTTGCTTTGTTTCCCAACATATGGGCTATCCTTGAGAATGTTCCATGTGCACTTGAGAAGAATGTGTAACCTGCTGTTTTTGGATGTAGTGTTCTATATATATCTATTATGTCCCTCTGGTCTAGTTTTTCATTTAATTCTACAATTTCCTTGTTGACTTTCTGTCTGGATGATCTATCCATTGGTGTTAGTGGGGTGTTGAGGTCCCCTACTTTATCATATTGTTGTTGCTATCTCCTTTTAGTTTTGTAAGTAGTTGCTTTATGTACTTTGGTGCTCCTGTCTTGGGTACATATATATTTATGTGTTATGTCTTCTTGGTGGAGTGTCCCTTTTATCATTATAAACTGCCCCTCTTTGTCTCTCTTTACCTGTTTTGCCTTGAAGTCTACTTTGTCTGATATAAGCATGGCGACACCCAGTTTCTTATGTTCACTGTTAGCTTGGAGTATCATCTTCCATCCCTTCACTCTGAGTCTGTGTTTGTCTTTGGGGCTGAGGTGTGTTTCCTGGAGGCAGCATATTGTTGGGTCTTGTTCTTTAATCCATCCTGCCACTCTGTGTCTTTTGATTGGAGAATTCATTCCATTTACATTTAGAGTGATTATTGAAATGTGGGGACCTAATGCTACCATTTTATTGCTCATTTTCCGGTTCCCCTGCATTTTCTTTGTTTCTTGTCCAATGAGTTTTGGACTACCAATTCAGTTAAGTAGTTTTCCATTTTGGTGTTCTTCTTATTTGTAATTTTTGTCTCTGTTCTAATTATTTGTTTAGTGGTTACTGTGTGGTTTGTATAAAACATCTCATAGATGAGATAGTCTGTTTTCTGATAGCCTGTTATTTCCTTAGACTAAGCCAGTTCCATCCCTTTCCTCTTCCTCTTCTAGGTTGTTATTGTCAGATCTTTTTTTCTTCTTGTGTTGTGAGTTTGTGGTTAAAATGACAAGATTATATTTATTCTTGGTGTTTCCCTTCCCTTTATCTTTAATGTTATACTTAAGCGTTTGCTAACCAGTTCTGATGGAGAGCTGCAATTTTCTGATTTTGTCTTTCTACTTATCCCCTTTGCTCAGGGTTTTGTAACCCCTTTCCTTTTTTTTTTTTTTTCCCAGGTATGAGGGCCTTCCTGAGCATTTCTTGTGTGTGTGTGGGGGGGGGGGGCAGTTTTGTGGCGATGAACTCCCTTAACTTTTGTTTATCTGGGAAAGTTTTTATTTCTCCATCATATTTGAAGGATATTTTCACTGGATAGAGTATTCTTGGCTGCAAGTTTCTGTCTTTCAGGGTTTTGAATATTTTATTCCACTCTCTCCTATCCTGTAAGGTATCTGCTGAGAAATCTGCTGACAGCCTGATAGGGGTTCCTTTGTAGGTTATTTTCTTCTGCCTTGCTGCCCTTAATATTTTCTCTTTGTTGTTGACTTTTGCAAGCTTCACTACTATATGCCTTGGGGTTGGTCTTTTTACATTGATAGTTTGGAGATCTATTAGCTTCTGTCACATGGATTTCCAGCTCTCTACCCAGGTTTGGGAAATTCTCAGCTATTAGTTCTTTGAACAAGCTTTCTGCTCCATTCTCCTTCTCTTCTCCCTCTGGGATACCTATAATCCTTATGTTGCATTTCCAAATTAATTCGGATATTTCTCAGAGAGTTTCTTCATTTCTTTTTAATCTTAGTTCTCTCTCCTCCTCTATCTGAAGCATTTCTGTATTCATGTGCTCCAAACTGCTAGTTCTGTCCTCCATATTGTCAGCCCTACTGTCCAGGGAGTCCAGATTTTTCTTAATCTCCTCCACTGTGTTTTTCATCTCCAATGTTTCTTTTTTTTTTAAGATTTTATTTTTCCTTTTTCTCCCCAAAGCCCTCTGGTACATAGTTGTGTATTTTCAGTTGTGGGTCCTTCCAGTTGTGGCATGCAGGACGCCGCCTCAGCATGGCCCGATGAGCAGTGCCATGTCCGTGCCCAGGATTAGAACAGGCAAAACCCTGGGCCGCCGCAGTGGAGTGCACGAACTTAACCACTCAGCCACGGGGCTGGCCCCCATCTCCAACATTTCTGATTGATTCTTCTTTATAGTATCAAGCTCTTTTGTGACGTAGCTCCTGAACTCATTGAGTTGTCTATTTGTATTTTCTTTTAACTCATTGAGTTTTTAAATGATTGCTATTTTGAATTCTTTGTCATTTAGGTTATGGATTTGTGTGTCTTCGGGATTGTTTTCTGGGTACTTGTCATTTTCCTTCTGTTCTAGAGATTTAATATATTTTTTCATAATATATGAATGGCATGGATTTGTGCCTCCACATGGAGATAGAGTTTGGTTACTGCTTCCACTTGCTGCCACTGGGGGTAGGTGGCAGCCCCTGTGTAATCTTTGTCCAGGATCTCTGTCAGCTGTTCCTGACCAAGCCTAGGCCCCTCCTTGGGATCATAGTGGCCCTGTGGGGCCTCCCGTCAGCTGTGGGAACAATTATATGGGGGCTTTGGGTTGCTGGTGCCTGTTCCCACGGACCCACCTAGAACACGCTCCATCCTTAGGGTCTGCAGCAATGTTAGGGGCTTTCATGGCAGCTGGGAGCTGGTTTTCCCAGACTCACAGCTCTGCCACTCTCTGGTTCCACTGCATCTCACTTGCGCACTCTGGGCCGCAGCAGAGCTATGGGCCTCTAATGCAGCCAGCGGTTAGTTCACCTGGCCGTGCCACTTCTGCTCTTAGGTCACCCAGCCTTTGTGCTTGGTGGGTGTGGCCTCCCCACTAGGGCTGAGTAGAGGCTCTCCCTGGGGCTGCTGTGGAACCATGGATTTTTCCCTCTGGACTAAGGAGCAGTCACGCTGGGGCTCTGGATTGTCCCCACTCACTTGCACAGTCCCGCTGGATCTCACTTGCCACCTCAGGGCCACAGTAGAGCTATGGGTATTTAATGCAGCCAGCACAAAGCTGACATTGGCTTTTTTGGGAGACCATAAAACTTTGTTGTAGAATGTCACACCATCTGGATTATTTGTTTCCTCAGGTTATCATTAAATGTGCTCCTCCATCTTCTGTATTTCCTGTGAGCTCAAAGTTAGGTTTATAGGCTTGGTACGACTCAAGTTAGTCCTCATTGGTGCTGTGTACATTGTATAGCATCACATCAGAAGACCAAAATGTCAGATGTCATACTATAATGATGTTGCGTTTGATCGTTGGTCAAGATAGCACCAGCCAGATCTCCCTGTGGTAAAGGTACATTTCTCCTTTTGTCTTTGCTCAGTAATTGATGGGGTGATACTTTGGTACCATGTGTTTATCTTGTTCCCTGACAAAGCTTCATTGGTGTTTTAACCTTCCTTGATGATGCTTGCTTGAATTGATGCAAGCTCTAGCATTCCTTCTACATTTACTGGCTGGCAGTCTTCTGAAAAGAAGACCTCTTTGTCCTCCCCTCATTTTTTGAGTATTTCTATGGACCTACAGGTTGTTATTATTATACTTATATTTATTATTGATATTATATCTATCATATATTGTATAGAGAGATATTATATATGGTGATGTTATTATATTACTTATATTTATTATTCTTTTTGCTGCTCAATGTCTTCTGGATTTAGCTCATGAAATCCCTTCAAACCAGCTCTCATGTCCTTTTTTTATGATCCCATGGTCTCTGAGCACTTCCTTATTTTCTGGCACGACAAGATCGTCCAAGCTCATCTTATATTTTCCCTGTTCCAAGCCCAAATGACCTATTTCTTCAATAAGTCCTGGATTCTTTAAATGGAGGAATGGCGTTATAAACCAAAGGCTAAGTGCTAGGTGTGCTAGGTCGTAGGACCTTTCAGTGTACGGACCAAAGAAAAAAACATTTTTATAATGAAGACTTCATATTGATAATTCTGCTTCAAATTTAACATTTAGGATTTTTGCTTATCTTCTTTTACTTTGCATTATGTAGCTGTTCTCTTTCAGGGGAAGTTTTGCTTCCTGATAACTTTATCATAATTAATTATTTACCTTTCCCTACAGTACATGTAAAATGGTTTCAACTTTAAAATATTAAAATTGCCACTAAGAATATAAACCTACTTGGTAAAATTTAAGATTCTTTGCAGCTCTTCTTTTTTTAATAGCAGTAACACTGGTTTATAACATTACATAATTTTTAGGTGTGCATCATTATAGTTTAATTTCTGTGTAGATTACATCATATTCACCACCCTCTGGTAACCACCAATCCAATCTTTGTCTCTATATGTTTGTTTGTCATTATTTTTATCTTCTACTTATGAGTGAGATCATATTGTATTTGACTTTCTCCCTCTGACTTATTTCGCTTAGCATATTACCCTCAAGGTCCATCCATGTTGTCACAAATGGCCAGATTTCATCATTTCTTATGGCTGAGTATATTCCATCGTGTATATATACCACATCTTCTTTATTCATTCGTTTTGCAGCTCTTTTTATCCTCAGACCATATCCCATGTTCAGAGTACTGTAGTCATAATTATTTGCAATAATTATTTTCTCTTTGTGGTCATGTTATTAATTGAATATACAGTTTTATTCATTTGTTTCTATTAGTGCTATAAGTTTGCCATTTTTGTTCTTCTCTCTTTAATTTTATTTTTTAGTAAACAACATATGGCAGGCTTTGAAAGCCAAAACTATATAAATAAGTATACTCAGAGAAGTCCTGCTCCCATCACTATCTCTACCCTGTTTCTACCTACCCCCTATAGATAACTATTTTTATTATTTTCTGGTTTATCTTCTCACTGTTTTTTCTTTTCTTTTTATCAAATTATAATATGCATCTTCTGTTTCTTTTTGCAAAACTAAGCAAATATATAAACATGTTATTTCCCATTTTTCTCACACAAAAGGCGGTATACCAGATATCCTATTCTGCATCTTGATTTTTTTCACTTAACAACATATCCTGGAAATTACCTTGTATTAGTTCCTATGAACATTTCTCTTTTTTTCTTTTTACAGCTGCATAGTTCTCTATCATGTACTATAGTTTATACTATACTATACTCTCTTGTGGTCATGAGTTATTTCCAATCTTTTATTACTAATGATGCTGCCTTGAATAACCTTGTAAGTGTATGTTGGTTCATGTTTGTGGTGGTTTATCTTTCAGAAGATTCGTAGAAATGGGATTACTGAATGAAAGGTAGATGCATATATAATTTTGTTAGATTTTGCTAAATTTCCCTCCAGAGAGGTTGTACTATTTTTCCCTCCCTTCAGCAATGTATGAGAATGTCTGTTTCCCCAGTGGATGCTTATTGCACATGGATTATGACGCATTTCATGAAGATGTCTAAGTGACTTAAGATTCACCTGTTGGTACTGAGAGAGAACTGGAGACTAGCTGGGCGTTCTGGGGCCTCTGGGAAGTAGCTACGTTTTGGTAGAGCCCTGAATGTAGAAGACAGTTTAAGAAACTCCTCTAAAGCAGTGAATTAAACCAGCTGCACCAGGTGCTATTGGTGCTCATCCACACCCCCTTGCCCTAACCAGTTCACGGCACAGCTGTCTAATCTCTCACCTCTAGTATGTGCATTTCTTCACTGGTCCTCTGGTTCTTGGAGGCCACTTTGTCTGCTGGAAAGTAGGTCCAAAGTTCCAGGGAATTAATGCCCACTGGAGGTAGCCCTCAACCAGAGACTGGCAGGAATTGGTATATAAATATCCCAGCTCCCTCAGCCTTGGGGTGGTTAACGCTGAGGATTTCAGAGCTTGTGCAGTGGGATTAAGATCCAGTTGCCCACAGTGGTAACTGTCTTGATATTGCACCCTTTCTTTTTTTTTTCTTAAAGTTTGGCACCCAAGCTAACATCTGTTGCATTTGTTGCCAGTCTTCCTTTTTTGTTTTTTCCTTCTTCTCTCCAAAGTTCCCCAGTACATAGTTGTATCTTCTAGTCGTAGGTCCTTATTGCTCTGCTATGTGGGATGCTGCCTCATCATGGCTTGATGAGCCATGCTAGATCTGAGCCCAGTATCCAAACCAGCGAAACCCTGAGCCACCAAATTGGAGCGTGCGAACTTAACCACTCGGCCCCTACACCCTTTATTTTTCCTGTCTAACTTCTCCCTTCCCCTACTGATGGTTTCTCACTTTCCATTTAGACTACTTGCATTCCAATACTTGTGTCAGGGTCTGCTTCTGTGGAAACCCAAACGAAGACACAGACAAGTGAAAAACAAGCATTTCCCCTAATTTGTTTGTAGAAATCATAAAATACACGTTTTTAAAAATAATGATTCAGAAACGGATTATTAGGTTATTTAATTAAATGCATTAGCCTCATACCTCCAATAAAATAAATGATATTAAAATGATCCACTAAAGTTTTGGTATGCCACCTGAACCATCAATTTAAAGAACTCACACCACTTTGTGTGTAGAAACACAAAACACTTCTCTGCTTTCAAGATGTTTATAGTCTATCTAGAAAGCCAAGAAAATGCAAACAATGTGTTAATGAATAATGTAATTGATGCATCAATTTGTAAAACAGACAACAAGTGCTCTGGGGTTCAGAGTTGACAGTACACAGAGAGGCATTCAGGGAGGACTTCTTGTAAGAGGTAGGTTTGTGCTGGTCTTAGGATAAATTTAGTTTCAAGGAAAGGAGAAGCCAACAAGAGCAATTAGAGACCTGACAGGATTATAGGAATCTTGATGCGGTCCATAGAAAATAATTCTAGATAGAAATGTGCTTGGGCTTGCTTTGGAAAGGCTCAAAAGCTACACAGAGAATTCCACATCTGGACCACCACTAAAAGAAATATTGAAGAAATTCCTTAACACAGAAAGGAAAATATACCATAGTGAAATTTTGACCTACATAAAGGAATGAAGAGCACCAAAAATGGTAAATATGAGGGTAAATATTTTTTATCCTATTTAAAAAATCTTCTTAAAAGATAAATGAGTGAAAACAGTAACAATGTATTATTATGGAGTCTGAAATATATGTATAAGTAAAATGTGTGACAACAATAGCACAAAGGCCAAGATGCAGGACATGGAAGTATTCTGTTGTAAGGTTCTTAAACTATACATGAAGTAGTGAAATAGTACATGATAGTAGACTACGATATGTTAAAGATGTATACTGTAAACCCTAAAACAACCACTAAAAAGAAAAACAAAGAGATATAGCTAATAGGTCATTAAAGAAGAAAAAAATGAAATAAAAAACATACTCAAACCAAAATAAGATAGAAAAATAAGGAAAGAGAACAAAGAAAAGATGCGACAAAGAGAAACTCAGTGGATTTAAACTCAATCAGATAAATAATCACATTAAATGTAAATGATCTAGACATCTCAATTAAAAGACGGGGTTGTCAGATTGGATTAAGAAGAAAAAAACAAAGCAAAACCCAACCAAATAATGTCTTCAAGACATTTATTTTAAGTATAAAGACCTAGGTTAAAATTTAAAAGATGAGTAAAAGATATACAAAACAAACAAATACTAATGAGAAGAAAGGAGGAGTAGGTATATTGATATCAGACAAAATAGATTTCAGAGCAAGAAATATTACTAGGGATGTAGAAAGTCATTTTGTATTAATACAGAGATAAATTCATCAGGAGAACCTATCAATCCCAAATATTAATACCTAATAACAATTCCCAAAGCTCATAAGGCAAAAACTGGTAAATTTTAAAAGAGAAATAGACAAGGCCCCAAGTATAGTCAGAAATTTCAACACTTCTCTCCGAATAGTTGACAGAAACAAGTAGACAGAAAATCATTAATTATACAGAGAAGTTGAACAATACTGTTAAACAAATTGACCTAATTAACAGTGATAGAACACTCCATTCAAAACCAGCATATGTTTTTTTCAACTACACATTGAATATTTATCAAAAATCACCTTAGTTGAACCATGAAACAAATTTTAATAAATGCAAAAATTTCAAACCATACAAAATACGTTTTTTGGCTAAAATGAAGTTAAGCTAGAAATCAATAATGGAAAGATTTCTGGAAAAATTCCCAAATATTTTAGAACTAAATGATATACTTCCAAGTAACCCATAAGTCATATAAGAAATTAGAGGGAAATTAATAAATATTTTGAACTAAATAAAAATGAAAGTACAGCATATTAAAATTTGTGAGGTGCAGCTAAAACAGAGAGAACTTTATAGTATTCTTATAGTAGAAAAGTGGAAAGGTCTGAAGTCAACGAACTAAGCTTCCACCTTAAGAAACTAGGAAACAAAAAGAGCAAATTAAACCCAAAGTACGCAGGAAAAAAGAAGTAGAAAGAAATAGAAATTAGTTAGATAGAAAACAGAAAACGATAGAAAAAAATCAAGGTTCTGTACTTGGTTCTGTAAGAAGACAAACTTCTAGAAAGACATTGAAAAAGAGAGATAGAATTAAAGATGAGAGGGGGAAAAAAGAGAAAGAGAGAGAGAGGGAGAAGGTGAGAGAGGACATAAATGATCATATCAGGAGTGAGAAAGGGGCATCACTGCTAATACTATAGACTTTAAAAAGATGATAAGGGATTATTATGAACACCTCTCTGCCAGTAATTTTTACAAGTTGGATAAAATTGAAAAGTTTTTTTAAAAGAAACAAACTACCAAAATTCACTAAAGAAGAAATAGATAACTGAATAGCTCTATATCTATTAACAAAATCACGTCATAGTTAAAAACTCTCCTATACAGAAAACTGCAGACCCATTTGGCTTCAATGGTGAATTCTACCAAATATTTAAGGACAAAATAATACCAATTCTACACAAAATTTCCAGAAAATAGAAAAGGAAGAAATACTTCCCAACTCAGTCTATGAGGCCATCAGTACAGAGCTACCAAGACTGGACAAAGAGAGTACAAGAAAAGAAAAGTATACACCAATATTCCTCATGAACATAAAAGAAAAATCCTTGACAAAATTTTAGCAAATTGAATCCAAAAATATGTTAAAAGATTAATAATCATGACCAAGTGGACTAAACCAAGAATGCAATGTTTGTTTAACATCTGAAAATTAATCAGAGTAATTCGACATATTAGACTGAAAAAGAAAAAACGTGATCATCTCAATAGATGAACACAAATCATTTGATAAAATTCAACCTTGATTCATGATAAAAATTCTCAGCCTATTGGAACAGAAGGCAACTTCCTCAACTCAAATGTGTTGGTAGGTTGAATAATGACCCCCCAGAGATGCCCAGGTCCTAAGTCTCAGAACCTGTGAATATGTTACTTTATATAACAAAAAGGTCTTTGCAGGTGTGATTGAGTTAAAGATCTTAAGATGAGGAGAATATCCTGGATTACCCAGGTGGGCCCAATATAATCGTAAGTGGCCTAATAAGAGAAAGACAAAGGAGTTTGAGTCAGAGAGAAAAGATACAAGAATGGGAGTAGAGGTCATAGAGGAGAGAAGATGCTACACTGCTGGCTTTAAAGATTGAGGAAGGGGCCCTGAGTGAAGAAATGCAGAGGCTGGAAAAGGTTCAATAAAGACCAATAGGTTGTTCCCCGGAGCCTTCAGAAGGAAGGCTGGCCTGCCAAAACTTTGATTTTAGCCTAGTGAAGCTGATTTTGGATTTCTGACCTCCAGAACTGTAAGAAAATGAATCATGTCGTTTTAAGCCACCAAACTTGTGATAATTTGTTACAGCAGCCACAGGAAATTAATATAAAAGGGCATCTTTAAAAAACTTGCAGCTAATATCATACTAACTGATGAAAGAGTGAATGCTTTCGCCTAAGATCTATAACAAGGTAATGAGTCCACTCTCTCCACTTTTATTCAGCATTGTTCTGGAGGTCCTACCCAGAGCAATAAGGCAAGAAAAAGAAATAAAAAACATAGAGTTTGGAAAAGAAGTGAAAATGTTATTCATAGACAACATGATCATGTGTTGAAAATCCCAAGGAATCTATGCAAAACACTACCAGTATTAACAAATAGGTTTAGCAAGGTTGCAGGATACAGATCAATACAAAAATCAGTTGTATTTTAATATACTAACAATGAGCAATTGAACATCGAACTTGACAGCAGTATCATTTACAACAGCATTAAAAATATGAAACATATGGGGATAAATTTGACAAAAGATGAGCAGGACCTATACACTGAAAACTACAAAGCATTGTAGAGAGAAACTAAAGAAAACCTAACTAAATGGGCAGATATACTATATTCATGAACTCTAAACTGATTCATAGTTTCAATGCAATCCCAATCAAAATCCCAGCAGAGTTTTTGTAGAAAGTGACAAGCTGATTCTAAAATTTATATGGAAATGCAAAAGACCTAGAATAGTCAAAACAACCTTGAAAAAGAATGAAGGTGGAAGACTAACACCAACTGATTGCCAGACTTACTATGAAGTGATATTAATCAAGACAGTACCGTATTAGCATAAAGTTAAACATACACAATAATGGAAGAGAATACAGAGTCCAGAAACAGAGCCACATGTATAAAAGCAATTGATTTTTGACAGAAGTGTCAAGGTGATTCAATGGGGAAAGAATAATCTTGCCAACAAATGGTGCCAGAACAATTGGATGCAAAAAACCCCAAACTTCAACCCTTGCCTCTCGCCATGAATAAAAATTAACTAGAAATGGATTATAGACCTAAATGTAAGAGCTCAATCTATTAAACTTCTAGGAAAAAACATAGCTAAAAATCTTAAGGCCCTTAGGTTAGGTAAAGATTTCTTAAATAGGACACAAAAAGCACAAACTACAAAAGAAAAAGTTGATAAGTTGGACTTTATCAAGATAAAAAACTTCTGCTCTTCTAAAGATGCTATTAAAAAAAATAAAAATACAAGCTACAGAAAGGGAGAAAAAGCTTGCAAAACATGTCTGAAGAGAGTTCTATCTAGAATACATAAAGAATATTTACAATTCAAAGTTAAGGACACAAACAATTCAGTTTACAAGATGGCCAAATATTTGAACAGATACTTTACCCAATAAGATATACAGACGGCAAATAAGCACATGAAACGGTTCCCAATATCATTAATCATTAGAGAAGGGGAAATTAAAACCACAATAAGCTACTACTACACCCCCATTAGAATGGCTAGAATTTATATTGTATGAAGTCTAGAATCCAGAGCAGCTGGAACTCTCATATACTTCTCTTGGGAATGTAAATTAATACAACTTATTTAGAAAACAGTTTGGGAGTTTCTCAAGGAGTTAAAACATATAGCATACTACTCCACCATTCTATTTCTGCATATTTATCAGAGAGAAGTGAAAACCTATGTCCACACAAAAACTTGTACAGAAATTTTCATAGAAACTTTGTGAAAGCCAAACTCTGACAGCTACCTGAATGTCCATCAATAGGTCAGTGGATAAATAAGTTGTACTGTATTCTACCGGCATGAAATTCTACTCAGCAATAAAAAAGTAATGGACTATTGGTAATACTATGGCATGGATGAATCTCAAAATAATTATTCGGAGGGAAACAAGCCTGACAAAAAAAAGAGTACATATCGTAAGACTCTATTTATATAAACTTTTAGAAAAGCCAAACCAATCTTTCATGACAGAAGGCAGACCAGTTTTTGCCTGGGCATGGGGTGGCAGAGGGCAATGAGAGGAGATGTATTACCAAGGATGATGAGGAGAATTTTGGGAGGAGAGGGAAATGTTCATTATCTTTATTGTGGTGATAAAATCACAGTCACATTCAGGTACAAATTCATCAAGGTTTGCACTTTAAATGTGTGCAGTTTATTGTACATCAATTATAGTTCAAAAAAGCTGATAAAAGAATTATATAGAGACGTTTAAGATATAATTAAGCAGGTAATAAGTATTTACTGTGGGCTCTTGTACAAAAATCTATTTCAAAACATGATTTTGACAGTGATGTGCATGATGAGTTCAATAAGAAGTTGGGACTCCATTGGAAAATCACACGTGAATTTCCAGTAAATTATCCTCTGTTCACAATCAGGCTATCCTGGGACTCAGAGAAAGCATTCCACTGTTTTCTTGGGTCTTTGCTAAAGATCATCTATGAAAAGTTACTTAAGGAGGGAGACATCCAGGTGGAAATCTGGCCCCATCTTCCAGAGAGAAGGATCTCTAAGGATAGCACTCCAGGGGCAAAGAACCGATCCTCGTTCCCAAAGCAGCCTCTTGTCCTGGGCACAATTCTTCTACGATTCTGTGAATCTTGGTGCATCAATGCCGGGCTGTGGGACAGGCTGTGGGGGTAAGACCCACAGTGGGCTCTTCACTCATCAAGGCTCTCTGGCCTCTAAGATGTGCCAGACAGCAGTCTAAGCTACCCTACTTGGGTGTCAGTGAGAATAGGGTGCATACCTACACCAATAGTGGTCCTGGGCATGGAACTGGGGTTGGAGACCAGAGCCGCCTGGCTTGGTGGTCATGTCTGCTCTTCCTCTGTGTTCAGGAGGAGCACCATGCCTTGCTGTCGACCTTGCAGCTGTTGTACACCGTGGGTTACTCCCTCTCCATTGTCTCCCTCTTCCTGGCTCTCACCCTCCTCTTGTTTCTTCGGTGAGTGGAACGTCTGCTGGCAAGCGTTCAGGCATGTATCCTGGAATTTGCTCATTGGCTTCCTCTAGAAAGCAGTAGAAGACTGGGCTGGATGATCTCATGGCTCATCAGAGCTGGAAGGGATCTGAGAGTCTCCAGTCCATCCATCCCATTTTGCAGATGAAGGGGAAAAGTGATATCAGAGGTCCGGCGAGAGGCACAGAGTCACCCCAGGTCACAAAGCACAGCCAGAACTGAAATCTGGGACTCCTAACGCTGCTTTTGCCTCTTTTTGATTAGATCACCTACCATAGATTAAGCCCATTGAATTAGATAACACGCATATCTACTACAGCCCATTCTCACGGCGACTCAACCAAAGGCGTTATTTTTACAGAAGAGATTAAGAAACTTCTCTAAAACAAACTAATGAGAGGTAGAGCTCAAATTTTAATCCAGGACCCTCAAACTCCAATTAGCTATCAATTATTTGAGTGCTTTCTCTGTGCCAGGCACTATTCTAAGCACGTTACACGCATTAAGACATTTAAGTCTCATCTTAACCAGAATTAAGATTAATTCTAATCCTAGGAGATTAGCATTATTATGATTATCCCCATTTTATAAGTGAGTTAACTGAAATATGGAGAGATGAGTAACTTGCCCAGGGTCACACAGCTAGTGTGTGATGGAGCCAAGATCACAACTAGGCATTTCCGCTCCCTTATCCAAGGCTGTTTTTCAGAATCCAAAGCCTGAGTGCATTTTACTAAATCATGTTTTCAGAAATCACCCAAGTGAGATATTTATAGCCCCACTAGGGAGCCCTCCACGGCTGTCTCCCAGTCTCGGCCCATCCAGCAATGTAAATGAGTATAACATGGCGGAATTTGCATTTGACACAGATGCAGGAAACCTGGATGGGGACCCTGGGGACGTGGATGAGAGTTCCAGAGCAGCTTCCTTCCTAAGGCTCTGCTAGATCCAGGTCTGGCCCCATCTGGTGCCCCAATCCCAGGGTGTTCTACACCTCCTGGAGCAGTCATGACCAACTATCCCACTGGGAGAGCAGTTTTAAACAATGGAAGAGTTCCTGTGCTCACCACTGTCCTTCACCTCCGGCACTCACCTCCCCAAAGTCCCAGAACCACGCCAGGAGAAAATAATTGCCCAGCCCTGCAGGATGCAACTCACCATAGCCTGGGTCAACCAAGTGTCCATTTTGCCTCAGGCACTGGGAAGAGTAAAACCCAGTTCCAACCCTTGAGTAGCACCCAATCTAGTTAAGGAAAAGGATGCATAAATCCTAACACACAAGGACCTGCCTCAAATCCTTTTTGGAAATAAAAAAAGTAATAATAGCTTGAAAGGGAGGCAGGATGGAGTGTGTGTTGCACCAGGACACAGCCAGGGCTGGGAGGGCACAGTGATGGAAGAGGATCCTTTGGGCTAGGGAGACCGAGGATGCACAGTTTTATGTCAGCTGGTACAAAAAGAACCTGCAGGAGGCTCCAGGTGGGTGAGGGAGAGGAGGTGAGAGCTGACATTTTCTGGCCACTTACATGCCAAGTACTGTGTGAGCACTTTTCACCCACTAATTGATTGAATCCTCCCGTGACCCTTTGAGGCGAGGGTTCTTATTCTTCCAGGCAGTAGAGCCTCAGAGACCCATATTTTTTCCTTTTTTTGATGAGAAAGATTCGCCCAGGCATGTTGAAGATGTTACACAGGTGTTAGCTGCTATTATTCCCATGTTACAGTGAGGAAAATGAGGACAGAGAAGTAAGATCACAAAAGCCAGCCATCCAGCTCTGGAGCCCGCACCACGAACCCCGGCCCTTGAATGACAGATACTCAGGTGTTTCAGGCACAGGGCCATCCGTCTGAGCTGTTCTTTCCTGAGGGAAGGCACTCGGTTTTCTCCTTGCACAGAAAACTCCACTGCACACGCAACTACATCCACATGAACTTGTTTGCTTCTTTCATCCTGAGAGCCCTGGCCGTGCTGGTGAAGGACGTCATCTTCTACAACTCCTACTCCCGGAGGCCCAACAATGAGAAGGAGTGGATGTCCTATGTGTCGGAGGTATGTTCTTTCTCATTGTTGGCCTCCCACCTGGTGGGTCAGTACTGCAGAGGGCAGGAAGGTGGGCTGGGGAGGGGAAGAGGGAGGTAAAGGGATGTCAAAGCCTTTCTGGTTGGAGATGCATCATCTAGCAAAAGAAAAAAAATAGCCTCCCAAGAGTGGGGCACATGAAGGAAATCAGCAGCAGGGCTGCTGTGGGAGCCCTTGTGTGGGAAATTTCTTCATCTGTAAATAAAAGAATGGGACCAGATCAACCTTTTTTAGTATTACTATTTTTTAAAGCTGCAAAACTTTTCCACATTGAAATCTGCATCTATTGAGATGGTTTTTCCTCTATCCTGTTAATAATGAGTGCAGTAATTGGTTAAACTAACCTTGCATTCCTGGAATGAATCCAGCTAAATTCTGATAGATTATTCTTTCCCCTTTATTGCTGGATTCCATTTGCTAATACCGTTTTTTTTTTTTTAGAATTTCCTCATCCACATTTGTAATTTTCTTTTCTCGTTAATGCCTTTGTCAAGTTTTGGGGTAAAGTTTGTGCTGACCTCTTAAAACAAATCAGAGTTGTTCTCTCTTTCTCTATTTTCTTGAAGAATTTATTTAAGATGGGTATTATTTCTTCCTTAAATGTTTGATAGATTACACAAGTGAAGCCATTTGGGCCCAGAGATTTCTTTATTGGAAGACTTTTAATTATATATTCATTATAACTCATATTCAGATGTTCTATTTCTCCTGATGTGAGCTGTAGTAATCTGTTTTTCTAGGAATTTGTCTACTTCGTCTAATTTATTGGCATAATATTGTGCATATTCCTTTAAGATCTTTTTAAGGTCTATTGTGTCTATGGTGTGTTCCTTTTTTCATTCCCAGTATTGATTATTTGTGCCTTCACTCTCTTTTTTCCTCCCTTGATCATCCTTGCCAAAGTTTCTCAATTTTATAGGACTTTTCAAAGAAGAAAGTTTTGGCATTGTTGATACTCTTTATTTTATGTTCTCTAGTTCATTAACTTCTGCTTTTATCTTTATTCTTTCCTCCCAAGTACGTTCTTTGGGTTTAATTTGCTGTTATTTTTCTAACATTTTTGACATGTTGAAGAAAATTGATTTTCTTTTTCTTTTTTTAATAAGTGCATTTAAGCCCGTAAATTTCATTCCTGGCATGGCACTAGCTGCATACCACAAGTTGATATGCAGTATATTCCTTACATTCAGTTCAGAAATAATTTCTAATTTCTATCATCATTTCTCCTTGGGTTCATGAAGTATTTAGAAGTTCATTTCTTTGTTTCCAATCCTATGAAGATTTTTTAGTTATTGATTTATGGCTTAATTGAACTGATATCAGAGAACATACTGTTTTGAGTTTTCTTTATGGAAGTTGCTGATGATGAATTCTCTCTGTTTTTGTCTGCAAATGTCTTAATGTTGAGGAAGAGGCCACGCTTTAAACCCTAAATGGAGCCCTGCTTCATATTTTAATATGGTTCCCAGTCTTTCTGAGACAGTCAGCAAGGGTTGGGGAGAGGGGAGTAAAGAGGGAGGGCCTGTGCACGGGGAGGCCCTGTTCCACCCTCCTGGGGTCCAGATGCTGGGAAAGCCTGGACTCACCCTCAGGTGCTCTGTCCTCTGCAGATATCCACCTCCTGCCGCTCAGCCCAGGTCCTCCTGCATTACTTCGTGGGCGCCAATTACTCATGGCTGCTAGTCGAAGGCCTTTACCTCCACACACTGCTGGAGCCCACGGTGCTTTCTGAAAGGCGGCTGTGGCCCAGATACCTGCTGGTGGGTTGGGGTGAGTGAACTGAACCCCCAGCCTCTTCTCCTGGGGACCCATCAGAAGATGGGAGCCCAATAGAGCCTTTTACTGGAGACCCGACTAATGAGAGTCTTCTGGAACAGATAATTCCTCAATGATAAAAGACTGAAGAGAAGGGTGTGTGTGTGCTGGGAAGTTTGAGATCGGGGGCCAGCATGGTTGAGTTCTGGTGAGGGCCCTCTTCCTGGCTTGCACACTGCTGCCTTCTTGCTGTGGCCTCACATGGTGAAGAGAGGGACAGAAAGCAAGATCTCTGGCCTCTTCCTATAAGGGCACTAATCCCATCATGATGAGCCTGCCTCACCTCATCCAAACCTGCTTACCTCCAAAGTTCCCATTTCCAAATACCATCTCTTTGGGGGTTAGAACTTAAATATGTGAATTTTGAGGGGACACAAATATTTGGTTCTTAACACCAAGTAAATCTTCAAGATGACGTCTAGAACCCTTGTTGTGAAAAACTCTTGGAGAATTTAAGGCTGCAGGATCCAGAGGAAAGAACCTGGGCGTGCGACTCAGAAGGTTTTGGTTAACGTCCTTGGATTTACTCTAAGCCGCTTTGCAACATGTTAGTTCTCCTCTCTGCTTCCCGGGTTCTCTGACAGTCAAAGAACGGATGCACTCCGTGCCACTCTAGGTCTCTCCAGCTCTCACAGTCCACAAGTCTATGACGGTTGGGTTTTATAAGTTTTGACCAGCTGTGCTTGGCCCATCAGGCTGGGGTGGGAGGCAGGCAGGTTTGGCCAACTGCCTCCTAACTACGGCTCCCTCTTTTCTCCCAGCCTTCCCAGTGCTATTTGTTGTACCTTGGAGCATCGCCCGTGCACATCTGGAGAACACAGGGTAGGTAATCTACCTGTTTGTACTCTTCCATGAGCCAGTAATTCCTAGATATGCCCAAATATGAGGAAACATACCATTTTCCCAAAGAGACTATCCACCCCCAGCCTTTCCTTTTGGCATTCTAGAATAGGCCCAGGAATGTAGACAAAATAATCAAAAATCTTTCTTATAGTAATTAGTTTATTAATTTAGTTACACATGCAAATTAGCACAAGGTAGCACAAAAATTGACTGCGTAGGTTAGCAGGGTATGTAGGTTACATACCCTGGGTGTGTAAGGATATAAGTACGAGAATGCTTATTGCATCATCATCCACAGGGGGTGGGGAAAGCAAAACCAAACAAAGAGACAAACCCCCTGAACATCCATCAACATGGGGCTCATCAAACAAATTGTGGCCTACCTATATCATGGACTATTATGAGACTCCTAAAAAACAAGTTAGTTCTATGTCTTTTGACTTCGAGGAACTGAATCTCGACAGCACGTTGTTAAGACTGTCGTTGAGTAATGTCTATCACGTGATCCCATTTCTTCCCTCCAAATAGTCATCACCAAAAAATCCCCTATCTAATTAAGAATTTATGTTTGTATGAACATGGAGAAAAATGTGGAAGGATACACAGCAAGCTGTTAGCATTGAAGAGCACCTTACTGGTAAGAAAAGTAAACAGTACCATACTACCAGGAAGGGACCTGAGTCCTCTCTTGCCCTCTCCCGCCCTTCGGGAGAGTGATGGGTGGAAAGTAAGTCGTGAGTGCAAGTCTCCTTCTTCCATAGGGCATGAAGCTTTCACATCCAACCTCATGTCGTGTTTAAGTCTTTTACTACCTGCCCTTTGTCATAGATGCTGGGGAACCAACGGCAATAAGAAAATCTGGTGGATCATCCGAGGACCCATGCTGCTTTGTGTAATGGTAAGGACCATCCCATCCACCCGTTTTCCTCTCTGAGCTCAGCTGTTGTGGAGGACCCTGCCCCCCACTCCCCGCCACACCACCACCAAATTCTCTGGCTCAGATCGCTTGAGAAGGAGTTGCTGAACTGTGAGTAGAATCTGTTGAATGAGAAGAAACAAGCAAGAAACTCCTCCTTGTTCTTGTTCAGGACCTAAATTCAGGGTTATACTACAATCCTCCTTTTCTCTGGGTCTTCAAACTATGTATAGGAATCTGTACTCAGCTCAGTGGCCCCGGATGGAATGGCTGCGATGTGTACCCTGGGGATACAGGTGTCTTCAGTCATGGATCAGCCCAGGGATAACAAAGCCATTGGCTTGGATTTGAACACCATTAGCAGGAGGGAGGGGAGACTCAGGGAGCTTCTTTTATAGGAGGAAAACATAGAATCACCATTGACCCAAAGCTGAGATGGCCTTAGAGCTAGGAGATGATGCTATTCTGAGACCTTGAGGAGGAAGAGCCCAGAATTTTTGGGCTGGGGAGGAACTGCTTGACCCAGATTCATAAAGCTCCTTTAGATGGTAGTGTGTGAAAACCAAAGCTCCCAAGGAAGCTTGGGAGAAGGAACAGAAAGTTAGAAAACAGTTGGAAGGGTTAGCATGATCCAGAAGGGGGCAGAACATCTTTCTGCCTGGATATAGGGCCACCACCTCGAGTGCTCTCCGGCTAGGCTCTGTGCTCCCTGCTCTGCCCATCTCTTCTCTAAGGTGTGGCCCGGCATCCCGTTTTTACCATTTTATGTAAATCATCTGGTATTTGTGGTTTCATGAAAGAAAAAAGCTTATTTTTTATAATAGAAGGCAGCTCTCTGCTCAGACCTGGGTGTGACAGGGAGGAAAAAACATTCGTAGAAATGACAGGAAATCCAAGGCTGTGGAGAGGCTCTTGGTGACTCGAAGGCCTGTCTCACGTCTAGCCTGAGTGGCTGCGTGTGTGCTGCTGGCTACCTCCCCGCGGGTCGTTCTGCACACAGCTGAGAGCGAGGGCTAGGTGAAGCCTGACCCCACGTGTCCCAGCGCAGCATCGCGAGCTCTGCCTCACCCCCACCCCATCTTTCACACCTCCACAGGGCTCTCCTCTCCAGCCACACTGCCCAGCTACGGTGCCAGCACCTGCCTCCTGGCTCGGCACCTCCACTGCTGCCCGGTGAAATGTACTGAGGGCCTCCTACGTACCAGCACCATTCTAAGTGCTTTGTGTGTATTAACTCATCTAATCTTCCCAACACCCCTATGAGGGGATGCTATCATCATGTTTCTTTTATTAGTGAGAACACTGCGAAGATGAGAAATTACTTGCCTAAAGTCACAGAGCCAGGAAGTGGGGCTGCTGGATCTCAGCCCAAAGAGTCTGACCGGGTGACACCAGCACTTGTACCCACAACACTGTGCTGCTTCCCCCAAAATATTGATTGCTTCCAGCCCACATGCCTGGAGTACTGACTGTCACAGGGTTTTCATGTACTAGGACCTTCCTTCGCACTCTCTCAGGTTTGAACTCGTCCCTCTGCCATCTTGTCCACCTGGCTGCTATACCTGAACACCCACCTCATGAAGTAGAAATGGTCATACCTTTTTGTGTCCTTCTCCGGTCCTGTACATACTTCTGCTACAGCCCCAGCAATGTTTTATTGCAAGTATTTGTCTAAAACCTGACTGCTGCCACTGTAAGCCCCATGTTCTATTCGTGCTGGCAGCCCACCCAAGCATGTGGTGGGCCCTGCATACACTTGTTCAATGAATGCCTGTGACCCATGCTCCTGGGCACTGGAAGGGTCTCGCTAACCAGGCGGAATAAAGCAGGATGGAGGCCAGCAGGTCTTCCCTTGGGTGGAGTTCAGGCTCAGTGCAACTGGATCCCTAATCTTTACCCCGCAGTCTTCTAGAGGCTGTATCAATGGTTCTCAATCTTGGCTGCTCTTGAAATCACCTGGGTATCTTTAAAAATTCTTTTTGCATGGGTCTCACACCCAGAGAGTGTGTTTCCTTGATCTCAGTGTAGCCTAGGGGTTCTAATGTGCAGCCAGCCAGGGTTGAAGAGCATTTTGCTATGCCCTCGCTGCTCCAAGTGTGGTCATCTGAGCGCTTGCTATAAATTCAGGTTCTCAGGCCCCACCCCAGACCTGCTGAAATAGAATCTGCATTGGAACAAGATTCCCAGGTTTTGAGTGCATGTCAAAGTTTGTGAAGCTCTTGGCCCACTCACCAGTGGTTCTCAAAGCTGGCTGTGGATTAGAAACGTCATGGCGGCTCATACCCCGGAGGACTGCATCAGAAATCCCACAGATGAGGCCAGGCAGCTGTAATTTTAAAAGCTCCTAAGTGGTTCAAATGGACAGCCAGGGCTCAAGCTGCTGCTCTGGGCCTTGCTGCTTGGCTGGCACAGCGGGCTGAGCTGTATGCTGGTTTCTTCTGGTGCTTCCTGGTTCCTGGAGCCACATTTTCTCCCACCAGGACAAGAGAATATGCTTCATCTTCTCATCTTGGATAAAATGACCTTTACATGCTCTTGCTTATACACCTCCAGTTGTGGCCAGCTACACAGAAATGGCCAGAGTCACCTTAGCTCACAGTGGCTTCTCATCCTCCCGTCCACAACTTCTCCTCCTGCTCGCCCACCCAGCGAATGACACCAGCATCTGTCTCCCAGGCGCCCAAGCCGGAAAGCTGGATGCCCTCCTGGCTTCTATCCTCCTCCTCCCAGCAGCATCCGCTCAGACTTCCAGTCTTGTCGAGACTTTCTCTGAAGATCTCTCCAGGCTGTTTTCTTCTCCTCGATCCACTGTCACTGTTCTTCAGCCCCTCGGGATTTCTTGTGCAGAATTCTGCAAAAGCCTCCTATTTAATCTCCTTTCTTCCTTCTTGCCCCTGACAATCCATCCTCTGTATTGTAGCCAGAGTGGTCTTTCTTGAGCAAAATTTGATTATGTCTCTCTTCTACATGACTTTTTAATGGGTTGCTAATGTCCTCCAGCTTTGTTCCAAACTCTTTAGTGTGGTAAGTTTTGTCATTCCCTGCCTACCCATCCAACCACGAGCGCCCTATGCTCTATTTACATGAGAAACTCACAGCTCCCGAAATCCATCCTGGTGTTTCGCTCTTCCCATGCCTTTGCACACACTGTCCCTCTGCCTAGAATGCACATCTGGTGGCCCCACATCTGCCTGGTGAACTCTCTTCCTTCTTGAAGACTGAGCCCTTTATTAATCTCTCTATCCCTCAAATTAAGGAAAGCCAACAGGCATGCCTGGAGGGGACAATTTCACCATCACCCTCATGAAGTTCTTACAGAAGACATTGCTGAGTTATTGTTGTCTATGTCTACAGGGGCCTGGACAAGAGGAAATGGTCTTGAACAGAAATGAGAAAAAGTCCCCTGGGTCACAAGGAAGAACATTTGACTATGAACTGCTAAAACCTTGACATGGACCACAGAGAAAGGCTTTGGATTGTCCATCGCTATCAATCAATTTCCAAAAGGGGAATCTGTCCTGAAGAGTAGGGAGCAGAACCTGATGCCTTCCCAGCCTGCCAGCTCTAGGATTCTCAGATTCTATTCCCTGAGTTCAGGGCTCCCAGGGGAGTGGCAGTTATTTGTCCTACTAGACATGAAAGGGAACAGAAAGGCTGTGCAGTGACATGCAGGGAGCCCATCCCTGAGTCAGGAACCCGGGCTTCATGACGAACTCGTGGTGCGCCCTCGAGCCATGGGTGTTGACCTCTCTGGGCTTCGGACCCTCACCTGTAAAATCAGAGTTGGACTAGACCAGCGGTTCTCAGCCGAGGGTTATTCTTCCCCCTGAGGACATTTGACCATGTCTGGAGACATGTTTATTTGTCATGCCTGGGGTTGGGTGCTACTGGCATCTAGTGGGCAGAGGCCAGGGATGCTGCTCAACATCCTGCAATGCACAGAACAGCCCCCCAACAAAGAAGTATCCCACCCCAAATGGCAACAGTGCTGAGGTTGAAGAACCCTGGACTGGACAGTGGCTGCACAGTACAACAAGTTGGGAGATTTTAACAAAAGCAAAACAAAAAACCCAGCCTGGACTCCGCCCCAGATTGAGGGAAACAGAACTTCCACTGTGTCGGGCTTCCTCACCACTGGGTTCTCACTCACTCGCTGTCTTGCACTTTCATCTAACAGTTATCAAGCATCTTCTCTATGCTTGGCTTGGTTCTTTCAGGGGGGAAAATGATGCATGTCCCTATAGTTTCTGCCCTCAGAGAATTCAGACTCCTCAGACCGTGACTGAGCCAATATCTGCCTTCAGCTTTGGTCGTGACCTCACATTGCAATTTTCCACTGACCTGAGTAGATATAACCCCAAGTCCGTAATAGAAGTCCTTGAACCACAGCATGGAAGGCCTGGGCCCCTGAGTGGCTGCGTGGAGCAGAGCTCCTCCTACTGCACTAGATTATCCCATACGCAAAAAATAAGCCTGTATTGTGTTAAGAAAAAAAATTTCCTGACCTCACATATTTTCTAGTTAAGCTGAAATACTAAAAAGAAGCATAATAATCAAGGTCTTGCAGGTGGCATTCGGCATTTCAGAGCATTTCACAGTCTTCTTTCATCTTGGCCAAATTTGAGGCTGGGCCTAATTTTTTGGAGTTTGGAGCAGAGGCTTCTGGGAAATGACAACTGTGCTTGGCAAACAGAGCAATGGGAACAAGGAGAGTCTTGTCCCAGATTCAGACTCCCTGTTGAGCATCCCCACTTATCACAGCCAGGCTTCTCCCCACCCCATTCCCCATCCCGACTGGGTCTGCATTTGCTGATCAGCCTCTGGGTTGGTGTGAATGTCTGTCACGTTGGATTTCCAGACATATTTACTGCTCTCTTGATTCCCTGTGTTTCAGAAATGACCATAATGTGACAGCCTGAAGAATACAGATTCTCTTTCAGTCTTTCACCAGCCACAGAAATTGGAGAACTCCCATCTCCTTGAGCATATGAGACTTCACTACTTAAATTAACCTGTTACCCTGGAGTGTACATTTAGAATAGAACCATATTAGAACACGGCGTATTCTCTTATCCTAGTCACCTTATTCCCAGTAGAAAATCCATAGTGCCTTGATTAGTCCAACCCTTCAAGGACAGCCTTACAAAATAGCTGAACTGTGTAAGATTATGTTATCCACATCCTGACTCCTGGAGTTAACAGATCAACTAGATTGAACACCCAGTTGAATGAGTCAATGAGTTGAATGAACCATCTATTATTGACTTTATGAAGTTGTAAGTCAAATGCTTTCATTCACTCTTACTGAATCTTCTCTGAGAGCCTCAGGACTTGGCAAAGCTGGGAAATTAGTAAAATTAGTCTTCATTAGTCTTGTCCCTCTTTAGGTCCTCTTCCTCGCCAGGAACCCAAGGCTTTTCTGTCTCTCTGGGTTTCCATTCCCCTCCTCTAAAGAGTTACAGTGGGAGTTTCCCCATAATCCTGGATTTTCCCACCCCCTCAAAATTTAACCTTTGCTGCATCCCATTTTCTGCTTTCTCTGGTGAAAGGAAGTCAGATCGTAGATGTTTATTGATTCTTCATTGTAAAAATGAACAAATGAGAGCTAGAGAGAGGGCTCCCTCCCTTCTTTCCCAGCATCTCTTACCTTCAGGGAGGTAAGGAATGTGCACCTTAGCTGGGCTCTTGGGAATGGAGTATTTTAACCCAAAGGAGTAGCTCTAATGGTGATCATTTTAGTCCACACAGCAGATCTGAGGAGTTGGGGTTTGGGGGTAGGTGGAGGAGTTTGGGGGTAGATGAGGCTCACCTTTGAGCCCCCACCACACTACCAATCACCTCTGTCAACCTGTAGGCACAGACCTGAGCACAGGAGCTGGGGTGCCAAAGAAGTGTCACCAAGAATGTTACATCTGATAATGCACTCTGTGCTGTCTAGGACCTGAAAGGGAGCCTTATGTTTGGGGTCCTATATGCCCCCATCTGGTCACAGAATCCAAGAGGAGTGGCCTGAGTTCTTGAAAAATGTCCTCATTCAGTCCCTTTCCTGCTTGTGCGCAAATGACGAACAGCACCATCCAAATGGGACTGCTGACTCTTGTTCCTCTGGGAAGCCAGGATGAACCGAGGGTCATGGTCAACGAAGCTGGCGTTGCGTTCCATGGCAATGAGGAAGTGCTTCCTCCGTGTGGCCCATTGGTTGATGCCCATTTTCTCGTGTCTGGTCTCTGGAAGACACAAAGAACAGTGAATCAACATGCTCCTCATTACAACCTTTCATTTCCTAGGAGACAGTCCTGATTGGAATTAATTTGCTGAAATATGTGCCTTTCCCCCAGTGAAGCTTACTTTGTAAGAAAAATGCCTGAGTTCAACAAACCACTAAGCCAAGGACACAACGTTTTCTCTTGTGATGGAAAACAGATATCCCATTAAAGGGATAAATTACTTGGTTACGTTTAGTTTGTATTTAAGTGTTCTGTTACTAAATACTCTTTGGCTGGGAAGCTCCATAATTCCTGTTGGCTTGTGGATTGGATACATAGCCTCTTGCATGAAATTCTAGCTTTCAGCTTTGAGCACTGATTCTCCTGAGGCCAATAAGGCAAGTCATAACAGGTTCATGTGGATCCTGCAGCTTGGGTTTCAAGGTGTAGTTAAAGGGTTTTGTTTCTCAACAAGGATATGAGCACTGTGCTGGCTCAACGTCTGTAGAGACTTTACTCCACTAATTGTCACCCAATCGCCATCTCTATTGGCTTTTTCTCCATTGCATAGAGGCATTCTTAAGTCTTTTCAATTTTAAAAGCAATTGCACCCAAAATCTCTTCCAGCCCTGCATCCATTGTCAACTACTATTCTATCAGTCTGCTTCCCTTCACAGTCAAGCCTCTTAAGCGTTGTCTACACTGCCTGTCTTTCCTCTTCATGATTTGTTCACAAAACAAAGCATGGCGATCTGGCTTGTGCTCCCACCTGCAAACTGCAGCTTCTCTTAGTAAGCTCCCTGTTGCTAAGTGCAGTCTTATTTTGCTTAAATTCCGTGTGGCATTAAAACCTTAAAATTCTTCCTGTCGTAAGCATCCAGGAAAACACTTCTTTGTGGTTCACTCCAACTGCCCCAGCTCTTCTTTATCGGTCTCCTTTGCTGTCTCCACTTCCTCCACCTTTCCCTTCATTACAAGCTGATTCTCTTAACCCTCTTTTTCTCCCAGTGTACACAGTCTCCCTGGACAATCTTGCCTACTCTAATGGGTCCATGTTCTGGCGAGGACCTCTCTGCTAAAGTCTACACGTAAATATCTCACTGCCTTGAGACATCTTTTGGCTCAAAAACTAGTGGATTTATACCCCCCCTTGCTCTCCAATGCTCTATCTCCTCCATGTTCTCACTCTCTTGGTGAATGGCACTGCCACACTTTTAAGATCTAACATGAAATTTGGGGGCCATCTTTGATCTTACAGCCAACCAGTAACAAAGGTCATTTGACTCACACTCCTTAATAATTTCTAATCCATCTCGTCCTGTCCATCACTGAAGCACCTCTCCATCATCCTCCCCCTGGAACTCTGAAAATGCCTCCCACCGGTCTGCCCTCCTCCAGTCTTGCCTTCATCCACCCTGTTCTCCACACTGCTGCTAAACTGATCTTTCTGAAATGCAGGAATGAAAATCTGATCAGATCACTTGACCGCTTAAAATTCATCACTGTCTCTCCATTGCTTTCAGAAGAAAACCCAGAGTCCGTAGTGTGACTGTAACAGGCCCTGTAGGAACTGGTGCTCCCTCTCTCTCCAGCCTCACTTCTCACGAACCTTGTTCTCATTCCTTAAGCTCTAGCCAGACTCAACCACTTGCTCTTCTACCTCTCCAGGAGGCTCGTGATCTCTCGTGAGGTCGCTGTCAAGGTGCTGGCCAGGGCTGCAGCCATCTGAAGGCTTGACTGGGGCCGAAGGATCAGCTTCCAAGGTGGCTCACACACATGGCTAGCAAGTGGTGCTGGTTGTTGGTAGAACGACTCAATTCGCCCACATGAGCCTCTCCCCAGGCTGCTTGAGTGTCCTCATAACGTGGAGGCTGGCTTTTTCCAGAGTGAGCAATCCAAAACAGAGAGAGAGAGAACCAGGTAGAACCATCCTTTGGAGGACCTAGCATCATCTCCACCATATTCTTTTCATTAGACGCAAATAATTAGATCTAGCTTGCATTCCAGGGTGAAGGGGGAAATTGGGCTCTGCCTTTTAAAGAGAGAAGTGTCAAAGAATTTGCAGACATATTTTTAAATTTCTACCAAGGCTCCCAAGGAAGAGCCTAATGTTCCCAGTCCTCAATAGCTGTGGAAGGTGGTCCAGGGAGTGGAGAGTGGGTGCTTCCCGGTGCCTCCCATGGCAGCAGCAGGACCTCTAGTTAGACACCGATATGGCTGGAGCTCTTTACAGAAGGGAGGCAGTGTGGCATTCTGTTTAAGTGAAGGGCGGGTTGTAATCAGATAAATCTGGATTTAATTACCAGCTCAGTCACTTACCAGCTGTGCGACCTTGGAAATTGTTCTTGTCTCCTCTGTGCCCCTGTTTTCTCATTGTATCATGGCGTAAAAATAGTGTGGCTTCCTCAGGAGCTTATTGCGAGGATTAAATAAAATAATAATTGGAAAATTAGCCCAATGCTTGGCATGGAAAGTACTCAGTAAATGTTCGTTAATAACAATGCTGTAAATGTCTACCTGCCTTGCTCAGATGGCGTAGTGGCAGGCGTCCCTGAGGCAGAAGAAGAAACTAAATGAATTTTCCGGCTCCTTTCCAGGCTTTCAGTTGAGATGGCCCCAGGGAGAGTGCAGATGACCACGGGCACTTACTACCTGACCCAGCTGACTGCCAAATTGCCCCGGTTCACAGGGACAAGGATCTAATGGCCAGGCCCAGGCTGACCTCAACATTCATAGCCATATGGAGTCCATCACTTACTTACCTATGTCTGCTTTTTTTTTTCAAGGTCAATTTCTTCATCTTCCTGAAAATTCTCAAACTTCTCATTTCTAAGCTCAAAGCCCATCAAATGTGCTTCAGAGACTATAAATACAGGTGAGTGATCTGAGGTTGGTACCCAATGGACCAAGCTTGTTCTGACCACTCTGGCTCTTCTGGCTAATGTCCTAGGAAGGGAGAATGAGTTGCAGGAGTGTGTTTATCTCCTAAGACAAGGTATCAGGGAGAGTCCATCTGAAAGAGGGGTCATGGGATCAGGCAGGGCTTTTGCCAACGATGAAGACCTCTGGCCCCAAGAAAATGAAGTAAGTGGAGAGCAGTCAAGGGCTCACATGTTTCCCAGCAGGAAACTTAAAATGCTCCTAAGAATGAGTGGTTGATGGGGAAAGGAAAGAATCATATGAAGGGAAGTTTGACAAGTACCTTCCTTCGGGAAGGATTTGAGGGAACAATAAAAGACATATTCACAACCCAGAAGAGAATATTTGGGTATTTCTGAGACCTAGAGAAATAAGACCACAAACTCTTGGAGTCCAAGGAAATATGTTCTTCACACAGTCACCCTTTCTTTGTGACTTGTCTTTGCTGTGTCCCACCTTCTGCTTTCCACGGTGACAGCAGTCCCAGTTCACAGGAAATCAGATCATAGGTATTTATTGAGCTCTGCTTTGCTGTAAATACAAATGAATGAATGAATGAATGAGAGATAAAGGGCGCCCTTTCTCCTTCCCCGTCAGTCATTCCTTACCTTCTATGGGACATGTGCTCACTGGAGGGGGAGTTTTAACTCAAAGGGGTAGCTCTAAGGATAAGGATTTCAGTCCACGTGGCAGGCAGAGGTGGCGCTGTGCGTGAGGATGGCTGTAGCTGCTTCTCACTCCCTCTGAGGCCAGAACAGGGCTGACCCAGGTATGCTGGGAAGGTAGTTTTCCCAGCAATCTGACAAACTTATAATGAATGCCCACACTGTGCCTGGCACTGTGCTTGGAACAAAAGGTGAATACGATGTGGACCCCGTCTGCGAGGAGCACACGTCCTAACCACCAAGGACTGGGATCTTGGTGTGGAATGCGAGTCAGGAGGGCCGACACTGGCCATGACCCCAGACTCGCGGACTGAACTCAGGCAAGTCGCTTGGCCTTCCTGGGCCTGCTTTCTGGTGTGTAAAATGGGAGACCACCAGACCCATCTCCTGCTTTTTATGAGGATTACATAGATACAGGTGTTCAATCTAATCAACGAAGTGAGTGGTATTTGCCCAAGATCCAGACTCCAAGTCTTATCTACTTAAAACCCCTCCTTCAGGAGGGACAGAAGGATAAACACACATGATTCACAGCTGGGCAAATATATACTGTCGTTGGTCCAAATATTTTGCAAAAACTCCTTGTCCTGGGGCACTTGGGCTGGCCTGGACCACACGGAGCCATGCCATCTTTCTTGGTGCCTGTGGTAGAGCTTCCAAGTAGCTGACAGTTTCTTTGGCCCTTTTCCCAGGTCTCAGCCTCTCTCCACACTCTCAGTGGGGCGGGGGGGGGGGGGGGGGGGGGCCAAGGCCAAGAGCAGAGCTGCTATAGTCTACCCTATGTGGGTCTACTCGGAGAGGGCATCTTCTCACTCACCAGGCACAGGGGAAACCTGGGCTCCCTGGAAACCAACAGAGGACAGCACTCCCAGGAGACAGAAATCCAAAGGCACCACTTTCCACATGGACTGAAAGCATAAATCCTGCTATTCTGTGCCCCAAAGCCCACCATGTACCACTGAGGTCTTCCCATGCTCCAGACCCACAGCAGCCCCTACAGTGGCTTTCCATCCTGGCTGCTCCTAAGCATCTCCTGACAGCCAGCTAAAAGCACAGACTCATGCGCCCCTCCACCGGGTATTCTGACTCAGTAAGTCCAGGATAGAGCCCCACCATAGGGACTTCTTACAGTAGAGTTCCCCAGGAGATTTTGACACACAGCCAGAGTGGGGGACCACTAGATCAGATGTTCTAGTGAAATAAAGCATGGAATTTTCTGGTGGGGCCATGCAAATGCGTTTCTAAGCAGCCCTGAGATGCCCTTTTTCAAGATCTCCTTTAAAGTTATCCAAGATGGTGGTTTCCAAACTTTTCTAATCATGCATCTCTATCAGTAAAGAAATTTTGAGCATGACCCTCGTCATACATACACATGGTCTATTGAGCTAATCTACATGTTATAAGATATACCAAAATACAGAAAATTATAAAGGATAGATAAAAATTAATATGCATAGAACTTCTATTATCTTCTCTTTCAATACCAAATGGATTGTTTTGCACAGTCCTGAAATGCACACACTTGACTGGGAGTCAATGATCTAGGGAAGTGTAAATCAAGATCCCAGGGAGACCCTCATGGCTGAGTAATAATTCAGGATGGCTATTTTGGGGGGACAAAGAATATCTCTTCCTGACATATACAATCTGTCTGGAAACTTCTTTTTCCTTTCCCCCACCCTTGTTTGAAGAAAAAGCTTGAAAAGAGGAACCTGGGTGCATGTCCACTCGGAGGCCTCCCAGGGTGAGTCACCTCACCTTGGTGAGTTTGCCATCACCTGGAGACTGTACTGGGGATCTCATCAGTGTTCCCGAGTGGCTGACACTTTGGAGGGCTGACCAATGCCAACTGAACTCACAAGAGACTAATATATAAACAAGACTAGACAGTTAGTCATTCTCAAAGTCTGTAGAAGGTGAGGGTGGGGTGGGGCATTCCTTCCAGTGCCTGCCTCCTTGTAAAGTTGACACCAGAAGATCTAGACATCCAAAGCAGTCACCAGAATGCTGCCTGGTGATCACGTCGTCAAAGTAGAGTGGTGGTTGTTGAAGGATCACCGACAGCGGCCTGAGAAGCCACCACCGCCCAGCAGTACCACCTGCCTGGCAAGAGGGAGGGCCGCTCCCCGAGTTCCACAGATAGGGCTGGATAACTCTTTCTTTGTGCTTTTTCCTGCCATTTTGGTTGGCCATTTCTCTTTCTCCGCACAGAGTACAATACCATTGATTAGCTTATGCTTATTAATTAGCAAAAAGTCAAGGCCCTGTCTCTCAGGATGCTCCTGGGCCACCTTACTGTACACCTGGGCTGGGGAACTCTACAGCGTCAGTGAGCACGTTTGCCCGTTTTTCTCTCCAGGCCGTGCTAACTCCCTCGTTTCCAAGTTCCGGAAGTGCTGCTTCCCATCACCCCATTGGGTCATCAACACCCCAAACTCACACTGCCCGCTTCCACGTTGGAAGGTTCTCTTCTTCCATGCCCCCTCTCCATGTCTGTTTTCCTTTGGAGCCATCTTCTAGGGTAAGGAGGAGGGGCCACGGGGCCCAGTGCGTTTTGTCCAAACCCTGGTAGGAACAGGCCTGCCTCCAATTCTCTCCAATTTTGAGAACTTTCAGAATGTAGCTCTCAAGATTTGGCCCCCCTCCAGAGGTATATTTTAGGAAAGTTTTATTAAACACAGTCAGGCCTTGCCAAAGAGGCAAGTTGCTAGGAGCTGGAGAACCTTCTGTAGTCCCAGCCCTCGTCCCTGGGCTTCCACCATTCAAGCAGAGGAAATGTAACTGGTCCATCTGTCTGGCCTGGAAAGGGGAAACTGAGCCAACCCAGGAGGGAGAGTAGCACCCTTGGGACGCGGATCCTCAGCATGGTCCACACTCTCGATTCCTTGTGGTTCCCAGCGTGGAGGCGGTTCACTTCCCCTGGACAAATGGTCTTAACTCCCTGTGTGATGCGTGGGGCAGAGCCCTTAATGATTTATAAAGGAGGATCATTTCTTAACATGCTAAACCCCAGAGCCCTTTCTGAAAGGACTCTCTGGTGGGCAACCAAGGATGACAAATGCCACAAATGGAAATAAAAATGATCAAGTCATTGAGGCTGGAAGCAACCTGAGGGCAGGGACGACCTCTTTAAAAATAGGGATAGGTAAATTTTATTGATCATTCATCAGATAGTAGATACCATTTATTCTGAGGGTTTGCCATGTGTTATTTATTCCTTAGAACAACACTGTCAAGTATTGTTATTAATCTTATTTTTTATTATTATTTTAATATTTAAATTATATCATTATTATTATTATAATCCTCATTTTTACAGATTAAATAACTTGCCTAAGACCATATCACTAATAATTGGCGGTCCTGGGATTGAACGCAGGCCCCAGGGACTGACGCTCTAGCGCATTTGGCCCCAGCTCCTGCTCTCCCACTGTACTCGCTTGTGTGCCCAGAGCTGATGCTCAATAAATGTCTGGGTAATAGCTAAATGACTGCAATAAAGTAAACCATTTAAATAAACAAATGATTATAGATGAAAAATAAGCATAAACACAGTTCATAAGAGTAAACTGCTATAGATATCAATGGATTTTCATTTGAACAGGGACGCAAATAGTACTCAGACTAAGGAGAAGCTGGAATGAGGTGAGGAGTGGGAAATCCCTTCTGACGTCCATCCAGAGAGTTGGTAGTTACTAAAATGGCCCAAAACTTCATAAAAAGATGGTCATTCTTTAAAAATTATCCCATACTAAATGTGGGATCCTGGACTGGCTCTTGGAATGTGAAAAGGATGTTAGTGAAAAAAACTGGTGGATCCTGATTTCGTCACATACCAACGTTGATTTCTTAGTTTTGACAAATGTCTCACAGTTATATAAGGTTTTAACATTAGGGGAAACTGAGTGAAGGATATGTGGGAACTCTCTGGCTTGTCTTTGCTACTTTTCTATGGATCTAAAATTATTCCAAAATAAAGAGTTTATTTGAAAAACACAATGCCATAGCATGGCACCAATAATAAGTTGATGGTAAGACACAGGACTGCAGGTAAGAATGTAAATGTGTGTTGTTAAAACCCAGGTAACCCAGAGCAAGGGTCGCAAACTCAAACCTGGCAAGGGCCAAGCAAGTAACAGGGGTGAGTAGGGTGGGCTGGCTGGGGCTGGAGGGCACACATTCCCTCTGCAGAGACGGCTACCGTCAGGCTGTGGCCAACAATTGCCAAGCAGGAATTTGAGCCAGTGCTGCCAGATCATCCCATTTTTCAAAAGAAGCTAGAAATCTGGACATCTTTGCTCAAAAACTCCTTGTTGTTTAAAGATGGCTCCAGGAACAAAAATTACTCCCCAGCATAAGCAAACACTGTGAGCAGGACAAGTGCAACTGTGGTTGCCACTTTGCAACCTCTGAACCAGAGGGTTTTCAAAACACTCTTGGAAATTAAAAAAAAAACCCTCTTGAAATAGTGTCTCCTCGGGAGCACCTTCGCTGAGACTGCTGCATGGGTGGGTGTGGGGTGGGAGCAGACGTGAGCTCAGCTGGCGGGAACCACATCATCGGGGCCGCGCCTCATTCTCCTCCCTGCTCCGCCTCCCCTTGGTGGTCAAGGCCCTGGGACACAGAGCCCATGTGCCCCGGTGAAGCCCCTCCACGGTGACTCCTGCTCGCCTCTTACTGACTTTAGGTCCTTTTAGGGCTCAAAGTTGGGGTTTCTTGTTTCCTGGATAACACTGTGTTTGAATGGCTCTCGCAGACACAAGCTTCATAATAAGACCTTTCTCTTAGATAGAGTTAAACCTTCCTGAAGAAACGCCCGTGAGCTGCTGATGACCCTCCATGCTTCTACATCTCTAACTCCTTGGGGTTTGGGGGAGAAAACTTCTCCTAGTCTGGCCCTTTAAGACAAATGATCTGGGCTAAAAAATCATTACAATTAAGCTCTTTTTTCCAATGTGTATAAGACAGTAGCTTTGTTTGTACCCTAAATATGAGTCACCTTTGCTAATGTAGTTAGTTTTAAATCAAGGAGCAGCTCAATAGTAAAAAGCAGTCATTCCCAAATGTGGCTGCTTATCAGAATCCCATGGGCGGGGGGGCTTTCCTTAAAAATTCACATTCCCAGGACTCAACCTCCAGAGGTTTCAATTCAGGGGGTTGATAATGGGGCCCAGGAGTTATATGTGTATATATATATACACATATAATTTTTTTAAAATCTCCGTAAGGAATTCTAGTTGTCAGCCACATTTGGGAACCACCGGTATGCAGTATGGAATGTTCGGGCCCCATCTGCGCACTTTGCACGTGGGTGGTACAAAGGAATGTTTGTCCTTTTTGTGTAGAGTGTATACAACAGCGAGTTCCCACACAGATTTTTTTATGAGGAGGATCAGTTTCTCATTTCCTGCAGTGCTTGCTGTCATTAGGGTTGAGGGACAGCCTGGGGCTGATGGTGAAGCACTGGACGGAGTGTGAGGTCTGAAGCCCCACTTCCAGGCCTGGATTCGCCACTTGGTGGCTGTGTGGCCCCGAGCAAGTCATTTTCTTTCCCTTCTCAGGCTCAGTAAAACACTGGCATTGAAAGTCTTGAATAGAGAAAGAGATAGAGGCACCTGCTGGCCAGATAATAGGAAACTTGTCAAATCTGGTAGGGATGTGGTGTCCCAGGGTGACAGCCACATGCATAGAAATCTACCCACCGGACAAAATGTTAATATCTGTAAGTATATCGTAATCTATATGGGAGAATTCGTTCATTCATTCATTCTATTCCTGTTTTCTGAGCATCTGCCATGAGTCAGGTGCAAGGATGCATCCGTGAAAAAGACCACATTGGCCCTTAAGGCGTTCAATGTCCAGCCAAGGAGACAAACTGGCAAATCAACTGTTTATCACCCTCATGACAGTGATTTGGTTGTGTCATTCGCAGATTGGCAAAATCAACGCTGGTCCTCATTCCTTTACTGGGTGTTCACGAGATTCTCTTCACCTTTGTCACTGATGATCAAGTTGAAGGATTTTCGAAACTTGTCCGACTCTTCATCCAGTTGACTCTGAGCTCCTTCCATGTAAGTAGGCACCTGAAGCAGGATGCCTTGGCTTTGATGAAAACAAAATGCCCTTGATGCAAACATGCTCAGAATTGAGAGAGGCCGCAGATGGGAATAGAGTTCTATTATGAGCAGGCTTCACCAGGGAGGGGCTTTGGCATTAGAAGGGTGTGTGAACAGAAGTGTTGCCTGGATCCTGCCAACATGGCTCAGTGACTAAGAAGGGAAAAGTGGTCTGTCTCCTGGGCTGTAATAGTTGGTGTGACTCACGATCAGAATTAGCTGTGAGTGTCAACATGAAGCCTTTTATTAAGTGCCTGTTTTCACTGGGTTCTCTGCAGAGCGTTGTGCAAAATGAACACTGCCTATGCTTTAGGTGGTGTCCTCAGAACACAACACAACTTGGGCAGGGGCCAGTGAGTCAAGACCAGGAGGCTCTTGAACCCTGACAGATGTGTGGGGGCTGAAACTAGAACCAGGAGGCCAGCTGTGGTTAACATACCTGAGTATTTTGGTTATTCGTTGCTTAAGTTATTATCCATTACTCAGTAACTTAAAAGGACAATAATTTTTATTATTTCTCACAATTCTGGGGGTCAGGAATCCAGGTAGGACACAGTAGGGATGGCTCACCTCTGCTCCAAGTGGTGCCTGCTGGGCTCAAACTTCCAAGATGGCTTCCCCACTGACATGTCAGATGCCTAAGCTGGGAAGGCTCAAATGAGTGGGGCCAGTTGGAGTGGCTTTATTTGAGTCAAATTTCTGGGACTTCATTTCTCAGTGTCAACTATGTTTATCAGTTCCATACAGTCTTAGGGCCTCTTACTTGCTGCATGTTCTCTTCTCACGGTTTCTCTAGCAGCGTAGCCGAACTTCTTACCTGGCAGTTCAGGGCTTCCAAGAGCACAAAAGCAGGAGCTGCCAAAGCCTCTAAATGCTTGGGCCTGGAACTCACACAGTGATACTTCTGCTGCATTCTACTATTTAATGCAAGTCACAGACCCAGCCTTGATTGAAGTGGAGGGGACTGCACAAAGGTGTGAATACTGGGAGGCATGGCTCATTAGCAAAAGCCACTAATGCAAAAGACTACCACAAACAGTGTGGACACACCAAAGGCCCTATACAGTAGTGATCTTGGAACTAATAATCTTAAGAGTCTAGTATAGGGGCAGAACTTCTGGAATGGAGGAGAGAGGACCTGGGAAAACGCTCTCCCTGAAAAGCAACAGTTAAATTGGACAAAATTGTCAATAGCAACCATTTGAGGACCCTGGAAATCAACCAAAGGCCTACAAAATATTGAGAAGAGTTTATTCGAGAAAAGTCACTAAACTTGAGTAAGAACAGTGGGAGTCTGTGTTATTTTTGTGTGGAGTCGTTCTGGTCCTCCAACTCCTTCTCCATCAGTGGGGCAATTCTAGGGAAAACCAGCAGCTTCACTGCAGAAGGAGGCTGACTTGATAGAGATCAGAGAGGAGAAAAGGCCCACATCTCTGGGCATTGTCAGAGATAGTAGTGATCTTAGTGGCAGAGGAAGAAGGAAAGACAGTGTCACAGTCTGTGGTTGTGATCCTAGTTGGGGCAAGAAACAGATGGTGAGCTAGCCAGAAACTCAACAGGGAGATCTGAGGAAGGAGACAGCTATCATGGGCCTCAATAAGCCCCCACATATCTCTCTGGTGGACTGGTAGGTTGTGCACACATGCAAGGTTGTGTATACACTCAGGAGAAACCAAAGAAGATATCCACATGTCCCTGGCTGAACATGAGTTCCTGGACATGAACAGAGGAGACGTGAGAGGTAGAAAGTAAAAGCCAGGGAAGCCCTATAAACTGTCTGAACTTGGAGCATGTTCCCCAAGCCACGCACAGATCCATTGGCAAAGGGTGTGGAAGCCTTACTGGCTCAAGATGTTTGAGCACAACTTCTGACCAATCACTGGCTATTATTAAGCTTTTATAGATGGGGGCAGGAGACCAGACTTAAACACAAACACCAACATTTTAAAAATGAGCACAGACATCAGCAGCTGTCCACCACAGGAGAGAGAGTCCATAGAACAAGTAGCTCCAACAAGTTACTACAAAAACAAACAACAGCAGCCATCTGGGGGAGGGCGGCGGGGGGGCGGGGGGATGGGAGAATAGGAGTCAGATTCCTGAGTTGCTACAATATATTATTTAAAACTTCCAGTTTTGAACAAAAACTTACAAGATGTGCAAAGAAACAGGAAAGTGTGACCCATACTCAGGAAAAAAAGGAAATCAATAGAAAATCTCTGAGGGGTCCAGATGTTGGACTTAGCAGACAAAGACTTCAAAGAAGTTATAAATATGTTCAAAGGATTAAAGAAAAGGATGCTTAAAGGATTAAAGAAAGTCATACTTAAAGAATTAAAGTATGATGACAATGATTCATCATTAGAGAATATCAATACCAAGAAATTATAAAATAAGAAACAATTTGACAAATGCCAGAGTTGAAAAGCACAATGACTGAAATGAAAATTTCACTAGAGAGGCTCAGGGATAGATTAAGGTGGCAGAAGAAAGAGTTAATGAACTTGCAGATAGGTCAACTGAAATTATTCAGTCTGAGAAACACAAAAAAAAGAATTTAAAAAAATGACAGAGCCTTAGAGACCTGTGGAATGCCATCAAGCATACCAATGTACACACATGGGACTCCTGGAAGGAGGACAGAGATAGAAAGGGGTAGAAAAATCATTTTGAAAAATAATGGTTGAAAACTTCCCAAATTTGATGGGAAACATTAATCTATGCAACTAGGAAGCTCAATGAACCCCAAATGGAATAAAACAAAGAGATTCTCCATTAGAAACATTACAGTTAAACTGTTGAAAGTCAAAAACAAAGAGAAAATCTTGAAAATAACAAGATTTATGTACAGAGGCTAACAGTACAGTTAACATTTGACTATAAACAGGAACAGTGGAAGCCATAAAGCAATGGTATGACATAATCAAAATGCTGAAAGAAAAAATAATTCAATCAAGAATTTTATAGCCAGCAAAACTAGGTTTCAAGATGCAGGTAAAATAAAAATTTTCTCAGATAAACAAAGACTGAGAAAATTCATTGTTAGCAAACCCTGCTTACAAGAAATATCAAAGGAAGTCCTCCAGGCTGGAAGGAAATGACAACAGGTAGTAACTCAAATCCACATGAAGAAATAAAATGCATTAAAAATAGTAAGCACATAGGGAAATATGAAAGTATATAAATATATGTATTTTCTCTTTTCTTCTTTTCACTGATTTTAAAGACTTAAGGTTGTATAAAATGACCATTATAAGCTGTATTATTACTGTAAATTGTGTTATATAAATATCTAATATATTATGACAATAATAGCCTAAAGAGGAAGGAGAAAATGGAGCTATATTGGAGGAAAGTTTCTATATTTTGCCAGAATTGTTAGCATTAATATGAAATAGATTGTGATAAGCTAAGATGCATGTTGTAATCCCTGGTACAAACACTAAGAAAATAACTCAAAAAATATAGGTAGAATACCTGCAGAGGAATTAAAATGGTACACTAGAAAACACCTGTTTACCCCAGAACACTTTCTATCTCATTGAAATCCACATTATCACTGTGAGGGAGAAATTATTAAACCATTTTAAAGATGAAAGTCCTGAGGCTCAGAGAAGGACGTGAACATGCTAATACGTGGCAGAGGTGAGATTTGTATGTGGAGGTTAAGCCCTTGCTGGAAACCACTATGCCGCAGTGCCTCTCAGGTGCCCCGTGAGGGTCAGAACCAGGAGACCCTGAGTTCCCTCTATCAGAGTCTTAAAGCCACTGCCGCCAGACAGGGTGAGGTGCTACGATTCCCTGGAGAAAGTGGAGGGAACGTGCTGCCCACTGCCGACTCACCAAAGGCCAAGGAGACAGAGCCCGGGGTGCTGGGCCGTTGCACAGCAGCTCTTTTTCCCTTCTTAGAGCTGAATTGCATGTGGCTTTGAACTGAGATAGAGGACCCATTGGTAACTTTTTTCATTATGAAACCACGTTTAATTTATTTCTATCTTTTGGGGGATTTCAAAGGCTAAGCTTTAGCAAATTGGGTTTCCTGTGTTGTTTGGTCTTAATCTTCTTTAAAAGGTAACCCCAAATTAGAAAAACAACAACAAAAAGCTTTCGCTGTTACGTCAGTGATATTTGGTGGCCTTTTTCCCTCTGAGGGCTCGACCAGTCATGTGAACCCTGATCTCACACAGCTGAGGACAGACGAAGACCAGATGCTCGTGTGGGGCCTATGTGGGACAGATTTCTGGGAAAGCCTCCTAGTCTATCTGACTCCTCTGGCAAGGGAGCACATTTTGGTCCATCTATCGCTGTGTAACAAACTACCCTAAAACTTCAAGGCTTAAAGCAGTAACCATGTTCTCATTTTTAATGATTCTGTGAGCTGGGCTATCTGGACTCAGAAGGGTGATCCTTTTGATACATGTAATTTTTGAATGGGGGGTGCAAACATCTGAAGGCTCAATTGGGCTGGAACATCTAAGAAAGCTCATTCACATGGCTAGACATTGGCATGGGCTGTTGGCTGGGTGCTCAGCTGAGGCTATCAATTTACAGAGCCTCAGTTCTTCTCCATGTGGCCTCTCCATGTATCTTGGGCATCTTACAACATGGCAGCTGGACTCTTTGAGCATCCAAAGAGCAAATATTCTAAGAGGAAAGAAGTAGAAAATCCCAGAATGTCACTTCTAACACGTTGTACTGGTAGGAGTCACAGGGTCATCCCAGATTGAAGGGAAGGGAAAATAAGGTCCACTTCTTGATGTGAGGAGTAGCATATGCCCATTGAGGGAGGGACAGGGAGGGGAATCCTTGGGACCATCTCTGGAGACTAGCTACCACACTGGATCATTTGGTCCTGCAGCCAGCTAGAGTTCTGCTCACCACTGTGCACCACTGAGGAACGCGAGGAATCAGAGTGTCTCTGCAGAATGAGCTAGAAAACACACTTAGAGGGCTTGTGCATAGGCAGAAGCCTCCCAGCTTCTGAATACCCCTCCATCCCACCAGGCAGAGGCAAGAGCCAGGGTGGGCAGATGTGTGGGTGCACATTCGATGGGTCATATCTTAGTGAGTCAGTAGGAGTTGGCATTGGACCTGCCAGCTCCTTTCTCTGCTGCTTTGGAGGGTCCTTCACTCTTCCAAGGGCTGATTGCTTAGAACGTTTCCTGGGTCTCCTGCTCTTGAGGGATCTTTGGAGAGACCGCCAAGTGGTGGTGACATATGAAATGAGAGCCATATGTTCTGTGGGACCGCTCCCTTCACACTTGCTTTACCTAGAATGAGAGTTAACCAGATTCCAGGATGTTCCTAAAACAGTGAATCAAGAACCCAAAGAACTGAAAGACATGTTTATCATGTAGAATCCTATTTTAGCCAACTCATTCATGAGAATGCCAGCACACTGAAAGCCACCCCTTCTAATGTCGTAAGCCTGGAGGCAACTGTGACCTGCCCTGCCAACCGTACAGGGCAGCTGTGAGCCTCCAATAAGATTGCATGTATGAAAATGATAAACTGGTACCACCATGCCCCCGTTTGGGAGCCACGGCCAGGGAATAAAGGGTGTGTAAGAGAAGGAAACTCCCACACTGGTGGGCAGAATGCAAACATGTGACTGATGTCGTGACAGCCAGCACGGAGATTTCTGGCTTCCATAAGGAAGAGCATAAAAATCTTTCCCCTGGGCAACATTTTATAATCCCTCTTCAATTTCAGCTCCTTTCACAGTACCCAACCTTCCTTATTAGCAACAGGGGGTAGAGAAATGTTATCAAGGGAGATGGGAGAGTCAGCCTGCACTGTGACCTTCACTCTTTAGTTGGAAATGTGTCCTTCCCTTGTGAGTCCTGGCATTTTATGAGATTCTTCTCATAAACGCTCAAGTACCTGGGTCCTGCACACATACCCAGCTCCAGCATCGGGCACACAGCCCAAGTCCCACAGACCCTCTCATACGGGGAAAGCCAGGCTTGCAGTTTATGACAGTTGGCTATCTAACAAATCAAGAAGCAGAGTCTGGAAAGACAATGGAAACAAACATTAACTAAAGCATCTTTGATTCCCGACCTCCGGCAGGTAAGCAGCAAATCCAGAAAATTTTTCCAACAACATCAAGAGATCATCCCTTTACCAAAACTTGCCCAACATAGATGCTTTGTAAATGGAAGTGCCGTATAAGGGTGGCCTATTGTTTTCATTGTGATCCTCGTGTCCACAATTCTAAAAAACTAGGAAGAGAACAGAAAGGAAACTGTCCTGTCATATTTTAGAAATGGTCCGATAAGGTACAAGGCAAGACTCTTAGTTGTAAGTGACAGAAGCCCAACTCATTCCTTCATTCACTCATTCACTTATTCATTCGACAAATATTTTTGAGCTCCTGATGTGCAGGCATTTATTCCAGGTGTTGGGGATCTGGCAGTGAAAAGACTAGATAAAGGTATTAGTCTTGTTGGGGGTAGGGGGAGGGGAAGGACGTAATAACCAACTTGACAAATAAATAACAATATAATTCCGGTGTTGCGAAGAAATAAAATAGAGATCTGTGATCGTGACTGGAGTGGCACCCAAAATTGAGTGGCTGGGAAAGACTTCTCTTTTAGGTGATATTTGGGCTAGAATCTGAATTTTGAGAAGCCAGATAGAGATTTGAGGGAAGAATGGTCCAGAAAACACAAAGTGTGAAGGGACCTGAGGAAGAAATGAGCTGGGGTAGCCAGTCTGCAACATGGCGCCCCATGATCCTCACCTCCTGGTGTTCACGGCCTTGTGCCACCCCCTCTCACACTGACTAGGGTTGACCTGTGTGACCATTAAGGTATTGTGGACATGAAGGTGTGTAACTTTTGAAGCTCGGTCATAAAAGGGTTTGCGGCTACCACATTGCTCCCTTGGATCACCCCATGGGGGAAGCCAGCTGCCATGTCATGAGGACACTCAAGCAGCTCTATGGAGGGAGTCTGAGGCCTCCTACCAACTTGCCAGGCATGTGAGCCTTCTTGGAAGCAAGTCAAGTCTTCAGCCAACATCCTGACTACAACCTGAAGAATGACCTTGAGCCAGAGTATCCAGCTAAGCCACTGCCAGATTCTTGGCCCATTGAAAGTGTGTGAGATGATAAATCTTTACTGTTTTGATCCACTAAGTTGTATAGCAACAGATAACTAGTACGTTAGTTGAGATGCTGGAGGAAGCCAACAGACCCATGTGGCTGAAATATAGTGGCTGAAGGGAAGCATGGTACAAGATGAAGTCAGTGACATAGACACACAGCCCACATCACCTTAGCCCTTCTGTGGCTAGATTTTATTCTAATCTAAGTGTGATGAGAAACCACTGGCGTGAGATGATCTATCTTTTCAAAAAAGACAAGAGAAAGTGGTGTTTACTATCTCACATAAATGAAAATTTCAGGATCAGGCATAGCTGGGTCCAAGCACTCAAACAATGTCATCAGAAATCTGTCTCTTACCACCTCTAGCCTCTGCCTTCTCTCTGCTGGCTTCATCCTCAGATAGGCTCTCTCCACATAGCTGGGAAGATGCCCATGAGTATCTCCAGGCTTCTTTGAGTATACAGCTGGCAAACGTGGGGAAGAGAATGCAGCCCTCTCTTTTCTTCCCAGTGGAAAGACCTCAGATTGGCCCTGCTTAGATCACGTGCCCTCTTGGGCTGATTATTGAAGTGATGGCCATCGTAGAACATAGGGACCACATGATTGACAGCCCTGCCAGAAGCCCAGGGAGTAGGGGAGGGTCAGTTTCCAAAAGGAAAGGATGCAAGTGAGGCAAAAAAAAAATAGCCAGTGCCCACTGTGGACAAGTAGAAATGGGACAGTGGCCTTGTACAGTATTTGTATAATTGAATGAATCACGCAAGGTCTTTGGCATTTACTCATCATTGACCTTGAGCACATAAGCAAACACTTAGGCTGATATGGCTTGTGGGTGGCAAAGTAAGAAGCGACTCCATGGAAATCCAAGTTAACGTAACCAGTGTGACTAACCCTAGTTAGTGCAAGCAGTGTAGATGCCAGCCTCTTCTGGGGCTACTAAGGCGAGGGCTGGCCTTTGGACTTTCCACGTAACTTTCAGACAAATCTTCTACCGAGTCAAACTTCATGCCACCTCTTCCTTTCATTCCAGGGACTACTTGTGGCCTTGCAGTATTGCTTTGCCAATGGAGAGGTACGTTTTCGATGATGCCGTGCTAGCTTCCCGTGAGGCTGGGCGGCATCTTACTGTCCCCTGAGGTCTCTATTTATGTGATGGAGCTATGGGGGAATGGGCAGTGACCAGCATGTGTTGGGACAAATTTGTCCTCTGAGCATCCAGTGGAGACAGCTCAGATGAATAGGAAAAGGTGTTGAGATGAAGCTCAGAACCCAACCGTGGCCCCGTTGGAGACGTGCTGGGAGTATTAAAGTGTGATAGAGGGAACAGGCTTGAACTTTGGAGTCCAAAAATCTGGATTCAAGCCATGACTCACCCACTTAGGAGCTCTGAGTTCGTCAGGTCGATGTCCTCGTTGAGCCTCAGTTTCCTCATCTGTAAAATGGGAATTATAACAGTCCCTACCCTATAGTTGCCCTGGGCATGCTGAGCTCATGGTAAAGGCCCGATACCTGGTAACTATGATTATTCTTATTATTACTATTATTGCTTAGCTCCAACCAGCTCTCTGCTCCCTGGGAAAGAGGCTTGAGGGGGGAGGGGCGGAGGCCAGAACAGTGTTCTCCTGACGTGAGGAGTTGGAATTCCCAGCGCCCTGTCCCCTCCCAGGTTGACGTATCTATTTCTGTCTCCTCTCACTAGAATGTAAGCCTCTTGACAGCAAAACCTTCCTCCGTCTTGCTCACGGCTGCTGCTTCTGTGTCTGCGCCTGCGGGTTCCTTTTCCATCAGCAGGTCTCAAATGCCACCTCGACACAGTCCTTTCCTGAACTCCATATGTCAAATTTGTGTCTCCTTACCCCACTGTCCTGCTTAATGGCCTCTCGGTGTCACGACCACCTGCTCTGCTCACATGTATTTGTGTGCTTCTCTTTGCTCGCCTCCTCCAGTTAGGAGGTAAGTTTCCCAAGGGTGGCGCAGAGTAGCCACTCCATAAATATTTGCCAAGTGGACTCACGACTAAATGACTCCAAGACGGTAACCTCGTCCTCTTCTCACCTGGCAGGTGAAGGCCGAGCTGCGGAAGCACTGGGTCCGCTTCTTGCTAGCCCGCCACTCAGGCTGCAGAGCCTGGGTCCTAGAGAAGAATTTTCGATTCCTGGGTAAATGCCCCAAGAAGCTCTCCGAGGGAGACAGCGCCGGGACACTGCGGAAGCTGCGACCCTCGCCCGGCAGTGGGCAGCTCCTGCACCTGGCCATGCAGGGCCTGGGGGAGCTGGGTGGCCGGCCGCAGCGGGGTCACGCAGGCTGGCCCCGGGGCAGCAGCCTGTCGGAAAGCAGTGAGGGAGACTTCACCCTGGCCCACACCATGGAGGAGATTCTGGAGGAGAGCGAGATCTAGGCAGAAGGCCCACCTCTCTGGCTCCGCTCACCAGGGCCTCCTGAGAGGGGCGAGCGGGGAGGAGGCCATGCCGGAAGGATGTTGCGGGATGCAGTCATTACTCTTCCCATGCACCATGCGCACTTTGATGTGAGGTCTGTCTCAAGGTTTTTCATGCTCTGTTAGAAAGAGGCTGAGTAAACATTCACTGCTTTTCTGCCTTTGTCATCCTAATAGCCCTACCAGTGTGTTTTCCAGAATGACCTCTGGGGCTGGCCCTAAATTCAAGTGAATGGAGCCCTTGTGGTACAGAGAGATGTCTGCTATGAAATAGAGGCCAGCCAGTGTCTCTTCCTTTACCACTCAGGGTACAAGGTAGTTCTATCTGAGGTCGGGTTTAGAGCGTAAAAGGACCACTTGGGAAGTGTTTCAAATGCAGAGTCCAGCTCATGGCAGAGACTCTAAGAGAGTGAGTCTGGGATGATGGCCAGCGATGGGAATTGTGTAACTGGCATCCCAGGTAATTCTGATTCAAGTCCACGCTTTGAAAACACTGGGCGGGGTGTGAGGGAGTTAGAAGCCCCCCCTGAGCCAGCCCATGGCAGCCTGAAGCCAGAGGTGTCCTGCCTTCAGCAGTTCGGCTGTGACACGCGCCCTCCTTAGACGGTGTGGAGCTGCACACCACCCACCAGAGCACCACTCCTTTCCTCCTCCCCTCCTCCTCTCTTGTCGAGTCTCTCCTCCCTTTCTCCAACTCAGTTCTTCGTCCACGGTCACTGGAAGTTCTGTTTGATCCCTAACACCCAGCCTTCCTCTAAGGGTTGGCCCAGCTCCCAGGGCCCTCTGAAAGTGCCATTGGTCATTTCCTCTCCTTTCTGGCTCCACCTGCCTGTCTGAGCTGGGCTTCTTCAAGCCTTATTTGCCCTACCGTTCTCCACCACTTTCGGTTTGCCGTTGACACATTGATGGCTGGACCTCCCACTCCGGGAGGTTTGCCCACTGCTCTCCCCGATCTGAGGCCCCGCTGATGGGAACTGCACTCCTCATGTGAAAAGGGATGCTGAAAGCTGGAGGGGGCCCAGGCAAAATGATAGGACCATGGCTGATCTGGACACGCTGAGGGGGACGCTGGGAGGGCCAGGCCTGTGGGACCCATGCTGCCGATGGGGTGTCGGAGTTGTGCTCCAGATCCTAAATGGAGGGAGCTTCTGGAGGCTGAGGGGGCCCAGGCAACTAGGGTCAGGCTCAGTGACTGGAACTATCCGGCAAGAGGCTGAAGGAAGATCAAGGGAGGAACTTTCTACAGAAACAGAGTGTCAAGGCCCAGGAGCGTCACTTTTATCGTGTGTAAAATGTATGTGTACATGGGTGGGGCACGTAGCTATGGGACTAAATATCGCCTTATATTAGGGGGAAGGGCAATTTGATACTTAATAAGTAAGGTTGCCATATTTAGCAATTAAAAATACATAATGCTTTGTTAAATTTGAATTTCAGGTAAATGAATAATCTCATTGTATAAGTATATCCCATGGGATATACTTTGTCTGACATTCAAATTTAATTGCACATCCCGTATTTATCTGGCAACTCCATTGTCTAGGGTACTTTGCAGCAGGGCAGGGACTAGGGTGAGGCAAGTGAGGGGCTCAGTTCAGACGCAAAATTTGAGAGAGTACTAAAAGAACCTCAATTGTCAAGATAAGTAATATTTTAAGGCAATATTTTAAAAAATCAAACCTGCAAACTACAGCCATTTATTAAAAAAAAAAAACGTTTATTGGAACCAGGGCTGGAAGGAGGGTGAGACCAGTGAGGCCAGCTCAGGAGAATGCAGGGTCCGATCCTGGCTTTATTTAAAATTTTGATATTTTGCTCGTCATGGACTTTTTTAACATTAATTTTTATTTTTAAATGATTGCATCAAAATATTATTTCTCTTGATTACTGAGTTTTTTGGGCCCTCCTTAAATTTTGCACCTGAGGTGAGTTCCCGTCTTGCCCTCGCCCTAGTCCCGCTCTGCTTTGCAAAAGGGGAGCCTGAACTGAAGGCATTAGGCATGTGCGTGATGAAGCGAAGCTTTATTTTTTGGTGTCCAGATTATCCATGGTTCAGTCATTAAAATATACGCCCTTCCAACTCTCCTTTCTGCAAACATCCCTGCCGTTTCTCATCAGCCTATTAGCTCCCAGAAAGCTGGGGCCAGGTCACATCCCCAGCTTGCACCCAGCACAGCCGGTTCAGAGCAGGTGCTCAGTCAGTACGCATCGTCGAACGAGACAAAACAGAACTGTCTCGGGAGCATCGGACGCTGTGCGGGGTCAGTTATCCAGGACTCGGCCACTAATAGGAGAAGGAACTTCTTTGTTTATGAGTTTGTAAATATGTCCCCATCGCACCCCCCCCCCCGCCCCCCGCCTCACTCCACAAATGGGGTGGCACACGTGGGCTGCTTGCTTTTGTCTTGCTGATTAAATAAGTTTATTTAGTGTGGTTTGTGTTGGTCGATTCTTTTACATTTGTTTCTCCCTGGGGCTGGAGGTCTCTCACACCCCTGGGGAGTCCAGGGCACTGTTCCTGGCCAGAAGAGGGAAAAAGCGCTGCCGGCATCAAGCCCAGGGACCCAGGTGGTCCATTGTCTCAGGGACCAAGAGGAGTAGGCAGAGGGGTAGGGGGTCAGAAGTAGAGGTCAGAGTCAAAAGGGCGGAAGGCAAGCAACTCCCTCTTCTAGACCACCCTCGAGATCACTCACTTTGCTTGTTGCCTGGAAGGTCCCCCCAGTGGGTCTCAATCTCAGCGTTACAGTCACCTGGGAGACTTTCTAGAAGCATTGGTGTCTGGGCCCAGCCCCAGAGACTCCGACTGAATTGGTCTGAATGGGTCTGGACATTGGTATTTTTAGAGATTCCTGATTTTTAAAATTGTATTAAAATACACAAAACATAAAATTTACCATTTTAACCGTTTTTAAGTGCACAGTTCTGTGAGGTTAAGTACATTCACATCGCTGTGCAACCAGCACCACCATCATCTCCAGAACCTTTTCATCCTCCCAAACTGACACTCTCTCCCCATTACTGTTAATAACTCCCCACCCCCTCCCCCCAGCCCCTGGCGACCACCACTCTACCTTCTGTCTCTGTGAATGTGGCCAATCCAGGTACCTCATCTAAGTGGAATCACACGGTATTTGTCCTTTGTGACTGGCTTATTTCACCGCATAACGTCTTCAAGGTTCATCCATGTCATAGCATGTGTCAGAATCACCTTCCTTTTTGTGGGAGAATAACATTCCATTGTATGTATGCACTACATTTTTTTTTATCCTTTCATCTATTGGTGGACACCTGTGTTGCTTCTACATTTTAGCTACTGTGAATAATGCGTCTACGAACATGCGTGTTCAAATATCTGTTTGAGCGCCTATTTTCAATTCTTGGGGGTATATACCTAAGAGTGGAATTGCTGGATCATATTGTAATTCTGTTTAACATTTTGAGGAACCACCAAACTGTTTCCCACGGCAACTGCCTGATTTTATATTCCTAACAGTAAGGCACAAGCGTTCCTATTTATTCGCATCCTTGCCATTTTTTTGATAATCGCCATTCTTATGGATGTGAAGTGGTAGCTCAGTGTGGTTTTGATTTGAATTTGCCTAATGGCTAAAGATATTGAGCATCTTTTCCTATGCTTATTGACCATTTATGTATCTTCTTTGGAGAAATGTCTGTTCAAGCCCTTTGCCCATTTTTCAGTCAGGTTGTTTTTTTGTTGTTGAGTTGTAGGAGTTCTTTATATATTGTGGATATTAAGCCCTTATAAGATATATAATTTGCAAATATTTTCTCCTATTCTGTGGGCTGTGTTTTCACTCTCTTGATAGTGTCCCTTGATGTACAAAAGTTTTTAATTTTGATGAAGTCAAATTTATCTATTTTTTTTTTTAAGAATTCTTCTTTTTTTTTTTTAAAGATTGGCACCTGGGCTAACAACTGTTGCCAATTTTCCTTTTTTTTTTTTCTTTTTAAGGATTGGCACCTGGCCTAACAACTGCTGCCGATCTTTTTTTCCTTCTTCTTCTTCTTCTTCTTTATTTCCCAAACCCCCCTGGTACATGGTTGTATATCTTAGATGCAGGTCTCTCTAGTTGTGGGATGTGGGACGCCGCCTCAACGTGGCCTGTCGAATGGTGCCGTGTCCGCGCCCAGGATCCGAACCCTGGGCCGCCGCAGCAGAGCGCGCGAACTTAACTGCTTGGCCACGGGGCTGGCCCCATCTATTTTTTTATTTTGTTGCCTGTGTTTTTGGTGTCATATCACCTGATTGGTTTTAATATGTGACCAAGGTTGAGAATACTGGTCAAAGCAGAAAGGGAGGAGGTGAAGATTCCCCTGGAAACTGACAATACCTTGCTGAGGTCCAGATAACCAGCCTTCCACCTGTGTAGCATTTAGAGCTTAGACATTCTTCCATAAGAACAGACCCAACTGACTGTCACAACTTAAGTGATAATCAGGGTAGGTGTAGTTGGTCTGGTTTTGTGGGTTTTCTGGAGTGGTGGGCATCCCAGCTGGGGCCTAAAATGAGACACAGACCTATCTTGGCTCATCTGATAAATTTGTGTGACCACCAACCAGAAATGGAGGTGGAGTGGGCAACATGGTGTCCATCCCCGTCTGGCTCCATGGACAGTGTCTGAGCCCTGGTGAGCAAAGAGAAGGTACAGACAAAATCTAAAAGAGCTGTTTCCAGGGGGCAATGACAATAGCTGTTTCCATGACCAATGCCACACCCCATGGTGTCCCTCCAACAGATTCTAACCCAGAAGTCATACCAGCAGCCCAGCACACAGCTTGGGGATGTCAGGAGCACTGTAGCCTTGGTTGTGGTGGGAATGCAGTGCCTGGTGGCAGCAATGGCACCTGGCACTAAGAGACCTATTGGTGAATCTGTGGGCGACGCCTCCTGAGGATGCTAAGAAATACCTGAGGGACACTGCATGAGAGGCTGGGATCCCGTGAGAGCAGTTTGGATTACTGCTCTTGATGAGACTCGTTTCTGCCCTTGAGTTTACATGTGCGTGAAGAAGCAGAAATTCAGAGATGCAAAGTGACTTCCCAAAGTCTCTATAGTGGACATCTATTCTTACAATCTACCCGTCTTATACTAATAGCATCCAGATTTTCCTCTTGGAAACCACACTTCTCCCGCTCTCAGTCCATGATGTTTGAGTTGTCTCAACTCCATCTTCAGCTGCAGGGATGGACAAGAAAATCTGTTTGGGCAATTCAAGCACGACGTCCTCCTGGCACCAGATATTGGGTCAGAAATGGGCATAAAACCAATCAGAGCCAATGAGAGACAGTCATGGAACTCTGGCTGGGACTCTAGACAGAAAAGCATTTTCTCTTTTCTGCTGAAACTGGAATCATGAAGAAGTCAGCCTGGGTCTGCTGGTGGCCATCTTGCTAACATGGGGAAACACCTGCCTGAGAAGTGAGCCACCACAGCAGAAAGCAGACCTAGGAGATGGAGAAAGAGCCTTGAGACATTGTTGGAGCCCCTGGATGAAGCCAGACCTAAAGCTAGTGCTACTCCTGAAATTTCAGTTAAATGTCAGTAAATTCCTATTTGTACCCCAACAATTTGTGTTGGGTGTTCTGTTCCTTGCATCTGGAAGAGTCTTGGTGACATGGCTCATCACCACTTCTACCTCCTTCTCTTCACTTCAGTCACATTGGACTCTACACTGCTTCTGGCTTCTCTCAGTATCTTCCCCACAGAGTGGCCTAGAGCTGTCCAGGACCCCAGCCCAAGTGGCCCTGCCACCCCCAGCTAACAGAAGATGTGTGAATTAGGTTATCACTCTTTGGTTCTCCATTGGCCAATAGAAGATCCTGTGGCCCCTTTATCTCTCTAATTGAACCATAGACCAACAAGGTTATTATGCAGCGCCTATGCCCTGTCCTGACCTCAGAGAGAAGTGAGGTCCTTCTTCTCCCCCTGAGCTGGCTCCTGGGTAACCCACTACGTCTGACACTGGACGGTTGTCGCGAGCAGTGCCTCCTCCTCCCAGAACCTCCGGATCAAATTCCCCTCCCCTTCCAGCTCTGATGTCGTGTGATCCAGAATTCTCTGTCCTGTCGTGTCCAGGTCAAACTATCAGGGCAACCTGGTGTAATCAAAGGGACTCTGCCTTAAGTACCAAATCCTCCTCTCACTTCACGGCATCAATGTCGCCATCTACACCATGGGGATAATAATGTCTTCATCGATGAAATAATGCTGAGCATCTAGCAGGATGCCCAGGTCATAGGAAATGCCCCACACATAAGTGCTAGGATTACTCTCAAGTTTGCCCTCCGCAAAGAGCAGTGCTCTCTGGTGGTGGTGATTGTGCCATGGCTGTGGCTAAAACTGGTGGGGGGAGTCACCCTCAATACCAGCAAACGGAGACCCCTCTGCCTCAGGGGGTTGTACACAGGTTGCTCAGTTGTCCAGGACATCTGTATATTTTTCTGACCTCATCTTGGAAGTTAAGCCTGGAGAATAAATGTACCTTCAAAACAATGAACCCAACGATCTTGGAGAACCCACTGACAGAGTGAGTTCTCAGGTGTCCCAGGTCCTGGAGATCTGATGAGGCAGTGTGGGCCAGTGGGCTGTGCTGGCCTGGCCCCTGCTCATTAGTTGGCTGACCCTGGGCTAGCTGCTTCCTATGTCTGGGCCTCGTCTTCCTTGTCTCTAAAATGAGAGGCCTCAGGGACATCAGTGGCTCTGTCTTCACCTCGCACCCTACCAAAACTGAACTTGTCATTACCCCTGAATCCAACGACCCTCCCTGTGTTTCCCATCTTGGTAGATGGCATCACCATTCACCAGCACTCAAGCCACAAACCTGGGTGCCATCCTCGTCCCTCTGTCATCCTCCTGCAGCCAGTCAGGTGGATTCTACCTTCTAGATACCTCCAGAGCGGTCTGTTCTCTCCACCCACTGCTGTTCCCCTGGCCCAGGCCACCCTGGCGACTATGAAAGTGTAATTTCTAGGCTCCTTGCCCTAGTCTTGGGTCTCTCATTTATTTCTACCCCAGAGGGTTCTCTTACCTACATAAATCCCTCCTTCTTCAAACTGCACAGTGGTACCCATGGCCCCCACGGTGAAGCCCAGTCTTCCAGGGGCTGCAGGCTTCTCTCGGTCTGGCCCCTGTCTCCCTTCCTGGCTTAACTCACAGTCTGCTCTCGCTCCTCCCTCTGCTTGTGGATCCCCGGGCCTTTTCACAGTCCTGGAACTTGAAATTCTCGTTCCTGCCTTGGGTCAGCGTGGGCTCCCCTCTGAGATAAGGCGCTTCGCCCCCTCCATGGCCACAGTCCATTGGGTCTTAACTTACATGTCCCTTCCTTAGGAACACCTTCTCTGGCCTCTGGACAAGTCAGCCCTACCTGTCATATCTTCCCACAGTGTTTTGACGTCTCCACAGCAACCTCCCTGCTTATAATGGCTTCTTCCAGGTCTCTAGTCCCCTCCGCACCCTGAGCTCCCTGGGAGCGGGCCGCATCTGTCCTCTGCCCCACGGCAGTCCCAGCACCCAGCCTGTGACGCAATGGCAGTACATCCTTGTCTAGAGGCTGAGCCGACAGAAATCATTTCCTTTCCAGTTCAAGAACGACCAGCCAGCCGTGTGCCAGCTCCTCTTGCGTTTATTGGAACCTGCTTACCCAGCAATCCTCAAAGGAGCTTACACGGGGCTGACATTTAGGACTCCTGTGACCTAATCCCGGGATTATCTCGGAGGCTTGGGCTGGCGGGCAGGGGGAGGGGAGGCGGTGGGTCTAAGGGGAGGGAAGAAGAAAGCCTGAAGACAGAAGGAAGAAGGAAGCGGTGGATTGCTAACGACGCTTCCGATTGGCAGGGAGCTGTGCTGGGGGTTAATGTGCTGTGGGGTTTGGGGTCTCTGTGGCCCCTGGGGTGCGTGCACGTGTGTGCATGTGTGTGTGTGTGTGTGTGTTTCTGCGAGTGATGAGGGGAAGGAGAGCCGAGCAGTTGGCATCAGTGTTTCTTTTCCTTTATCTTTTCCTTCACTTTTTGAGGCTCAAATTGGATCAGTCGCAGGATTTCCTTATTGGCCAGCGTCCCCTCGATGAACTCTTTCTCTGTAAGTTTATCTGTGCATGGGGAAAAAACACTACAGTCAGGATTCAGGATTGGCTGTTTCAAGCTGCCACTAGGCTGACATTGGCCAGCATGCCCAGGATGGATGTATCCATTATGAAAATACTGAGTCTCAGTGCCCCCGGGGGCACCCGCACCCCCACCCCAGATACCCACCCTCTCCCCAGGACCCCTGGCCCTCCCCCTGAACCAGCAACCAGAGGGTTAAGGACTGGCCCTGCCCAGGGCCTCCAGGATGCAGTCCAGTGCTGTGTGTCTCTTCTGATTGGTTGGTGCCTCTGCCCTGCTGGTTATGAATTGTTTTGTATATTACCCCAGGTCTCAAGCCTCCAGGTCTGGGGGAACTTCCTGGGGATTGAGCAGAGCAGAGTCTCAGTTGAGAAGCAGGGAACAGTATGTACGCAGGGAGGAGGGAGGGAAAGGTCAGGGTCTAGTGTGCTGCCAGGGAGAGCCCGGCTTGTGGAGAGCTCTCTGCCCCCTGGCAGCACAGGGGCAGCCCCGTGATGCTGTGATTCTCGGCTGACAGCTCCACCCTCACTCTTCCTTAGGCATCTCTGCATCCCCCCGTCTGCCTCCTCACTTGGGATGGAGAGAGTCTTGCCTCCAACTATTGTCTTCTGTTCCATCCAGTTAAGGGCAAGTCACAGAGCCCTTCCCCTGTGCCAGAGCCACCGTGCACGGGGCTGAGGTCACCACAGGGGACAGAGGGCAGGGGGCAGGGTGCAGCATAGAAGGGAGTGAGAGAAAGTCCCTGGCCGCAGGAAACTCTTGGTCTGATGGAGAAGAGCGTCCCATGTAGAAATAAGTTTAGAATGAGACAGGGGCTCCTTTCTGCTCGTGGTTCTGCTCATAGTCCTGCACCCAATAGGTGCTCATCAATGCTTGGCTGAACTGAAATGGGTTTCCGCTGGCTTATGCTCCAGGCCTTTCGGGCATCCTTCATCCCTCTTGGGTTTGGATCCAGGCTGCTTCCCTACACAGGTCTGGGTGGTGCAATTTGGGCTTTAAAGTCCCAGCTACCCTATCAGCCTCACACAGCTTGAACCTCCCACCATCAGAGCCGATGCTGGAGAGAGGCGTTGTCTCCAGGTGGGCCCTGTGAACACACACACGCGTCACCTGGCAGGAGTCACACGTCAGCCCCCAGCACCACCGCCACCTGTGACATTCACCTGGGTCCATTTTCAGGTTAGCAAGTAGCTGAACAGGGGGCTCCACACGTGGCAGACCCAGAGGGATGCCATGAAGGGGGTTAAAGAGCCAATGGGCTGAGGTGGCACAGGGAGGTGGTTAAGCAGCCAGGATCTACGCAAACAAGGAGGGAAGGAAGGCGCTCAAAGGGCAGGTGACATCAGGGCCGGACTACGATGAGGCAAGTGAGGTGCCAACCCTGTCAAATTTAAGGAGGCGCTCACTTTCAGGGTGGTGCGAGCTCAGGGCCGGCACCTGACAACAAGTGTCTCCTTAAATTTGGTACCCCGGCACCTCACTTGCCTGACCCTAGTTCCAGCCCTAGTGCCAATGACCTTCTCACTTCTGTGACTTCTTCCTGGACTGCAGATTAGCGGGGCCAGGGTCATCTCTACCCACCCTTACTTAACGTCCTACTCAGACCTGTCCCCTGGAACCCTGGTAAGAGACTGCCCCAGAGACCACAAAAGGGCCAACATTGGCCCCTCTGATGTGTTTGGGCCACATAGTGCTTCATCATTCGAGAAACGTCAGATTTTAAAAATCTCGATTGCTGGCTTCTCTTAAAAAATCAGATGATGAGGCCCCAGAGGGCTCCATGTTACCACGTGGCAACAATCAACTGGAGACCATCAGACCAGACATCCACTCTCCACTATTTACCAGTCCCTATCACTTAGTAGGGCTACTGTCCACCTCTCTCACTTTCATCATCTGCCTCCTTGGCCATGTGAGTTTGCAGCACCCCCTGACACCAACTCCTCTACTGCATCCTTCGTGGGTTGGCCACGAGCATCATGCCCAGCGGCCCCAGCAGCCCAGGTCTGGACTCCATCATCGCTTTCAATGCAAGACCACACTCCCCACTGCTGCTCCCAGCCAAAGGCTGAGCGGGGCAGAGTACTGAGACAGGTCAGCTCCTGGAAGAAGAGGGCTCGAGGATGCCCCGTGGGCTTTGCCAAAACTTTCTTAGAATAGCTCTGCAGCCTAAGACTTTCCTTACCCAACATTCGTTCTTTGCCTCTCTGCCCACGGGGGTCCGATCTGCTTTGCAGTCTGACGGCTTTACAGCCTCTCCTAGAACCCTCCCATTTTCCCTGGCAGGCCTCTCCCCTAATAAATCTCTTGTAATCTGGTTTAAATCTCATCTTGTCTGGCAGTGCTTCTCAGATACCCAAATTAACTTCCTAAAGTAAAACCGTGTCAACTGAGGTCCCACTTCCTTGGGATTCGATGCTAATTCAGACGCAGACTGAGCTGAAGTCTGCCCGGTCCTAGCTGTGCAGAAAGTATTTTTAAAAACAAGTAAAGGAAACCAACGTGTCTAAAAACCAGGCACTTCCTTCAGAAAGAAATAATTTGCAATTCCTCTAAACTCGTCATTTGCATACAAACTGATAAGAGCTGTTGCCTGCACTTTTTACCATCTCTTCCTTCACTGTGGGCCGACTCTTAGAACAAAAGGTGTTTTTCCTCAGAAGCACTTGGTAATTTAGAGCTTTCCTAATCCCCCAGAGAGCCTCAGGCAGCGACGGAGTTTTATAAGCCAGCGGGATGTGGCGCCGTTTCCCACCAGCAGCGGCAGCTCCAGAGTGGCAGCAGCAGCAGAAATGGGTCCTGCTGACTCTTCTGCTCATTCCCCTCAAGGGCCCTTCACACAGCCCCGCAGTGCATGAGCTGTTCCCTGTCCTGCCTGGGCACTGGGACTCAGGATAAATCTCACCGGGGTCTCCAGGAAGCAGCCTGCGGCTGTAAAATCAAAAGCTATGAAGGAGAAGGAACTCACCATCATCTTTTTTTCCAAAGAACCCCCAGATCTTCTCAGCTCGCTTCTCCGGGGTATTTTCATCATCTGGAAGGTTCTTCAAGTCCTCAGGATTGATCATTTTGAAAATCGCCTGCACCAAATAAAAGAAAGAACTCGTCATAAGGAGCAGCAGGGACTGGCCACCCCGGGGAACACGTGGCTGGCAGAGGTTAAAATGCAGATTCCCAGGGCCCAGCCTGGCCGATTGCATCCAAGCGCCTGCAAGGGTGGCCAGGGCGTCCGTCTTTTTGAGATCCTCAGACAGGACAGGAACGTGGGGGGAGCGGGGAGGAAAGCTTCCACTTCTTATTTTGTCCCTTTCTGTCCTGTTTGAATTTCCTGACCATGTAGACATATTACTTTCATTTTAAATGAAAATAAGAAATAAAAAGCTTCCTGATGGTAATTCCACAGCAGCCCTGAGGTTGCCATTTGGGAACTGCTACCTTGAGCCCCACTGCCCGGAAGTTCTGGAACATCCAGAGGCTCCTTCTGGGCCGGTGGGGTACGGAGCCTGCCCAGCCGAGTTGGCCTATGGTGATACGGTTGACATTTGTCGAGTGTGTGTCACTTTTCTAAACACGTCCACATGTACCCTCCACAACAACCTTATGAGGGGGGCATTGTTGGCCCCATTTTACAGATGAAGAAACTGAGACGACTAACTGCCACCGAGCTAGGAGCAGAAGAGTGGGGGTCCTCACCCAGCAGTTTGGTTCTAGACTCTCCAGGCTTGCATCATGTCAGTCACCTCCTCGTTCCTGGAACGCCTTGGAGAGCGTCCCAGGCACTGGGGGAGGGAGAGGGGAGGCGTCAACCAGAACTTTCCAGAGGTCTCCCTTTGGAAAACAGGAAGCCCCTCACTTACCCTCCACTCAGGGAGGGGGCCAGGGAAAGGTTTAGTGTTAGGCTCAAGGAACCTCTTCACCTCCCTCTACTCTCGTAATAAAGGAGCTGGATGTGCGATGTGGGGCAAAGCAGGAAGTGCCTCCTGCCCTGTGATCAGGGACAGGGACCAGGTGGTCCCCACGTGCCCCTCCAGCCCCAGTGGACTGAGTCCGCCAGCTCAATAACTCCAGGGCTGGCCAGGCCCAGCGTGGACACTCAAGGTGGTGGCTCCGGGCTTGCCCCAGCCTGCACCCTCAGCGTTGCAGGGGGCTCCTGGAGCAGGCAGGGGTGTCGGGTGGAAGTTGGGAGGGCACCTTGGAGACACCTGGGACCACAGCCCTGCAGGGGCAGTAAGGTGCGTGAAATTAGCCTGGAGGGAAGGTCAACAGCTGTGAGAAGTTCCCTCTTAGCCCCCCAGGCTACGACAAGAGGAGCAGGAAATCAAACCCAGCAGCTTGGGGCAGCAGCCTCGGCTGCCTCTGCTCAGAGCCCAGAGGTGCCCAGCAACTGACGTGTAAGTGGCTCCCTTACTCATCTCTCTGTCCTGAGCCCTGGGAACTCTGTGCACGCCCCATGGCTAAATGGTGGGAGTGGTTGGCTGCCTGCCCTACTCTGCTTCTAACACCAAGGACAGACTGGGGCCTCAATGAAAGAACCAAGAAAGAACCATCAAATCCTCACCGTGGGCCCTGGGACGTTACATGGTTTTCCCAAGCCCCTGATTGGTGGCGTAGCTGGGACTAGAACCCATAATTTCTGACTCCCAGGCCAGTGACCTTGTGATCTGGTGGGTAAGGGAGCCTTGGCGCCACCTTGCACAGCCTCAGCTGTGGATGCTCCCCGCCTCCCTCCCCTTCCCTCTCTCTCCCCCTTCCTTCCTTCCCGGTCTCTCCCTTCCTTCCTTCCCGGTCTCTCCCTTCTCCTTTTCCTCAGGGAGCACCAAGTCGTAGGCCTCCGCTGGGCTGGCATCCTTTAGGTGGTTCTGAGGATGTGGTCCCTCTCCCAGGCCCTGCCAATCCAGGGGATCTTGCTCTACGGGAGGTTCCCACACACCTGCCCATAACGGGAGGCCCAAGCAGAGTCCACTACCACAAGCTGGTGCTTGGCTCTTTTATTTATGGCTTCTCCTAATAAGGGTGGGAGAATTATGCAAATGAAAGCAGGATTACAAATGCATCTAAAATTATCTATAATATGAAAAGCTTTCTCCCTCTTAACAGGAAGGGAATTAGAGAAATAAAGCAAGTGGCGTGGGGTAGGGGGATAAAAAAAGATCGAGTAAGAAGATACTAAATGAAGGGAAATACAGATGATATAATAGAGAAAAATAGAAACATCCTAGCTGTCAAAAAATGTAGGAATATAGGGCAATAATTGTATGGCATTTCCATAAGATGGAATTCTAAGCAGCTATTAAAAATGGTTTTGAAGAACATATATTGATATGGAAAATATTCATAATAAAATAGTTACTGAAAAAAGTATGATAAAAGTCACATATGAATATATCATGGTTCTAAAGTTATTCAAAAATGTATAGATAAAAGACTGGAAAGGGTTATACCAATATGTTGACAATAATTTTCTCTGGATGATGGAATTAAAGGCAATTCTCATTTTCTTTTGCGTATGTTTCTAAATTTCATGAATTGCTTATATATCAAATAAAACTATTTTCAAGACATGTAAAATCTTCACAATAAATGATCTGACACTGGGCCAATATGGACAGAGAGGAGAATGCGTGCTGGCCTGCGAGGACCCTGAGGATCTGGTGGTTCCATCTAGGACAGGTGACGGAGGAGAAAGCTGAGAGTCACAGGGGGAGGTGACCTGCCACACGTCATGAAGACAACCTGGACTAGAACACAGATTCAGATCCCCCAACTTTGGCCTCTTTCTACTGGATATTTGAAACACGTCGCATGTTAAAAATCACTTGTGAAAGAATCTGAAATCTGAATGAGGAGTGTTGAAGGTTTTGAAGGACATCTTAATGAAGAGAGGAAGGAAGGAAAGGAGGAAGGAAGGAAGGAAGGAGGGAAGGAAACAAAAAGTGTAAATAATAGGAAATCCCAGATTCTTCTTTAGGAGGAAAATGAAACCGGTTATGTTGATAGTATGTTGGAGATCCCTCCTCACCTTGCTCCCAGAACCATTGAGTCACAAAGCCTGGATCCCCACTCCACCCTCCAGCGCCCCCAGCGGCTACCTCCTGTGCAGCAGCAGCAGGGGGCCCTGATCCTGGGTGACCCCGGTCCCGTGCAGCCGGAAAGGGGTAAGCCGAGACTGACCATGATGATCTCCAGCACTTCATTCTTGCTGATGGTGCCGTTGCCATCCACGTCGTAGAGGGAGAAGGCCCACTCCAGCTTCTGGTTGGTCTTGCCCGCAGTGGTCATGTGCAGGGCGATGACGTACTCCTTGAAGTCCAGGGTGCCATCGCTGTTGGCGTCAAAGCTGCGGAACACGTGCTGGGCGTAGGCCTTGGGGTCGGCCTCGGGGAAGAACTTGGAGTAGATGCTCTGGAACTCCTGCCGGGTGATGAGGCCGCTGGGGCACTCCTTCAGGAAGGACTGGTACCAGGCACACAGCTCCTCCTCTGTGAACTTGGTGTTCAGCTGCAGCTCCTCCAGGATCTCCTTGGACAGGGCCCCGCTTTTGCTGTTCCCCATCGATGCAGCAGCGTGGGCCCGGCCGGGCAGTTGCCGCTAGGTGGGTGAGCGGGAGCAACGTCGTCTCCCGGCTGACGGGGCTGGGTGCCACTGGAGGCGGATGCTGAGATGCTGGCGGATTAGGAGGATTTGTGGCCAGTTCACCCCAGTACTTGGAGGGAGGAGGAGCCAGGAGCTTGTGGGGGAGGGGGGCAAGGTCCCAGAATCCCCCTGAGATTAAAATAAAGAGCTGACAGCAGGTGGTCAATACACTGTGGCCTTCTGGGAAGACAAGACAGGAGGTCAGAACATTCAGAGTGGAAGCCTTGGGCAGAAGCCTTCCTCACTGTCCCTTGCCCATCCCTCCTGCACCCCCAATGCTACCTCTCTAAGAATAGCTAGGAGACTCCAAGAGTGGACTAAGTGGACTCTGAGTCCACGGCCTGTGTTCTGCCTTAACTCTGAGGGTCTCAGGGGCACGGATGGCATCTTTCACTGAGCCCTATGATGCAGTGCTTAGGAGCCAGGTGGGTTCAAATCCCAGCTTTGCAATTTACTAGCTGTGTGACCCCAGGCAGTTCCTTAACCTCTCTCTGCCTAGAACGCTCTCCTCCTCATCCTTCCCTCCTTCACGGCTTTCCTTAAACGTCACCTTCTCAGGAAGTCCTATCCTGACCACTCTGTTTACCATAGCATATCCCACCCCGAACCATCAGCACGCCCCAAACTCTTTATCCTGCATTATTTTTCTCCCTCACACATATACCTTCTGACTTACTGTTTGTTTATTCTGAGTGCTGTTGCGGCCTCACCAGAAGGGAAGCTCCATGAAGGCAGGATTCTACCTGTTTGTTCCTGGCTGCATCTCCACTGCCAGAGTGGTGCCTTGCAGCTTTGGGCCCTCAGTGAATATTCCTTAAGTGAACAGGCATAATAATAGTGTCTACCTTATTGTTATTGTGAGGCTGAAATGAGCTCATATGTGCAATGAACTTAGAACAGAGCCTGGCGCATAGTAAGTGCTGGAGGTTAGCTTTGTTATTATTCATCTACAACAGGGATGGAAAACTGAACTGTCCACAGGGGCCAACAAGTGCAGTGAGTAGCAGGTGGATCAGGGAGGCAATAGGGAGCGGTGAGGCCTGTGTCCTACAAGGAAGGGGCTGCCATTCAAATGTGGTCATATGGGATTATGGCCCAGTGTTCCTAGATTTTTCAATTATCCAAAAGAAATCCGGAAATCAGATTTTTAGATGTAATTTCTAAACTTTTTAAACTTTGAGAGTTAATTCAAAATTTTTAAAAATGTAGTGTGGGTCAAATATAACATATCTGTGGCTCAGTTTCAGCCTGTGGGTTGTCACTTGGCAACCATGCCTGGTGCCTGGAGCTGGCAGACACTAACACACACTTGTTGAGTGAGCGACAGATCAAGGGGCTAGGGAGCTCTGTCTGGGAAGGCTTCGCACCCTGCAGTCAGCGCAGGGACGAGTCCAGGACACAAGGAGGAACCCTACTGAGTCTTCTGTACCTGAATTCTCATCACCCAAAGGAAAGGTGGGTGGTGCTCTGGCTCGGCTGGGTGTAACTGGAGGGGAGTGCGTCTGGGCCCAGAATTCCCATGGGATGGGAGAGAGGGCCCCTCTTTGCCCAGGGCTTGTAACTATGAAGAATAAACCCCACAGTCTCTAGGCAGGTGAGTTGGGGTTTGCACCCTATTTTATAACAGGCTCAGGACAGGGGACAGTAGGGTCCCACTGCTGGGAGAAAGCCACCTGCCACCTCACCCTGATGTTGCTTGGGAAGGACTGAGAAGTTCATGCACCAATGTGCTGACCCACTGCTGCCTCCCGCCCACCCCACCCCCTGTGGTTCCAGAGTATTTCTCAGGAGGCCTTAATGTTGGGGGGGGGGGTGGGGGTGTGTACTTAGTATTTTTTTCCCATCAGTTTGTGACAGCATCTTATTTCTTAATAAGAGCCTTTCTCTTTTTCTAGACTTTCACTATCCTGTAGCAGGCATTTGTTCTCAGGAGGAGATAGAAATAGGAGAGTCACAAAAAACAAACAGGAAACAAAACCCAGGCTGTGAAAGTGAGGCCAGAACCCTTGCCTCCGAACCAGGTGAGCAGAAGTGCCTGCCAGACCTGGGCGCACCAAGCCTGCAGCTAACAGGCCAATGCTACAAAGAAGAAATGGAATTCCAAAAGGCATGTCACCTGCCTGGGTCACGTAGTTGCTACATGGCAAAGCCAGGAGGAAAGGCTGGGTCTGCCAGGTGCCCCGTTCCGGGTTCTCTGCACTCTCTCTACATTACAACTGCCTCCTTTCTCAAGGAGACCTGAGCCGGGGGGACAAGAAGTTCCATTTCCGTAGGTGAGGAGCTGAGGGTTGACAGCAGAAGAGGCCGTGGGCCAGGGGACAGGGCCCTCGGTTAACACAGAAGCCAGAGCCCCCCAGTATCTTCTGCCCTTTCCAAAGGCAAGGAGGAAGGGGCTGGAACCAGGTTGGAAGCAGCCAGGTACTGTCCACATTCTTCACGTTGCTGTGCCCGGGAGGGGCCCAACTGTGGGAGGGGACCACCGGCAGCTGTGTTGACGCTGCTGAGAGAGGGGTCATGACCTGGAGGTTTGTTTGAAAACCTGCATAAACATCTTCTATCAGAGGGAGAGTTTACACTCTTAGCCAAACAAGTTGTTGGAGATGATGTATGGTGAATGGATTTGTTAAGTCTGAGCTGGGGCCATAAACTCGCCCAAAACCCCAAAGCCTGCTGGCAAGAAGGCCTCGCCTCCGGTCAGAGAATCTCAGTTTGTGTCTCCCCCTCCCGGCCTTGCCTTGACTCAAAGAAGCAGGCTGTGTCCTGACTGTTAGCTGGGGCCCAGGCCCTAGCCTTTGCCCCGTTCCTCTACCCTCCCCTGCCGTGAGATGAGGGACCAGAGGACCCTTCCTCCTTCTGCCTGGAACCAGAGCCTGCACACAAGTCTGCGCTGAGAGGGAAAAGGGAGTAGGGCGAGGGGTGTGGGAGGAAGAGAATGGGAAAGAACGCTCCTCCCACGGCCGTCCCAACGCAGTATATGGCAATCCATCCTTTGCGTGCTTCGACTGAAATCCTTGAGTCATCCTCAGCGCCTCTCTCTCCGTCACACCCCACTCCAACCTGTCAAGAAGGTGTTGGCTCTACCTTCAAAGTCCATCCAGAACCTGACCATTGTCCCCACCTCCACCGTGACCGCCTCCTACAGGCACTGTCTCCTCTCCCTGTGGTCCACTTCTGTGTCCTCCTGCTTCTGCCCTTGTCCCCTGGAGTCGGACAGCGAGCCCTATAGCAACGAAGTCAGGCCATGCGCTGCTCATCTCGGACCCTCCTACACAAAAGTCAAAGAGCTTCTAAGGCCAGCAAAGTCCTGCAGAAGCTGTCCCCTCCTCTCCATCCCTCTGCTTGGCCACACTGGCCTCAAACGAGTGGGTGACCCCCAGCCTTTAACTGGGCCACCTCCTCTGCCTGGAACTTTCTTCCCCAAGCTACCTGCTGGGCTCCCTTCCAGGTCTCCTTGTCTTTGATCAAATGCCACCTTCTCGATGAGGCCACCCAACTACACAATTTAACATGGCAACTTCCCCACCCTCACCCCTGGAACCACCAATCCCACTCACCCTCCCCTGTTCATCTTTCTCCATAACACTCAACACCTTCCACACACATACCCATGCTCTGTAATTTTGTTATTCTGTCTACGGCTTGTCTCTCCCTGCTAGAAAGGAAGCTCAAGAGCAGGGCTCTTTACCAGTTTCATCCACTGTGTTCCCAGTACCTACAGCAATGTCTGGCACACAGCAGGTGCTCAATAACTACTGCATGAATGAATGGATGGATGGAGGAGAAAAGAAATACTAGCCAGGAGCCCCTTCTGTTCACAGGGACAGAAGTCACCAGGGGAGGGGACTGGGGCCAGGGCCAGGTGTGTGGGTCTTGCAGCATGGTACCCACCTGGGGGTCAACGCCCAGGGGCCCTCTGTTCCTCTGCTAAGTCATCAGGAGTAAAATCATCACCAGTCCTGGGAGCCCAGGAGGAACAGAGACCGTTTGTACAAGGAAGAATGTGGCAGCTTTCCAGGAACGGGGGTCGCTCGGCGGGACCCGGCGTCTCTGGACGGTTTATCTTACACGGGATGAATGTCAGCATCTCAAGTGTACACACAGAGCCCAAGACAAAGATGAGAGCATTTGACTTCCTGAAAACGCTTTATAATAATGCAGAACAATTATATAGAGCAAATGCCTTCAAAATTTAAACCCTTTAAACATTTAATTCTTCAGCATTAATACACATAAATGCTATTACGGTGGGGTGAGAAGGGCGAATGACAGCCTCCATAGGGAGCAGAGTTCCAACAGTGTTACTTATAAATTATAGTACATCAATTTTATTTACTGATCTAGGCAGCCAGAGGATGGAAGGGTATACAATGTGGGGTAAACACATTCATACTGGGATGAGGAGTGTTGGCAGGAGACACAGCTTTTTAACATTAAAAATGTATAAAGTATTTAGCAAAAGTTACAGAAAACAGACCAAACAAGCAAGTTTATTTTGTTAGAAAATTCCACTTTCATAGAGTTTGCTGATGTGCTCATGTCTGTGAAAGGGCTGCCCCTCAACCATCTCCTTCCAAAGGGCAGAGATGCAAACATGGGGCCCCTGTCACCAAGAATGGCTGGTGTCCCTTTGAATGTCTGTCCCTGGGTCCACATGGCTGCCTGGAGGCCACAGCTCCCGAGAGCCGGTCTGCTGTGCGTGACGCTGGAGGGGGAGCATCTCCACTCGACAGATGAGTACACAGAAGTCCTGAGAGGGGATGCAACTTAACTTCAGGTTATGGGACTGACAACTGAGACAGCACGGCAGGCCAGGTGCCAGGTGCTTTTACTCTCCATCGCTACGTCACACCGTCCCCATCAGAGCACACATGTCCTGGACCCTTCCCATTCCACTACTGCAATCCCATTAGGGATTCCCCTCAAACACAAAGGGTCCATGCCCCCAAAGCAGTGCACAGAGCGGGGCCAAAGACCACCACAATGCCTCTCCTGCAGAGGCACCCCTAACACAGGCTCCTGACAGAGCCACGCCACGGCATCTAGAGGCTCAGGGAAAACGGAACATTGCTTTACGCCATCTGTCAGTCTTTTTCGCACCCAAACCTGCTGCAACAGAAAAGGCCCGACAGAAATACTACTCCCGTGGGGGAGATGTGGAAGTCCTCCCTGGCAAAATTCAACCCAGAAGCTACCCTTCAGTGTGACCCACTGTGGGCTTGGGCCCCTCGCGCCCTGACCTTCAGAGGCCTGGATCCTGGATCTTCCATTTGCTTGGAGAAGTGCCTGGTTGCCTCCCAGGGGTCACTTCCCACTGAGCACGGCATAATCAAGACACGACTTGGAGTGGTTACCTCGGGGCTCAGGCCCATAGCCTGCCTGGCATTAGCTGGGTTGGTCCTATCTCTGCCACCAGATGCCACCACTCAGTGGGGTGTAGGCACAGGCCAGGCTCGGTGTGACGGCCAGCTGAGCAAGGCTCCAGCAATGACAAGAACCTGAGGGAGGCTTGACCTCATGCCTGTCCTGCGTCCTTGGAAGCAGACATCAGGACGTGCTGTCAAAGACCAGGGGACGAGACCCAAAAGGTAACCACTTGCGCTTTCTTTAAGGGTCCTGGGAGGAACTACCTCATTCTCAACAGCTCATGAAACTTAATTTTAGTTCCATTTGCATCTAAGCAGAGAAGTGCCAGAGCACGCCTCTCATGAGGATTCCAGGCAACACCACGCACAACTGACAGGATGTGCTCATGGGATCCAGATAGGCACCACCACGTGCGGAGGGTACAAAACTTGAAAAGAGGAGGGGAGGAGGGTTGAGAGACCATCTAGAACAAATATCCTTAGTTGGCAGATGAAGCAAGAGAGATCGAGGAAAGGACTGAGATTAACCCAAGGCCAGCCCCCTGTCTTCTCATTCATGCTACGTCCATTCGCCTTCCACACCCACCAGTGTTCAATAAATGCCAAGGACTGTGCGAGCTGAAGGGAGGGTCCCCAGGAGGGAGCAGATCTGCTAGCTGAGATGCAAGCTTCACGGTTCAGCAGAAGTCGAAGGCAACTGAGACCCCACCCGCCCCCTCCCTCCAATCCCTGGCAGCTGTCTGCATTGTCAAAAACCTAAAATGAACGAAAAAGGCAAGTGTGAGCCCCAAGAACCACTTGTGGGCATAGCTGGAATTCGGAGGAGCCTCGGGAGCTGTAGGAAGCAGCAGGCTGGAAGTAGCCGTGCAAAATACTGAAAGACCCCGGGCCAGGAACTCCAGGGCAAACAACTCGCTTTAAAAGCAAGGAAGCAGTGTGGGACACCCGTGCAATGGACCACTGCTCGGGGATGCACAGGAATAGACTCCTGACACATACAGCAACACGGGTGACGCAAAAGCATTAAGCGAGGGAAAGCAGCCAGAGTCAGAGGCTACATCAGCACGACTCCATTTATAGGACATTCTAGAAAAGGGGAAACGATAGGGTCAGAACATCCATCAGTGGTTGCCGTGGGCTGGGAGTGGGAGGAGTGGATCGACTAGGAGGAGCCTGAGGGCACTTTTTGGAGTGACGGAAATATGATGTTGATTTTGGTGGTGGTTACAAGACCGTATGCGTTTGTCAAAATTTACTGAACCGCATACTTCAAAAGGGTGAATTTTACTGCATGTTAATAAACCCCAATGCTGTATGTCAAATACCTCAATAAACCTGGAAAAAGAAAGGGCAGTGGCTCTTATGGGGTGGAAAGGATTATGGGAATAAGATGATGTGCTGGCGAAGCAAAGCATGCTGCCCATCTGTACCCCACTTAACATTGTGAAGTGCTTTCCCCACCTACAAGATCACCAGCAGGTCTGCCGAGTCCTGCTTAAACTCTCCTGGTCAAGGCCACTCACCGCTGCAAGTAAACTCCCTTAAACAAGCCGAGGGCTTTGACGTCCTTTTAATTCTATGGCTTGTATTTCCAAGAAGGGACTTTGGCTCAGCCAAGATTTTTACGCACCCATCCACGAATCTCGTAATTGATTGGTTTTCACAAAGGGAAGAGAAACAAACCCTGGTTCATGAATGTGGACACTGTTTCTGTCTGCCGCAGTCACTGAGCAGCCCCGAGGGGCAGAGAAGTGCCTCCTACTGCAGGGATCCTCCCTGGCCCACGGGCATCCGGTGGAGGCAGAAGGGAGGCCCAAGGCGGTGCCTGTGGTTTAGGTGGCCAGTGTTTTGCGATAATCAAAAACAGTAGAAAAAACGGAGAGGAACAAGTAGCTTTTCCTGGAGGTTGTCATGGCAACCAATTCACTTTGAACAGTCTTAAAGATATTTTAAAAAATCAGGTTTTCATAGACTAAGTACACCTGTGTCTCCCAGGTGAAGGCAGGTAGAAGGGGCTCACCTGTTCTCAGAAATGGAATGATGGGTGTGCTCAGGAATAACCCAGACTCACTCACTCTGAATACACCCAGGCAAGCCCTCCAATAACCTAGACACCAAAACAAACACGAGACCACCACAACCCGGAGAGACTGCTGCTCCCAAGTGCACTTCCAGTTAGTCTAGATGTCATCCTGATCTTGATCTCATCCACAGGGGTGCCCTGGGAATAGGGATGGGGACCTGGACTTGCCTCCAGCTCTCAATTCATGGTGTTTGCTTCACAACACTCACTGGCCATCTTGAGCTTCATTCTTCCTCTTTGTAAAGTGAAGGGATTTATTGAAAACAAACCTCTGAAATTCGAGTTGGGTGCAGGCTGTGAGGGCCTGAGGACCAGGTGCTTCAACTCTTCTTGCTGCCTACCTTCCATCCGGCGGGTAAATGCCACATGGCAGGAGTTTGTATTATAATTACAGGCTCCCAGAGGGTTACATGTGGAGGGGTACAATGTTCCCACTCTCCAGAAAGGTCTAAACATTGCCCTGTCCACATGGAGAATGGGGGGATGGGGGAGGGGGCCTGTCTTGTACACAGCTACATTTCTAGTACCCCGCAAGATGCCTGGATTGTCCCAAGTACCTGCAGAATAAACGAATGAATATCTATCAGAACAACAGACAGAATCTCTAAAAACCTCAAGTCTGCAGAGAGTACCTGTATGTGAATGCCAAGGTTACAGCCCCTCAAGACCCATGGAGGAGAGATACATCTAAATAGAGTAAGAGATCATGGGCTAACCTGGTCACAGGGCCATATCTTGTCCCCAGATCTTAGCACACTGCTTGGCCCTAGCTAAATGCTTGATGAATGAATAAAGGAGGGAAGAAAAAAAGATGCATGTGAAGAGGCTAATGAGACTGCGGTGAGCGGAGGAAGGGGGAAAGAATGACTCTAGAACATAGACTGGCCCAACCTGGGCTACCCTAGAAGAGGCAAGAGAGCCTCCTCTGTCCCAGGGAGGAACAGAAGACTCTGGAATCCTCAGATGGGAAAGAGAAAACAAAATCAATGAGCCATATCACGCTCAAAGTATGTGTCAGTAACAAGGCCATTGGCTTTGAATGTTTGAAAATCATCCACGAATTAGTTTACTAAGCCACAAAGCAGTTACTACTAGCACCCATTTTTAATAAAGAAACCAAGAAATAATATCCTAAAATTGGTAGCTGGTGTCATGGCTTAACCACAGATCCAGACGGGGTAGTTCTCTGTGCCAGGGACAGATCCATCCTGATGGCCTTCGTGTTGGTGAGGGCCTTCACAGTGACCTTTTTGGTTGGGACGTTTCAATAAGGAGAGAAAAGTGACAAAGTTTGGTTTGCTGTAGGATCATCGGCATCTTTCTACCATAAACTATGACAGAGCAATTCTGACTCAATGAAAGAGGTGCCCAAAGATTCAAAACTAATAAGTCATCAGTGCCCAGCATGTAAGGCTGAGAGAAAGACCAGTGAGTTGTGCTCTTAGAATTCTACCCTCGTGGGAGACGTATGGGTCTCGTAAAGCCAGAGTAATCAATGGGAAAGATTAACTAACAAAGACGGATTTTCAGGGAGTGGGTTCTGGGCTAGAATCTGCCCTCTGCTAGCTGTGTGAGCTCCTTCAGGGTCCTTGTCTTCTTCTGGTCCCCTTGAGCTGATTCTCAAGACTCAACATGGTGGAGAACATGTTTGCTGTGGTCCCATAAAGGAAGAAAGTGATGAGCGAGGACCCGATGGCAGTGCTGAAACTCCCAAGTCACACGCTCAGACCAGGCTTTCCCAGGAATCAGGAGATGGAGGAAGGGGAAGGTGGGACCAGCACCAAGCAGGGGCTCCACGCAGGGCTCTAGAACGTGCAGAAGGAGCTGAGAGGCCAAGGTGGCGCGACACTGCCTGGAAGGCGACAACCTACAGTGGCCATGAGAGTCTGAGAGGCCTGTACGGTGCCCACCAGTGCAAGGAAGCTGTACAAGGGACAGGGGTCTCAATCACCCCCTGCACAAGCAGGTGGAGCCACCTGCGGGATGACAAAGACTTGCACCAACCCATCTCTCCATGGGACTGACCCAGCGCCATGAAGAGCCCAAAGGGGGTGGGGGTGGGAGGAGACGGCTTTCCTGCAGAAGCGGCTGAGGGTTGGGGAGACTGGGATTTCCAGAGAGGAGACTTTACAGAAGATGCCTGATCTACTGGGAACCGCAATTCAACGCTCTGGCTCGGGGCAAATCTGCTGAATGAGGTAGTTCCATCCCGACCTCTCCAGGAAGGGCCAGTCTGGGAAGACAGGAGCCAGGCCGCCTTCCCAAGACTCCCAATGATGAAAAGTGGCAGAGAAGGGCCAGGATGTGGGCTCCCAGAATGCAACGGGGAACATAAAGACAGAGGGCCGCAAAGGGTTCTGGGTGCGGGCTGTTGAGCTGAACAATGCCTTCTATCCACAATCTGATCCTGATACTCGGCTTGGAGACAGAGACCTCCTTCCCCTGACCCTCCAAAGCCCTGGAGACAAGGGGGCCAGGGGCCGTGGGGCCTCCAGGGGCACAAGCGTGTGACACAGCTGGCTCTGGATGGGGAGGCGATCCCATGGTGCTCAGCAGGGACCACAAAGTTCCAGCCTCAGTTTGTTCTCGGAGTGGCAAGCACAGCACGGGAGTTGGGGGCTTTGGCCTCAGAGACAAGGGCAGGGCCGTGGATCTGTCTTCTTGGGCTGGGAACACTGGGGGGCTCCCAGCGGGGCAGTGCCGGCCGCCCTTCTGGAATCACCAGCTGTGGCCCACACTCTCCCCTTTCCTCTGTAGACCAGGAGAGCGGGTGGGAGGGCAGCTCCACCTGGCAGCAGGCCCCACGGCAGGAGCCGCCACCGCCTCTCCATGGGACCCCCAGCCCCTCTCCTCGGCAGGACCCCCGGGCTGCACGTGCCCGTCTAGATCTCCATGTCCACGGGGCGGATGTTGCCCGTCTTGTGCTCTCTGACCCACAGCTCCCTGTCTTTGGCTGGGTCCACTTTTCGAAGCAGTTGGTCCACAGGCTCGACTGTCTGCAAGGGACAGAAAGAGGGGACACCGTCAGAGGTGGCAGCCGAGCCAGGGACGTTTCCGCTGAGCCCTGCTGCTCGTACCTCTGCACCTGTCAGAGCAGCCTCTCTAGAGGGCTGTGGCCCCAGGGAGGCCCATGTGAGGGATATGCAGACAGCCGTGACAGTAGGGAGCCCGGAACTCTCATCCCGGTCCTCAGGGTGCACCCTCTCCTCACCAGGTGCACTTTCCCCTCCAGACCTCAGGGCTGGATGAAAGGGCAGGGTGGCCTCAAAGGCTCAAGGTCCGTGACCTCTTCCTCCATCTGTCCCCAAGTTTACCATCCGAGAACAGGTCAAATGAAACCTTAGCTTTAGATAGTTTGACTATTTCTAGAATTTTTTCTTTTGGTAAGAAATTTACTAGGGGAGGCAATAATGTCTTTAGCTATTTTAACTGTCATGAGCTTCTCCACCTTCAGGGTAACAGCTCACGTGCATATTTGTTTCATGAGGTTGGGATGGATCCACGTGGCCATCCAGGATAATCTACAAATCGATCCCAAGGGACACCCACAGGCCCGAGCACCTGCCCACGGCCCACCTTCAGGGCACACTCATTTGCAGTGGCCACTTAACCTGCCACAGCACAGCACCCTCGGCTCTCCCTTGGCCCCGGGTCCCCCAGAAGCCCCGCTGGCCTTGGGCCGAGGGCAGGAACTCACGCTTTGGTTGAACATGTCCGTCTCGTGCCGCAGCTGTGTGTACTGACACAGATGTTGCCGGATCATCTCTACCCTCTCTACCTCCAGCCGCTCCAGCTCCTGCAGAGGAGGAAAAGACCAGAGACCTCTGAGCGTGTGCCCTCAACCTGGGGACCTTCCCACCACCCAGGTCCCAGACCACTCGATACATAAAACACAAGTCGCCACCTGCTTATCCTGGATCCCACCTGACCCTCTGGGGTCTGAACTCGACCCTATCTGGGGGTGAAGATGAAGGTGGTGATGATACAGCCGTTATTTCCTGAATCCACCTCTGCCGGGCGCGGTGGGTGCTAAGAGCTTTACACGCATTACTTAATTGTCCTCATGATAATTTTAAGAGATAGGTTCTGTCTTTATGTGCATTTTCCAAGCAACGGAATTAACACCCAGAGAGTTAATGTCACTTGTCCAAAGCAACACGGAATTATGGGAGGAGCGGGATTTGAACCAAGGTCTGTTATGCTCTTAATCATGATTCTGCACCTGTGCAGCCCCAGCCCCAGTTCCCTGACGGGGTGGAGAAATGGGACACGCACAGGAGCTTCCGTGCCTAAACTTCTGGGGCTTTTTCCCTGGGCCTCTGCTGAGCAGCCTGGTCTCCTCTGTGCACCCCTAGTGCTGTGGGATGGACCAGGCCAGGAGAGGCAGGGGGCTGGGAGAAAGGTGGCCACAGTCAACGGGAAGAGAGGACAGGGTCTCTCCTTTAGTTTCTAGGTGGTTCTGCATCTTGGGAATTGAGGAGATCAGGCTGTTATTCTGTGTACAACTAGGTCACCGCCCAGGTGATTAACCAGGGAGGGCAGTAAGCAGGGGGCTTAATTAGGAGATTAACCAGGAGGAAAACTAGGTCACCGCCCCTGGGGGAGGCCTCTAATCTGCTCTGGTGGGCTGACACCTGGGAAGGCAAAGGGTTAGTCCTGTGCCAGACGGACAGGGGTGGCTTCAGGCAGTGGGACGATTCTGGCATGATGCTTCCTTCATCATCTGGCCTAGTGGCCCAAGTGTCAACCCAACTTCACTGTCCCACTCAGGTGGGTGCTGACAGACAAGGAGATGCTGCCCCTTCAAAAGAAATACTCAGGAAGGCAAAAAAAAGGTCTGATGCCTATTCCCCATGCCTCTTGGTCAGAGGCCTCCCCTCCATTCCTCCTACGCAGTTCCCCCGGCCTCACCCATTTATATGCCTTGCATGGATCTCCTATCAAGGACCCATAACTCTTTTGGGGGTGGGGAGGGTCATGCTCCCTACAACTTGGTTATTTGCCCTAAAGGGCCCACTGTCTACTTAGCTAGGTGCATCCTCAGTTGACTTTGACTTGCAGGGGACAGCCAAGGAGCATATACCAAGACCCGACCCTTGCCCATGCTCACACAGCTAGGAAGAGCCAGAGCAAGGATTTGAATCCAGAGACTGGCCCAGAGTGGAGGTCTTGACTCCAACACTAGAGCAGATCTAATGACCATGTCTATAGTCACTCCCATTACATCACCCCTGTGCCCGCCAGCATCGACCCAGGGCTTCCTGAGCACCAGTCCGTCCCTGTATTGAGACGCTTACACATCTCCGGTTACTCACCAATGTGGTGGTCACCATCTCTTCAAACCACTTGGACTGGGCCTGGTTGTAGAGGTCCACACAGCGCATAAGGTCATCTCCTGGAAAAGGCCAACACCACCATTCACACTCCATCCTGTCCTCGCCATGGCTGCCTTCTCCCCACCTGTGTCCCACAGCCATGCCCTCTCCTCTCCCTGGGACCATGGAGACCATTGGAAATGGGGAACAGAGCAAAGGAAGGGGGCAACCCAGCACCACAAGAGACGAGCTTCAGAGTGTCCATCTGAACTTGACTCCAGACACCGAGAATTCAGGATGGATGGGTGTATGGGTGGGTGGGTGGGTGGGTGTGTGTGTGGGTGTGTGTGTGTGTGCAGGGGGGTACTCCTAGGAACCCCAGCCCTAGCATAAGCCCAGAAAATGCTTCCCCCTCTAAAGATGGTAGTTTCATTTCCATTGGAGAGTCCTGCTTGGTGAAAATGTGTCACGAGCAACTTGGTACTAGTTAAAGAAGAGAAGCTTGCAAGTCACACCTGTGTGTGTGTGTGTGCGTGTACAAGTGCAGATATCATTCTGAAAAACAAAATACTGTGCCTGGTGGTTTATGGCCCATTCATGTGCAGTAGCGGCATGAAAACATGCACTGGAGTGCTACGCACCAATTCCAGGATAGCGGTGACCTTGGGCAACTGAGAAAGGATGAGTGGGAGGGAATGAGCTTTCTGTAGCATTTTATTTCATAAGAGAGAGATCTGAAACAAACATAATTACTCAATCTTGATGGCTAGTATATTTTTTTCTGTAATCATATATACGTTTGAAATATTTTGTAATTAGAAAGAAAACAAACTGTAAAGTAATTGCCAATATTCCTAAGGTACCAGCATCTGAGAATCTTGCTACACAAAACACAGCTCCTGCAGCAGCAGCAGCATGCCCTGGGAGCTTGCTAGAAATGCAGCTCTCAGGACACGCCCGAGACCCAGTGAATCAGAAACCGCATTTTCACAAGATCCTCAGGGGACCCACGTGCACACCACAGTTGGAGAAGCCCCACTTGAGCGCATGGCTTAGTCTACACGCAGCGTCCTGATCGTTACGGTTCCAGAGAGGAAAGCATCACAGTGGGAAAGATGCACGAGCCAACCAAAGCCAACTTGATTTATTCTTCAGATCTAGCAATTCAAGTAGATTCAAAGTTATTCCTGTAACATCATCACCTTGCTCGTGTGTATTCCAACATGAAAGAGCAAGAAAACGGGGAGAGGTATGTCCACCTGACCCAGAGCCCAGCTCAGTCAGTAACCCCTCCCTGGGGAACCACAATGCTGCCTGGGAGATGAGCCTTGAGTAACAGAACCAAATCAAGGGCATTGTTCATTTTGCTCTTGTCCAAGGCCAATGACGAGGCCCTTGATTCCAAGGAGGACTGAACTAGAAGAAAGAACGTGGATATTTCATTGCAAATGCATTCCCACCAGGAGCCTGGCCCTGACCGAGGATGGGGTCAGCATGTTGCCCCATAAACGTACAATATGAAATTCCCAAAGCCGTATGGGTCAATCACGATTTTGAGAAAATGCTTCGAGAATTTCTGCAACGTCAGGAAACAGGGTAGGAGAAGGAAGAGTGTGTCTTCTCTCCATGGAGCCCAAGGGTTTGAAACCAGACCCTTCTGAACAGTACAGCTTAAAGACACGGATTCTGGAACCAGAACACCAGGGTTGTCATACCAGCGCCACTGTGTACTAGCCGTGCAATCTTGGACGAGTCAATTAACCTGCCTGTGCCTCAGTTTCCTCATCTGTAAAATGGGGACAATAATGGTACCTTCACAGAGTCATGGTGAAGATCAGAGAGGTCGACATATGTAAAGTGCTTAGAATGCACACTGGCACAGAGTCAGCACATTAACATGAGCTACGTGATGATGATGAGGATGGCAAAATGAAGTCAAGCCCCCTGAGGACCCAGATGCGTGCCTTCCAGTAGGCTTGGAAAAGATGAGGGACAGGAAGAGAAGGGAGCAGAGGAAAGAAAAGCTGACATTTTCTGGGTAACAGCCTGTCCAACCAAAGGATGGCAAGCCAAGTCTTTGGAACAAGAGAAGAGAGAATTCTGGACCAGGTGCTCCATAACCGTCAGTTTTGGGAAAGTTCCTCATCCTGTTTGTCATCAGTTTCATCACTTGTAAAAGGCTATAAAAATATCTCCCTGTGGCAGGACTGGGGGATTAAAGAGAGAATGCTCGAAGGCATGTGGCCTGGTGCCTGATACACCGAGACGGCTCAAAAAGGTAGAATTTTTACATCTGAGGACTAGTCACTGTCAGCACAAAACAATTCCAAACTGTGGGGACAAGAGACTGTGTCACCTGAGGACAACACAATGAAACCAGACACAAATAGCAAGAGTAGAAAACAACAGTAACAGAGCCTGGCTCGTGAAAACTTAAAGATTTTCTTTTAAATTTGGCCCAAAGATGAAATCAAAACACAAACAGCAAAATATCTAGAATATGGGAGAAATGAACACACTGCAAATCAGTACATGTGGAATATGGGTAAAGCAGTGGTGTAAGGAAAAATAAAGGTCTGGTGGACCAAATATCTTTAAAAAAACCCCTGAAGCCAAAAGGAAATAAGGGAAAAAAAAGTGATTAAAAAAAAATCTTGAAAAAGGGAAAGTGTTTCTAAGTTTTAGGAAGTTCTTCTCTAGAACTCACACAAGAAAAGACCATTAAACAAAAAAATAACAAAAGAAGCCAAAAGAAGAAGAAAAGGAAAAAATAGAAAGAACAAAATTAAAAGATAAAAAGACAACATAGGAAAAATATTTGCAATTCAGATGACAAAAGGTTAATTTTCCTAACTTATAAATAATCCCTTTCAATCAGTCAGTAAGAACAAGACCAGCCACTCGACAAGAAAATGGAGAATTAGTTCACAGAAAAAAAGTCACAGGGGACTTACTGAATGGATGGATAAATCAACGCATAGGTGACAGAACAGGGCTATTTCTAAGATGGATCAGTTAGAACATAAGTTCAGAACATAGAGTATAACATGATCTAATGAGCATAAATTTAATTACAGTTATTAAAAAAATTTTTAAAAATTAAAACACCAAGTGTTGATGGTGATTATACCTGTTGAATAAGATTTTATATTGTTATGCGCTGATTACAATTTTTTGCCAAGTAGTGATATTGGTTTTGCAATATAATTTTACTTTTTAATAAGTTAATAAATTAAACTAATTTAAATATGCCTCTCCTCTGGGGTCTCCTTCTTACTCCCAATAAGCATATTATGCCTTCTATTTCTAGATCCAATAATTTACTACTGTGCATTATAAGATCTTTATATAAAATGCTATGTTTCTATTATATTATTTTGTTATTGACATGTTTATACCACCTTATTTCAAAATGTCCACTAGGCTGCTTCATTTTATAATGAATTAATTGTAGCAGGTTCACCAGAAAGTGAGGTGAAAGGGACCTAGAGACCATCTAATCCAAACCCTCATCCTACAGCACACATTCTAACACCAGAAAGCCACTCGCATTGTCCTCACACGCAGTGAAACTGGCTTTTTAAAGATAGTTAATAAGCTTTTACCGGTCCCCTTCCCTGTGCATTAGATAATATTGACCGCTAGGTGGAAGCAGAAACCAACTCACTGGGGGAATCTTTCAGAGAGAATCCGAAATGTGTTTATTTCATTAAACAAAATGTCGGCCTCTGTTCCCGGGGCAGAAGCCCGCCACCATGGGTGAACCTTTGGAAGGTCACTGCTGGGGAGATGGGACGACGTGAGTGGGCAGGACTTTGCACTTGTCCTGTGGTCTCCACGCAGGGATAGGACCCCAGAGTCCTGCGTGCATGGGGGAGTTAGTCCACCTCCTGCTCAGAGAGCCAGGGTTTGGGCAAGAAAGAGCCCTTGCTGGGGGAGCACAAGGAGCCCAGTCCCCGGCCGTGGCCTGGAAACAGCCTGGCCTGCTCCCTACTCCACAGCGCCCACCTCCCAGCCTCATCCTGCGGGATGCACCTTCCTGGGCACCCCATGTCCCAGCCTCTCCTTTTGCGCCTCCGTGACCAAGTGAAGACTGCGAGGGGCAGCTGGACGCTGGCCCCACACTCACCGGCCTGCGTGGACTTCCTCCGTGCTTTCTTGATGTCCTCCTCCGTCTTGTTGCTCAGCTTGATCTCCAGCTGCTGGGTCTTCATCTCCAGGTCTCTCTGCCGCTCTGTGAGGGCTTTCCGGGCCTGGGGTCCAAGGACATGGAGAAGCCGGTCACGGGGCGCAGACCCAGGTGGGTCCCACGAGTCATGTGGCCTACCCTCCCCTTTTCTAGGAAGAGTCCTTTCTTTTTCGTCCTTTTGTAAGTGATGCCCCAGTGGCTCTGAGAGGCCAAGCAGCCAGACTAGTGACTAACCACCACCCAGCCAGTTAGGAACTGTGCAGAGGCTGCCACACGTATTCTCAGCCCCATCTCTTTCAACTGCATCCCGACTCGGCCCAGAGCAAGCCTCTCGGACCACACTTTCACTGGAGTGTGGACACGTACTGGGGACCCAGGCAGTCCTAAAACCACAGCCTCTCCGGGGTGGAAGGGCCCACAAAGGTCATCTACGTCACTCCCAGCAGTGCTTAGCAGATGGCAGCACCAGCCACCCCTTCTGGGGCAGGACAGGCCCTTTGGTGCCTGCAGCAGTTAAGTGTCCTGCACTCGTCCCTACAGCCCTGGAGTCAGCCCAGCCCCAGGGAGAGCTCTCTTCCACTCCAGGGCTGGCCATCAGCAGCTCCCACTAGGGTCAGACTTCTGAGGTCAGAACACTGTGGCCTCTGGGCAGGGAGACTGTCAAGAGGTAATCTGCCAGGTGAGGCCCAAAGGGTGTGGACCAGAAGCACGTCCAGGCTCCAGGTCCCACAAAAGCAGGGCGTACCTCGTCTCACGTGCCCTTTGGGGCCCCACTACATCTCCCATGGCAGGTGCAGCCTCTCTTGCTCCCAGTGATACGAGCCCCACTGGGGAGCAGCTCTTACCTGCCCTTTGGCTGGGGGTGGGGGCTCTCCAGCTTGGGCTCAAGGTTTGCATTCCCCACCCGCAATCCTGCCACAGCAGGGACAAAGGCCTCAGCCCTGGCACTCAGAGCCCCTGGTGGTCCCCAGCCCATCCTCCCACAGTAGGCCCCCACTTCCCACCCCGGCCCGGAGGCCTGGGCCCCTCACCTTCTCCACTGCAGCGTAGCGGCTGGCGAGCTGCTTGCGGAGGTCAGCGATGTGGTGGTCGCACTTCTTCATGTCTTTCTTGAAGTTCTCCCGGAAGTTCATTAGGGGCTTCTCTACCTCACTGTGAAGCTGTAGAGGAGAGGGGGTACACACGCTCAGGACCCCTGGGCATCAGCTGCAAGTAACTGAAGGAGAGAGACGGACACTCTCCCCAACCCCAGCAGGTGGCACAGGGCCTGGGGCAGTGGCCTGGCTGGTCTACAAGAAGGTTAGAGACGAGCGGCTGCTTATCAGGTGGCAGTCTGGGCTCACCTTAGCTGGAGGTCCCAGCATTCACATCGACAGATGGACGGGTTGGGATCTAGAACTTTCTGAGTCTCTTGTTGCCTATCTCCCTCCGCTCAGCTCCCACAGCTTTTTGTAGGGCTTTGCTCGGCTGTCTGTCTCCCTTACTTTCCAAACTGGGAGCTTTCTGGGGGCAGAAACCAAGCCACCATCTCTGTGTCCCCTGGCACTTAGCACAGGGACGGCCATGTGGATGCCATTTAATTGGGCGGTCTCAGTTCAGTTCTGTTGACTGACCATCTGCTATGTGCCAGGTGCTGAGACTACAGAGATGGTCTAGGCATGGCCCAAAGCTCCAGCAATCCATGGCGGGAAGCCCCCCAGGTCTGGTGGGGACTCCCAGGGCCCCTCTCCTGAGCTGTGCCCAGCGGGGGAGCTCACCTCACTGTCTGCGTGGAACCTGGCACACCTCCCACCCCCAGGAGACCTGCCTCGGACTCCGAGGGAGGGCGGAGAAAGAGTCTATGCCCTGAGAGGAGCTGGGGGGTGCGGGGTTTTCCAGCTTTCCCCTTCTCTTCTATTCCTTCGCTCTTTCCCACTCGACTCCCTTTCAAAGGAGAACTTTCACTACACTTTTTTGGGAGTCGGAGAACATGAGATGCATCTGATAAGAAAACAGATTAAACGTGGACCTGCTGTGGTCAAAGCCAGGTGAGCTCCACTCCTCCAACTTGGCCTTCCAGGATCCCACCAACACGGCCTTGCAGGGTCCCTCGGCCTCCTGGCCAGGAAGCACCTCTGGGAAGCCGAGCTGAATTTCCCTGGACAGTGACATCCCACTCTGGGATTCTGGGATTTCTCTCCTCTTCCTCCTCACCAGGCACCTGCTACATTATCTGTTTCTCTGAGGACCTCGAGGACTTCAGTGTTCCTAGTTCTAAACCACCGGCGACACAGGACAGTGAGCTCTACGAGGGCAGGGGCCATGTGGGCTTGGCCACTGCTGTGTCCACAGCGTCCAGGTGGAGCTGGTGCGGAGTCAGTGCCCCTTCACTACTTGGAAGAACACATGATCTTCAGGGCCCCATGCCCTGGGTGATGGACGAGGGTTTTGTTGTGGGACCACCCTCAAAGTTTAACAGACAGCGGGCCACCCAAACGCCCCTTTCCTCCTCCTGTCAGTTGTAAATGTCTATTGTTTTTTTGAGCCCGGGAAGTCTCCTCGTATAGGAAAACACCCCCATCTGATGGCAGTTTGTAAGATGCTAAAACTTGAGAGCTGCCAACATGAAAACCCCACTCCCACGTAGATCTAGCATTTGCGGGGGGGGGGGGGGGCGGTGGGAGGGAGGAGAAAGGAGGAGGGGGAGAAAGGGAGAAGAGGGAAGAGGAGAGGGGAGGAGGGGGAGGAGGGGGAGAAGAGGGAAGAGGAGAGGGGGAGGGGGAAGGGGAGGAGGGGGAGGGGGGAGGAGGGGGAGGGGGGAGGGAGGAGGAGGGGGAGGAGGGGGAGGAGGGGGAGGAGGGGGAGGGGAGGTGGTGAAGGAGGAAGAGGAGGACGTGCATAACTTAGCTGCCTGATTCGGGGGTCTATGAGGGTTACTCAGCCTGTTGACTCAGTAACTCTGGGGTCTCTCTCTGAGGGCCTGGAAAGTCAGTGATTTCCAGGCTTCCATGTGCCCAGGAGTGACCTGGAGGGGCTTTTGAACATCCAGGATTCCTGGGCCCTGGACCCAGGCTCTGTGGTCTGGGGAAGAGCCCAAGAACCTGCCAATGCACCCAAATGCTTTCCCCAAATTCCAAATGACATTCTGGAAACATAATGCTACTAGCTGTCAGACGTGACTCCATCCCATAGACAAAGACCCATGGATTCTCCCTCTATGTTTAAAATTGCTTTTTTCTCCCCAAAGCCCCAGTAGATAGTTATCAATCATTCTAGTTCTTCTATGTGGGATGCAGCCCCAGCATAGCTTGATGAACAGTGTTTAGGTCTGTGCCCAGGATCCGAACCAGCGAACCCTGGGCTGCCAAAGTGGAGCTCATGAACTTAACCACTCGGCCACGGGGCCGGCTCCTACATATTTTTAAGAGAGATAATTTTTCCTACAAAAGCATTGGCCGGTGTCTTTTTACACTCATTCTTGACTCTGAAGCATCTTTGTTGAACCGAGAGTCAGAAGTCCTTCCCAGAAGCTGGATCTCCTGAGCTCTCGAGCTGGCCCGTCCTGGATGGGACTGGCTGTTGGAGCCTCTCCAGAACTCCCGCTCCCTGAGCCGCCTCCTCCTTCCACCGCACACAGCAGAAGAGGATGAGAGAAATCCCAAGTTGGAAGGAACCTCAGGGACTCTCTGCTCCAGTGTTTTTTAAACGGTGGGTTGCTGCTAAGAGTTGTGAGACCAGTTTAGTGGGTGAGGACCAGCTTTTTGAAGAGAAGAGACCGGGCATGGATAGACAATACCAGAACGAGTGCATTTCAGGCAGAAGGATAAGTACTGTTTCGTGAAACGTGTGTTTTGGCTGTGTACGTATCTGCGGGTGGACACCTGGGTGTGGATAGCTCGTGCTCTGGGGGCCCACGTAAAATGTATTACTGTGGGTCACAAAGGAGTTTCAAGTCACTGATCCGGTCCTAACTCTTCCTTTCACACAGAAAAAATGGAAGCTCAGAGATGCTAAGTGACTTGCCCAAGGTCACAAAGCTTCTTAGTGACAGATGACATGAAACTCAAGTCTCCTGACTCCCACTGTCCCCCCCCAAGTCTTCTGACTGGATGCATGGCCTCTTATTGCACGATGAGACTTTCCCCCATAAGAAGGAACTCTTCTGGTCTCCCTTCTTCAGCTGGAGGCAGGTCTAACTTTCTCTGTACAGAGCAATCTTATTTCTTTAACGGCCCGATGCTATTAACAATGGCTTGAGCTAGTAGACCAGAAAAGCTTGAAAGGTTGCCATAACAAAATTGCATTTTTTAAAGAGCTCTTGCCCCTGACACAGAACATTCAGAGTAGAATTTCAATGAGCCTTTTGGAGCAGGCGTTCAAGTGGGTTTTGCGCATGTGGAGCCATATTATCCAGGGAAGACGAATAAATCCTTGGGAGCCTCTGTGCTTTCAAGGACTTGCCATTCAACCACTGGGCCGCCAGGACGACTGCCCGAGGCCACCAACCCTGACAGGTGGGAAGCAGCACAGGTTCTCAGAGAAAAGTCAGTTTTGTGCGAACATTCTTCATACACCTCTCATCAGCTGAATGGTGAAGTCAGCCCTGTCTCGTCGTCGCCTGACTTAAAACGTCCCGGGCTCTTGGAAGGCCAGCCTGCACCACCCCAGCAGCCCTGAAGGGAGGGCAGAGTGCTCTGCTGGTCTGCCCGGAGAAAAGGTCTGGAGGCCAGGTCTCCAATTCGCTCAGTCTTCTTTGCTTCCTCAGTAGCTGAACCCACATGCTGTGTGAACATGGGCGGCGATTTGACTTCTCTGTTCCTTCTCATTTGTGAAATGGAGATGCTGTCTTGCACGGTGGTTGATAAAATCAATAGAGATGAGTTATATCCTGTGCACAACTATCTAGAACACCAACATCACTGTATGCTGTGATATAATAACAAATATCTACTTTGGTCTTTGTCCTTAGCTCCTGGCGAGAGCTCCTAAAACCTTTGTAATCTCCTAAGCAACAAAGGCGCTAGGAGCGTCTTTTGTTCTTATGAGGTGACTCCTGGTGGCTCCTGGATGGCTTCAGGATAGGGGCTGGTCACCAGAAAGACCAAGCCACAATTAGAAGCTTGGAACTTTCAGCCCCATCCCTCAACCTCTGGGGAGGGCAGAGGGCCTGGAGACTGAGTTAATAATTGATTATGTCTACCTGATAAAACCTCCATAAAAATCTGTAAATTAGGGGTTCAGAGAGCTCCCAGGTTGGTGACACATCCATGTGCCAGGAGGATGGTGCACCCCAACTCCAAGGGGTCAGAAGCTTCTGGACTCAGGATCCTTCCAGAATTCGTCCTGTCTTTCTCTTCAGCTGACTGTTCATCTGTAGCCTTTATCACGCCCTTGAATATATAATAAATCAGTAAACCTAGCTGTTTCCCTGAGTTCTGGGAGCCATTCTAGCAAATTATCAAACCTGAGAAGTGGGTGGGTCACGGAACCCCTGACTTGCAGCCAAGTCAGACAGAAGTGTGGGTAACTTGGGGACTCTCTACTTGGAACTGGCATCTGAAGTGGGGGCAGTCTTGGGGGGCTGAGCCCTTCACCTGTGGGATCTGACACTATCTCCAGGTAGTTAGCGTCAGAATTGAATGAGATTGTAGGACGCCCAGCTGGTACAGGAGAAGTGGCGGCTGTGGAGAAACCCCAAACATCTCGCATTGGAAGCAGTGGTGCGAGTGAGCCGTAGTAAAAGGGACACAGCGCCTCGGAGAGCGTGTTGTCACCTGCTGAGTACTCTGTAAAGAGTCGAGAACCGGGGTCCTACTGATGGGGAGTAAGTGCCACCAGGCAGTCCAGGATCCAGCTGGTGGCTTTTCAGAAGCTCCCGGAGCCGGCTCCCAGCACAGCGGCAGCCTTCCGCTTCATTTCACCCGTCAATAGAGGTTTCTGCCACGTGGTGAACGGCACTGCGGGGGGCTGGGATAGAAGGGGGACCTAGACGGAACACCACCCATGACCTGCAGCTTAAAAATAACTTGCTACTTAGTATGCAAGGCAGCAAAGAGCTCCCTTCTCTCCCAGGGCTTGAGTGGCAATTTTCCTGTGGAGCGCTTGGGGTATGAGGTTAATGTGCCATCATCAGCCCAGGAATTCTCACTCACATCTAGGTGTCACATCACTCTTGGGGCACTAACATTCTCTAGGAGCGGGCAGCTGGGAACAGCACTGCTTTTTCCTCCCACCTCAGCTCTTTATAAAGCTGCGTCACATGTCTCAGCCATCTGAGTCATTCGTTCTGCCCTCGACGTGCAGGGAACCATCATGGGGTGGGGAGGGGAGACCTGCCCTCCAGCAGTGCACATCCCATGGGGACCCCAAAGCCCAGAAGCACAAGTGCTGTGGGGAAAACAGCAGAAAAGAGACAGGACCCATGAGTGCTGAATGTGGGAGCCCTGGGAAGGAACAGCCATCTTTAGGGGTGGATGCTACTTTCGAGCAGTAAAGGAGGCAGTGTGCCCCCAATTTTAAAATGGGGGCTCAGAGAGTTTATGCACTTCGTGCAAGTGTCCTCTTGGGCTGCCATGTCTGACTAGGGATGGTGGGAGGGCAGAGGGAAGAGTGTGGACCCCTGTAGGCAAAGGTCACTGGGAATGGTGCCACTCTCAAGGGCCTCTCCTCCTTCAAAAGGGAAGTATGCTAATGGGTAGCCCAGCCAGTCATGCACACTTTAGTGTGAATTATCTCAGTCAGCCACTTGCTTTAGTTTTTCCCTGAAAAGTAGTGGAGAGCCTGAGAAGGAATATGGAGATACAAGCCAGGGGGTGGGAAAGAGAGGGTCACCTGGAAACAAAGAGAAATCAGAGAGAGAAAGTAGGACTGAAAAGACTGGGGGGTCAGGAGGAGATAATGAGAGGGCCTCGCTGATTCACTACTTGAGAAAACATTAATTGAACGTCTACTGTGTACCAGGCACCACCCTGGGTACTGAGGGCAGAGTGAACAGGACAGAAACATCACTGTCCTCAAGGTCACAGAGCTAGAGTCTTCAGAACTGAATGAAAGAAGGCCCAGTTACCCAGTCTGGAACTGTGTAACAACAACAAACAAAACCAGAAAGTTCCCCTTTGGCACAGTCTAGTCTCTCGACCCCAAGAAGTAGAAAACGCCAATACGCCCCTTTGAAAGACCAGCAAAGCGACAGTGGGGTTTCACCACTTGGGTTCCCCAGAGCTATGCTGGGGCAGCTCGCACTGGCTCAGCAGAGCCAAATGCCCAATTTGTAGGAATTCTGTGAGCTGGTTGTTAAAGACGGCCAGTATTAAACATTAAATGATCTAAACTTAAAATTAGCAAATTATATTAAAAACAAAGGTAATAAACACTCGGCACTCATCACTTCCTAGCAGCACGTTCCTACTATCCACGTTTCAGTGGATAGTTCTCGTTACCGACGCTCTTGTTTCGGTTTGGTGGAAATACCACCCAGTGGCGCACCATTACGTACCCCTTCCCGACTCTCAAAACTTATACTTCGGAACCTGGCCGACACCACGCTCTGAAGAGAGCTGTCGAACGCTCGGAGGCACAGAGAGAGGCAAGACCAGCCCAGAGAGGCGCAGCGAGGGCTCACCTTGGCCGAGAACTTGAGGTGAACTTCTGCCTCGTCCGCAAGGCTCTTCTTCACCTGCGCCCACGCTTCTCCCAGGGAGCTGCAACACCAAGAAGACTGTGAGACTCTCAGAGGGGGGAGCCCACAGCCCTTCCTGAGGCGGGGCAGTGGGTCTCGACCCCAAGGCCTGGGGAAGCATCTAACACCCGAGACTGCGAACTTGGATGAGGCAGGGCCCGGGCCCAGGCCCAAAACAAACGTCGCTACCACGCTTCACCTGTGGGGCCAGAGGAGCCACACCAACCGAGCTGAGGGTCTCTGGAGGTGGGAGAACAGACTGCAGCAGTCAAGTGGCTGGGGCAATACCTGGAGACCCAGAGACCCGGGGGAGATGCGAGAGGAAGGCAGGGTGCAGTTGCAGTGAGGGCCTTGCTACCTGGCCCATCGCTGTCCCCAGGCCTTCCCATCACCCCTCGTTGTTTGCTGATGGAGCGGGGGCGTGCAAACACCTGCTGGCAAATCAAGGAAGGAGAACAGATGCCTTTTTGGGGAGAAGCCCTTCCTAGACAGAAGGTACCACACGGCCCTGCCTGTAGGCAAACCTCCGGTGGTCTGACTTCCAAGAAAGGCAAAGATGGGCCACCTGAGTCCCGGGACCTCTTAGGGATGCCCACACAGCAGAGAAGGCTCTCTGTCACCATCCTCAGGAGCGTGGCTCCCACCAGTACTGATTCTGGACCGTGAGCCCCAGGGCAGCCTACAGCCTCCTGGAGAACGGCAGAGTCCTCTTCGCTAAATAGCTTTTCCACTCCAAGGAGGTGTTTCCAACAGAACAATCGCCTGAAGTCCCCGAGACTCGAATGTAGGCCCCCGTGCTACATTCCCCATCATTTGCAACTCTTTAAGCTCACCAACCTTCCAAATGACACTGCTGTGTCCTGGCTCGAGACCTCTCCACCCAGCCAACAAGCCCAGGCTGGATGTTCAGTTGATTTAATTTCATCAAGAAGCCACTTCCCCCAGAGAATTCATTAATCTCAAGTGGCAAAGGTGATGAAAAGACAGCACGCTGCGAGGCTTCCGGATGTCGTGCGGAGCAGCTAGCAACTGAGAATCACCAACAGAAAAGGAGGGTCCCCTCTGACCACAGTCCAGGCCTGTCTGGTTGTGGTGTTGGCTCAGGGTGAGGGGAGTGCTCATGGGAAATGACTGACTGGTTTTATCTAGGGGTCGGGTAGCAAACAACGGTCCCCTTGGGTGATCCTGGCTGGGAAGCCTACCAGGGAAGAGATGGAGTGAGAACAGGGGCAATCCAAGCTGGGGACATTTGTCTGGGCCTGAAGGGCCAGAGCTCCAGGGAGCTGTGCAGGGGCAGCTCGGGGTGGCCTGGCTGCCCTCCTGATTCGGCAGACAGGTAGGAAGTCCACGATGGGGGGAGGCGGGGGTGGAGGTGGTCATGGTGGTCTCAGAGACACGGGGACAGAATACCAGGTCCAGAAACAGACTCACTCAGATGTAAGTTTGTGGTTGACTGATGGGCGACTGGGTGACTGATATGAAACAAAGGTGCCAATTATCTGAATGCGGACGGATGGTCTTTTCAACAAATGGTGTGGAGCCCACTGTACACCCACAGGGAAAAAAGGAAGCTGGGCCCTGCCCTCCTGCCACGCACACAGATTATCCCAAGATGGATGACAGATCTGAAGCGAACGCCAACACTACGCAGAGCTTACAGAAGCAGCGCCAGGAGGAGTGGGAACTTGATTAAAGGGCCATGGAGAGGGGTTTGCTCCTGCAGCTGAGCTACACACACACCTGTGCGAGGTACAAACAAGAGCCCGGAAGCCAAAAAGGCCCTGGGTGGTGCTGAGTTTGTCAGCCTACTGTGAGCAGAACGTGTGGCCAGGAACTGGCCCAGTGACGGCTGCAGTGACTGAGAATGTCATCTGAGGGCTCCTGGGAGGAGAGGAAAAAGCAGTTGCATGCTCAGTGTCCTCAGCCCCACCTCCAGGCGGGGCATCCACAGGGGGAGACCGTCACTCCACTCAGAGGGGCCTATGCGAGCTAAGACATTCCCCATGCGCACCTCCCCTGCCCCAGGATTCCAGCCCCTTGGAGCCACTTCGCAATTGTTTAGAAAAAAGCAATTTAGAAATTCTCTCATTTGAAGAGAGATTTTTCATCTAAGAAGAGGTTAATGAAGAAAATATGACCAGAAATATATTTCTGTTCCAAGGCAGAATAAATAACCTATTACCAGTGTGCACATATCCTTCGGAATCTATTTTGAACACAGCGCTCAAGTTGGAAAAGCCAGCTCAAGCGCCCCCATCAGGTTCTCCCTATAGGGCCCAATCTCTAGGCTCCAGCACTACCCTTTGAAAGGTTCGAGGTGGACTGGGCTAATGTCCAAACTGTGCATACATGCAAAGCAGCATCGCTACACATGGTGAGGAGGGGGCCCACATACTCAAACCCCCACCCCATGGTGCCTACTGGAAGGAGGGTGCATTGGGTGTGACCACATAGCGGAGATGGGGTGTGTGTTTGCGCCCGTGTGGCAGGTGAGCGGCGTCAATGCATGTACGTGAGCATGTGCTGGGTTGCCCGTGTTTGTAGGTGCCTGTGTGCACGGCGTGTTGGTGCAGGCCTGACTTGTACAGCTGGGAGGATATGCCCGTGCGTGCTGGCAGGACGGAGTGTCCTTGGCAGCAGCCCAGGCCGAGGAGGTGGAAGCCGGAAGGCTCTGGAGCGACATAGTGGTGCAGGGCACGGGGACACTCGGGAAAGCCCCCTCGGCAGCCCGGAAACTGGCTCCCCCACGTCCTCCAGCCCCGTCTCAGGCCCAGTGCACAGGCAGAAAGGGGCCAGAGCCAGCCTCATTTACGTCCCTGGAAGACGCACTGGCCCTGCAGGGCCGCCTGTGCCTGTGGCCAGCTGGGCGGGTGAAAGCCATTCGGAGGGGGCCTCTTGGCTGCACAGCGAGCCCATGCGGAGGCCTTCATCAAACCACAGCCAGGTGGCAGAGCCCATCCCCCGAAGGACTTCCAAGCCACGCTGGCAGGTTTGGACACATTCAGCATCACGGCTCTGTGACAACTACCACCATCCCACAACAGACGGTCTTCCTTGCTCGGGCGCATGTTCCCCGGGAGGAAGGATTCAAACAGAGGCTGCTGGACTCGAAGGAGGACCTCGGGGGACCTTTCAACTCTAACCTCCTGCATCTTTATTCCTTTTTATTATTGAGGTGAAATTCACATGACATAAAATTAACCATTTTAACGAGAACAATCCAGTGGCATTTAGCACAGTCACCATGTTGTGCAACCATCACCTCTATCTAGTTCTGAAACATTTTTATCACCTGTTATGGACTGAATGTTTGTGTGCCCCCAAATGCACAGGGTGAAGCCCTAACACAGGCCCCCCTGCCCAGTGTGGCTGTATTTGGAGATGGGGCCTCTAGGGAAATAATCAAGGTTAAATGAGGTCCTAAGGGTGGGGCCCTGATCCGATAGGATTTGTGTCCTTATAAGAAGAGACACGAAGAGCTCACTTTCTCTCCTCACTGAGGAAAGGCCACAGCAAGAAAACGGCTGCCTGCAACACAAGAGGAGAGCTCTCACCAGACACCAACCCTGCTGGCACCTTGATCTTGGACTTCCAGCCTCCAGAACTATGATAACTTAAATTTCTGCTGTTTAAGGCACCACTCTATGCATACTCTATCCCTCTTTAGGGCTCAATAATATTCCATCACACATCCATGTATTCCAATGTTTATCCATTCATCCCGTGATGGATTTTTGGGTTGTTTCCACCTGTTGACTGCTGTGAATCATGCTGCCATGAGCACACATCTACACGTATTTGTTTGAATCTGTTTTCAATCCTTTGGGTATAAACCCAGCAGTGGAATTGCTGGGTCATATGATAATTCCATGTTCAGTTTTTTGAGGCATTGCCAAAGTGTTTTCCACGGTGGCTGCACCATTTTGCATTCCCACCAGTAGGATGAAATCCTTGTTAACAGATGGAGCAGAGAGGGCCACAGTCTTCCTCCCACTAGGGATCCTTCTGTGGCTGGGAGGGAAGCTGAGCCTCCCCCAGCCCAGGTCCCATCCAAGGAGGTCTGGACTGTCACAGCTGGAGAGGGAGGGGAGCCTGGGCCCCGGGCCCACAGGAGAGAATTCTAGACAAGGGGCCAGGTGCAGAACCTTCCCACACACAGTTTCCTGCCAGTCCACCCTCAGAGAAAGGGGAGCAGAGGCAGGCGTCTGGGGGCTGACGCCCAGCTACCAGGGGACAGGCCAGAGGGGGTCCTGACATACTCCAGCATCTGCCAGAGAAGATAATGTGGACATGCCAACCCTGAGCACGGATGACCACGTCTGAAGTCATGGGTGCCCATCTTGAGCCAGGCCTTTGGAGCCTTCCCCAGCCAAACGGGAGCATGCCAAGGAGCAGTGACGGGTGAAAAGGGACCCGCTTTCCTGAAGGTCCCCTCTTCCTCCCCGCCCCCATCACTGTCCTCCCCACTCACCCCTCCTCCTGTGCAGCCAAGGAGTTCTGAGAGAGCTTAGCTAAGTTCTTCGCATATTCCTCTTCAATCTTTATCCTGCAAAAGGAGAGAACCCAACATGTCAGCCCCCCAGTGCTAGAGAGAGGGTCTGACGTGCAGCCCTGCCGTTTATTAACTCTGTAAAGGAACCCACTAGACCACAAGCCCTGAGAGTACGTGGCTATTGTCTGTCCGCCTGACACACAGGAGGTGCTTAATAAATATCTGTTGATTGAATGAATGAACAAGATTGTCTGAAACTCCGTCACCTCACTTGAAAATGGGATGGTCCCACCTGTCTCCTAGGTTGTGAAGATGAGGCGCTGTCATTTGCACAGCTCCAAGCACAGTGCTGGGCAGGTGATGAATGTCACTTGCATGGACCACAGGGATGCAAGGAGTCCCCTCTCCCTTCCAGCTCCTGAGCTCTCGGTTTACACCCTCCAAGGTGGCGTTAGCCCCTCGGAAGCATGAATAGAACCTCTCCCTCCTGTCTCCCAGCCCCCGATGTCTCTAATTGTCAAGCCTGCAGGGCACAAGTATTTCCATGGAAACCAGGAAGCACCCCCAGCGGCAGCTGATTCCATTTCCTGGGAGAAGAACGTGGTCTTGTATGTCGCTTCCAGCACGCAGACCCCTGACACAGTTTCCAGGCGGCTCTCTGGGAAGTGTTGTGTGTTATCAGGCACATACGTGTTAAATGTGTTGTCAAAGGTAGTGTTCACTGTCTAAGCCTTCCTCTGGGCCCCGTGGGACACAGAGGAGCTGTCCTTGTGACAACATCAGCTGGACAGAGGGCTGGGGCCTCAGAGCACCCCTGATCCATCCACTCGGCAAACAGCAAGGCCCCAGCGATGCTCCCGGGGCTGCAGCATTTGCTTCCTGCCCGCACGGAAGCTGAGGACCAAAGGGTGCACTGATGGAGAGAAGGCAGCCAGGCCAAGTCCTCCACAGCATTCTGAGGAATCGCTAGTTCATGGTGTGGCGTGGTGACACCCATAGTCTTGGTGTCCGTTCACTGCTGTGCTCTCACCACCCCCTGGCCCATCCCCAGGTCCTCGCCCGTCTCTCTCCTGCCTCTGTGGCTTCCTCTCCACTCACTCTGCCTTCAGTGCCGCCCTCCCCAGGATGACACGGACGGCCAGCCTGCAGCCTCCAGACTGTGGCCAAGAGATCTCTCCAGAAAGCAATCTAACCAGGTCACACTCTTAGCTTCAAACCTCCAAAGGCTCCTCATCGCCAGCTGCATGCTCCAGGTACACATCATCTGCTCCTAAGCATCACCTCCAGAGCCAGCCCTGCATCACCCCCACCTCCAACTCGCCCAGGCTGATGCCACGGCAAACCCCGGACATGCCCCGGCCCAGCACGCTCCCCACCCCGTGCGGCCCTCCCTGCAAGATCCCGGGAGATGGAGAGAAGCTACAGGCGTCCACACTGCCCAGGGAAGACCAGCGTCCTCAGGTGGCAGATTCCCACATAACGTTTCCGTGAACAGAGAACCCACAAGTGTGTTCAGTCTTCGGCTTTAACCACCATTTTCCTAGTCTCCTGTTTTAATGACAGTTTCTCGCACCTGAGCTACGCAACCTCTCAATTTCCCGCCAGTTTAATGGGTCATAAAATAAAGATCTGATTATACACATAGGAAACGGGCCTCCTAAACAAAAGCGGTGCTTTAAGATGCCAAGAATTATTACTTGATTATTGTTGTTATAATTAAAAAAGAAATATTTTAAAAATATATAGCCATTTACTATAAATATTTCCAGTGTGCTCTGGACAGCCCGGCTGGGAAGCTGTGTGTGCGTGTGTGTACATGTGGGGGGTGCACAGCGTGTGGGATGTGAGTGTGCTTCACATGCCCAGAACTCGGAGAGACTGGAGAAGGAAGAAGACGGAGAAGGGAATTCTCTTTGTAGCTTCTCCTGTTTCCATCGGGATCGATTTACTGTTTTCTCATCTCTGTTCAGACAAACCACTATTATAATCCCTGCGCGTATCATGACGACCCCCTCTGACTCTCGCATTACACCAATCTCCCTGCAGGCAGGGATGGGAGGGTGGGTGGTTTCTGCATGCCCAGGCCCAGGCCCAGGACACAGTTCTGGCTCAAAGATGGACTGAAAGGTAACAGTCTCCTTTTTCATTATGATACCAGTGCTTCAAATGAGGGCCATGTAGGTAAGCAAAGGAGCCAAGCAGTCTGTGTGGGGGACACAGCAGGGAGTGGTGGGGACTGTGGCAAACTGGAAACAGATGCTCCCTCTACAAGGGCAGCTGCTACTCAGCTCCAGCCAATTGTTGCATGAGGGAGGGATGCGGAGCCACTGCCAGACTTTCTGCTTTCTCAAGTGATGCTAGATATCCAGATTTTAATGTAAAACCTGCCAGTTTAAAAAAAAAAAAAAAAAGGTTGGCTCAAATATTTAAAAACACAACACAGGCCAAAGCAACACATTTGCTGGCCAGATCTGTCCCAAGGGCCATGAGGCTCCCCCTAGCGCTAACCAAGCCCAGTGCTCACTGCCCTCTGGCTACAGGGTCTAGGTGGGCGCTGTCGCCAGTCCCCGAGCTGGGAGGGCCTGGGCCTTACCTTTCCCGGATGAATTCGGACATTTCCTTCTGCATCTGTTTGCCCTTCAGCTGTTTCTGAAGCAGCAGTTCAAACCCAGCCACAGTGCCATTGCCTTGGGGGTCCTTCTTATCAGCCTAGAAAGGAAACAGAAGCATGAGAGTTGAGGTGACATCGGTGTCCAGAGCCGGGTGGAATGGAGTGTAGGGAAGTCGGACCCCAGAGGGGACCCAGATGCACCTGGCGGCCCTGACTTCAGCTGGAGAGGGAGGAAGGGAGCGGCAGACCTCGCTGCCCCGACCCCTGTCTCTCCTGGTGCCCCTGCTCCCGTGTGCTCTCTGAAGCTTAAGCCCTTACAGCTGCTGCCACCCCACCTCCATGCCCCTCAGCCTCCCAACCTGGCAAAGAAGGGGGAGAAGGGCAAGAGGCAGGGGCACAGCGTCTGAGGCCTGGCGGCCTGTTACTTTCACTGGATGGCTGCTGAGGCTGGCTGGACCGCTGGGTAGTCTTAGCATCCTGACTCTAAGCTGGGACAGTCTGCGACCTTGGGGGCAGGTGCCCCTAACCCTAAGCCATCCCGTCTCCTGTCCTTGGTTGGGCAGTGATGTCCTCCAATGTACAGCAGAAGATCAGAGTGGATTCTGGGGAGACACTGGATTGAAGGGAAGACAGAGTGGAAAAGGGCAGGCTGCCCAGGGTGGCATCCCAGCTGGGGACCTCAAGCAAGTTTGTCACTCAGTCCAGGGCCAAGCTGCGTCATCTGTAGACCTGGGGAAATAAGGGCCCACCTTACACGGTCATTTCTGGATACATGACTTACGGAAACAGCTTAGCACTGTGCTCAGCGTATGCTAACTACTCAAAGAACGGAAGCCGTTCTTAGCTACTTTTAAACAGAAGTCAGGACCCAGGGAAGATGGCCAAGTCAATGAAATGGGAACTTAGTACCCAATCCATTTCGTAAGCAAATACTCTTAAAATTTCAAAAATTAAATGCTTTTTTCATTACTAGAGACAAAGAGGGGCATTTATATAGTTAGACGTAAAGAAAAAATGGGTGATGATTTTTCAGTATTTCTGGGCTATTGGCAAAGATATGAAACACTAGATGAGTAGGTGGTGATGGCTCCTAAGATGTTTTTGAGGAGCAAATTGAAGAATTAATTGAAGAATGTAGAGAAACACTGACGAGAGAAAATCAAGAACTGATAAATTCTACAAAGTCAATCCCAATGACCGAGAGGACCCAGCAAGTTGGAATCATTATAAGCTAGAAAATATGTGAACTAGTTAATTTCGAAGTAATAGATATCTCTATGAAGCACAAACTTAAAGTATCAAGAAATGTTTCAGCAGCTCAAAGTATAATAGTAATAAGTGCTAATTTTTAAAAAAGTAATAAAAAATTTTTTTTAAAGGGAAAAAAAAAATTAAATGCTTTTTGTTTGTTTTGCCTGCACTTCCTCCAGGACACCTGAATACCTCCTTCCTGCCCGTCCCCTGCCCCACCTCCTGCCTGGCACCCCCTAACGCAGCCTTCCCTGCAGGACATTCGCCCCAGCATCTGCCCACACAGCCATGACTGCTGGAGAACAACCCTCAGAGCCTCCTCAGCCCCGGGAGGGCACCAGCCCAACACCATCCTCCTCCATTGCGGCCTTTCCCACCAGGACTCCAGAGTCAGACGCTTTGATACTTAAGGGAAGGAGTAAAAAGTACATCCTTTGACATCACAGACAGGTGCATGCATGAGAACCCTGTCCCAGGACCCAGAAAGGCCCAGGTCCTCGTCTCCACTCAGCCAGTGGGCGGCATAGTCAGGTCTTTCTAGTACTAGGCTATGCACACCCCCCCACCCCCCGACCTTGAAACAGGAGCCGGTTGCAAGCCTAAGATCCTTTCCAGAACAGACATTTTAGGAGAGGGGAATGGAGAGGGGTTGGTGATGCCTGGAAGGAACCCTACTTTTCATTGTCCAGTAGATGAATGGTTTTACGGCCATATCCCCGTTCCCTTCCAATGTGAAATCCCTTCCCAGGCTGCCCCGACCGGAGGCCCTCTGAGCCGCACAGTAATACCCCTTGTGACAAGGGGGTCACCACCCCATGGGGCGCACTGTGTCACAGTGGGGCTGCACCGGGCATTTAAAGTTTCTCCAAGGACATCTAAGATTTGTGCATTTCATCGTATGACTACTACATCTTGATAAAAAAGCAAAAGAAAAATTAGCCAAAATACTGAGTCCCAATCTGCCTCCCACACGGGATGGAAATGCTGAGTGATTTGTCCACACCAGGGAAAACCAGCCAGAAGAAAAGGGCTTAAAGACTGTATCAGCAGAAAGATTTCTATTAGCAGAAACGGCCTTGAAGGTCGGGGAGATAAAACACTAGAGTAAGTATCAGAGTCCCAGGGGAGCCTGAATTAAGATGGGAACTCACAAGTGTCGCTCTCTTGGATGCTGCTGACCAGCGCAGGACCACACGCTCCCCTCGGCTCCCTGACACCCCCACCCGATACCCCACATGCTGACTCCCAGCTCCCCAGGGTGCCCATCCCAGGGCTCGAGCTACTCACCCTTGAACGCTCCATGTCCTGTGCCCCTCTCTAGGGACAACCTCTCCAAACCCAGCTACTTCTCTCCATCTGGGAAAGAGCCACCATCTTTCCTGCCCTCCCATATCCACCTGCTACTTTCACTCCTGCCTGCTCCTAGTGTCTCCTCCCTGCATGACACGCATAAACCAGATCCCATCATATTCCTGCTTAAAACCCTCCGACACCTTCTTACTACAGATAGAACAAAACGAATGCGCTACGGGGTCTCCTGGCCCCCGCTCACCATCGCCTCTGAGCTCACCGCCCTCTCCCAGGGCTGTCTGACACCAAAGCCAGGGCCCTTTTTATAGCGTTCGCTGCCTCTGCACAGATCGCAGAAGACCTGGAAGAGACACAGCCGGGGCAAGAGGAGCTACCCCTATGGAGGCGGCAACAGGAATCACTGGGTATCTCTTAGAGCACAGTGATTTGGTAGAAAGAAAAAAGCACTTTTGTCTAGTACTCGGTTAGCAAATCTAAAAAAGGATAGATAATCCATTCTGCGTGGTGTGAAAAAAAAGTTTTTAATTTGTTTATTGTTCCTCAGGGTGTTTGCAAAGTTTTTTTTAAGTTTACTATTCAGAGGTTTTTAATATATTCACGAGGTTGGGCAGCCATCACCACTATCTGACCCCAGAATGGGGTGATCTCATTTTGAAAGTCATTACTCACTTTAAAATGCAAATGTCCAGGACTGTCCCCAGAGGTTCTGATCAGTAGAACTCTACATTTTTCAAAAGATATTTAATCGTGGAAAAATATACATAATTTACCATCTTAACCATTTTTAAGTGTACAGTTCAGCGGCGTCAAGCACATTCACATTGTTGTGCAACCCTTACCACCATCCATTTCCAGAACTTGTTTTTATCTTACAAAACTGAAACTCTGGACCCATTAAACAATATGCAAAAGTTCCAGAACCACGGAATTATTAAAGCTGGGGCTCCCTACACATCCTCATGAAAAATCTCCTGACTTTGATGGAAACAGTGAGGCCATCCAAGGGGACAAGTGAAGCACTCGTCCAAGGTCACCTACAAGAGTGACCAGGGCAGGTCTGGCACCCAGATTCTTTTAGTGAAATTGATTCTGGTTTCCTGTCTTCATTGAGCAGCAAAGAAAGTGATCCCTCAGCTTACTCGCATTCTGGTGGGGGTTTCCATAGTGCCACGAATGAAAACCCTACTGATTCTCTGAGATTTACGGAATGATTTGGAATCCAAGAGGGTCTTAGAGTTCCTGCCTCAGATGCTAAACCTACAGCCAGCCTTTAGGGGCTTCAATAGGAGAAGCCCTCTGCTCAGAGCCCAAGGCCTCTCCTGCCCCTCCGGCGTATCCACTCCTGGTCCTCAGAGCCACGGTGTGGGGGAAACGGAGGCACCACTTACCCAGAAATAGTCGCAGTAGCTCCACTCGGTTGGTTTCAGTAGCTGCTGCTCCGGCATCGTGTCTGGGTGAGGGAACGTCACACAGTTTATCTGTAGGGCACAGAACAAGAAAGAAAATTAGCTTGCTGGAGGATTGGGAGAAGCTGGGAAGGCTCTGTTCCCAAGACACAGCACTCAAGAGGCCTCCCTTTAGGGCCAGCTTGACAGAGCACACATGCACTGGGATCTTGGGATGCTCCAGCAGCCGGCATTTCAGATGAGGGGCAACCAGCAGGCACACCCACCTCAGAGGGGCTGGAACTGGTACAAACTCTCTGGAGGGCAGTGGAACAGGATCTATCAAAATTTCAAATGTCTAGAGCCTTCCAGCCAGCAGCTGCACTTTGAAAAGTCCATCCCACAGATACATTTGCACATGCGCAGTGACGGACAGACGTGGTTTTTCACCACAGCACTGTTTGTAGCAGCAAAAGACTGGAACACACCTCCACCGTCCATCAGCAGGGGATGGTTAAAAAAGCACGACAGACAGGCATCTGTGGGACTCGTACCCATGGTGAAAGACACAGCGAGAAAGTCCTCATGTATCGATAAGGAAGGTGTGCCAGGATATACTGTTGGGGGCGGAGAGCAAGATATAGAATAGTATTCACTGCATGCTACCGTTAGTGTACAAGAAAGGGGGAGGACAGATACACATTTGGTTATTTATGTACAATCACGCACCACATAATGACAGACCTCATATATGATGGTGGACCCAAAAGATTGGTACCATAGAGCCTTGGTGTGTAGTAGGCTCTACCATCTAGGTTTGTGTAAGTGCACTCTATGATGTTCGCACAACGACGAAATCACCCAACAACACATTTCTCAGAGAAGCAACTTATGACTGTACAAGATACTTCTGGAAGCTGGCAACATCATTTGCTCCTGGGAAAGGAGGTATGTGGCTGAGGGTGGAGGTGGGAGACTACCTTGTGAAGTGTATCTCAAGATATGCATGATATTCGTGTACGTTCACGATACTCGATGAACAAAGGGAGTTTAAGTGATCATCAGGGTGCACGCCGGGGGCTGGCCCCAGCCCAGGAGAGGGCAGTGTCTCTGGAATCTGTCTCGGACTTTTCCACCCGAGCACATTTGTGGCGCCCCTCACTTTGTGTCCTGGCAGAAGTGGCTTTGCTGCTCCTGCTGACAGTGCTTCAAGCCCAGATCAGGAGCCGCCTAATCCACGCTCTTTGTGGGAGGTGCGGAGACGTGGGGTGCTGTCGGCCTTGAACCCCTCACTGCAGCCCCAGCATCTGAAGTGGGAGCCGTCAGATGTGTGAGGTGCGAGCAGGGCAGAAACCGCCCAGGTTCTGGATTCCAGTGCCAGGCAGCCACTCAAACGCGGAGCCACATGTCACAGAAGTGCAGCTCGGGCTAGGGGTGAGAAGCCTCGGCTTTGGGAAGGGGCGGGGGCTGTGGAGGTCTGTCTAAGAGACAGATTTCTCCCAGCTCCCGCCAACTGTGGTCAAACCAGGATGAGGAGTGCAGGTTGTCAGCTTACGTGATGACTCGAGAGAAGCTGGAAATTGGGATTTTTATGTCGTGTCTCAATTTTTACATGTTGGCAATTAATTCAAAGTTAATAATAATACCAAGAACCACACTGTGTAATCATCTCCTCTGCCAGCTGAGTCAGGCTCATGGGCCCCCAGCCGTGACCTCTGGTTCAGGGACTCAAGGGCGGCTGCCAGGGGCATGGGCCTGGCTTGCAGTCCTGGGAGGAGAGGACGGGAGAAGTCTGAGCCAAGGAGGGAGCTCCCTCCTCCTGGATACTGACATCTGGCTGACGTGAGGGCGGAGACTCTCCCTCTGGAAGGAAGCATGACATGGTAGGAAGGACCAGAGAACACTGGAGATGGGCAGCACCGAATTCCTCCAGGTCAAGGTGCCACTGGCCTTCAGGAGCCTGCTCAGGGGGAGGCGAGCCTTCAACGTCCAGCATCAGGCAACAGTCTCCCCAAACCCTCTTTTCAGGCTAACACCCCAAGGTGTGTGCAGAGATGAGGCTCCTTCTAGGGCTTTGATGACCATTGTCGTGTGGGCCTTACTTGCGAACATCATGGAAACACGGGATGGATTCCACAGTTTCACATATTGCTCATTCCGTGTTCTGGCTATCCTTGTTTCAACAAACAATGGTGGTCACAGTCCATCTTTATTTTGCTTAATAAGGTAGTCCATAATTTCAACCAAATTTAATGATAAATTCACTATGCCATTACACTGGGCATTAAGAATCCTGGAACTAGGAGGCTGGAGGCCTTACACCCACTCTGAAGGGGGTGTAAATGTCTTCTCAAGGGCCCTGTCTGGTCTAGAAGGCCCTGGAACCCCCACTGAAGGAGAGCTAGCTGGGTTGGAGGAGAGGGGACGGGGAGGATAAGGCCTCATCTCTCTTGTGGCTTCTGCCACTTTGTGGGGACATCAGTCCTTGGATGGACTGGCCAGGGGTCCCAGGGTGCCTGTCCTCGCCTCTGTCAACTCTGGTTTTAGGATTTCGCAGCCCTCCCACAGGGATTTCCCCAAATCCTCAGAGAGCCCTGCACACCCTGGGGGGCATCTCGAGAACTGCACCTGGCCAGCCCCCTCGTGGGAGGCAGCTGCAATGACTCAAATTCCTGGGGAGCACTTCCTTGGGCACCTTGCCAAGAGCGTTGCACGCATTCTCACTTCATCTTCCCAGCAACCGCATGAACCACGTGACATTGGCCTCATTTTATACGAGGGGACCGAGGACCACAGAAGTTAAGTATTTGACTCCAGCCTGGGCTGACGGCAGAACTCAAGCCCCCAACCACGATGCTGGTCAACAGAACACTTGCTCGTCCACTTTCCATGGCAACACAGCTCTAGATTCCCCAGCACTCTGCACACACACGTTTGCAATTATATGTCTCCTGATTGTTTACTGAGCATCTCTCTTCCTTGCCAGTCCGTCTGCTCCATGAGGGGAGGCAGACCACCTTGTCCTGCTGTTTCCCTGGTACCCGGCACAGCACGGGTGCCTGATGGGTGCTCAGTACAGGTTTGTCGGGGCAACAACTGGAGGCTAAAGACAAGGTATAACCTCTGCCCTCCTGGGGTTATAGCATCGTGAGGAAGGCAAACCAGTAAACAAGTAACGGCAATACTTTGGGATGGCTCTACGGCTGGGGTAAGCATGGCGTACAGGCTATGGGAAGGGACTCAGGGGAGGAATCTCAGAGGGAGTGACATTCAGGTAGTAAGAGGAGGATTGAGGCGGGGGCGGGGGGAAGGTGACAGGTGACCAGTGCTGCAGGGGGGAAAGGCCCAGGTCTGAGGATGCCCCCCATGGCTGGGGAACAAGCTGCTCTGTGAGGCTGGGGCTCAGAATCCAGGGACACTGAGGCTGGAGGGGCGCGGAGACGGGGGAGCGTTTGGCAGGGGAGTGCCGTGTGTGGGCTGCTCTGGGGCGAGCCCGCTGCAGCGCAGCTGCACTGGAGCACCAGAGGGAGAATGCGGACCGCGACCCCGGGGGGAGGCTCCGCAGTGACAGGAGACGCGATGGCAGCCCAGAGCAGTACAGTAAAGAGGATGAGGAGGAGAACACGGGGCACTTTACAGACAGACTTCACAGCACTGTGATGTTAACTCAGTGAGTGTCCACCAGGGTGACTTTGCTCCCTCCATCCCCCCCCAACACCTGGCAATGTGGAGACATTTTTGATTGTCACAACTCATCCCACGCGGCACAGGACAACCCCCCAGAACCAAGAGCTCTCCAACGGGAAATGTCAGGAGTGCCAAGGCTCAGAAGCCCTGAATGGACTGGCCCGAGTGGACAGGACTGTTTCCGTTCCCTGAAACGAGAAACTTGGGGTGGGAAGAACAGACGATTCCGGGGAGAGGGAGGCAGTGGAGGGGGTGGTGAGAGCTGTGGGGTGTGCTAATGTCCTGGAAGCAATCAGAGCTGAACTGTTTATTTGTAGCAACCTACAGTGCAGGATCATGCCCAGATGAGGAAACTGAGGCATGGAGAAATGAAGGCCCTGGCCCACTATTACACAGCTAAAAAGTGGCCGGGCAGGGTCGGGATCCTAGTTCCTAATTCCTGGGCCACCACTCTTATGACTGCCCTGTGCTTCTATGACCGCGGGCCTCAAAGGCAAGGTTCAGTGTCCCTGGATCAGAGGGGCCGGAAATGAAGAGGCAGCCTGGGACGACCCTGGGCTCGATCCAGCGATGCTCCAAGGTCCAGAGAGGGAAGAGAAGGGAGAGAGGCCTCTGCCCCTGGAACCCTCCACGTGCGGATTCCCGTCCCCTCCATCTCTGCTCCTCTGGCACAGAGCTCGTCCTCCTCCCAAGGTGTCCTGGGCACAGCAAGTGCCTCAATTCCATCCTCTACCAGCAAAACAGAGGGGGTCCTAAGGAACCACTTCTGCTCTAATAAGAGCTAATCATGTGCCAGCCACTGTTCTAAGCACTTTACATGAATTAGCTCATTTAATCCTCACAACAATGCTGTAAAGCAGGGATATTATTACCCCATTTTACAGACGAGGAAACTAAGGCACAGAGAGGTTAAATAACTTATGCAAGATCACCCAGCTTGTGTGTCATAGTGGAGCCAGGGTCTGAAGCCAGATGATCTGGCTCCAGGGTCTAGGCACTTAACCTGTGTCACACTACCTTTCCAACACACTGAGGCAGACCTATGCCACGCCCCCGTCCAAGGCAGGGGCTCATGTAGGACGGGGTCCTTGACAGGGAGCAGGAGAGGGGTACGCCTCCCAATGTATACAGAATAGGGGAAGTTCTGGGAGCCACTCCCACTGTTGCTTCCCCTGAGATCACCATCCTTAAAGCAGTGGCATCTTCGCTCTGGCACCAATTCTTCTCTCCAACACTCAGATAAATAGAGTCACACACGCGCCCCCCCCTCCCCCAAGAGCCAGAGTGTCCCCTGTACAGCTCAGGTTCCACCAGGGCCATCCCACACAGGGGCAGCCAGAGCCAAAAGGGCTGCCCCCACAAACTCTCCGGGGGGCCTGAGGGGACAGCAGTAGTCACTAAACAAAGGCGCCTGGCCATGGCACAAGAGCCGCTGAACACAAGGGCGACCCACCCAGGGGGCCTGGCGTGGGGAGGCCTTGAGCACACCCCTGCCCCTTGCCCCTGCCTGGCCCAGCATGGAGGCTGTGCTGGAGGGCAGGGGCCACAGCTCCTCGCCCACCTATCTGACCAGCCGCCTGCAGCACAGACGAGGACATGGTTTCACAACCAGGCAGACCCCGAATTTCCTCCTGGAGAGAAGCTGGTCTGGGAGGCTGTGGCAGGGGAAAAGCCAGAGCTGGGGTCTGTGGAAGCAGAAAAGAAATGACCCCAAGGGCTCAGTTCCAGCCCACGAGCTCCCACCCAGGGACAACAGACAGGTGACATCCGGAAGCTGAGGCTGAGGACCACAGGAGTCCCCAAATTCCTCTTTCTAGGAGAGGAGTGTGGCCGGGTGGCTTTGTCGTCATCTTTTCTGAAATCCTCTAAACCCTGATACATCATGTTTGCGCCAAGGGCTGTGAGCTGCCGTGAGTGCCCGTCACTCCCAATCTAGCAGCCTACTTGATTGCCAGCCCTGCCGAGGCCCTAATGCTGTCAAGAGGCTCATGTATCTGCCCTTCAAAACGTGTTCTGGGCCGGGTGGGGAAGCCAGAGCATCAGAATCAAGCTCCATCTTCGCCCCTCAGCCCCACCATGACCCAGACTGGGACCTGGATGCACCACCCTCTGCTGCCCAGGCTTGCAGATTTCTGCTCCGCGGGTCACACAGCGTGAGAAGTTGCTCACCCCATCCCCACAAGCCAGGGAGACATTAGCTTCTGCCCCCACCTCCTGGGAGCTGGGCTGTGATTCCCTCCGTCCCCTCTGAACAGCCCTGCAGTGTCCCCTCCTTGGGAAACTGTGAGCTCTGGAGGATCAGGACCCAGGCTGAACCCAGGGAAAGCCAGTGCTACGTGGAAGGGAAAGAGCAGCGATACAGACGTCTTCAGCCCATCTCCAGCCTGGAGCTGTGTGGGGTCACCTGGGCTGGCAGCCAGCAGACCCAGGTCATCCTCACTCACTCTGTGCCCTTTGGCCAGCCCTTCCCCTGCTCAGTTTCCCCAGCAAAAATTCCCCAAGACTGGAGTGTTCATTTAAAACCTCTGGGGATATTGGTTATAATGCAAACTTTCCCGCCGAGTCAGCGGGAAGGAGGAGGGAAGGCCCCTGAGGCAGGTATGGACAAGGTGTGCAGCAAAGGAGACCCTGGGCCACACCCATGCCCAGCCCCCTGGGACAAAGCCCTGAGCTCTGCCTGAAGGACAGGACACAGCAGGTGACTCAGGCCCTCCTCCAGGCCTGGGCATCATGACCAAAGGCCTCTTGGGCAAGTCCGGGAGGCATAACACTCTGCTTTTCGCTTTACATTTCTCTTTCTCACTCTCCTACAATTCTAATATATCCCCCTCTTGTACTTTCTTCTCCCTCTTTCCCCCTATTTCAGGGAACTTTTGGGAGCTTCTGCTTTGCCCCAGCACTCTGGGGCTGTTTTGAGACAATCTGAAGATAAGGGTCTGTGGCCTTGGGAAGTCTGTCCCAGGGCTGCCCGTGCCCCAGTGACCCCTCAGCTCCAGTAACAAGGAGGCTGCACAGACTCAGTCCACACGGCTGAGCCGCCCTGCCCTCCGGAGGCAACTCCCACCAGGGAAGGGTAAGAGCACAGCTCTGGAATCCTGATGCTTCCCAGCTGTGTGACCTTGGGCAGGATAGTGCTCTGTGCCTCAGTTTCCTCATCTGTAAACAGAGTGACAAGAATACTAGTGTGTTTCCAGCACTCACTATGTGCCAGGCTCTAAGTTGTTTCCAAGTAGGGACTCATTTAGTCCTTATACCATCCCTGTGGCACAGAGCCCACCATCTCCCCATTGCACAGATGTGGACACTGAGACCCAGAGACCTGCCCCAGGCTGCGGCCCAGCTAGTAGGTGCTGAAATTGACACTCTGGGTAGATTCCAGTTCATAATCCCCAAACTACATCAGTGCCCTCACCCACACCTCACACCATGAGTGGAGAATTAAATGGGCCACTCAGCTTGCTACTTTGCATAATAAAAGCATACAAAGGTGGCAGCGTTATGTCTGTTGCTATTGTTTGCCTGACCCTCTTTTTCCTCCCAAGCAGGATTTTCAGCCTGCCTGAGCCAGGGGAGCACAGCCGCTGCTGGTTTCAGCTCCGTGGCAGTGGTCAGAATGGCTGAGAACTGTGCATGACGGCGCCTGAGACAGCAATGCCCCGCTCCCGGCTTGGCTGCACTTATGTCCAAATAGCAAACCCAGGACCACACTTCTCACATCTCCAGGTTCTCAGCTGTCTGAGCCGATGGACAGCTCGTTTCTCTAGATGGAGGAGGCACTCATGTCCAGCGCCCACTTTCCCCAAGCACAGGGCAGATGTCGGGTGCAGGGGAGCCTCTGCTAGCCTCCACATGGGGGCTTGGCGGGCTTTTGGAAGAGCCCCGGGAGGCGGTCTGGCCACTCAGCAGAGGCTGCCTGCTTCCCATCAGGAACTCCCAGGAACTCTATTCTTAGGGCGCTTTCTCTTGCTTTTAACTTTGACATCTTCCAGAAGTTACCCTGCACAAAAGCAACCCCGCCATGGCTGTAATTTACACGTCACGTCACTCGCACACAGCACAGTCCACCCCCTTCAACCCACTCCTGTACTTGTACCATCCCCTGCCCGCCCCGCAGAAATGGCTTCGGCATCCTCCCAACCACCATCCGGAGAGAAAAAGTGAAATGTGGAATCGACAGACGGAAGGGGGTTGGGGGAGGCAGGGGGAAACTTCGGCTACATCCAAGCTTTGGAACTTCCCCGATTCCAGGCTGGGCATCGCTTCCACTCAGCGGTCCGCACTGCCATGGCAACAGCCCAGCTGTGGCTGAAAAGCCCCAGCTTGCAGCTCAACCTGTGAGCACGCCATAGGAGCCACTTACCGTGATGGTGTTTTCCTTGCTCTGCTTTTTGCCTGGTGACGAGGATCCCAGATTCTGGGGAGAGAGGCAAGAAACATCATCAAAGCTGTTCTCCATATTGGGCATTCTTTTTCATTCGGGTTCCCTGAAGGTGGAGGGATTGGTTAAAAGCCCCGTGCTGGGGAAGTTCAGGATGCTCAGGCTGCCGTTAACTCCTATGTCACCATACTCTGCGAGAGGGCAGGCAGGAGCATCCTGACCCCACACTGCTCTCGGCTTGAAGGCAAACTGGAGGAACCCTCCAGCAGAGGCTCCAAGGGAACGGCTCCAAACCAGGTCTGCCTCCTCTTCTCCCAGTCTGTGATCTGGGGAGTTAACCCCTCAGCTGCCCTCTGCTGGTGAGTGGTTCCGCGTGCTGGCTGCCTGAACCTGCAGAATCCACCCAGAAGCAGGGGGTTAAGGCAGATTGCAGGCCACCGCCTCCTGGCACTGAGGATTCAGAACATGACATCTTATTCTGAATCCCCCAGGTCCTACACATCAAACCCTAAATGTGTGCAATGGGCACCGGGGCGCTTGGCTACCTCCAGGACTTGCCGCTCTCCCAACCCTGAGAGCTGGGAGGGATTTTCAGCTGAGCCGTGTTTCGGCTTTCATTCAGACTTTGGATTGCCTTTTTGCGTCTTCCGGTTGCCGGCAAGAAAACCATCGTCCCAAGTACTTCTGAGCCCACAGGTCCTCAGCAGCTTGCCCCACTCCCAGGATGGTTCTGGCACGGAAAATTAAGGGCCGCCAGCTAAAAACACCACACTGGTCCTAAAAGCCTATGACCCTAAAGGGGAGCATCAATTCTGGTCTCTATTGTCTCACTATTAGCAGTTACACTACAGATTCAGTAGGGTCCCTGAGTGGGACATGTGATGTCCACTCCTGTCTTGAGCCACACGACAAGCTGGGAAGCAAGCTCACCCCTCAGGCCCTGTGGGTGGCCACTGTGTGTCCTGGGACTTGGTGCCTTATCCTTTCTCTAGTGGAATGTAAGGCTGTCAGGACTTCATGGAAAAAAGGCCCAGAAAAAGCATGGAAAGATTTTTCCAGCAAGCCTCAGGGAACCAGCAGCCCCCATCCCTGGGCCAGCACAGCCCTGGACCACCTGGGAGGATGACATCCAGGGGTGGGGGTCAGCCCCTGCCTCAGGAACCCATCTGCTCATCAGGCAAAAAGGGAGCTTGACGGAGTCCTTGCTATGGTCACCTCAGTCCCCTGCTCCCATCTAGACCTATTTTGGCTGGTAAGTAAAGTCAACTAATGAAACCGAGGGACCTTTTAGATCATCCATTTCACAGGCAAGAAAATGAACTCACTAACCTTGACATCTTGCTTTGGAGTGTGTCAGAATTAACTGGGGAATTTGCCCAAAGCTGAGTCCCAGCTGCACTTCCCAGAGCTTGTGACCCAGAAGGTCTCAGGCGGGGCCAGTGCCTCTGATGCCAACTCTGGGGACCTCCCTTGGAGGCACACTGACCTATGTTCTGTTATTTCATCAGGCTCCCTACTTAAGGCAGCTGCCCCAGCAGTCCCAACAGGCTCTGGGCAACGTCAAGCTTATGACCAACTATAGCTTCCGCAGATGTTTTTAATGCATCAACTCATCCAGGTCACCCACCCTGGTCCCTCCCAAGCTAGCAGTTCTGCCCCAGGGAACTTGCTAAAATTGGGCCGCCCAGGAGGGAGGCAGGCAGAGGCTGCACAGCACGAACCCCGGTGCCCCTCTCCAAGGAGAAGAGACGGGTGCAGAGCTCTCTTACAGGCTCGCTCATGCAGAGGCTACATGCCAGGAGGGGGAGGGGGGGAGGGGGAGGGGAGGGGAAGGGGAGTCTTTGGGATGGGTCCTGCAGCTTGTAACAGTTTCCCTGTCGTGGACACACAGCACCACCGTGCTCCCACTCCAGCCCACCAGGAAGGGCAACCAGTGCACCAGCAGCCCTGGCAACAGCCTTCGAATCTATATTTTGGTGCTGATGGTGATGGTGATGAGAAGGACGAAGAGGATAACTACTAGTGGGAGGAAAGTCTGCAAGGGCCCCTGCCACTGAGTGCTTGCTTCTGAGGCAGGCACCAGGCTAGGCATTGGCCATCCTCCCAACCCCAGCAAGTTCAGTGGCATCAACTCCATTTTACAGACCTTGAAACTGAGGCTTGCAAAAACTAATTTGTCTAAGGTCACAAGGCAAATAAACAGAGGAAATTGGAACGCAAGCCCGAATAACTCTTTTCTCTAGCTTCCACCATCTCTCCACTTTTAGACCTGGGACAGTCTCTTGTTTTCCAGGTGTCTCTGCAGGGGACAAAAAAGATCTCCATCATCCACAAATATGGATTTGGGGACCACTGTGTCCAAGGCTCTGTAGAATGAAGCTGGACCCCAAGGCCACGCCCCTCCCTATAACTTGGGCCAGGACAGGAGTGCAAGTAATGGCATTGAGAGCGACGTTCCAAGGGTGCGTGTCTCTGTGCCCTACAGCTGTGCAGATTCAGCTGGGGGGACGGGCAGAGGATCACAGGCTCTTCCTGGCAGTCTCAGGCTCTGCACTTGCTGCTGCTGACCTCTGCCTATTGTTCCAGTGTCATACACATAAACATATGCCATGTCCGTGCATCATGTACATACATATGTGTCACATACACACCCCACAGCACTACACTGAAAGGGCCCAGGAGGAGTGAGACCTCCGTCTCGGCGGGAACACCTACTGGCTGGAAGCTGGTTTCTAAATACTATTGCCCGCTAAAAGGAACTCACGCTCCTTGGCAAAATGGCCAATTCCAAATGCCAGGTGGACCTGGAACATCTTATTGTGCCGAGAGGTAAGAAAGTGTCCAAAGAATGCCATGATATAACAAAAGGACCCAGGGACCAGCTTAAAGAGGCTCCCACAAGCCAAATTTGGGACAATTTGAGCATGAATGTGAATAATGACTACAAGTGATTTACATCAAAAGGCGAGGAGAGAGAGAGGGCAGCATTTCTTTATGGAAGAATGCCAACAAAAAACGTACAAGGAATTAGAAAATCATCATTTGCAAACCCCAAAGTCAAAACAAATTTAGTCCGTGATTATTAAAGATGCTCAAAGCGGTGAGTGCAAAGATTGTTAGGGAACAGGATAGGCACATGGTCTCACCCGATTACCCCACAGATTACTGACAAACTAAAAATGGAAAACGTCCCCCTCAAAGGAGAAGTCTGGTAGCCACCACATTAACCCAGAGCTCAAACTCAGCATCAGCGGCAGGTGAGAGCCTGCAGTGGGCGGCTCCTGGGGCCACGGCAGGAAGCACTGGATAGGCCCCAGGTGGTATTCTTGCCAAAACTGCTGAGCCTGAGTCTAAGCACAAGCAAACAATTAGACCAAGAATGGAGGTCATTCTACAAGACAACTGAGCTGGGCTCCAAGGAACAAACGAGTGCAGAAATCTAGTCTAGACTTAAAGAGACTAAAATGATAACTGAGATGAAATGGCAACAGCAAATCCATACAATGGAGCATTATTTAGCCACAAAAACCAAAGTACTAATACGTATGACATTGACGGACCTTGAAATACTATTCTAAAGTCAAAGAAGCCAGAGTCAAAAGACCACAGATGGCGTGATTCCATTCATACGAACTGTCCAGGACAGGCAAATCTATACAGACAGAAAGCAGATCAGTGGTTGCCTAAGGGTTATGGGGATTCTTTCGGGGTGATGAAAATGTTCTAAAATTGATGTAACAATGGTTGCACAACTCTATGACCACTGCGTTGTACACTTTAAATGGGTAAATTAACTGCTAAGAGAACTACATCTCAATAAAGCTATTTGGAGCGAGCGAGAGACACCAAAGAGATATAGCAACTGATGTGTCCATGTGTGAAACCTGAATGGATCCTGGACTGGGAAGAAGAGCAGTATTTTGAGGACAATTGGAGAGTACGAATATGGATAATATATATATCAGATGATTTTATTTTATTGAGGTCACATTGGTTTATAACATTATGTAAATTTCAGGTGTACAACAGTATATTTCAGCTTCTGTATAGACTGCATTGTGTTCATGACCAAAAGTCTACTTTCCATCCATCACCACACACATGTGCCCCTTATCCCCCTTCATCCTCCACTCACCCCCTTCCCATCTGGTAACCACTAATGTGCTCTCTGTGTCTATGTGTTTACCTTCCACATATGAGTGAAATCATACGGTAATTGTCTTTCTCTATCTGACTTATTTGGCTTAGCATAATACTCTCAAGGACCATCCATGTTGTTGCAAACGGCACCATTTTGTCTTTTTTATGGCTGAGTAGTACTCCATTGTCTGTGTGTATATATACACTACATCAGATGATATTATTGAACTAATATTTTCTCAAGTGTGCTAATGGTACTGTGCTCATGCTTTCCCCCGCAGGGACACATTCTGAAACATTTATAGTTAAAACCGTATGTCAAGAATTTGCTTTAAAATAACCCAGTTGGGGAGACAGGGGTTAGCGGTTGGGAATGGGAGTATAAATGAGATTGGTCAAATAATTGTTGAAGCTACACGATTGGTCCATGGTACTTTATTTTAGTATTCCTTCTATTTCTATAAACATTTGCAAATCTCCATAATAAAAGTGCTTTTTTTTAAAATTTCCTGTGCCTATGATTCTAGAAAGTTTTTCTCCTTCCCTTTCTTCAAATCGCTCCCAGCCTGCTTTCCTAACCCCACCTGGGCCACTGTACTGTCACTGTGAGGTGAGGACCGCTCGAGGGTAGTGATGCACAGGGCAGTGCTTGGTGGACTGCAGTGGGTCATTTGCAACTGATCCAGCAAGCCCCGCTCTGCATGTCCTCTCCCCGCCGTCTCCCTGCCCTGTGAGCAGTCTGGTCCCACCCCCTCGGCATTTGGGATCCAGTATGAAACCTCTCAATGGCTTCTCAGTTAGAATAAAACCCAAGCTCCTCCCAAGAGGCCCGTGCAGACTCCTCTAGCCTCATATTCCAGGCTCCCTACACCTGCTAATTTAATAAACCACAGCCCTACTCGGCCTCTACGGGTTCTTTGACATCACTGCTCTCCTTCCTGCCTCCAAGCATCTACGTATGTGTTCCCTCCACCTGGAGTGCTACCCCCACCCCCCCCCCCACCTCTTTGCCAAGATAAACCCTTGCTCACCTTCCCAGTCTTAGCTTAAGTATCTTTCCTGACAGAGTCTGTCACTGACATTTCCACCACCACCCAGCCAGGTCTGCATAGCACGCACGTCCCCCAGCCCTTATCACTGCTGGGACAAAATAACCATTTATCTCATGTCTTTCTCCAGCATTAGCTATAAACCCCCATCAAGGCAGGGGCTGTTTCTGTGACTCAGTGCCTGGTCAAGAAGTAGATACTCAATAGAACGTGTATTATTGAATTGTGGCGGGGGGTGGGGGGGCATTAAGTACATGAGCTCCTAGCATTTCACCCCTTTGTCCACTTCAAACTCCATTCTCCCATGGGCCCCTTAGGTCTCTAAGCCCTTAGTCACAATCCCTTTCCTCTCTCCTGTGTCTTCCTGGGGAAGTTCACGGGAAGCCAGAACAATTGAAAGATGGGTCACAAAAGGGCCTGGGCGCTGGTGGGCAGGTCGGTCCCTTGCCTTCCCAGTCCCTGGGCAGAGATCAGAGGGCTCCCACCACAGCCCCAGGCAGGCGGGCAGGGGACAGGCTAGAATGTGCTTCTGCAAAGGCTGGCGAGACTGTCAGCCTTCAGCCCCTCTGCGCCCCACAATCAGGTGGGCCCCATTTATCCAGTACCCAAGCAGCCCGCCCCAGGGCTGCAGACTTGAAAACCTCCACTGGGTGGCACTAGATCACCACACCACCTGTGCCCAGCCGTCCAGGTCTCCCAGGGCTGGGCAATGGAGAGGGCGGCCACCCCAGGGGCTGCTGGGCACCCAACCCTCGGTCCTCCCATGATGGGGCACGGTGGGGACACAATCCTGGTTTCCATGAAGATTAGGTATGTACTCCCCACCTCCACCAACATTCTAATTTCCCTGATTAGCTGGCTCAAAGAGGAACACAACAGGGTTTTTTGACCAAACCCTGAGCAAGCCACCTGACCCACCCACCCATCCATCCACCCATCCATCCATTCTTCAAATACTACTAAGTCATAATTGCCATGAATTATAACTGACAGCCTGGGACAGGGTGAGTAAATGCTATGCCCGCTGAAGAGTGCTGTATATACTTTGGGGATCAATTGTTGGTAGCACTCTCTGTAAATACCAGACCTTCTTAACCTATTTCTATAACTGGCCTCCAGCACCTTTGTGGAAAGCCAGCTCCACAGATTCACAAATCCCTCCACGGCCTGACAGGATAATATTCCACCTTACGGTTCCAGGAACTGGTGAAGAAATGCATATTTGCTCTCTCCACAGACTGCGTTATTTATTTCTGTGACTTCGATGACACCTCAACTCTCAACATTATCATCCAAGGAGACTATGCTCAGCTCCGCCGGTCCTGAAGCAGTCGTGCCCGCCCAGGCCTGGGGTCTCCAGAGCTCTCCTTCCCGGAATCCCCAAGACCAGTGCCTTGCATCTACCTTCTTGTTTTAATAACGCTTATTGTAACTGCCTGCTATAAAAGTAAAATGTGTTCATTTCATTAAATTTGAAAAATACTGGAAAGCGTAAAGAAAAGAAAAATTACTCACGGTCTTGGAACCAAGGTTTCTCAACCTCGGCGCCATTCACCTTTTTGAACTGGACAATTCTTTGTTGATGCAGGCTGTCCTGAGCATTGTGGGATGGTCAGTAACATCCCTGGCCTACTAGATGCCAGTAGCACGCCCGCCCAGTGGGACAACCACATGTCTCCAGACATTGCCAAATGTCCCCCGACAGAGCGCCATGGTCTTAGATGCAGACTCAACTACCATCGATGTTCTGGTTTATTTTTCTTCGAGTCATTAATCATCACATATGAATAGATTTCCTCCTCCCAAATAAGACTGTACACAGTTTGTGTTCTGCTTTTCCCACTCGATATTATGTTATGAACATTTTCCCAAGTCATTAAATTTTCCTCAGAAGGCAGCTTTTTAATGGCTGCATGATATCATTGGCTGGACGGACGGTCAGTGCCAAAGTCCATTTTGCCCATCCCCTATTGCTGGACGGTTAGGTTGGGTCCCATGCCACTGTGCTGTAAATAATACTTGAACAATAGCTTCACACATAAATCAGGATCCCTGAACATATTCCAAGACCAGAGGCTAGTAGGGAAATTCCTGGGTCAAAGGCTTAGAGTACACACAAACTGGCTTCTGAGAAGGTTGCATCAGTATACATTTTGTTTTAAATGGTTGTGTAACAACTACACAATATTTCGGGGTGGGGGGAACCATGTTCTATTAGGAAAGGAAAGAAAAATGATTGGGGGCGGGGAGGGGGTCCAATATTCTTCCTGACAATACCTAGGGTAGCACCAGCTTTTTCAGTTACGTTATATCACAGCAGAACTTCAGCTGACCTCTTCAAAAAAACACCCCTAGTCAGATGGCAAATCAAACAGACTGAGAGCGGCTGTGTTGAGAAGGCTACTTGGGGCTCAGCAGGAAACACGCAAGGCCAGGGCAGCGACGTGTGCCACGAGCTGGGGCGTGAAGAGGACACACACATGCTGTGCACTACTGACAATGCCTGGAGCCTCGAGGCTCAAGTGTGGTCCCTGGGGTCCCCGACCAGCGGCACTTGTATTACCTGGGGGCTGGCTGGAAACACACAACCTCCAGCCCCTCCCTAAACCTCCTGAATCAGAAGCTGCATTTTAACCAGAGGCTCAAGGAATTCAGAGGTAAGAAGGCTTGGCCCACTCAGACATCCAAATTCTTTCCCAGAGTTTTAACTGACCTGAACCTGAGCCCAACATTCAGCCTCCTAAGAGAACAAGTTAATTACATTTCCGAAAATTAACACTCTTAAGCTGCACTTAAAGCTAAGTGTCACATTATAGCCTGCAGTAACTGTAGTAACATATCGCAAGGTATTCTTGCAGTGACTGGCACCGGAGTGCCCACCGTTGTTGGTGACAAGCAACTATTGTTATCAGCAACAGCATCATCATCACCACCACCCTTGGAGCCTGGCATTTTAATTCCTGAAAGAGGTTGGCAGAATTTCGAGGCTTCATCAAGAACATCTTCTTGATAGTCTATGGGTAGACTATAAATAAGACTAGTCTTTAGTTTTTTAGACGAAGTTTAACGCAACTTAGAACCACAGGGCTTGTCATCAAGGGCCAGTCTGACCACTTAGTAATCAGGTCAACCTGCACAAGCCACTCAACCAGTCTGAGGCTCAGTGACCTCACCTGTAACACCAGTACTGACACATACCGCAGGCGTTTGCACAAGCGTCAGCTGAGATGACAAATGCAAAAGCAGACTGGGAATCTTAAAACATACTCCCATTTCTTCCCGTCCTGTCACTGCCTCTATGCTAGATTATTAAATATGGTAAAACATTTTACAAAATGCCACCCTGGGTGAAGTCTGGGGTGGGGGAGGGGCACGTAGAAAAGGAAAATGGCCCATTGCATCCATATTCCTAAAGTGATGGAAGATCTGGACTCGACGTCTCAGGAATCCAGACAGCAGGATGAAGCCCCCTGCTCCAGCAACAGTTCCTATCCTACCACCATGAGCCACTCCAAACTGCCCTCGACTTCTGGAGAAATCAACAAGTGACAACTGCCCCCTCCCCCAGTCACAGTACACTGGAATGGCCCAGATATACCAAGCACTTTCTACTCAGGGCAGAACTGGGCTGTAGCCACCTGGACTCCCGTCATGTCCTTGTCTTAATGACCCCTCTCCTTGGGCCTGCATACACAGCTCCCCCTACCTCCCGTAACAGGACCCCTTACCTGGGAATCACCGGTGGATTTTCGGACACTCATGTGGGCAGTCTCGGGAGGGTGCGCTGGGGTCCCTGATGCGTGGTATCCATTCACTGCGGGGACAGAAACACTGCTCAGATGCCACAGTGGCCGTGGGGGGGGGGGGGGTGGCGCTGGGGACCTCCAACTTTCTGCACACACAGCCCCTTCTCCCACCTCAGGGCCTGCCTCTGAGAGGTCTTGCAAGGCTGGGAGCACCTCTTGGGATCTTACCAGTATCTGCAGAGCTGGAAAGGGGTTGAGAACATCTCTCTAATCCCCAGAACCTAGTTATTGAACTCATGGGGGACCAAGTTGCTTTTTGAACCAGAGAGGAAAAGAAATGTGCTTCATAGGAGGCGAGGTCACTACAGCCCAACGGCCAGGGCCAAAAATGCCGCATCAGCTGTAGTCACCGGGGCTGGTCAAGGGTCCAGTCTCTCTAGAGTCAGCAGGCCCCGCCACCGCCTTCCTGCAATTCCTCTGGAGCACCTTCTCTCTGAGGGCCTTCTCCACCCTCACCCTATGTGGGTATAATGGAAAGAGGACTGGTTTTACTGGTTTCCACGAAATTTGCCTTTGCCAATTAATAGCCAAGTGGTCAGATGATATCCTTCTTGAGTCATAGTTTTTTCTAAAGTTAAAAAAAAAAAAATTCAAGGCTCTGAAATTCCATCTTTATGACCCTCACTCATGCTCCTCAGGTGTGCCGATAAGCCTGCTTTCCGTGGCAGGGATGGAGGAGCCCTGGTTTGTAGCATTTGCCAATTTCTGTGGCATAAATACTCCCATCGTGGCCAATTTGAAGCCCCCAGCACCGCTGCATGCTCCTGACATCACAGATACACACGGTGGCCCATGCAGACTCAGTCCCCAGAGGTGGTGCTGCCCGCTCACGGACACAGCTATGTGAACTTCGGGAGCCTACGTGCCTCCTCACTGAGCCTCAGCTTCTATACCTGTAAAATGGGGATGATTCTACCTAGTCTCCAAAATCAAACAAGACAACACTTACAAAAAGGATCTGTAAATTAGAAAGTACTGCATGACAACAGAGGGGACGGATGGAGAGAAGGAAGGTCACTACTCTGTTCCTGAATCCGGTCACCTTGAACCCTATGCCTGCACGATCTCCGGAGATTGGGAAGGCTGTCTTCCTCGTGCCCCAGGCTTGGAGGGATGGCTGCAACATATATACCATGCAGGTCGGGCTGGAGCAAGACGCAAATTGATGTCCCACTCATGGCTCTTGTTGAGAGAGCTCTGCAGTGTGGCAGGCAGCGAAGGAGAGCATGCCTCAAAGTCACTAAAACCTACTCATCTGGAGTGGAAAGTGCTGGAGACAAGCAATGGAGTGATGAAGGCCACCCCATGTAGAACCCTTTTCATGCTGGGGATGTCCCTCATTCTCCACCACTTGCAGCAAAAAATCCAGGGCCACCTGCAAGCAGAACCACACTCCACAGGTTCCTGCGGGCAGCTCAGCTTCTCCCTGATCTTCGGGGTTGGCCCAGTGCTCCAGAAGAAGGGTGGGCACAGATAACACTAAGACAACAGGAACCGAGGCACAGAGCTGGCCCCCAGTGCAGTGGCTTGAGGAAGCAGCTAGAAACAACAAATTAACCCCATGTGGCCAGCCACAGTCCTGGTCTATACTCACACCCCCCAGGCAGCTGATCAAATGCAGATACTATCCACATGTCTTCTAGCTAAAGAGGGGGGACCAACATTCCAAGAGCATCGGAGAATGCTGAGGGGGCTGAGGAGAATGTAGATATGCCAGGAAGGAAATCAGACTGATGATAAATAGCACTCACAATGAAGGCATAACATTCGAGAAATTTTACTTATCAAGTGGCATAGCACTGCAATGGATACAACACAAATGCTGGAGAATCTAAAGACGGCAGGAGGAAACCTTAAGGCGCTGCTTTCAGTCCACAGCTGATTGCTGGACAAAACTGAGGATGTGGACTATCTCAGTAATTTAATTTAAAAGGATGATTGAACTAAATGTATTAAACATCATATCCTACAAACAATGATGATATCTTTTGCCAAGAAGCCACGGAACATTAAAAAAAAAAAAAAGAAAAAGTTGGGCATATTTAAGCCACAATAAAATATCAATAAATTGCAAAAGACATAAATAACACAAGCTACATTCTTTGACCAGAAAGCAATAAAAGTAGATATTAATAATGAAAGATCAAATATACAAGGTCCCCATTGCCCCAACTCCCAAACATTTGGAAATTTAAGAAAATGCCCTCAATCTCTGGTCGAAGAATTGAAAACCATAATCACACAATATTTACAAAATAATGAGGAAAAACATATCAAAACAATTGGATAAGGCCTGAATTATATAGTTGAAGGAAAATTCATAGCCTTAATTATTTCACTATCAAAGCCAAGGGAGTAAAAATAAATGGACTAAACATTTGACTTTAGAATTAAAAAAAAAATTTAAGCCAATAAAATAAATGAAAGGAAAACACAAGAAAGGGATATAAATATGGCAATAGGAATTAATGAGTTAGCAGGCAGGATAATCTCAGCAACCCTGGCTGGTTCTCTGTGTGTGTTTGGGGGAGGGGGGGTTGATCACAACAATAAAAACACAGATCAGGCTAATTTGAGACTGAGACAAGCACAAATGCTCAGTATTGAGAATTAGAAAGAAAACATAAGCACAACACCGATTTTTTTAATGCTAATAAATGCAAAACCTTTCATAAGATTTAAGTTATCAAATAGGTTCAAAGGATACTAGAAACACCAAAACGAGTGAAACCTTTGAAAAAATGACCTCCCTCCAAAAGGCACTGGACCCAGACGGTTATATAGGCAAAGTCGTTCAAACTCTCAACAAAGATATACCCAGGCGCGAAGTGCACCAGAGCACGGGGACACAGGTAAGGTTCCCAGTTTGTAACACAAAGCCAGCGTCACCCTGGTCTCAAGTCTACCACCACCAACAAAAACGGACCCCAGTGAAGTTTGACTCCAACAAGGAGACAGGTAAGTTTGCACCTGAGCAGGCCCCACTTTGGAATCAGCTGCCACTTTTGATGGTGTTGATCCCTGTAAACCGAGGTTGCCCCCAATTCCTCGAGGGCAGAGGCTGCCCTTCTGACCCCGACTTGGTCCCTTCACGGCACCTCAGAAGTGACCCTTAATACAGCACGCTCTATCTCCTGCTTTCAGCCTCCCCAGCTCTCAGCCCGCCACGCTGAGGGCAGCTGCGAGCTGTCTAACGCAGGGGCTTTGTCCCCTAATCCATTCTCTTGTTCTCGCTTCAGTTCTGGTCTGTCAGCTGTTGGCTAATTACCGCTCATGTCAAAACAATTACTGGGAAAGGAAAAATAATTTTCCCTCCAACCATCTCTCCCCATGCAGCAGCGCTCCTCGGACGCCCCGTCTTGCCTATTCCTCCAAAAGTCCCAGGCACCGTCAGAGAGGCCATCCACGGAGACCCGGCCGCCAGGGCACACCCGCGAGCGCTCCCGACAGGCACTCCTGCCCTCTGGGCTCCCAGGTCCCCAGGGGCAAGATGCAGACCAGGCCCAAAGTGGGTGTTGTCGAGGCCTCCCATGTCCCGGGGAGAAAAATAAGATACAATTGGTCAAGGATCACTCATAACCATAAGAAACATAACTCAGTGTGGATACAAGAAAAAAAACATAAAATGCCAAGTTCAGCTGTTTTTAAGATAAGAAAAGGGAACAAAAAGCTCTCTGTAGTAACTTTAGAAACGTCCAATACACATTTAAACACACGCAGGCACACATCTCATTCCTCTTCATGGGTGGTTAGACAGACAGACAAAGAGACGGCTTGGGAGATGCCTAATGCGAGGAGGGGACAGATATTTGTTTAGAAAGGAGGAGGGGGTCTTAGAAGGTGGAGGAGCGGATAAAACAGGGAAAAGATGGATCACGGAAAGAGCTGTCGAGAGAGACAAAGCAACAGAGTAGAGGCAGCAACACCTGCTGCGCAGGATTCACCTTTCCAGAAGCTCTGCTCTCACTTCCCAGCTCCAGCCCCCCTCGGAAAAGTTCCAGACCCCAAGGCCCACTGTCCAGGAGCCTGTTCCCTTAGGAACCCCAAAGGGTACACGTACCCCTCCAGACAAGAACACCAGCCCTGGACACCCCACTTCTGCCATCTCCCTTCTCTCCGGAGTGAACACAGGAACTTCCCCTCAAGGTTAAGAAATCTGGCAGCCCGGAGGCCTTGTTCCTGAAACCCTCCACCTCCCTCCCGTCACACACTCAACAGGGTAGAATGTGACCTTCCCCAGGCGTGTGACACACAGCCCCAGTTGTGCTGACGTTTGTCACAAGTGTTAAGCAGCGAAGGCAAAGGGTGGGATCTTATGATCCCGAATTTGGGACGAATTCCCCCATCATTCAGATTTAAACCGCTTTGCTTACAGGAAGCCTTTAAAAATAGTTGAAGTGCTCTGTGAGTCTCAAACACGGCAACTGTGTGCGGTGTGGCCTAGGGACACAGGACCCATTTGGGGCAGAAAAGCAGGAACACCATGGAATCCACTTTGGGAAACACAGCTGTGGCTGCGGGAAGGCAGGTTTTGAAGTCAAACAAACCGCGGCCAACTCCGGACAGAGCTGGCTGGTGCTCGGCATCTCTGAAGGCACAGCAGACACACCCCTGCCTCTCCCTGCAAGGCCCCCCGAGGGCCTCGGAAGGGTGCTCTCCTATCGTCACAGCCGCCTTCTCGGGAGCACGCAGCGTCTATGCAGGTCTGCTTGTGGGGGCAGGTTTACATTACAGCCTTCTAGCCTGGAAATTTCTGTCTGACCTCCTGGTCCGGCGTCTCCCTGGTTGTTAAGATGTAAACTGTGTTCCCCAAAAGAGAACTCACAATACACTCATCTGTGTGCGTGTGAACGGTTGAAACCCTGGGGCCATTCTCCAGGGCATCAAAGCTTCAACAGGCCTCGGGGAGGTTCCCTTGGGGCCTCAGCTGACAAGAACAGAGGCTTCTACAGAAACCGCCCCCGGCCCCCGGGCCTTCCCTGAAGCCGAGGCGAGGTGTAGAGGAGGGCCACGGGGCCCCTGGGCCTGGCTGCTTGCTAACTCTGCAAGGGCCCCATGCTGCTCCTTCGTGGGGCAGAACAGCTCTTCAGGGTTTCCTGACCCGGAGAAGACAGTGCGGCCGTGGGTAAGGCCTTGGGTTCTGGAGCCCCTTTCTCAGGGGACGCACAGAGGTCTGCACACACTCCTGGCTGGCCCCACAGGCTCGAGGGCAGGCGCCCCTGATCTGCAGCGGAACTCACTCACCCCGCTGTGATCTGGCTCCCCAGGCCTGCAGGCAGACTGCTTCTCCAAGCATGGCAAAGCCAGAGCCTGCACCCAGCTTCCCTGACACCCTCCCCGAGCCAGGGTAATGCAGTAAAAGGGAGATTTCCTCCATCCCCAAGAGAAACACAAATGCAAGCTCACTGCTCGGCCAGAGTTCGCTCTCTACAGCTGCCTGCCCCGTCTCACGGGGGAGCCGCTAGTCACAGCTGCCTACTTAAATTCTGACAAGTTAAATAAAATCTAAACGCAATATGGTATCCAGGACTGGATCCTGGAACAGAAAAAGGGCAATACTGGAAAAATTGGTGAAATTGAACAAAATCTAGTTTAGTGAATGATAATGTACAACATGAATTTCTTAGTTCGAACAAATGAATCAGGGTTACGTGAGACATTAACATCAGGGGAAACTGAGTAAAGAGTACAGCCAAACTCTGCATTGTCTTTACAATTTTTCTGCAAACCTAAAATTGCCCCAAAATAAAAAAAATTGTTAAATTAAGTTAAATTAAAAACTCAGTTCTTCAGGTACACTAGACACATTTCGAGAACTCATTGGCCACGTGTGGCTAGAGGCTACTGTATTAGAGAGAGTGTAGATACAGAACACTTCCATTATCACAGAAAACTCTACAGGACAGCACTGCTCTGTACTGGGAAGGGACGTAAATATAAATAAACACACTGTCATTCATTCTACCCCATGACTCATACCCGACACGCCCAGAACCTCATTTTTCACTCACATTTTCTTGCCGTCTCACTGATACTATTTCTGTTTCTCTAAGTCATTACTTCCACCCTGCATATTAAACCAGCCCAAAGATGATTGTCAATATTTGCCACAGTCGCCGAATAGAGCCTCAGGTATTCTGTTCACGTTTGAACTTTACTTACAGGGTCCTCCCCCAGAAAGCCCAGCATTAAACGCCTCTGGTAAAGCTGTCAAATGCACATGCTCCCCTAACTCTGGTGACATCAGAGGGAGCCACACAGGAAAAGTCCCCTGGCCCAGTGCTGACCCCAATAGGCACCCAATGTCCAATTTAGGCGGGACCCTGGGCGTATTTCCAGAACTCTCTCCCCAGCTGGTGACCTGGCTGCTGGGCCTCTGGAATCCCACAAACCTGCATTAAGAAGAAAGAGCCAGTCCTGACCGTGGTGGCCCTTCACACCCTCTCCCAGAGCTCAAGGAGCGACAACACGAAAGTAAAACTGAGCCCCAGGGCCTTCCTCGCCCCTGCCTGGGCTTGGCTGGGTTAAGCTGTGGTCCTTCCATGTTCTTCAAGGAGTGACCACATGCAATGTTTGTGGTCAATGAACGTGGCTGAGTTTTCCACACTGCCCTCGCCCACACCCCGGGCCCTCTCGGAGGTAACTCCCCCCCAACCCCCACCACTGCTAACCGACAGCAGTCAACAGAGCCAAGTGCCACCTGGTTGCTTCAAGGAGTTATCAGGAGGACAAGACACCTCCACTGCATTTTGCTCTAACCCCCAGCTCCAACCATCACGCTCAGAATGAAACCTCAAGACCTGCCTCCGGACTGGGGAGCTGGACAGGTTCCACCCCAGCTGACCGCCCCCTCCAACCACCCATCACCTACCACTCTCCCCCTTGTGCCCCACCCTACAGCCACAAGGGCCTGCTTTGTGGTCTCAAATATGCCAAGGTCACTCCTGCCCCAGGGTCTTTGCACTAGCTGCTTCCTGGCCTAGAAACCTACATCACCACCCCACATACATATCCGTTTTCTTACTTTCATTAAAGCCTGACCTAAATGTCACTTCCTCACTCAGGCCATCCCTGACTCCCCTGTCACGCTCTCTGTCACACTGCCCTACTTTAATCCCTTGCGTTAGAACATGCAAGGTATATCTGACATACTTCATGTTTTCTTGTTTGTCCAACTCCCCCACTAGAATGTAGGTTCCTGGGAGCAGGGACCACAGGTCTGGCCTGTCTATGGCTGTACCCCCTCTACCAAGAGCAACCTCTGGCATATTTCTTGAATGAAAGGTTTGAAACTCCATCTCTCCTGCTTTGCAGGAGCACGAGCTGAACAAAAGGGGCTGAGATCCAGGGCCTGAGTGGTCTCCAGGAGAGCAGTCAACAACCCTGGAGCGTGAGGCTGGGGACTGCCAAGATCTGAAGCAACCTCACGTCCTCACTGAGTCTAGTCCTCTCCCTGTAATAGAACCCCACGTCCTGAAAGCTGCCTGTAAAAGCGAATGAGAGCAGGGCTGGGAAAAATCCAGCGCCCCCGGCAGAAAGAAATACCAATGTGGCTGCTATTTTCTTCTTCAGGTATGAGATCTAATTAAAAAACTAGAAAGGAAGATGTCAGAACATCCCAGATGCAATAGCCTCCCTGGTGGGTTCTCTTCCCTTCCATCCCAGGGTGCGGATGGGCTGTTGACGCACATTCATGCCCCAGGATGGAGGGCATCGTGAACCACAAACCACAGAGACTGGACAGGACTCGGTGCGGTCCTCCTCCCAGCCCTCAACTGGTAGGCGGGCAAAGTGAGGCCAGAAGCAGTGCGCCCAAGGCCCCAGGCCAACGAGCCGCAATTTCTCAAATCCAAGACGTCACTGGCTAGTAGAGGCACCCTTATTTCAAGTACCACTAAGAAAGAAAAACAGATGCTTCCAATTAAACTAGGGTACACCATTGATTATAGGATGCACCTAATTTCCAAGATATTAAAAATGTGGGCGAAAACAAAAGGCGGGTCTTAGAATCAAAGAGCCAGGGTCCTGCGTGTTTTGCTGCTGCTTCTCATTTTGACGAGCCAGGTTGGCCGTCCAGTGGCCCCCAGAACAGTACTGACCTGATGTTCTGAGTTTCTCCACCCAGCGCCACTGACACTCGGGCTGGACGGTCTTTGTGGGGTGGGCTGTGCTGTGCACCGTAGGACAGTGAGCAGCATCCCGGGCCTCCACTCACCAGACACCAGGAGCACCTCCCTGGAATGTGACAGCCAACAATGTCTCCATACTTGGCCCAATGTCCCCTAGTAGGAGAATCACCCAGAGCTAAGGGCCTCTGCAACTGCAGCCAGGCAGCATAACGAGCACGTGTGTACACAGCAGACCAGCGGAAGGGTGGCAGCTCCGAGTCAACAGGTGTCTTCACGGCAGCCCCCTCTGAGCCTCTGGAAGGCTGATGTACATCCAGAATCTCAAAGGGGAACGGAGGAGGCAGGGGGTCCAGCTGCATTTGACCATGGAGCCCTTTTTGGCAGACATCTTGACAGACCTAGGAGCCCATGGATGTGGGACACTGGTGCCCTGGGCCCCTGCGGTGGGGGCAGAGGAGGGAAAGTCAGGGTCCACACACTCTGTCTAATGCCTTGGCTGTGCCCATCACGGCTCTGACCCCCTCCGCTGGTCTCGGCCCCCTCCGAGCCCCAGCCCAGCTCAGCGCTGGGTGGACAGGCCTCTTGCTGTACTTGTTGAAGGCAGGAATCTGTCACACCAAGCCCTCTGGGCCAGGGGGCCTGAGCCAGCTCCTCCCATCCCTCCTCTGGGGGATGGCCCCCCACAAACAGTGGAGAGGGGACAGGATGCTGCTGGGGACGGCGCCAGGGAGAGCTGGCTTTGGAGAGGTGACCCCACTGGCTCAAAGGGCAAGTCCTCTGATCAGCCCAGGCAGCAGGTGCAGCTGTTCACCTGTCACCTCCATACACCCAAGCCTCCCCCTGACCGAGCTGCTGCCCCGTCCTGCTCTGGGGACCACTCTGGCCGGAAAAGACAGCTAGAGCCAGCCCGGGTACAGGACCGCCTCACATCATGCACGCTGGTCTTTCTATTGTGAAAAAGCACAAGAACAACAACGAAAGGCAAGGCAGCGTGCCCGGCACTGCCCAATGTCACACGGCAGCTAGGGAGGCTGGATGGGCCCAAGTCTGGGGACTCGGTCTGAGCGTGGAGCACTCACCCCATTCCTGGAAACCAGGAATAAATGCCCCACTACCCTGGCCCTCAGCCGCTCCTTCTTCTTTAAAAAATTTAACTAAGAAAATACAATATAGAGCCAGTCCCGTGGCCGGGTGGTTAAGTTCGGTGTGCTCTGCTTCAGCAGCCAGGGTTCAGTTCCTGGGGGCAGAACCACACCACTCGTCAGTGGACATGCTGTGGCAGAGACCCACAAACAAAATAGAGGAATACTGGCACAGATGTTAGCTCAGGGCCAATCATCCTCACCAAAAAAAAATAAAACATAAATAAGAACATTTTAGAAGCCTAGAAGAACTTTCAGTAGGAAGCACCCACCCACGCCGTCTCCCACAGCTCAGCTGATCCTCCAGGTCTGTTTTCCCACCTTTGCGGTTCTGAGTTCTTCAGCTGGCAGCTTTCATATCCCTAAATAACATACTTTGACCGTACTTTGATTTCTGAATGCATCCATGGCAGACAATGTAAAGACTCCCCACAACAAAAGGTGGGGGTCTGGCCCAGTCTCTCTGTGTCCCCCGCCCTCCCCCAGAACCAGGGTTCGAGGGTCCTGTGACCGTCTTTAGCTCTTCCCCTGGTGACCTGTGAGGTGTTAGGTAAACACGTGTCCACGATGGTCACGGAGGCTCTCCCCACCCTCCTTTCTCCTCCCCGTGAGCTGAGGATGCTGTTGCTGCCCCACCCCACTCTGTCCAGCTACAACCATCTGCCACATTTTCAAAGCTATAAATGTCTAAATTCTGGGATGCAACCCCAACTTCCAGGCTTGCCCTCCAGGTTGACACCTTAAGTGGAAAACCAACAAACGGGGCTCACGCACCATCTGATCGTGGAGACATCTGTGAATTCACTCAACGTGGAGTCCAGGTTCTGTTTGGGGACTGAGGATTCCACAAGGATTCCAAAGGAAAGGGACAGTCCCCACCCTCAGGGAGCTGAGAGTCCAGTGTGGGAGAGCAACAACCCACAGGAAGAAGTACTCTGAGGGCAATGAAACGGCACGCTGGTGGCATCCAGAGTCATGAGCAAGGGCTCTAAATTGAGTGGTCAGGGAAGGCTTCCCGGAGGATGTGACATTTAAATCAAGGCCTAAACCACGAGAAGTCAGAAGCTGTTCTCCCTGCTGGCGTGTCCTGCAATCTGCCTCCTGGGATCTCAGAACTAGACATCTCCTGAGAGTAACCAACCTCCCACCTATGACAAGAAAATATACCTTGATCCCCTGCACTTGATTACCTTTGCAGACAGAGAACTCATCTCCTCCCAAGAACTCTCACTTCCCTTTCAGAATGTTCTGTTTGAAAATTGCCCTGCAAAAACCTGCCTCCTTAAAGTTCTACTCCTCGATGCCTCTGGGAACCGTGTGGAGCGGTTCTGCCCCCACTGGGGGTCCCTGCACTGGCAGGCCGGGCAGAGCCCTGCACCTCACCTCACCCAGCTGCCTCACCTCCCTGACCACCTGAGCGGCGGGGGTGAGGGTGAGTCCGCCAGCACTGCTGCTGGCACTGCCAGACGGCCACCATCCTGCGTGGCAACAGGCCATGGGACCCCTGTCTGGGTCTGGCCCGTAGGTCCCCAGCCAGGTTTCAGACTCCGGGATCCAGAGTCCCCGCCTTTCCAACGAAGGTGGGTGTGTGGCCCCTCCCCGATGCCCCAAAGTAGTGAGTGGACAGTACCTGTCGGAGGCAGAGAGCTCCTGTGAGGGCCGGGGCTGGCCGGAATCCCAGGAGAACTGCCGGGACGCTCCCAGGTGGTCTCTGGTCAAAGAAAGAAAAAACACAGCTGCTTTGAGAATTTCATAGGGCAGAAGCTCCGAGTGCCACAGAGCAGAACTAGATGGTCAAAGCTGGGAAAAACAGAGACTTGGCCGGTCCTCCCTCCCCAACCCCGGGACGCACGTGGGAGCCTGCTTTCTGTTCCCACACCCAACTCCCTTCCTGCCTCTCGTGACGACAGGGCCTTCTCTCTGCTGGGGACCCTTCTCCAGGCAGCTGGGACCAGAAGGAGCTTGCCTTCCGGCTGGGATCCTCTAAAACATACCAAAAGTCCCTCTCTTATCCCCCAAGGCTGCTAATGCACGCACCTCCACCTCTGTCTCTAGTCCTGGAACCCTAGCTACCAAGTGGGCATTTCTCCCCGAATGCCCACTGTCCCCTGAAACTCCAAAGCCCAGTGGAAGGAGCCCGGCCCAGACGTCTGCACAGACGTGGTCCTCTGTCAAACAGGGGTGATTTCCAAAGTCCTTCCTGGGGTTCCACAGCCCTGCGTCTTGTCTGAATTACAACTGCCGCATCTGATCGGCCACTTCTTCCTCCTCCGATGCCCAGCTACACGGTCCAGCCAGAAATAAAGCTAACACCACAGCTATATCATCACCACGAACACTGCCACTTCACCGCCACCAGCAGAGACCGCTCAGGAAACTACCTGGTGATAAAAATAATGCTTTCTCACTATATACAACTTGATGGTGTAGAAAACCATAAAAGAAAAGCATCTCACTCCTAATCCTACAGCGCGAGGTCACGGCTCTCAACACTGTGGGATCTACGTGGATTTGCTCTCTAGGCATTTATACATCTTTAGAACAAAACAAAATCAGATTTGCCATTCCCTCCACATACTGACTTTTGTGAATATCTTTGCAAAATCATTAAAGGGGCCAGATAGCTCAGTGGTTAGGAGCGATGAACAGCGGCAAGTCCAGGGCCGGCCTGAAGCCCCGCTCTGCCTCTTAGCACCAGCTGACCTTGGCCAGGGGGATGGTCCTCTCGCAGTCTTGGTTCCTCCTCTGTAAAAGGAGATCGACAATGGCATCTACCCGAGGCGGTCACTGCATTCATGCCAAATGCCCACATACAAGCTTTTAGCATAAAGTTATTTTTAAAGTTAGCCCAAGATATGGATATGACATTATTTCATCAAAAATGTTATTACTGAAAATTCAATTGTCTTAAAAATTAAAAGCAGAAAAAAGTACAACCTTTCCATGGCTGCTCTCAATTAGGAGTCAAGAGACTGCTCAGTCCCAACTCTCTGCCTCAGCTCTACCTCTAGTCTGCTGTGCAACCCTGGGCAAGCCACACTACCTCTCTGATCCTCCAATTCTTCATCCAACATGAAGAGGTTGGGCTAACTGGTCTTTTAGGTCCCAGTGCTCCTGCCCCCCAGGGCTCTGATCAGTGGTCTTAAAATCTTAAAACCCACTGTTTGGGTTTAAAGAGCTTACGGCTCCAGGAGTTGGGTGATAATATGGTCCTTTTATGTCTTAAGAGAAAACGGCACAGAGGGTCAGTGAGGGAAGAGCAGGGAGGATGTGACGAGGAACGAGAGTGCAGCGGGGTCGTTCAGGAGGGGCGACCAGAAGAGCAGGCTCAGAGGCGTCCCTGAGGAGGGGCGTGCGCTGGCACTGAGGGCACCAAGACTTGGAGAACCCACTGTGAACACCAGCGGCCACTCGGAGCCCGAGGGCAGGGGAAAGCATTCCGGGCCTGGCTGCCCATACGCTGAGCGACCTTTGGACCTCCCCTAGCCCTGTATTTTCTTTTTCTCAACTGTAAAATGGGGATAAAAATGGTACCTAAATAGGGTCATAAGGGCATTAAATGGATGAATGCACGTAAAGGGCTTGGGTGACACGGGCACATGGCCGGAAGGTGCCACATCGGAGTTAAATTAAACAGAGAGGCCAGCTGGATGTGGAGACGCCATTACATGAGAAAACAGCCTTCATAAAAACCAAGGCGGGCTCCCCCAGAGTACAGACGTGCCTCCCGGCCTCAGACTTCAGTCTCCTTTCTGA